>NC_134530.1:216909944-218401819 GCF_050624435.1 Tenrec ecaudatus | reverse complement strand
GCTCGCCGTCCGAGAGCCCCTTTCATCCGCGCGCGCTCCGGCCTGGCGGGGGGGAATGATCATTCAAGGGGACCCGGGGGTGAAAGAATGGTAGCTGGGGGGCGCCGCGCCCCTCCACGACCCTTCTCCCTCGCGGCTCGTGCATCGCCGCGGGCCAGGCGGGCTGGTCGAGCCGGGAGGCACCCCCCTCCTCCTGTCCCAGCTCGTCCCCACTCCCGGGGGCTGGCTGGCCGGCCGAGCGCAGGCTGGGGAAGGAACGAAAGCCCACGGGTCAGCACCTCACACTGCGTACTGCGAGCCAGCTTTGAACTCGCTCACACTTGCCTGTTTCCATTTTTGTTCGGCAACACTTCCTTTGTGCCTACTAGTGCCAAGCACTGTGCACGAGAATTCAAATCCCTTTCCTGAAACCAACCAGCCAACCCACTGTCATGGAGTGGATTCCAATGGGCAGAGACAGTTCCTGGAGGAATCTCGGTCTAGACAAGTACCCAACTAGCCACGGTACGGTTGACATAAGTTTGGGGCCCACAACACAGAAAGCCAAAGTTGGCCTAGGCTGAGGGACAGCCAAGGCTGGGAGGAATGCTGCCCAAGGGATCTGGGCACTTTGTGGAGGTACATAAAGATCCTGGTGACCAGCTGTATGTAACAGGATGGCACTGGCAGATGGCAGGCATGGTAAGGAACTTGGCCGAAGAGGATCAGGACACCAAGACCCCTTGGGGGCTAACGAGGCAGGGAGGGGTCGATCAGGAAGCCGGAAGGCGCTGCTGTGTGGTTGTTGGAGTTGTACATCAGGCTACATGGGCTGTAAACTCATCAGAGCTGTGTGCCTTGGCCAGAGTTGTGTCTGTATAAACCAAACTCACTGCCATTGAGTCAGTGTTGACTCGTAGTGTCCACCCCGTGGGTTTCCAAGACTGTCACTGTTTACAGGAGTAGAAAGCCCAGTCTTCCTCCCAAGGAGCTGCTGGGGGTTTCGAAGGAGAAAAACAACTAAAGTTTCCCAGGGAGTGGATTCTGGCTCAGTCAATCTCAAGTATTACAGAGTGAAGCGTTAAAAAAAAAAAAAAGAAAAACCGACTAGGCTTTTCTTCAGAGCTGCCACTGAGTGGGTTTGAACTGCCCACCTTTAGGTTTGTAGGCACATAAACAGCACACACCACTCAGGGACCTTTATCTTCCCAGGAGTACCTTTTTCTAATTTGCATATGGCCTAGGCTGACTAAAGAACTTGTAGGCTAGCTGAGGGCTTAAGATTTTTATCCTGAAATGGAAGAATGTTAATCGAAGAGCTAGCTGAGCAGGTCCCCTTTAGAAAGTCAATAGTGAGTGGGGTGACAGGGTAACCAGCAAGGATGCTGTCTTCCAGGTCGGGAGAGGGACCGACAGAGGGACATGGACTGACGTTGGGGGACAGGGTGGGAGTCGCCTCCTAACCTGGCTCTACCATTGATGGATTAAAGAGGAGAGCTGGGAGGAAGAGGGAGGTTCGGAGAAAGGACACCCCGGCTTGGCTTTGGTTTAGGAGTTCGGTTGAAGAAGTGTGCCCTTGAGGACGTGAATGGAACACCCGCCCGGCGGGCGCCTGGTCAGGGCTCTCCCTTACATGGGTGGCTGAGAAAAGGCCTTGAGAGTCATCACAGGGATGCAGCCATGGGCCTGGATGAGCTCACTTTGGAAGAATGTGTAAAATGAGTAAAGAACCAACGGGGAGCATTCTGGGACCGGTTAAGGGTTAGACAGAACACAAAGTGCCCTCAAAGGGAAACATTATTATTACTCATGCGATGGGGAAATTCTAAAAAATACAATCTGTGTTCTTTCCCTCCCTGGAGGCCAGGGGTAGCACAAATGGCTACGTGCTCAACTCGTCAAACGGTTGGTGGCCCAGGCCCAGCCAGAAGGCAGGCCTGGGGATCTGCTTCCGAAAGGCCACTGAGCTGGGCTTCGGAGACAAATCATTCTGATTGTGCAGTTTGTGACTGAACTCCCCAGAGCACTTGTATTCTGTACATTGGAGGTTTCTTGTCCAGCACATCCGCCTGGGGACCCGTGGAAAAGTTCAGAGGATTGAAAGGAAATAAAATGGTTCATCTGCCCCAAAAAGCTAATGCCTCTGGTGGAGATTTGTAGCAATACTTTTCTTTTTAGTTTTTTAAAAACATTTTATTGGGCGCTCGTACAACTCTTATTACAATCCATACATCCATCCATTGTGTCAAGCACATTTGCACATTTGTTGCCATCATCATTCTCAAAACATTTTCTTTCTGCTTGAGCCCTTGGTATCAGCTCCTCATTTTCCCCCTCCCTCCCCCCACCCTCCTTCTTTCACGAACCCTTGATAATTTATCATTTTTTTCATGTCTTACACTGTCCGATATCTCCCTTCGCCCACTTTTCTGCTGTCATCCCCCCAGGGAGGGGGTTATATGTAGACTCTTGTGATCGGTTCCCCCTTTCTACCCCACCTTCCCCTTCCCCTCTTGGTATCGCTACTCTCATGATTGGTCCTGAGGGGTTTATCTGTCCTGGATTCCGTGCATTTCTAGCTCTTATCTGTACACAGTGAACATCCTCTGGTTTAGCTGGATTTGGAAGGTAGGATTGGGATCATGATGTAGTGGGGAGGAAGCATTAAAAACTAGAGGAAAGGTGTACGTTTCACCAGTGCTATACTGCACCCTTCTGTAAGGGGATGGCCAGTTGCCTACAGATGGGCTTTGGGTCTCCACTCCACACTCCCTCCTCCTCACTCACAATGATATGATTTTTTGTTCTTGGTTGCCTGGTGCCTGAAGGTTGCAATACTTTTTACCTTCATTTGAAGATAAGGAAATTGAAGCTCAAAGGCACCAAACAACTGGTTTACAGTCACATAGCTCCTAAATAATGACTCATCTGGGATTTGAAGTTCCAATTCAGCAGCCTGTGGCTGAAAAACTTCAACTATCTAAAGAGCCAGAGAGATCCAGGAGGGAAGTGGGAAGTCTGGTAGGCAGTCTACCAGCATGACAGGTGCTCTCGGGGAGCAGTGGGTCACACCTTGGGCTGCATATAGTTGGCAGTTCAAGCTACCAGCCACTGCATGGGAGAAAAAGTAGCTTTTCCACTCCCGAAAAGATTTGCAGTCTGGAAAACCACAGAGCAGCCCTATTCTGATCTAGATGGAGGCTGGGAGTCCGAGGGGGCTGGATGGCGGAGAGCCTGGTTTTCTATTTTTAGCACTATGGCCTTTAGTTTGTAATAGGTCTCAGACTCCCTGATGAAATTTTGCATTTCCACCCCAGCGATACAGAATCTGAGTCTACATTTTAACATGGCTGATCTATAAGAATCACGTGGAGGTACTTTAAAACTTTAGATTCTGATTCTGTTTCTTGAGGTGAAAATGCAAATTCTCAATAATGGATTGAAGTCAAATGAACTGGTTGGGAGTTTGGTGGCATCACAACGCCTGCTTGGCCCTGAGGTGGGGGGGGGGGGTGGCAGCACAAAGGGGCAGGGTGGGGATTATGGCAAATTCAAAACCGCGGGCTCTGCTAAGGGGATACTTGCTACACAGGTTGTCCCCATAAAAAGATTGTTTTACACATAAAAGCTGCAAATCTAAAATGTTATGTGGACAGAAGTGTGTGTGTGTGTGTGTGTGTGTGTGAGAGAGAGAGAGAGAGAGAGAGAGAGAGAATGCGCAAGCCCTGGTGGTGTAATCTGCAAGGTCAGCTATTTACAACCACCAGCCACTCAGGAGGAAGACGAAACGTTTCTACTCGGGTAAAGAAACCCAAAGGGGCAGTTCTAGCCTGTCCCGAAGGGTCGCCATCAGTCTGAATGGACTCGATGGCAGTGAATGTGTGTTTGTTTCCATTCCAAGCAATCAATCAGCTGCATGTTTTCCTCCTTTCAGCACCTCGCACAGCCTCTCAAAAGAGCCCAGAAACTGGGGCTTGGAGGAAGCTGGGGCTTGAGGAGCAGGAATTTGGGAATGAAAAACCAGAGGCCTGGTGAGTGAGTGTGGGGTGGGGTGGGAGTGCTGCTTAGCTGGCTTATGGGGAAGGAGAAGGAGGTGCCATTTGCTAGGAGAGGCCACTAGACCCCTTCCCTCCCGTGTCCCCTGTCAATTTTCTCCCCCTCCCACTTTGGCTGAGGGACAAGGGTTCTTCCCTGTCTGAGCTGGCCTCCTGGCTGTGGGAAGAACTCTCTGACTTCGAGGTCATGGAGAAGAAGAGGCGCAGGGAAGGACCCCCAGGACTGAGCTGAGAGCCCCCTGGTCACTGGGCAGCAGCCTGTCTGTACCTGCACCCCCTCCTCCCACTACACTGGAGAGGGGTGAACCTGGTCCCGAGGCTACCTAGTTCCCCCTCCACAGGCTCCCTGGGCCCAGCTGAGGAGAGAGCTCACCCTCCCCACTCTCCCCTGCCCTTCCCTGCTGGCTCTCTGGGCCGGATGAGCAGAGGGAGGTGATGCGAAGTGTCCCAGACAGTGCCCTGTCTGTGCCCTCTGAGCAGCTCTCGGGAAACCCCAGACTGCCTGGGGCCCAGGCTCTGCTTCCTCCCCTGACCGCATCCTGCCCTTAACAGCTGGAGGTAAGTGTGCAAGGGGCACTGCCCAGGTTGCCTTTTGCCCATCAACCAGGACCCCTTTGGCCAGGCACGGGATGGACTATGAATTGGTGAGTAGTGTGCAAGATGCCTATCCTCAGGGCAGGGGGCCAAGGCCTGGTAGAGGCTGCCGGCAGGTGCTGCCACGCCTGGGAAGAGAGCCCTGGAACCTGGGTGGAGGACAGGAGCGCTTAATAACTGCTTGGAGCAAAGGCAGAGCCCCACACGGTGGCTCCTGAGATGGGAAAGGAGATGGGAAAGGAGCCCACGCTTCCGGACACACCCCACCAAGCTCCTGGCAAGCAATTCTGGTTTCTGAGTTCTAGCAGGTCCTCTCCAGAGTGTTGAGGCCTCCTCTCACCGCGCCCGCGTCTGCCTTCTAAGTTCGCCTTCATTTTTGCTCTTCCTTCCTCCTCCACCACTGTCTTGGCCGAGTGGACTCCAAAGATTTCAGTGGCCACAAGACAGCCCGACCCTCTCCAGCCTGGTACACCGGTACCGCAGTCGGTGCTCTCCCCAGAGCGGGCGGCAGGGGGCGCCGCTTGCCAGCCAACCGCTCTCCGTAGGTGGTCCCAGGCCAGCCAGGTCTCTGTGGTCCTGCTGGTGGAGGAATTGGACCCCTCTGCTGCAGCAAACAGCGCCAGACCACATCCTCTCCTGGTGGCCTAGCGGCTTATGCATTTGCCACAAGGTTAGAATCCACCAGCCGCTCCACCGGGGAAAGAGGAGGCTCGCTCTGCCCTCTAAAAACTGAATCTCAGAAGCTCTAGGGAGCAGCTCTACTCTGCCCTGTCGGGTCCTATCCTATGAAGCAGAATAGGAGTGGCTTTGGTTTTTTGGCTGGTTTTCCATCCCCACTATGGAGTTCTGGTGGTGATGTGGGTTAAGCGTCGAACTACTAAGCACCAGGTCAGAGGTTCAAATGCACTAGGTGCTCCTCAGGAAGCAGGCTGTCTTGTCTGCCTACTTAAGGATTTGCCTCTTGGCGACTTATGCAGGGTGGGTGATGCGTCGGAATGCACTAGGTGGCAGTGGGGTTGGGGTTCGGCTTTCCCTCTGGATTGTCACCCTTTGTGTCCTCAGGCCTCTGGTTCTCTGGCCACACTGTCTTTTCTCTTTGGTGACCCAGATAGAGTTTGGAACTGAAACTTTAAAGACCATGAGTTGTGTTAAAAAAAAGGAAGACAAACAATCGAACTGCAAGAATCAAAGTGAGGTTCCCTTAGCAGACAGAGGAAGGCAGTCATTTCTGTGGGGCGTCAAACAAGGCAGAGACCTGGACACTCAGTCCGCCCGTCCGGAGTCAGCCTGAAGTCAGATGACACTCAGAGAACTCACACTGTCCCCCTGGTCCCAGCTTTGTCTCCTCTCGGGTGATGGGCTGTGTGGTTGTGAGTTCCCAGGAGCAGCAAGCAGGAGAGGGTTCCTGGCTCAGTCGGAGTAACATTGGTATTTCCCAAAGGCTTCCAGGCAGAGTTGCCCTCTAAAATGACACCTGACCTTCTTGGGACTTTTCCCTCACAATACCCCCTGGGGTGTTGAGTGAGTCAGATACATTAATTTAGGAAGCACTATTTGTGTTTTAGAGTAGACAGGCAGATTGTCTCCGCTTCATCATTTTAAAATGAGACTAAGAGGACCCCTCCCCCCTCATGCTGACGGTAATTTAAAAATTATTATAGCAATGCATTGAGAGATATTTAAGGTGGACTCAGAAGAAGACAGGCAATGACGGAACTCGTTGCTGATGTCAGGTGGACTTGACTGAAAACAGAGAATACCAGAAATATGCTGGCCTGTCTTTTGCAGACTGTGTAAAGACATTTGACTGTGTGGCTCATAGCAAGAATGAGAAAAAAGAGAATCCCAGAACACTTCATTGGGCTCATGAGGAATCTGGATCAAGGGGGAGTTAGTTGTGTGAACAGAACAAGGGAACCCGGCATGGTTTAAAATTGTCATACGTATTCAATCTGTGTGTTGAACAAAACATCTGAGAAGCAGAACTCCACGAAGAAGAGCATGCCATGGGGATTGGAGAAAGGCTCATTACCACGTGCAGTATGCGGGTGATACCGCCGTGCTTGCTGGAAGCGAGGGTTCCAGGCGCTGGATGATGAGGATCCAAGACTATAGCCTTCAGTCTGGATTACAATTCAACAGAAAGACAACACCCCCCACCCCCCACTCACAGCTGCACTAAGGAGCAACATCATGATAAGCAGAGTGAAGATGGACGTTGTCAAGGATTTCGTTTTACTTGGCTCCACAGGCAGTGTCCTTATAAGCGGCAGTCAAGAAATCAAACAATGAAAAAAAAAAAAAAGAAATCAAACAATGGCCTGCGTCTGGACAAACCTGCTGCAAGACACCTTTTCAAATGTCTGAAAACAAAGATGTCCCGTGGAGGACTGAGGGGTGTCTGGCCCAAGGCCCCCGTGTTTTCAGTCTTCCCATAGGCAGGCAAAAGCTGGGCGATGAATAAGGAAGGCCAAAGAAGGGTCGATGCCTTTGAGTTGGGATGTTGGCGAAGAATACGGGATGCATCATGGCCACCAGGAGAATGTACATCTGTCTAGGGAGAAGGACGGCCAGAATGCTCGCTGGAAACCAGGCTGGTGAGACGTCAGCTCCTTGATTACGGTCCAGAGATGACCTGAAAAAAAACAGGAAGACCCGCAAGGAGCTGGATGGACAGACACACCCAGTGGCTTTCCAGTGGACTGAAACAGCACTGATTGTGAGCCTGGGGCAGGCCGGGCAGTGTTTCCTTGTGTTCTGCGTAGGGCTGGAATGGTCAGACTCTGGGGAGGTGCGTGGTATCATGAAAACATGCTGCTAACATGCTGTTTTGCATTGGGCGTCTAGCACAGTATCAATGCCCAGTAAGTAATAATAGCAAATTAAAACATTAAAAAAAAATTTTTCCACACTCCTAGTCTTAGAAGAAAGTTTTTCCCCTTCTTCTTCATACCTAACCCCCAAAAGGAAAACACCAGAGAAAAACAAAACAAACCCACCTTTCTGTAGGGCAGTTATGCCTTTCCATGGTCAAACTTGGTTACGGTTTACCGGTGACCAGATTCCGTTTCCTGTGTGGTATAAGTACAAGAGGCTTCAAAAGCCAGCCCCCTTCCGTCACCAGGCAGGGGCCTGTGGGCTTCACAGGCGTTAAAGAGAAGCAGGTTAGGACCCCACATCTTTGTCTTTGCATAAAGCACTAAAAATGATAAAAAAAGGAAGAAAAGGAGGTGTGTTTCGTAGGGAGGGTGGTTTGGGGTCAGGTGCCGTCTAAATCCGTTGCAAGGGCCCGTAAACCCAGCTCTCTGAGTCTCCCTCCCGCCTCCTTCCTCAGACCTCTGACCCCAACCCACACCCACGCCTTGCACTCGGTGTCCTTCGGCGTGTGGGTTTTCACCATTCATCCTTTCACAACATGAGCACGCAGTGTGCGTGGGGCTCTGGTAGATGTGGGGGGCAGGGGAGTGCAGAGGGAGGGTGTGCGTCCAAGGAGAAGCTGAAGGATCTGAGGGCGGGGTGGGGGGTGCTGAAGGGCACATGGGCTCAGCGGTCACACAGAAGGGCAGAAGGCCCCCGGACTGGAAGCGAACAGGGAAGGAGCACCGGTTAGCCAGGAAGCTTCCCATCCCTTCACTGGTGTCTTGGATCCTGGAAAGGAGGTGCTTGCAGACTCACTGCTGTTCCGACCTGGGATTCCGGCAGAAAGGCTTAGGAAGTCAATTCATGTACACCCAGATGGGAAACAAGGGTTCGTTCTGGGTGAGGGTGGGTGCTGGGGTGGGAACTGGTGACAAAGTGAACTTGAAGGTGAGCATCTAGCTGTGAAGATGTATTCCTTGGATATGTGCAACTTTGGTGTTTAACATAAGTGTCTTAAAATATATTGTAAAAGTTTCCAAGGGTAGCTAGAACAGGATAGTGAATTCTCATTTACCCGTTCCCTAGAGAGGAACCTTGGTGGCGGAGTGGTTATGAGTTGGGCTGCTAACTGCAAGGTCAGCAGTTCAAAACCACCAGCTGCTCTGAGGGAGAAAGACAAGGCCTTCTACTCCCATTAAGAGTTTCAGTCTCAGAAACCCCTCGGGGCAGTTCTACCCTGCCCTCCCCGAGTCTCTATCAGTTGGCATCAACTCGATGGCAGTGAGTTTGGTTCTTGAAAGCTTAGTCGTTACTAACATGGCACAAGTGGCTAAGCGCTCTCCTACGAACTGCAGTTTGGTGACATGAACCCAGCCGGCAGTTCTGCAGGAGGAAGACCTGGTGACCTAGTCAGAGCCACGGCATTCCTGCTCGGCCCGCCCATGTGGGGGGCACGATGAATCGGGAGCCACTTGTTGGCAGCCAACTACCACAACCAATGTCCTTCTTTTGTTTTTACGTTGGGGAATTATTTAAAAGAAACCCCCAAACCTGGTGACATGTCATTCTTAAATGTTTCAGAACAGATCTCCAGCGGAAAAAATGAGGCATTTTCCTTATTTGATCACATGATTGTTGTCCCCATAGCTCCTTAGTGTGAGGCTAGCATTCCCCAGGTGTCCTAGCAACCCACCCCATGGAGTCCACGCGGACTCGGCGAGGGAGGACATAGGACAGGTAGAACTTCCCCTGTGGGTTTCTGACCCCGGACCTCTTCACGGGAGTCAAAAGCCTCATCTACGCTGGGGGATTCGTAACCACTGCCCCACGAGGGCTCCTTAGGTTTTGTAAGTCTCTCTTATCGGAGCAGCCGGCTTCCTTTTTCCCCTGATGAGTGGCTGGCGGATTTGAACCACCAAGTTTTGGTTGAGAAGCCCAGTACTTAACCCGCTGCCCCCTCAGGGCTCCTGAGCGCCTTTGAAAGTTGGTTGTGTCTACATCTAAGGACTGGCTCCACCCAGGTGTCTTTAATCTTGTGTAGGGTTCCAAGCCCCTCCCTTAAAAAAAATCATGCCACTGATTCATTGAAGTAGAAATCAGGTCAGTTGCTTTAGGAAATGTCCTACATTTTGTTGTAACTGCTGAGGGCCTCATGCTGCGGTCCCATTTGATCCCAGCCTCTCTGCAAGTCTTGCTCATAACTTGGGAATTAGGACTGTGAGCCCTGGGGAACACCTTGACCTGCTAACCAGAGGCCAGCCCTTCAAAACCACCAGCTGCTTCTCCAGAGAAAGACGAGGTTTCCTTCTGTACAGAGTTACAGTCTCAGAAATCCACAGGGGCAGCTTCATCCTGCCCCATAGGACCACGATGGGAGCCCTGGTGGTTTAGAGGTCACGTGTAGGCCTGCAATCCACATGACTGGCAGTTCGAAATCACCAGCAGCTTCTCAGGAGAAAGACTGGGCTTTCTACTCCTGTACACAGTCACGGTCTCAGAAACCCGCAGCAGGTCACTGTAAGTCAGCATTGACTCGACGGCAGTGAGTCTGGTTTTGCGTTTTATAGGGTGGCTGCGGGTTGGAGTGGACTCAGCGGCAGTGGGTTGGGAGTTAGCACCGCAGGCTTGAATGGGTTGAGTAGATGAGCTTCCTGCTTGGACCACTCTGTCCACTCTCCTCGGTCAATAGCACAGGCTTCCCTGCTGCTCCAGCCCTGATGGCCTGCCTGGCCCCTCCGTTGTCCTGTTGGCTTCGCTACCTTTGACGCTGGGAGAGTCGGAGGTGATACGCTAGCACCTTGGCGCTCCATCAGCCTCTCACCTCAACCACGAGCATCCCCCATGGGCCAAATTAGTCCATAGAAGTTGCAACAGGGCGATTTTCTGCGTCTACTGAAAATCAGAAGCCCGGGTGGCCCAGTGATTAAGCACTCCCATTACGAACCAAAAGGTGGGTGGTTTGAACCCTCCAAAGGCGCTGCAGGAGAAGGAAGAGGCCACCTGCTTCTGTGAAGATGGGCCGAGCACACCCAGACCCCAGGGGACTCTGCAGGGCTGCTCTCGCCTGTGCGGTAGCTGCGTGTCACCACCCACTCAGGAGCATCACACACTAATTCTGGCTGTTAGCGAGCAGCGAGCTCCAAGCTCAGAAGGCGGGACCGGAGAGGAAAGCAGGAGGCATGGCAAGAGTGAGCACAGGAAGGAAGTGGGAAGCATGTTTTATGTTGTGGGGACTGCAGTCGAGGCCAGGAAACAACGTATGTATGAAGCGTTGAATGGAAAACGAATTTGCTTTGAAACATCCACCTAAATCACAATGCAAAGTTATAAAAGAAAAGCCATAGGCTTGCTAAGACACCGGGGAACAGAACCGGCTGGCTCACCATCATGGGATGGTGGGGGCTTTGGGCTAGCAGGGCCGAGAGGGGTACCCTGCCCCAACCCCACCCTGTGTGGCTTCTCCTCTAGAGGAGCTCCTGCTGTCCCACTCTGAGCATGGCGGGGCAGCAGTCGTCTCTGTAGATGACACCCTCGGGGCCATGCCCTTCAGAGACGACACCAGGCTCTCCAGGCAAGCCTTGGCCCCGAGAGAAAGCGCTCTGGTCTACTGCTCACGGTCTTTCACTGGAGGGACAGGCCAGCCAACTAATTCTTCAGAAATCAACAGTATGTACAATTTACAGCGCAGTATTCTTTGTATGAGTTTTAGTTTCAGGAAAAAGAGTTAGAAAAACAACTTGTGGCTCCTAATTAAAGGTCCGTGGGCTTTTACTTCCTCCTTTCATTTGGGTAAGCTCACGTCTCTTTGTGTGGGGGAGGATGGAGACTAGGAGACTGGTGGTAATGGGTTACATGGTGGACTACTAACTGCAAGGTCAGCAGTTCAAAACCGCCAGCCGCTTCAAAGGAAAAAGATAAGGCTTTCTACCCCTGTAAAAAGTCACAGTCCAAGAAAACCCACAGGGGCAGCTTTACCCTGCCCTATAGGGCCCACATGAATAGGCATCAATTCGATGGCACGAAGTTTGGTTTTAGTTTCGATAGAGACTGAGAAAAGACTCCCTGGTGTTGCGTTATTTTTATTTACTTTTAATCATTTTATTGGGAGCTTGTACAACTTTTATCACAATCCATACATGCACCCATGTATCAAGCACATTTGTACATTTGTTGCCATCATCATTCTCAAAACATTTTCTGTCTACTTGAGCCCTTGGTATCAGCTCCTCATTTCCCCCCTCCCTCCCTCCTTCCTTCCCTCCCTTCCCCACCCTCCCTCCTTCATGAACCCTTGATAAGTTATTATTTTTCCATTCTTACGCTTTTTGATGTCTCCCTTCACTCACTTTTCTGTTGTTGGTCCCTGAGGGAGGGCTATATGTAGATCATTGTGATCAGTTCCCCCTTTCTCCTCCACCTCCTCTTCTCCTCCTGGTATAGCTACTCTCATTATTGGTCCTGAGGGATCTATCTGTCCTGGATTTCCTGGTGGTGCATTGGGTTGAGCATTGGACTGTTCATCGATAGGTCAGGGGTTCAAACCGGCAGGCTGCTCTGTGGGAGAAAGTTGAGAGCAGCCCTACTGTGTGTGGGCCAGCCCGGGCTCGTGGAGACTGGGGAGAGGCATCCTGGACTTGAACAACACTCAGGTGACGAATGGCTGTTCTGTAGGAGAACTGAGCGCCAACTTCATTTCTGCAGCTCCAACATTGCAGAATGAATGCAACACCAGAAATCGGTTTCATCAATGGCTTTGAGAACAGAAACTCGAAAGCAGGGTAGAATTCAATTCCAGTTATCAAAATTCTTTTTTCACTCAAAAATTAGGTTTGATGCTTGAAAACCATTTTATTTCGATCTGGGTGACCGTCCGCAGAGCACATTGGTTTCACGCGTGTGGGCTGGTGCCATCGGTCTCAATCCCCGCTATGGAACCTGCTACTTCCCACCTCCTCCCGTGTGGACCGTTTCCGTTCATCCTCCTTCCCCACCTCCGGCCTCTGAGCGGTGTCCCTGGGCCACCACTGCTCTTTGACCTCCATGGTTCATTGTTCCGAGAGCGTGTCCCTCTGGGGCGTGTGTTCACTGTGGAGGCAATCATCTGGCTGAGACTTGAGACAGGGGTGAGTTCAGGCCCAGGCCTGACAGTGTCTAAGGGCCCAAATGTTGGGGGTCCCACCAGTTTCTGTTAGACCAGGAAAGCCGGTCCTTTGATGTTTTTTACTTTGTTCTGCACTTGTCTCCCACTCTGCCCAGGACCTCCTGTCCTGATCTCCTTCAGGGCAGCCAGCAGTGGCAGCTGGGCACCATCTAGTTTTTCCTGGCCTCAAGGTCCTGAAGACCGGGCTTCATGTGCTCTTTGCACTCATTGTTTCCTGGCCTCTTTGATCCCCTTCGCCTTTCTCTGCTGCAGACAGATGCTCTTCTTTGCACCTCTGGGGGCTGCTTGCAAGCTTGTAAGACCCCAGAGGCAATTCGCTAGCATACTGTGTAACCATTGTCTTTGTGAATGATGGTATGCCCTTTGACCTAAGGGTTCCTGTGAGACTACAGTCCTGAGCCCTCACACCCTGGGACTCATTCCCCCGAGGTGTTTGGAGATGGCGAAGAAGTTTCCATATTGTACATTCTACTATATTCCTGAATACATATGCAACACATTAATACATGTACAGATATGTCCTGTGCCAAACCTATACTATCCGTAGGTTTAATTCCAATTGTCTTTGCACCTTTGTTCAACTTGGGTGTCCACCCACGTATCCATTTGTAAATGGTAGCCAGTGCATTTTTGTTTTCTGTTCCCAATCACTATAGGAATCATATAATGTTTAGTATGCATCAGATAGTTCTAAACACTTGACATATGTAAGCATGTCTGTGATCTTCTCACATAACCCTGTGAGATAAGAGCATCCTCTCTGTTTTATAGAGGAGGATTCTGAGGCAGTGCAAACAGGGATTTCCCCCAAGGTCACGAAGATGTTGAGAAGCAGAGCTTAACCTGGAGCATGGACAGCCCAGTGCCCAAGCCGTACACTTGACTTCTACTTTACCCTCTCACACAGCCAGTGCCTGGGTCACAAAGTGCTTGCAGTTCACTACTGTGGCATGCTGCTTTGCAGAGTGCCTTCAAAAGCAAGTGCTTTTCCTCAAGTCCATGGTCCCTGCTATGAGGGAGGTTTCGGTGTTTAAGAGGAGACCCTGGGTGGTACGAATGGTTAATTTGCAGTTAGCACTTCAGCTAACAGGAAGGTTGGTGTTTCAAGTTCATCCAGAGCACCTTGGAAGAAGGACCTGGCCATCTATTTTCTAAGACTCGGGTTCCTGGATACCCTTCAAGTCCAGTTCTACTCCTCACTCATGGTATTGCCAGGAACTGGGGTGAGCTCAGTGGCAGCCAGCTTTGAAAGAGACAGTGCATCAGTGAGATGACCGATGATCACACGGGGCAGCAACAAAGGACATCCTGAAGGTGGGGACAGGAGGCAGGGGGCCTCTTCAGCTTGGACCCATCCACGGCCTCAGCATCCCTATCTGTAAACAGGAAATTATCCTTTGTCATCTCACAGGGTGTGTGAGGAGACCCAGCATAATTATGACACTGCAAGAACTTTCTGAGACATCTTAAGCTTTATGATTGTTGCAATTGTGGGGAATAAGATCCAAACATGTTTTAAAGATTAAAAAAAATCAAAAATAGTTGCTCAGTTCAGCTCTGCAAGTGGACTCGGTCATGAACTAGATGGAAATGATGTTCCTTGCTGTGCGTGCGCGTGTGTTTAATGCTGAATGCTTATAGCAGCAAGAGCCGCTGATCAACTCAAACGGCTGATAAAGGAGAAATGGTAGCATTACAATAAACGGAGAAAAGGTTGACTCTGTCGAGGATTTTGTCTCACTTGTATCCATAATCAATGTTCCTGGAAGCAGCAGTCAAGAAATCAAATTATGTACAGCGTAGGCACACCTGCTGCACAAGACCTCTTTAGAGTGTTGAAAAGCAGGAACGTGACTTTGAGGACTAAGGTGCACCTGACCCCAGCCATGACATTTTCAGTGGCCTCCTCTGCATGTGAAAATCAGACGTTTGAATAAGGAAGATGGAAGAAAAATCAATGCCTGTGAATTACGGCGCTGACAAAGAATATGGAAAGTACCATGGACTGCCCAAAGAACAAATGGATCTGTCTTGGAAAAAGTCCAGCCAGAATGCTCCTGAGAGGTAATAATGGCAGGACTCTGTCTCACATACTCTGAATGTGTTATCAGGAGAGACCAGTCTCTGGAGAAGGACATCATGCTTGGTAAAGCAGAGGGGCAGCGAAAAAGAAGACGGCCCTTGCCAAGATGGACGGACACCATGGCTGAGACAGTGGGCTCGAGCGTGGGCACCATGGTGAAGAGCTGCAGGACCGGGCGCTGCTGCTGCCTTCAGTCGGAACGACTCGACGGCTCTGGACAGCATGTCACTTTATGCTTGGTCCCCTGTGTGAGCTTGTCCGTGGCCCATCAAAATGACAACTAGGAAATCTATCTAGCGGGATAGAAAAGCATCTTTAATGAAAAAAACAAGCAAGCTAGCAGAGCCCCTCAGGATGACAGCAATGTGCCCACTTGACCAAGACCTGGGCGGGCTAAGAGGAGAGTGTGCGAAAATGAACAGGATCTCCAGGAGGTGGGAGATGCTGAGTTTCGCGCTCTTGTGGTCACATGTTCTCTCTTTATGCTGATAGCAATTTTAGAAAATGAAGCCAGTGGGAAGTTGGGGCAAGAGGATGCATACAAGCCTAGGTGTTTCTTAACAAGGAAGGAAGGGTGGCACGCTCCTCTCAGGAGGCTGTGCTGTGACCTTGTGTTCATAGGACACATATGGGGGAGCGGGTGGCCCCAAGGCCCAACCTGCCCAGTTCAGGCTTTCTGGGGACTCGTCGGATGAGTTGGAGACAGTGAGTGTGTGCCTCATGAAGCTAGTCATTTTCAGAGCAGGCTGAACTAGATGAATCACCCCTGTCTAGCACCTTGTCGGGGGCAAACCACAGCTTCCACCCAGACACTGGTGGCCGTCGTCTCAGGTCTGTGCTGGCCTTTGATGGGCATCTTGGCTCAGCTCTTTCACTCACAGGCTCTCGGACAACCTGCCCGCCCCCCACTCCCGCTGGATTTGCGGGGAGCTGTAGCCCTGTTTCTCCCCAGTCCTGATCTCAGCACCCTTGGACAGAGCTCACTCTCTCATTTCAGAGTGAGGTGCCCAAATTGCCCATCTCCTTAGCAAGCGGAGAACAGTTCGCAGGTAAGATCAGTAATGGCGACGTGGCCCCCAATGCCTCCTTTGCTTTAATCCTGATTGGTGAGGAGCCAGGCGCTAGCAGACGAATGGATGATGGGAGACTAGTTGGGTTGTGGATTGAGATACATGGGTGTTTGTTCTTGTCACTGGTATCAGTGGAGAGGTTGGGGGCTGGAGGGTTGAGGGGTGGTTATGCAGACAACACTGGTTGACACTGTCAGAGAAGGTGACATCAAAATTGACTGTCTCTAAAAAATGGATGTCGAGTGTCAGCAGGAAGCTTTATTTTTCATAAAAATATCCCTGTACTTAGTTATAGCAACAAAATTAGTTTTCGTAAACCCAGCTTACATCGATCCAGATGCCCACAAGGCTAAAACTGTGCAAAAGTATTTTTCAAACTTTCTACTGGACTCTGAGGAGCCCTGGTGGAGCAGTGACTTAAGCTTTGGGCTGCTAACCATAGGCAGGGTCAGCAGTTTGAAACCACCAGCTGCTCCTCAGGAGAAAGATGAAGCTTTCTATGCCTGAAAGAGTGACCGTCTCCGGAAGCCCATAAGGGCAGTTCTACCCTGTCCTCTCGGGCTGAGGTGCATTGGGATCCCCAAGAGGGCAGCGAGTTCAGGTGCTCTGTCAGAAGGCCATCATTACTGGTTTGCAATGACACTTCGAATCCATTTCATCTGCGTGCACTCCAAGCACGAACCACGGTTTTTGTTGCTGCTGGTGTTTGCTGGTTTTGTCAAACTCACTGATGTCTTAGCTATGATGTCCTGGTGATTGGTATTTGTAAACCTATGTTGATAGCTTTGGAGGAAATAAAACAGTAATGAGAACAAAAGAACAAGGAAAAAATCTAAAAGACCTGCACTCGGTTCCTAAGCACTGCTGTAACCCAGTGTAGAAAGATTTTACAGCACAGTTTTGTTGTTCCTATTCATACAATCTAAGAACTATCACAGCAAGGCAATTAGGAGACACCCCTAAAGGCGCTGTATCATCTGGTTTGGGAGGAGGCCCACGGGGTACGCAGTGGCACCAGGAAGGAAGGGACCCCAAACCGAGTGATGTCGCTGGTCCCTGTCCTGTGTGTGAGAGGCCATGGCAAAAGGAGAAACAAAACAAAGTTACTGGAACCTTTGTTCACTCCTGTGAGTTGGGGCTGGTAGCGGCACAAGTGCTTCAGGCCAGGTATTTGGGGCTGGTGACAAACTCTCTGAGACTCAAAATTTCAGTCTGGGAGCTTATACCAAGGGGTCGAGTAGAAAATGTTTTGGAAATGATGATAGCGATCTATGTACCAATATGCTCGATGCAATTGATACATGGGATGTTATAAGAATTGTAAGAGCCACCAATAAAATGATTAAAAGATAAAATTTTCAGCCTGTTCCTTTGAGAAATGCTTTGAGTCTTGGGAAGAGAAAGAAGCGTGAGGGGAGAGCTCAGGCCTGTAAGGTGGAGGGCGGGGACCCGTGCAGTGCTGCGATGGAAGCATTCTCCCGGCGAGGTTGCACATCCTTTCCTCCCCGATGCAGCTCTCAATGGCAGTGTACTGAAGACTTCCCCCAGGAAGTCCCAGTGATCGTCCTGGGGCCTTCAAGAAAATCCAACGAGATCACTCCTTGGTGATCCCAAAGAGCAGCTGGCAGAACCTACTGCCCTGAATTTAAAAGGTCCAACAGACCCTCTTGGAAAACAGTGTTTTTGCTTGGCAAGGAATCTAGATAAATTTTTTTTAAGGCTGTGAGCCTTCACGCTCGGTTTTTCATTATTTATTCATTTATTTTGGTGGGTTTTTTTTCACGTATATATTTCATAGTTTCTTTCAATCAATGTTTATGATGTTTTTTTTAAAGAAGCATATTCTATACAGCTACACAGCCCATCTGGACACATGGCATCAAGAATAATGTCACATGGAGCCCCCCATAAATGTGGTTCACTTTCTTTGTTCTCCCCTGCCCCCCTTCCTCGTGCCTCCCTCCCTTCCCCCCTCCTGTTCCCGGCCCCTCCCTGGCCTCCTCGTGGTCATCAAAGTCTTACCTTTAGGTGAAAATGCCGAGTTCCCTTTATAATAATGGTGTCATTAAATAGCTATAAGATTGACTGTCCTTGCTAAGCATAATGTTCTCCAGTTTTGCCTATGTCTTGCGGTATTTCAGGGCTGTCACTGGTCTTCATTGATGCATAATATTCCATTGTATGAATGTACCAGGGCTTGTTCTTCCATTCGTCTGGACTGTGGTTTGGGGTTGTTTCCATGTTTTTGCTATTACAGAACTTGCTGGAATAGACATAGGTGTGCATATGTGTGTTTGTGTTGTATACTATCTTGATTTCTTTAGGAGATATATATATATCCAGTAGAGAGATTGTTGGACCATAGGTACTTGTATTTGCATTTGTTTAAGGACCTGCCACACTGATTTCCTATACAATTCTACAGTCCCACCAGCAATTTAAGAGTGTTCCAACCTCACCGTATCCTCTCTAGCATTTATTGTTTCCTTTTTTAAATATTAATTTTATTTTATTGAGGGCTCTTATAGCTCTTATCACAATCCATACATACATCCATTGTGTCAAACGCATCTGTATATATGTTGTCATCATCTTTTTCAAAACATTTTCTTTCCACTTGAGCCCTTGGTATGAGCTCCTCATTTTTCATTTTTCCCTCCCTTCCCTCCCTCTCTTTCCCCCATATCCCCTTGATAGTGTATTAATTTTTTTTCAATGTCTTACACTGACCGCTGTCTCCGTTCACACACTTTTCTGCTGTCTGTCCCCCTGGGAGGGGGGGGCCATACATCAATTATTGTGACCCCCTCCCACCCTCCCTTCCCCTCCTAGTGTCGCTGCTCCCCTTTTTGGTCCTGGGTGTATGTGTGTGTGTGTGTGTATGTGTGTATCTGTTCTGGATTTTCTGTGTTGAGAGTTCCTATCTGTACCAGTATACATGTTCTGATCTAGCCAGATTTGTGAAATAGAATTGGAGTCATGATAGTTGAGGGGAGGAAGCATTAAAGAACTAGAGGAAGGTTGTGTGTTTTTTGGGTGCTGTACTGCACCCTGACTGGCTCATCTCTTCCTGTGGCCCTTCTGACAGGGGCCATCAAATGACTACTAATGGGCTTTGGTCTCTACTCTGCCCTCCCCCACCCCCAGCATTTATTATTTTCCATTTTATGGATTTTTACTGAAAATGTTAGTATGAAGTAGTATCTCATTGTTGTTTTAATTTGTATTTCTGATGAATTTGAACATTTTTATTATTCTTATTGCTGGTGAATTTGAACATTTCTTCATGGTGTTGGCTGCCGGAAGTCCCTGTTATTTTGTTGGACATTTTTTTCTTTTAGCTTTTCATTGTGAACTGGGCGAAGGTCTCCACAGGCAACAGTCTAGACACACGTTGGGTCAAGTCACCCGTGACCATGCCCTCACTAGGCCATCACGTGCCCCACGTCTTCCCCGTGGTTCCCGTTCCCATTTATCTCTCTTTCCCAACCCTCTGAACCTTGTCCTTGGGGAAAAGCTGCCTTTTTAAAATCTTAAATGAGTATTTTAACTTGGAGATGAGTTCAGGTCCAGACCTGCAGGGTGACTACAGGACAGAGTCTCGTGGGTCCCAGATGTCTCTTTCTGGCCTCTTTTATGATTTTGAGTTCTACCTTTTTCTCCCACTCTGTCTAGGACTTTCCAGAGCAGTTGGTGGTGGCAGATCGGGCACCATCTAGTTCTTCTGGTCTCAGGGCATGGAGACTGTTTCTTGTCATTGCTTCCATGTGTCTTCAGGTGGGCATCACTCTGGAGAGACAGATAGCGGCACCTTAGCTGGCTACTCACAGGCCTTTAAGACCTCAGTCGATATTCACCAAAGTAGGATGCAGAACATTGTCTTGGTGGCCTATATTATGCCAACGGACCTTGCTGTCCCACCAGATTATGGTCTGGCCCCCTTTCACACTGCCCCCCCCCCAGGTCCAGTGATTTCTCTCAAGGCGTTAGACTAAGGTCATGTCTAAGAAGTTCAGGACAGGCCAGTGTTTCCGTCTATTGTGCCGACTCAATAATAGCGCCTAACAACAAGCAAGACGTTTCCATAATTCATCCCCATACACTCCACAACACTCATGAATACACCTGCTGAAAAGGTAAATACCCACCTATGTCTGCGGGTACACTCCACCCTCCCTCCCACACCTGTCCCGCCTGCCTATCCGCCTGTGTGGACCGTTCTCTGCCGGCTCCCTAAGGAGGCAACGGCGAGTCGAGTGCGGAGAGAACTTGCCATCAGTGGGCCTCCGCTGAGCGCAGGGACCTGTTTACACCGCGTTTTGTTTGGAATAAACTTACCCAAGTGCTGGAACTTTAGTAGGAATGCTTGCGAACTGGCCCCAGTATGTAAAGCCTTCAGCTCAGTGCCTCTTCCATAGGAGGTGCTCCATCGCCATGAACCATTATTAACATAAGGACGCTGTCATTAGATATTATGTACAAGAGGTGTTTAAAAGTATATAAAAGATAATTTTTTAAAACCCAAACCCTGCCATCAATGCAATTCTGATCTGTAGTGACCCGTATCGGATAAGGTGGTACTGCCCCTGTGGGTGTCCGAGACTGTAACTGTCTGTGGGAGTAGAAAGCCTCATCTTTCTCCCTCAGAGTGGCTGGTGGTTTCAAACTGCTGACCTAGTGCTGAACAGCCTTGCCGATAATGAGATAGCAAGGTATTATTCCTTCAGAGGTAAGCAGATCCACAATGGATCAGTATCGCATGTGTATTATTGGGGTGAAAATGCAAAAGCAGACCACACACCCCTTCAGCCACTTCTCCATGGAGAGTTCAAGGATGAGGTGTCACCATTCTGCCTGTCTCTCCCCATGTAGGGCCGTCACTGCCCCTACAGGACTCACGTGGACGGAGAGTGGCTGCTGACAGTAGGGTGTCAATGATGTTTCTCAGGGTAACAGGTTCAGGGGTACCCACCAGTCTCCATGGGTCTAGCAGTGCTGGATTCCATAAAAAAATTTGAAATCCCCCCCCCCATTTTTCCTCCCTTTGATGGGAGTCATCTGTGGAGCCCTTGATCAAAATGTGTAATATTGATAAGCCCCAAACACAGATCTTTTGCTGTGGTGGAGTTCATTCCAATGCACAACAACCTGACCTGTCTGAGAAGAACTGTGCTGTGGGGTTTCTCCAAGGCCGCAAATCTGCGTGGGAACAGGCAGCCTCGTCCGTCTCTGGTGAAGAGAGCGGTGGCCAGACCTTGATTTTCCATCGAGCTGGTCATGGAGCACTAGTCATGGGAGCCAGGCACGTTTCCTTTTAACAACAATGCCCGTGCTGTCCGTTAAGGGCGCGGTGGATGAACAAACTCATGCAGGAAGCATAGCATTTCCAACAATGTAATAAGGTCTCAAATTGTTCATATAATTGAATCGTAATTTCACTTCTAGGGGTTTATCTTGAATTAGAGGTGGACAAAAATCTACTGTGCAAAAATACGCACAGTAGGATTACTTATCAGAGTAAAAAATTAGGGTAAGGGTTCAGACTTGGTTCAACAAACGTATACTCATTTAATGATGTAAACTTAAAAACATATTTTAGAATAATATTTAGTGTCAGTAAAATATGGTGTATTCTTAAGTGAAGAAAGCAGGTTACAAACTAGTGTATATAATATGCATTATCTGTGGCACTTTTTTCTTTTTATTTACTTATTATTTATGCTGCACTTTTATATATAAATTTTATAATGCATTTTATACGTAAACATGCATTGCATTGTGTAGTATATATTATAATATGCAGTTTAAATACTCAACAAATGAGTGTAGGTTACTTACGGCCATACCAACCTGACTACGCCCGATCTTGTCTGATCTCCGAGGCTAAGCAGGGCCAGGCCTGGCTAGTCCTTGGATGGGAGTATAGGGTTTGTGCCAGTCCCAGGTGCACAATCAGTCTCAGGCAGGTTGACTTCAATTGAATGGGGAAGAAGCTCCTAAAAATACTCTAAGGGATCTCTTTGTGCTGAGTGTGTTTTATTTTCTTCTTTCATTTTTCTGTGGTTTTCATGTGTTTGTTGGTTTTTTAAAAAAGGCCTGGCATTGTCAGGGAGAAAAAACAACTTTTCAGACACCCTAAGAGTGTCTGGCTAAGAGTGAGTCATCCCACATGGGCTGGGCTCAAATGGAGAGAGCGCCTGCCGGTTTGCTCTGGGCAGAACCCAACCCAGTCCTCTGGCAGGGAGGGAAGAGGCTGGCTGGGCAGTGGAGAGCAGTCAGAGGTGGGGTCTGACCTGGAAGACCAGAGAATGATGCAGGGGGATTACGGAGTGTGTAGGAGGTGGTGGTGTTCCGGAACTTGCGGGAGCTGGAGGAAGAGGCCAAGAAAAAGAAGTGTGAGGGAGAGACCAGCCTGCTTCCTAGGGCTTGAGCTGCCCTGATGACGGGTCTGTGATCTTGGCCCAGCCACATGGTAACTCTTGGGTCCCCAGCTCATGGGCACCAACACACAGCACTCTCTCCTGCTTGGCCACGGGCCCGTGAGAATTGAGCTCGTTGCGCCGTGCTTTCAAAGCCGTGTGATGTGCCGCACAGATGTACGTGTTACTATGACCTTAAACCAGCGACTTCCTGTCTCTGGTCCTGACTGCCCCCATTCTGAGAAAGGACAAAAGGAGTGTCTGGCGACAAAGGCCTGCGATGAATATAAACGTGAAGCTCACCCAGTGACTACTTTTATGGGAGCTGTAATTACATGCTGTATAAATGCGTTTTCATAGTTTTGTTTTTACATTTTAAAAATGTATTCATTTTGTTGTCTTGGGAGTGGACAGAGCAGAGCATGCTCTGATTCAGCAATTCCTTCATGGACCATCCTGTGCTGCCACGTACTGGTTTTTCCTCAGTAACTTGTGCCCACAGACCACGTGCACACACATGTAACTTGCATATAGAGAACAGGGGGCTGGGGGATTTGAAAAATCGATCCAGCTCATGCATGATTTGCATTAAAATTCATACATTCTCCGAGTTCCACACCCACACTTATCCTCCTTTTTGGAGTTATTCATCATCTATTAACACACATTCACTGTCCTCTAACATGCTCATGGAATTTTTAAATTGCTACTATCATTTGATCCCATATAGATAGATCTCAAAAGAACACAATGCTCAGAACAACAACAAAAAACCGCCATTGCATTGATTCTGACTCACAGTGCCCCTATAGGACAGAGTAGAGCTGCCCCTGTGGGTTTCCGAGACTACATTTCTATGGGAGTAGAAAGCCTCATCTTTCTCCCACGGAGTGCCTGGTGGTTCTGAAGTGCTGACCCTATGGTTAGCAGTCCAGCCTGTAACCCACGACGCTAGTCAAGTGAAGTGCAGTTTTAAAAGGAGTCCTGGCGGTGGTCAGGTAAGCATCGTCTGCCAGCTGCAAGGCCGGCTGCTTACACCCCTCAGCAGTTCCTCTGAGGAAATAGGAGACGACCTGTTCCGGTCAAGATTGTCAGTCTCAGAAATCCCATAGGGCCACTCTGAGTTGGAAACCATCTAGTGGCTGTGGGATTTGGGGTTTTACTGTTCAGTGTTAAGACTTCAGAGGTTATTTTTGGTTTAAAGTTTAAAGATGATCTCAGGACAATCGTTTCAGGGGTTCATCCAACTTCCGTGGCTCCAGGCAGTCTGGAGGCCGTGAATCTGAATCTTGTTCTGTATTTTACCCCGCCTGATTAAGATGCTTCAAGAGAATCTTTCATCAAAATATTCAGTACTGTGAGGCAGCTACTATCCAGTTCTATGGGTCTCCATTGCTTATGGGAGCACGTGCCAACGTCGTCTATCTCTGATGTTCCCTCTTCCCTGCGGCTTCAGGCGAATAGAGACTTAGCCGCTGGATGGCTAGTTGCAAGCTTTTAAGATTCCAGACATAACAGAACAACATTAGAGGCAGAACAGATGCAGTAAACATGTTATTAGGTCTTAACTGGCATGACACATGAAACCAGGACCCTAAACTTCCAAACCAGGCTTTGAAGCAATTCATCCTAGTTCAGCCACCTGTTGAGAATTTGCATTTCCACTCCAGACAGTCAGAATCAGACTCAACAGTTTGACAACTCTCCGGGTGATGCTTGGAGATTTGAACTGTTAGATTCGGGGAAGGAAGGCGAGCTCACCTTGGGCGCATGGAATAATCATGACCAGTTGAGATGCAAAAGCGGCAAAAGGAGTTTATTCGCTAGCTCCAGCTAGGGCTTTCCTCCCTCTGCTGCCTGGAGCAGCAGGGACCCAGCGTCCAAAGGGAATCGGCTGAGTTCTTTGTTTGCTGGGCTTTTATGGGGCAAGGGACAGGGGTCAGTCCAGTGTTATTGTTTTCCAAATTCATTGGAGAAAACTTTTGGCACCAGTGTTGTCTAGCGGCAGTTGGTGAGTAGTTTTGCGCGTGCCTCTTCGATTGGTCAATCGGTGGTGGGTTGTTACTTGAATTTCACTGGTTAGGTTATGCTCAGGCGCTGCATCCTGTTGGTCAGTTTGGAACAGGCAATATTTTATCCAACAGAGTTGCCTTAGTGACCAGAACCTGAAACTGAAACGTAGGCCTACCCCAGACTTTTAGTTTCATGCGCAAGGTCGGGCAAATACAAACAAAAATACAATCTACATCTATACAAACAAAAATACAATCTAACAGAACAAGGAGCCTTGTTAAAACACAAAGGTTTTGGACAGACATTGACAGCCTCCGCAGCTGCTCTGTGTGCGTGCACATCGTGGCTGTAGACGTACCCATCACAAAATTCTGCCAACTCAACTTTGCATCGCAACTTTCCACCCGGCCATTGAGTCAATTCCAATTCACAGCGACCCTTGGAGGAGAGGGTAGAACCATCCGAGATGGAAACTCCTTACAAGAGTCGAAAAACAAAAGCAAGAAAAGAAAAGCCACCGCTGTCATGCTGGTTCCGGCTCACAGCGACTCATCTTCTGCCCAGGGAGTGGCTGGTGATTTTGAACTGCTGACCGGGTGGTTAGTAGACCAACACATCAGCACGATGCCACCAGGGCTCCACACGGTGTACAGCTTAGTGACAGAAATTACAAAGATCAGCTGTGCAGGGCTACCCTACACAGTAGAATATTTCTATCCCGGTTAAGTCATCTTTTCCCCTCCCTTCACCCGGTGTGAGCATGAATACACTTTGTTCTCTATGTAAGCACTTGTCTTTCCTGGTCTTTTTACATCAGTGAGCCCTACAACACTTGTTGTGTTGTGATTGACCTCGACCCCTCAGGATAACCTCTAGCTGCTCTGTCTGGCTGTGGCGTATATCAAGACTTCATGTCCCCTGCTGACGGTGCAGTGCTCCATCACATGTGTGAGTCTGTGCTCCATGGTGTTCGTCCGTGCGTCTCTGTGATGGGCACTTGGCTGTCTCCTCCTTTTGGCGATTGGGACAAGTGGCGTGATGGACACTGGTGTACAAGCCTCATTCTAAGACAGCTGTGGTGTCTATGAGTGGAATTGCTGGGTCATATAGTAGTTATATTTTTCACTTTGGGAGGAGCTGTCACCTTGTTTTCAGCAGTGGGGGGGACCATTTTGCATTCCCACCTGCATTGGGTAAGGGTTCCAATGTCCCCACATCCTTATCAGCATCTGTGCGTGTGTAACTTCATGACATTTCCCTGTGGCTTTGACTGTTCTCTCGCTGATGACTAATGATGCTGAGCATCTTTTCATGTGCTCGGTGGCCATTGGACTGTCCTTTGGTGGGATGTCTAGTCCAGTCCTTCACTCGGACTTGATCGGGTTATTTGTCTGTTTGTTGTTAGCTCCTCTACCACTTACCAAGCACTCCCCTGTCTTCTGGCTGTGGGTCTTTCCATCATTTTCCCCACTTGACTGAGGCTCAAAGGAGCTGGGCAGCCACCCTGAGAACCAAGGGGCTCCCACAGGGAGGTGCCAACACAAGGGACAGGAGGCTGAGTCATACCCTCAGGTGCCATTCTCCTGAACTCTGCAGATCACTCATCACCACGGGGGCCCGGGGTTCCCACACTGTGCTCTGAGAAAGGACCCATGGGTTGAAAGGGGTGAAGAGAAATCTCAGAATTAGTCACAAGAATTAAATCAGAATCACACACGGCTGGCAGATGGGCCCAGCCGATGCCCAGATGCCAACCTTTCAGAGACTCAGAGCATCTCTATCTTGCTTCTTCTCTAAGGGGAGAAGCGGGGAGAAACCAGAGGCCTGGAAGGGGCTGGTCTGGAGGGTGTGTTTGCCTGAAACACCACAACTTCCAAACTATAAGAAGATAGTTTCTTGCCATCTCTGGGCAGCCAGAGTAGATGCTGCCATCTCCATTCTGTATGTGAGGGAATGAGTGAGGCTGGGGAGGCAGGCAGAGTTGCTCCGGGTCAGTGGTGACTGAGTGGGGCCAGGATCCAGGTCTGATTTTTGCTCCGGTGCTTCTGTCACCTGTGACTGTGGTGGCTGGGGACCTTTGAGTCCATGTCTACACATACTGACCCCAAGTGATGGTGGTGCAGTGGTTAAGCACCTGGCTACTAATTGAAAAGTCGGTGGTTCCAGTCCACCCAGGCGCTTAACCACTGCACCACCAGGCTCCTTATTTATTAACTACTTGCCCTTTAGGAGGGGAAAAAAAGAACCAATATTGGAAATTTTTACAGAAATAAAGTGTAAAGGGGAGTGGGGAAAATTTTTTTTTAAAAAAAGGGGAGCGGGGAATCCATAAGCTCCTTATTATCACGGTTAAGATTGGTTTACTTCCTTCTAGTCGGTCTCCTTTTTTGTGCCTTAAAAAATAAACTGTTATCATCATAAATAAAATGTAATACCTTCCCTTCATAGCACCCTGTGTATTTGAGTGGAGTCCACAAGCAGGCGCCATTCCACTAGGGGCAGTTGCTGGGGAGTTGGTTTCGCCCCAGAAACACCTTGACTATAAAAGAACAGATTACGCCTGGCCTCCCCACTGTTACGTTTCAGCCCATTGTTGCAACCACTGCGCCGTTCCAGCCCCTTGGGCCTTCCTCTCTTTGTCCGCCCCTCCACTTTATTGTCCACCCCTCCACTTTATTGTCCGCCCCTCCACTTTATTGTCCACCCCTCCACTTTATTGTCCGCCCCTCCACTTTATTGTCCACCCCTCCACTTTATTGTCCGCCCCTCCACCTTACAAGCATGATGTTCCTCCCCCCCCCCCCCCCCCCGGGGACCAGTTTCTCCTGACGACCTCCTGACGACGGGTCCCAAGTACTTGACGTTCTCATTTCTTTTCTTTTTTTTGACGTTCTCATTTCTAAGGAGCATTTGGTCGTATCTCTTCCGAGACAGATTTGCTTATTCTTCTGGAAGTCTATGGCATATTTCGTATTCTGGGCCAACACCCTGATTCAAAGGCATACAGTCTTCATTCAGTCTTCCTTATTCATACCCAGCTTTCCCGTGCAGATGAATCGATTGAAATGCCGTGGCTGTGGCTGGAGCGAGGGCCACGGTAGTCCTCAGTGATGTCTGTACTCTTTAACATTTTAAAGAGAAACCTTTGTTGTTTGCACTGAGGGGGGAAAAAGAGAGAGACATGCCTAAGGCATGTAGAACTCACTTGATAGAGGCCATTTTCTCCACGCTCTTTTCTATTTCATGTAGGTGGAAATGTTTAGCGTGAGCCCTTTTGTCACTCTTCTTGTTTCCTTTGAACTATAACGAATGTTTTCTGAGCTCGCTGTAAACACCACTTTGAGGTTTGCCTGATACTCCTTCTTATTAATGAGGACCTTATGCTGTAATTGGGCATTACGGTTGTTTGCTTTTGAGTTTAAGTCTGTGCACCAAACCTTTCTTATCTAGCATTGTCACATGAGAGGAGCGATGAGCTCTGAAAGAGCTGACCCCTCGTACAGCCACAAAGGTGAGTGTGCTGGCTGAGCTACTTCCTTTCCGAAGCTATGCCTCCCAGTCCAGAGTTACAATGGGAAACTTCAGGGTCCTCCTTCATTCTTGCCTATGAATAAACTCCTCTCTCCATCAAGTGTGATTCTTTAACACACATATACACACACCCCCCTCATTGCTGTAGGAAAGAACAGAAGTGTCTCTCTGGGTTTCTGAGACTGTAACTCTTTACAGGAGTATGAAACCTCTTCTCTCTGTGGAGTGGCGTGGCAGTGTTTTTGAACCGCTGAGCTTGTGGTTGGGAGCTCAGCTTGTAATCCACTGTGCCACCAGGGCTCCTTCTGCAGGGGAGGGAAAATGCTGAGTTTCAATACTTACCCTAGGAGGGGAGAAGAGGGCCCCCCCACCACCTCCGGGCATGGAGAAGCCTTGTTCCTGCCTGACTCACATGGCTCAATTAGAACGGGTGGAAATGGGGACAAATCTGAACCGCCTAGATAAGAGCTTCTCTGTAAGCCGAGGTCTACACACACACACACACACACACACACACACACACACACACACACTCAGATGAGATTGGTTTTCTCTTTGTTGACGTCTCTGGGGCTGCAGCCATATAAACCAATAAACCATATAAACCAACTCACTGCCCATTGAGTCCGTTCTGACTCCTGGTGACCCTATGGGGCAGGGTAGAACTGCCCCCGTGAGTTTCTGAGGCTGTAACTCTTTATGGGAGCAGAAAGCCTCCTCTGTCCTCTGAGAAGCAGCTAGTGGTGCCAAGCGGTTGACTCTTTGGTTGGCAGCCCGAGTAGCTGCTCCGCTATAGGGCTCCTTGCAGCCATGTGAAACACCAGTCGCTGGGGAGCAGCACGGTGGTGCGGCTAGGAAGGACTCCAGACGTGCTAGCCCTGAGCTCCCAAACACTGAAGGGCCCGAACGATGTCCTGCTTGATTCCCTCTGTTTGTGTGTGCCCGCATGCTTCTCCACAGCCTGCCTTTCTGTGGGTGGGGGTGGGGGGCAAGGGAGGGACATGCAGTGGAGAAATGAGGTCAAGGTGGGTAGGGTGTGGTGGTCAACCAGCTCTAGCCCAATCGCTCCAAATGCTAAGAGACACTCCATCTTTTTTTTTTTCCATATGAAAAGTTTTTATTTATAGGGATGCTACAGTGAGTGAATTGAATTGTTTCTAATTTTTAAAAATGGCCCTGCCCTTCCAAAAGTAAGAAAAGCATAGAGCCAAATTGACAAACATAATTAAATTTTAAGCTTATGGTTGCCATTTTTTTCTTCCTGGAAAAGAAGTTAGAGCATCCGTGGAGATTTTAAAGAATTAAGGGAAACAAAATATGCGTAAAAATCTCTTGCATGTTAAAGGTATTTGGCAGTCTAGCACAACCTCACCATTTTAGGGGGAAAATTAGGGCAGAAACAAAAGGGACCCACAAGATAACAAATTATGGGATTTAGTAGCAGTGCTGCAACCAAATTCAGGTTTTTTTTGTTATCATGATAGTGGTTTACCATGTAGTTTGGACAAGAAATTGCATATGATTAACTATAACCACTGCCTACATTTGTCTTAAACAAGAAATATTCTTAAAAACCACAACGGAAGGTCACCAGTAAAAACCTGGGGGGGAAATTTGCTTAATGTCACTACATTAATGAGCGGTTAGAATTTTACTGTATTATTAATAAAGGATTTTATTTTATTCTAGCCCTTTAAACTCCTAGGAATTTTAGATGTTGAAAACATTCCATGTGCCCGGGATTCAGTATTATATGGTTCTGTATTATAGGATCTGTTGTGGCTGGCCTTGGACATTTTTTATTTACTAGTGAGTATTTTATATGCATAAACACTTTTTCTCTACATTTTTTCTCCACATACAGAAAATTAATTCTGATGGGTTAAACTTATTTCACAGGTAGAATTAGAAGATCTTGTGATGTTGGAGTAGGTGGATTTATTTTGGTGACTTTAGGATGCTGGTATGTATACTAAATAAGTATGTATTCAAGAAGACAGATTCTATAGCTGTTAGAGGATGATCTTTAATTCCAAAGCACAGGTCTTTCCAGAGTCTTACTGGGACACACCACTTTCAGTGAGTATTGATAGCTTTAAAAAATTAAATAACTAAAAAACATGCCTACACACCTCTTCCCCGTTCCCAATAATTTGCTGAATGTTAGAAGAGATGAATGCACGGCATGTTCATTCAAGGAAGTTAACCTTTTACCCTAGCCTAGATGTTTATTCATTCATGTAATCTCAAGCCTACATTTGAAAATGTGTTCAGATTTTACAGCATAAATGAGTCGATTTGCTTGAGGAAAACATGTCAGATCCAAAAAAAAAATCCACTCTAAGGATTCCATATTAAAAACTAAGCCAAGAGGATAGATTTTATTTAATAGCTGCTTGAGAGAGAGAGGGAGTCACTGACTTAAAAACAAAGGGTCAGAGGGAAATTTTCTGTAGGATATATTCCAAATACTCTATTTGGATTAGGACATCAAACTAAATACAACACTCCAAATTAAAATGTTTATATTTTCAGTCTCAGGGTAGTAATGTGAAGCAATATAAAGTTTGGAGACACTCCATCTTTTTAGGAGGGTTAAACACACTGAGAAAGGATGCCCAGGCTCCAACCCAACCTAGAACTGCCTCCAGCTGCGGTGCTGCTCTCTGAGCCTACACACTGGCCCTGCAGGGAGCTGCAACCTCATCCCTGGCCCAGCAGGGAGCTGGCTGCCAGCGGTCTCCAAGGGGACCAGAAGGACAGAGCTCTGGCCCCTCCACTGACTGAATCTCCCTTAAGCCATATCTTACACTTTTAAGACAAAAGTATAAACTTTGAATCTCCAATCCTTCAAAGGATAAATCTGAGACAGAATCTGAACAACCCCAAATGTTTGCCCAGGAAAGTCTCAAAAAGGGTAGAAAAAGGCTCCCATAGATATTTAAAAATCAAATAGCACATTCCCTCTTTGAAGTCATGCTTGTTTGGCAGATACCTGTGAGTTGCCCCCACCCCCGCTCCCATCCCCATCCTGCCCCCTAACCGTCAAAGTACGGACCTGCCTTTAAAATATTAAGGATACACTGTTTGGTGCCCTCTCATGGGATTATCAGACCCACACTGGCGACATGGTCCCATCCACCCTTATCACCCTGAGGTCAACCTCAACTACAGGAATGAGTTTTGTCTGACTCAGGGCGCACTCCACCTCTGCCACTCATTCCTTGCCTGCTGCTTGCGTAAAGACACAGGAGTCAGGTCAGGGCTAGCAGAGCAAAGGTGTTTATTGAGGAGGGTGACTTCACAGAGAAGATGCTCGGGTCCCTGGACCAAGTGTTGGAGCATCTGGGCCCCTGGGAGAGATTTGAGAGCCCTCTGGCCAGCTGGGTGGGCCAGGACCACTCCCAGGTAAGTCCTTCAGCTTCTGGGTGGCAGCCGCAGTGGGGAGAAGATCACCAGATAGGCACCCAGGGGAATCGACTGGGAGAAATGAGCTGAGCTTAGCAGCTCACCGTCGGGCGGGTCGCGGTGGCTTTGGTGACCTTGGAGAATACATGTCTGAATTGATGGTGACTAATCGTAAAGCTTTCTACTCTGTAAAGAGTATGGTTTCTGCAAACCACAGGGGGCAGTTCTAGCCTGTCCTACTGGGTCTCCATGAGTCGGAATCAACCAACGGCAGTGAGTTCGAGTTTTTAAAACTCAATAGAGCCAGGATCCCCGGTGGCACAGTGGTTGTCGCAAAAGGTAGCAGTTCAACCCACCAGCCGCTGCGCAGGCGCACGAGGAAGGTATACTGTGGCAGTCTGATTCCATACCGATTTACAACCTTGCGACTGCTCAGAGTCCACGCGATGGCAGTGCGTTTGAAAGGTAACATAGGGTTTAAGTAGGTGGGTTAAGGATAGACCAAACGCAGATACGATGTCGATTGTGCAGTAAAAGAGCTGGCGATTCCCATATTGCATAGAATTTTTTTGTTGTTGTTGAGAGCAAGAAGACCTAGAGAAAGCAGAGCTGGGGACAAGGGAGCTCCTGGGAGCGTGGTTTGATATTTTGGCCCACGGACAGAAAAGAAGACCCACTGTCCTCCTTTCTGTTTGGCGAATCTCTATCTCCAGGCCGCCCTCTCCTTCATCTCATAGGATCTTTCCCGGGCTGTAGAGACTCAACCGAGTTGCCCCCGGGGCTGGGAGAACCGCAGGTCTCAGCAGTTCACTTTGGGAGAGTTCAAATAGCTCCGAGGTTCTGGAAGAATCGATGGAGTAAGCGTGACCGAGCAAGGCTGACTCCGGCTTTCTGCTGCCCCAGACTAGACAAGCCTGGGGAGCCTATCCCACACCCTGCTCCTTCCCTCCCCGCTCTCCTCTCCCTCTCCCTCTCCCTCTCCCTCTTCCTCTCCGTGCCCACCCCGCGTCCCCGGCAGCGGCAGCGGGCAGCGGTGGGGCCCGGCGACTGAGCGCACGGGCTGGGGCGGGCCCGAGCTGCAGGGCCGGCTCCGGAACACGGAGCTGTCCTCCCAGGAGAAGGAGGAGGCCGAGCTGCCCCTGCGCACCAAGCTGCCCACGCCCCGGCAGGCCCCGCGCCGCACCCGCGCGCGGAACGAGCGGTCCAGCAGGAGGTAGATGACCGGGTTGGCGCAGCTGTGGACGAATGCCAGGCAGGTGGCCAGGGTGAGGCCCCAGCGCAGCGCCAGCACCAGCGGGCAGGGCAGCGGCAGCGGCAGCACCCGCAGCCGTGCCAGGTGGAAGACGGCCCGCAGGGCGCTGAAGGGCAGCCAGGAGCCCACGAACGTGCCGACGACGGCGAAGATGATGCGCAGCGAGGTCCTCCGGGCGCGGCCCAGGTGCGGCGGCCGGCGCAGGCGGCGCGAGATGCGGCAGTAGCAGAAGAGGGTGACGGCCAGCGGCAGGACGAAGGTCAGCAGCAGCAGCAGCAGGCTGAGGCCCTGGAAGGCGTCCGAGGGCTCCTCCCCGCACTGGCGGCCCCGCAGGCCCCCGGGGAGCGGCTGCAGGCCGCGGTAGGCCAGCGCGGGCAGGCCGGCCAGCAGCGCCGCGGCCCAGACGCCGCAGCAGGCGGCCAGCGCGCAGCGCGGGGTGCGCAGCGGGCGCGCGTCGAGCAGCTTCACCACGGCCAGGTAGCGGTCCACGCTCATGCCGGCCAGCAGCAGCGCGCCGGCGCAGCGCGTGCAGGTCAGCGCGAAGCTGCTGAGCTTGCACAGGGCCGCGCCGAAGGGCCAGCGGCCGCCCTGCGCCGTCGCCGCGGCCCACAGCGGCAGCGTGAGCACGAAGCCCAGGTCGGCGACGGCCAGGTGCAGCACGAAGGTGTCCACGAGCCGCCGCGGGCCTCGTCGCTGGGCCAGCAGCCACACCACGAAGGCGTTGCCCGCCAGGCCCACGGCGAAGGCCGCCAGGTAGAGCGCGGGGATGTAGGCGTAGCCATAGGGCAGGTCCCACGACGGGCACAGCCTCAGCTCCTCTAGGGCGCCCGAGCCGGAGTAGTCACCGGACCCCTCCCAGGGGCTGGGGCTGCGGGACTCGGCGCCGGCCATGGCTGCCCACTGCCCAGGGCCCTGTGCAGGACTGACCCTTGGCGCAGGCAGCAGCAGCTCTGAGGAGGCAGAGGTGGGGGGGAAGGGGGTGGTTTGCTCTTCACAACCGGTGCCCAGCACCCCTCCCTTCCTGCCACCCCAAACGCAGGCAGGTGGGTGGACAGGGAGGGGGAGGGGGAAGGGGCGGAGGTGGGTGGGGTAGCCTCCTGTGGTATAGATGGGGGCCTTCGATATCAGGGAGGCCTAAGGGGGGGGCAGGGTCAGGGTGGCTGCACAGCTGCGTCTTTCGGTATTTCGCCTTTCGAGGAAAAGTTTCCAGACCGGGGGGGTCGGTCGGCCCCAGGGAGCAAGTCCCAGCACTTCCTCAGTTCATCCGCTCAGCTTCTATGCTCATGAAGTGGGGGTGCTTGCTCGACACCCACTTTCAGGGGTCGGTAGGGTGTTGCAAAAGGCCAGGCGGGTGCCCTAATCTGTTCTTAGTTCCCCTCGGCCCCCTGCTAGCTCCTCTACAAGACAGAACCCGGATGAAGATTTGGTGAAGGGGCAGGGCCCCTTTACCTGCCTCCCCTTCACTGCTCTAGGAAAGAGAGGTTCTTGGATCTGGTGGGCATGGGCTCTCGGGGCTCTGGAGCTACCACTAAAGGCCTTGACCTGAGAGTGGCTTTTGTGACTCAGTGGAGCCCTCCTGGAGCCACCTGGAGGGTGTGAAGGATGCCAAGGCTGGAGGAAAGCAGAGCCAGGAATCAAACTGGGACCAAGGACTGCTGCTGGTTCACCTCTCTCCAGCCTTCCCCGTCCTGCAGTAACTGTCCTGCGAAGTCACAGCACAAGAAACTCAGGACGGAAAAGCTCAGTACAAAAGATGACACAAGATGGCACCTTCGTAAGCAGCAGATTAATTGTCCTGCATTAGGATTCAGGAGTTCAGGGGAGGGGGAACCCCCTGTGTGTTTAGGGAGCTAGGGGATTCCTGATGGAGGGTAGGCATGAAGTCTGGCCTCGTAGAGGCTGGCTGGCCCTCCTGCACAGGATGCAGCAGGTGAGGGGACACTGACTTTGTCCCCTGAAGGTGGGGTGGAGTTGTGACTCCGGGGGACTCCACATTCTGGGTGACACCTGAATTTTTCAGGCATGCTTCCCAGGAGACGCTGTGTTACAACTGATGTTACAGGTGTGTGCCCTTCCAAGGTCCACCGTGCTGTCACGGAGGTGATCGGTGTCATCTGATTAATTTCGTTGACCGTGAGCTGCTACATGGCGTAGTGTTTTGGCCATTGTATGAGGCATAATAACTTGTATTGTTTCAAATGTTTACTGTGGCATGGGTGAAGGCTTACAGAGCGAATCTGTTTCCCATTCAGGGATTTATACACAGCCTGCTTTGGAACCTTCTTTGCAATCCCCTCCATGTAACGCCGGTCCCTGGCTTCCGGGTTTCCATGAACACATCTTTCCCGCCCCTCCTGCCTCTGAACTTTGGTTTTAGGCAAATGTCACTCTTATGGTCCAATAGGGTTGACTGTTCTGAGAGGCACGACACTTAAGTGTGTTAATGCTCACTTTGTAGTTCTTTCTATTGTCTGGCTGAAAGTTGATCCTTGGGGAGAGGTGGATTAAATGTCAGGTTTGAAGGGTGCCCCAGGCCCATAGTCTTGGGGTTTCCACCAGTCTCTGTCAGACCAGTAAGTCTGGTCTTTCTGATGATTTTCAATTTCATTCTACAGTTTTCTTCCACTCTGTCCGGGGCCTTCTTTTGTGACCCCAATCTAAGCAGTTGGTGGTGGCTGCTGGACTCAAAGGGCCTACGCTCCATTAGCGCTTTGCACCCATTGTTTCCTGGGATCTTTCAGTGTCTTCACCGTCTTTGCTCCAAGTAGGAAGAGGCCCATAGCTAAGTCTCTGCAGGGGCCACGGAAACAAAGACCAAGCTCATGCCACCATCAGTGCTGACACACGGCTAACCTATAGGACAAGGTGGAAATGCCCCTATGAGTTTCCAGGTCTTGAACTGTTTATGGAAGTAGAACCCCCCCCCCCCCAATCTTTCTCCCAAGGAGCAGCTGGTGTTTTCGAACTGTTGACCTTGATGATTACAGCCCAACTCTAATCCACTATGCCACCAGGGCTCCAAATGACCACTAGCAAGCTTTTAAGAAGAGATGTAATTCTTGGCCATAGAGGTTCGTCATTAGCTGGGAGAGACAGACACATAAGGGATTTATCAAGAGTCAATTTGATTCCAGAAATCAAACTGTAAAATTAAAAAAAGTGTTTAAAACAATGTCGTCTTAGAGTTTTGAGAAGGGAGAGGCTACTTCTGATGGGAGGAGTGGATTAGAAAAGGCTTTCTAGAAGCTGGGACTTGAGGTTGATTCCAGGAAGGAGCTGAAGGGCAAATAAGAGAAGCAGAAAAGAGGGGAAAGGGTGAGACTAGAAGGAGGAGGTCAAAGGCACAAGCAGACCGAGACAATTAGACAACCGGGGTTCATAGAGCAAGCAGAGGTCCAGTGTGACCTGCGCCCAGGCTGGGAGCAGGGTGGCAGGAGATGAAGGAGGAAAGGTTGTTGGGGGGCCAGATCACAAAGGGGTTCGGATTTCATTCTGCAGGGAGGAGGAAGCCACGGGGCCTTTCTGAGTAGGGGGCACACCCTAAATCTGTGTTTTGAAAAGATGGCTGGCAGAGCTGGGGATGAGCAAAGGGAGAGGCTCTCGCCGTGGAGACCCACACCCACTGCCGGCACATCCATTCTGACTGAGAGCAACCCTGAATAGGCGTGTGCATCTTTGTGGGCGCAGACCATGCGTTCATCTTGCCATCAGCAGCCCAGCAGCCCAGCAGCACCAGCAAGGCTCCTTGGGGAGACGACTGGCAGCCCATTCTACCTGTGATTCGTGCTGGGGATGGGCAGAGACTGAAGGGAGGACCACAAGGAAATGATGCATTCAAGAGGCCATCCTCATCGGGTCTCTGGTCTCCGCAGAGGAAGCGTGCTGAGGATTATCAATGGCAGCCGAGTCGGCTGTGATGCCTGGTGAGCCCGTGCGGGTCAGAGGAGCACTGCGCTCCGCAGCAATTTCACTGGCCGGTGTTTGGGAAGTTGACTGCCAGGTGCTTTTAAGTAGATGCTCCAGGTGGAACCAAACCTCCACGCATTAGCAGTTGTTTGCACCACACAGGCCTAGGGACTATTTGGTGACTCTATGGATTCTGCCCCATCAAAAGGGGGTGGGGGTAGCTCAGGGGTGTGTGTGTATGTGTGTGTGTGTGTGAGGGGGGGGCGGGAATCTATGTAGCTTTTATCTTTTCTTTTGAAAGGTTCATTGTAAAAGATATCTAACATAAAATTTGCCAGGTTAGCCGTCTGGAAATGTACAATTCGGAGGCATTGATCGCATCACAGTGTAACCAACTGCACTCTCTCTGCATAACCTCTGTGTACACTCTCTGTGTAACCAACTCCACTCTCTGTTCCCAGAAGTTCTTCACCACCCGCCCTGAACAGAACCTGTACCAAAGCAAATTGCAGCGCACCATTCTCCCCTCCCCCCAGCCCTTGATAACCTCCCTATATTCGGCTTTGACAAGCTGAGTTGAGATGGTGTACCACAATCATTAATGGTCCAAACCAGGGCGTTTTTGAGAGCCAGAGGCACTGAACTATGAGCTCAGACACAACCAAGCCCCCTGCCCTCGAGTGGAGGCCAGGCCGACGCTCAGCCACCCTGTAGACCAGGGCAGACCTGCCTGCCTCTGTGCGTTCTGAGACAAGGCTTTACAGGAGTAGAAAGTTGCCTCTTTCTCCTCCAGAGGGGCTGGTGGTTTCAAACTATTGACCTTGTAGTTAGCAGCCCGACTCCTAACCACTATGCCACCAGGGATCCTTAATGGTCCTAGGAAAACCCCCAGCAGGGAGTTGAAAGTGGGAGAGGAGGTGAGGAGAGCGGGCCTGTCCCTGCCTAGATGGGTCATGTGCCGCCCAGTTACAGGAAGAAACGGGTATGCAGAGCAGCGGGGACGCGCTCCTGGAGACATGAGTGTTTGCCCACTCCACTCCGACCGACGGCAGGGTTGCTGGTGAGCCAGCTCACAGCCTTGGAGACTGCCTTCCCGGAGCAGGAGCCCAGCAGGAGCTGTGGCTGTGACAGAGGGCAGGGATAGGCCAGGTGCTGCGGAACCCCTGGCCTTCAGCAGCCGCTCTGTCTCTGTCTCTGCATGACTGATCCCCAGAGCTAGAGGTGAAACACAGGCACCGCCAGGTGAAAAGGAGGAAGACATAGGTAGGGGGTTGAGGGGAAGTAGAAGTAGGTTGTTTATTAACAAAACAAAACGCAGAGGTTCTTCTTTCTGGGGCAATGACTTGTCCCCAAGCAAGCCTGTGGCTGGGGGCACGGAGTGGCTCTCTCTGCCGGGCCCTGGGCCCGACCAAATCTGTGTGGACAGGGAAGTAGCAAGGCTGGAGTCGGGGTGGGGTGGGGGGGCACTACCCCGACCTGGCTTCCGAGGTGCCCACTCTGCCTTCCGTGTCACGCTCCATGACACGGCTCCCCTTTCCCGCTTGCAAACTGCCCACCTCGCTAAAGCTAAGTCAGAAACAGAAACGTCCGCCCAGATGGGCCGAGAATTGGGGTCACTCTGATTAGCCACCTGCACACCCAGAACCCACTCAGGGCAGCCCCCCTCGGGAGGCCCTGCCGGCCCCCACCCCCAGTCCTGCTCAGTGCCTTGGGCCCTGCGGAGGGAGAAGGCTGGGCTTCTTTGTGATGGGGCTCCCTTGGTCACCAGCCTTGCGGTGGTGAGGGTGGGGTGGGTGGAAGGGGGGGTGGGGTTGGCAGGATGGGGCCACACATAACCCCTTGGGTGAGGGGAGGTTTCCTCAGTCTCACAGCTAGGAGCACGAACCAGGGAACCAGCGATCTTAATAAACAACAGTTCTGGGCCATACTAAATTGCTCTCCGGAGTAGGCTGGTTTGATTTTTGGCCCCTGGTGGGTTCAGCTCTGAGAAGAACATTTGCCCAATCTACATTTTTTTTTTTTTGTACAGGAAAATGTTAGCCCGTCAGGAAATTTTCTGAATGTCACTCTCTCCCCCTTTCAGCATCAAAAACCACGCAATTGGAGGTGGACTCATTCGGGAAAGCACAGTGGTGCCGGCTGGCGAATGCAGTCCCTGCCACGGAGCTGTACATGTGAAAATCACTGAGCAGATGCATGCTTTGTCTTATATATAACTCACATGTTCGAAAACAAACATCCTCTGTAAGCATATTGTAGCGAATACAAAATGAAGAGCCTCTCCAGTCATGGTGCCACACGACCAACCATTCTGATGAATTTAACAGCCAGTGACATTTAATTAGTTAATTTATTTATTAACCATTTTATGGACATAGAATTCATGTACCATGCAACTCAGTGATTTGAATATCTTAAAAAGTTGTGCAATCGTAACCACAATCAATTTCAGAATATTTTTCCCATCAGCTCCCCATTTCCCTCTAGCCTCCTGTCATCATCCTAAGAAACTATTCATCTAGCTATTATCTCTACAGAAAGAAAACCACATAAAACAAACAAAAACAATAAAACAAAACGGAAAAATCTCAATCCTAAAGAAAGGAGAATGTAATAAAAACTAGAACAAATTGAGAACGAGTCAAAGGGGAAAACAAATGAAAAGATGTTAAAATTTGACCTAACTTTATCTGTATTCGTTCACATTTAGATGTACTCTGAGGGCAAGCCTTTTTGAATCTCGGGTCAGTGGTCCAAGGGGATGCACTGGGGGCTCATCCCTGTGCGGACCTTGGGCGTCACTGTTTTTCACAGTCTTCTATAAACTGGTTGCTTGGAATTTAAGCTCTAATGCATTTCCCTCCTCTGATCTTGTCTTTCATTACTTGCAATTCTTGGATCACCCAGGCTGATGTGCTCCTTTCTGAGGAGGCTTAGCTGACAGCTGGCTCGCTTAGGTGGCTTTCAGACCCTATGTACTTTTCTTTCTGATAGCTGGGCACCAACCAGTGACATTTTAAAAAGTACTGTAATCCCGTTTCCCTCAATTTTTCTTTTCTTTCTACATTCCATTTAAGAGAGTCCCCATACACTGTTTTTAACACATCATTCCAGAGTCATGCTTGTAGTTTAGCCCCAAACCCGGTTTCAGCATGTTTGTGTGTGGCTTTTAATGTGCACACTTTGGAGTTGAGGCTGTTTACATTATTTATGGCTGCGATAGAAATGTGTGTCGTGAACAATTGCACTTAAATGCCCTTATTGTGGGTCAGAGACTATGAAAATGTTTGTGGCTTTTGAGGCAAATGCCCACATCATTTTTAGAGTTGAGAGTGTCACCAGCATTATTGCGAACTTTCAAGACCCCCTGGCCAGAGAAGTTTAACAGTAATAGGTACACGTCTTTCTACTTTAATAGGTAAACTGATAGTTCATTTAATTCGCCTAGCTCTGACTATATGACTGAAAACCTTTGTGTTTACTTTTATGTAAGCTAAGCAATGTCTTTCACACCTTCCTCTATTATAATCACATCTTATGAACTTGTATGAACTATTTCTAAGGAACCCTGATGGCACAGCGGTTAAGTGCTCGGCTGCACCCTGACCCCCCCCCCCATGGGGGAATAAACCTGTCAGTCGCCTATGGAATGTCACAGCCCTGTGCACTCAGGGCAGTCCTAACTCCAGGCTCGCTCCTGAGTGCGGATGAGTTGGAATTCACTCAGCAGCAACAGGTTTGGGTATTTGGGGTTTGTCTTTTCTTAGGACAAATTACTGTCCCGTTTGATTAAAAAAATTTTTTCCCCATGCTGTACTTAATTTTTACTGTGACTAGTTATATATTTTCATAGACCTTAGTCAAATTTGTGGACTTTAGCAACCTCAAAATTTCGAAGGTTACCTTCCTAACCAAACCCGCAGCATCATCGTCGGGTTGATTCTGACTCATAGCAATCCACACCCGCCTTCTCAAAACGCAATCTTGGAGGGAGGGGTAGGCAAAAAAAAAAAGAAAAGCAAACTTGGGGTTGATGCGGACTCATAGTGACCGAGGGAATGCTGCCCCATGTTTGGGAGACTGGAACTACTCACAGGAGAAAGCCCTGTTCTCCCTGGAGCGGCTGGTGGCTTTGAACTGCTAGCCTTGTGGTTAGCAGCCCACCATGTAAGCACTATGCTACCAGGGCTCCTCATGGTTACCTTCTTAGACCATCTAAACACATTCAATTCCTTTCTCTTTTTAAAAAAGAAAAAATCTCTCCTCCTCGCCCCGCCCCCCACCACCCTGATTTCGACTGAAGCTTTCAAGCCCTGGCACCCCATGGGTTGTGTTGGGCTGTTAACATCAAGCAAGCCATCGGAAGCCACCACCCGATCCAAGGGAGGAAGATGAAGCTTTCTACCCCCGTGCAGACGTCTAGTTTCAGAAATGCACGGGGGAATTCCTGCTCTGTCTTAAGGGTTGCTAAGCCAGAATTGACTCAGTGGCAGCGAGTTTGGTTTTGTGGAAGTCTCATTCTGCATGGACTCTCCTGGGCACTCCCAGGGCGCTGTCCTCCAAGCCTGGCTTGGGAGCATCCTGAAGAATCTCTCATGTTTGCTTGTCTTGTCTCAGAGCTGCTTGCAAGACTGTTCTCGGAATTTCATTGGGAATCTACGGAGAGAATCCTCACATTGTGTGTGGTGGGAGGTCTGTGGTGTGACCCCCACATTCACAGTGCCTGTGTCACCCTCGTGGTGAACCCCACAGGGCGGGAGAATGGGCGGTGCAGAGGGATTGTGGACAGCACGGACTGAAGCACACAGTCGGCATTCTGTCAGTTCAGTTGTGGCCGACGGGTGGTTTGCAATAGAGTCCTGCGTGTGAAGAAAACCCTAAGTCACATCTCCTTGCAGTTCTACGTCTTCTCAATGTTGCCTTGGGAGTGAGAGCCCGCCATGCTAGTCACGGCCATTGACTGGCCCCGGATGCGGAGGAGAATCTCTGCACGCGTGCGTGTGCTGAGAATCTCTGAGAATGTGTGTGTGTCTGAGGAAAGGGGGAGGCTCTGACCCCCCAGGCAGGCTGGCACACACCCGCCATGGGCCCCACCCTGGGTGCCCGAGGCCAGCAGAGGCTCACTTATCTCAGACACCTTCAGGTGCTGACTATGGGAGAAAGGAGCCTGTGTGAGTCAGAGGCGAGCGCACAGGCTCTGTCCGTCACTCTGCTTTGGGAACGGCTCACTCCTGCCACGTGACATCTCAGGGCCAGGCCGATGCCAGGCTGCAAGGTTGGCCCCTACGTGGGCAGGAAGGCCTACCTTTGAAGGCCTATGACTCCCATCTTCCCTCCATTGCACGCTGCTGTAGCTGAAGGGCTCCTTTAAAGGCAAAAACAAAGCAACCAACCAGAAACTTCAAAAAGATAAGCAAAAGGGAAGTCTCTGGGTTTAAACATGAAGCCAGAATTTGTTTGGAAAGGAAGTGGCATTTCTCTGTGTAGCGTCACCTGCCCACAGCAGCGTGTAAAACATGGCTTGGCATTAGTTCCCAGTGCCTACCCGGGGCAGATGCCACACTATCTCTCCCCTCCCTGCAGAGCTGTGACGCCTGCGTCCCAAAGGTCAGTTCACCTCGGATGCACTCCCGAGTGCGGCAGACAGAGGGCGCAGACCAGGCGCCTGCGCTCTTCAGCAGCACACACAGGAGACAGCACTTGCCGGTGACCGCGGATCACGCACTGCCCGAGACCCGCCTTCCTGAAGATGAGGTCCGTGGAGGGACCGCCTGAAAAGCAGGAGCAAACCCTCCGTGCTCGCACGCACGCACACGCTAGATCATCCCTCAACACCCCACTCCCTCGTGCCTGTGTGTCAAAGTAAAGACAGCACTGTCTGTGAAAGAGGCTCCCTGCCGCTGTGTTGTCATGCCTCTACTGACCAGTCATCCTGAAATGTCAACACTGCCTCGATTTGGGGCTGCCGATTGAGTATTTTCCAATCGGGTGTCCTGACATTGGTGCTAAGGTAAGTTGAAGCAAGCCCTCAAAAGTTCTAAATGCTGATCTCTGGAGTGTGTTTTATACCACTGGTAGTACCTGCCTTCTGCACCACCTGCAGTTTCAAACTGACCCTGCCCCAACACACGCTCATTTACCAATTCAACTGACACAGTGGTTCACAATAAATGGTCACTACTTAGAGATGCACATGATTACGGCACACATATATGTACAGAAGGCACACTGGTGGTGTAGCGGGCTATGGTTGGGCCCCAGGGGAGGTGCCTTGATGGCAGTGGGTTTTCTGAATGATGGTAAAGATGTTTTAGTGGACCCGGAAGTGTTTCTTCAATGCATAGAGAATACACTGTATTACCAGGACAAAAGTGGAGGTTGGAAATGAAGTGAACCTAACAGTTTGACTTAGATACAAATGCAACTTAAACACAGATTAAGGATGGCGCTCACGCCTACACCATCTAGGGGTTCTCAACCTGTGGGTTACGACTACTTTGAGGGGTGAACGATCCTTTCACAGGGGTCGTCCAATTCATAATAGTACAGTTAAGATGTAGCAACGAAAACAATTTTATGGTTGGGGATCCCCACAACCTGAGGAACTGTATGAGAGTCGCAGCATCAGGAAGGTGGAGAGCCCCTGAACAGGGGCAGCCTGTCCCACTGAGCTTTTGATGAGATGAAGTGAGTGATGCGATCGAAGCATTAGGAACACTGGGCAACAATCCGCAAGCGCTTCTGGAGGGAGAATTAGAATCTGACCACTCGCTGGGGCGCCTCTGGTGGGTCGTGTGCCTGGATGCGGATAAGGCCCAGGTGAGCAGCCTGGGCTGCGTGGCTTGAGGGCCTCCCGGTCGGACAGTGATAAAGCAGCGAGAAGACGTGGAGTCTCAGCCTTGGATAAAAGCCCTGCAGGTAGTTGGTTAACCACCGGGCTGCAGACGGAATCCACAGCCACTCTGCAGGGGACAAACAAGGCCATCTGTTCCCGAAAGATTCACAGCCTGGGAAACCTCTGGAGCAGTGCGTTCTGCAGGCCCCGGCCATCCTCCAGTCAGCATCGGCTCAAGAGCAGTGTGTGTGTATATGTGTGTGGGGGTGGTGGTGAGGGGTGTGCAGACTCACAATTTCACTTAAGTCCCAACGCCATCAAGTGGATTCCGACCCGAAGCAACCTTAGGGTTTGTGAAACCATAAATCACTGTGGAAGCAGGCAGCCTCATCTTTATGCAGAGGAGCAGTGGGTGGGTTTGAACCGCCCGACTTGATGTTAGCAGCCCAATGCAAAACCCATGACACCAAGGGGATGTGAAATCAAGCGGCTTCGTTTGATTCCACAAGTGATTCTGCCGCTGTGTGCTACAGCTCCGCTTTGATATGTGAGTCAGTGCTCACCTTTCCACGGGTGGTGTGAAGGGCGAGACCAGAAAGCAGTATATAAGAGGGCAGTTTGTGTTTGGTTGGGGGTTAAGAGACGGCTCCTTCTTAAAATAAATGTGACAACTTCAAGGTGTGAAGGAATACCTGGGCCGAGAACTGCGGGCTGCAGGCACTGTAAACCACACCCCCTGTGGCTTTGGGATGCATCTCCAACTCAACGCTGCTACAGAGTCCCCTGAGGAGCAAAGGCCTGCCACCCTCCTTTCAAAGGAGCCACTGCCAACCCTATCCTCCAGGACACCTTTCTGCGGTGCCACCTGGGGTCACACTGAGCTGGAACTGGCTACCAGAGGAAGTCACAGACTCTACCACCTACAACCACTGCCTGCGTTAAGAACAAAATCCATCCGAGGCTTAGGTACTTGAGAGGCTTTGCTGATGAGGGCATTCTAAAGTATCCTTGTCAATGGACGTAATAGAAATCACCCCCCCGACCCCCCTGTGTTTGAACGCCCACACAAGCACTGGTGCTGCGATGGGAATGTTCCGACTGTCCCATTTAAAAGCAGCTAAGACACAGGAACACTCTACAATGAGCCCCTCCAAGTCCCAATAATTTTGAACAAACAAAACGTTTTTAATTCAAGAAACACAGGGAAGGAGTCATTTGGTGCCATGCTTTTATTCAACTGAAAGGGGGAAAAACTACATTGTACCAGGAAATAGCAAATGACAGAATTGTACAGCACAGCATCTTAAAAACCTGTAAGCAACATTCTAGAGCGGACAGGGGAGTGCACCACAGCCTGCACACTGCCCGGCAGGGTCCAGGAAACCATCATTAAATAGCTGCATTTGGCTTTAAACAGCCAAATAACCCCCAGACAGTCATCCTAAGACAAAGGGAAAGAACTGAGAGGGATGAAAAGTGTCCCACAGCCGTGTGGCCACGGCAGAGCTCCACAGTCCGCCTGGGACCCAGGACAAGTATTTGGCAAGTTTGACGGAGCAATTGTCCTCGGAATGACTCCACCTCCAAGGATGCGAGCACCTGGGGGGGGGGGGGGCTCAGTCAGGTGGACGAGAATCCCCAGACCTTTATGAAATGGCATAATTGTCATTTGTATAATTTTAAAAACATAATTCCAATGAAAACTGTAATATTAAAACAAGAACAAAGACACTGCAGGCTGAAAGAAATGTATCCATATTTCTTCTGCATTAATAACGTATGCTGAGAAGCAATGCGCTTTCATGGCAACATTCACATTCCACCTTTAGCTACTACAGACACTGACGGCAATTCACTGCTGGACACACGTTAATCGAAGACTAAGTGGTGGTCCCATTTAGTTCTGGATAGTTCCTCCATTGTCTTACTTCCATTTCTCCCTTAATTTAATAGCCACGTCATATTGTGAAGAAGGCTAAGGCTGCTTTGATACGGGCAATGTAATAATGTAAAGTGTTTAGTAATTCTTTGACTATTCAATTCATTTTGATTAGGTTTGCTTCCTTTTGCAAAACTAGTTTTAATTTAAATATGTATTTGATAATCATTTCCTTCTAATTGTGATTGAAATTGTCCTCCTAAAGGTACAATGTGCCATTCCCCATTTTTAATAGTCATATATTATATACACACTATGTAGACACTTAAAATATAAGAGTTACACATCCTGGTCTCTTACATGCAAACAGTAGGTCACAAATAGTTTTGAGCTACACATATAACTTGCACAGGTATTGGAAAAAGATCTGTGCAATTTTTTTACAGTTTTAACAAATATACATAAATATAAGAACATAAATTACAGTAAAATATCGACAGCATTTGAGAAAGTGTTGATAACCAGATGCACTGAGGCCTAAGGGCCTTAGAATAATAAAAAAGTACAGTGCAGGGACATCTCACTCCTATTCCTTGTTTAAAATACGTAAATACATCCTATGAGACATTAGTGCTCTCTCTAAGCCACTCAATTAGAGAAATGTACATACTTTAGTCGCTACTTCCCATGAACGAAAACATACTAAAAGCATCTCGCTTATGATACAATACTGTCTCCACCCCCCACGTTCACACAGGTGTCACAACACTGAAACAAAACAGGGTCACGCAATCATTCAAGTCTTTTCCTGAGAATGAAGTTTTCCCACTAACCCTCTGGAATACATCGTGGAAGGGACACAACACCAGACAACACGTGAAGGAGATTTCAAAGGTGTTCCATTGGAAAAGACTACAAAGAAAATGGAAAACTCAACGTAAGTAAAATAATGTGAAGCTACCTAAAAATGAAGACGCAGCCCTTTGCACATGTCTACAAAGTCTAAATATAATTTCCCTATCAGTTATAAATATAATGTCGAGACCCCCGAGCACTTGTAACAGGAAGTCCTACACCTTCAGTTTGAGAGACAACTTTCAAAGTGCCGTCCACTTCTGCGGCTTATAAAGTGACTTGCTTTAAGGTAAGAGTCTTTTTTTAGTTCCAGAGCCACCTACATTGCCGAGTGGCTCAGCAGCGGCATAAAACCAGCCCTGATTTATCAGCAACTCGACATCTTCTTGGTTCAGACTCACGGGGTTTACAGCGAACCAACCAGCAGCTCTTCTACAGCCCCCCTCTCCTCTCTCCTCTCCCCTCTCCTCTCCCGCCACCCTCCTCTCCTCTCCCCGAATCGAGAAATGCTAATACTTGCGCGAATAATAAATACAGAACTGTGAATACTTGGTGGCGAAATTTTAGCAGATGCTGTAACACCATTAAAACATGAAGATCACTGTCAATCTGACCACTAGTGTTTCTCTTCGCACCTTAAGAAAGGTGCAGGTTCCCTCCAAAGGTAGCGCCTACTCTCATGATTCCACATTAAACAAAAATGTATCTTAGAATAAATCCTAGGAAATAAAAACAGCAAAATAAACCATCTGAAGACAAGAGTGTACATTGAAAGGTTAAAAAAAAGCAACAAATACAACACAGAACTCTTAGCCATATTTCAACCATAAACCCAACCAGTACAGATGAAAATTCAGTGCTTCAGCATACCGCGCCCGAATGTCAAGCAGATGAACCTGACCACACGTGCACCAACACATGTCCATATCAGTCGACGCGTCGCTGCGTGGGGCTCTGCCACACGCCACACACTGTGGCTGACATTACATTCCAGTTGTTTGTAACAACGGAGCCGAATGTCCAGTTCTAATTAATAAAAGTCTTGTTGGCAATTAGAAAGATTTTCTATAGGCAGGAAAGATGAAGTGCAAATTTACCACGAACGTTCCCAAGCAGATATTTCCAAAGTCCTATGCCTTAGTGGGTAAAGATGTTTTCGGCGTTACTGGTCTCTTGGTCTGCCACAGATGGCTGTGGATGGTAATCGCATCGACACTGGCAGAAAGAGTTTTTGCAGGAATCTGGCTAAACTGTTTCCGGTCCGAGTTATATTTGTAAAGCCCCTCAATCATTTTTTTAGTGATAGATTTTGGGCCTATCCCTGTCAGTTTACTTATTTCTTCAGTTTCTGGGCAGTAAGTATACAAAGACCTGAACTGGCAGCCCGAATCCCGGAACAAGATCAAGAAGTTGTTGGCATCAGACTTCTCCATTTCCTTTGGAATAAAAACAAACAAGCAAGCAAACAAACCAGTATTTATCTTCAAACATTTTGCTGAATGAAGTTTATTCAATGGTGCTATATTTCTCAGTCAAATTTTAAAGATGTTGAATCTAAATATTCATTAACAGCCAAAATAAGATGCATATTATAAAAACAAACTTTAATTTAAAATGTATGAACCACCGGATCATTGGCTTAGGGTCTACTGTGTGGCTATTAAAATCCAGCAACAAAGTCTCTGCTCAGTGCTGATCTTAGCCAAGCTCTTTACAGTTAAACAGGGGTCCTGCAGGCACTGATGAGCTCTCCTTCGCTAATACAGCTTCGTGTTAAAAAGAGCTATGGTATCTACAATTATGAACTGTACGTGAGGATAATATTCTCCCATCCTTTAGAGTTTTTCATTAACCCCTGGCCTCCCAGAACCCGATGCGAGGGCAGGTGCCCTGACTCCCTCTTCCCATCACGTGTCAGTGTCAGATCGCTCGGCTGCTGGGCTGGAGAAGACACGACCCCGTTTGAGAAGGGTGCCAGCTGGAAGCCTGCACACACATGCTTACCTCTAGTATTTTTTTCTTCTGACCTTCATTTACTTTTCCCGCCAAACAGCAGTGAGCCAAAGCATTTTGTATGATGTGCTTGTTGGATTTTGCGCTGGGTTCTTTGTAGAGCTTCGGTCCTGCAGTGAGGATTTCATAATGACAATAAAAATACCACTCCTCAGTCGGAGACTTTCTTTGCATATTTGGATGGTGCCTGCCTGGATGACCCGGGAGCCAGGGCTGGCACTCGGTGCCGGTGTGTCCCCAACAGCGCGGGCCCTCGTTTTTGTGCTCTGGGGCGGCCCTGGAGTGGCAGCGCCCTGGACGCCAGACAGCCAGTGACCACCACCTGTGCTCACCTCCTACTCAGCCAGGCAAGGCAGCTGGTGAGCTCGAAAGTACAATGGGCCCATGAATAATTTAAGTCACTAAAAGTCTCATTTTCCCCTCCATACCTCTGGTTTATAAAAATTTTGCTCTTTCATTTGTTCTCACTAGGTTCTCTAGTCAGTGAAAGCACAGAAGCATTTTGTGCCATTTTCCTGGGACATGCCTCCTTGTGAAAATCAGTCCCAGTGCCTCCCTCCTCCTCCTCCTCCTCCTCCTCCGTCCGACTTCCTGGAGCACTTCCCAATCTCCCCATGAGCGCCAGTGCACGCTTTAGGAGCAGACGCTGACCTGTGTACTCGGTTCCAGAAGCCACGGAGGACGTCGTGGACGCGTTTTCCCAGTCCTTCTCTCCGTTTCGACTGCCACAACGGCTTGGAGACAAGAAACCTTCTACAGACTCTGACCTGAAGAGTAAATAGGATAGTTTTAGTCTCAAAAAACTACATTTGGGGGCTGGGAGAATATATATGAACGTGCCGATCAAAATTAACCCAGAGGCTTACAAATGTAAAGGTAGTGAGAAGTCTGTGTGCCTGGCTTGGGACTGTCCACTGCGGAGCTGGAGCAATGCCGTCAGGCTGGGCCCCACCCGCTCGGCCCTGCTGGACGGAGGAGAGGGGTCCGGCAGGGTTTCTAAGGGTCCTGGTGGTGCAGTGGGTTAAACATTGGCCTGAGAAAGCCAGCCGTTCGAGCCAGTCAATCGGGTCGCAGGAAGAAGCTGCTCCCGCGATGATTTGCAGTCTCAGAACCACTAGGGAGCAGTGAGACTATTCCACATGGCTGTGCCAAGTCAAAACTGACGCGGCGGCAGCAGTGACAGGGCTTCCAGGGCTGTAAACAGCACGGGAGTAGACTGTGGAGCGTTCTCCTTTGGAGTGGCTAGTGGGCTCGAATCCCCAACTTTCCGGCCAGGATCTAAGTGCTTATCCACTGTCTTACTATAGCTCCTTAGCGCATAGTAGGGACACCAAGGTATTTGCTTGTCCATCTGAAAATGGACAGTCAGTACAACAAAAGTTATAAAGATTAGAAGCCACAATTTATAACTGTACAGTACGAGGTAAGTGTAAGAGAATGAACTGCCGGCTTTCAGCATCCCAGCGACCTGGGAGGAGAGTCCAAGGAGCGCTCTGCGGAGTCAGAGGCCAGGATCTTGGAGCTGTGCTCACAGAGGCATCTGGTCCGGCAGGGCCAGGGGGAGGATGCACTTTCCGTGTCTACGGGCCAGGCTTTCGCCCGTCGCTCTGTTCTGACTCACGCAGGCTGCTGTGAAGGCTTCAAGCCTATACCAAGTATCTTAGCTGTCAATAATTCCAAAGTTTTAAAAGATCAAAACCAGTTTTTCCTCTTTCTACAATTTCTTTGAACAGAAACCCCAACAACTGAACCGATTACAAGGATCTCCATGTAACCTCCTCTCCGGGAGACGGACAACAGAAAAGTGGGTGAACGGAGATGGCAAACAGTGTAAGACATGACATGAGAATAATAATTTATAAATTATCAAGGGTTCATGGGGGAGCGGGGTGCGGGCAGGGAAGGGAAAAAGTGAGAGGTGATACCAAGGGTTTAAGTGGAGAGCAAATGTTTTGAGAATGATGAGGGTAACGAATGTACAAATGTGCTTAACACAGTAGATGTATGTATAGATTGTGATAAGAGTTGTATGAGCCCCCAATAAAATGATTAAAAAAAAAAAGAAATCCCAACAATTTGAGTCAGCAACATCTACTACATTGTAAAGTCCATGACGCAGGTGTTACACAATCAAAAATGAAGGCCTTCTGCTTAGGGCTTGGGTCCTGGCGGGGAGGGGCGGACTTACCGGGGTGTCCTCTTGCCCGAGTTCATGCTCTCAGTGTCGCCTGTGTTCAGTGACGCCAGAGAAAGGCTAGAGACTGAAAAAACACGATAAATTCGTGACCCTGAATAAAAACAAAATTAGAAATTTAAAAGGGGCAACTAATAAAGAGTCTGTTCATCAGATAGCACCAGCATGTAATTTTCTGTAATTTTTTTCTTTACTCTTAATCTAAACATGTAATATGCTTGCATGCATATATGCATAGTTTACTTAACATCAGTAAGGAACCTACGCATAAAAAACAGTGATGAAACTAACTTGATATTAGGAATTATTCCTAAAGGGAAGTGCTGGCATGAGACATGATACTATAATTCTAAACAACAGGAATATACAAAAAGCAAATTAGCAAAAGGAAAAAATTAACAAAACTAATGTTATGTTAAGAATTACCTAATGTATAGATGAACATTTAGTTGTATTAAATTATTTGGCATCAAACAATAACTATATAAAAGGCTGAGTTCTCTTTTTACAGTCAATGCTTGATTAGTTTTTTCTCAGCTTCAGACTAACTACAGAATTCTCTAAATTTCCCGCGGTAATTTATTTTGCCTTAACAAAAATAACCATTTCTGGTGTAAGAAGAATGCATATTGAGTAATGATAAATTTGGCTCTCCATGTCTGTTAGGTATGGGAGGGTTCTGTGAACTTTTGGTCTCAGATTCCTTACCATACGGCCATGTTTCTTGTGCACGTAGGCAGACACAACATTTCTCATGAGCCTTTCAAACATGGGGAGGGCAGTTAATATTAGCAGTCCAGGGAGAGCACATTTGAAGGCAGAGTTCTCGGAGAGGTTAGTATTTCAGTAGGATTCCCAGCATTCACGTCCGCTGTACTGAGCATATATGCATGCACACATAATACTTAAGTCCTGAAAAACCCTTCTCATGCTCACTGGTTGTTCAAATGAGGAGCATGCACACTCTCAAACTGTGTATCCAATTTAGCCTAGCAAGGCGCAATCCGGTTAGTATGACATACCAAGCTGGTGTTTTGTTTATGAACAGACTCCTCCTAAGTACGTGGTGTTACCTGGAGGACCTTTTATTGGTGTTTTTGGGGACTCAATATGGTCCCTGTGAATGGATTTAGGGCGCTGCTTCTTCTGCTTTGCTGCCTGAGAGCGCGGCTTGATGACTGTGTCCATGTCTTCCATGAGCTTCAGCTGCTTCCGCCGCATGTACTCTTGCCGAATAAATTCCCTGCGCGCTCTCTCGTCTTCTTTTCTCTGACGCTCTTCCTCCGTTTTACGCCTAAGAAATCAAATGGTTAAGTTTCTCCTTCTGCACACCAAAGACAAAAACAGACGTCGGAAAGAATACGTATCTGATGTGAGAAGGAAGAATTCTTATATTCCAGCACCTTGGGCGGGGAAAAACAATTCATCTAAAAAGTGCTTATTGAGGTAATTTAGGTCATTAAAAAATAAATAAATAAGAAAACAGATAATGCAGTCAACGTGTTTTAAATGAATGTTGCAGCACCTCAGACTTCGGATGAACACATGGTCTCAGGCAGTGCTTGGGCCAGGGCCTCCCGCAGTCTCCCTGCATGCCCAGTGCACTCTGGGAACGGACTCGGCCCGTCCTCACCTGGTCTCTTCTTTCTTATGCTCCATTTCTGCTTCCAGCTGTTGTTTCCGAAGCTGGGTTTCTTTCTCCCTTCTTAATCGCTTCTCCAACAAAGCTGCGCGCTTCATTGCCATGTCATTTTCTGCTTTCTGATCGTCCTGAGGGCGAGTTTCATTGGGAGAGATTTTAGACTCTAAATTTCTCATTTTTAAAGGCCGGGGTCATTTAGTGGGTACTCTTACAATGGAAAAACTGAACCATTTTTTCAATTTTATTCCCACCGCACAATCTGGATATATTCCACTAATTATTATGAAAGAACCAAATTAATATGGCTACAGCTCTACCAAGCAGTAAGGAACATTTTTTAATTTCATTCTTTCGAAAACCTAAAATATTTTAAAAGAACAGCCACTTAAAAAAAAAGACTCTTTTTTTGGGGGGGGGGATGAGGGAGCATTAACAACTTATGGTGAGGGATTTCCCTCTAGATTTAAAATCTACATATTAGTTATATTTAAAATATTTGTACAGTCAAGAAAACTCAGGTAACAGTACCAAAAAAATTAGTCATCCAAAGTTACACCACTTAAATGCCAACTACTGCTGTTTCTGCTTTTTAAAAAAAAAAAAAAAAGGGTAAGGTTCTTATAACTTGCTTAGTGGGTTTTGAGCTATTTTGAAGGTTTTTTTCTCTGAAGAGCAGCTGGGCACAATTATCCTTGTATCTTCTGGCAGCCTCCAATCTGAGAGCTAGTTTATGATCATGGGTCATGAGGGCCTGCCCTAGTTTCCACCTGAATCATTAGGGACAGCCCCAGTTCAGAGAGGGCTTCCAAATTCTTCAGCAAAGTACAAAATTATGGACCTAGGTTTTTTTTTTTTTAAAAACCAAGATTGTCAACTACAGCAATCGATGCAAGAGCAGCAGGAGCTACAATAGAGAACTCAAAAGAACGCAAACGCACTGCCATGAAGTCAGCTCGGGCACACAGCAACCCTGCAGGGCAGAGCAGAGCTGCCCCTGGGGTTTCTGAGGCGGGAACTCTGTCTGGGGCAGAAAGCCGCTCTTTCTCCCTCGGAGCAAAGAGTGAACCCTCATGCTCATCAAGACTGCGTTAAGGGGCTGAAGAGATGACCCACAGCCTGGGCAAAAACCTCTGCGAATGAGCTATCTGTTAAGGGCCAAATCTCTAAAACTTGTTAACAACTCAACAGCAAAACAACCCAATTAAACAAGGGCAAAGGACACGAATCGGCCCTTTACCAGAGAGGATACTTACGGGGCGTAACCACTAGGACCAGGACTTCTTAGGCTTTGGAATTAGCTATGAAACAATGACAGGCTCTACACCATTAAGAGCAACCGATCAGTTGGCAAGAGGGCTGTACGAGTGGGCTGCATCTATGACCAGTGCAGATTCATGGCTATGCGCTAGGCCCTTTCCAGAGGGGCTGTTTGGATGACAAGTGTTCAAACTCCAGGAGCTTTTAAAAATGTGTCACCTGGTTAGATCCTGTCTGGTTAGAATGGAAATGCTTTGGAAAAGACCAAGTATGTAAGAAATGATGGTCAAGATGAGGGGAAAAACTACAACAACAACAAAACCACCCCAACAACAAGAATGACAAAAGCAATTAAATCTAAAATATACTTCCTCCAATGCTACGTTATGAGCTTCTGACAAATTGGCAGTGGACTCTTTGTGAAGAGATGTGAGGAGTCTCCATTGTTCAAGGAGGCAGAGGGCAGAAAACGAGTGTGTGTAAACGGTACGCTGCCTGCTCATGGAGGGGCGTGCTACAGCCGGGAAGCCACCATGAGAAGGCTTTTCTAGGAATCAGTGTGCTGGCGGGTACAAGTGTCTGCCAAGGGGAATACCAAATTATCACCGGACAGCAAGGGAGGGTGGGAGGCAGCGAGCACCCCAGCTCGGAACCAGAAGCAGCCCCTTCTAGTGCGCATCCCCAGGCCCTGCAGACGGCGCTACCTTGAAAAAGAAGCCGCAGCACACTTTCTGGTCCCCATCACACTGCTCGTTCGCACTTTCCCCGTCGGACTTTTCATCGGCTGCCTCCACCTTTGCAGGGGGCTTCAAGTCGGAGAGGGACACCTCAATGAGATTGACATTTTTCAGGGCTGTCGGTGGAAAAGTCAGTTTAGGAAGCGGCTCTGGGGGCTGACTCCGCTGGTCCTCGTTCGGTGTTAGGCACACAGTCTCCGTGATGGGCTGGGACAGGACCTCAGCCACTGTGGACCGCAATGGTTTGGTCTCCTTGTCTTCTGGATTACGTGGGTGCCGACCCAGAGCCTCTGGGGAGTCCAAGTCCTCCTTTTTGATGTCCTCCTTAGGTTTGGAGTCCTTCGGCTGAGGTTCCCCATCGTCTCCAAAACACACAAACGACCTCGTCTGAATCGGAACCTGACTCGGTGAAAACCTCCTTAGCCGAGGAAGACTATCCACAGACCGAGGGGCCGTCAAGGTGCGATTCAAAGGTGTAATCTTTAACTCATTTGGCCTAGGAGTCCTTTGATTCTTCACCGAAAAGGATGCGCTTTTCCTGTTGGAAGACTGTGGAGACGGGTGAGCCGGGCGAGGGGGGTCTGAAGAGAAGGGCGCTGCGGGCGACGGCAGGCCTGTCTGCCTGGCAGGTTTGAAATCCCGACCCTGTTTCTGTGGAGAGGGCTGTGGCGGTGAAATCACCCAGGACTGCTGCTCTCGCATCTGCATTAACATTTCCTGCTGCAGAGACAAGCGCTGCATTTCTTGCTGTAGAAAATGCAGGGATGAGTTCAACTTCTCGATGGATTTTGTATACTCTAAAATCTCCCCTTCATTTAAAGTTTCCTCCGAGGGGCTTGCCAGGCTCCACTGCTTCTCCGGGTCGACAGGTGTGGTCGGAGATTTGAGCCACTTGGCTTGAGGATTCTCCATGCTTTCTTTGATGTCGGCCAGAGACTTGCTCCTTTGACCTGCAGCTTTCTGGGGTTCCTTTTCTTTTGCTCGATCAGTATACACTTTCTCATCTTCAGCCCCAGCTGCTTCCTCTCGGAGAGGGGAGACCCCGTCTCCTTTCTTCTTCACCACGGTCAGGAACGCGGTCCTCCCCATCTTCTGCCTCTGTTTGGTGAACGCCGCTTCCATCTTCTTCTTCTGGGCTTCTATAGCACGCCGCTTCTCTTCGAGTTTCATGCGAAGATGCACCATTTCAGAAGCCAGCAGCTGCGTGGTGTCCCGTCCTTGTGGAAGGCCCTTTTCTTCTGGAATCTGTGCCCAGGCGACCACATGCGGGATGTTCAGCTCAGAACCCTCGGGCGTCGTTTTCTGAGAACTGCTTCCGCTGCTTTTCCCATCAGTGTGATTCCGCTTCCTGAACTTCTGCTCGGCAAAGCTGGTCATTTTAACCCCGGAACTGGAGGAGGCGCTGCTGCCTGGCTGGGACTTGGTACTTATGGTACTGGGGCAGGGACTCAACGCTTCCCTGGAGCCGCCGCCCCTCAGGTCATAATCCTGCAGCAACCTCGAGGCGTCATCAATGTCGGAGTCCAAGCTGACAGTGTAATCTCTCAGAGAAGAGTCTTCGTCCATCGTTTCCGGAATATCTTCAGAAGGAACATGGATTCCAGTGTCTACTTCCGTGTTGTCGGTGACGGGACTCAAGGCACCTTTCATGTCAGAGAGGTTGTCAGGGCTAGACTCAGTGAGCTTGATATTTGAATTTAGGATGCTCATTTCCTGGCTATGGAGAAAGAAGCCATTGGCAATTTGGTCGGGCTGAGGTGTGGAGGGAGATTTTTCAGTATCATGAATGATCTGTAATGCTTCTTCGATACTTGGCGTTAGGATCTGATTGCCAAACTCATCTAGCAGCATTCTATTTTGCAACGCTCCATTTGGAAGCTTGTAAGGAGTGTTTTCATTAGCATTTAGTTCGTTTGTATTAAGGGGCTCATAAGACTTGAGGTCACGGTGAGGGTCTACATTCAGTTCTTCTTCAATGCTCTCTGCTTCCTCTTCTCCATTCACTGGCTTGAAGGACAAATTTTTCCTAATGTGTTTAGGAACACGACTGTTGTTCAGAGTAAGTCCTTCATTACTGATAGAACGAATGATTCCTCTGTTTGGAGTGGATTTCTGTACACTACTTTCTTTGTCAAAAGAAATATCAAATGAGACTCCATGCACCGATGACCTAAACACAAAGAAAAAAGAGAAAATTCTTCAATAACTTCAGAAATGTTTTCTTTTGATAGCATTGAACAAAAATATCTGAAATTCTAATTCCTTTCTTTCTCCATTTCTCACGATCACATTGCCTTCGAGGGCATTCCCGGCCCTCTCCTTGCGTTGGACCTTTAGCCCCTGCCCAGGCCGTCCTTTTCGAACGTGGGTGCTAGGAAACGTGTAGACGGAGAGACGGACGCTGGGTGAGGTTCGCATTTCTGGGCAGTGTGAATGCACAAAGAACAGCCCCCTTGCTTACTGACCTTTTCTCTTTGGGCCATGTGCCTATGAAGCCATCAGCATGAGACATGGATGAGGACCTCCTAATGCCTCCTGCACACGGAAAAAGAAAAGCCACTGAGATCATGAGACAATGTCTATGCTAAAGCCACGGAGCAGTTCACATCCTCAATGCATTAACTGCAAACTTTAAGTAGGTGCATTTGGAGAATTAGCTATCTCTTATTAAGAAAAGCAAGCGCAGAGAAACAGTTCTTCTTAGTGTGCGTGTCACAGTTACCTTCCAGGACAAAGAACAGGGATTTTAGTCACCTCTATTTTCAGTCATTTCCGGTTTAAAAAGCACTTGCCTAGAACCCTTCACATACATTACCTGAGGCTGAAGCGTGAGCGTGGGGACGTGGCTGTCTCGAAGGCAAACGATGATGAGACTGGGTGAAGGCAGCTCCTTCCTCACTGCAAAGGAAAATAAATGGGAAAATCCACATGATATTTTATTTCTTAAATATACTCTTTAGACAGAATAGCTAGGGTTTTAAACAATATTATCACCTCCAATTTCCAATTCTACAAAAGTTTTTTTTTTGCTTAAATCAAAGAATTTCTGTGATCACAATAAGTATTTCTACATATTTTTCTTTCAGAGAAAGAGCTTGAAACATTATCATACATATCACATCTTTTTGAGTTAAGATTTGGCATATTATTTTCATGTTACAATAGAAAAAACAGATGCATCAATTTAAAATATTCTGGCCTAGTCTAAATGATGGGTATGATTCATGACCATCTAAATTATGATTATTAGGATAGCACAGGACTGGGCATTGTTTCATCTGTTGGGCAGATCTCTCAATGGCAGCAATAAACAAAGCAGTTCAGAGCTTCAGTTCTGTTGAACAGACTAAATGCCAACTAACAAGAACAACAATCTCAATCTGTACACTAGGAATATTTGACCCTGGTAGCCTCCCCGTTCACAGACCTGCACCTGTACATCTCTAACTTCAAAGCGAGAGCAATACTTTTCAGACCTCAGTGCCTCCAAGGATAGGAAGGTTACTATTTCCTAACGCCACCCTATTCCAACTGACGTAGCAGATGAAACAATCTACTTGATTATACTGATATTTGCCCAAATCAACCTGTCGTCTTTGTTTCCTCCTTCTACGTTTTACATCTGCCCACACCCCAGTCTCGAAGTCAAACACAGAAATTCAGCCTTCCTACCCATCACTGGAGGAGAATACATTAAAAAACAGGATATAGTGGCTCCTGTAGTTCCCTCGCACCACACTATCTTTTGATTAAAACAACTGAGATGAACAAATCAGCCAGAGAATTTAAAGGGAAATAGTCACGCCTATCTACATGCTCTTCATTTAATTCAAGTGAGCTCTTCCAAAAGCAACCACCCTTGAGGAATGTGCTTATAGCAAATGTTCATCTACTTCTCTGGGCCTTTTCCGACTGAACTGTCATCACACTTTCCCTCTGTTCATTTGCTACAACTACCGGAGAATTCTCAGGCTACACCTTGGCTTTGTTGGTTTTTAAATCCTTCCTAAGTCCATTTCTAGTTTCTGCTCTCTCTTAGATGGATGTAAGGGTATTCCTGTATACCAAGTTATTAACATTTATTGTCACCGCCCCCCTCCCCACCAAATAATGGCTAAACTATTTGCAATTCCTATGAGTTGCTCTATTTTCACATTTGCAGAGAGGGCTTTGATCTGGTATACCTTCTGGGAATGTCTTTGATCCACTTTGAGTTTTTTTGTCTTTTGTTTCTTCTAAGATCATTGTTTGGATGCAGTAACATTTGTAGGCATGACCGCATTATTACTAGGGAGAAGAAACCCTTGAATGCTTTCTCTTAAGTTCTACAATGAGGCTATAATGGAGAACTATCAGTATGCAACGGTTTTCGGGAGCCCAGAAAGATAACACCTTTAAAGATTCCATAAGGAAAATGATTTAGCCACACATCTTGGTTAGAAGAGTTGCTCTGCTGGGGAAGATGTGGAAAGGTGGCCGTCTGGATGTCTCTGAGACACAGAGAAGCTAAGTCTTCAAGGGAACTTAAATTAAGGCATTCTCCAGTGTTAGAAACTTGGAAGACTGACCATTCAGATTTCTAAAAATAATAAGAGGAGGTAATTTACGCTTTGCAAGTAGAAAGTTGCTGAGATTTGCAAGATTAAGAGTGACAACCTAGAATACTGGGCCCATCCTCTACATTTTCAAAGAACATGTCTCTATATAACCAACCTAAGAAAGCACTGATGAAATAAATACACTGAAAGTAGGTTTCCATGGAGAAAAATACGGAGGTGCTTCTAGATAATTAATTTTCTAACCTAAGTTCTTCGTGGTAAATCTCAGAGGCAGTTATGGAATAGAAAACTTAAAAGGTGTGGAAAGAAGAGTCATAATAAACAGTAAATCAGAGGATAAGGGAAGGAATGCTATTTAACTTGTAGGAAAAGCTTTATGAACTTCAGACAATCACACAAGTAAAGAGCCCAACAGGTCATGGGTCTGGTCAGGGTTCTGTTAAGCTTTGAGATTCACATTCATTAGCGGGCACTTGAGAACTTTTGAAATACAGAGGGGGTAATGGCTTCCTGTAAGTTCATAATGTTATCCATATAGAAAGTACTTTGCATTTCTTATCATTTTAATATAACTTATAATTAAAAAGATGCATTACCCAACATTATCACACTTAAGGATACTCTTTAATAGATTTGCTTCCATTTCTAAAATTATAATGGCATTCATTTTACACTTAAAAAAAATCATACGGAACAGAGCCGATGTCAAAAGGTTCTAATAAGCATACATTGAAAAGCTACTCACACGATCTGCTACAAACGAACGACCCAGAATCGGTCCGATCATCAGGATGATCCTGATACTAATGGGAGGACACTGAACTGTTTTCAGTCAGGTCCTGATACTAAGAACTGAAACACGAGATGCAGATTCACAACTCCATAAGGACTTGGTTGTCATCACTCAATGATGGCCGTAAACAAAGCAGTCAGAGACACTGCCGTAGAAATTTTAAATACCATCTTAAAAAATGTTCAAACCCACATAAAATTCCAAAATGTCTCCCTGATTCCCATGAGCAACCTAGTATTTAGACGGTTCTCATTTACAAAGAAAGACTAAAGTGGTTGTTTTAGACAATATTTTCAGTATGGCTCACAAAAGCCTATATATTAAATATTCCTTCAGAAATTTCCAATTACATTAAAAACATGCATTAGTAATATAATTAAAAGCAATTTCCAACTGAAATAAAATAACCATATTTAATATAATACAATTTTGCAATTCCATTAGTGAATGAGAAAAGAACTTGCGAAACTGAAGTCATTCGGGAATGTACCTTGAACTGAAGTCAGAACTACACGAGCTCTCCAAGACACTCCTTTTGGCAGCATTCAGGACGGGGACCGAAGACCGCTCTCTCGCAGGTTCAGCTAGAGTGAAGAGAAAACCTCACACTTATATGCTCAGCAGGCTTCCAACGTTATTTCAAGAATTCTGGACCATAAAGAAATATTCTAAACGTAACCTCAAAATCCCGTGCTACTTTTAGAGAAATCATATAGTACAATGAAAGTTATCATTTTAGGGTAGCGGGGGCACAGGGCACTAACCCACCCAAGGGGAGGGTATTGTTTATATCTCCACAGGGAAAGAAGGACCAGACTTCAACCCAGGGCTGCAAGGTGTGAATGCAACATGCTGGCGTGGAGTAGGGAACCAGTGGAGAGGTCTGGGGGGCTGGCCCCAATCCCTACTACTAAGTGGACACCTGCTCCTCCCCCCAGAAGAATTTATTTCAAAAGACGGCATTGAATCTGCAGCTCCGGGAGAGGGACACATTTGATCTGAGCACATGGGAGCAGATGAAGGGGGAGAAGGAGAGAGTGGAGCACATCCTGCCCCACCAGGCTGTGAGGACGATGTTCCTGATTAGAGCAGCCAGTCCACGGAGAGGACCACGTCGCCAGCCCCACTATGAGACATGACGTCCCTCACTGACCCATAGCCCCACAGGGGACAACACCAGAGACACAGTGTGGGAATTGCGCCCGATTTGACCCCGCCACACCAAGACAAAACACTAAGGGGGTGCAACAGTACAGCAAGGGAACGGAGAGGTGAGGTCCCCAGGGAATGCTGAAGGTGGACTTTGGGTCCAGGGCGTGGTGCCCCAACAGACTGGACTGGAAAACACTCCTAAAGGCTAACAAACAATCCTTGAACTAACTACAAGCTTTTCTTTCTTGTTGTGTTTTGTTTTTTTGTCATTGGTTTGTTGTTGTTTTGTTGTATATTGTTGCTTGGTTTTGCTCTGTCTTGTTTTTGTGCATGTTATTATCTCTGCAGGTCTGTCTAAATAAGATAGGCTGGATGAACAATCTGGAGGAGAAAACAATGGGACCAACAGTTTCAGAGGGACATGGGAGAGGGGGAGGTGGGGGGAAAGGTAATGGTGTTAACAAACCCAGGAACAAGGGAAAAACAAGTGATCCAAATCGGTGGTGAGGAAGGTGTGGGAAACCTGGTAGGGCATTTTTGAGGGTAATGTAACCAAGGAATTGCTGAAACCCTGGAGAGGACTGAGCATGATAGTGGGACAGGAGGAAAGTCAAAGGAAACAGAGGAAAGAGCTGGGAGGCAAAGGACATTTATAGAGGTCTAGATAAAGACATGTAGATATTCAAATATATTTATATATGAGGTTGGGGAATTAGATCTATGTGCATATATTTATAGGTTTAGTATTAAGGTAGCAGAAGGACATTGGGTCTCCACTCAAGTACTCCCTCAATGCAAGAATACTTTCTTCTACTAAATTGGCATTCTATGATGCTCACCTTCCCAATACAACCACTGAAGATAAATGGGTGCATAAGCAAGTGTGGCGAAGAAAGCTGATGGGGCCCTGCTATCTAAAGATATAGCGTCTGGGGGCTAAAAGGCTTGAAGGTAAACAAGTGGCCATCTAGCTCAGAAGCAACAAAGCCCACATGGAAGAAGCACACCAGTCTGTGCAATCATGAGGTGTTGAAGGGATCAGTTATCAGGCATCATCAGAACAAAAAATCTTACCAGAGTGAATGAGAGGGGGAGTGCGGAGTAGAGACCCAAAGCCCATTTGTTGGCCACTGGAGAACCCCTTGTAGAGGGGTATTGGGGAGGAGACGGGCCAGTCAGGGTGTGATGTAGCAACGATGACCCCAATTCTACCTGGCAAGTCTGGCTAGACCAGAGGATGAACACTGGTACAGATAGGAACTGGAACACAGGGAATCCAGGGCAGATGACCCCTTCAGGACCAGTGGTGACAGTGGCCATACTGGGTTGGAAAGGGGGAACCGATTGCAAGGATCTACATGTGACCTCCTCTCTGGGGGATGGACAAAAGAAAAGTGGGTGAAGGGAGAAGTCAGACAGGGAAAGATATGACAAAATAATAATTTATAAATTATCAAGGGTTCATGAGGGAGGGGAAAGCGGGAAGGGAGGGGAAATATGCTAGAGGCTTAGTTGGAGAGCAAATGTTTTGAGAATGATGAGGGTAATGAATGTACAAATGTGCTTTACACAATTGATGTATGTATGGAATGTGGTAAGAGTTGTATGAGTCCCTAATGAAACGATTAAAAAAAATAAAGTTATCATTTTAAATACCGGTACTTTCTAGAACCACATTTTCTTTAAACCCTTCCTCAGGTATTTTGGCTTTAAAAGAAAAGGATTTTACTAAGGTTAATTGAGGGGAAAGGCATAATATAAAATACAGGTATTTAAAAATCAAATAAATTTGAGCATTTAATTTTCCTAACACTTTCATAGGATTTCAATTTCATATGGTCACCTTGGCTTTTTGAGGAGAGTTTCACTGGGGTCACCCATGAGGATTGTTTACATTTTTAAAAATTATTCTGGAGGACAACTCAATTTACTTTTCTGTTTTCTGCCTTTGGGAGCTAGTGCCACGCCTGGTGCTCCGTATTTTGAACAGTGGGCTTGCCTAACCCTGGAAAGCAGTGCGTGTGAAAATCCTACGCTAAGTTATGGACAGCTGTCAAGTGCTGGTTCTGATCCTCACTGCTGTAGGGAAGGGTCAGGACTGCTCCACAGTACTCTGTATGACATAATGCCTCAAGAGTCAGATTCTGCCATGCGCAGCTGAGACATGTCAGACGGATTAAATACTCATTACCACAGAGTTGACAGCCTTCTGCCTGGGGTTTAATGGGCTCCCTGAAGTCGGCGCATTCCATTCTCTAGCAGGACATGCCACCCCCACCTTGGTTACACATTTTTCCTTCCCTGCTGAGCGCTTCCTCTCTTTCCTTTTGGAGGGAGGTAGTTATTGGAATAGCAAACGTGGAGGTCAGCAAAGCGGCTGAGCGGCTGGGATGCACACCACCGTGTTTCACGCAGCCGCGGACGGCCGAAAGCAACGGATCCATAGGTTGTTTGGGCAGAAAGGGCTTGAGTGGGGCGCAACTGATAGTTTACGACCACTTTTTTCCCCTATAAAAATAAGTGTCTGCCCAGGATGATGAACAGAAACATGGGGGAAGGGGGGCAGCAGACGGTGTACGGTATGAAAATAATGATTTACCATTTATCAAGGGTTCATGAGGGTGGAGGGAAAACAAAAAAGAAGAAGAGCTGATACCAAAGGCTCAAGTAGAAGGAGAATGCTTTGAGAGGGATGATGGCAACATATGTCCAGATGTGCTTGACACAATGGATGCAAGGATTGCTATAAGAGCCCCAATAAAATGATTTATTAAAATTTTTTTAAAGCATCTGGGGTTTTAATTAATTAATTAATTGCACCTGGTTTTTTAACAGAAAGGAATGAAGATTTGTTTTGCTAACTGCAATACTCCATCAGAGAAAATTCTGGAAAATTCTTCGTTCCTTGTGTCTAGGGATTTTTGCAGTAACCTCTTATTTTTCTTCAGAAGAAAGCTCTGTCAAACAATCACAGCAAAGAAAACCCTACAGGGCAGTTACTCAGTGCTAGATGGGGCTGCCATGAACTGCAATCAACTCAACCTCAATGGGCTTTATTTCTAATTATAGGTGTTATTAGGTGCATCAGTAGATCATGATATTCTAAGAACCACAAACCTGTTAGATTTAAAAACGCACTTAAAACATTTTACAGTTTTATGGCAAGTTCAAGTCACAGGGCTGAACTATAATGGTTAAATAAAGAGATAAATAAACCTAGACTCTGCTAAGGCATAAAAGGTAGGGACGAGGGTTAGAGAAGCAAACAGAAGAGTGTGGAAAACCGTGAAAGCTAAAGTTTCCACACCGCCCAGTTTCAAACTCAGAGTCATTCTCTCCATTCCCCTCCTCCTTTCCTACTCACCTTAGTTGCCTCTCACAGAGAACCCGATGGTTCTAAAGGCTAAAATATTAAGAATCAGTAATAACAGATGAAATTTTAAACAGGAGTGGATTTCCCTTCCAAAAGAAGAACCATCTGAGTTTATTCTATTTTGTTTGCGTATAGAACACTTAAAATTAAAAAGACTGATCACCAAATCATTTACAGGTCAACTGTAAAACAGAGATGTGAATATAAGGGTGCAAGGAAACTAGATGAACAGAAACAGAACAACCAGAACAGAATGACGAGAATATTCATGCACTGTGAAGAATGTAATCCAGGCCATGGAACAATGTGTGTAGAAATTTGTTGAATGGGCACTGTGGTAATTACATAATCTGCTGTTAATTTGAGATTTAGGAGTAAAGAGGTGGAGTTGAGCCTGTCAATCAGGTCACAGCCTGATGACCTCATTTGGAGGTACTAAGGAGATAACTAACTCGCTGGAGGCAGGACACATACTGACTCTCTGGAAGACATTGCAGCTGACAAGACACATAGAGCTATGCTAGTGCCCTGAGCTGGAGAAGCCACGTGGAGAGTCCTGCCAGTGCTGAGATGCTTATACCGCCACTGGATCCACAAGACTTCCCACCCACTGGCCTATGATCGTCCTGCATTCGACATCATTGCATGTGTTTCCTAAGTCAGAAGAATACTTTATAGATTGATACCGGACATATGGGCTAATATCGGACTTATGGACTTGATCTGGACTGGGCTAGGATGTTTTCTTAGTGCATAAGTACTCTTTATATAAAGCTTTCTTATACACATGAATTTCTCTAGTCCACCCAGACTAACAGAGGAACCTAAACTGCTGTGTAAACCATCACCAAAAAAGGCAATATTAAAAGGAAGGAAGGGTGGAGGAAAGGCGGGAGGGATGGGTTGATTACCTCCTTGTGGGCAGACCACACGTGGCTGCACAAACGATGGCTTCACAACTTCAAACCACCAGAAGAGTTCTGCCATGAACACCAAATAATTACTCTGTAGACGAGAGTGGAGAAAACAAAGGGGAGTATGAATGAGGTAACACGTGACTGCAAGTTCACGATAAAGAACAAGTATTGTTTTACTTATAAAGTAAGGGTTTAAATGTTTTTTTTATTCATCACTGAATCATATTAACTATAGGGTATTAAACCTGGGAAATGGTATATTAGAGCTTATAAGTAAAGCAACTTTTATATATCATCAAACACTACAAAACATGACCATAGCCTCTTTGTAGATTTGTTCTATAGTTCCAGAATGGTGATCTAATTCAGCTGGCACGGCAGTTATCAAGTTATCTAACTTACAGTACTTTAAGACAATGTGCAACGGACTTTTTCCAAAGTAAATACAGATATTTTAAATGGCTCTTCACGTGTGTGACACTCTGAAGAATTGCTATTAAAACATAAAATATATTAAAGCATATATATATTAAGCTTGACCCAGACCTCTAAGAATTTCTCCAAAAAATAATTAGGTATATAGTTCAGTTTGGAGGTTCGAAATACCTAACTTTAGATTACTGTGGGTTTGTTCCTAATAGCTTTAAAAGGTAGTAAAATGTATACATTTAATTTTTTTAAGTTGTTAATAAGAATCAGAATAAGGAGCCCTGGTGGCACTGTGGGCTAGGTGGATGGAGAGCTGCTAACTGCCTTCACTTTGTGGAAGACAGACAGTGAGGCTGTCTACTCCCATAAAAATTTACATCTCGGAAACCACAGAAAGCCTCTAAGTTTGATAGGAGTCAGAACTGACTTGATGACAGTGGGCTGTTCGCAAGAACAAGCCAACAACGTGACTTACTTTTTAGTACGGTATAGACTCGAGTATAAGCCGACCCGCATATCAGCCAAGGTACCTACCTAATTTTATCACAAAAACTGCATTAAAAATGGGCTGAAAAACTTGGCTTATACAAGTGTATACGGTATCAATATTTGAAAATACAAATAATTATTTAAATGGCTTAAAAATTAAAGGATTCTTAAAAGTACATTTGTAATATAAGTCTATATATTTTAATGCATACAAAATGAAAGCTATGAACACGAAGAATTATTTTAATTTCAAGTATTTGCTAAATGTTTTTTAAAATCTGCTTTAATAATTATTTAAAACTCATGTCTTTGACTTTTGGGGTATTTTGTATCAAGTAGATTATTATAAAACAATATTTGTAAGGTAAGATAAAATAATAATTTAGAAATTATTAAGGGTTCATGATCGAGGGGGAGGAGCGGGGAGGGAGGAGGAGGGAAAAAGGGAAATTGAGCTGATCCCAGGAACCCAAGCGGAAGGCGAATTTTGAGAATGATGAGGGCAACGAATGTATAAGGGTGCTTTACTCAATCGATGTATGTATGGATTGTGATAAGAGTTGTATGAGCCCCAATAAAATGATTTATTAAAAAACATTAATATTTGATGAGTAAGGTTTTAATTTCAAATTTCCATTTCACAGGTATCACAGGAAATATGAGTGCTTCCCAATGATGCTTTGCCCTCCTCCCCCTCTTCTTGCTAATGATAAATAAGCCTCAAGGCTCTAAGTTTACACTCCTCTGAGCGAGCTCAGCACCTCTCTTGGCTTTGTTTCTTCCATATTTGAACTTTCAAATATTCCTCTCATGCCTGACAATTCAAGGTTACTGAATATGTGGGAATTGAGGGAAAGAGAAGAATCCAGGTGATTTCTAGGTTCTTATATCTTGAGCAACCTAGAGAACCATTTACTTAAACTCAGGGCCATCCAGGCGATGCCGACTCACAGCGACCCTACAGGACAGGGTAGAACTGCCCCTGGGGCGGTTCCATGACTTAGCCTAGTCTTTCTCCCTCAGAGCACCTGGTGGTTTGAACTCCTGACCTTACCCTTTACTGAGATGGAGAGACATGAGAGAAAACACCTGCTGGGAAGTTGTAGGAGGATCCCTAGGATAGAGATATTCCACAGAAATTTAAGTGGACAGAGCTACACGTAAACCAATGGATGGGCATTTTCCCCATTCTCAGTTCCGCTGTAGTGCTAACCGATTTCCCTGGCTCTTCTTCTCCAGGCATAGCTGACTGCCAGTTGGCTGTTGTTTTGTGGAGTGAAGGAACACAGTTTTAAAAAAATAATAATAAAAAATTTAAAACACAACGAAATTTAAGTGAATATGTCATGTAAGTATCTGAGTATGATCCTAGAGTGTTACAGAGGACAGGGCACGGCGGTGTACAGCATTTGGTTGGCTTCCTATTTTACTGTTAGCATTTATTTTTTAAAATAGAAATCCCGACATACTGTGTTAAGACCCAAACTTAAACCTACTGCGACTGGGTCAATTCTAACTCACAGTGACTATGTAGTACACAGAACTCCTCAGGACTTCCCAGACTGTCAATCTTTAGGGGAGCAGACAGCCTCATCTGTCTCCCAAGCAGTGCCTGGTGGATTCAAACTGCTGGCTTTGTAGTGAGCAACCTGCTGCATAACCTACACCATTACCAGGGCTCCTTACTGTATTAAGAAGTCATTAAAATTTGTGATTTTTACAAAGAAATGACATTGTGTCCATACTTCCCAAGGTTCTTTGATGAACCTCAGCCCAGTTGCTTCCTCGGAAATACTGTATTTTTAATTATATTTCTTCCTTTCTCCTATATAAGTTTCCCCCACTATCCAAAAGTAGTGTTCCTAGAAAACCTTTCATGGGGCAAAACAGTGAAGCAAAAAAGCAACGAGAACTTCTAAGGAAAGAAATGTTAGGATCCCTAACCCTACACCAAATCATAGCACATAACACATAAAACCTAAAATAACACTAACATGTGATGTTCAAAGTTATGGCAACTGGATGCCAAGCCTCCTCCAGGGAAGCAGCTTGGCAATGGCCCTGCTCTGGGGAGGCCGCAGCCAAACACCCGCTGAACACTAGTTTTTGTCACCCCTTCAGATTTGGTTCAGGTGGCAAAACCAGGTACTGAAGTAGGTTTTGAGTAAAAGTGAAATGGTGGGTTTTTTTGGGGACTCTTAGCTATTTACCTCTCAACAGCCTCCTTCCTACTTGACTTTCAAATATGTCCATTAGAAACAAAGCACTCAGTCAACAACTCGCCCATTGTTCAACAGGTCCTCACACCTCCACCTCTTCACAAACTGCTCTGTAAAGCAGGCTTATACCACAGGTTCCCAAACTTAATTTGTCCCACTACCTCCTCTTCAGAAAGAAAACCAAAACCTCAGCCGCCTGCTAGCAATGAAAGACTTTCATTCAGAGCACACAGACCAGGATAAAGTACTTTTGCAGGCCCCTGGGTGGTCCCAGGGTCCCCCAGGGAGCAGTCCCGCCATCTTTGGGAAACACTGGTTTATGCGAACAATTCCCATTTGATTATTCTCCCTACACCCGGATCCACTCCAGCCTGGCATCCTTCCTCTAAAACAGTACTTGCTAAAATCACCTATGACTTCCAGCAAACAGGAACTTTGTAGTTTTTACCTTACTTGACTTCTCACCTTTTTGAAAACTATCCCCCATGCCCATCAGCTAGCATGCAATCCAAACGTACAGACGTCACTCATGCGTGCGTGGCCTGCTGAGCAGTTCCTCTTGCGTATCTCAAAGGCTCCTCAAATACATGACATCCAAAACCCAACAAGTGATCTTCTTTGTACATCTGCCTTGACTCCAGTCCCATGTCCCATCTCACGGAATGGCACCAATATCCCAAACCTTAAAAATGCCCTGCTCCATACCACCTTCCCTTCTATCCAATTCATCAACAAAGATTGCAGACGTGGCACCTCAAATCTCTCTGGAATCAACGTTTCTCCGTCTTCATAACAACGCTGATTCAACCTGCTCTCTCTCAACCCTTCAAACACACAGCCTTTTCTCTAGCTTAAGAACAAACTTCAAAATGGCACACACCTAGGGGGACCTAGGGGGAAAGGGGAAACTTACTCTCTATGGTCTCTAAGAGACTGCTTGCTTGGTCCCTTTGTCTCTCTTTAGCTCCATCTAACACCCCACTCTTCCCAGTTACCTAGCTTACCCATCAGACAGTAAGATGGAGTTTATGGTCATCACTGTATCTTCAGAGTTCACTCAGTAAACACTGAATGGGGATATATACATAATAAAAAAACACCAGTAGGTAAAACATCAAAGCAGATACTAGTAACTGGTTACATAACTAGTGATTACATTTTTACTTTATAGGATACTTTTTAAAGTTAAGGTATAAAATTAATTTCCAAGTACTGGTGCTGGGCTACACTCTATTGTTCGTACAGATATAGATATATTAAGGCAGACTATACTTTCTGGGCAAAAACACGGTTTAAGTGCTAAATAATAATCTGCTGACATAACTGTGCTTGGCCACACGGTGTCAGTAAAGTAAAAATAATTTTCCCAGTATAACCAAAGCTGACGAAGATGTTGATTTTCTTCCTGAGTTTATGCGATGACTACATAGCAATCAGTCAGTCATCATAATCCAGGAATGATACCAAATTCATTTCAAGGTGTCTTCCCTCTTTTAATCAAGATGATTATCAAGCATACATGGTAAAAAATGTAAACTAAATATATATATGCCTAACCTTTCCTCTCATATTTCCATAATTAACTCAAAAGAATCCCTTTTTAACAGTTCTGTATATCCCCTCTGTGCATCCATCAACACATATAGCTTTTCATAAATAAATAGGATTAAATTTTAACATATGTATATATTACAGCACGTTAGACTTAATATTTATCACCTGTTTTCTAGACTTAATGTCTTAGAGTAATTTGTGTGTTCGTAAAAAAAAAAACCTATCACATAGACTAAACGAATTATGAAACACTTCCATTATGGTCCCATTAAGATGGACTGCTTCCATCATTTCATCATCATGAACCACCCTGATATTATGTCTGCTGGACACCAAACGATTTAGTTAGGTAATGTTCAACTGGCTTCTAAAAAGACCACGCCACTTATACTTTCAGCAAGTGATTCCCTACACCCTCTTGCTATTGTTGGGGCATCAGGTCAATTTCAACTTCTAGCATGTCCGTGTACAAGAGCAGAACCGTCACCCACCCCCACTCTCCTGGCAGGATATAGGCTTTATGGGAGCAGATGTCCGGTGTTGCTCTCATGGAGAAGCTAGGTGGGTAACAGCTGAGCACGGAATTGCCACTGAATTACCTGGCTCCTGACATTGTCATAGAAACTTGTCATTAAAGTTAACTAATTAACAAAGTGAAGCAAAGTGCTGGGGCACCTTTCAAAAACTTCGAGGTTTAAGACATTCAGTTAATTTAAAGATGTGATTCTAATAACTTAGCAAATAATATTGAAAGAGACCAAAGAAAATGTCTTTACATATGAATCATGCCCAAACCAGGTTGATCAACATCAAAACTATTTATTGGGAGTCCAAAGTCTATAACTGAAGCACACAGGTTGACTTCATGTCTCAATGCATTCAGTGAAATGGTTATTTTTCTTGAGAGTATATAAGCGGTACTTAACTTTTTTAGTAAGTATTGTCAGAAAAATCTCTAAGATATATATAAAATATTATTTCCCAATTTTAACAAAAATGAAATAGATATGAAACTTCTGCCAACAAAATTATTTCTCTTCCCATACCATTCTTGGTAAAATATTTTCAAATGCCAAGGCCAACTTTCATAATGCATTTCTTGCGACTTGCCCATGGTGGGGCTGGACTTTCTTTTGCATCCACAGGAGTAGTGAATTACACTCAGAATGCCTTTTCCATGGGCTCCCTCGTCCACTCTGGAAATCCAGAGGTTGGCAAAGGACACATAGAGAATTGAGTGCAGGCTCCCCCATTATCAGTCCCATGAAGGTTGACATCGGAATTAAGATTGTGGTTCATATAAAAGGCTTCATTTAGCCATTTCCCCTCCTTAAATTCCCTTATTCCTGAAACTGTGAAACAGGTGGAAAAAGTCCGCAGGTATGCGGGAGACAAAGGGCCTAGAAGGCAGCATTTCAGAGCTCAGAATTCTCTTTTAGCTCAGAAGCAGATCTACCTGAGGCACGTGCGTTGTCCTTCCCACTAGAGTGGTTCTGAGAAGATCGCCTGCCCTCAACACTGCTAGGTTCTTAATACCCATTTCTTTAAGGAAAGGCACAGCTAAAGGAAGGGTCATTCCTTTGTAAAAGGCCCCTCCCCAGACGGCTTTAGTTTCATTTCCTTTGCTCGCCAAGTCCTGGGACCTCTTCTTCCCAGGCCTATTCCCGCTTTGTTGCATGTCAAAAGTGACTGTACCTTTATTCTCCCACTGTAGCAGGTTCACATGCATTCTATTGTTGTTATTTACTTACAAACCTGACTCTTCAGCTGAGGACAGAGCAATTTCAGGAAGTTCAGTGCCATCAGCACAGGGTTGGCTGTTCGGTCTGTATCCCCAGAACTGAGGACCATGTTGGTACATGGAGACCATCAGTGGACATTTGATGGCTGAATGATTCTCCCAGTCCTAGTACAGTGGCTGGTTTATAAATGGTATCCAGTAATAAACATTACTATGGGTTCTCAAACTTACGTTGTTGCTAGTAGGTAATGGTGAACCAGTTCAGACTCACAATGTCTCGATGTACAACAGAACGAAACAGGGCTCAGTCCTGCACCACCCACACAACTGTGCTGACGCTTGAGCCCATTGTTACGTCACTGGGTCAATCCATCTCGGCAATGGTCTTCCTCTTCTGCACTGCCCTCCACTTCACCAAGCATGACGTCCTTCCCAGAGACGAGTCTCTCTTGATAACAGAGACAAAATCTCATCATTTTGCATTCTGGCTGTCCTTCTTCCAAGATAGAGCTGCTTGTTCTGTTGGCAGTCCACGGGACTTTGAATATTCTTCTCCAGCACCACAATTCAAATGCAATAATTCTTTGGTCTTCCTTATTCAATGTCCAACTTTCACATGCAGAGGAGGTAACCGAAAATACCATGGCTTCAGTCAGGAGCACCTTAGTCCTCAAAGAAACATCCTTGCTTCTCAACATGTTAAAGAGGTTTTGTGCAGACTTACCTAATGCAATGTGTCATTTGCTCTGACTACTGCTTCCATGAGCACTGATTAGGGATCCAAGCAAGGCAAAACCCTTGTTTCATTGATCATGGTTACCCACTTGTGAGGATTCTTTTTTTCTTGACATTGAGCTATAATCCATCATGAAGGCTACAACCCTTGGTCTTCTTCAGCACGGGCTTTAATTCCTCGTCACTCTCAGCAAGCCCAGGTCGGGCCAAGTGCATGCCAAAGGTTGTTAATAGGCCTTCCTCTGATCCTGACGCTGCAGTCCTCATGTGATGGAGCTTCTCTGGCGATCTGCTCAGCATACCGATTGAATACGTATGGCGATTTTAAACCTCGCAGCACTCTCTTGTTCTGTTTGCACAAGTGCATCTTGATCCATGCACAGGTTCTGAATGAGCACCACGAAACAGTTCTGGAGTCCCCATTAGTCTCAAGGTCATCCAGAGTGTGTTATGATCTACACAGTCAAGCCTTGGCGTAGTCGATAAAACACAAGTAAACATCGTTTGTTGACAAACTTGTTTAATGCTGTCCCTGTGTACATTTTAGTAACTTTTCATTCTTTCATTCTGTGGCTCCTTGGAGAGGGCTTTGTTGTAACGATGCATATGCAACAGTTTGTAATTCAGAGCAGCTTCAAACAAACCCCGACGTCCTCCACAAACAACAGATGAGACCAGTTCATTTCGCAATCTGTTTCCAAGGGCATACCAAAACATAAACTGTACCAGGGGCTGCCTGTGCTTTCACATGTATACCATGCAACTTTGACCTTACAGTAAAAAAGCCAAATTTTGGGCTTCAAACAAATGACTTAATAGTTCAAGTAGTACCACACCAACACACACCCCACCCTGCTTGCTTTGGGAACTGGAAACTTAAAAAAAAAAAAAGGAAAAAGAAAACAACTCCCAAAGTTTTTAATGTCCATAATTACGCTGCAGTTCTGTGGTAATTTGAGATTTTATACAATTGTCTATATAATGCATTATAAAACGTTTTTGATTTCTTAATTAACTTTCTGGTTCAAGATTCACATAAAATGTCATACCAAGAGTACTAAAATCATCTCTGAATGGTCAGAAATAATCCTGAAAGCTTAAAAAATATAGTATTCATAACACAATCTAACTTTAAAACCCTGTGATTTTCTGTTTAACATCATTGTAAATAAACTATAAGGAGCGCTTCCAACTGCTTTGGATAATGGAATTCCATGACCTTTGTGAAGTCCTCCTGCACACTCTCCTTACCATTGAGGGAATTATACTAACTGTGTGGAATTTCTATTAGACTTTTTAACAAAAATCTGAATGCACACGTGGCCCACAGTCAAAAGATAATACAAGTGATAAGCACAATAATAGGAGGGGGCTTCCGAAGTTTCACAGAAAAGTGGAATTTCCCCACAAACCTTCTGAAGCCCCTTCGTATGTGACCTAGTGAGTGTAAGTAAAGTGAGTTCTCTGTTGGGCTCAATGACTCAGTTTCCTCCTCAGTGAAATAAGCAAGGATATCACTAACGCTATATACTGTAAGGAGGTCACGGCTGCTCCACAGAAGACGAGACTGTCCCCTCCGTGCCCCTCAGAAACCTCAGGGAGCAGTTCCACTCTGTCCTGGAGGCTCCTGTGAGTTGTAATGGACTTGACAGCAGTGGGCATGACCTGACCAACCGAGAACAAACTCACTGCCACTGAGTGATTCCAGCTCATAGTGATCCTGTTTGTTATGTATATTTATCCTTTCAATTATTAAGCATATAATTTTATTTTTCAATTAAGTCAAATCTGTTTAATTAAAACACCTAAAGTCTCCAAGTACACAAGGTCTTTATTACTAAAAAGAAGGAGTCTTGTTACTTGTTAGTTGCAGAAGCTCAGGTGGAGCAGTGGTTAAAGCCCTGGGCTCTTAACTAAAAGGCGGGCAGTTCAAGCCCACGAGCTGCTCTTTCGGAGAACGAGGTAGCCATCTGTTTCTGTAAAGGTAACAGCCTCGGAAATTCTACAGAGAAGCCTGACTCTATCTTTATCTTAGTGGTTCTCAACCTAGTTCCTCATGTTGTGGTGACCCCCAACCATAAAATTATTTTCGTTGTTATTTCATAACTGCAATTTTGCTACTATTATGAATCGGGTAACCCCTGTGAAAGGGTTGTTCAACCCCCAAAGGGGTCACGATCCAAAAGTTGAGAACCACTGCTCTATGTAATAGGCTCAACTACGAGTTCTCCAGAAACATTCACTGGCTCGTCTCCCCAACACGAGGACAATAGATCAATTTTGTACCGTAAATTAAAATAATTTTTTGCACTGTAAGACAAATCTTTAACTAGTAATATATTTAGAAGTACAAAGTAAGCACACACAAAAAAGCTCTTTTGATTGATAATACAGTTAATCTGTAAACTTAAGGTGGCCAGACCATTCATATGTCTGCTAAGTCCCTTCCTCACAAATGTTAAGAAAGCAAAAGAAAAGGAAACAATTCAGTTCACCTTTATGGAGGAAGCCGCGTAGAGCATATCTTCAAGGCTGAAATGGCAACACTGGTTCAGGTATTCTTGGCAAAATTCTTGAATCAGCTGCAGGTTATACAGGCTATCAGCCAAAGACATGGTTTCTTTCAAACAAATGTCTTCAAATAGGAAAAGAGTAAGATGATTACTTGGGGTTAATTTGAAAATATAGTATTCCATATCCACTTTGTAATTTAGTGACTTAAGACCAGATAAACAAATATGTAAGATGTGTAACACCCACACCCACACACAGAAATATAATGGTCATTTTACAAGAAGACATAGAAACCAAGCCTACTCTTCAGTATTACCTTCTTTAAGAATTACATATAAATTTCCCTTTATAAAGGGTCTTCATTCTTAAACATTACTGCTCTAAGTATTTATTACCATTTTGTTCTGTTGTGAACTGACCCTCTAGCACCTGGTAACAACCACCATCCCCGGGGAAGACTTACCCTCTAGCCTGACAACGCCCGGGCAGTAGAAATGAACAAGGGCAGCTAGGGCGCAGCCATCTGTGCCGTCCTTCAACAAATTTTCTACCAATGGAATGCAAGGCAGTTGCTTAAGCAACGTTTGCTCTTTCCTATAACGAGCCTATGCAGTCAAAAAGAGATAGAAACATAAGATGCATTATAAATCCACTGTCTGCAGACATTCCCTGCTCATCCGATGCAATTAGAAATTTAAAAGGAACATTGTGTTTTCTATATTTCAACATTATGGTATAATTCCATAATAATTTTTAATTCCAAAGGCTATAAGATACTTTTTAAGTGTTCTAACCATACAGATTTAATCCTGACAGGCTTATCTTTCGAATCAAGTTAGCATTCAATAAGCTTATGTCAAACAATGGCGAGAATGCAGAGAGAGGACCCGTCACATTTTAATCTCCTAAGGATTATCCCTGCACTTCAGGCTGAAAAGGAGGGGGGTGATTATGTAACAACAATCATGTATTCATGCAATTCAAATTTCCTTTCTTAAAATGGTTGCAAATTAAGCAGAACGCACATTCATAGTTCTACTTGCTTACTCATAGTCTGTCAAATATTGATTAGCAAAAGGATGCTTTCTCTTCAAGTCATTTCTCCACTCTGGCTAGATTTTGATGTTTGCATTTTATATTATGATCACATACCTTAAAATCCAATCTCTATGCAGTGACTACCTGAATTATACAAAACGATCACCCCCATAAGACATCAACAGTAGTCTCATTCTACAATGAACAGTTCTGAAGAGCAAATTGAAGCAGCTGGGCAAACTTACTGGAACCAGTTTCCAAAACCATTTGGAAGGAGACTTCAGAGGAGCAGCAGAAAAAGGGAAAGCAAAAAGCAAAGGGAAAATTCATCAGAATCAGTTTCCATTAAAAAGTACTAATAAAGCTTCTGATAACAGAGTCCCATGTTTAGTTGTCATAATATTTTAAAAATGTAAATTAATGGTTTCGTTAAAAGGGGTACAGGTTACTAATGATATATGCCACCACCCCCTTAGTCTTGTCTCTCTCCTCCTAAGAGAAGTCATTTTTTGGAAACCTGGCCACTGGTCAGAGGGAATTCTCTGGAGGTTTAATGTACATGGGGATGCTGCCAATTTTGTATATTCATAGTCATGGATAGCATTCTGCAAACCGGGTGCTCAGAATTTAAGCTCTAATACTATTCCCTCTCTGATCCTGGATTTCATGATTTACAATCTTAGGCTCGCACAGGTTGGGGCACTTCTAAATCCAATGTGGACCTAGCTAACACCTCTTTATATGGCTGCTTATTTTGAGACAAACCTTTAACATTCCAGATGCTGTTCTTTCTGATATCTGGGCGCCATCTGATTTCTTCACATTTTGCTATAGCTTCTGTATCTTCATGAGGGTAAGCATTGAGTAGGGCAGGGGTTCTCAAATTGCGGCCCGCGGGCCACATGCGGCCCACCGAGGACATTTATCTAGCCCGCAGGGTGTTTTTCCCCCCTTTTGTTTTTTTTTACTTCAAAATATGTGCAGTGTGCACAGGAATTTGTCGATAGATTTTTTTAACTATAGTTTGGCCCCCCCAATGGGTCTGAGGGACGGACAGTTAACTGGACCCATTTAAAAAGTTTGAGAACCCCTGGAGTAGGGTGACATCATAATAAAAAATTTAGATTATGGACTATTCTTAACAGGAGACAGTTTGTAACAGGAGGGCTCAAGACACTCCACATTTACCCTAAAATGTTCAACAACAGGATTTCTACTAAGACCGATTACTCAACATTCTTCCTGCCTCTCCACTGGCCTAATTTAGTGACAGGAATCCGACTACAGGGAAACTGAATATATAAATGATTTCAAGGAAACAAACAATCTGAAGGATACAAGATTTTAAAATGTAAATGCACTCAAACAGAATAAATAATTCAACTATGTATGCTTCTATACTCAGGCTTCAGAAAGGTCAACTCTTTAGCACAAGTTCCTTGCTGACCGACAGCAACCCTGAAGGACAGAGTAGACGGAGTGGGAGTTTTTTGGGCTACAAATCTGTACAGAAGCAGACTGCGACATCTTTCTCCCACGACTGGTGGCCTCAAACCGCTGACCTTTATGTTAGCGGCAAGTATTTTCACCTTTGTGCCACCAGGTCAGAATCAAGTTGGTGGCAGTGGTTTTGGTTCCTTCAGAGAATTCATCGAAGTGAAATCCCACATCTTACTTTAAGATGTAGCCAATTATGAAGAAAAGAGGTTTTTGCAAGACCATGAATAACAGTGAAGAAAAAGTGAGGGCTTGATGGAGTGCACTCTTCAGAATGGATTACAAGTCAGTGGAAGGAAGATCAAAATCCTCACAAGTGATAACATGATAAATGGAGAAAGACTGAAGTGGTCAAGGATTGTGTCTAGTTGGGATCCACAATCAGTGCTCATGGAAGTAGACCTCACGAGACCAAAAGGCATGTTGCATTGCAAAAATCTGCTGCACAAGTCCTCTTCAGAGTACTGAAAAGCAAGTGTGCCCGGCCCAGGTCATGGTATTTTCAATGGTCTCATATGCATATGACATTGAATAAGGGTAAGTGAAGAAAAATCAAGGAATATTGGAAGTACCATGGACTGCCAAAAGGACAAACACATCTATCTTGGAAGAAGTACAGCCAGAATGCTCCTCAGAAGTAATTATGGCTAGGCTTCATCTCACATACTTTGGACATGTTACCAGGAGAGACTAGTCCCTGTAGAAGAACATGATACTTGGTCAAGTGGCGGGGGACACAAAAAGTGGAAGGCCCTCAACAAAATAGGTTGACAGTGGCTGCAACAATGGGCTCAAGCACAGGAACAATTGTGAGGGTGGCCCAGGCCCAGCGAATGTTTCATTCTCTTCTGGCTCACCCTGACTTTTGGCTAGTTGTCTTAGGACCTACCTCAATGAGTCGGAATCGACAGGATGGTGGTCAGTTTGTTTCTTTTTAGGACGTGACATCAGTACCTCCCAGTAATTCTCTGTCTTATAAAGGATATGAAGCCCCTCACAGTAAACAATTTGGCTTTTGTTCCTAGTTTCTGGAAGCCAGGCCATCCCTGACACCAATGAAGGCAGACTGGCCAAGTCAAGTGCAGCAAGGATAATGCAGCCGCAGCACGGGGCCAGCACACAATGCGATGCGATAAGGGCCCTGGAACAGAAGGGGCAGGGACTGCACGTGAAGTGAAGTGTGTCATCCACCACACAGTGGAGGAGGAGATGGCAGATGGCGGCCTTCTCGGACTGGGTTGACACAGCCGGTGACAAAGTGGTCCTGACAGCAGTCTTCCTCTGGACCCTACAGTCACTGACAAGTGGGACAATTTCTAAACCTCCTACGGATACTCTCAGTCCATTCTGGGAGGAGGTTGGTTTAAGCACTGGAGACCTCAAGAAGTTGGGATCCTTCCGGGAAGTTAGCATCAGAGCAGTGACCTGTCATCTCATGTGCCAGGCTGCTGAATCTCTTGAGTTGCTGCAGGCCTAGAAATTGCATAGGACTGTTGATAGGAACGTAAAGTGGTATAAACTCCTATTGAACCATCATCCATACGGTATTCAAAGGACAGCACTCACCTCGTGCTAAACTCAGAAGGCAGGAAGGGACAAGAAAAGAGGAGGAACAGACATGGTGAAGATCAGGAGGAAGTAGAACAGTAGGGATTGAATTCAATGCCACAAAATAAAGTGTGTACGGCCTGTTGAATGGGAAACCACTATGCTTTTAAACATTTACCCAAATCACTTAAAAGAGTAGGGGGGAGTCCTCAAAAAACAGAAGAATGGGGATATCCAAGGGACATCAAAGCCAAACTTTTTTGAAAGAGCTCCAATGGACACAGCTGGAACAGTGCGAGCAAGAAAATAATATGGTAATAGATTGTATCCCAAAGTATAAAATAAATCCAATGAATACAGACGGATATAACTGCTTTAAAAAATGGGAGAGAAGACACAAATCTCTAAAAAAATTCAAAATAGTGTGTGTACTCTATTCAGGAAGTGAGCTTAATTTCTTTCCCCTTGAATGTGCATTGGATAAACCCACTCCCACACATGAAAATAGCAAGTTTACAAGAGAGAACCTGACAAACACACCGTAACCAATTGAGCAAAGTTAACATCACTAATCTCATCATGCTGAGATCATGTATCCCTGATATGTGTGATGAACAGACACCTCATCTTCGTGGTAATACGGTAAATATAAAAGCCAAATCAAATGATGCATCAAAAAATTACCTACTATATTGTCCCCACCCTCAGCCAGTCCTGGGGCTTTGGGGCTCGGCTCCAGGGGACTCCCTCTGGGACATGGGGGTGCAGTGAATGGTGTGACCCTCTGCTGGGCGTGCCGACACAGTAGGGTATGCTGGGCCCCTCTAGGGTTTCCCCTATGGGATCCAATACATTTGTTCCCTTCGGCTTAAAAAAAATTATCTACTATAGCAGATCAAGAAGTACTGATATGTTTATATATGTATTTGCATTAGACAAGGGCACAGCTCCAGGTTATAAATCAGTATTTTCCAAAGTATGTTCCAAAGAACATAATCCTAGAAAAGGCCAGTATAGGCTACCTATAAAGGAATTCAAAGATCAAACACATTTGAGTAAGAGTAAGCTCATCAGCTAGACGGGCTTTGCCCCAACCCTTTCAAGCACTAAACTGGGTTGTAAAATTCTTAAGTTAGTGTAAACCAGGCAGCATTTCCCAAATGTATCTGACTTCAGAACCTTTTTCTCACACAGTACCCTGAAGTTACATTCTTCAAAGAAACGGAGTTTGAGAAGAAGAAAAAAAGTAGGTTATAGTTTTTAATTGCTAAGGAATTTTGGTCAAGAAAGAATTCACATGGGCTCAAGTAATCATGCAAAGCTATAAAACCATTCACCTATGTTTCCACGGGGGAAAGTATAATCTATTTGGATTCTACACCTTCCAGTGAGAAGCAATTAGGGTTCATTAATAGTCTTTTCCCCAGAGGTAATTCCTTCATCGCATGCCCACTCCATGTGAAATACCAGGCAAGTATTTCTCTTTAAAAAGTGTCACATGTCACACTGAGTAAACATATATCTTTAACATTTTGATAAACATTGAACTTTACTCAATATTTCGATAGTATTATAAACTTACAAATTCAAACCCATGAATTAACAGCAAGGACAAAGTTCAGAGGGTTCGAGCGGAGGAGGGATGGAAACAGGAAACAGGGAAAGAGCTGGGATAAGTGATGCTGCCTTGTGGGAACTGCAATCAATGAGATGAGACAAAACGCAAAGGGATTGTTGAAAGGAAAACTGATCTGCTCGGTGAGCCTTAACCCACTGCACAATAAAAAGTTAATAAAAACAAAAAGAACCTACCTTACCAAAGTGGTCTTATCATTACTTCTCCAAGATGCGTTTTATTTACAACTGTCGGTCTCTGTTCATGTTGTTTCCCTAAGCAAAGACCACAACTCCTCTATGAAAACCTGGCTAAGGGCCAAATCCTTTCACTTATTTCACACCGACAGTTATCGGCAATACACCCATATAAAGGAATGTTTATGAGGACCATGTACTTGCTATATTCACTAAACTTTTGTTTTGAGTCCCTAACATTTATTAATTGTGGAAGACATTGAGATGCTTTACATTTATTCATAGAATTCAGGAGCCATTTAATCCTGCTTTGTAATTTGTATAGAGAAAGAAAATGAGGCCCAGAGCAGGCACATGCCTCTGCAGAGACCCTGAAGCCACTAGAGGCCGAATGATTCTGATGGGGGTCCCGTGCTCTTTTCACGAGCCCACACTCTACGCAAACTCTTTAAAAGACTACAAGAAATAAATACGTAAGTAAAAGACTCGACGGCGGACCTCCCGTCCTACTGACTACAAACTACAGAGATTTTTTTGGACTACAGGGATCTTTAAAGCAGGGCCAACAAATGGAGCAAGTAAAAAATGTACTGTGTAATGTTTGGCACCTACTTATATTATAAAATTATTTGCTCTCTGAAATACAAATTTTACAGGCCAACCTTTTTTATCTGTCAACCTTGTTTTGAGGCAAAAGGATGATTAGAAGCAAAATTTTTCAAACAGAGAAAATAAATGTTTAAGCAAAACATTTTCCTAGGGTGTGACACTATTTTATTTATTTTGGGGTTGCCATGCTCCTTCTTTATCGGGTGCGGACCAGGTGAACATGGTCTCAGGGAAGCTGGGTGGTGAAGGGTGGACCCCTCTACCCAACATGCCACTGGAGACAGCAGTCCTCTTGCAGACTTGGCCCTGAGCACCACCCCCCACCCCCAACCAAGTAGGTTGCACTGCTTCCTGCAGGAGGCCTAGCCTCAAGATGAGCCGCAGAAGGGGCAACTCACACACCTTGCAGGGAGGTGGGCAATCCTTTGGGCAAGAGCTCAGCTCCCAGCACAGGACTGGCCTCAGCAGATGGCCACTGGCTGCCACAGGGGATTCCAGCATCTCTTACCTTAAGGCCTCACCCCCTCACTGTTGTTCTGACAGTTCCTGCCCACAGAGTACAGCCGGCAGACTGCGCATTCTGCAGGCACAGTTCACCCTGGGTGGGGCCCAGGCCACACTTCCCCCAGGTGGACCCTGACTTCACAGGCTCAGCTAACGCTGGGGAGGTGGAGGGAATAAGAGCAGGCTACAGCCTTGGGTTCCTGTGTCTGAGGGCAAAAGAGGGCCTGGGGCAGTAAAGGCTGGAACAGCCATCTTCACACACCAGGCACATGCCAGGGTCCCAGCCCATCTCAGGATGTGGCACGATTCTAAATGTCTAAGAAAAATAACTATAACATTAAGATGTATGTATGATCACTCGTGATCTATATCTGTTTCTTACTCCAGATATCAATCAACCAAATAATCAGAAATATATTATTAGAGCATCTAATATCTTCAGAACATACCTTTGCAATTTTAGTCTTGATCCACAAACACTAATAATATGCACTAAAGTACCCATCAGTAAATGCATATATTTCATCAAGAAGATGGGTACAAGAAGAAACTTCATCAAACCAGATTTAGTTTTCCATTACTCGTGAACATCTGATTTGAGGGTAACAGAACAAGGACAAAAGTAAGGTATGCTGCTCATGCAACGCCCTGAATTCTGCGTAAGTACTATGGACCAGCGTTGGACTAGAGAGCTGGGCATCTGAGGGTGCTTCACTAGGCAGGCTGGCTGAAGAAGGCGGTGGGAATGGCAACTCTTACCAATTGCACACCAGTAAGAAAGGACACATCAATGTATTCCTCATCCCGAAAGTAGCAAAGGGTTAGGGCTGAAAATCAAGAATAGGCTGATTATATTTCCAGGTATATTAAAAACCAACCATCTCAACGTTGGTTGACAACAGAGCAAGAATCCTGTCCTTTGTTGATTCTGAGTGTATGGATATTTCTTCATATAGACGCTATCAACACTTGCAGTAAAGTTATGGGGAAATAACACTTTTTCCCATTCTAACAAGGAAAAATATAAAATTAATTCGAAAATACATTTTAAAATGCCATGTGGGTGGGGAGTTAGTCCAGTCTGAAGCCCCGCCGGTGGGAGACAAACCAAGAAGGGAACATAACAGATCAACAACGGGAGCAAAGCTACAAAGCCCCCGAGGAGCCCCCAAAACAGACCTCAGGCTAGGAGGCGCAGCTCCCGGAATTCCCCCAGGACCAGTGGAAAGAGTGTCACAAAGGTCAGTGCACAGACCTGGAATTATGTATGCTTTTTTGTTTGTTTGTTTGCTGATGATTACCTTTTTGTTTGGTCTCTGTAAATGTTGGTTTGCCTACTTATATAAGATAGACATGGGAAGCAAGTCTGAGGAGAAAGCAATGGGACTGACAGTTCCAGAGAGGCTTGGGGGGGGGGGGGGGGAAGGAGGTGAAGCAATGGAGCAGTGAGCAAACAACGCATAGACACGGGAACAACTAGGGAATTAAAATCAACAATTAGGAAGATGTAGAGATCCTGGGATGTTGGAGCAAGAGCAATCTAGCTGAGAAGAATTACTAAGAGGCAGAAGAAAGGTGAGCACAATGGTGTGACAGGAAGAAAGTAAAAGGAAACAGAGGAAAGATCTAGGAAGCAAAGCTATGGTTAGAGGCATAAGCATAGATGTGTGCATATGTAAATACATTAATTCATAAAAATAGAGATATTGGTCTATGTACATGTTTATATAGTAATACACTGAGGTAGTGGATGGATTTCAGGCCTCTGCTCATGTCCTCCCTCAATGCAAGAAGACTTTGTTCTAACAACGTGGCATTCCGTGATGCTCATCCTCACGGCACAATCACTGAAGACAAATGGGTGCACAAGCAAATGTGGGGAAGAAAGCGGATGGTGCCTGGCTATCAAATGATACAGTGTCTGGGGTCTTAAAAGCACCAGAAGACCCCAAACAAACAAAAAATCCATACTGTTGAGAACGGGGGGTGAGGGGGATGGTGGTTTCAGAGCAGAGGCTCAAAACCCATCTGTAAACAATGGAACATATCCTTACAGAAGGGTCACAAGGAAGGGATGAGTCAGTACAGCACTGATCAAACACACAATATTCCTCTGGTTCCTTGAGGCTTCCTCACCCACCACTGTCATGACCTCAGTCCCGCCTTTCACTGCCAGTTAGACTGGAGCATGTGCACAGGTCCAGATAAGAGATCACAACACACGGAATCCAGGAACAGGAAGGGGAGCAGCGATAACAGGAGGGTAGGGGAGAGGAGGAAAGAAAGTGTGTATCTACACATAACTCCACCCCCACCCCAAGGGGACAAACAACAGAAACCATGGGGGAAGGGAGACAGTGGTGTAAGATATGAAAATAATAACAATAATAATTTATAAATTATCACGGGATCACAAGAGGGCGGGGGCGGAGCTGATACCAAGGGCTCAATGGAAAGTAAATGTTTAGAAAATAATGATGGCAACATAAATATGCTTGATACAACTGATGTATGGATTGTTATAAGAGCTGTAAGAGCCCCCAATAAAATGATCTTTTAATAAAAATAAATATAATGCTTGTATATTCAGTTTAAAATGTGTACTAATCTAAGTATTTAAAGGTAATCACATTTATGAAAGGGCTTTTAAAAGTTCATGGAAAACAGAATGAAAAAAGAACGGAGTTTCCCCACAAACTCTTTGAAGACCCTTCATGCTAATTACTTACTACCTTGCTCCATCAACAAATGTTAGTTGCATGTTTAATATGTGCAGCAGCATGGGGCTAGAGGCTAGGAAACACTCATAGTAGCACAAGTAGCATCTAGACCCCATGGTGCTTGGTTTCGCAAAGCTCACTTAATCTGGTTGTCTGGGATATGAACAGCATTCCCCCCCCCCCCCCCCACGGAAATAACGCTAACTGTGCTTAATTTATCAGCATGTAAGGAGCTGTGGCAGTGCAGAGGTTAAGCACTAAACGGCTAACTGAAAGGCCAGTAGTTTGAACCCACGAGACGGTCTGCAGGAGAAAAACAAAATACACATGTATAGTTGCCGTTTATGTTGCTGAAATGAGGTATTTGCAATCAATCCATACATAGAATACTACCATATATACTCATGTATAAGCTGAGTTTTTCAGTATAATTTTAATGTAGTTTTTGTGGAAAAATTAGGTGTCTCGACTGATATTAGGGTCAGCTAATACTCAAGTATATACAGTAAATAATTTACCTATTTGATATGTAATATATAAGATTTCCATGGAAATTTTTCATTAGTGCTGTAATTTAGGATAGTATCATTTTAGTATTTTTCCATGATGAAGTTACAGATTTAATCTTAAACCATAATTAAGAAACAGGATTCTTTACATCTCCAAGCGAAGGTTGAAACTCCCATGGTAAGGGGACAAGAGTGGAAGGACACTAATAGGGACCCGCGTTGGGGGGAAAGGGAGTAGAAAAAGAGACAAGTTGATGGAAGTCAGGGCAACAGCACACTGTTATCTGATGTGTTAGGAAGAGAGGACATTTCCATTCTGATCTTTGTCTTCTTAGGGTAGTTATCAGTGACACGTAGCATTAGCCCCAAATGAAGAAGGCTCACTTAATGTTCCATGCAAAAATGAAGAGACTTAAGATAATCCGGATGGAAAAATCAGACCTCCGATTAATTATAGGGTAGGTATTACAATTCAATTCAAATACTATACATTTTAAAATGGCTCTGGTGATAAAAAATGTGAAAAGCCATACTATTTTGCAGCAAATATACTTTTTATCTTAGTTAATGACAAATCCACAATTAAGTTTTCAAAGAAGAAAATTCTATAAGCCTGTGGAAGGACTTGTAGATACTGACTTTGAGCAGTTTTTCTTTCTTCACAGAATAACATTATGGACCATTTATAGTATCGGAAAGGTGGGTTTAAAGGCTGGTCTTATTATAAGTCCATCATAAAAGGCTGAGACATTTGAAATGTATTCTTATTGGTTCACGTGCTTTACCAATCCCAGGCAAAACAATTATATTTTTCCAAAAGCACCGGAGAAATCAAGTTCTATTCTCATTAACAATTCTTCATAAACACCATCATCCAGTTGATCTCCATTGTATACTTCAGTTTACTTTGTGGAATAATTTTCTGGGCCAGGCAGCATCACTAAGTAGTTATTTAAAGAACCGCGCCTACCACTCTTTCCCAAATTAACGCACAGATAGGAGCACCTCTAGAGTCACACGATGGCATTTTTTCCTTTGAGGCACATACCTTTTGACCTCCTGCAGATTCAACAGTGTGATGTTCTTTCAATTTCTGTTCTTGCTCCATTATGTCTTTCAAATGTTCATTTACCTTAAAATATAAAAATTTTAATTTCAATGTATACTCTAATATGACAATAAATAGCATGCAGATAAAATGTCTATGATGGATATCCCAACGTCAAATATCAATACCACTCATATGAAAACTAAATTTTTCCAGAAATAAAAAGTAGTTAATATTCTGAAATTAACTCATTAACTGAACAAATATTTATCACCAACAGTATGTCAAGAACTGCTAACTTTAGTTTTAATGTATGTGAGCAACTCAAGAATTTAAAAAATTTCAAGGTACTTATGAAAGCACTCATCCACAGCTTAGAGGCAAGTCATATGAAAAGGTCTTGAGGACTTATGTATTAGAGAGCAAAACAACATATAAACAATTGCTCTGGGAGCATGAGTTAGCTCAAAAGGAATTGCTAAGATGATATATGAAAGAAAGTATACATCAGTGAGCCTGAAGCGCGGGAAAACAAACTGCTGAGGGCTGCACTACTGAGCTGACAGAGTGCTGAGTGTCCACGCGAAGTTTGTGAACTTCAAGCGAAACCAGCCCAATCCCTCAACAGGATTTCTTTCGCAACATTTACCTGCACAGTTGCCAGGTGAGAGTAGCAGGTAGGACACTTCTACCTGGAAGGTTGGAAGGGCTCAATCAGGGCTCTACCCAAAGAAGGTCAAGGAGGGGAAAGGAGGCAGAAAAACAGACAGTACGTGCAAGAATTAAAGTTCAAAAGCGAGAAGTTGAAAATATTTAAGTAGTAGGGAGGGAGTAAAAAGCAAGTGACTTGTCATGGCAGGAAGAACTGTTTAAGAATGTGAAGTCCAACGAATGTACAAATGTGCTGTATACTATCGATGTATGTATGGATTATGACAAGAGTTGTATGAGTCCCCAATAAAATGATTTAAAAAAATGTGAAGTCTGCAATAGAAAGTGAAAGTCTCACAGCGTCTGATGTAATCATGATTTTCTGTAGCTGGGAAAAGGATCACTAACGCTAAACAGGTAAACTATGGGGGCCAATGTTGAGTGAGCCTTCTTCATCAGCAGTGGTAGTATGGGCAACGATGAAGTAAAAGCACCTGGCACACCGGCTTCTTGCTACAGCATTCAAGGAAGAACATCTGCACATACAACCTCCTTTATGTCTGCTCAGTGCCTGCCCATAGACTGGGTTTTAGGGTAAACTATTTGGAGTAAATGGAAGTGCACTGAGATTTAATTTCTCAAATTGGCAAAGGAGTGAACAACTGGCTATTTATGCATCTTCAGAACACAAAAAAGAAGAATCCACTATCCACATCAAGCAAATCTAAGAATCCCTAATTGCAAGTGAGAGAAGATTATTCATTTTTAGATCAAAATAAATCCACCACACTAACTAGCTACTGTACTGTGAGCTTCCTAATAATCTGGTAGGAACTGTGATTATAAAAACTCACTGTCATACTCAGTCAGTTCTGGCTCACATCAACCTATCCAGGGTTTCTGAGACTCCATCTTTATGGGAGCAGACAGCCTCATCATTTTCCTGCTGAGTGGCTGGCGGTTTTGAACTGCTAACCATTTGGTTAGCAGCACAATGCTTATCCCACAGAAACTATGGGATACTGCTACCAAGATGACAGGTATAGAAACTGATTTTCCTCGTTTTAACACTTTTTTTTACATACTGACGGATCGAAAGAAATCGGATGTTTTAAGCGTTAGCTTTCAACTTGGATTGAAAACAGAAGACATAAGGAAATGACAATGTCCCACTTGGGGTTTCACGGTTTATGTTAACGAGACTCCTCTTTACTTCAGTAATTCCAATCCTACCTTATTTATCCAGTACATGACAGCATCCTCAATATCATAGGGCAGGTCCGTTGCTTGAACAAAGGCTGAGTACTGTTGGGCACACGCAATTACCTTCTCGACACTGACCATTTCCACAGTGTATGCCATCATCAGGGTGTCTACCATGGCCAAATGTGCACTCTGAAAACACAAACCAAACAGGAATGCACGGTTTTAAAACTGCACTTAGAAATGGCGGTTTTCATATTTTTAAGTTAACAGTACTTTAACAAGCAAGAGAATTAAGACTTTAGAAGAGGGGAATGCGGATGCATAAAGAGCGGACGCTAAAGAGAAACCGAGTGAGTCAAAGCAATCTGCCATCCAAGTACTTCCCCGGGTCTGTGCCATCTCTTACCCTCATGATCTCCTGCTCAAGCCTGCTCCTTTTCCTACTCTTGGTTCCGGCCAAAGCAAAATCATTTCGTTGACGACACAATTTACAAACTTCAGGATCATCTCTGACTAGCCTTTTTTCTTCCTTCTTCACATTCACATACCGGGGTTTTAAAAATACTAAACATTATAGTAAAACTTCATGGATTCTACCTCTAAAATCTCTCTCTCAAATCTCCCCTCTTCCTCATTCTGACTGCCTCACCAGTCCAGTTTAGATCATCTACATTTCTATAGAACTGGCAGTAAGTCAGTCAACCAGCCCTCCCTCCCAGCCACCACCATCCCCCACCCCCTGAAAAAAAAAATCCTTTGAACTAATTTTCCTGCCGTTGTTAACTGTTTCCTCTTCCTGTTCATCCAGGATTTTCTGTTGGCGTTCCCCCTCCTGTCTTCAACAAACAAGGTTATTTATAGGAAGGTTTGGGGGAGAAAGGCAGCTTCCACTCCCAGAAAGAGTTACAGACTTAGACACTCACGGGGCAGTTCTACCCTGTCCCACAGAGCATACTGAGTCAGCAGTGAATGGATGTCAGTGATGTGTTTGTCTGTTTATTTATGATGCTTTAAAAAAAATTCTAAACATCGCATACAAAGTCTGTAAAAGGGCCTCTCCCTAGCACCATTACCCCAGTGATAACTAGTTTGGTAAAGATTTTAAAAAGAATAAAAGTAACCTACCCTCAGTAGGCAGGAGCCCTGGTAGCACAGTGTGGTAAGCTCTGGACAGTAAATTGAGAGGTTGGCGGTCTTCAAACACAACACTGCCTTCCTCCCTCTAGGGCTAACACAATTATGGGACTATTGGGTCCAAGGACAAACCCATTGTTAGGTTTTTCTCTAAAAGGGTAGTATCCACGTTTATCTCCCACCAAGAATGTCTTCAGCATTCCTGTTTCCCCCAATTCTGTTCATTATTCCTCTCTGAAATGAAAACAACATCCACTCCTGGCTGTCTCTGCATTTCTCAGATTACCAATGAGGCTACAGACCTTCTCACAGACTTCACAGTCATTTACATTTCTGGTGTGGAAAGCCAGGCAGCGGTATGGCTAGAAAGGCCTGGCAACTGCCTTCTGAACCATCAGTCAATGTTGATCTCCCAGCCCCACCCCAGTGTACACAGTGACAGGGTTCCACGGGTCTGGGCTGCAGGTAACCACCATTCTACACAGACAACCTACCACTTCCTGTCCCCACTCCAGTCTCCTAAAACAGCCCTCAAGACTGTTTAACCCACTGCCATCGTGCCAATGCCAACCCAACTCATCACGAGCCCACAAAACTGCCCCTGTGAGTTTCTGAGACTGTGTATGAAAGTACAAAGCCCTGGCTTTCTCCCTCAGAGTGGTGGTTTTGAACTGCTGGCCTTGTACATCACAGCTCAATGTGTAACCATTTAGCCACCAGGTCTCATCCCTAAATCGGGTTTAAACCTTATCTAAGAAGTCTTTCCAACTAGGGCAACTCATTGCTCCTGGGTTCCTACAGGTACTGGCAGGCGCTTGATAACATACTGACAGTATCTGAATCAGGGCATGAGAGTCCATATATTTGAAAAGCATCCCCATTCAAAATTCTTATGAGGAGGTGGGACAGAAAGCCACTGACTTCTGTAACTGTTTACAGTGACTATGTACAACTCTGCTTATTTCGTGAGGCAGTAAAACCCCCGAGGCAAAGGCATTATCCAAAGTTATTTTCCTATTCCTGCATCTAACGTGATGCCTAGCCACTAGCAGGGGCTGAAGGGAGAGGCAGAAGGAACAAGTCCAGTGCGCTGACCACTGTAAAGATTAGAGGCTTCACACGGCAGGCAGGCGGGGACAGAGGTTTTGACCATATTGGGAAGTGATGGGCCCAGCCTCTATAAATTTAGCAGTATTTGGAAGAAGACAGATTCTCTGCCTAAGGCAGAATGTTTTACAGTTACAATCATAAAACCAATGCTGACTCCTATTAATTAGGTCTAAGTTATGTGCCAGATACTCTAAAAAAAAAGTACTTGATTCCCAAATTAGTTCTTCCTGCAATAAGGCTGAGAACATTCAATAAAAGTACTTTCTACAATCCTCACAACTCTCTGAAGGAAGTGTCAGTAACATTTTCTATGTGAGGGGGGGGGGAAGGTCAGGAGATGAAGAAGTCTGTTCACCCCTCTGTTCTGCCCAGTGTTTCATGCAGTGGGCAGTAATTAATCCATTCAGTGGCAAAGGCAAGAAATTATCAATATACTGTATCTGCACGAGAAAAATAGACCTCAGAGATTACGTTTACGTGCAAGTCTCATTCTCCTCTCTCACTTCCTCCAAGCAGCTTTTTCGTGGACCGCGAGCGCCCAAATACCCCAGTTCCTCCTCCATCCTCAGTAGCACAGCCTCCACCACTGCTATCCAGTGACTCAGGTCACTGATGTCCAGTACACACTAGCCCTAGGGAGGACAGATCCCGCCTTTCACCTTTGCCCCCAGTACAGTGTTTGACACATGAAAACGCTTGGCAAATTCTTATCTAAATAGCATTTAAAAGCACACTGCTTTTGGACAAAAATATGGGAAAACATCTCAATCTCAAATACCCCTTAATCAAGTTCCTTTCTCTTGGCAATTTGTTCTACAGATATAATTTGGAAAGGGGTGGGGAAGAGAATGGCAAAGTACAGTGTACAACAACAACAACAACAAAGAAAACAGCATTAACAGCCACCCATAGGGAGTTAAAAAAGCACATCCTACTACAGTAATGCTATACACATTTATTTGGCCTACCCACCCAATTTCGGGGGAAAGTTACATCTCTGGCCGTTCAAAATGTTCGTACGATAGCCCATACTCCAAGATAAAGTGGAGGGATCATTTTTTTGCAGCCCTTGGATCATTGCAGGGCCCCCCAGGGAACAGAATCGCCAACTGTGGGAGACACTGTTAACACACATGAAAACAAGGGAAAAGAAACTACTTTTTGTACAATATATGACATACTTATAAAAAACCTACAGTTTCCTTCAAAAATGGGGATAGTAAACACTAATTACTAATACATTTTCAGAACCAATTCACTGAACCGAGTAAGAAAAACCCTAAAACAATTTCACTGCTGTTATTGTAGTTATCTCCATGTGATAAACGCCCACTTCTATCTCAGCCCACGGTCCCAGTTCGCAGGGGTATTTCCTTACTAAGTAGTTACAGCTCAACCAGTTGCCACGTGGAAAATCTCGAATCCTGGTCATTAATCACAATGGGATCCAGTTGTAACTTATATGCAACATTACTTATTTTGGTAACATTTCATGTGGAAATTGTCATATCATTGACTTGATTATATTTCAAATAGGGAATAGAAGTGGTCCTCAAGGAAAGTTAGCTTTAAAAAAATTCTTTGATTCCAATAATTCAGTGACATAAACTGAGCCCAGAAAGAAAAGAAAAAGAAATTGAAGACAATAATAAGACTTAATTTGTGGAGTGTCTATTCTACTTCCCATTAGAGTATAAAAAATATTATATTAATAAGGTGGCTAAATAACCAAACTAATTCAGCATTTGTGTAAAATGACTTGCCAACTTTAAATTGTCTGTTGAATTTTTTTGTGAACATGTAGCTTTTAAAGAGACCTGTAAACTATGCATGATGGAAAGTCTTGTATTTTGTTAAGGAATGGCTGTTGGCTTTTCTCACCACATCTGTGGAATCATGGCTGTAAAGTTATTTTCTTAGAAAAAAAATGCCCACCTTTAAGTTAAAACAAACAAACTCATTGTCCTCAAGTCTCATAGTGGCCCTGAGGGACAGGGAGAGCTGCTCCTGTGGGTTTCTGAGAGTTAGTATGTAAATGGAAAATTGTGTATTAACAGTATACATAATAGATCTGTAAGAGACAGACATTAAAAAATAAATTAAAAGCTAAAATCTTCAAACAGGCCATTATAGCTCCAAATAAAACCATTTCATACCTAAAGACCATCACCATAATCATCACTAACATCATCAACGTGGAACCTTCAGCATTTTACATGCATTGACCTCATTTAAAAGGAGCGCTGGTGTGGGAAACAGAACCGGGAAGAGAGCCTATGGGGACAAACGCTCAACATTCACATGTTAAGGAGTCTGGGAGGCCCAAGACTCCCCTGGAGGAAACCTTCACGTTCGTGGGTTGGAGATAGGTCCCACTCACATTCTCCTAAGTAAAATGTATTCCTCTCGATGTCCCCCCACAGTAGTGCCATCTCTAAGGTGCTGTTTGCAAACACATGGTCACTGAAGATACAGTTGAAGGTCAACTGCTTGAAGGTTATCTGTCCCACCCTGAGTAGGACTCACTCCCTTCTGATAAGGATAATGGGATGTTCCCCTGGAGGACAGAGCTCAAAGACACCTAACGTCAAGCCAACTCAGAGGACCAAGGTCTGCCCACCTTGTTACATATGTGCCTTCTTGTCACATGTATGCCGCCAGTGTCTCACCCTTTCTTACTGTGTGTACCCCTAGCTAGTGCGCCTCCTGTTATGCATCTACTGTACAACCCCTTCCTATGTATATGTATATGGTTACCTGTCATCAAGGGGGCTTGCACACCCCTAGAGTGGAAATATATTCTCTCTCTCTGCGCGGAACTGGCTCCTGAAGTGATGGCAGTCCCTGAGGTGGCACTTGCATGCTTTATTCTGTCTGATGTCTCTTTAATGGTACCCCAATTACACAACCGCCCCTGTGGACCCATTCGATTGTGGGGGCTAGTACCTTACACCCTGGTGGCACAATGGTTAAGCACTGAGGTCGGTGGTTTGAACCCACCAGCAACTTCATGGGAGGAGAGAACTGTCGACCTCTTAAGATATTACAGCCTAGCAATTCCAATGGGGATGGGGTCACCCCCTTCTACCCTGGTCAGATAATGTCACTATGAAGTGAAATAGCCTCAACAAGGCACAACAATAAACCACAGTCTCATTTCCCACAGACCTGCAACATCATTGCTGTCATTATGTTTTACAGGAGAGAAAGCTGAGCAAACCTGACTAGGTGGTGAGTGAGGATTCAGAAGTCTGGCTAGAGCCTGCAGCATCTAATAGGAGCCTGCAGACATAACCCTGCGCTCTCCTGGGGTCCTCAGTATTTCAGTGGGAGGAAGCAGCTGCAGAAATAAGGCAACAGTTGCAGACTGAGGCCACCAGGTGGCAGAGCAAAAGTGATGGGTAAGTAAGTAATAGCAGTATAAAGGCCGGTTGGTTGTCAAAGAGGAGAAAAGGGACTGGGAGGGTGCAGAGTTCAGAAAACAAGAGTTAAGCATCATCCAGAGAATATTGTTATACAAGTAACTGGGTTTCCAAGGTTATATTGGTAGGGTGGGGGCTTCAAAACAATTCAGGGAAAAATAGAGTTGAATAAATTTCCATAAAGCTCTTGAAGCCCCCTTGTATTTTTGTTATTTCCAACCAATGTATAAGCAAAAATAAGTTACATTCATGTATATGAAATGAAAATTAAAGCTATTAAAGAAAAATGAGCTTTAAAAATGTAAGGCAAATATGATTAAATATTAAAAGTGTAATTCTAGCCCCAATCTAACAACAATTACAACTTATGACATAGCCTGCCTTCCTGCTCACTGTCATGAAAAGATCACTAAAGATCACTAAAGATATAGGTGCTAGAGCAAAGTATGATAAAGAAACTAGGTGGTGCCCAGCTATTAAGAATAGTGTCTGGGGTCTTAAAGGCTTGTCTTAAAACAACCGGCCATCTAAGTGAGACATTAACTAAGTACACATGGAAGAAGCACACCATACTGTGACAGCCAAGGATTTTAAATAATAAAATCCAAATCTACAGGGAATAGTCTCAGTGCTTAAACTGTGAACACCTGGTTTGCAGAAGTCTGTGGATGGCAGTGGAAACCCAAAATCCATTTACAGAGTCCGACACAGCTTAAGTACCCAGGAAATCCCCTCTGATCCTAGTGGAGGGGTGTCAACAGCCCGGTTATCACCCCGAGTACTGCAAAGTACATTAGGGCACACATAATTATGTCAACATGCATCACTTGTTATCCCTTTTGAAGCATGTTTAAGCTATTTTAGTTTTCTTAAGTGAAGGGGAAGTACATGTGGGTGAAGCCCCGAGGACTCCCCTCTGACCATGGACGAGGAGGTGACTGGCTTTGCTACATGCGGAATACACTGGAAAGTGGAATGCTGGGAGATGTAGTCAGGTTAAAATTGAGCACCCTCTCATTTGATCTCCTTTATGATCCATTTTAATTTGTTCTACTTTTTAAGTTATATTTTTCTTCCTATTGAGGTTTTTATCTGTTTAATTTTGTTATTATTAGTTTTTTATGGTACATGAAATCCAGGATAGGTAAATATATAGAGACAAAAAATGTATTTATGGCTCCTTCGGGGTATGACAGCGGAAGTTGGGGGAAATAGGGAGCCAGTAATGATGAGTGCAAGCAAGAAGAAACTGTTCTATAGCTGACTGTGGTGATAATTGTTTACCCCTCTTGATGTGACTGAAGTACTGAATTGTCTGATTCGTGTATTATATGCCAACGAAACTGTTAAATTTGAAAATAAATATTAAATGTGAAAAGCTGTATACTAAAAAAATGTAGGTAGACATTTATTAGCCTCATAACTTAATAATACAGGCATTCCACTAGTCCCTGGCTTTACTATTCCAGGATCAGATCTGAATATAGAACTAAAATAAAATTCCTAAAATAAAATCTGGTCTCAGCCTCATTGTGGCAAGTGGCCCGAATATCTACTTTTCCAAGCAATCCCACAGGGATTTAGGACAGGACAACAGCAGCAATCAACCATGACCATGAAACATGCTAGAATGGGATACTGCTGCCTGTACATATCAAACTCTAGCTTTCCACAGACTAATTCCAATTCAAAAAATCCTACTTTATACATCATTTAATTATATCCATATGCTTAATCTTAAGTTTCACCTATCTTTAATTTATATGGAAATAAAGTAAAATAGTACAGATAGACCTGCTGAGGCAGTATACCTCATTTTAAAAATGTTGAAACCGAGACTCAGGTTGGATAATCTACATATGATGACAGAATTAGAGAGCTATGACACAAAATCTCTGATCTGTCTGACTCCAAAGCCCATCCACCCCATGTGTCTCCCCACCCCTGGTCCCACCATTTATCATAGTACATTTGTTGTAGCTGCTGTTATAGAATATCATTTTATCAAAAAAGCATATGCTGAATTATAGAAACTGTTCCAAATTCCTGGTCTGGACAATTCAGAGGACAAACTCAAAACCATAACTCTGATCCAAGGGCATTGCTATACAGAACTATCTTGATTTAAAATTAAGTTCTTGTTTCACCATTAGAATGTGAAGATAAAAATCTCACCACTGTCATCTTAGTGTGCCCTCGGCTTGTCTAGGCCATGGGGTTCCTGGCAGTTATCCCATCAAGCAATGCCTTCCTGTGTGAGTCTGGTACTTTAGAGAAACAAATCCACAGAAACTCATGTATAAGAGACAGTTTGATATAAAGGATAAGTGCACATCAAGAAAGCATCCCAACCCAGTGCTGTCCAAGCCCACAAATCCAACATGAGCCCATACGTCTCACACCAATCCACAAAGTCCTCCTCCATCTCACAAAACAGATGCAATGATGCCGACTATAGGAGGAAAGCTGAATCAGTAAACACTAAATATTTCAGCGCTGGCAGGGGTCTCCACACGGCTGCTCCAGCACCCAAGGCTGCATCGAGGTAGGTCCATGCGGCTTCTCCTTGGTGATGTCTTGCAGGAAGTGAGCTTTGCCAGCTGAAGCAAGGAACTAGCTAAGGCATCTGCACCCTGGTCCAACCATCAGAGAGCAAACGACCTGAGAACTGGAAAGGTGAGGATCACGGAGTCATTTATCTCTCCGCCCTTCACTTACCCCCACATGTGTTTACCAGCCAGGTTGGCACAATAAACTACCTCACCTCCCAAATGTGGCTCTGAGCACAAGAGGGCAGGTACCACCAAGAAGCAAACAGATTGTGAGTGGAAAACAAAAGCACCACCTGGACTCAAGTACTGCTATCTAACTAGCTTTTAGCCTAGGGCCTAGGCACATATTCATCTAATAACACTTAGGCGGCAAGCGTCAGATACACCATCATATGCTTGCGCATTATTATTACAGGAGTTCTTCAGCATGAACATATTCTATATAAATTTATAAAAGACAAATTTCTGTAATTCAAATCAGGGTGACTTTTCTCTTTCAACCAGAGGTGCAAGTATTTGACAAAGATATACTGTTGGTCCTATTCTGTTTTGCAAATGCTAAACTTGTTTGAAAGCCGCTGATACACTGGACAACAATCTGAAGAGATAGTGAATTTCAGTTTGCTTAGGGGCAGTTTAAGCAGCCACACACACAACTCAACATCGACCACCTGTGAGGCACCTTCTCTCTTTCCCCCCAATTTCAAACAAGCCTCCTTCCCCTAGTTCATGGACGCTCACAGGACAGGGCGCAGCCGTTCCAATGAATACTACCACACGTAGACTCCCGTCTTTCTCTTCAGTACTGTGCCACACTGCTTGTATCTTATTATTTCTTAACCATTTAGCATGTAAAACTGGACAACTATCTTTACTAGGTTTCTACAAGAGTCCTGAAATGGTACAACGACACAAGTGTGTCCACTAACTGCTTAGACTGGAGGTTTAAGTCCACCATAAACAAACTCACTGCCGCTGAGTGATTCCAACTCACAGTGACCTGCCCCTGTGCGGTAGAACTGCCCCTTGAGTTTCTGACATTGTGATTCTTTATGGGAGTAGAAAGCCCTGTCTTTCCTCCCAAGGAGCAGCTGGTAGTTTTGAACTGCTGATCTTGCACATCACAGCCCAATGTGTAACCACTGTACCACCATGGCTCCTGATGTCCTCCCAAATGTACGACAAACTGAAGACATGGTGATCTACTTCTGAAAAGTCAAGTCACTGAAAACACTGAAGCCCAGTTCTACTCTACCCACCTGGGGTCACCGGAGTCCATTTGATGGCAACTGATTGTTTTTCTTTAAAAATTGCCACATCTGAGGTTTTTGAGTATTGTGTCCTTACCCTGTTATTCTTTTTTTGCATGGATTTGCCAGGACGGTGTTTATGTTTTTTACATGGATTTGCCAGGACGGTGATTTTCTTAGGAATGTCGAAGTTCTAGCATAGAATTGACTAATACTCCACTCACTGCCATTGAGTGAATGCCAATTCACTCAGCCTATGCGTTTCCAAGGTTTCCAAGACTGTCAATTTTCACAGAAGCAGATAACCCCATCTTCCTCCTCTGTAGCATCTGGATGGTTTGACTTGCGGATCACAGGCCAAGGCGAGCCCGGCAGTACCACTGGCCCCATATGAAACGGACTCATGACGGCTGCTGCTCTGACTCATAGAGACCCTGTGGGCAACAGAACCAAGCACTGCTTGGTCTTGGTCCTGAGTCATCCTCACATTTATTCAGGTTTGAACCCACGTGCCAATCCATTTGTTGAGCTCCTTCCTCTTTTTCACTTCCCTTCTACTTTGCCAACCAAGCCGCCTTTTTCCAGGGCCTGGTCTCTCCTGCTAACATGTCTGAAGCATGTGAGACAAGGTCTCACCACCCTGGCCACCAAGGAGCACTCTGGCTGTACTTCTTCCAAGATGGATGTCTGTTCTGGTGGTCTACAGTCCTTTTAGTATTCAACACCAGCCACAATCCAAATGCATCAGTCCCTCAGGCGTTCCTCATTCTCTGCCAACTTTCACAAGAAGACCGTGGCTCGGATCAGCCCGCCTTAGTCTTCAAAGCAACATCCTACCTCTTCACGACTTTCAAGCTGCAGAATGAAGAATCTCAAACCTTTATTATGAAATCACAAATTGGATGGAAATAATCTTCTGGCAAAATAAGAATGCTATTGTGTTAAAGTGACACAATGCAGTGAGTTTCTTCTCGTGGCACTGTGGGTTAGCTGTTGGGCTGTTAACCCCCAGGCTGGCAGTGCAAACTCCACAGGAGGAAATGGTTGGAGACCCTGTCTTGGGCCACTCTGAGTTAGAATTGACCCAATGGCAGTGAGTTTAGTTTGGTTTGGCCCGGGATTTGTAGTTCTGCCAGAAACGATTGGTTGGTTAGTGCCCTGTGACTGGTCTATTTCATGCTTCTTTGTAGGTACTGGGCAGCTTACTAGTTTTAAAAAGTCATGAGTAAAATCATTCAATTGATGCAACGAATGTATAAGGGTGCTTTGCTTAACTGATGTATGTACAGATTGTGATAAGAGCCTTATGAGCCCCAATAAAAAAGATTTTTTTAAAAATCATTCAATTGAGATGAAGTGACTTATAGTTCAATAAGAGGATTGTGTGGTTCATGTTCCTTGCGGGAGGTCCACAGCTTGAAACGGAAAGGTGTTTGCTAATGTTAAGTGCCCATCCCTGCAGAATAGTTTTAGGGAGGAGAGGAGGAACCTCAAGACCAAGCAAAGCCTGGAGCACAGCAGTTAGACCTCGGGTTCCAGCTAGCAGAAGCTTCTAAAAGAACTATGAGGGGGCACCACCCCCACCCAAAAAAAAAAGCTATGTTTAAATTTTTTTACAAAACAACCTTATCTCCTTCAAAGTATTCTCCATTACACTTAATACATTTGTCAAATCTGCGAGTCCATTCTTGGAAACATTTTTCAAACTCATCTGTTTGTATGGCTGACAGCACCTCCCTTGTTTTTTTTCTTCACTTCTTGGTCAAACTGCTGTCCTTTAATGTCCCTCTACATTCATGGGGGGGAAAATCACCTGGACCGAGGTAAGTGAGTCAGGTGCATGGGACAAGGCATGCTGTCTTTTTTTGCCAAAAACTGATGCACTGAGATGGCTGTGCAAGCAGGTAGGTGCATTGTCACGATGGCAAAACCAGTCCCCCGTCTGCCACAAATCAGGCCTTTTTAATAGCACACTGTTAAGCAATCTTTTCAGAACCTCTAAATAGAAAGCCTGGTGGAAGGAACTCCAAATGCACTACTAGTTGATATTTTTGTCCTTCAGGAAGTTGATGGATATCCAGAAAGAGACTTGTCATCAATTGACATTTCACCTTTTTTTTGCAACAGTTTCTGTGGCCTTTTCCCCAAGCAGGAAACAAAAGTTCACAGCTGCCAAGCTCTTAAATCAGCCATCACAAAAATGAGGTTCAAGCAACATTGCTTTTACACAAAAATTCACTGTGACCAGAGAGAACCTTCTCAGGGAATGCCACTGGGTGCACTAACTCAGAGTGAGTTGCACAATGCTCGCCTAGCAGGTAAAGTTGTTTGTTTGTTTGTTTGTTTTTGGGGGGAGGACCCCTTCTTATAGAGAGGTCAAAGGCTGTAACACTGTAACACTTTGATTTCCAAGGTCAAATGTCTGGAAGAGGGACTCAACAGCAAAGCTGATGGAAATGGTATAAAACTGCTGGTAAGAGAGCCGCTAAGAGAGCCAAGTGGGCTGCAAGGCTGGCCATGAGTTAGGTCAGTTAGGAAGACAGAAGCCTACAGCAGAGGCAGAAGGTAGAGAGGGCTGCATGGCCAAGAAGGGCCTGCTAACATGGCAGAGAGAGGCTGAGAGAGTTGTCCTGAGTGAAAGCTTCCTGATTTATACCTTGTTGCTTCCAAGTGGCAGGCTGAGTTGTATCCCCATATACTTTCCAGCCCCCCCATAGCGACCCTATGAGTAACAGAACAAAACACTACTCAGTCCTGCACCATCCTCCTAATTGTTCCTGTGCCTGAGCCCATGGTTGCAGCCACAGTGTCAATCCATCTCCTTGAAGGCGTTCCTCTCTGTCACTGCCCCTCTACTGATGTCCTTCTCCAGGGATTGGCCTCTTCTGGCAACATAGCCAAAGCACAAGAGAAGTCTCCTCATCCTTTCTTCTAAGGAGCATTCTGGCCCTAGATAGATCAGGTTTGTCCTTTTAGCAATCCTTGAAACTTTCAATATTCTTCACCAGCACCAACAATTCAAATACATCAATTCTTCAGTCTTCCTTATTCAATGCATAGCAAAAATGAAAATACCATCTTGTGGGTCAGGCTTGCTTTTTAATACTCTAAAGAGGTCTTGTGCAGCAGATTTACCTGTTGTGACATGGTTTTTGATCTCTTGACTGCTATTTCCATGAGCACTGATTATGGAGCCAAACAAAACAAAGCCTTTGACAACTTCAATCTTTTCTCCATTTATTGCAATGTTAACCTATTGGTCCAGCTTTAAGGATTTTGGTCTTTACATCGACTTACAAGCCATACTTAAGGCATCAATCCGTGATCTTATTCAGCCTCAAATCCTTCTCACATTCAGCAAGCAAGGCTGTGCCATCTGCATATTGAAAGCTGTCAATCAATAAGCCTTCCTCCAATCCTGATGGAGAAGGGACTGGCTCCCTGAAGGAAGTAGTTGCTGAAAACTGTATTCAACCATAAAAGGAGCAAAATATTGATGACTATTATAATATAGATAAGCTTTGAAAACCTAATGTCAAGTGAAACAAAGACACTTATTGTATAAATGACACAGAAGCTCACTTATTATTTCATTTATATGAATGACTAGAACAGGCAAATTCATTAAAGAGAGAAAGAGGAGTACTTGCACGGGTTGGGAGGAGGGGAGAAGTGGAAGTGACTGTCACTGTGCACAGAGCTCTTCTTTGGAGTAAGGAAAATGCTATGTGGTCAACATTGGGCTGCTAACCTCAAGGACAGCAGTTCCGCAGGAGAAGCGTGCGGCTTTCTGCGCGCATAAAGATTTACAGTAAGGGAAACCCGTGGGAAACAAAGATTTCTCCCAAGTCGTCTCCCCCAAATATGTTAGATTTAGGACACTGCTTGCAGCTAATCATAAAAATTATTTCCCTGGAGGCAACCACAGGGGTGGGCCTGCTCCCTGCTGCTGGGGACAATGGCTTGCGGACCATTAGCTTGGTTCCTGTACGTGGGGTTTACACCCCACTGCTAATGGTTCTTATGGAGATCCAGAGAACAGGTCAAACCAGCTCCAGGACTTCCAAAGTGAAGCTGCCATCCTGAATCTAGGATCCGCCCACCTTGCCACATGTATACCCCGAACCCCTCTTCTGCCTATTGTGTGGACATCCCTAGAACACCCCCTTCCATTACTGTATTACCTATAGCACAACCCGTTCCTGTGACATATGTCTTCACCTGTAATTAGGGGACTTGAGAATATAAAAGCCTTGGTTAGCATTAAATATCTCTCTCTCCACGTGGACCACCAAGCGGGGCTGAGGTGAGCACTGTTACCATGAAGTGTGTCTGACTCCATGATTTGACTCTCCTAGCTCTCATGCTCGCTATGACTTTACTATCATCTTTACTTATTATCGCTGTACAATTGTGCCTACCGGACCCGTGATGATGTGTTAGGAGCTGGCTTCCCCTGGCAAAACCCTATGTACAGGGTGACCATATGACTCAGAATTGACTCAACGGCACTGGGTAGGTTGGGTTTAATGGTTGTACAACTGTCAGAATATACTTTAAAAAAAACCCACTGGCTTCTATACTTCATATTGGTGTATTTTATAATACGTAAATTATTTCTCAATAAAGGTGTTACACAAAAATCTCCAAGAGATTATTTTATGATGTCCTTCTACTTTTCCAAGTGAATAATTCATGAGATGATAGTTACAGCTACAAAAAAGACAGTAATTACCCATGTGTTTTGCACAGTATCTCCCCCTCCCCCCCCCCAAGCAGAGGCACAAACCTTTATTATACAAAACATGAACAAGACAGGGGTGGCCATTGAGCTGACCCCATCACCCAAGGGTGGCACCACGGTCACTTCTACACATGTCTCTGGCTGCACAATATCTTTTTAGGTGCTTCAAGTGAGGTAGTTTAGCTTTCAGATAAAAATAAACTCTCCTTTTTTATTGCCCTAAGTTTGCGTTTCTTCATACTTTTAAGCGGGAATCTCTATACAAAACTGGTATGTGAATGACGTGGAGAGCAAACCAAAAAGCATGTAATTGTCGGTATACTGCCACATGTTCCACCTCTAACACAGCCGGGGGATGATGTGCACGCATCTGTAATATGTACAGCACGCACAGAAAGCTGAGAAGGGGCTGCGTGGTTTGGGGAAAACCCTACATAGTGCACACAGTATTTGCATGAAAATACAGAATCTACTTAGCAACCATTTAATTCTGCCTAAATGTTAGAGGATAAATATGGCTGAGAAGTAGTGGAACGATTATGGCAGGAGTAGTTGAGCGCTCTTGGGAATGCGTTTCTGTCAGGGTAGCACAGCACCTAGTTTACTCTGTCATGTACATTTGGTGATCCTGAAAATCCCGCTACCCGATGGAGTATGGTGTTAAGTCAAACTGATAATAAGCTTTATTACAAAATGAGTATGTGCAAGAAATAGTACAACTCAACTGCCGAGCTCCTGTCTCCAGAGCAGTCCCGTCAACTCCATCTGGAGCAGTACACTCCAATGTCTCTCCAGGGTAAATACACGAAGGAGCTGGATATTCATCCAGGCAAACCCACAGCTGCGGTGTCAATCGAGTGATAGGGACCCCGTACAGGGTTTCTGTAACCCTTTCTAGGAGCTGACAGCCTCGTCTTTCTCCCACTGAGCAGCTGGTGAGTTTGAATCACTGAACCAACACCTAGACCTCAGTGTCCCTGAGGCTCCTTAAGAGAACTGGATCCTCGTGGTCAAAAGAATATGGTATACAAAGGAAATTGTTTACAACAATGGCCCAAATCAGGTTGACTTTCACAAACTCCCTGGCCCCAAAGCTTAGTGAAGCCACAGAGAAACGCCTACGCATGATAGCTATATCCTACTGCAGGAATCTGCCTCAGGAGTAAGCCAACAGAAGACTCACCTCTGTACAGCACCATCCACTCGTATCACTCCACAGTTAAAACCCTCCAATGACTTCCTAGGACCCCTACCAAATTAATCTACAACAATTCGAATAGTATTCAAATCACTGATGTCAAGTGTGACCTGCTACAACTTCTCTGTCAAACCCAAGGCCTAACAGTGTAAGTGATGAGCAAAAACTATGTAAACACACTACTTGGGCTCAATCCCGACTCTACTACCTATTAGTTGTGGAATTTGGGGCAAATTCCCAAACTTCTCTATGCTTCGGTACTCTCATGTGTAAAATGGGGAGTAGTAATAACCTTCGTATAAGGCACTTTGCCTAAAAACAGCAAGGCTTACATAAGAGGAAAAGAGGAAGCCCCTGAAAGAAATGGAATGACACGGTGGCTGCAATAGACTCAAACGTAACAGCACTTGTGAAGACGGTGCCGGAGAAGGCGGAGTTTTCATTCTGTTATACATAAAGCGGCTATGCGTTGGCACCTAACAACAACAACAACAACATATCAAAACGAGGGTGGAGCAACCAAAGGTATGCAGACTGGTAACCAGAAGATAAGTGGACTGCCAGGCAGGGACCTGCACTAGGATGGAGTTTGCCACTGTGTGTATTGAAACACATTAAAAACCAGTGTGGAAATGCTGCTGACATTCTAGTTAGAGCCTGGCTGGAAGATGCTGAAGTTATGCAGCTGGATGGGACCCATTAGTAGCCTGTACTGCCCTTTGGGAGGAAGTCTAGGGCGCATATGCTCACAAAGGTTCAAATAAGGAAGAATCAAGACTGTATCTTTCCTGAGTTCTGCCCTGAAGTAAGGGTCTGGAAACATTACCACCAAAGGAGCAAGCGGTGCATCCAAGAAGCCCTGGCGGCACTGTCAGGTCAGAATTTGAACTGTTAACTGTAAGCATGAGGCTGTCTGCTCCCAGAAAGATTTACCAAACCTCAGAAACCATACAAGGGGTGAGTCAGAATTGAACTGATGTATGTATGTGTGTATATATATATATATATATATATATATATATATATATATATATATACATACATATATATATGTATTTATATACCCATATCAGACAAAGTTCCACTGATATTCACAAGGTTTCCTGTGGCTGGTCCCTCTTCCTATTCCTTCTTCTTAGTCTGTTCTTGGACAGGAAGTTCCCTGAAACCTGTTCACCAAAGGTGACCCTGCTGGCTTTGAAATGCAGGAAGTGAGCTGGCAGCTTCCAACCTCACAGCAGCAGCCCCGCAGCAAGCGGTGGCAGTATGACAGATGTCTTTAGACATGTTATCTGAAGAGACCAGGGCCTGGAAAAAGACATCAAGCTTGGTGAAGTGGAGGGACAACAAAACAGAGGAAGACTCTCACTAAGAGGAGTTGCAACAATGAGCTCAAATGTAACAAGTGTGAGATGACACAGGCTGGCTGGCGTTTTGTTCTGTTGTTCACTGAACCCACTCAGCAGCATTAACAACAGCACGCCCAGATCTTGTTTTCTAGATTACAGCCTCGACTGAAATGAAGCCTGGACTCTGGACTCAGGCCGACTGTGGGTCTGAGACAGAGAAAGCACAAACGAGCTTAGAGTATCAGAAAGCAAATGTTCAAAGGTGCCAACTTGCAGTGGATGCTCGGTGGCCAATAAAGGGCCCACATGAGCATAAAAACCACTAACGATAGTAATGAACTATACCATAGGAATTTAAAACAAAACAAAGAAAGAATCCAAGAGGCCAGGTCATCATGACGAAGGAAGGAGAATGAAGAGGAAAGGCTCTCCTTTATACGAGAATGACAGGTTACGATGAAATCACCATTTAACAACCACCAAGCCAGGCACTAAAGGTCATCAGCAGGCGCTAAAGCTCCCAGGTGAAGGGCAGCTGGGAGAGGGGATGTGCATGGACTCTCAAAGTCACAATCCAGAGTCCTTCTCATCGACCAGAGGGGAAAGTGTCCGCATAGCATGGCTAGGAGTGGAATCGCTTGACACTACGAGGGGCTTCAAAACTTCCCTAGAGAAATGGAACGGGATAATAATGGACTTTTTCCATTAATTTATTGAAACCCTTTGGTTATGACTCTTGATGAGATCCAATAGATGTAACACAAGTACGCAACATCATCTACGTAGTAATCCTACCCAAATTTTTTTGAATTTTGAATCTAATCAGAATCGAATCTGAATCTAATCAGCAAGGAAATATCCAACAATCAGAATTAGAATACCTTCTATAAACCAAATGGCTTAGACTCTTCACGTGATAATAGTGAGGAGGAGGAAGAGGGTGCAGTGGCAGAGGCAATCACCTGTTCTAGATTTCAGAAGAAAAAAGACATGACAACAAAATATGCTAGGTGATTTGGGGCTTAAAAATGAAAACAAGAACTACAAAGAAAACTTGGGGCCAAATAATTAAGGAGATATGAACATGGAGTATATGTTAGATGACACTGTTTAAATTATGTTAAATACCTCAGTATGATAATGGCATTGGGATGACGCAGGAGAATGTCTTTGATTTCATGACAGACATGCTACATAATTGTAGGGTTATCTGTAACTTTCAGATGATGCTGTGTGCACACATGGAGAGAGGGAGGAAGAAGAGGAAGAAGGCAAGAGAAAGCAAATATGGTAAAACACTAGGGTGTAACTTTTTAGCAAGTCTAACATTTTTCAAGTAAAAAGTTGAAGAAAAATGTAACTTAGAAGCAAAGTTCATACTCAATTTCCACAAAAATCAGCAAGCATGGTTTATGTATGCATCACTGTGCATGCTATAGCTAAGGTCTACAGGTGAATGTGCAGATTCTGTACTGATATTCTTGTCCCATGAAATTACGTTCACAGAGCAGCCATTAGGCGGAACCTGGTTCATAAAGAAGCTGTTAGTATATCCATAGAATGACAAGTCATGCTTCCCTTTATACTTTAAAAATCCTTAGGTGAATTGTCGGTAGCTTTCTTCCCAAGCTGTCCCTCATAAGTAATGCATTCCAAGAGTTTATTTGCTTAATAAACACGTCGCTAGATGGGTACATTAAGATGTACAGCCGAAAGTGGTGCTAATTAAGCAACACTTGCCAATCCTGTTGTTACAATTAGAAATAGAAACTGAGGAGGTTTCAGTATGCCAGAAAGGGAAAAAAAATAATTGTTTTAAATAATTTTCAGAGCACAGAAGCGCTTCCTGCGACTACTGTATGTCTGCAGATGGTCAGACATGCAGGTGCGGCAGGTTTGTCGCTGCAGCCCTTTCAAAGCACAATTCTGCTTTAAAAATTTCAGGATCTGATGGAAAAAATAAGGTTGATTCCTGTGAGCTGCTATTATCACTGTTTTCCTATAGGGAAGTATGTCTGTTTGAATTAACTTACAACAACAGTAGCAAATCCAGCAAAATCCTGGCAACAGCAGCAAGTTGCTGAGAGGGTCTTAGGGGAGGGGAATAAGCACCAGAGCAGGGTGCTCCCCGGACCATGTCTTTGACGGGGATGCAGGGAAGTGACCGGGAGTCCAGTACTGTCCTGGTCTCAACTTGCAGGGAAGTTTTTCAAGCGATCCAAAAGGTGGTCACACAGAGCAGTCTATTCCCAGGTACCCAGATATAAACACAGTTTTCTTTTCGATCACCTAATATGTACATGGAGGCTGGACAATGAATAAGGAAGACTAAGGAACGGTAATCTTTGAATTATGGTGTTGACGGCGAACACTGAATGTATCAGGGAGTGCCAGAACAACAACAACAAATCTGTGTCGGAAGAGGTACAGCCAGGATGCTACTGCGAAGCAAGAATGGCGAGACTTTGTCTGAAATACTCTGCATAGGTTGGAGGAGGGGCCAGGCCCTGGAAAAGGACAAGTTGCTTGGTAGAGGGTCAATGAAATAGAGGATGGATCGACACCATGGCCCCACAGCAGCAACCAGCAGAGCACAGCTTTTACGTTTCATCTGAACATAAAGTCACTGATGCCATCGAGCAGATGCGTTTCCAAGGCTGGGCCTCTTCGTGGATGCAGGCGGCTCTCTCTCTCCCGTTGAGTGGCTAGTGGACTGACCTTTCCGTTAGCAGCCAAGTGCTCACTCACTGCACCAGTGCTCGTTACCAAGTGGCTCTATGTGTCCTCATTTATAAGGACACCCGCCTGGACACACAGAAACACGCGCATGCACACACACGCCCCACATCATAGAAGTCTAAAATAATAATTATTTCACAAGAACTTGGATGATAATAACATGGACATCTGTTTCTATGCTTTGTAATTCAGTTGAATATTTCTTTGACTCAAGGGAAAGGTTTTAAGCTAATTCCTACTCATTTGTCCAGTCTTAGACTAAATATCACATCACCTCAGAAGTTTTACCGGATCATTTCTCCCCATACATCATGCTCACGCTCAGACTAAAGTAGGTCTAGGCGCTCCTCTGGGACGTTCCACGGCACCTTATGCAGCAGCCGTCACTTACCTACCTCTCCTTCTAGATTCCAAGTCTCCCGAAGGCAAGGTTATGCCACCACGGGGTGGGCGTGTGCGTGTGCGTGTATCGACATCTCTATTTAACACGAGAGGACTTCAAAAGTCTGTGGGAAAATGGAACTAAAAGAGAATGGAGTTTCCCAGGAACCTTTTGCATCCCTCTGTGTACGAGGTGACCAATACCTAACTATTTGCTGATGCACGGATATACACGAGACACACACACGGACTGGAAGACCTCGAAAGCATTTCTTCTAGAAATGACAGTGTTCAATGGCAGAGCTTTCAACAGAACCCACTGTAATGAAGGCCCCACTGGAAACTTTTAAACTAGACCGCGTGTTTGTGACTGGATGCTCTTAAAGACAACTGCCATCGTAAAGAGAGTATACCGTCAATCTATCCGAATCTTGTAGCACCAAGTTGTTTTTAATTCTAAAATTCTCACATCATGTAAACTAGTATTGGGGGATTTTAGAGATCATAGATAAATATTGTAGCCATACTGTTAAAAAGCATATTCAGCTAACCTACACCCACGAGTAACTTTAAAATAGTTCAGTTCACCAATAATTGGCAAGTTAAGACTAACTGGTAGTAAGGTGACCAGACGTCCCGCTTTTAGCGGGACAGTCCTGATTTTTAACAATTTGTCCCACGCCCCGGGGCGTTTTTTAAAAGTCCCGATTTTTGGAAAGAATGCACGACAGGCTAGGGAATGGCAGGAGAACGGGAAAGAAATATATGGTTTTCAGCTGCCATGTGGCTATTTCGCCAGGATATGAGTTTTATATCACTTCTGTTAATTTTATAATGTTGAACTTTAACAAATAATTGTTGAGAACTGATTATTGAGAACTGCTTATCAAAGTTCGCATTGTTGATCAGTTGTTAGAATTCGACCACCATTGTTTGGACTTAATGAACAATGGCATTTTTTGGCATTGGCAACGACGAAAACATTTTGTAACTGTCTCTCAGACGATACACATCATACTGCATGCTAGTGCTGGTTAAACAAGTGATGCCAAAAAATCAGCTATTCAGATAATTTAGGTAATTTATGTATTTATTTCATAAATACATACATTTTCTTGAATTTAATAGACAGTACTCATATTATTTATATTTTATAGTGGCAGCAAAAAGTCTAGCGCCGGCCTTGAAAGTGACACTTATGAATTACATTACGGCAAATTCAGAGAAAAATATAATACAAGTTAGCTTTGTGATTATTTAGAAATATAAAATTTTTTAAAGATATCTAGGATTAAAATTAAAATAATTAAAAATATATCGTTATTTTATAACAATCAAATTAATTTAATTTATAAACTAACAATAAAATATGTTCATGTAATTATGTACCTACTTGCTGTGTTTTAAGCAATATGTATATAATTTATAATATAATTTTAAATTATTTTTTTTAGATTTTTAACATAATGAGTAAGAAAAGAGGATGCAAATTCAACGATGATATAAGTGAATTTCCTTTTATTAAAAAAACCAAAAGCGATTACAGGGTAAAATGTGAGAAATGTAATGGTGAATTTTTTATTTCGCACGGCGGGAAGAATGATATTTCAAAGCACTTGGAGACACACAAACATAAAAGATATTTAAATACTGCTGCATCTTCCTCCAAAATACAGGAATTTTTTTGGAAAACAACTTATGGAGACGAAGAAAAGAAATTAGCATTAGCAGAAGGACTTATGTCTTTTCATGCTACTAATCACAATCATTCCTTCAGATCTATGGACTGTACATCATAAGTTATCAAAAAGTTAATCAACAAAAAGTCTGCCTGTGCTAGAACAAAATCCAAGGCAATTGTGTGTAACATTCCTTCAGATCTATGGACTGTACATCAAAAGTTGTCAAAAAGTTAATCAACAAAAAGTCTGCCTGTGCTAGAACAAAATCCAAGGCAATTGTGTGTAATGTGCTTTCCCCATATCCATTTTCAGAATTAAACAAAATTCTAGAAAAAATTAATTTTATATCCACATATTCTGACGCATCTAATCATAAGGATATAAAGTTATTTCCAACCATTATTAGATTTTTTGATTCGGAAACTGGAATAAAAATTAGAATTTTAGATTTCGTTTCTGTGCCCGGTGAAACTTCTGAAATAATTCGCAGTTCCATTATTAATATTTTGGAAAAAAACAATTTAAAACATAAAATGATTGCATATTGTACAGACAACACGAATGTAAATTTTGGAGGAAAAGCGAGAAGAGGTACAAATAACATTTTTTATAAATTAAACAAAAACCTTAATCAAAACATTATTGGTGTTGGTTGTGCAGCGCACATAATACATAATGCCATTCAAACAGCTGCTGATTTGTTGCCCGTAGATGTGGAAAATATTGTTATTAAAATATACTTATTTCTATATATACACTGTGTGCGCTGAAATGCTTAAAGAATTTTGTGAAACTGCAGATGTCAAATATCAAAAAATACTTGGATACAGTAAAACGCGCCGGCTAGCTCTTTTGCCAGCTGTTGAAAAGAATTTTGAAAATATACAATCCTTTGAAATGCTACTTTCTATTACAAGATAAATGTCCTAGATTTTTAGAAGAGTTTTTTGACAAAGAATCTTCACATTTTGGCTAGAGTTGGTACACAATCAAGCAGCTCTTTTTCAAAATGCTATAAAACTTATTGAAGGTGACAAAATTTCGGTAATCGAAGTAGCAAATGAAGTTAATTTTTAAAATTTCAGTGTCAAGAGCGGTTAGAAAATAATTTTCTTCCGTTAACTATCCGTAATAGTATAAGCCAGCAAGAAGAACAAGGTGCAATAAATCGTGCAGATATCATGAATCACAGTCTAGATTATTTAAAAGAGTGGACGGTACATTACAATGATATTGAACATTTTCATTGGGTTACATTAAAACAAGAACTTAATTGGAATGATGTGAAAAAAATCATTTGATATTACTCAAAATTTCCCATAAAGTAATATTTCCAAAAATGATTTTTAATGAGTTATCATTATTAAAAATATATATATTGATAAGGAAAAGGTTAAATCTTGGGCATCAGCAAAAATCACAATAGAGAACAAATGGCTAGAAATGTTTCATCATTTTGAAACAAACCATGTTCCATACAGTAATGTCCTTACCAGTGACTGAACGCGTTTTTTCTACAGCAAATAAAGTGTGGACATCAGAAAAATAACAATTAAATGTTGAGACTTTGAAAGCCATTTTATGTGTGAAATATAATTTAACAAATTCTTGTGAAAAATTTTATGACCTTTTAAACGATAGCAATCTACTAAAAAAACTCACTCAAATGAGAAATATGCCAAAGAATAAAATACTATAATTTTAATGTATTATATTTGTAAATTGTACTTATGTTGAGATTTAAAAATATTACAATACTATTTTTGCATTGTTTTAAATAGATTTTTAATTATTATTTTTGCAGTCTATGAAAATTTTTGTTGCTCCATATAGACCAAATTTTTAATCATGACAACCCCCCCCCCCCCCCCCGCCAATGGTGTCCCACTTTACCAATGCTAAAATCTGGTCACCTTGGACTACCATATGCTTGCTATTGTCATCGTTTCCTTGCTTCTTGTGACAGGTCTTAGTCCTGCAGACATACTTCTGCCTTGGTGAATGAGTGTGAGATTTCTGCCTGTGTCTAAGCCTCGTTGTTTTGTATGGTTAGCAGCCCATCCCTACCAGCACCAGAGCACCTTCATCCTTCATTGCTTTCTTAAGCAGTATTCAGTTACTTAAGTTTTTAACCTGTGTATTGAATATCCCTAAAAAGTTTTCCTAAATTTTTATTTTTCCCTTTTCTCAATAATACTTTAAATTCTATACCATTGGCTAATTATTAGAATTATCAAATGTCTCAAGGAGGTTACTTAAAGTATTTCTCAACAAACCAATAATGCTGCCTCAAAAGTACATCAAGGATACATATAAACTTTAGATGTACAGTGCATTTCCAGCATACATTGAACTGTAAGCTCTAATCTAAGAACAATGAGTTTCATGATATTCCCTGCTCAATACTTGCCCTCATGAAATGACCACCGAAAATATGAGTGCTATAAAGCAAAGTGTGCTAAAGAAATCAGATTGTTTGGCTATCAGAATTAATAGCATCTGAAGTCTTAAAGGTTTGTCTTAAAACAAGAAGCCATCTAAGTGAGGTGCCAGTTAAATCCATCTGGAAGGAGCACACCACCTGTGTGATCCAAGGACTACAATTAAGAAAACCCAAGATCTGAGGAGGGACTTATACTAGAGAGCTTAAATTCTGAGCACGTGGCTTACAGAAGGCTATGGATGACACTGAAAAGTCCAAAACCCATCTGCCGAGGCCCCACACAGCTTAGGCAGTGCATTCCCTCAGACCACTGACCAGGGAGGGGAACAGTCAGTCTTTCCTTCAAAACAATGCACTGGAAAGCAGATTACTACAGATATAATTAGGATACATGTTAACATGACCATTTGAGCCCTTTTTATTTGTTCTAATCTTTACAATCTCCTGCTTTCACTTGGATTGAGGTTTATGATTTTCTTAATATGAAATTCAGGATCAGTTAAATGAGGACAAGAATGAAGAAAACATTCTAAAACGGATTGTGGTGATGATCGCACAACTCTCAAACATATTTAAAACATTGAATCAGATGGTATTTAAGAACGAGATGGATTCTTAGCCATTGAAACTGTTAGAAATGGAGAAATAAAATGAATTATAGACCTTTGATAAAAGCTATAGAGCAGAGAGGTCTGGGAGGCAGGCCCCAGCACCATAAATTAAGTGGATTCCTGCCCCTCCCCCGAAAAGAACTTGTTCCAAAGGACGACATTGACCCTGCAGCTATGGGAGATGGACATATTTGATCAGAGCACACGGGAGCAGATGAAGGGGCAGGAGGAGAGAGTGGAACACAGCCTGGCCCACCAGGCCGTGATGATGATGTTCCTGAGTAGAGCAGCCAGTCCACAGAGAGAACAACATGGCTGGCCCTACTATGAGACATGATGCCCCTCAGTGACTAAGGGCGATACAGGGGACAGCACCGGAGACACAGTGTGGGAATTGCACCTGACCTGATCCCACCACACCGAGGCAATGCACTGGGGGAATGCAGCGGAACAGCAAGGGAATGGAGTGGCAAGGTCCCCAGGGAATGCTGAAAGTGGACTTTGGGGCCAGGGCGTGGTGCCCCAACAGACTGGACTGGAAAACGCTCCTAAGGGCCAGCAAAGATCCCTGAACTAACTACAAGCTTTTCTCTTGTGAACTGTTTTGTTCTGTTCTTTTTCAGTGGTTTGTTTTGGTTGTTTTGTTGTCTGGTTGTATACTGTTGCTTTGTGTTCCTCTGTCTAGTTTTCGTGCATGTTAGTGACTCCACAGGTCTGTCTGAATAGGACAGGCTGGATGAACTATCTGGATGAAAAACAACGGGACCGACAGTTCCGGGGGGACTTGGGGTGGGGGGTAGGGGGGGGTAAGGAAGTGGTGTTAACAAACCCAGGGACAAGGGAAAAACATGGGACCCCAAAGGGTAGAGAAGGGGGAGTGGCAGGCCTGGTGGGAAATGATCAAGGGTAAGGTTGCTTAGAGAAGAGGTATACTCTAGCCCAGGTGGCAATGAAGCATGGTAGTAGGGCAGGAGGAAGGTCAAGGGAGATGGAGGAAAGAGCTAGGAGTCAAAGGGCATTCATGGAGGTCTAGACAAAGACATGTACATGCAAATATATATAGGAGGTTGGGGAAATAGATCTTTGTGTCTATATTTATAGGTCAAGTATTAAGGTGGCGGAAGGACCTTGGGCCTCTACTCAAACACTCCCTCTATGCATGAATACCTTCTTTTATTAAATTGGAACTCTATGATGCTCACTCTCCCGACACAACAGCTGGAGCCAAAATGGGTGAACAAGTAAATGTGGTGAAGAAAGCTGATGGTGCCCGGCTATCAAAAGAGATAGTGACTGGGGTCTTAAAGGCTTGAAGATAAACAAGCGGCCATCTAGCTCAGAAGCAACAAAGTCCACATGGAAGAACACACCAGCCTGTGGGATCGAGTGGTCCCAAAGGGATCAGTTACCAGGCATCAAAGAACAAAAAATCATATCATTGACTGCACACCTCCATGATAGGATCGCTGAAGACAAATGGGTGCACAAGCAAATGTGGTGAAGAAAGCTGATGGTGCCCGGCTATCAAAAGAGATAGTGTTTGGGGTCTTAAAGGCTTGAAGGTGAACAAGCGGCCATCTCGCTCAGAAACAAATAAGCCCACATGGAAGAAGCACACCGGCCAGTGCGATCACGAGGTGCCCAAGGGACCAGATATAAGGCATCATGCAAAAAAAAAAAAAAAGATATAAGTGTGTGTATGTATGTGTATATATGTGTATATGTATATATGTATGCGTATATATATATTATATTAAATGAAGGGGGAAGTGCAGAGTGGAGACCCAAGGCCCAAGTGTCGGCCAATGGAGATCCCCTCATAGAGGGGCTTAGGAAAGGAGATGGGTTAATTAGGGTGTGAGGTAGTATCGATGAAGAACACAGCTTTCCCCCAGATCCTGGATGCTTCCTCCCCCCAACTACCATGATCCGAATTCTACCTTGCAGGGCTGGACAGGACAGAGGCTGTGCACTGGTACATATGAGGGTTGGAGATACAGGGAATCCAGGGTGGATGATACCTCCAGGACCAAGGGCGTGAGGGACGATGCTGGGAGAGTGGAGGGTGAGTGGGTTGGAAAGGGGGAACTGATTACAAGGAGCCACATGTGACCTCTTCCCTGGGAGAGGGACAGCAGAGAAGGGGGGAAGGGAGACCCCGAATAGGGCAAGATATGACAAAATAACGAGGTATAAATTACCAAGGGCATATGAGGGAGGGGGGAAAAGGGAGGGAGGGGGGAAAAAAAAAAGAGGACCTGATGCAAGGGGCTTAAGTGAAGAGCAAATGCCTTGAGAATGATTGGGACAGGGAATGTATGGGTGTGCTTTATACAACTGATGTATGTATATGTATGGATTGTGGTAAGAGTTGTTGGAGTCCCTAATAAAATGTAAATGAAGAAAAGAGGAGAAAAAAATGATTAGGGCAAAGACTGTACAGATGTGCTTTATACAATTGATGTATGTATATGTATGAACTGTGAAAAGAATTGTATCAGCCCCAATAATTTGTTAAAAAATAAAAAATAATTAAAAAAAAAAAAGCTATAGAGCAATATGGGAAGCAGAATCCCATTAAATTAAAAGGCATATAAGATATACTAAGTTAAATTAAAAAGCATGGCTCAGAATCACTGAAAAAAATCATTGAAACCTTCATTGTAGAAGGACAGGGAGGACAGTGAAAGCCCTAAACCCATTTGCAGAGTCTCCATGCTGTTTTAAGTCTCCACTGACTTCCTTCAGATCATTGACCAGAAACGTGAAGTCCAGCCCTCAAGACTACTGGAAAGTGGATTACTGAAGATTTGGTTATTAAACAAAAAAATCAAAATGTGAATAAATAATTCAGTTCAGTAGTTGCTTGTAATACATTGTTACTTGATATGTCAATTTCATCATTCCTACTACCTTCTTACCATCCCTTGCTTAACTGACTGCTGATGAGTGGATTCTGACTCACAGCAACCCTATAAGACAGAGGAAAATTGCATCCAGAGTTTCGAAGGCCATAAGCTTTTAGAAAATCATTTTATTAGGGGCTTGTACAATTCTTATCACAATCTATACATACATCAATTGTGTCAAACACATTTGTACATTTGTTGCCATCAACATTCTCAAAACATTTGCTTTGTACTTGAGCCCTTGGTATCAGCTTATTTTCTCCTCCCACCCCCACCCTCCATCCCTCATGAACCCTTGATAATTTATAAATTATTACTATTATTTCATGTCTTACACTGACCAACATCTCCCTTCACCCACTTTTCTGTTGTCCGTCCCCTGGGAGGGGGTTATATGTAGATCCTTGTAATTGATTCTACCTCTCTACCCCACCTTCCCTCTACCCTTCTGGTATCGCCACTCTCACCACTGGTCCTAAAGGGTTCATCTGTCCTGGATTCTCTGTGTTTCCAGTTCCTATCTGTACCAGCGTACATCCTCTGGTCTATCCGGATTTGTAAGGTAGAACTGGGATCATGATAGTGGGGGGAGAGGAAGTATTAAAGAACTAGAGGAAAGTTGTATGTTTCTACATTGCTACACTGCACCCTGACTGGCTCATCTCCTCCCCGTGAACCTTCTGTAAGGGAATGTCCAGTTGCCTACAGATGGGCTTTGGGTCCCCACTCTGCACTCCTCCTCATTTATTGTGATATGACTTTTTGTTCAGTGTAATGATTATTACTATTCAATTGTGGCAAAATATATGTAATTAATTATTTCAATCCTTGGAATCTATATGTTGGAGTGGAATTGCTGGGTCATATGGTATTTTTATTTTTTTTAATTATCATTTTACTGGGGGCTCTTACAGTTCTTATAACAATCCATACATCAGTTGTATCAAGCACATTTGTACATTTGTTGCCATCATCATTCTCAAAACATTTTCTTTCTACTTGAGCCCTTGGTATCAGTTCTTTTTAAAAAAAAAAACGTTTTATTAGGGGCTCATACAACTCTTATCACAATCCATACATACATCAATTGTGTAAAGCACATTTGTACACTCATTGCCCTCATCATTTTCAAAGAATTTGCTCTCCACTTAAGCCCTTGGCATGAGATCCTGGTTTTTTTCCCCTACCTCCTTGCTCCCCCATCCCTCATGAGCCCTTGATAATTTATAAATTATTATTTTGTCATATCTTGACCTGTCCAACGTCTCCCTTCACCCCCTTTTCTGTTGCCCATCCCCCAGGCACAAGGTCACATGTACATCCTAATAATTGGTTCCCTCTTTCCAACCCACTCTCCCTCTACTTCCCCAGTACCGCCACTCACACCTCTGGTCCTGAGGGATCATCTGCCCTGGATTCCCTGTGCCTCCAGTTCCTATCTGTACCAGTGCACATCCTCTGCTCTAGCCAGACTTGCAAGGCAGAATTCGGATCATGATAGTGGGGGCGGGGAAGCATTTAGGAACTAGAGGAAAGTTGTATTCTTCATCGGTGCTATATCGCATCCTGACTCATCTCCTCCCCTAGACCCCTCTGCAAGGGGATCTCCAGTGGCCGACAAATGGGTCTCCACTCTGTACTTCCCCCTTCATTCACTATGGTAAGATTTTTTTGTTCTGATGATGTCTTATACCTGATCCCTTCAACACCTCATGATGGCACAGACTGGTGTGCTTCTTCCATGTGAGCTTTGTTGCTTCTCAGCTAGATGGCCGCTTGTTTACCTTCAAGCCTTTAAGACCCCAGACACTATACCTTTTGATAGCTGGGCACCATCAGCTTCCTTCGCCACATTTGCTTATGCACCCGTTTGTCCTCAGCAATCATACCATGGAGGTGTGCACCCAATGCTATGATTTTTTGTTCTTTGATGCCTGATAACTGATCTCTTCGAAACCTCGTGATCACGCAGGCTGGTGTGTTCTTCCGTGTGGGCTTTGTTGCTTCTGAGCTAGATGGCTGCTTGTTTATCAAGCCTTTAAGACCCCAGACGCTATTATCTTTGATAGCCGGGCACCATCAGCTTTCTTCACCACATTTGCTTATGCACCTGCCTTCTCTTCAGCAATCGTGTTGGGAAGGTGAGCATCATGGAATGCCAGTTTAATAGAACAAAGTATTCTTGCATTGAGAGAGTGCTTCAATGGAGGCCCAATGTCCATCTGCTACCTTAATACTAAACCTATAACTATATGCACATAGATCTATTTCCCCATCATCATATATAAATATTTTTACATATATACATACATGTATTTAGACCTCTATAAATGTCATTTGTTAAGGCCATAATCTTGATGGAAGCAGACTGTTACAGCTTTTGTGGCTGAGGGTGTCGAGGGGGGCGGGATTCAAACTGCCAATCTTTGGTTAGCAGCCAAGTGCTTGAACTACTGTGCTACTAGGACTCCTTGTTCCTTGCTTAGACTTCTGCTAATTGCTTAATTAATTTCTCCACTTTCCCCTCTTACAACAGCATATTTTGTAGAGCAGCCTGAGTGATCTTAAAATACAACCCATATCCTGTTTAAAAGGGCAGTGAATTATTTAGGGTGGCTCTTCCAACCAACTCCCACCATACCACCTCTCCCTGTATGGATCTGGTAGGCTACTGATGGGATTCACCTGTGAGTAATTGATAACAGGATTCCCTGAAGTGGCATCCTATTGTATATAAAATAAACTCTCAGAGAAGCAGGAGGAGGAATCCACGATTCCTGTGCAGTGAACCTCCTGGATGCAAAGGACAGCTCTATCATCGGAGAATCAGAGACAGAACCATGAGGCACAACATGGAATAGAGTGATGTATGTTCTACTTCCCGCAGCCATAAGCAAGTAAAGCCTACTGCTTCTGTGCAGGAGGCTGGCTTGCTGAGTGGGGTGCCTCTGGGCACTTAATTGGGAAAATTGGACTTGTTGACCATGGAAGAAGTGGAGCTGAATGCCTCTGGGCTGAGGGTTACTGGAATGGGATGCCCTCTGGGTACTTAATTCAGGGAGCAGGGTTTGCTGACTCATGGAGGTTAAGCTGAAAGTCTTCCCGTTGAGGCTTAGAGCAGAGTGGTATGCCAATCAGAAAAGTTGTAACAGGTCCTGGTCATCTACCACCCTGAGCATTTTCACTAGCATTACAACTTGTTAACATCTGTAATAAATCCTTCATAATCTTGAATTTTGTCTGTGAGCTTCTGTGTAGCCATCAGGATATCAGAACTCAGAGAGCTCAAGTAGTGAAATATGAAGTAGAAAAACAGAACACTAATTAAGGTATTGCAATGTTTAAAAATCCTACTGTGCTTGGCATAAATTCTTAGCATGATTCATTAGATAGGATACAATTGAGTCCTGCCTAACTCTCAGACACGATCTCAGACAGGGCCTTCCACCTTGGTACAGCCATGTAGATTTTTTTGTTTTTGTTGTTTATTATCTACATCTTTTTTAAAATTCATTTTATTGGGGGCTCGTACAATTCTTATCACAATCCATACATACATCTATTGTTTCAAGCACATATGTACATTTGTTGCCAAAACATTTGCCTTCTACTTGAGCCCTAATATCGTCTGCTCATTTCCCCTCTCCCTCCCCACTGCCCCCTATCTCATGAACCCTTCATAATTCATAAATTATTTTGTCATATGTTACACTGTCTGACATCCCCCCCCCCTTCTCTGCTGTCCATCCCCCAGGGAGGAGACTATATGTAGATTCTTGTAATCAGTTCCCCTTTTCTACCCCACATTCCCTCCACCCCCCAGGCATTGCCACTCTCACCACTGGTGCTGAAGGAGTCATCTGTCCTGTATTCCGTTTCCAGTTGCTATCTGTATCTAGGTACATCTTCTGGTCTAACCAGATTTGTATGGTAGAATTGGGATCATGATAGTGGGGGGAGGAAGCATTTAAGGACTAGAGGAAAGTTATATGTTTCATCGTTGCTACCCTGCGCTTTTGTTTTCTCCGTGGCAGCTAACACTATTTGATATTAGTCATTCATGTTTGTTTCTTTGATCGTGTCTCCTCTTCAGGCATGCCTACTTCTGCGACACAGGAGAGCATATTATCTGCAAACGGGCGGCATTCCCCAGTTTACCCAGGACCTACCTAACACAGAAGTAGGCCCCCTGGCACAGTGGGTTAGGAGTTGGGCTCTTACCCACTAAATCGGTGGTTTGAATCCACCAGCTGCTCCAGGGAAAAAAGATGAGGCTCTCTATTCCCATAAAGCTTTACACCCTTGAAAATACACAGAGGCAGCTCTACTCTATCCTACAGCGTCACTGTGAGTTGTAATCAACTTGATGGCAGTGAGTGTGGTTTTGGTTTCTAACACAGAAGAGGTTGAATAAAGGAATTGATATTCAAATCCCATGGAAGCCAGCTTGCAACAGCTTAACCTGGTTCTGAATCATTTTGCCTCCTGTCCTGTACTCATACTTGACCTTGCTCATAACTTCCTCTTCTAACACTTGATTTCCACCTCCGTTCCATTCTACACTCACCTCTTAAGCTATGTCTCTTCTGGCCATTTCCATAATGAACCACAAGTGACGTCGAGCTGTGAAACAAGAGAACAGCAACAAATGGGGACCTTACCACCACCCCACCTTTCTGAAACACTGTGCAGGGAGAAGGAGCCCTCCGTCTGGTGGTCTTACTAAGTTGGACGCAGAGATTAGATAGAGATGGGGAATGCCCGAGCAGCTGAAGCTCTGAGAAAAATATTGGGGAGAAAAAACTCAAACTCACTACCATTGAGTCAATACAGGGCAGAGTAGAATTGCCCTGATGGGTTTCCAGGCTGTACATCGCTACGGGAACAGAAAGTCTTATCTACCTCCAGTGGGACAGCTGACAGTTCTGAACTGCTGACCTGGTGATTAACAGCCTAACTTGCAGCCCTCTGCACCAGTGGTTCTCAAGCTTCCTAATGCTGTGACCCTTTCAGACAGTTCCTCATGCTATGGTGACCCCCCCCCCAACCGTAAAATTATTTTCGTTGCTACTTCATAATTGTAATTTTGCTACTGTTATGAATCGGGCGACCCCTGTGAAAGGGTCGTTCGACCACCAAAGGGGTCACGACCCACAGGTTGAGAACTGCTGCTCTACACCAACAGCTCCGTATCAGGTCTCAAAGCCCCCAGGGAGAAGAGAGCAATAAAAAAGAGCAAGTAATATAGAATACATCTCTAAGAAAGAAAGAAATCCGTTTTAAAAAATGTTTGTACAGCAGGTTTTCATGTCAATGAACTTCTAGAACAGGTAAAATCATCGACTTGAGTCATAGTGGAGATTAGTGGGTGCCTGGATGGAGGAGTCGGGGGGAGTGAAGACTGACTGACCACACAGGGGCCAAGTCTCCATTTCTCGACTGGAGTGATACACACAGGAGCACAGACATCTGTTGCAACGGTTTACTCGAAACTGTTAGCTCTTATTTAAATAACCCTTCAAGCTGATTGGCTTGAAAAACAGAAAGCTCTGGTCATAGGAATCACTAGCTTTATTGAGCCTGTTCTTTTGTTAAATGCAGATTTCTCCTCACAAAGCATCAAATGAGAGGTAGAGCTAAGGACACTAGAAAGTTCTAAGGGATACAAAGCTCTGTAGTATTTTTATTGGTTAATAGGTCATGCAGACCAAGTATGGCTATGGGATTCGTCTACAAAACATTTTAATACATAACAAACAGAATTTCAATATAATTTTACAGCCTCATTCTAATTATTCATTTCTGTCTTCCCCAAACAAGTGTTGTCAATCGTACTTTAAGGAATTCGGTGAAGAGACAGACCTATATAATACCAACCTTCCTATGACTGACCCACTTACAAGAGAAACGCCAGTTATGAAAAACATGTAAGTAGGGGAAAATGAAACAATACTTACCACCAAACCCATAAAACATGGGCTTCATAAAAAAATTTTTTTTCACTCAAGTAGAGGATCATATTCAACAAATAAAGACTTAAGCTGAGGCCTATGTATTTCCCAATGTCCTAACCGGAGTGACCGGACAAGATATATTTTTGTGGTAGTTTATATATGGCAGCTCAGACTTGTCCACCATCACTCAACATAATTGCTGCTACCTTTTGCCAACAATGTACAATGACAGCCCTGTTCTTTCATTTGCTAACCAATATGATATCCTTAGTCTATTTTAACCAGTCACATATGTTGACTTCAAAGTATGTTTATGTTTGATAGCTTTCCAGTTTTGAAAGTTTTCCAGGCACACTTGATCCTGGGCCAAAAATTGTGCTTCAAATCTCAAAATCTAAAACAAAAGTTACATTAAACGCACTGAATTGTGCTTTATCATGTAAAAATAGGCCATAATAAAAGCTCCAATTTACACTAAAAAAGTTGCCTGAAAGGAAGTTTGTCAGCGATTTCTCCTCAGCTGGGTGTGTATGAAAAGTGCGCCTCGCAGGAGGAGCCTCACCAGCAGCAAAACACACGGAACCACCCAGGGATATGACACAAGCAAAGCTGCCCTCCAACCTGCCTCTCCCACCCAGTCAGGCTTCATTCCCCAAGCAGTGCGTGTGAGAGACTGACAGGGGCTGGTCATCATCTTCCTTGGTGACTACCTAGTCCCGGGTTGCAGAAACAACAAAGCCAATTTAAAGTTTAAGGACAGTGGGGAAAATGTTGTGCGATTCGTAACAGGGCTGTCCTAGACACTCAGAAAGCATTTAAGTACGAATAATTTTCCTTCAACCCTCCAATTCTCTAGAGGTTGGTCACCCATTTCCCTTCAGACTCGGCATGCTGGTGAGCAGTTCTCAGGGTTACATGCTGCAGCGGCGGAACTGACAGACCCAACGCTACTGACGCCACGACTTCACGGAACACCCTGGCCACTGCCCAGAGAGCTAGTCCTCAGGAAGACAGGCCGGCAGGAAAATATTCCTACATGGAAGGTGTTTGAATTGATGAAGCAGGCATACTACAATGGAGTTCTTGTCCTTGGCCTCTCGAGTTAGGCAGGAATAACCGGTGGTAGAATTTTCCAGAAACGCATCTACCTACAAAGAAATCGTGTCAAATCTTCACTCTGTTAACTCTGATTGAAGAAATAGATAAAGCAATCAAGACTATCCCATTTAGTGTTTTCAGCTCCCTTAGCTAAGATCTCACTAGAAATGCCTTTTCAAAACGTTGACGAATAATGCCCATATCAGCCACCACCTCTCAGACTGCACGGCACGCTTATCGACACCCTTTAAAACACTAACAGTTTGTAATAGGTCATTAAATGATTGTACTGTTTAAATGGCAAGCTTTTTAAAAAGTTCATTTTCTGGCTTTCCCAGGCCTTTTCTAGAAACATTCTTTTTTTTTTTTGCTAATCTTCTCTGTATCGTTCCAATTTTAGTATATGTGCTGCCGAAGCGAGCACTCTAGAAACATTCTTATAATCATTTCATTTACATAGAAACTAATAGTCTGGCGTAAAACCCTGTTAAAGATGGAACTCACTCACTGCCCTCCAGTGATTCCGACTCATGGTGACCCTCCAGGACAGGGTAGAACTGCCCATGTGGGGTTCTGAGGCTGGAGGAAGCAGGAAACCCCGTCTTTCTCCAGGTGAAAGGTGGAAGGAAAGGCTTATTACAGTCAAATGAAACTAGTGCATACTACTAAGTTTGATAAAAATATAAACACACCCAAATAATTTCTGAGCATGTGTATATGATCATTTAAATTTTTCTTGAAAAGGAACTTTTCAATTTTTATTTCAAAAATAAACCAGTAAAAAACGCTGAGATAACCTTTTAAATGTATCATGATGCCCTATGGTTATTAAATGGACTGATAGAAAAATGACTCTTAAGTTAGTATTATTCAAGAAGACTTTGAGACAGTTCAGAGTTGGCTCAGTCCTTATCCTACACTCTTTCCCACAGTGCCAACTGCATTGTTCTCCCTGTATTCTCCACAGCCGCATGTGGTCTCCCCTTGACTCTGCAACATGCCCTCCCCCGGCCAGCTAGCTCAGTCTCCAGAGCTTCAACTAACTACTGTCAGGAGATTCTCAAGTTGCTCTCCAGCCCACACCTCACCGGCATCTTTTCCTGGATGTCCTGAATAAATTTCAACCCTCCCCACTCCCCTCCTAGTTGCCCCATTTCAATCAAGACCACCCCGATGAATACCGAATGTGCTCAAAGTCTAGATTACACAGTGTCACTATGTCCTTTAAAAATGGAACTCTGAGCATGTCCTTGCTCTACTTTTAAAGTCCTCAGCATTGATCAAGAAGAGAATAGGCAAATAAATTACGGCATTTTCAGACCACAGAATAAATAGGGTGCCTTCAAAATGGAGGCTAATCAAGGAAATATGATTGTGAACCTTTTCAGATACCCTCCCCACCCCTAACTCCAGGGTTTGCCACGGCTCCTCTCGAAAAATCAACTGTCCGAATTCGAGGCAGGCTTTCTCTCTCTGGGGGAAGATCCTTGCCACCAGTCTTCCCCGGGCCGAGCAGTTTCTCAGGACCAACGGATGGGCTCCACTCCCACGTCTTCTTCCTTGGTGTCAGCTGGTCCCTTTTTCTCTGACCTTAAAAAGATGGACTCAAAATGCCACCTAATTATGTCTAATGCATCCTTTCTCGTTAACATGACTGCCTCTAATCACGCCTCATCATCATCACAGACAACACACAGGGTTATGGCTTAATATCGAGAAGGAACAGTCTAGCTGGCACATGATTTCCAGGGCACAATTCAGCCCATAACAACAATGCAAACAGAAAATGAAAGCATGTGAGTACCAGCCTGCACTCTTGTCTATTCTAATTAATTTCGTCTAAAATACACCCTTAGTATTAGCCGATTTATTTCTATCATAAGTATACTTTGCTTCATGAAACCAAACTACTAAAAATTCAGGTGTTACATATTAAAAAGGATGAACTATTTGCTAAATTCTAACAACACAGCTGGAGTCAGAAAGCAGAAGGAGAGAGAGGGGTTGGCAGATAGTTCACACTCCTTTTCCCATGACTCCTTGGAAGCAGACAGACACTTACTATAAATGATAAAGTAGAAAATTAACAAGATAATCACCGAATTGTATCTTCATGTAAACTCCACTGAGTCTAGTAGACTTTCCAGAACACCAAGAACTAGAACCTCAATAAATATGTATTTGACGAATAATTAAGCTCACGCTGTTCATAACAAATGAATCTCCAACCACTCTGCTTTTATCTCTTAATTTGATATTCAAAAACATATCCTGCTGAGACGCTGATTCTGCACCTTCTCAGAGGCAGGCTACAGGGCCACGATGGCACGCGGGGCCAGTACGCCCTGTGCGTGTGGGGCTGATCCTCTGGGAAAAGGACACTGTGTATAAGACCTTGTCTGGGACTTCAACCCGGGGCTCCAAGATGTGAATGCAACATGCCGCATGGAGTAGGGAACCAGTGGAGAGGTCTGAGGGGCTGGCCCCAATCCCAACTACCAGGACAGCTGCCCTTCCTCCCAGAAGAATTTATTTCAGAGGACAACACTGAGGCTGCAGCTTGGGAAGAGGGACGTGTTTGATCAGAGCACACAGGAGCATACGAAGGGGGAGGACAAGAGGAAGGGAGAAAGAAAAGCACATCCTGGCCCACCAACGCTTGAGGATGATATTTGCACTCAGAGCAGCCAATCCACAGAGAAGACCATATGGCCAGCCCCACTGTGAGACACGACTCATAACCCTACAGGGGACAACACAGGAGACACAGTGTGGGAATTGCACCCAATCTGATCCCACCACACCAAGGCAAAACACTGAGGGTGTGCAGCAGAAAAGCAAGGGAAACAAAGCATCGAAGTCCCCAGGGAATACCATAAATAGACTTTGGGGCTAAGGCTTGGCACCCCATCAGACTCTATCAGAAAACACTCCTGAAGGTCAACAAACAGTCCTTGAAATAACTACAAGCTTTTCTTTTCTGTTGTTGTGGTGGTGGTGGTGTGGGGTTTTGTTTTGTTTGTCATTGGCTTGTTGTTGTTTTGTTTTTTGTTGCTTGGCTTTGCTCTGTCTTGTTTTTGTTCATAGTATTATCTCTGCAGGTCTGTCTAAATACAATAGGCTGGATGAACAATCTGGAGGAGAAAACATGGGACCAACAGTTCTGGGGTAACATGGGAGAGGGGGAAGTTGGGGGAAAGGAAGTGGTGTTAACAAACCCAGAGACAAGGGAACAAGTGATCCAAATCTGTGGTAAGGAGGGTGTAGGAGGCCTGGTAGGGCGTGATCAAGGGTAATGTAACCAAGAGGAATTACTGAAACCCAAATGAAAGCTGAGCATGATAGTGGGACAAGAAGAAAGCAAAAGGAAATAGAGGAAAGAGCCAGGAGGCAAAGGTCATGTATAGCGGTCTAAATAAAGGCATGCACATATGTAAATCTTTATATATGAGGATGGGAAATAGATCTATGTGCATATATTTATAAGTTTAGTATTAAGGTAGCAGGTGGAAATCAGGCCTCCACTCAAGTACTCCCTCAATGCAAGAATATTATGTTCTATTAAACTGGCATTTCCTGATGCTCACCTTTCTGATACAATTGCTGAAGACAAAGCGGGTGCATAAGCAAATGTGGTGAAGAAATGTGATGGTGCCCAGCTATCAAAAGATACAGCATCTAGGGTCTTAACGCCTTTAAGGTAAACAAGCGGCCATCTAGCTGAGAAGCAACAAAGCTCACATGGAAGAAGCATACCAACCTATGTGATCATAAGGTGTCGAAGGGATGAGGTATCAGGCATCAAAGAAGAAAAAATCGTATCATCGTGAATGAGGGGGAGTGCGGAGCCCATCTGTAGGCAACTGGACATCCCCTTACAGAAGGGTCACGGGGAGAAGATGAGCCAGTCAGAGTGCAGTGTAACAACGATGAAACATACAACTTTCCTCTAGTTCTTTAATGCTTCCTCTCCCCTCACTATCATAATCTCAATTCTACCTAACAAGTCTGGCTAGACCAGAGGATGTACTCTGGTACAGATAGGAACTGGAAACACAGGGAATCCAGGACGATGATCCCTTCAGGACCAGCAGTGAGAGTGGCAATGCTGGGAAGGTGGAAGGAGGGTGGGGTAGAAAGGGGGAACCAATTACAGGAATCTACATTTAACCCCCTCCCTGGGAGACAGACAACAGAAAAGTGGGTTAAGGGAGATGTGGGACAGTGTAAGAGATGACAAAATAATAATTTATAAATTACCAAGGGTTCATGAGGGAGGGGGCAGTGAGGAGGGAGGGGGGAAATGAGGAGCTGATGTCAGGGACTTACATGGAGAGCAAATGTATTGAGAATGATGAGGGCAACGAATGTACAAATGTGCTTTATACAATTGATGTGTGTATGGATTATGATAAGAATTGTATGAGCCCCCAATAAAACGATTGGGGGAAAAATACTTTGTCTGGGTGGGCCAACCACAGAGGAGTAGACTTTCCCACCCCACTTCTAAACTTAATTTTAATAATGTCGTTTTGTCTCCAATTATAAAAATAAGCTGAAATCTTTAGGGTCCACTGTTTCTAAAAATAACTACTTTTTAGGAGGTAAAAATCAAAGGCTTGAAGAAGTTAATTAGATACTTTTGATGTATTAGTATTATTTTTCTCTCATTTATCAGAGAGAAACAAAACATTAATATTCTACTTTCTACTCATATTTCCCCTCAGATTATTAATGATGATGTTCTATCATGACTATTCCAATTAATTTCAAGTTTCTTTTTTAAGTCACTTTATCGGATAAATAAAAATCCAAAAATGTAAATTCTTTTCATCCTAAGCTTGGCTCAAAGGGAAGAAAATTTCCTTTCAAACACTGCATCCTCCCTTTAGTCCATACCCTGGGAGAGGGGTGAAGTGCCCAGGGCTGGCTGTGAGTCACAGGTCCTTCTCTGCCTTGAGCCTGTGGCTGCAGTGTCAGTGAGCCAGCACTCACTTCCTCACAAAGCAGGGCCAGCCCACCATTCGCTGATGTGCTTTCTTATAGTCAGTAAACAACACACAAAGAGCTCCAACACGGCCAAGTTGTCTCTCCTTTAAAGATTTTCCAAATAAAGAGCCTAAAGGCAGCTCCTGACTAGAAGCTGTCTTCTCCTCCCTCTCCCGGCTCCGTCCCTTCCATAAGTTCAGCTCTCCTCTCCTCTTCCCTTCTTGCATTAGTCTCCCCAAGACTCCTACTATGCATTCTCCACCACTTTACCTTCTCCAGCCCAGGATGCTCTCTTGCCCTCAAGTCATTTTCCTCGGAAACAGACAAGATGGCCACTGGCCCCACTGGAATAAACACCTCCACCCTGGATTGTTGTTGGAAAATAAAGGACATCTTAGGAATACTGGGTTCTAGGCCAACTTACCTTTGAACAAAAAGAACCTCTTTACTTGGTCCAGTGTAGCTTACCAGTACTGCACTAGGGGTTGGAACTAAACAGGAACTAGCAATAACATGTTCTGTTTGTTTGTTTGTGTTATCTTGTTTTGCCTTTCTGTCCACAGTTCTCTCTCAAGAATGTCTTTATAAAAAAATCAAGCCTGAGTCAAAGAAGCATCCGAAGGCCCCCGCGAGCCCTGACCACTACTACGAAGCTGTTCTTAGTCGCAGGCAAGCAGGTCCCAACTCATAGCAACCCCTGTGGGTTTCCGAGTCTCTAACCAGTGACAGTAGAAAGACCCATCTTTCCTAGTAACTGACCTTTCCTGACTGACAACATGCCTAAAGCAAGCAATCCAAAGTCTTGCCATCCTCACTTCTAAAGACATTCTGGTTGTGTACTTCTATTTGTCCCATCACGAGGAGCACCCACCCCAAAATGGATTTTCCCCCTAAAGCTATGTATTACATTTTTTTTACAAAACCAGCTTATCACCTTCAAAGTACTCTCCATTATACTTGATACGTTTGTCAAATCTGCGATTTTATTCTTGGAAACATTTTTCAAACTCATCTGTTTGGATGGCTGACAGCACCTCCCTCATTTTTTCTTCATCTTTTCTATGTCATCAAATCACTGTCTTTTCATGTCCCTCCTTTTAAATTTTTTTGGATCATGTCCCTCTCCATTCGTGGAAACAAAACGAGGTTGCAAGGAGGAAGGTCAGGGGAGTGAGGTGGGTGGGGCAAGAGAGGCATGCTGTATTTGCCAAAAACCAGTGCACTATGGATGGCTACGTGAGCAGGTGCATTGTCATGGTGGCAAAACCAGTGTCCCAACTGTCACAAATCAGGTCTTTTTTGTCACATATTGTTAGGCAATTTTTTCAGAGCCTCTAAATAGAACGCTAGATTAACGTCTGACCTGGTGGAACGAACTCCAAATGCACTACAAGTCGACATTTTTGCCCCTTAGGGAAGTTGATGGACGTCCAGAATGAGGTTTGTCATCAATCAACATTTCACCTTTAAACCACTTGTACACTTGATGTTTTTTCCCCATAGCACTGTCCTTGTAAGCTGTGTGCAACATCACAACAGTTCCTGCAGCATTTTCCCCCCAAGCTATAAACAAAATTTCACAGTTGCACACTGTTTTCTTGAATTGGTCATCACAAAAAACAAGGCTTGAGTGAAAACTGATTTTACTGGGTGAAAACTGATTTTACAAAAAAATTCACTGTGAGCAGCAGGAATCTTCCTAGGCAATCCCACTGGGTGCACTAACTCAGAATGAGTTGCTTGATGCTTGCCGAGCAGGAAAAATGTGTATGATAAAAGCTCTTCTCCACCCAGCACAATTCTGGGGTTTTTGGGATAGCGCCTCATAAAGCCAATGTTCTTCACTTTTCCAATGTTCTTCACTTTTTCAATGTTCTTACTTTTTTTTTTTTATATTCTTACTTTTTTAATATCCCATTTTTGCATACGGGGAAAACACCAAGCAGCCAAATCCAATATTACATTTTCAATACCAAGGACCACTAATTTTTTTCCCCCAAATAGTAGACCTAATATAACTTTCTGATATAAGGAAGAACGCTCCACATGTACTTGATTTGGTTATTACTCCCCATGTAAGGAGCCATGATTTTAGATCAGTTCAGCACTCTGACTTCCCAAAGTCATCACATCAGTCTTTGTCCAAATGCCTTTGCTTTAACATCATGTTATTCTAGGAAAATGCTGACACTGATGAAACAGAAAGCTTCTCAGCTACATTAACAGGTCCATAATGGCACTTAAAGATGTCCTCGCCACATTCTCTACCCTCGTGCTTTCATTCAACGGAAACGCCACCACCAGACTTCTAAACTTCAGCCTCAAAGATCCAACCGTTTACTTGACATGTATGTCATTTCAAACTGAACATGTTCTAAATAAAATTCTCGATTCCCTCCCTATCCCCGTCAGAATTCTCACTCTCTACATCCATTCTCTACAAACTAATCTGAAGGTGCTTTTAAAGTAAACTAGATCAACTCATCCACTGCCCTGCTTAAAATCCTCCAATCACCATCCTTGTACATTCAGAATGAATTTAAATGTCTTATCAGGACCACTGCAAGGGACCCTTATGGTACATGTTAGACTGATAACCACAAGGTCAGCAGAGAGTAACAGACGCTCTGAAGGAGGACGAGGACTTTCTACTCCTGGCAAGAGTTCCAGTCTCGGACCCCGACAGAGACAGTTCTACCCTGTCCTCTAGGGTCACTGTAAGTGGGAACTGACTGGTTGGCAGTGAGATCAGGAGCATGACAGAGCTCTCTGACTGGTTACAACTTTCCTTTCTAGTCTCTTTCACAGGAGGCTCTATGAGGTGCAAACGACGACTTTGGTTGCTAACCAAAGGTTGAAGGTTCGAGTCTATTTGGTGATCTACCTCTGACACACATGGGGTCGCCATAAGTCCTAATCATCTCCATGGAAACTGGCTAAGACTCCTTCACACCGCTCTCCCACTGTCAATCTTGCTCGGGACTAACATCTGAGGCCCCTACAAAATATACGACACTCACGCTTGTCAGGGTCATTAAGCATGCTGCTTCTGCTGCCCGGAATATTCTTTTCACGTCCTGGTTCCTTCTGAATGTTAGGTGTCAGATCAAATGTTAACTCTGCACACAGGCCTTCTCTGATCACGTCCTATGAAACAACATGCTTTACAGTTCCTGCGGCCCTTCTCTTTCATTCAGTTTCCTCACAGCTGTGACCACTGTCTGAAATTAGGACAACTTCTTTAGTTGTGTACAGTTTGTCTTTGTTACCCGAAGGCAGGAGCTTTGTGTGTCTTCTCATCACTGTATCCAATGCCTACCTAGCCAGAGCCTGGCCCACAGTCCCAAAACACACCCACACTGAGCTCACAGCCTTCGAGTCCATTCTGACTCACAGCGGCCCTGCAGGGCAGAGTGGAATGCCACTGTGGGTTTCCAAGGTTGTAAATCTTTACAGTATAAAGCCTCATTATTTCTCCCTGGCCCATTGTAATTCTCAACAAACACTTATTCCATGAGTCAAGTACTTCATATCATACCAACTAGAAGGTAAACAAATGCAGTGGTGAAATTTCGAATTCCTGCAAATGTTCCTTCCAGGAAATTCTCAGTCAGATGTGTGGCTCGTTTATTTTGTGGATTATCTACATATCTGCCTGTGCATTTGTTCCCTCTGTCATCAATGCTCTGCACCTGCAGCTTTACCAGGAGCTGATGATCATTCTCATCGCTGCTCAAATCAAATCTGTTCTCCTGAGTAGGACTTGCCCCAGTTACTGTAACTATAAGAAATTAGTACACAGACTTCCCCCTCAGATCATCTATCACATCATCCACCTTTTTGTTTCTTCAGTTCTTACTATCGAATCCTTTAAAATCAGTTTGCTTGTTTGCTTAAGACAAGCAAAAATGTTTCGCTTCAAGCAATCAACAACCACTGTTCTCCTATCACTGCAAGTATCTGACACACACTTCCTTAAGACAGGGTCCTGGGCAGACGGGAAACACAGCAGCTCACTTTGCAACAACAGCTAGAGCATCGTAGGCCACTTTTCAACCATGGAAAGAAAGAAAGAATCTAAGCACTGGAAATATTTTCTATTTTGGGGGGGGGTGTTGTTAATTAACAGCTCATTTTATCCAGGTGCTTGAACAACGGCAAGCATCTAAATAGAGCAGTTTTTTTGTTTGTTTTTAATGATCATCTATTTTCTTTTTAAAAAACATCACGGAAATTAATGAAAACCAATGTACTAAACAAACGGCCCATGCAGACAGCATAATCCACCAAACTAAAAAAGTGGGACAGTATCCTGGGGAGGCACCAATCTGCTCAGCAACAGATAAGAGATGGGCCGGAAATAGACGACCGCTGTGACCATCCACTGTTCTCAGCACGACGGCATTTCTGCAGTAAGAAAAAAATGTGCGGTTCAATACTACACCTGCTAAAACATAATAACAATAAACTCAATCTCTGCGTCGTCCAATAACCAATTTGTTTAATTTTGTGCTTTTTTGAGCTACCTAAGCTAGAAGGATATTGTTAGTAATATCCCAGACCTGGAGATATGTCACCTTCTACTATACCAAACCATTTAAATTTAGCAACCAAAAATGCATGGGCAGTTATTAGTTTTCTCTTTCGAGGAGGTCAAAAGTCCTAGATAATATATATTTACCCCACCTTCAATAACCATCATAAATGATTGCTGGCCGGTTTGTATAATATCAAACAATTTCCGAACCATTCCCGTTTACTACTTTGAACAAGTTACAAATATGAAAATACAAAAGGAACGTAAGTTTTTCACCTTTACTTTATATACAAAATATGTGGCAACTTCTGTCAATATATGTTAGACTCTAACTCTGAAAACATCAGATAAATGAAACCATATGTGTATATGTACTATATTTGGTGCAGAATAAAATGAAATAAGTAAAATTCAATAGAGAAGAAATCAGGCAGATATCAAAATAATGTTACAGGAAGATATTCTGGCAGAAACATAGCATAGAGATTAGATAAAGTAAATCTTGAGGAGGCAGGTTCCCATAGAAACTCTATTCCCATAGTTCTTTTCATTAGAACTGATCAAAGCCAACACCATCATTGAACCAATCTGTAAAGCAGTCCAACTAAATCAGTATTAAAATAAGGGCTGACGATCCACATGAAGTCAGCTCACTCAGTCACAACCCATGTTTTTTTTAAGTTACAAACCTACTCATGTATAAGGCGAGTTTTTCAGCACAAAAAAATGTGCGGAAAAACTGGGGTTCGGCTTATACGTGGGTCAGTGTACCACCATCTCGCTGTCGTCCCCCCACCCCTTCTCCCGGGTGATTGCCCTTTCTCCGCTGTTCATTCAAAGCCCCGCGGACACTGCCGGGCTTTGAATGTTTGTTTACTCACATCTAACCAGAGCCGTCCTATGACGTGTATCTTTGAATAAGCCTTTTAAAGACCGTGTGTGAAGGATGTGGCATGAATGGATGTCATCTGGTCAAGCCCGACTAACAAAAGGAGGAAATCTCATGAAGCCTGACAGAGAGTTAATAGCAAAGTGGGTTCGAGATGCATGGGAAGACATTCCAGAAGACATGGTGTGACGTGCCTTCCAGAAATGTAGTATTAGTAATGCTATGGATGGCAGAAAATGGCAGAAAATGACAGCAGTGATGGTGAGGACGGCGATCTCAGTGAGGACAGCGTCTATGATGAGCTCACACCAGCTGAAGCTCTGCATTGGGATATGGATGATGATGAGGAATCCAGTTTTGAAGGATTTTACCTCTTTACATTTTAGCTTGGTTGCTGATTGAGCTCAGGGAATAGTACTCACTCTTAAGGTATCATTGTTTTTGTTGAACCTATTTTCCACTTACTGTGCTGGCTTACTAATGTTAAATGACTTGTCCTTTTACTTGTGTTTTTATTTAAAATAAATATTTAAATACATTACCCACTGATGTCTCAATTTTTAGTAATTTTATTTTCATTTGTTTTGATTATTGAAACTCACCAATAGCTTCTGCATTTTCCACCCTAGGCTTATACTGGAGTCAATCTGTTTTTCTGGTTTCCAAAGTAATAATTAGGTACCTCGGCTTATACTCGGGTCGGCTTATATTCAACTATATATGGTACTTATATACTTTTGTTTCTGTAATACGTGTAACTACATAAATAGGCATGGCTCTTGTAGTAAAATTTACTTGTAACTGTGGGTCACAGTCAAGAGAATTGAAACACTAGAGCAGATGATAGCTAGATTCTCTTCAACTCTAGAGTCGTACTTCTACAGCTAAATCTCTCAACTAGGGAAAAGAGGGCTAATAGATCATTTCCCCTTTATTTAATGTTTATGAGGGGGTCTTCAAATAGCTCGTGGAAAATGCACCTAACGAAAAAAAAATCTTTCTGTGAAGAATTGCAGCAGGAGATGAAATTTGGCTTGACCAGTAAGACCCTGAAGCCCAAGCACAACCAGAGCACTGTCTCTCAAGAGGCAGAAGGGGGTGCAGTCAGAGCAAAGGTCATGGCAACAGTTTTTGGCAATGATGCTCAAGGCACCTGCTTGCTGACTTCCGAGAGAACCAAAAGAACAATACCATCTGCATATTGTGAGCGTTTTAAGAAAGCTGGCCATGGCTTTCCAATAAAAACACCTCGGAGCATCACCAGAGAATCATTCTCCACCTTGACAGTGCTTCTGCTCATTCCCCTCATCTAACGGGCAATTCTAGAGTTTCAATAGCAAATCACTACGCATCTCCCCCCACCACCCGACCCCCCAGTCCTGATTGGACCGCTTCTGACTTTTTTGTTTCCTAATCCTAAAAAGTCTTTAAAACGCATCCATTTTTCTTTAGTTCATAGTGTTAAAAAAAAAAAAAAGACTGGACCCACATGGTTAAATTCCCTGGCACCTGGGTCATTTAGGGGTGGACTAACTAGCTGGATCATCACTTACAAAAGTGCCATGATCTTTATGGAGCTAATGTTGAGAACTAGAACAATGCTGTTTATTTTAGTTAGTGTGAAATAAACTTGCACGTCACTGAAGAATGCAAGTCCATGTCAGTGGGACCTTTCTTCCCTTCAGAGCCGCTCCAAACAGTGGAAAGCTGTCAGGCAGGTCACCTGAAGAGCTCTTGTTTACTCTTTTGAAAAATAAGTTTAACTTTATTATTTTTGTTGTCATTTATATTTTAATGCTTTCCTGTTGTGGAATACTTACAAACAAGCAAATGCAGATGGCGTAAGATATGAAAATAATAACTCATAATGTATCAAGGGTTCCTGAGGGCGGGAGAGTGAAAAATGAGGCGCTGATCGCCCCTTACAGACTGAGTTACTAATAAACGCATTCTGTGTAAGCTGCACAATGCACAGCCCACCTCATCAAATTAAACCATAACCGCGTGCGTGCCTTTAGACCCCTATTTGTCCATGTGGCTCATTCTTCATCTCTTTATTCTTGCCCTTTCCCACTCCCCCTCTCCATTGTCTATACCCCTAGTCTTTAAATCTTATGATTTAGTGTGAAAAACATTTTTAAATTTTCCTTTTAATGGTGGTGTCATAAAATATTTATCTCTATGAGACTGCCTAATTTTGCTAAGCATGATGTTTTCCAATTTTGTCCATGTCTCATCAGGGCTTTCCAAGGATGCCTAAGATTCACTGCATAAATGTACTAGGGTCTGTTGATCCATTCCTCTACTGCCAGGGTTTTTGGCTATTACAGAAATCACTGCAGTAAATATGCAAGTGCCCATGCCTGTGTTCTGTTCCTTATTTAAGGTGTATACCAAGTTGAGCAACTGCAGGATCGTAAAAATATTTGTGTTTGCATTTGTTTAAGGGAGCAGCATAGTGATTACTGTAATTTTACTATTTCTCCAACAATGTATGAGCATTCCGGTCTCTCCACATCCTCTCTAGCATTTATTTTCTGTTGTATTTTGTTTATAATTTTGCTAAGTGTGCCGGAGTGAGCAGTATCGCATTGCTGTTTTAATCTGTATTTTCCTTACTGCATTGTTTCCTATGGTTGCTGACTTTCCGGACGCCATCTTGAATAAATTGTCTGTACATGTCTTGTGCCTGTTTTTGATTGGATTTTTAAGTGTATTTCTTTATTGGGTGTTGTAGTTTTCTCCTGATTTTTGAAATCATTGCTAACTATTTTCTCCCCAGTCTTTGTGCACATCCAAACGTCATGTTTTTAGAGGGGCTCAGCCCTCTCTTTGTCTTCCATAGGAGGTTATTTTTCATTATGTTCGGAAGGATATTTACGCCTTGTACTAGGGCCCTTAAGTTCGTCCACATTTTTGTTGATGGTCTTTTATGTTTCTAGAACTCATATTTAGGTCTTTATTCCACCTTGAGTTCGTTTTTGTACATGGTGTAAAGAACGGGTCCAGCTGCATTCTTTTTTTTTTTTTTACTCAGTATCTTTTCTGTATTTTAAATGTCACATTTACAATACTTTCTTCTCTAATTAATGCTTTCATGATTACAGTATTGGCAGTTACTTGAAATCAATTTACTTTTGAAATCAACAATAAGGAAACTTGTTTTCTGAGAAGATTCCTTTAGGAATCTCTGCTCAGTTTCAGATTGAATATGCGTGGTGAGAGGACACAATTCCGACACACTCCTTTCCTGATTCTTTTTTTTTTAATAAATTATTTTATTGAGGCTCATACAACTCTTATCACAATCCACACATACATCAATTGAGTAAAGCACCCTTATACATTCGTTGCCCTCATCATTCTCAAAATTCGCCTTCCACTTGGGTTCCTGGAATCAGCTCATTTTCCTTTTTACCCTCCCCCTCCGTCCCTCCCTCATGAACCCTTAATAGTTTATAAATTATTATTTTATCTTATCTTACACTGCCCGGTGTCCTGCTGCATTCTTTTGCAGGTGGAGAGCCAATTACACTCTTCCCCACTTACTGTGTTTTAGTCCTTAAAGCTTATGCTTTTAATTTTTTAATCTTTCAATTCCAATTTTCCACATATCTTGAAGACCCCTGTAACTTCAGTTGTCTTAATGGCAAGCAACAGCATTCAGCTGCTGTTAGTTAACTCTGCTAACTGAAATAACATGAGGGCTTAAAGTGGCGACGCTGAGGTAGTTCACAGAATCTGCGGCAGAGCTGAGCCACCAGGCTGAGGAGGACAGAAATCAGGCAGCCCCAGCTCACAGACTTCTACCCAGAGCACTGCCTCGATCAGTAACTCCCATCATCTGCTCAGATTCCCCACTCAGGTTTTCAGATTTCCAGGAAAGAATCTAGCTGGCCCTAACTAAACTAGCTAGCTTGGAATCTAGCTTACATCTGCTACATTAAACCTTCGATCAATCGGTAAACACCCGGAGCAGGATAAACAACATATGCAGTCCTGTCATGTTCTATTCACACAACTGCCTCTTGATCCATGCACAAGTTCAGTACAAGCACAATGAAGTGTTCTGGAAATCCCATTCTTTGCATAGTCAATGAAATACAAGTAAACATCTTTCTGTTACTCTCTGCTCTGAGCCAAGATCCAGCTGACATCAACAACGATACCACTTGTTCCATGTCCTCTTCTGAATCCAGCCTGAACCCCTAGCAATTCCCTGTCAATGCACTGCTGCAATTGCAAGAAGTATTCCTATTCTTTGGATAGCCCCTGCTCCCTTCTCAGCATATGACTGCCGCCCCTACTTTACACGGGTATGCGCTGCTGCTTGAAGGCACGATGACAGTGGAAACGAGCCCTCAAAAGTTCTTGGGGAAATTATATTGCTTTAACCCCATTTCCCCATGAATTTTACACAAGATCATCATCTATTCATTTCCTACACTTCTTTTCAAAATAAGGAAGCAAGTACCAATTAAATAAATACATCCAGAAAATATTCTTACTGGTCAAAAATACAACTACCCTATTTACCTTCTCTGGTTATAATAAAAAAAACCTATGTGGTAGGGCTTTATTAACTATTAATAAGCACCTTAGAAATAGAAGTTCTGTTTTGTTTTTGTGGAAGGTCATGTGGTATAAACTGCTTATGAGGGTTTTGGAGTCAATACTTCAAATCCTAGCATCATCCATCATTCCTTCAATTTGACCTTGGACAAGTTACTGCATACACTCGTTCATAAGCCAAGTTTGTCAGCACATTTTTAATGCCATTTTTGTGGTAAAATTAGGTGCCTCAGCTGATCATCAGGTCAGCTTATATTCGAGTATATACAGTAACTCATCTTTTGAATGTCAGTTTCCTCAAATATAAAATAGAAATTAAAAAAGCAAGCAAGCAAATAACCCAAACCTGTTGCCTACAAGTGAATTCCAACCCACAATGACCTGTAGCTCAGAGAGGAACTGCCCCATAGGCTAGGGTTTCCAAGGCTATAATGGAAGCTGCCTGCCTTTGGATTCTCCCATGGAGCAGCTAGTGGGTTCCAACCATGACTTCAGTTAGCAGCAGCATTCTTAACCACGGTGTTACTAAGGCTCCTCAAAATGGAAATAGGCCACTTACTTATACCATGCAACACATTACTCTCCTCGTGCCTCATTGCATTCCAGTTTCAAAGCCCCAGTTCTATCCTGCAAGGCGGCCCCTGACGGTCCCTCTACGCCTCTTCAGGGTAGAAGTCAGAGACCTACTGTACCTCCCGGCCTAGCCCAGCATGCACAGGAGCAACAGAAAAAGGGTCTGTCCATGAACGAATGCCCACCACCTTCATGGTAAATATGCAACCTAGTAAAGAGATTTAGAAACTTCAGCTCAAGATTGCAATCTGTAAATAAGTCCCCTCACTTGCTTTGTTTTCTCTCCCCCTTCCTGTTTCTTTTACCATTAGTAGGATTCAGGGGAGATGGGAATGAGGAAGCAACTATCCAGTCAGAAGCATTCCAAGAAGAGTGAAACCAAGGAGCTGGGGGATAACATCTTTTTGCCTAACCTGTTCTAGATCCTTTAGGCCTTTATCTACCAAGCCTACCTCAAAAATACCTCTCCCATACAACCTCTCTTCTGCATCGCCACGGACTCTACTTCAGCTCAGTCAGGTCTTTAGGTCTTTCAACAGCCTCCCTCCCCAAAGGTATCACTTCTACAACACCACACTGTGACTGTCCAAAGATAAAGCTGACCATACCTCTCTCTAGTTTAAAGCTCTTCCACTTCCACTACAAAGATGGAATGGCATAGAAGATGATTCATGCCCAATCCTCACCTAGCTTTCTACCTCATTTTTAACAAATCCCAAGCTTGCACTGAGACGGGGCTTTCTACTTCCGCAAAGTTAGTCTCAGAGACTCACAGGGTCACTATGAGTCAGCAGCAACTCAATGACAATGAATTTGGGTTTTTTGTTTGTTCAGTATTTTCTGGGTGCAAAAGCTTCAATTGGTCCAGTCAATTCTGACTAAGCCAAACACATACCTTGGTGGCAGAACGATCCTGTAGGTTTCTAAGACTGTCACCTTTATGGAAACAGGACGGTCACATCTTAGTCCCATGAAGTGGCTGGTGTGTACAAACATCTGACCTTCTGGTTAGCAGCTGAGTGTTGAACTATTGCACCATTCGGGCTCCGTGGGACACCCCAACCCTAAGTCTTCCCTGAGTACATTCCCTTGTAACACGCCCTTCAGTTGTCTACCTCATAAACTCCTTTCCATCCTTCAAAACTCAGCTAAAGAGTAGGGCTAAGTGTGATTCCTTTGTACTCCTAAAAGCATATGGTTATCACTTGTTTTGTTTCTTGTACAACCTCCACTAGAAAGTAGGACACTGGACAAGAACTCTTGAATCACAACACATAGTGCATAGTACACAATAGATAAAGAGACTAATAAATGACTCAGCCAACCTCACTAATTATAAGTACAAAAGAACATTGAGAGTTCATCTAGTACAATACCCAGCCATTCATCAGGCTCCATCGACGAAAAGGTAAAGTCGGGAGTTTGAAACAAACTTCTACACGTGAACACTGACTCTGACAAGATAAACAGGGTTGTAAAGAATTTTAAAATATGTGAATCTGTAATTGATACCTAGAAATGTTACTAGAAGTAATGGACTCCAACTTGGGTATGTGTTCATGGGAAAGAAGTAACTGAGTTCCAGCACCATGCATGAAGAAGAAAGCTGTTCAACAACAGCTGTGCAATGTTTACAACAGTTTTCACACCACGGTAGAAATGATTATACATGATGATCAGAAGCCATCTCCTCGCCTACAACTGCAATGTTGCATTTATATCATCCTTTTAAGTAAGATTTTTCAAGCTTTTAGAGCAGAAGAAAATATTTTTAAGGCTGTACATGAATGAATCTCACTTTTCTCTCCGCTGATCTCTTGGGAAAGGTGGAGCCGGTCACACCCTGGTGAAGCTCTCCTTCGACCTGAGTAAGTAAGAATGGTGCATCCCATCCCAATCCCCCTACAAATGACCAGTCGATCCTTTCGCATCATCACAGCACAGCGGTTCTCAACCTGTGGGTCGCGGCAACCCCTTGAGGGGTCCAATGACCCTTTCACAGGGTCGCCCGATTCCTAACAGTAGCAAAATTACAGTTATAAAGTAGCAAGAAAAATAACTTTATGGTTGGGGATCACCATACCATGAGGAACTGTATTAAAGGGCCATGGCATGAAGAAGCTTGAGAACCACTGTCACAGCAGATGATGCCAAAATTACGTAACTGCCAACCCCTGCCAAGCTTTGTGAGTTTGCGGGAACACAATTCAATACTTGACCCAAGTGGGACATACTTTTTTGGCGGAGGGGTGTTCCTCTGTGATTTTAATTTTAACCTAACATGACTCTTCTGTGATCGCCACATGGTCATACATATCTAATGTTAACTGAAATATACATGCACGTCAGCTTTCAGAATGGTGTGCATTTTAAGTGGATATATTTACAGTTGTCCTGTATGTAAACATGCGTAATGTTCATTAGGGAGATCACAATTACAATCCAATAGATAATATCTAGCAGTCTAATGGATAATACTTCTATGCTGAAATTAAACTGCAATGCAGTATCTTAAATACTAATTGGCTTTCAAATAGTATCTGAAAATACTTTTCTCAGTGATCCAAATATACAGAAAACATTTTAAAGGATATACTTTCAAAATCTCCCTTTATATGCACTATAACTTAAAGCACATGTTCTTCAAGGCTTCTCGTTGAAAAATGAAAATAAAGCAAGCATATTCCTCTCAAATCCCCACAATCTCCATCCCAAAATCAATAATCAAACCAAACCCGCTGTCATTGTGCAGGACAGACTAGAAGTGCCTCCAAGAGCTTCCAAAGCTGCACATCTGTGTCGAAGTACACTGCCACATCATCCTCCCACAGAGCAGCTGGTGCGCTCCCACTGCGGACCTGTTGCTTGCAAGGCAAACACTGTGACCACGTTCCATCAAGGTTCCAAAGCAATAAGAAGGTCTGCTTAGCCAACTGTGGGTTAGTCACACATCCTTTCCTTTTAAAAGATTGATTCTTAAGACAAACCCCAGAAGAAATAAAAAATTAAGCTTCTGATGGGACACCGATGGGACACTAGAATTCAATCGTTTGGGAAAACTTTCAATATTTATTCTCACATCCTATGTCTGCTTAAAGGTTATGTGCAGGATACTCATTCTCTTACCAGCTTAACTCTCACAAATATATAGAAGCTTAAAAAGTTCTTGGGAAAACGGAAGTAAAAAATCATGGACTTTTTGCACATACTTTTGAAGCCCTCTTGTATCTAGTGCACACACACAAGGCATCCTACTTTAGAGTGGGCATTTCTATTTGAATTTAAATTTTTTAATTTAAAAACAATAGCATGATAATATATAAATATTAACAGTACAGAAATGTGTTAAATAAAAATCAGTCTCCCTCTCTCTCTTCAACATCATTTTAATACATTTTCCAAAAGGAAATATTCACAGTTGGTGTGTATTTTTCAAACAATTGCCTAGCATAGATTTCATTGGGAAATTTTACACTAAATGAATTTGTACTAAACCTTTTTTTTCAATAAGATGATACTTTTGCTATCACTATACACTTGTCCCCCCAAAAAAGGGCTGTGAGGCAGCATACAGAAGTAAAACATCCCAAATTTCTAAAACAATTTAAAGGAGGGAAAGAGGGAAGTGTCAAAATATTCCGTGCAAACAGACATACTATTTTTAGTTATACTTCCCAAAAGGCAAGGCAGAGGAGGAAACTGATTATCTGCATAGCTCTCATTACTCTAAAAAATCATTCTTAAAGAACAAAGTTTTATTAATTTGAGAAATGTTCTCACATAGTAGTTCCATAACATAACAGTATCATCCATCATAACTTCACAACAATGAGGAAACTTGAATTCACACTGCGGCAAAAATTCAATGTACACAATTAAAACAGAGGTCAGTAAATATGATACAACGAAAGGTTAAGATAATGTCAAGTGTGATGGGTGTTTTCAAGTTCCAATAACCCATGGTAGAAATCAGAACCAGAGGAACAGGGTGCCTCCACACCAACCACACCACACCACACCAACCACATACCACACCACTACACACCGCATACCACACCACATACCAAACCCACCATACCACACCATATGCCACACCAACCACACACACACCAACACCACACCACACCACACAACACACACCACATACCACACCAACCACACAACACACAACACATACCACACCCACCACACCAGCTACATACTATACCGTACCACACCATACCAACCACATACCACACCATACCCACCACACCAACCACACCATACCACACACTACCAACCACATACCACACCACACACATATCATACCACACCAACCACACCACACCACAAATATCATTTCCTGCTATCAGGTTTAAATGAATACATTCAAAGCAATCAACAGATCAATATAATGTGAATGAAACTTGAGAGTGATAGACGGTGCAGTCTACCCAACCTTTCATTTTTCAATATTTCTAAAAGTATCTTTATATAAACTGTACTAGGAAAAAATGCAGAAAACATGCAGTGCTTGGTCATTCTTAATAAAGATGATCTAAAAAGATCCCTACTTTTAAGGTTATCTAATACATGCATATCTCTATCTGAAGGAGGACTAAGCAAACACTGACTCACAAAGCCACCCCTGCCCTTGGTAATGACCCACGTGGCCTTGACACAATGGGAATGGAAGGACCATCCAAGTGGAAGAGCGCCTGATTAAGGCATCTAAGAACTCTACTTGCTTCTGCCCCCACCACCAAATCTGCCACCCAGTCAATGCTGACTCACAGCACGGCCTCCTGTGGGTTTCCAAGACTGTAACTGTTACAGGAGTAGAAAGCCCAGTCTTTCTCTGGCAGAGCTGCTGGTGGTTTCAAACTGGTCACAACACAGATCTCAGACCAACGTGTAACCCCTACAACACCAAAGAGGCTTCAAAAAGTTTGTAGAAAACTTTCATTATCTTTTAATTCCATTTTTCCAGGAACTTTTAAAATTCTCTTTGTATGGGTTATACATAAACCAAATACACAAAAATCAGGAGGTAAACATATATAAATTTAAATCTATAGGTAAAAGTTGAAAATCTCATATGATAAAAGATAAACATTTCTAGTTAACTTTAAGAACTCTTATCAATCTATAAGTAAACTATATTAATTATTCTTTAATCATGACTTCTATTCCTTGAAAGTATTATTTTAGATTGATTATCTGATATATTATACATTCATTCACCTAATAAAAACAAAAAAAAAGCCCATAGCAACCCCATAGCATAGAACAGAACTGCCCCAGGCATGATTTCAAACTGCTGACTCTCAGGATTGTAGCCCAACACATAACCAGCATGCCTGCCTTCACTTAATACAAAAGGTTTATTTGTCTTTAAAGGAAAAAAAAATAGGCAGGAAGCAAAGAAGTCCATTTCCTCATTTAGTACTAGGTTTAGTAAACTAATTTTTATTCATATCTTCTTAAATATCGTAATATGAGAAGGCTACAAAGAGTTCGTAGAAAACTGGAATTAAAAGACAATAGGATCTATCCAGAAACTTTTTGAATGAAGCCCTCTCATATATCCTGTGACATACACCTCTCCTTCCCTCCACGGCCAGACAGCTCACTCAGTGCCAACAAGTTTGGCACTTGAGACCATATTCTGACTTGTCCACCTACGGATCAGAGTAGAGCTGCCTTCTGGTCTCTGAGGCGATCAATCGCCTTTCTCCCTGAGTGGCGGAGGAATCAAACTGATGACTTTGTTGGTAGCAGCCCAATTTGTAATTCACTACGTCCCCAGGGCTCCTGCCAGGCTTTCTCATACAAGCAGCATCATTTAATCAAGCTTAAAATACCACTGTTCTTTCTACTCACATTTCTCTTGATGCCGAGCATTTGGGGAAACGAGCAAAAGCAGAACAACGACATGAAACATGTCGATTCGTCTCCAGAGACCATGTCTACAACAGTTCCTACAGGTTTGGCCCCGGTAAGCTTAGCGGAACCACACAAACAAATTAACTGTTATAATATCTCATACAGGTGTGATCACGAGGTGCCGAAGGGATCAGTTATCAGGCATCAAAGACCAAAAAAAATCTCATCATTGTGTGCTCACCTCCATGATACGGTCACTGAAGACAAATGGGTGCATAGCAAATGTGGCAAAGAAAGCTGATGGTGACCGGCTATCAAAAGATACAGAATCTGGGGTCTTAAAGGCTTGAAAGTATACAAGCAGCCATCTAGCTCAAAGCAACAAAGCCCACATGGAAGAAGCACACCAGCCTGTGCAATCATGAGGTGTTGAAGGGATCAGGTATCAGGCATCATTAGAACAAAAAATCTTATCATAGTGAATTAGGTGGGGAGTGCGGAGTGGAGAACCAAAGCCCATTTGTAGGCCACTGGATATAGAGGGGTCTTGGGGAGGAGAAAAGCCAGTCAGGGTGTGATGTAGCAACAATGAAACATTCAACTTTCCTCTAGTTCCTAAATGCTTCATCTCCCCCACTATCATGATCCCAATTCCACCTTGCAAGTCTGGCTAGACCAGAGGATGTACACTGGTACAGACAGAACTGAAACACAGGGAATCCAGGGCGGATGATCCCTTCAGGACCAGTGGTGTTGAGTGGTGATACTGGGAGGTTAGAAGAAAGGTGGGTTGGAAAGGGAGAACCGATTACAAGGATCTACATGTGACCTCCTCTCTGGGGGACAGACAACAGAAAAGTGGGTGAAGGGAGACGTCAGACAAGGCAAGATATGACAAAATAATAATTTGTAAATTATCAAGGGTTCATGAGGGAGGGGAAAGTGGGGAGGGAGGGGAAAAGATGAGGAGCTGATGCCAGGGGCTTAGGTGGAAAGCAAATGTTTTGAGAATGAGGGCAATGAATGTACAAATGTGCTTTACACAATTGATGTATGTATGGATTATGATAAGAGTTGTATGAGCCCCTAATAAAACAATAAAAAAGGATTAATAAAAGATACTCAATGCCAAAAAAACCTGATACAGAAATTTACCATAAGACCAGTCATACATGTAATCAACCAATCTCCCAAATCTCATCATTTTCCTAATTAATAAAGTCAAGTATGCAGCATCCATCTTGTATCTAGTCTGTAAACTGGGGGGTGGAGGTGGAGGAAATGAGTTTCAAATGGAATAAAAGTCACTTAAAAGTAGGTGGAAATTATGAAATCATTTCTCACACCTATTAAATGACAACACACATTCCAACGTTGTCTTATGAAAATTGTTCTTGACTAGGAAGATTTTTAAAAGACAATTATAAGAAAAAGATGGCTCTTAAAACTCTAGGCAAAGATGACAAGTTAACTGCAAAGTACCTCGCTCTTTGACAGAGCGACTCACACTCCGAACAATCGGGGGCAGAGAGGGAGACTCACCATCTGTATGGGTTTCTTGTGGAGATCTCGTTCCGTTACCAATTTTTCCTGGTCGGTGACATAAAGACCTTTCTGTGCTAACGCCTGGATGACAGCATCGTGGCCCAAGAGAGGTTTTGCGGCATCACTCTTGAGAATAAGACTCCCGGCTCGACAGTACAGCTCCGCCGACAGAAGCAGATTAACAACGGGCGGTTTGATGTGCTCCTGGTCATACTGATCTGTGTAAAATGGTTCACGAAGATCCTCTGGCACATTTTCTATAAAGATTAAAGGGGGGAAATGTTCTCTTACAAGATTTTTATAAAAGAGATATAATCAATAAATGATTATTTATGTAGAATTTAAAATTCCCTCTAAAATCAACAATAATCCTGTAACTGAAAAGATGATTTATATGAATGACACTGAATAATGGCAGACAGCAAATGTAAAATAATAAATTTTCCTTGTAGTGGACACCCGTTCAGTGGAGACTGAGAAGAGAGGCTGACACATGGGCCGAGGGGAGGAGGAACCCAAGTCCCCCACCTGGTCTCTTCGGTGCTAGCCACTCCCTTGTCAATGCCAACCCCACTGCCCATGTCAGCTTTCAACCCCCTGTGCATCTGATGGCAGCGAGATTACTAAAACAGATAAACAGACAAAAATCCCTTACACTTTACAAGTTTTCTTGCCTTTCTGCCCTGACTTCCTTCCTTCCTCTCCCCCCACTGCTGGTCAGTTGAACTCTAGGCTCTTCATCAGTCTGGACAAGAATGAGGTCTGGCCCCCAAAAGAAAGGCAGGTATCTAAACTGGTGTCAATGTGGCACTGTGATCAATCAAAAAATCTGATAGCTCTGGAATTTGGCTACCCCTCCCCCTTGCCTGTCTGCTCTTGGACAATATGGTTTCCCCACATCAGTCAGTCATCCCATTACTAATTTTAGCACTCTCTTGGAAATATAAAAATAAAAACACACCTCACAGCCATGGAGTCAATTCTGACTCAAAGGTCCTTACAGGGCAGGGCTGCCCGTGGGTGTCCAAAACCGACTCTTCAGGAGGAGGAAGCCTCACCTTTCTTCAGAGGATAAATCCTTTTTTTTTTTTAGCAATTTTTGAAAAGCTATTATTTAGAAAATTATATCACTCAAACAATACAATAACTACTAAATGTCCAGTTTAGTAAAAGGTGAAAGATGATTATGATCTTAAGAAAAACCAGAGTACGGTCGATTTTATAAACTAGCATGGCTTTTTGGAATTCAGAAAATTAGAACTAATCCCTACCCTCAAGGAGCCAAGGATCTACAAAAAGACTACACATACAAACAGGTCAATTAAGCAATTCAGAAATCAAGAGATAATACTAAGCAGCAAACTATTGCACATCAAATAAAAGTATATAATTCAGTACTCAAGAGCTCAGAAAAGAAAGCTGTGAGTGGGCTGACAAGATTCCACCTTAAATAGGACAGGAATAATTTATTTAGGAAAAGCAGAAGCTTTCCAAACACGAAAGAGGGAATAAAAAGATATTAATTCGGTGTAGGGCTGGTCTACATATGGGTGCAGCGAGAGGCATGGGTGGAGGGGTTGGTGATAAGACTAGAAAGCAGTATCTCTTTTAAACAGGAGCCCACTGACAGTTTTAAAGGAGAGCGGCACATGAAGAGTGGCATCTGGGACAGTTCATCTGGTGGTCCATATTGATAGCGACAAACAGTAGAGGCAAAATAGTTTATAGCGATAAGGAAATGAAGTTGGAAGGCAGTAGTGGAAACAGGAAGTGAAGGAAACGCTAATCAGAAACAAAAAAAACCAAAACAGCTGGGCAACCAGGAGATGGAAGCTGGGATTACCATGGAAACAGCAGCATCATTGACAGGAAAAGGACCAGAAGAAGCTTCACCATTCCAGTAGCAATTTCATACCCTCCTTTTCATACATGTGGTATTTGAAATAACAGCAAAACTATCCAAGTGGAAATACAGTGAGAGATACAGGACTCTAGAAAGAGGCAGTAGATATCTCAGTTTAGGATTCTGGTGACATCTAAAAATATCATCTTCATTTAATATTGAAAGCATTTTCCTTCCTTCAGAACTGCACTCTAAAGAGTAGTGAGGAGCTAGTCTTAAATTTAAAATCCATGTGCCTCAGCTGCAGAATATAAATAAACTTCATAAATATAAACAAACTGCCAAAATATGTGTAAACACAGAATATAGTGCTGATAGTTTAATTTTAGTACTGGAGAATTTAAATAGGAACTAAATCGGAAATATTTAGTGTAACTATAAAAAGAAAATTATTTGATGCTCAGAAAACCATTATAAAAAAAAGTATGTATAATAGATTTTTTAAAAGACTATTATCCAGATTTTAAAAAAGACTATTATAGGTGATTTTTTTCACAACGTATGAGTTGCATAAAGAAAAGTGATTGTTCATCATTATCAAAATTAAAAACTACTGGATTGTACCCATACATTCCACCTTAAATTTATTTCCTGCTTTTATATCCATTTTCACAGGAGCTTAAGAACAACTTGGTAAAACTGGCAAATCAGATAATATATAGATAAGTGATAAAAATATACACTAATATTTAAGGGAATTTTGTGTGTGTGTGAGACACTGTTCTTAGTATGTATTCTGTCATTTACTGCTAAAACCATCTCATTCCCATTTTACTGATAAGAAACTCAATGAAACTTATCCACAGGTAAAAGACAGACCTCTAGCTTTAAAACCATCTGGCTAAACAGACTACAAAGTAACAATGGTTTGCAGGGATCTGAAGGCAAGAAAGTAGAAGTCAGGGAGGGGGTGGGGGGCAGGGGGACCTGTTTCTACCAACAAACCTAAGTAATGAAAGTTGAAGTTTTAAAGAGACTCCAATGCAAGGAAAACTAGAGACTCAAAGTAAATCAAAAGAATTATTTCAAGAATATGAGCAACACACCACTAAATTAAAAGCAAGTCTTCAAGAACTCCATATAGTAGGCCCTCCATATCTTCAGGTTCCATATCTACAGATTCAACCAAATGCAGATAAAAAATACTGACAGAAATGCAAATTTTAAAGATAATAGAGATGAGGATATAAAGAAATTAAGCGATCAAAGCAATCCCTCAAAGGCAAAACAGGGAGAGTAAAGTGCTATTTGCATAACATTTACATTGTAATAGGTATACTAATCTACAGATGATTCAAAGTACTTGGGAAAATGTAAGTTATGTGCAAACACATAACACATTTTATGAAAGCAATTTGAGTATCCATGGATTCTGGTATTTGGGGTGGGGTGGGGGGAATTGAGCAGGGCAATTCCATTCCTGGAACCAATCCCTCTGTGGATATTGAGAAGATTGTATACTTAAGACTTTAAGAATACTTAATATGTTGCCAATTTTAAAACAGTTTGAAGTTGTATCATATTTTAAAACAAATGAGCTGAAATAACATATTAGACAATAAATTTAAGGCAAAATCAAGGTTAAAGGGATTCACTCTCTCCCTAATCTCCAGGGCACAGAAAATAAGAAATTAATACTTGGGAGCGGTGAGTGAAATGCCACTCCTAGAATTGCACAGGATAAGATACAAGTTTTTCTTGTGTACCAGGACTTTAAACAGAGCCTCTCCTTCAATCATGTTATTTTAAATCCTGACTTGATCTAGGTTTTGAAATTACCAATCACCTGAAATGCTTGAGGTACCTTAGAGGTAGAGAGAAAAAACAGTATCGCTCAAGGTGATTGTCTACAGAGCTGGGTGATTTGGCCCTTGCCTTCACAGTCTAACAAATGATACGGACTTCTCAAGGGCAATGAGTGCGGCTCGAGGGGAATGCCTGAGAAATATTACCACATTCAACCATTGGAGCACTGCCTTTTCCAAATCGGAAAGTTTGATTCTCAATTACTAATTGAAAACAAGGTCCAGATCTAGGATCAAGGTTAGCCAAAAGACATTAAAATGGTCAATAACAACTATAAAAATCCAGTTACCATTGGTCAAAGAAAACAGCCATGTTTTTAAGTCATTAGACACATACAAATCAAAAACTTAAGATACCATGACTACTATTTTTAAAAAGAAAACCGATTACTGATGGGTAGCATATTTGGCAGTGCTGGTAGGAACATAAGGTGCTGCAGTCACCGTGAGCCACCACCTGGAGACTCCTTAAATATTTAAGTATAAAATTCCGACGTGACCCTGCATTTCTGCTCCTAGGTCTATACCTAAAGGAGCTGAAGGCTGGGACACACACACTTACACCAGCATTTACTGCAGCATAATTTACTACAGTCAAGAAGAAAAAACTGAGTGTTCACTAGTAGATGAATGGATAAATGAATGTGGCATGGCCATACAATGGGGTTATTATTCAGCCATAAGGATAAATGATGGTCTGATGCAGGTCACCACATTGATAAGTCTGGAAAACATTATGTTCGGTGAAATAAATCAGAACAAAAGAACAAATATTGTGTGGACCCAGAACAGAACTGCCCCCATGGGTTCCCGAGACTGTAACTTTACGGGAGTAGAAAGCTCTATCTTTCTCACGTGGAGCAGTTTGTTGCTTCGAACTGAACTGCTGACCTTGTGGTTAGCAGGCCAACATGTAACGACTATGCCACCAGGGCTTCTGAAGTATCTCGACTTATATAACATGGCTAAACAAATCCATTGAGACAAACAGAGAGATTAGTGGTTGTCAGCAGGTGGGAACAGGGTGGAATGGAGAAGTCATGTGGGAACAGGAAATGATGTTTAAAATTGACCAAGCTTTCATTTTTCTAAACCCACTGTTGACAAGGATGTAATAAAATGAGGGCCCTGTACATGACAGGAGGACTCTGTCTGTTTAACTCATCTGAGATTCCTCAGCGCCCCTGTACTGTTTGCCTCCCACATGGCAAACATGACTGAGTGGTTTATAAGTGGTAAAAGGGTTTATCCTTTCACTATACTTATTCAATCGGTATGCTGAGCAAATCTAAGAAGCTAGACTCTATGAAGGAGAACTAGGCATTAAATTGGAGGAAGGTTTATTAACAACCTGCAATACGCAAACCTTGCTTGCTAAAGACCAAAGGGCTTGAAGCACTTACTTATGAAGATCAAAACCTCCAGCCTTCATATGGACACCCTTAAGTATAAAGAAAACAAAACTCCTACAACTGAATCAATAAGCAACATGATAACACAGACAAGGCTGAGGTTGTCAAAGATTTCATTTTACTTGGATCCCCCATCAACATTCATTGAAATCAAAGAAAGCAAAGACCAAACTGTCCAGAAAAATGTGCTTCAAAAGACTTCTGTTAAAGTGCAGACATGATGACTAAGGTACACCTGACCCGAGTCAAGGTATTCTCAATCACTTCATGTGCATGTAAAAGCTGGACTCGGGAAGAACTGATGCAGCTGAATTTGGTATTGGCGAAGAAAGCAACGTAACATGGACCGCCATCCCCCAAACTGGACTCGTCACTGGCGCAATATACAGACTCTATGAATAGCCTGCCTTAGAAGGAACACGTCCGTCTGGGATGAAGTACACCAGGAATGCTCCATGGAAGCAAGGATGGGCCAGGCTCTGTCTAGCTTTCCTTGGACATGTTATCAGCAAGAACCAATCCCTGGGAAAGGACATCATTCTTGGTAGACGGTCATTGAAAACAGACAGGGTCCTCAGCGAAATGGACGGACAAAGTAGCGGCAACACAGGGCTCAACCATGGCCATGATTGTGAAGAGTCCAGGAAGGGCACATTTCATAAAGCCGCTTCAGTCCGCACCGACTCCACAGTCCACTCAACCCTGCACCTGCATGTCCCAGAGAAGCCTCAAGCACAACACGGAAGCTAGTCCTCTCAGTGTTAAAGGGATTCAGAATATGGAAAAGAGAAAACCAAGAAGGAAGACGGTGGTACTGGGCTGCAACTGGAAGTTTCAGTATGACAATATCGTTTTAAAGGTAACAGTTATATTTCTACCTGTCTCCACATATAAATAAATAGATGCTGTGTGTGTATGTGCGTATGTCAATGTTTCCTAGTTCTGTGTATGACATAATAATCCAACAACAATAAGCCTAGCATCGAGATCTGGATTCCTGATACACTTCCCACTAAACAGAACCAGGGGAAGCAGGGCTCCTAGGAGAAACAGCTTTTTCCAAGGCTTGAGCAGAAAAGTATATGATGAGCCGAGAATACATTGGTCTTACAAGACAGCAAAGAAATGCTACCAAATGATGAGGTCCTGGCCGAGGGACACAGACTCCCAACTGGTCAAAAAGGGGATGATTTGAACATCAAAATAGATAACAAAGGACCATAACCCAACGAATGAAAGAATTATCAATGAATTCATTCTGATATAAATAAATAACAGAAAGGAAAGCTCTTCCTTGCAGTAGAATACCAACAAATAAATGGATGCCATAATGTAACAAAATAATAGTAAAAAATAGCAGTTATAATAATATAACTATGACAGTATAATCAATTCAGGCTAGAAACATCATTAGATGCTAAAGCAATGAGCAAAAGTTTGATTGGCAAGAGATATCAAATAGCTTCCCATAAATTACTTAATTAAAAATAGGAAAGTAGTAACTTTAACGTAACTGACAGATACTTCCTGAACCAAATGACAGGTAACTTCCCCAATACTGGAATAAGAATTATGTGTCCAACTACTCTTCTGTAGACTCACTCACTGACCTGTATAACTTAATCATGAAGAAACTCAAATGGAGCGACATCATGAAACGTACCTGTCCTATTGTTTTTATAAAAGTCTATTGCCATCAAGCAAAAAGTCAACACTGAAAGCTCAGACACTTGGCGGAGTGGGGAGTCTCAGACATTTAGACAGTTTCCTACTTCTTCCTACCACCCCCTCTCCCCATTATCATTTATGTACACGGTGGAAAAAAATGAAATTCTTAATATGGCTCTCCTATCCGCGCCTCAGAGAGACATTCTATGGTGGAGCGGTACCGCCCGGAGAGTTTCTGAGGCTTTCAAAGCCCAAGGAGGGGCTGTTGGTCTGGGACTGCTGATCTTGCAGTTAGCAGCTCAACTCTCAGCTACTGGCAGTGCGTTTTTATCCACGTCTCTAACTTCCACCAAATCAGCAGTTCTCAACCTGGGGGTCGCGACCCCTTTGGAGGGTTCAAACAACCCTTTCACAGGGGTCGCCTGATTCATAACAGTAGCAAAATGACACAGATGAAGTAGCAACAAAAATAATTTTATGGTTGGGGAGCAGGGGTCACCACCACAGGAGGAACTATATTATAAAGGGTCGTGGCAGTAGGAAGGCTGAGACCCACTGATTGGTACGGTAGGGTGTATGAAACACTAACAGAGGGAATTGGTCTGCTTTCCGCTTCACTGGCTGTAAGACTAAGGCACCCCAGAAGCTAGAAGAGAAAATTCCTAGGACTATCAAGGAAGAAGAGCCAACAGCGGGGCATGCTCAAGACTGCACCCAGCTTCAAGTGGCAAAGACAGCAGAGGCCATGCCACAGAGACCAGAGGTCAAAGCAAGGAGACCATGTGCCAGAGCAGTGGACAGGCTTCCTGACCCATGCAGACCAGCGGCCAAGGAACCATGAGGCTGAGGACCAGAGAGTCTCACAGAGAGGCTTTTGTTTTCTGAACTTGGTTTACCTTTTATTTTCTGAACTTGGCTTGTGGTAATCTTCTAACTTCTTTAATAAACAACCATGACCATAGTGTTGTCTCTGAGTTTCTGGGTGGCAATGGACCATTAAAACCAGAAGAGCAGCATTGTGGGAGGAACAGCTGGTGTCAGAATAGGGCAAAAGAAAGGAAGCAGTGTGGAAGCAGGTCCTAATCTCTGCCTTGGGGCAACTGGCCTTGAGGTGCCAAAGATGGATTTTCCTTCTCCCTACTGAAACCACAGGGATGCGATGGAGACCACTGTGTCTTTTTGGCAGGTACCATCAAGTTATTCCGATCTTGGGAGCAGAAGAGGGTAGAGAGACTTTCTTCTATCTGAATGTTTCTCTCTAGAGCTATCTGGATGCTAACTGGTTATTTCTGGTGCCTCTTAGTCACTCTTGCTGGGCCCTGTAAAATGCAAGGATGGTGTTGTATGGGAGAACAACAAGGACCATCAGCTGCTGGAAGGTCAGGGGGCGGTGGCAGTAACAGGGATGGGAGGAAGGGGCCAGCTTAGGGGACGGGAAGAAGACAGTGGAGGGAGGAAAGAAATGGAGTGAACAAGAAGTCCCTAAAAGATGGGTTAGCACCAGGGAGCAGGAACAGTAGGGAATTAGGTTATATCTACTCCCTCAGTCTTTATTGATATCAACTCTTATCTGGGGCAGGTATCTGTATGCTTGACTTTTCTTCATATTGCCTGGCTGTTCCTGTTGGGGCACTGTCATTACCTCAGTACATCCCAGTCAATCAGACCAAAGGTGGTGGTGTTGGGTCGCCATCAAGTCAGTTCCGACCCAGTGACCCTACGCACAGCAGCCCGAAGCACTGCCCATGAACGCTGTGATTGTAATCCTCGTTTAATTGTTCCTGTACTTGAGCCTACTGTTGCAGCCACTCTGTCAATCCATCCTCTAGAGGGCCTTTCTCGTTCATTGCTCCTCCATTTTATCAAGCAGGACGCCCTCCAGGGACCAGTCTCCCCTGAGAACATGTCCAAAGTATGTGAGACGAAATCGAGCCATCCTGCCTCTAAGGAGCACTCTAGCCATGCTTCTTCCACAACAGACTTGCTGTCCTTCGGGCAGCCCGTGGTAGGTTCCATACTCTTCATCAGCCCCACAGTTCAAATGCATCAACTCTTCTTCAGTCTTCTGGATTCACTGTTCAACTTTCACATGCATATGAGACAACTGAAAATACCTTGGCTTGGGAAAGGCTCCCAAAGTAGCCTCCCTGATTTTCAATACTCAAGAGAGGTCTTGTACAGCAGATTTACCCAATACAATACACTGTGTCTTAACTGCTGCTTCCACAAGCACTGATTGTGGATCCAAGCAAAGCAACATCCTTGACAATGTCAATCTTTTCTCCATTTATCATGCTACCTATTGGTCCACTTGTGAGGATTTGGGCCTTTGCATTAAGTGGCGATCCATACTGAAGGCTGCAATCTTCGATCTTCATTAACAAGTGTTTCAAGTCCTCCTCACTTCCAGCATCTGTCATCTGTATATCAAAAGTTGATCATAAGCCTTCCTCTAATTCTGATACTATATTCTTCTTCAAACAATTCAGCTTCTTCGATTATTTGCTCAGCATATAGACTGTGGAAGTATGGTGAGAGGATACAACCCTGATGCACACATTCCCTCATTTTAAACCCTGCAGTATTCCCTTGTTCTGTCTACCTAACTCCCTCTTAATTCATGCACAAGTTCCACATGAGTAGAATGAAGTGGTCTGGGATCCCGATTCTTCTCAAGGTTATCCAGTTTGTTGTTATCCGCATACTCAAATGTCTTGGCAGACAATAAAACACACAGAAAAGCATCTTTTGGTACTCCCTTCCTGGAGCAAAGACCCATCTGACACCAGCAATGATATCCCTTGCTCCACATTCTCTTCTGAATACAGCCTGAACAGCTCCTTGCTAATGTTCGACTGTAAAAATCGCTGGATGATCTTCAGAATTTTACTTGTGTCATATAACACTTTTCTCTAACTTAAGCATTCTGTTGGGTCACCTTTCTTTGGAATGGGTACAATAATAGACCTCGTCCAGTCAGCTGGCCAAGTGGCTGTCTTGGTCTAAATGAGTAAGTGGTTCCAGAGCTTCATCAGCTTGTCGAAACACTTCAAGTGGTATTCCGTCAGTTTTTGACCAAAAGTAGACTAAAGGTAAAGTGGGACATCTACTGAATGGGGTCTGGAACTGGCTGTCAAGGGATGTGTGGCAAGAGCTGCGCCAATGTTTGAAGGGGCCTGATGCCCAGCTCAACAAGGGACTCGATCTTCAAAAGGTCCCAGGTCATGAAAAATATAGATTGTGGAAGACTAAGAATGTGGCAATTAAATGCAATAGATGATGCTGGGATAGGGAAAATAGCAATATGGACATTCAGACAAATTTGAATATATACCACTTACATTTCCTGATTTAAATAATTTTACTGAATTACTATATAGAAGAAATGACCTCCTTCTTAGAAATTATATACTAAAGTATTTAAGTACCACTGGCAATTCAGTAGTTGGTAAACAATTAGTATACATAAACAAAATTCATAAAATGTGTCAAAGGTAAAATGTCATCCACATGTTAAACATGCATAGAAAGAGGGGAAAATGATACCTAATATTCAGCAGGCACTAGAACACATGAAAGCTAATATAAATATGCGAAATATGCCTGCTACTAAACAAATTTAAGGCAACGAACATTAAATATACATGAGCACTTAATAGTCATTAAGTGTTTAATTGGGCCACTCAACTGTGACACTCATTCTGGCTCATGTGCCCTCTGTCCAAGGAACACAGCCTCGCTGGCAAGCTACAATTGCAGCAGGAGTGTCTGACTTACGTTTACGTCTCTGGTTCTGATTCAAACCCCAGCTCACGGTCCTTGAAACTATACCATCAGCAAGAAAATAATAATGTGGCAGAAAGAGAGTTGGACATATGAGTCCATGAACACTGTGTCTGTCTGACTCAAGGACTGTGGTCCTTCTCCCTGCTGGACTCCATCCCGAGTGTGCTAATTTGCCCATCTCGTTCCCCTTGCCTCTCCCTATAAAACGAATGAACCAAAGCAGGAGGCTAGTGGGATTATACTGCAAGTTTAGCAGCTCGAAACCCCAGTGGATCCACAGGAGAAAGACAAAGCTTTCCACTCCTACCAAGAGTTACAGTCTCAGAAGCCCACAGGGGCAGTTCTACTCTGCTGTTGGGGTCATTTAGGTGTGTGTGATGTGAGCATTTTCATTTGTCTTGTAAGCCCTCCTGTTCCATGACCTCTGGAACAGTTAGCCTGGTAGTGTAGTTGGAGAGTAGAGACACACACACACACTCACACACACACACACACACACACACACACGCGCACGAAAAAGTATTGCTACCAGTGGTCCACTTCATACATGCACAGGGTTGTTCCAAGCAAAATATGTTTAAACATGTCTATGCAATTAGCGCATGCCTACGGACACGTTCTCTCAGGAATATACTTTTCTTAGACTCCTTCGAGTGCCTTAAAACAAAAAGGACACTAAACAAAAAGCGCTGCCTGAAAGTCAGCTACTTAACAAAGCTGATCTTGACACCAGGCTTTTAAACAAGAGCAAAATAAATGAATGTGCTTTCATGGGGCAAACCATAACCAGGAATGAGTCTTGGATTTACCGATATGCTCCAGAGAGCAAAATCCAATCACAGCAGAGGCTTCCAGGGGGATCTGCTGGGTCAGTTAAAGGAAAGCAGGAGAGGGCAGCTCAAAGGGCTATGGTGACTTTCCTGGATCCAAAAGGGATCATCTTAATAGATTGCCAGGACAAGTGCAGAAGCTGATATGGAAGAAACTTTAAGAAAACTGAAAACTGCATTACAGAGAAATGGTTCATGACATTTGCAACAAGGAACTTTTCCCATTCAAGGATAGCAAAGGACAGTCTATGAGAATTTCATTGAAAAACCTTACCCACCCCAGGCACCCTCCACCTTAATCATGCCCCCTGAGACTTCATTTTGTTCCCCAAACACTAGGAATTTAAAAAGAAACACAACTCAAACCTCTTGAACAAAACTGCTGCTTTGCCGTGTGTAAATCAAAGTCCACAGAATTCTTTGGGCAAGGGTCAGAGGGATGGAAAGCACTTCCAGAAGTCTGAAGTGTATGGCTCTAGATCACCGCTTCTCAACCTGTGGGTCGCAGAGCTTTTGGGGGTGGAACGACCCTTTCACAAGAGTTGCCCAATTCATAACAGTAACAAAATTATAGTCATGAAGTAGCAACGAAAATAATTTTATGGTTGGGGGGGTCCCCACAACATGAACTGTATCAGAGTTGCGGCATTCTGAAGGTTGAGAACCACTGCTCTAGATGGAGGAGATGTTGAGAAACAATAGCTTCTCATTTTGATCTTTTTGATTAATAAAGGTTTCTTTAAGAGTCCTGTTGACCCCATGGGTTAGGCACAGGGCTGACAACTGCAAGGTCTGGTACAATTCAAACTGCTAATACTGGGGTCAGCAGCCCGAGAGGTAAGTCACTACACCAGCACTGTTCCTTCCATGAACATACTACAAGGGCTACCGAGAATGTAGGCTCCTCTCTCTGGCTGAATTCCTGGCCTGTATTGTATTTTTCCTGGTTTGTACTTAACGCCTTTTTAATAAAAATAATTATCTTAAGTAAATTTGAAATAATTGTAAGAAATATAATTGCAGTCCACAATGGGAAATAAGGCATCTGAAGTTAGCCTAAAAGTTTGAGACCGATACATTTTAACATTTTATAATTATCCCTTTTTCTTCTAAAGATTTAAAATGATATACAAATATTTCTTATCATGATTATTCAGAAACAAGGAAAACAGACAGAGCACTTTAGGAAAATCCCCAGGAAAGACAGGAATACATGGCAGGAGAATTGGAAAGATGTTACTGTAAAGAGCTATTCTTTAAAAGCTTGATGGATTGGAAAGATGTTACTATAAAAAGCTTTTCTCTAAAAGTTTGATGGAGAATTACCTTTTTTTTAACATTTTACTAGGGGTTCATACAACTCTTATCACAATCCATACATATACATACATCAATTGTATAAAGCATATCCGAACATTCTTTGCCCTAATCATTTTCAAAGCATTTGCTCTCCACTTAAGCCCTTTGCATCAGGTCCTCTTTTTCCCCCTCTCCCTCCCCGCTCCCCCCTCCCTCATGAGCCCTTGATAATTTATAGATTCTTATTTTGTCATATCTTGCCCTATCTGGAGTCTCCCTTCCTCCTTCTCTGCCGTCCGTCTCCCAGGGAGGAGATCACATGTAGATCCTTGTAACTGGTTCCCCCTTTCCAACTCACTCACCCTCTACCCTCCCAGTATCGCTCCTCACACCCCTGGTCCTGAAGGTATCGTCCACCCTGGATTCACTGTGTCTCCAGCCCTCATATGTACCAGTGTACAACCTCTGCCCTATCCAGCCCTGCAAGGTAGAATTTGGATCATGGTAGTTGGGGGCAGGAAGCATCCAGGATCTGGGGGAAAGCTGTGTTCTTCATTGGTACTACATCGCACCCTGACTGACCCATCTCCTCTCCTAAACCCCTCTGTGAGGGGATCTCCAGTGGCTGACAAATGGGCTTTGGATCTCCACTCTGCACTTCCCCCTTCATTCACTATGGTATATATATATATTGCATGATGCCTTATACCTGGTCCCTTTGGCACCTCGTGATCGCACAGGCTGGTGTGCTTCTTCCATGTGGGCTTTGTTGCTTCTGAGCCAGATGGCCGCTTGTTTGTCTTCAAGCCTTTAAGACCCCAGACACTATCTCTTTTGATAGCCAGGCACCATCAGCTTTCTTCACCACATTTACTTGCTCACCCTCTTTGGCTTCAGCAGTTGTGTCGGGAGGGTGAGCATCGTAGAGTGCCAATTTAATAAAAGAAAGTATTCATGTACTGAGGGAGTGCTTGAGTAGAGGCCCAAGGTTCTTCTGCCATCTTAATACTAAACCAATAAATATAGACACATAGATCTATTTCCCCATCCTCATATATATATTTGCATGTACATGTCTTTGTCTAGACCTGTATAACTGCCCCTTGACTCCTAGCTCTTGCCTCCATCTCCCTTGACTTTCCTCCTGCCCTACTACCATGCTCCGTCCCCACCTGGGTTACAACTATACCTCTTCTTTACGTAACCTTACCCTTGATCATTCCCTACCAGGTCTGCCACTCCCCCCTTACTACCATTTGGGGTCCCATGTTGTTCCCTTGTCCCTGTGTTTGTTAACACCACTTCCTTACCCCTCCACCTCCCCCTATCCGAAGTCCCCCTGGAACTGTCGGTCCCGTTGTTTTTCCTCCAGATAGTTCATCCAGCCTGTCTTATTTAGACAGACCTGCGGAGACAATAACATGCACGAAAACAAGACAGAGGAAAACAAAGCAACAGTATACAACCAGACAACGAAACAACAACAAACCACTGACAAAGAACAAAACAAAACACATCAAGAAAGAAAAGCTTGAAGTTAGTTCAAGGATACTTTTTTTTTTCTTAAATAGAAAGGAAAAATTACGTGAGGCTGAGTGGGAAACGTGTTAAATGTGACAAACGAAAACAATTATTATCAACAATTAGTATGAACTAAAGCAACAAGCTTGTCACCAATAATAAATACAGAGTAATTAATTTAAATATAATTGGTAACTTGTTCATAGAAAATTATACATGGAAAACTGGATCCACTGGGGGTAGGGGGACCTGCAATTACAGACCAATGTTGCATATATTTCTTATTTCTGTACCAACTAATCAAATATAAGCAGGCTTGCCAAAGAAAACATACATACTTTGCTATTTTGTAATAGAACACTTAAGATCTACACCCGACAGGTCTTCATGCAAGCTTTATGCCTTTGCTTCCAATACTGTACTATATAAAACTGTCATGAACATAGGAAGAGCCTAACATAAAGGTTAGAACACAAATTCTAGTATCATAAAGGATTCAACTCTAAATTCAATCCTACTACTTACTAGCCAGATGATTAAGGGTAAGCTTTTTAATCCTTCTAAACCTGTTTCCTCACTTATAAAAGGGCGTAAGGCCACTGTTGCTAAATTCCTGAATACTTTCTCTTTGTGAATCAGAATATTTTGTAATTTGAACTTTAGTGTACAAAGGAGATCTTTCTCTATCAATGACTTGTCTGATAATCTTATAGCTGTGGTTCACAGCCAAGAACGATGACGCCCTCAGGGCATTGAGCAACCTCTGGTCCTAGTAACTGGAAGGATAAGCATCTAGTGGGCATCTGGTGGGGGCCAAGGATGCTGCTAAAGCCCCAGAGTTCACAAGATAGCCCCTAACAACAAAGAATGTTCTCCCAATGGTTCTATTAAGAAAAAATTCTTTTGAGTCTTAGAAAACAAAACGATATCTACTAAATAAGAGTTGCTGTCAGATTAAAAGAAATGATGGGCATGAAATGCTCAAGAACTCACTCACTACCACTGAGTTGATGCCAACTCAATAGCAGCCTACAGGACAGGGTGGAAGTGCCTGTGGGTTTCTGAGACTGTAACTCTTGAGAGTAGAAGGCCTAGTCTTTCTTCTGAGAACAGCTGGTGAATTTAAACTGCTGACCTTGAAGTTAGCAGCCCAAGGAGTAACCAGAGCTCCTCAGAATAGTACACAACACAAAATAACTCAAACTCACCGCCATCAAACTGATTCCAAATCGTAACAACCCTAGAAAGAGTTTCTGAGACTTCTCTCTCAGAACAGTTGGTGGGTTTGAACTGATGGTTTGAACTTCGGCACAAAGTAAGTGTTAATAAATTAGTAATAGTCTAAATTTGTTTGTGGTTGTCTAAAACAATGTGCATAGGATAATTTATCAACTAAATAAGTGCCAAGATCCTTACCTCAGCCCTTCACACAATTCTGTCCCAATGGACCAGTTTCCACGGGCTCTACTACTGTTCTTACATAACCCTCCTCCAACCAAACTGGTCTGTGTGGTCAACACCAGCACGGCCTACATTTCACAATGCCCCCTGTACACGAAACGCCAGTGCCACCTGCAATACCTACTTGCCACTCCAGCTGACTCCCTCAGGGTCTCCCTTAAATACCACCTGCCACCTCCATTATACTGGTGGCTGAAAGTGACCTAACCTTCCTCTGCATATGAGAGAAGTGTCAGAAAATGAATTTGCGAGAACCTCTCATGATGCTCAGCATCTCCGTTAAAAAAGTGGGGAGGGGCTACGTGGTTCTCATATGTTCCTGCAGGGCTTCAAACAGGTGAGGCAGTGAGATCAGAAGAGACATGAACTTGTCAAGTGTGGGTATACGGGGAACAATAACTAGGATGAGGAAAACGACAGGCCAGAGTCCTGAGCTGTGAGACTTCAAAGAGGCATAGAGGGTCCTCTCAGGAGCCTGATGCAGGAGAGTGGATGATGGCCAGGACTGTGGCGTGTCAGACATTCAAAGCAATGCTGCGGGCTCCCCTCAGTGGGCAGGGCACTGGTATCTCCAACTGGACCAGCCGCGGGACTTGGTTGCTGAAGCATACCCAACTGCCCTTCTTTTCTCCAGGGAATGTTCATTTTTCAGCAAGGCGCCACTCCATCACTTTCCCCATTCTGGTTATCAATCTAGTGCTCTTTACAAAATCAAGTCTGTTCCCCTTTCTCTTCAGTGGCCTAGACTGAACCGAGAAGAGCCAGTCTGAAGTCCTGACAATCCTGACCTCTACCGTAGTTGATGCCCTGCTGATGCTGTGGACTGTACACCGTTCAAACTCACCAGGCATTCCACAAGAACAAGAGGAGGCTGTCTGGTCCCATAAAGCTTTACAGTCTCAGAAACCCTGGGAAAGGTCACTGTGAGTCGGGATGGGACTAGATGGCAGGGGGGGGGGGGCTTGTTCCAGCAATTCTATACATGTAGCAGATCTCCGTCACTAGAATATAAACTCTTAGAAGAAAGGCAGAGTTTAAACCTCACGCGTGTGACACGGCCCCCTTAAAGAGTCGTCCTCCCCAGGGCCAAGTGATCTCAGGCTTCCTTTATTCCCGTCCAGATTCTGATAGCTCTAACCCTTCTTCCTTTTCCTCAGCACTCACCATCACTGTAGGTGTTTGCCACCCAAGATTCTCTCTCAGCTTTCTTGTCTTCCTCAACCATCTCACCTACTTCCAACTTCAACTCTACAGAGAAAACTCCGAAATTCCTTTTTCTAGATGCCTCGATCACTCTCATACATTCTAGGCCTAATTCCTAACTACCTATTTCTTTTCTTTTTATTTTTTTCATAATTATATTCTGCAAGAAGGACACTGGGCCTCCATTCAAGTACTCCCTCAATGCAAGAATACGTTCTTCTGTTAAATTGGCATTCTATGATGCTCACCTTCCTGACACAACTGCTGAAGACAAAGCAGGTGAATAAGCAAATGTGGTGAAGTAAGCTGATGGTGCCCGGCTATCAAAAGATACAGCATCTGGGGTCTTAAAGGGTTGAAGGTAAACAAGCGGCCATCTAGCTCAGAAGCAACAAGGCCCACATGGAAGAAGCACACCATGCTGTGCGATCACAAGGTGTCAAGGGATCAGGTATCAAGCATCATCAGAACAAAAAATCTTACCATAGTGAATGAGGGGGGTTAGTGCAGAGTGGAGACCCAAACCCATTTGTCGGCCACTGGAGATCCCCTTGCAGAGGGGTCTCAAGGAGGAGAGGAGCCAGTCAGGGTGCGATGTAGCAACAATGAAACATTCAACTTTCCACTAGTTCCTAAATGCTTCCTCCTCCCCCCACTATCATGATCCCAATCCTACCTTGCAGGTCTGGCTAGACAAGAGGATGTACACTGGTACAGATAGGAACTGAAAACACAGGGAATCCAGGGCGGATGATCCCTTCAGGACCAGTGGTGCTGAGTGGCGATACTGGGAGGATAGAGGGAGGGTGAGTTGGAAAGGGGGAACTGATTACAAGGATCTACATGTGACCTCCTTCCTGGGGGACAGAAAACAGAAAAGTGGGTGAAGGGAGACATCAGACAAGGCAAGATATGACAAAATAATAATTTGTAAATTATCAAGGGTTCATGAGGGAGGGGCAAGCAGGGAGGGAAGGGAAAAGATGAGGAGCAGATGCCAGGGGCTTAGGTGGAAAGCAAATGTTTTGAGAATGATGAGGGCAATGAATGTACAAATGTGCTTTACACAATTGATGTACGGATTATGATGAGTTGTATGAGCCCCTAATAAAACGATTTAAAAAATTATATTCTGCAAACATTTATTGTATTTATATAGATACCATGATTACCAGTAGAAGAGGTCTCAAAATTTCTTTCCATTTGTTCATCTAGCTAATGAATGTTGTTTCTTATAATTGTCTTATAAAGTAGTTTGCTTTTATACTGTATATGAAATTTAATACTAGGCAAATATAGTTGAGGGGAACCCTAATTCCCTATTTGACTGAATTTCTCAAAGTATTGGCCAACACTTCAAGTTCAAGGCTCCCCAAAACAAAGGTGCCTTCTCCTTCCAATTTGCTTCTTTCTCTGTCAATAGGCTCAAGATTCACCCTCCCAGTCACCAAATCTCAAAGGATCCAGTAACCACATCCTCCTTAAACCTCAGGTAACCTCATCCTCTCCTACATTCCCTTTTCCAGCTAAACCAAACACGTGCAAATTCAGTTATTTCAACATCCTGGGGATGAGATTGCTAAAACATTTCCCTATCCTGATGTCTACCCTTATAGCACAGTGGTTAAGAGCACAGGCTGAGTTAGATTCCCCCAGGTTCAAATCCTAGCTTCATCAGTAAGTGGCTTTGAGCACCATCCTATACCTCTGGGCCTCACTGTCTTCATTAGTAAAATTAGAGTAATAATAGTTCCACTTAAAAGGCTGTCATGAGGGTTAAGATGAGATTATTTATATATATATATATATATATATATAATTAACACACTAATTGCTAATAAATATTAGCAATTTTATTATCATTTCTACCTACTTCCAGCCTTCATCATCTTTTGCCAGGATACTCACAATAGCTTCCTAAATTGCTCTCTGCTACCATTGCTGTCTAGTTGGTTCTGTCTCATGATGACGCTACACAGATAGACACAGAACAAAATGCCACTCACTCCTGCGCCCCCCTCCCAATCTTGCTGCGTTTGGGCCCACTGTTGGAGCCACTCTGTCAATCCATCTTGATAAAAGTCATTATGAATTATTGTTTATTAAAGTGCACATGCTTCACAGTAAAAAAAAAAAAAAAGTCTTCCTCCTCTTCACTGCCTTCTCCAGGGACCACCCTGCTACTGGTCTCTTAAACCACAATTAACTACTGTTTCACAACCTTCATCTATGCATTAGGACTATGGCAAGGGCACAATGGTGAAGAAATGTAACCGTGTGTTTTTAACAGCAAGTGATTTACATGGAAAAGCTAGAGGACATGAGAAAGGCAATGATAGTTGTTGAGGTTGGAATGATGGAATAACAGAAAGAAGGAAGTGGGCCTTGAACTCCGTGTTAAGAATTCCAAGTTCAAGAATTACAGAAGAGGATCACGGGGAATTTGGTACCTACCACTTTATATCAAGGACTGCAGGTGGCAGAGCACATATTTAAAGCTGGCACCGCAGTGCTGTTGCTTGTAAATGGGTTAAGCTGCTCCAATGCAGCAGTAGGGATAGCACACATAGCTGCTGCTTCTGCAACTTATTTACAGTATTTAGGGCAGTGGTTCTCAACATTTTCAATGCTGCGACCCTTTAATACAGTTCCTCGTGTTGTGGTGATCCCCAACCATAAAATTATTTTCATTGCTACTTCATAACTGTAAGTTTGCTACTGTTATGAATCTAATGAAAATATCTGATATGCAGGATGACCCCCAAAGGGGTCACTTGATGACTCACAGGTTGAGAACCGCTTGTCTAGAGTATCTGTTTATTATTTCAAATGAAAATATACAAATGTCTTCTGCATCTGAAATTCTACTTGCATTCTTCCAAAAAGTAAAATATTAAGATCTGGGGCTCTTTGGAGGATACTGACTATTTCTAGTAAGAGAAGAAAATGGTTCAAAATCCTGACATAAAACTATGAAACACCAAGTTAATTTAATATTCAACCTGCTTTGTAGTTATGACAATGCTGGTGTGCTTCATTTACTTTTTATAGTTTCATTACTTTGTTTTACGCCCACAGCTAATTTCTAACTATCCTTAAAGAACTTTTCAAACATACAGTTCCAAAACTGACTACTTTTTAATCTATGAAACATTAGGAAGTTTCTGATGGTCTCACCATCACTGACAAAGAGGTGCTTCTAGGAAAGCACACCCTAACAATGCACTAATTTTTTTTTAATAACCAGCTGAACACCTCTAGGTAAAACCTTCAGAGCAAAGATTTTTCTATTGACCCTTGCTGCACAACAGATTCAGCAGGAAAAAAGTTAAAGTATTTCCAGTACAAAAAACCGAAATCTTATTCATTTTCCTTAGCCATTTCTTATTACTTTTTCTCATTTCCATTTCTTATTATGAAATCACCCTTTCAAGGTGTTCTATGTCATCCCCTCGTGAATATGGGCTTTTTATCCATTTCAACAGCTGCAAAGGCAACCATAGGAAAGTGAGCCAAGATCTTCCAACTCTTCAAAGAAAACCCCAAAACAAACACAGGACTTTCAACATGTGCTATTTGCACACTTTTCACACTTGCAGAGAAAGAGACAGGATGACACTGCAGAGTAGCATCAAAAACAAACTCATGGGTCAGAAAAACCTGAACAGCAAACAGAATCCCCCTCTTCCAGATGTTTAATCTTGTGTAAATACTTTTTACTGAGCCTGTCCCCTCTGCACATGAGATCAGTATTTGCCTATAGGACTGAATACACAGAGCCACTGATTGCGAACTAGGCACAGGCCCACCGTAGCCAATACGTTACCCTTTAAAGTCAGACAGAACTCAAACAAAAAAATTGTTTCAGCCCTCTAAGTCAGGGATTCTCAACATTTATCTGGCCCGCCAGGTGTTTTTGTCGCTGCTGCCTGTCCTGCTTAGCAGCCAACTTGTCCAATGGGCATAGGAATTTGTTCATAGTTTTTTTTTAACTATAGTCCAGCCCTCCAATGGGCTGAAGGACAGTGAACTGGTCCTCCGTTTAAAAAGTTTGAGGACCCCTGCTCTAAACCCTAGTGTTTCTTTTTTGTTTTAAACAGGAAACATAGTAACTAATCTCTGAATCCTAGTCAATTCCTAATGCACAACTTTATGCAAAGCATATGATGCAATGCCTGGCCCCCAACAGATTCCACAGCTAAGGGATTTCCTTCACTTCCTTTCTCATTCAAATGTGTTCAATGTGGATTCATCCAGTGGTCCAGAATGAAGTTCACTTGCCAGAATGTAGGGCATTTTCTGGTTAGGCCTCTTTGTGAAAAAGTCAGGGCACAACTTCTAAGACATCTGTTCTAAGAGTCTCCTCTCCGTTTCAGGGGGAAAGAAAGAAAATATTTTTGTTATTTCCCCTGACTCCCATTTTGCACACATTACTTTTCTGAAGCGGTTCCTACAAAAATTTCCATCCTTTCTACAACACCTAAATGATCTTCATTTCCTCTCTAAGTTGGCTATTAGCTTCAGTCTGCAACTTAGGGTAAAACCAAGATAGAGGTTGTTATTCCCACTAATGTTTACTTCAGTGATGTCAGAAATTTGTAAAAGGTAACACTGTGTACTTCTACGATGGGTTATTCTAGACATTCTGCTCCAAACGAATCTTTAAAACTAAAATGATTGGTTATATCTGGTTATTATATCTGCTGTTTGTTATAGCTTTCTTTATCCTCATGGCAGCTGGAAAACCTGTTATCACCTTCCTACTTCAGTATCAAGCAAGAGAATGCAAATAAAACTAAGGCTGTCCTAAGTATATCATCATGCCAGTGTGACCTTTCCCCCAAAAGAATCTGCCAAACATTAAGATCCGTCTGCTGTTAAATAGCGACATGTGCACACTCTGGGAAGGCTGCGCTGCGTATACGGTCAAGGCAGCAAGACTGAACTCAATCATTGAAGCACGTATTTTCCTAATCCTAAAATAGGAAATAAAACCATCCTGGGGGGAGGGGCCACCACCTGTATTTAATATCTGAAGAAAAGTTTGTCACTAACTCATTTTTCAACAAACATTTCATGTACCCCAAATTCATCAATTAGGGGGCAGAAATTATGCAGATTCCTCTTCAAAGTTACCACCCACGAGTTTCTTCCAATGAAAGGCAGCTCTCTAATGACTGAAACCTTCCACAGCACAGGCTCCGAAAGCAAAACTGAAGAGAATTCCAACAGGAGGCCCTTTTCCTGTTATTTTGCAAAGACTAGGTAAAGGCCGGCATGTGTAACTGCTACTGTACTAGACAATGTGTCAACAGCACATGCCTGAAACACACACACGCACGGTCTCCTATTAAAAAATAGGACACAAATTTCAAAACAAAACAGAGAAATGTTTGTTCCTCTTAACTCACAGAGCCAAAATACACTGGGGGCGGGTAAGGATGCGGATCAATGAACCTATCAAATGCAAAGCGCATGCTGCAGCCGGGAAGCTAAGTGTAGGTTTCAAATAACTGGTTTAATAAAGTCGGAAGCGTGGCTGGAGCGATGATACGGGCTTCAAGAATGACAACATAAATCGCCCTCCAACCCAGGCCGCCTTCCAGCTCCCGGAGACCGGGGCGCAGCCGTCATCGTAAATGTCAAAAGCATGCTGCTGCTCCAGCCCGCTCCTCCCAATAAGAAAGAAACCATCGGAGATGGCTGGTGGTGTGATCGAAATGCTGACGGAAGGGGGAATGTCTGCGGCACAATGAGGGAAACACCACAAATTAAAGCCAGTCTGTGTAAAACCGTGACAAGGGGGGGGGGGGGAATGATAAGACCGCTGACTGGGGGCGGGGGGCGGGGGGGGCACTCCGCTCTCCAACAACACACGTCTGGCCAATTTCCACCTGACAGCCACGGGCCCTTCGCGGAAGCCCAGGCCTGCCTTTGCTGGGGTCCGACCCCCCGCCCTCGGATTCCCGGGATGCGGACGAGAAGCCCCGCAGGGAGGATCCCACGACCGGACACCGCACATCCCGAGAGGGCAGGGTGACGGGAGGGCGCGACTCACCCGTCCCGAAGGCTTTGGCCACCAACCAGGCCAGGTTGCAGGCGACTTTGGCCCTGGCGAAGTCGTAGTGGTCGAAGGGCTTGATGGCCGGGACAATGAAGGTCCTCCGCAGCTCCCGGGGGTCCGCAGCATCCCCCATCGTTCTCGGCGGCCGCTCGCGAGGTCCGGCCGCTGACCTTCACATGGCGTGGCCGCGCCGCCGCGGGGGGCCGAGGAGGGGCCGGAGGGGCGGGCGGGCGGGCGGGCGGGATCAAACCATCGGGGCCGGGGCGAGGCCCGCCCGGGCGGCGACGAAGAGGCGCTCAGCTGTCCGCGCGGCGAGCCGGCCGCCTCCCGCGGGAGCCGCCGCCGCTCCTCCCGGACATAGGAATGTGGCGGCGGCGGGCCCGTCCGTCCGTCCGTCCGTCCGTCCGTCGGCCGGTGGTTGGGTGCGCCCCGCGAGCGCGCGTGTGAGCGAGGCCGCTCCCCTTTGTCTCCGTTCAGTCACACGGACTTGGGGGAGGGTGGCGGCTGGAGGGCCCGGAATTTTAGCGCGGGGGGGGGGCGGGATCTCCAACAATCACGGCGTGGAGAAGGCCCCCGCCGTCGCCGGGCCGCGCGCCCGCCTCCCCTTCCCTCCCGGCGGGCGGAGCGGGAGAGCCCACCAGAGCCCGGCGGGCGGAGCAGGAAGAGCGCGGCGCGGGGGCGGGCGCGGGCGCGGGGGCGGCCCGGCCGGGCGCGGCGCGGAGCTGAAGGGAACGTCAAAAATCACGGCGGCGCCCCGGCCGCGCGGCCCCTCCTCCGCGACCCCCGCCGGCTCCCGGCTCTGGCTCCCGGCTGGCGGCCGAGGCCGTCAGGCCCAGCCTCTGCGCTCGCGGCTCATCCGTCGGGAGCCGGTCCCGTCGTCGCCTCCCGGCCGCCCCGCCGCCGCTGCGGTTTTCCGGCTGCCGCACTGGATGGAGAGCGCAGAGGCGAGCACTGAGCATGCGCCCTCGCGCGGCCCCGGCCCCCCGCCCCCGCCCCGCTTCCCTCCAGCCGCGAGGTCCGGGCCCGCGGCCCGACCCACTGAGCATGCCCAGCACGGTTCCCTCCTCCCCGCGCCGCCCCACCCGGCCCGGCCCCGGCCCCGGCGCGGGCGAGGGCGAGGGCGAGGGGTGGCGGCCGCTTGCGGATCTCTGGGCGTGCTGGCTGGAGGGGACATCCTCCACGTCGCTGGGCTGACGCTGCTGCAGGAGAAAGGGAAGGAAGGAAGGAAGGTAGGAGGAGGAGAGGCCTAGCAGGAGCTCCTGTGTTTGTTTTCCTTACTCCTCGGTTAGCAAAGAGAACCGATGTTTAGGGCGCCCGTGGCACGCGCTTGCTAGCGAACCAGGCTTGCATAACCCCACTAACTCACCTGGTGACACTGGGGGCTGAGACGCTAAGTGTTACCTCTTGGTAACCATGAGATGCACGGGAAGTAATTAAAGACACTGCCGGCCTGAACCAGCCTTGAGGATCCGGGTAGATTAATCCCGTAAGGTCGTGCCACTTAGTGAACTGGATGCCCTCCACTGGACCGCTCTCCGGGCAGAGGCACAGCCAGCCAGGCCTCCCGCCCCTTGGAATAAAGCATAAAGTCTCCACAAAGCACGGGGCACCGCCATGGTCTGACTTCTTTAAACCTTTATAGCTTCGCTTTTGTCAGCTGTTCTTCCTTCTCCCAGAGAGGCATGCTCTCTGAGATCCCTGTCCACCTCGCATACCTCCAAGCCTCTCCACCGCGCTTCTTTCCCCTGGACTTCCCTGAGAGGTCCTGTGAGACATTAGATTGTCACACGAGTACCTCTCCTGTTCCCAGAGCACTTTAATTTCCTCCCGGCACTTGCCACACCGTAGGGCAACCATCAGTGATTTGTCTCTCACTCCCTAATCACAGTCTATTTCCACCACCTATGTAGCGCCCCTTCATCTTGCCTGGATCCACTATCAGGCCTCATGGAAGCAAGCAGCAGTCAAACATTAAGTGAAGCATTGTGCATTGGGTTAAGTCTGCTGCACAAGAAGTCCGTAAAGTGTTGAAAGGCAAGGATGTTACTTTGAGGTCTAAGGTGCGCCTGACCCAAGCCGCGGTATTTTCAGCTGTCTCCTGTGCACGTGAACGTTGGGCCTTGAATGAGGAAGACCAAAGAAGAACTGGTGCATTTGAATTGTGCTGATGAACAGTCCTGAAAGTACCACGGACCGCCGACAGGAAAACAAATCTGTCATGGAATGAGTACAGCCAGAATGCGCCCTAGAGGCAAGGATGGGGAGACTTCATCCCACATACTTTAGACATGTTATCAGGAGAGACCAGGCCCTAAAAATGGACTTAGGGCTCCGTAGAGGGACAGTGAAAAAAGAGGAAGGCCCTCGATGAGATGGATTGACACAGTGGCCGCAACCAGAGGCTCAGACATAGGAACAATTCTGGGGATGGCACAGGACATGGTGGTGTTTTGTTCTAGTGTACATAGGGTCACAGAGTTGCAGCCGACTCAACTGCACCTACCAACAGCCCGTAATGCTCCAGGAAGCCTGGCGGTGTGAAGGTTACATGTTGGACTGTTAACAGAAGGTTAGTGCTCAAACCCACCAGCTGCTCTACCAGAAAAGGATGAGGCTTTCCGCTCCAGTAAAAGATGGACAGCCTCTGAAATCCAAAGGGGCATGCTACTCTGCCCTGGGGTCATGAGGAGTGGGAATTCTAACTCAATGGCCGTGAGTTTGGATTTTCATATAGTGCCTGTGTTGACTACAGAAATAAGTCAAGAGACACTCGTGTGTGAGAAAGAGCTTTATATAAAAGAGCAATTGTATATTGAGAAAACATCCCACCCAAGTCCAGATCAAGTCTTAAGTCCGACATTAGCGCATATGTTCAATAGCATTCTATAAATTCCTCCTTCAGGCTCATACAACATATGCAGTGACAACAAATGCAGGAAGGTCACAAGCCAGTGGGTAGAAAGTCTTGTGGATCCAGTGGTGGTAGAAGCATCTGAGCATTGGCAGCGCTTTCCACGAGGCTTCTCCAGCTCCAGGCCTCTGACTCCATCAGCATAGCTCCATGTGGTTTGTCAACAGGAACGTCAAGCAGAGAATGTGGGTCTGGCTTTCAGTGAGCTATTTATCTCCTTAGCTCTTCCAAATGAGGTCATCAAGCTGCAACCTGATTGACAGGCTAAACTCCACCCCTTCACTCTTTAATAGTCTCAAGTTAACACCAGATTGTGTAACCACTACAGTACCCATCCCTATAGTAGTTGCTCAATTTGTGTTTAGGGAATAAGACTAAATAATATTGTAGTGCTGAATGTGCATATTTGACTCTCTAACCCGTCCAGCATCTCATTTTAATACATGTAGTAGTTGCCCAATTAATGTTTAGGAATTTAGGGTAGATGTTATTATAAGTAACACTGTGCTTATTTAATTCATTTAACCCTTATACTATCTAATTTTAATTAGTATAAAATCTTGTGTAATTCCAGTGTCCTTCACTGACCCATAGCGCTACGGGGAACAACACTGGAGACAGTGCCAGAATTGTGCCCAATCTGACCCCACCACACTGAGGCAAAACACTAAGGGTGTGCAACAGAACAGCAAGGGGAATAGAGCAAGGAAATCCCTGGGGAATATAAAAAATATACTTTGGGGCCAGGGTGTGGCACCCCGTCAGACTCAACCAGAAAACCCTCCTAAAGGCCAACAAACAAACCTTGAACTATTAACAAGCTTTTCTTTTTTCTGTTATTGTTTTTTTGTTGTTATTGTTTTGTTTTCTTTTGTAGCTTTGTTTTGCTCTGTCTTGTTTTTTTGTGCATATTGTTATCTCTGAAGGTCTATCTAGATAAGAAAGGCGGGATAAACTATCTTGAGGAGAAAACAATGGGACCCACAGTTCTGGGGGGGAGGGACATGGTAGAGGAGGAGGTGGGGAAAAGAAAGTGGGTGTTAACAAACCCAGGAACAAGGGAACAACAAATGATCTAAAATTGACAGTGAGGAGGGTGTAGGAGGCCTGGTAGGGCTTGATCAAGGGCAATGTAATCGAGAGGAATTACTGAAATCCAAATGAAGGCTGAGCATGATAGTGGGACAAGAGGAAAGTAAAAGGAAATGGAAGAAAGAACCAGGAGGCAAAGGGCATGTATAGAGGTCTAAATATTGGCATGTACATATGAAAATATATATGTGATGATGGGGAAATAGATCTATGTACATATATTTATAGGTTTAGTATTAAGGTAGCAGATGGACATTGAGCCTCTACTCAAGTGCTCCCTCAATGCAAGCACATTTTGTTCTATTAAACTTGAATTCTATGATGCTCAATTTCCCAACATGATCACTGAAGATAAAGCGGTACATAAGCAAGTGTGGTGAAAAAAGATGATGGTGCCCAGCTATCAAAAGATACAGCATCTGGGGTCTTAAAGGCTTGAAGATAAACAAGCAGCCAGCCATCTAGCTGAGAAGCAACAAAGCCCACATAGAAGAAGCACACCAGCCTGTGTGATCACGAGGTGTCAATAAGATCAGGTATCAGGCATAAAAGAACAAAAACTCATATCATTGTGAATGAGGGGGAGATTAGTGTGGAGACCCAAAGCCCATCTGTAGGCAACTGGACATGCCCTTACAGAAGGGTCATGAGGAGATGACAAACCATTCAGGGTATAGTATAGCGCAGATGAAACATACAACTTTCCTCTAGTTCTTTAATGCGGTCCCCTGCTCCCCCACTATCATGATCACAATTCTACCTTACAAATCTGGCTAGACCAGAGGATGTATACTGGTACAGATCAAAGATGAAAATAGGGAACCCAGGACAGATAACCTCAAGATCAATAATGAGAGTAGAGATACGAGTGGGGTAAGGGGAAGGTGGGGGAGAAAGGGACCGATCACAAGGATCTATATATAACCCCCTCCCTGGGGGACAGACAACAGAAAAGTAGGTGAAGGGACACATCGGAGAGTGCAAGACATGAAAAAATAATAATTTATAATTTTTTCAGTATTTTTTATTGTCAGATGAAATGCTGGATAACAAGATAGTCAATAAATGAGTAATCTTGTGTATTTTTCAGCTCAGTTAAGCACATGTTGAATCATGAAAGAATAGGTGGAAAATAAAGTAGCGGTTGGCATAGTAAAGTGAAGGATAATTTGGTGTAACTTGGAAGTAAACCCTAGCTCTAACTTAAGAACAATTAGTTCTTTTTTTTTTAAATCATTTTATCACCAGCTTGTGAAATCATGAGGCATCGAAGGGATCGGGTATCAGGCATCAAAGACCAAAAAAAATCATAGCATTGTGAATGAGTGGGAGTGCGGAGTGGGTACCCAGGGCCCATCTGTGGGCAAGTGGACATCCTCTTGCAGAAGGGCCTCGGGGAGGAGACAAGCCAGTCAAGGTGCAGTGTAGCAAAGATGAAACATAGAATTTTCCTCTAGTTCTTGAATGCTTTACCCCTCACCCCCTACTATCATGATCCCAATTCTACCTTTCAAATCTGGCTGGACCAGAGGATGTTTACTGGGACAGGTGAGAACTAATTTATAAATCATCAAGGGTTCATGAGGGAGGGAGGGGGGGAAATGAGCTGATACCAAGGGCTCAAGTAGACAGAAAATATTTTGAGAATGATGATGACAACAAATGTGCTTGACGATGGATGGATGGATGGATGGTTTGTGATAAGAGTTGTATGAACCCCCCCAAAATTATTTTTTTTGAAAAAGGAAAAAAATCTTGTATAATTGTGTACATGTCCCATCCCACACAACTAATAAGTGCAGAGGTTATTTAAATATAGACCATCTCACTCCAAAGCCCGTACTTTGAACTGCTTTTTCTGTTAAATGTTGTCATATCCAACTCATTGTGATTCTCTAAGCAAAGCAGAACTGCCCCATAGGGTTTCCTAAGCTGCCGTCTGTACAGGAGCAGACCACCAAGTCTTTTCTCCCATGGAGCCCGGGATGGGTTTGAACTGCTGGCCTTTTAGTTAGCGGCTTATCACTTTAACCATTGCTCCATGAAAACTCCTAGAGCTGCCCAATTGTTGTTGCCCACAAGATAGAAGTGAGCATGTGAAGCAATGGGGTGGGGTGGGGGTGGCACTTTGGAGATGACGTTCTAAAAACATAACCACCAGCACACAGGCCCTTTTATCTTGTTTAATTCCTGCAAATACTCCTTGAACCTAGGTGGGCCCCTACAGATGAGCCTTGCTAACTCTGTGGGCTAGTCCCACGCGCTGCAATAATTGGTCTCTATTCACCTGGAGCAACAGAGAAAGAGTCAGGAATAGGAAGACAAAATGGAATGTGTGCTAATTGCCTCCATGAACAACTGCCGCCATTGCCAAGAGACCAGGACTGCGTAGAGCCCAGCTCCTATTACTAACCGTGCTTCTGTTTTAATAATATTGTACCGTGTGTTCAGTGAAGGTTTGCATTAAATGATTTTACACAAATTGTTCAGTGGTGTTGGTTGTGTTCTTTAAAATGCTTGAATTATCTCATTGTTTTCCATTCTGGTTGTTTGTTTCCATTTATTTAGTATCCCTGCCCCTTTACCTGCATATCTTCACCCTAAACTTGATCATTTGGTAGCATACAAATAATTTTTTAAAAGAGTAGAATCCTCATGCGTGATCATCTTTATTTTGTAATCCAATTAGTTATTTAGCTAACGTTGCTGAACATTTTGATCAAAGATTCCATGTAAGAATCCTGATCAAAGGGTAAGGTTGCTTAGAGAAGAGGTATACTCTAGCCCAGGTGGTGATGAAGCATGGTAGTAGGGCAGGAGGAAAGTCAAGGGAGATGGAGGAAAGAGCTAGGAGTCAAAGGGCATTCATGGAGGTCTAGACAAAGACATGTACATGCAAATATATATAGGAGGATGGGGAAATAGATCTATGTGTCTATATTTGTAGGTCAAGTATTAAGGTGGCGGAAGGACCTTGGGCCTCTACTCAAACACTCCCTCAATGCATGAATACCTTCTTTTATTAAATTGGAACTCTATGATGCTCACTCTCCCGACACAACGGCTGGAGCCAAAGTGGGTGAACAAGTAAATGTGGTGAAGAAAGCTGATGGTGCCCGGCTATCAAAAGAGATAGTGACTGGGGTCTTAAAGGCTTGAAGATAAACAAGCGGCCATCTAGCTCAGAAGCAACAAAGTCCACATGGAAGAACACACCAGCCTGTGTGATCGAGTGGTCCCAAAGGGATCAGTTACGAGGCATCAAAGAACAAAAAATCATATAATTGACTGCACACCTCCATGATAGGATCGCTGAAGACAAATGGGTGCATAAGCAAATGTGGTGAAGAAAGCTGATGGTGCCCGGCTATCAAAAGAGATAGTGTCTGGGGTCTTAAAGGCTTGAAGGTGAACAAGCGGCCATCAAGCTCAGAAGCAAAAAAGCCCACATGGAAGAAGGACACCGGCCAGTGTGATCACGAGGTGCCAAGGGACCAGGTATAAGGCATCATGCAAAAAAAAAAAAAAAACGATATAAGTGTGTGTATGTATGTGTATATATGTGTATATGTATATGTATATATATACCATATTAAATGAAGGGGGAAGTGCAGAGTGGAGACCCAAGGCCCAAGTGTCGGCCAATGGAGATCCCCTCATAGAGGCGTTTAGGAGAGGAGATGGGTTAATTAGGGTGCGAGGTAGTACCAATGAAGAACACAGCTTTCCCCCAGATCCTGGATGCTTCCCCCCAACTACCATGATCCGAATTCTACCTTGCAGGCCTGGATAGGACAGAGGCTGTACACTGGTACATATGAGGGCTGGAGGTACAGGGAATCAGGGTGGATGATACCTTCAGGACCAAGGGTGTGAGGGACGATGCTGGGAGAGTGGAGGGTGAGTGGGTTGGAAAGGGGGAACTGATTACAAGGATCCACATGTGACCTCTTCCCTGGGAGAGGGACAGCAGAGAAGGGGGGAAGGGAGACTCCGGATAGGGCAAGATATGACAAAATAATGAGGTATAAATTACCAAGGGCACATGAGGGAGGGGGGAGCGGGGAGGGAGGGGGAAAAAAAAGAGGACCTGATGCAAGGGGCTTAAGTGGAGAGCAAATGCCTTGAGAATGATTGGGGCAGGGAATGTATGGATGTGCTTTACACAATTGATGTATGTATATGTATGGATGGTGATAAGAGTTGTATGGGTCCCTAATAAAATATAAAAAAAGAAAAGAGGAGAAAAAAATGATTAGGGCAAAGACTGTACAGATGTGCTTTATACAATTGATGTATGTATATGTATGAACTGTGATAAGAATTGTATGAGCCCCTAATAAATTGTTCAAATTAATTAAAAAAAATAAAATAAAACCACCAGCAAAATGGATTGTAAATGATGATGGCAACAATTGTACAACTACGCCTGACCTACTGGAACTATGGATTGTAATCATATCTGTAAGAGCTCCCAATAAAATGTTTTTAAAAATTTCACACAAAAAAAAGAATCCTGATCAACAGGAATAAAAGGAATAATGAAAATAATGACAAAGTATTTTGAAAAACTCGATGGCAACACACTGAATAACGTAGATGAAGTGGGATAATTCTTAGAAACACGACCTACCCAGGCTGACTCAAGAGGAAATAGAAAAGCCTCAGGATACCCATAAGACGTGTAGAGAGCAAATCAGTGATCAAGAACCTCCCAGCAATTTCCTAAACCAAATATCATCGCTGGAAAATTCTATCAATCACTTACAGAAATGCCACCAATAGGATTTAAACTCTTCCCAAAGAGAGGGAAGGAAGGAATATTCATTCGGCCATTGAGTGGATTCCAACTCGCCCGGTGGAATAGAGTTAAACTGTTCCTTGGGGTTTCTGAGAGAACAAGCTCTGAACCACTGGCCCTGCAGTTACCAGCCCACCTAACCCACTTCACTACCAGGGAGCCTATTGCTTCTGTGCTGAGTTTTCCTTGCCCAGAACACTGACTGACTTTAGGAGCTAGTCCTCTTTCATTGCAAGTTTAGTGAGTTGAAACTGTTGAATATTTAAGCACTCATTCTAAAAAATACATAGTGTTCTTCATATAGAAAACGTTTTTCAAAATATCTGCAATTTGGCTCTGGTGTCAGGGCATTCCCCAGGGTATCACTTGTAGCTGTTTTGTGTATTTCTGTGCATGATAAAATGTAACTTTCCAGCCATAAACACAGTGTACATCAGTCGTAGGTTGGGGGTCAAATATACGTATCATTTGATCAGTTATTAACTGATATTCTTAACTTTTAATTTTAAAAAATTAAACTTATAAAGCCCCCGGTGTTTTCCCTCTAACCATAATGAGGGATGGGGATAAACAAATCACCAAACAGAGAGTTTTAGAGCAGTGACTATAGAAAATCAAAATGGCAAACCTGACTTGAAGAGATAAAAACCTGGCACTTGATTGTTATAAGAGCTGTAAGAGCCCCAGTAAAATGATCTCTTAATTAAAAAACAGAAAACAAACTTGTCACTTGATTTCTTCCTCTGATACACTTTGGGCCTGATTTGGTTTTAAATATTTTCTGGGGTGTTTTTTGGGGGGGTTCATATTGGGGTTTATCTCTGATGTATTTGGTCATTGGGAGTAGCCCTTTTGGATCTTTGTTATATGTTTTTCTGTTTTTCGGCATATGAAACCCAAGATTGATGATCTTATAGCAACAAGTAGAATGGGATTCTGTGGGGCGGGGTATGGTGGAGGAAGGAGGGGGTAAAGGGGAGTTGATATCAAGGAGTTTCAGAAGGAAGAAAGTGTTTTGAAACTGATTGGGGTAGCAATTGTACAATTATGCTTGATATGGTTAAACTATGAAAAGCTATGATGTTTGGATTGGCACCTAATAAATGGTTTTGGAAATAAATAAATAAATTAGAATGAGAAACTCTACCAATGCAATATACCACATCAATAGAACAAAAGATCAGAACTACATAATCATTTCTATGGATTCAGAAACACATTTGATAAAATCCGAAACTCCTTCTTGATGAAAACAATGTTACAATGGCAGGGAAATTACTTGGTATCATTTAAGGCATGTATGGGAAAGCCAGTAGCCAGCATCATACTTAATAGAGAGCTTGCCCCTTGAGACTGGGAACACGACAAGAGATGGATACCTGCTCTCACCACTTCCATTCAACATGAGGGAGCTTCAAAAGGTGGGTCGGAAAATTGAGTTGAAAGCTAATGGAATTTTTACACAAACTCTTTGAAGCCCGTTTGAATTATACTGGAAGTCCTAGCAAGAACAGCAAGAAAAGAAAGAGAATCAAAGGCAGCCAGATCAGAAAAGGAGGACAGCTATCTCTTTTCATCAATGATAGGATCCCACATGTGGAAAATCCCAAAGCGTGTACAAGAACACTTCTAAGAGCTGTAAGTGAACTTGAGCCAAGTTGCAGGGTACAAGGTCAACAACAACAAAAAGTTGAATTGCTATACATCAACAATGAAATAATCTGAAAGAGAAATTAGGGAAGTAGTTCTTTTTTTTTTTAAGTAGTTCTATTTACAATAACATCTAAGAGAATAAAGTACCTAGGAATAAGTCTTAACTAGAGGTAGGAGGACTCACACATTTAAAATACAGCTGAAGAAATTAAAGAAGACTGAGATAAATGGAAAGATGTTTCATGGTCATGGATTAGAAGACTTTATTTTGGAAGATTTAACGTACCTGTTCATGCAGCCATCTCAGTGCTCCAGTATTTTTTTGGCAAAAAACAGCATGCCTCTCTTGCTCCACCTGTCCTCGCTCTGTGCAAATTCTTCTTATTTCCATGATTGAAGAGGGACATGAAAGGACAGTGATTTGATGATGTAGAAGAGGTGAAGAAAAAAATAAGGGAGGTGCTGTCAGTCATCCAAACAGATGAGTTTGAAAAATGTTCCCAAGAATGGACTCACAGATTTGACAAATGTATTAAGTGTAATGAAGGTGTTAAGGTTGTTTTGTAAAAACATTTTAAATACATAGCTTTGAAAAAAAATTCTGGTTCTGGGAGTGGAGTACCTACCTCCTCATATACTGCCTTTCCCACGCAGAACTGGTTCCTGCTGCCATGGAGGAGGTGAGCACCCCAAAACTTTTTTTCTGCCTCTTAATTTCTTCCCTTAAATTACATAACCATCCTTTAGGAGCCATGCAGATGTGGGCTAGCTCCCATGTACGCCCAGAGGCAGGACACATCAAGAAATAGTAGCTTCATCTTTTGATGTTTTTGTTTCATAGACTTTTCTGTGATGGTAAAACAATACTTTTGTCTTATTCTTGTATAATGTAACCATTTGAGGTCCACTTTTAACTTGGACTAGTATAACTCCTTCATGCAATAAACTGAAAAGAGAAAGAAAAAAAATCCTCACAATTGGACAAGATGGTAGCATCATGATAAAGGGAGAAAAGGTTGATGTTGTCAATGATTTTGTCTTGCTTGGATCCACAATCAATGCTCATAGAATCAGCAGTCAAGAGATCAAAAGGCACTTTGAATTAGAAACATCTGCGACACGAGACCTCTTTAGAACATTGAAAGGCAAGGATGTTACTTTGATGGCCCAAGCCATGGCGCTTCCAGTGTCCTCCACAGCGTGTGGAACTTGGACACACAATAAGGAAGACAAAAGAAGAACCCATGAGTTTGAACTGTGGTGCTGGCAGACTATTGAAAATAGCAGGGACTGCCGAAAGGACAAACGGATCTGCACTGGAAGAAGGCCGGAGTGCTCCCTGGGGGCAAGGTGGTGAGACTTTGTCTCACGTGCTTTGAACATGCTGTCAGGAGAAACCAGTTCCTGGGGAAGGACATCATACTTGGTAAAGTAGAGGGGCACCAGAACGAGGAAGGTCTTCAACAAGGTGGACTGACCCAGTGGCGACAACAATGGGCGCAGGCACAGGAACAATTGTGAGGCTGGAGCAAGACCAGGCAGTGTTTTGTTCTGTTATGCATAGCGTCGCTATGGGTGGAAACCCATTCAATAGTACCTAACAACAACAACAAGATTGAAAAAATAACAGAAAATGACCACTGTTGGCAAGGATGTGGGGAAATTAGAACCCTTATAAATTGCTGCTGGGAGTGCAAAATGGCACAGCCACTCTCAGAAACAGCATGGTGCTTCTTCAAAAAACTAACAATAGAATTGCTGTATGGCCCAGCAATTCCACTCCTAGGTCGTATCCAAAAGCAGAGACTCAAAAAGAGACTTGTAAATCCATGTTCATTAGAGCAATAGTCACAATAGAGAGAGTGGGACCAACGTAAGTACCTATCACCAGAGGAGTGGCTAAACTACAGTACATCCACCATCCTATGGAGCGTCACTCAGCCAGTAGGAGAAATGAAGGCTTGCCACGGGTTACAATTGGATGGCGTTGAGGCATTATGTTGAGTGACAAGGCAAAAAACCAAAAACCTGTTGTAGGGCCTCACTTATATAAAAAGATAAGAAAAGGCAAATACGCAGAGACCAAAGTTTATCAGTGGTTACCAGTTACAGGAAGGTGTGGGGGGGGGGAGGGGAAGGGAACTAACAATATAGAAGAAAAAAATCACATTAAAGATAGCCAATTGTAATTGCTGCCTAGAAGTTGTATACATGTAAAAAAAATTGAGTCAACAACCATTGTGTGATAGATTTATAACAGCAGCAACAGTGAAAAAGAAAAAGACTTGATACTGCAACTTGATACAGCCAAACACCTTAGGTTCATGGTTTCATGGACCATTCCAAGAAATTAGCCCAATAACGTGTCCAATGCTTCTATTCCACCACCTAATTTTTGTGTAGTACCTGGGGTCCTAAAAGCTTGCAGCCAGCCAGCCCAGGTGCAATTCTGTTCACCTGGAGCAGCTAAGGAAGCAGGAGAGTCAGGGAAAGAGCAAGGGCATAGTGTATGGAACACATTGCTTCCATGAACAGCTTCCCGCTTTGCCATGAGACCGGAAGGGCTAGATGCTGGTCAGCAACCATTACGGAACATTTGATGAAGATTTCGTAGAAGAGTCCTGCTCAAAAATGGGAAAAATCTAGAACACAAGTTCACATTTTCATGGGCTCTAAATTTTCTGGAGCGATGGAAGCTGGATGAGCCCATGGAAGTAATTCTCTGAGTTAATCCTTAAACCTTAAAGCCAAAATAGCCCCCCGGGTCATCTTAAAGCCAAACAATAATTTATCTTAACTTGTAGAAAAGATTTTCTTGAGCATTTTGTTCTTTTAAGAAATATCTGTGTGCCCACAATGATAGACCAATCTATAAAAGTAGTGTTGGAGAAGGTGAAGAGAGATTGGAACTCTTATATACTCCTGATGGGCTTGTAAATATGTACACCATTTTGGAAAGTAATATTGTGATACCTAAGACAACTGGCAAAGTAGAAATACCATATGACACAGTGTAGTCGTTACATAATTTCATGTCAACTTGATAGAGTGAAGGAGTAGAATTTAGCCTGTCAATCAGGTTATCAGGCATGACCTTCTCATAAGGATTTTAGGAACTTCCTCTCTCTTGATTGTGCCATTAGAAGAGGTGGGCCACTCTCTCTTTCTCTCTGCTTCACCTTCCTGTTGAGGAGACACATTGAGAGAACTGGAGGAGTCATATGAAGACCTGAACCAGCGCTGAGATGCTTCTACCGGCATTGGATCCTCAAGACTTTTCATCCACCTGCCTGTGATCTGCATTTGGCATCATTGCATGTGCTGTGTGAGTCTGAAGATCAATTTATGGATTAGTATCAGACATATGGACTAATATCAGACTAACGAACTTGATCTGAACTAGGCTGGGGTGTTTTCTCAACATACAATTGCTTTTTGATATAAAGCTCTCTCTTACACACATATGAGTGTCAATGAATTTGTTTCTCTAGTCAACCCAGACTAACACATCCAGCAATATCCCCAAAGAAATAAGAGTCCGAACACAACCAGAATGTACGCTCTCCCATGTTCATTGTAGCACAGTTCACAATAGGAAGAAGCGGGGAACCGCCAAAATAATCATGAGTAGAAGGATGGATTAAAAACAAACAAACAAGCCTTTTACATACAATGGAATACTATGCATCCCTTAAAAACAGTGATGAAACACCTATGACATGGAGGGACCTGGAAACCAATATTGTCTGAGTCTACTACTATAAGGATTAACACCAAGGCAAAACCAGACTTTTGTTCCCAGAGCATGTAATATAAACCCATTCTGCCAAACAACATGGTAAAGAGCCTCCAGGAAGGAATGTCTCGCAGATCACAGGCCGGTGGAAGGAGGACAGGAGTCCCCAGAATCCTCAGGAGAAGGCCATGCCCACACAGAGGCCTCATTGGCTATGACCTGATTGACAGGCTAGACTCCACCCCTTCACTCAAGTTGACAAGAGATTCTGTCATTGCCACATGTTTGCAGGTGCTAGGAAGGCTCTTTACGATATTGTTTACCAGAGCAGGTTTCTATTACATGTTCTGGGAACAGAATTTCCTGTAGGGTTATCACTCTGGCAGGAGTGTGTTGGCTTGGGATGACAAGCACAATTTTGTATGGAAGCAGCTGAATGGCATCTCCCTCTCCCCATTTTGAGAAACTGACCCCAGCTGAGGCAAGTTCTCCTCTGTCAAATTGTTTTTAAATGTGCATATAGAGGTGGTGATATATGGTCTGTGTTAGTCTGGGTTGACTAGAGAAACAAATACAGAGACACTCATATGTGTGTAAGAGAGAGTTTTATATGCAAGAATAATTGTATATTAAGAAAACACCACAGCCCAGTCCAGACCAAGACCCTAAGTTCAATGTTAGCCCATAAGTCCGATATTAGCCTATATGTCCAATACTAGTCCATACATTCTTCTACAGACTCACGCAGCACATGCAATGATGCTGAAAGCAAGAAGATCACAGGCCAGTGGGTGAAAAGTCTTGTGGAAGCATCTCAGCACTGGTGTGGCTCTCCACATGGCTCCTCCTCCAGCGCCAGGGCTCTGCTCGCCCTCATGAAGGACGCACAGAAGACCTGGGTGCTATAGCAAAGTGTGGTGAAGAAACAGGATAAGGCCCAGCTATCAGAAAATAGTTTCTGGGATCTTAAAGGTTTGTTTCCAAACCAACAGCCATCTGAGTGAGGTATCAACTAAGTTTACATGAAAGAAGCACACCAGCCTGTGTGACCCAAGGATTGTAAATAACATAATTCAAATCCGAAGGAGGGAATGGTATCCGAGCTGAAACTGTGACAGTGAAAAGCCAAAATCCATTTACAGAGTTTGCACATAGAGTAAACCTCTGGTGAATCCCCTCTGACCATATTCGAGGGATGTGAGCAATCTTGCTATCAGACAAGGAGGATTGTAAAGTCTATTTTAGTTGATAAAGTTAGGTTAAAATGTAAGCCCTGATCATTTGGTCTCCCTTTTGACCCATTTTAGATTTGTTCTCATTTTCAATATTTTCTACTTTCTTTTTGATGGGGGCTTTTCTGTTTTACTTTGTTATTGTTAGTTTTTCATTCTTTTTTTTTGGGGGGGGGAGTATGTTTTTGTGTATGTGAAATCCAGGATAGATAAATCTATTGAGACAGTAAATGGAATAAGAGTTTCTTTGGGGGTATGGTAGTGAAGATTGGGGGGAAATGGGGAGCTAATAATAAAACAAGAAAGGAGAAAATGTTCTAAAATTGATTGTGGTGACGATCGAGCTATTGAATGGTATGTGCCAGTAAACGGTTAAAAAAAGAAATATCTGCGTGGATCAAAATGACAACAGCGACTCTGAAAGATTATGAGTTTGAGTGGTTTCGAAACTTTAAGGACGTAATCAGTGTCACTGACCTGCATGCACAGGAACTGTTGATTTAGTGTTTGTTTTGTTCTGTATCGTCTCAGTGACAATAACAACAAAATAAACACGAGAAAAAAAATACACATCAGCATTCCCAATTCCCATGGAACCCAGGTTTTCTGGAACCATGGGGGCTGTATGGAACTCTGAAACAAGTACCCGAAATAGTCTTTGAACTTTAAAGGAAAACTATCCCCGTAAGAGCAAACAGTAGTTTAGCGAAATTCATAAAGAATGCCTGCCTTCAGCACTGTGCTCTTTGAAGATCTATACGGGCTCAAAGGAACAGCCTGTAGAAATATTAGACAGAGAAGGCAGAGAGCAGTGAGATTCTGGTAAGGGGCTAGGGACACTCAGGAGAGCAGTGTGGGAATGGTTGCCCAGCCTGGATGATAAAATCCAAGTCGCTGAATTGGATCTGCAGAAACAGTTGGACTAGTGCATGCTTTGATATGTGTCTTCTCAACAAGAAAAAGATCAATTACCATGAGACCCGTGAAAGCTGGAACCCAACGGGACTGCCTTGTTTTTCTGGGTTACAAGTTTTCTCCCTTTGACAGGTGCAGTCTTATCCTTTCCCATTGCTTGTTTTAGTGGAACATAGATGAGTTTTCCTTCTCAGATAGGCTTCCGCCTTATACGGTTTCCAGCTTTTGCAAGTATTGGAATATAGGAAAAATTAAATGAATGTGGATGTATTTTAAAAAAGAATTCTAGACTACAGAATAGCTGATGTCATGTTTTAATAGTTTAATGAACATTTATAAGAGTGTTTCTTATGGGCAAGGTCCTTTGCTAGACCACATAAAAAACCCTAAACCAATGACCCCTGAGTAGATTCCTACTTAGGTCTGGTTCTTCATGTGATTTTTGTTTGTTTGTTTGTTTTGGAATGAACTTGTTTAATTGAGTACAATATTGAATTGAATGGACTTAAACAAAGTAAAACACTGATGTTACCGAAGACTGGGCATCTTCCTGTCATGCTTCACAACAGAGGCATAGCCACTGCTCTGCTCCCCCAGCAGGCAGACAGTTCTAGAATAGGCTGTTCGATGACTCCTGGGATCTTTTGCAAACAAAACTCAGTAGTCCAGTATTTTAAATTTGTTTTTGTTTTTTTGTTTGTTTTTTATCATTTTATTGGGGGCTCATACAATTCTTATCACAATCCATCCATCCATCCATTGTGTCAAGCGCATATGTACATTTGTTGCCATCATCATTCTCAAAACATTTGCCTTCTGCTTGAGCCCTTAATATCTGCTGCTCATTTTCCCCCTCCCTCCCCACCGCCCCTACCTCATGAACCCTTCATCATTCATAAATTATTATTTTGTCATATATTACACTGTCCAACATCTCCCCCTGCCTTCTTCTCTGCTGTCCACCCCCCAGGGAGTAGGCTATACATAGATTCTTGTCATCAGTTCCCCCTTTCTACCCCACATTCCCTCCACCCTCCAGGCATCGCCACTCTCACCACTGGTCATGGAGGAGTCATCTGTCCTGTATTTCCTGTGTTTCCAGTTGCTCTCTGTACCAGTGCACATCCTCTGGTCTAGCCAGATTTGTAAGGTAGAATTGGGATCATGATAGTGGGTGGAGAGGGAAGGAAGTATTTAAGAACTAGAGGAAGGTTATATGTTTCATCATAATCTTCATATGATTTTTAACGACTGATTTTTCAGAATTTGACCTCCAGACCTTTCTTCCAGTATGTCTCTGAGTAAATTCAAACTTCCAGTGTTTGGGCCAGCAGCCCAGCATGTGCACATTCTCTACACGACCCTGGCCAAGACCACTCGTTAGGTGCCATCCAGTCCGTCCTGACTCATAGAGACTCTGCACAACAGAAGGGAACCCTGCCCGTCCTGCATCAGCCTCGCGATTGTTGTTAGGTTTGAGCCCATTGGGGAGTCACTGGGGCAGCCCATCTTGTTGAGGGTTTTCTTTTTTTTGCTGACCCCTCTACCAAGGATAATGTCTGTCTCCAAGAATTGATCTTTTCTCCATTTCTTTTTTTTTTAGTTTTTTACAATTTTTTTAATTTAAATATATTTAATGACCTATTGTGAACATCATTGATTATTGCCATCTTCTTTCCTTTTTTTTTTAAACGTTTTATTAGGGGCTCATACAACTCTTATCACAGTCCATACATATACATACATCAATTGTATAAAGCACATCTGTACATTCTTTGCCCTAATCATTTTCTTTTCTTTCTTTTTTTTTTTTTTCTCCATTTCTTAAGGTGTAGTTTATTGGCCTGGTTGGTTTTCTTTCTATTGAAGTATAATTTGTATTGAAGGCTATCATTTTTTATCTTCACCAGCAAGCACGGTTGGGTCATCTGAATGTTTCACGTGATCAAGGAGCCTTCCTCAAATCTTGATGCTGTGTTCTCCTTCATGAAGTCCCGCTTCTTGGATGATTTACACAGCATACAGATTCAAGTGTGGTGAAAGGTTACAACTCTGACACACACACCTCTCTTGATTGTAACGAACCCAAGTATTTTCCCCTTTTCCATTCAAATGACTACCTTTTGGTTTATGTACAGGTTCCACATAATTAAGCATTCTGGAATTTCCACTCTTGACAATTGAATCCATAATTTTTTAATGATTCATGGCATTGAACGCCTTTGCGTAGACAATAAAATTCAGGTGAACATCTTTCTGGTATTCTCTGTGTTCAGCCAAGTTCCACTGACATTGGCAATGAGTTCCTTCTTTGAATGTCTTCTTCCGAATTTGTCTTCAAGTCCTAGTCATTGTCTGTCAGTTTGCTGCTACAGCTGTTTTTAAATGACGTTCAATGACATTTTATTTGGGTGTGATATTAGTGATATAATTCAATGATTTCCACGCTGGGTTGGATCACCTTTCTTTGGAATGGACACAAATATGGATCTCTTCCAGTTGGTTGGCCAGGTAGCTGTTTTCCAAATTTCTTGGCATAGGTGAGTGACTCCTTCCAGCATTGTTTCCATTTGTTGAATTGGTATTCCACCAATTCCTGGTGCTTTGTTTTTTTCCAATGCAAAAAGGAAAAGTTTCTCTTCTTTCTCCTGGAAAATCCCAAATCCCAGGCACTCTTCCTACTTTATGACCACCCTCCATTTATCTAGGCGGTATTGTTAGTCGGTTCTGATTGATAGCGACCCGTTGTACAGTAGAATGAAACATGCTCAGTTCTGTGCCATCCTCACGATCGAGCTTATGTTTGAGCCCGTTAATGCACCTACTGCCTCAATCCATCTTGTTGAAGGGCTTTCTCTTGATCACTGCCCCATTACTTCACCAAGTGTGATGTCCTTCTGCAGGGACTGGTCCCTCCTGACAATATGTCCACAGTACATGAGACCCAAGTCTTACCTCTTGGCCTCTAAGGAGAGTTCTGGCTATACTTCTTCCCAGACAGATTTGATTTTTTCAATATTCTTCTCCAGCACCACAATTCAGAGATCATTTGAGCAATTGGCAGCAGTGCCTGGGAGTGAGTAGCCCGGCCCTTTGAGTATGTAGACTGGCAGGGCAGAATGGGGCGAGATGACTGCGTGTGTTAGTCTGAGTTAACTAGAGAAATAAATCCAGAGACACTTGTATATGTGTAAGAGAGAGCTTTATATTAAAGAGTAATTATAGAATAAGAAAACTCCACAGCCCAGTCCAGATCAAGTCCCTAAGTCCAATATTAGCCCATACGTCCGATACCAGTTCATAAATTCCTCTTCAGACTCCCGCAATACATGTGCTGATGCCAAATGCAGGAAGATCACATGCCTGTGGGCAGAAAGTCCTTTGGGTCCGGTGGCAGTGGAAGCATCTCCACGACTCTAGCTGCCATCAGCATGACTCCATGTAGCTCTTCAACAGGAAGCTGAAGCAGAGAAAGAGTAGGTCCTGCCTCCAGGGAGGAAGACAGGAAGTTCCCAGGATCCACCTGGTGGACGTGACCTTGTGACCTGATTGACAGGCTGTATTTCAACCCTAAATTCTATTTATCAAGCTGACATGATATTATGAAACTACCATACTGCAGGAGCTAAGAGACTGGAATTCTTGTAGAGTGAGGCTTGTTGTAGCTGGCTGGCTACAGATCTCAGATAGCCCAAGTCAGAGGGGAAGGTGTTCACTCTTTTCAAATGATGTCATCTCCAAGAGGGAAGGAGGTAAAAGGGGCTACCTGCCTAGGTGGCCTAGGAGGAAGGGAGAGCAGCCGCCGTAATCAAATGCATTTAGTCTGCTTTGGTCTTCCTTAGTCAATATCACACTTTCACATGCATATGAGGCAATTGGAAATATCTTTAGGTATACTCATAAATTCATTAATTTAGTCATCAAATACTAATTGCACATCGGAGGATGTGATGTTGAGCAAAACACGAGGAAACAGATTTTTAGTTTAAAAGACCATGGAGATCCTAAGGTCTAAATAACCCAACTGTCCTTTATTGTCGTGCCTGGATCGCCTTGGGCTAGAGCCCTTGGACTTCACCTATGGTAATATTCAGCATTTACCTACAAAGAAAGCTTAACTCGTGAGCACTACAATAGGACCATGTCAAGTTATTTTAAATATAAGGTAGGTGCATATCGTGTTCTTCGAAATCAAATCTACCACAAAGGTTTTGAAGCCCCCTCTTGCCATCCATGGATAGCAGCGAACATATATTGAACATTTTCTATGAATTGAATCCCTTCTTCATCTATTAACTTATTTAATCTTCACGAGAGCCCTGTTCAAATCCTCAATTGACAGTGGAGTAAACAAGGCACAGAGGACTGAAGTATTGAAGAGCCTGCGTTATTTTGAAACTCAAGGAATTGGAGTAAATAAACTTCGGATCAACCCTGCTGAGAATGACCGAGAAAAAGACACGAATGCTTAGCGAACTGATGACAGTAAGATGTTTAGTTGGCAGAAGAACAATAGCTTCTAATAAAGCAACACGAGATAGAAAAGTCTGTGCTGTGTATCCAACACTCTCGTTTCTGGACAACGCCATGGCTTTCATCTAAATAGCTGAGAGAGTTTTATAAGGATTACCTCATCAACCTCCACAAGCATCCCAGCTAGGCTGGTGTGGCATGATGCCAAGTGTGCAGCTGGAGAAATTGAAATGTAGGAGGCCAGACAACTCCCAGACCTGTGCCATGGCACAGGGCCTGAACCGAACATCAAAAGGTGCTCCTCTCGTTGCCGAGCGCAGGACTGTCTCTCCCGGTTTCCCTACAGCATTTTCCATTTATTTCTTCTCTGTTCAAACCAAGCTCCCTGAGCCTCCAATCACAGGCAAAGGCTCCATCATTTTAATGCCACTGAAGACAGGCAAGGAGCCCTGGTGGTCAGTGATTAAGTGTCAGCTACTGACCGTAAGATCAGTGGTTTGAACCTACCAACCCCTCTGCAGGAGAAAATAACAGGCCGTCTGCTCCTGTAAAGAGAACAGCAAGTCTCCTCAGTCCTGTGGGCACTGTGAGTTGGAGTTCACTTGATGGCACCCGGTCATCAAGAAAGGTGTGGAGAGGTCCCAGAAAGAGCCCAGGGTTGGGAGTGGTTTCCCCTGCTGTAAAATGAGACTGGGTAACTTCTAAGCTACTTCCCATGTCAGCGGCCTACAATAGAAGGATGGCATCTATATATTTTTCAAGATAACAACCAAAGTTTAAGTCAGCCTACTGCCTGGTGTTCCAGATGTCAAAGCAGGAGGAACTTTTTTAATTTCCAGAAGCTTTCTGGTGGGATTGGGAAAAATGGCTGGAAGAGGGTACAGAGCAGGTCCAGAGAAGGCACCCAAACACAAAGAGCAGGGCTCTAGAGGGAGGGAGATGGAGCTGTTCGTTGGTCAATACGATAGTCTTAACACAGAAGTCACACGTGTTCTCGAGAATCGCCAAGGCGATTTTACTCTTTTCATCAACTTTGTGGAAACAACCCAAATGTCATAAGTAGAAGCCTGATCAAATAGGTTATAAATGAGCTCCACTGTGTGTTATATGGAATGATTCCCAAGTCACCAAGTGATTAAGTTAAAAGAGAAAGGCACAAAGCAGTGTTTTAGTGTGGTGTGGTGTGGTGTGTACACACACATACACATACCAGTCTCTCTCTCCCTTGCACACTTCTGAGGTCATCTTCCACCTCATCCCCACCCTAAAAAGTTAAGTCTAGCTAAATAATCCACACAATAAAACTAAAGTGAAAATTTTTTAAAGTGTTAAAATGTACAGGTATTAGACATCCCCAGTGCATGTCAATATTAAGATGCACACACAATACTTAGTGAGACATAATGGTTTATTATTTTGCACAAATCCAGATAGTTCATAGCATTTCTAATTAGACTCCCTTAAGTTGCTATTAGGGGCAAATGGTTTTTATTACTCTAAACTGTATCCTCTCAATATAGCACTTTTATTTCTTTGCATTTACAATGAGAAATGGATGTAAGAAGGTTTCAAAAGGATTACTCAAAGCACTAACGCATTTCTATTTAAAAGAAACCACTTTTATTTTGGAATTGCGAGAGGGAAATAAAACTATCTCAGCACATTTTTACCCCAATAGACCTTTTGCATTTCTTTCTTTCAGAATTCTAGCTTTCGTTTTAAATAGCCAACAACGTGTTTCTCTTGTGGTAAAAAATAACATTCTCGCTTAAGGAAGTGCCTTAAAGTACATTGCTTTGGATACCCCAAGCTTTGGCCTTTTCAAGTTCCCAATAGCAAGCTGTGATATTTTTTTCTTCTCTAGTTTTACCCAGAACCTTTAAATGAACAACAACAGAATCTAAACAGGAGGCTACAGTTCTCTGATCTGGAAAACTCAGAGGAAGATGGGGAACAGATGAGAACACTAAATCGGGAGAAGGAAGCTACCATCTTTTTTCCTGTTAATCAGAATCATACATTCAAAATCCTCCTAGTATCCTGACTGAACAGATCAAACATCAGGACGAAGGGAGTGTGTGATTTTCCAGCTGCCTGTGGGTCACGCTGAAAGAAAAAACATGGTTGTTTCCTATGACAGTTACGGAGCGATTTAAAAAGTAGTCACAGAATTTCATCACAGCCCTAACTAGTGCTTTAAGAGAAGATTTATCATTTATCCGGTTTATCATTCTAGAGACCAAAGGAAAGAAGAACATTTCAGTCCATACACCACGCCTTGTTCAAAGACCAGCATATCTGAAAGTACCAACATACTTGAAAGCACAGTATGTGTTTCCATAACAAATATGATACACAAAAACTACAGATATATTTTTTCTGAATGCTAGAAGGAGCCAGTTTTGTTTAGGAAGTTACTCAGGACTAAGTCACTTAGTTTGGTTAATTAAAATAGTGGCTTCCAGACTGTGGGTTTCACAAATTGCCAAGTTTCCCTAAGGAATGCATAACCAACTCTATCAATAGGAAGGGATGCACATAGGACCAACTCCACTTCTCATTTTGTGAGCTTTGCAAAAGCTCAGCCACCAACCACTATTGCCACAAGTTTGTAAAACAAAGGATAGCTGAGTAGAAAGAAAAAAGAAACCGGAAGGAAATCATTTCAGTATAAAAAGTAGTTCTTTAAAGGAAATTTTTAATTTTGGGAAGAAGATACTACGTTTTCTATGATAAATTCTAATGAAACACAATAGACTGGTTATTTAGCCATCACTAGGAAGTTTAACCCCTGTCCGGAGTACCTTCTAGCATCTTGTAAACATTTCCTCTCAAACCCCTGGAGCCTTCATGGTGTGGTGGGTTAGGTGTTGGACTGTTAACTGAAAAGTTGGTGGTTCAAACCCAAAGGCAACTCCTCAGGAGAAAGTTGAGGCTGTCTGCTCCCACAAATATGAGTCAGAATCCACTTGATGATAGTGGGGAGAGGGACCACGTAAGAAGCCAAGGTGTCGCAGTGAGTTAAGCATTGGGTTGTTCACCAGTAAAGGTAACTAGCCACTCCACTGGAGAAAAATGAGACAGATGCTTCACTAAAAATTTACAACCTCAGAAACCTTACAGAGCAGTAAGCCTCTGTCCTACAGGGTCACCTGGAGTCAGAATGAACTCTGCAGCTGTGAGATTGGTTTGGTTTTTGGAGGAACCACTTAGTAAAATATTAAGATCAACTTCTGTTTTTAATTCCCATGTAACAATTTCAAACCAAACCCACTGGCACTGAGTAGATTCCAACCCTATGGGACAGAGTAGAACTGCTCCCTAGCATTTTAGAAGCTCTAAATCATTACAGAAATAGCTCCATCATTCTCACTTAGAGCTGCGGATGTGCTTCAACCACCTTCAATCTTGCAGTTAACCCACTCTGCCACTAACTCACTTAACTGCCTGCACTACCAGGGCTCTGTTTTATCTTCCTAGAATGGGTGTTCATGTGCATTTGGGGGGTCACGTGATACTCACTGATTGAAATATTTCTGGTAGTGTGGTATGTGAAAGGCTTTGCATTAGGCACTCCTGGAGATGATGAAATGGGATTAGATTGGTCCTCCTCCTTAGGAGCACAGAGAAAGTTAAAATGAAGGACAAAACATGCCATATGCGAGCAAAAATAGATTGGGGACTCTGAGGGAAAACATCAGGGAAGAGGCGGCATCTATTAGTGGATTTTGAGAGAGAGAAGGATTTCGGTGGCTTGTGGTACACTGATGGAGGTCATTGTGTCCTTGTAGTTAGTTGCTAAAAAGTTGGCTTTGACTCCTGGCAGCCCCATGAATAACGAGCTGAAGCACCACCCTGTCTTGTACCATACTTACTATGTCTGTCTGCTGAAGGCCATCACTGGAGCCACGGGCTGCTTGAAGTGCCTTCCCACTTGGGGGCCCATCTTCTAGCACTGTATGGGATAGTACTCTCTTGTCATCTACAGACTTGCCATTGGCTCATTTTCAGAGGTAGATCTCTAGGCCTTTGTTCCTAGTCTATTTAAGTCTGGAAGTGCCACTAAAAATCTGTCCATCACAGCTGACACCACTAGAATTTGAAATACTGATGATACCACTTCCAGCATTATTGCAATATGGCAGTTATCATAGCAACATGCAAATATGACAAACTGGCAGTTGATGGTGGGAGGGCTTAGAGAGGAAAATTAATAAAATCAACCAAGTCAATAAGCCTTAACCCAAACCCATTGCTAGTGAGTCAGTTCCAACTCAGTGACCCATACAGGGCTGTGTAGAACTGCCCCTTCAAGTTTCTGTGTTAATCCAGGTTGACTAGAGAAACAAATTCATAGGCATACATATGTGGATAAGAAAGAGCTATAAAGCTATGCAAGAGCTATACAAGACCAATTAAATATTGAGAAAGCATCCCAACCCAGTCCAAATCAAGTCCATAAGTCTGATATTAGCCCATATGTCCAAAACCAATATATAAAGTCCTCTTCAGACTCACAAAACACATGCAATGATGCCAAATGCAAGAAGATCACAGGCCAGTGGGTGGAAAGTCTTGTGGATCCAGTGGCATTGTAACCATCTCAGCACTGGCAGTGGATTCCACGTGGTTCCTCCAGTTCCCAGGACACAGGGTCTACCCACGTAGTGCCATGTGTCTTGTCTCAGGGAGTGAGCAGACAGAGAGTATCTCCCTCCTCCAAGGAGGAAATCCAGGCGTTCTCAGAATCCTCAGGAAAAGGCCATGCCCACCCAGAGACCTCATTGGCTATATAATGATTGACGGGCTAGCTCCACCTCTTCACTCTTAATCCTCAAATTAGTACCCGATTATGTAACTACCACAGTTTCTAAGACTTTAAATCTTTACATGAACACATAGTGTCATCTTTCTCTCAAGGAGCAACTGGTAGGTTCAAGCCATTGACCTCTCAGTTAGTAGCTCAACACATAACCCACGATGCCACCCAGGCTCCTCAATAAGTTTTAGGAAGGATTACATAGGCTCCTGGTAAAAGATTGTGAGATAAATATGTAAAGGATTATTTAGGTCCTGGGAGTGGTTTGACGTGGGTAGGGTTGTTTTGGAGTTTCAAAACTAAGCCACTGCCATTGAGTTTATTCTGACTCAAAGAGACCCTATGTTGGGCCTCTGAGACAATGAGCCTTTATAGGAGCAGACAGGCTCATCTTCTCCTGAGTGGTTGGTGGGTTTGAAACAATGAGCTGCAGCTTGCAGCACAATGCCAGAGCCATAGACAAGGAAAAACTCAAAGAATACGTTAGAAGAAACCCAGCCTACAAAAGATCCTTGCCGACCCAGTATGGGCAGAAGAACAACCCTCACCATGCATAAATAAGAGGTCGCCACACAGAAAAACCTCACCCAGAGCGCAACAAAGAGAAAACAGACTCCAAGATAGCATTGGCTTAAGGATGGGAAGAAGTCAAGAATTTCTCACACACACACACACACACACACACACACACAACACACTAATGAGAAAGGAAGGTAGGAAAACACCCAACACAAAAGGTACAAGATGACATCACAGAGTCCGCAGATGGAGATAATAACCCTGAATACCAATGGCCTGAACTCAGGCATTAAAAGACTGAGGCTAGCAGACTGGCATAGAAAACACAACCCATCAATCTTGCTGCCTACAAGAGACACATCTCAAGGCTACAGACAAAAATAGCCTGAGAATCAAAGACTAGAGAAAGGCATACCAAGCAAACAGCAATTCAAAATAAGCAGGGGTTGAAATCCTAATCTCAGATAAAATTGACTTCAAAGTGAAAACCACAAAAAGAGATAAGGAGGGACACTATACAATGCTCAAGGAAATGGTAGACAAAGAACCAATAAGTATCATAAACGTACATTCCCGGAATGAGAGACTTGCTGAATACGTCAACCAAATACTCCAAAAGATGTAAAAATAAATGACACCCTCAACAATTATAGTGGGTGACTTTAATACACTGCTCTCTGAGAAAGATAGATCACAGGGAAAGAAACTCAACAAGGAGGCTAGAGATCTAAACACTACCATTAGACAATTTGACCTGATATTTACAGAGCTCTTCATCCAAATACAAAAATATTCACATTCTTTTCAAGTCCACATGGCACGTATTCGAAGATAGACCACATGTTGGAGCATAAGGCTAATCTACACAAATGTAAGCACATTGATATCATACAGACCTCTCTCTCTGATTACTGTGTCATAAGGCTGGAAATCAACAAAAGGATGACGAAGAAAACAAGAGCAAACAATTGGAGGATGAATAACTCTCTACTTCAAAAGGAGTGCGTAGTGGCACAGATCAGAAATGAAATTAGGAAATTTCTAGAAACCAACAAGAATGAGAACACGATGTACCAAAACTTATGGGACACAGCAACACCAGTTATCATAGGAAGATTCATAGCAACACATACACAACCTGAGAAAATAAGAGAGACTCATGATTGATATGCTGGTACAAAATTTACAGCAACTAGAGCAGAGTCAGCAGGACAATCCTAATAGCAAAAAAGAAAAAGAAATAATAAAAATCAGAGTTGAGATTCAGGAGAGGGAAAATAAGAAAATTATGGAAAAAATTAATGCTGCTATAAGTTGTTTCTTTGAATGGATAAACAGAATCAACAGACTGCTGGCAAACCTAACCAAAGAAAGAAGGGAACAAATTTCAATAGCAAGTATAAGGGATGAAAGAGGAGACATTACAACCGACCCTAATGTAATCAAAAGGACAATTACACAGTACTATGAAGGATTTTACTCCAATGAATTCAATAACTTGGAAGACATGGACAAATTCTTGGAAAAACAATCCCTCCCTAGACTGTCCCCAAAGGATGTCAAGAATCTCAACAGACCCATAGCAATAGAAGAAATAGACAAGGTTATCAAGGGATTACCAACAACAAAATGGCTTCACTGGAGAATTCTACCAAGCATTTAGGGAAGAACTAACACCAATCCTACACAAACTCTTCCAGAACATAGAAAAAGATGGCAAACTCCTGAGCTTCTTCTATGAAACCAGCATAACTCTGATACCAAAACTGGGCAAGGATCCCACAAGAATCAAGACCTATAGACTAATATCCCTAATGAACACCGAAGCAAAAATCCTTAACAAAATATTGGCCAATAGAATACAAAAGTGCACAAAACAAATAATTCACAATGACCAAGTGGGATTCATACCAGGATGCAGGGATGTTTCAACATACAAAAGACCATTAATATCATTCGCCACATTGACATGAAAAACTATAAGAATCACATGATAATATCAATAGACGCAGAAAAAGCATTCGACAACATCCAACACCAATTCTTGTTTAAGACACTTGAGAAGATAGGAATAGAAGGAAAATTACTCAAGACAATACAAGCTATATAGGAAAAACCAACAGCCAACGTGGTAGTCAATGGAGAAAAGATTAACACAATCCCACTGAAAAAGGGGACCATACAAGTATGCCCCTTCTCCACACTCTTGTTTAATATTGTGCTGGAGGTTTTAGCTAACAGCATAAGGCAAAGAAAAGACATCAAAGGTATTCATCTGGTGAAGGAAGAGGTGAAACTATCGTTATTTGCAGATGATATAATTTTATATATGGAAAATCCCAAAGGCACCAACGGGAGCACTGGAAGCAATAGAGGAGTTTGGCAAGGTGGCAGGATACAAGACCAACAAACAGAAGTCCATTGGACTGCTATACACATCAGATAAGACCACAGTAGAGATTAAAAAAAGGTGGTACCCTTCACAATAGCCAAGCACAAATTGAAATATCTAGGGATATACCTGACTAAAAGAACAAAAGATCTATATGGAGAAAACTACGGAACACTATTACCAGAAACTAAGAGCAACCTCAACAAATGGAAGAATATCCCATGCTCGTGGATTGGAAGACTCAATATAGTAAAGATGTCAGTTCTGCCTATGGCACTATATAACTTTAATGCAATCCCAATACAATTACCCTCATCTTTCTCCAAAGAAATGGAAAAATTGATTACCATCTTTATATGGAGAGGGAAGAAGCCCATAATTAGCAGAAAACTCAAGAAGAAGGACACAGTGAGAGAGTTTGCTTTACCTGACTTTAGCACATACTATACACCCAGTTGTCAAAATTGCATGGTATTGGTTGGTACAATGAAAGATACTCAGATCAAAGGAAAATAACTGAAAACCCAGAAATAAAATCATCAGCATACAGACAACTGTTCTTTGATAAGGGCCCCAAAAATATCCAATGGGAAGCAGATGCTCTCTTTAACAAGTGGTGCTGGAAACAATGGGTATTTACCTGCAGAAAAATGAAGCAAGACCCTTATCTCACTCCATGCACAAGAATAAACTCAAAGTGGACCACAGACCTTGAAGTTAAACCCCAAACTAGTAGGGCCATCAATGAGGGAATTGGGACCAACTTGAGGACTCTGGCACAGGGAATACATAGGCTATCAGAAATAGGGAAGGACACAAACATAGAGGAGGCACAAATTGACAAATGAAGTCTACTTAAGATAAAATACCCGTGTACATCGAAAGAATTCACCAAGAAAGTAATGAGAGTCCACGGACTGGGAAAACATCTTTAGCATTGACACATCACACAGAGGCCTTATTACCAAAATCTACAATACTCCTCTAGCTTCCAAAAAGAAAAAAGATAATTGCCCTCTGAGGAGGTGAGCAAAGAACCTAAACAGAAGTTTCACAGAGGCAGAAATCCGAATGGCCAACAAACATATGAGAAAATGTTCCTGATCTTTAACCGTAAGAGATATGCAAATTAAAACAATGAGGTACCACCTAACACCCTCAAAGATAGCCCAATACAAAAAAATCAGAAAACAACAAGTGTTGGAGAGGCTGTGGGGAGACAGGAACTCTTGTCCACTGCTGGTAGACCTGTAAGTGTGTACAGCCACTTTGGAAATAGGTCTGGTGATATCTAAAACAGATGGAAATTGAGTTACCATACAACCCAGCAATCCCCCTACTCGGCATATACCCAGAAGAAGCAAGAAACAAACCAAAGCCAGACACCTGTGCTCCAATGTTCATTGCGGCACAGTTCACAATTGCAAGGAGGTGGAAACAACTCAAATTTTCAACTGATGAGTGGATTAAAAAGCTGTGGTACATAACGTACATGGAGTACTATGTATCGCTAAAAAGCAGTGATGAATGTATGAAACATATCACTACATGGGAAGAACTGGAGGAAATCATGCTAAGCGAAGTAAGCCGAGCACAAAAGGACAAGTACAACATGAGTCCGCTTAGGTAAGCGTTAAAAAAAATGCAAAAGGGCATAGGGAAAAAAGCTACTGTATACAAACACTCCTGGCATGAGGACCTGGTAGTATGGCAAGGACCAGACCCAATCCAGGGGTACATATGGTAGCCAACTAAAAAGGAGGTGGAGAAAGGGGAAAAAAATAATAATAGAAAAGACATGGGTAGCAGGGACACAGGGCACTAACCCACCCAAGGGGAGGATATTATTTATATTTCCAAAGGAAAAGAGGGACCAGACTTCAACCCAGGGCTCCAAGATGTGAATGCAACATGCTGGCGTGGAGTAGGGAACCACTGGAGAGTTCTGAGGGGCCGGCCCCAATCCTAACTGCTACATGGACACCTGCCCCTCCTCCCAGAAGAATTTATCTCAAAGGACGGCACTGAATCTGCAGCTCCAGGAGAGGGACATATCTGATTGGAGCACATGGGAGCAGATGAAGGGGAGGAGGAGAGAGTGGAGCACATCCTGGACCACCAGACCTTGAGGACGATATTCCCAATTAGAGCAGCCAGTCCACAGAGAGGACCACATGGCCAGCCCCACTATGAGACATGACGTCCCTCACTGACTCACAGCCTTACAGGGAACAACACCAGAGACACAGTGTGGGAATTGGACCTAATCTGATCCCGCCACACCGAGCCAAAACACTAAGGCGGTGCAACAGAACAAGGGACAGAGTGGCAAGGTTCCCAGGGAATGCCGAAGGTGGACTTTGGGGCCTGGGCTTGGTGCCCAACAGACTGGACTGGAAAACACTCCTAAAGGCCAACAAACAGTTCTTGAACTAACTGCAAGCTTTTCTTTCTTTTGTTTTTGTCATTGGATTGTTGTTTTGTTGTATATTGTTGCTTGGTTTTGCTCTGTCTTGTTTTTGTGCACGTTATTATCTCCGCAGGTCTGTCTAAATAAGATAGGCTGGATGAACAATCTGGAGGAGTACACAACGGGACCTACAGTTCTGGGGGGACATGGGACAGGGGAAGGTGGTGGGAAAGGACAAGGGAACAACAAGTGATCGAAATTGGTGGTGAGTAGGGTGTAGGAGACCTGGTAGGGCGTGATCAAAGGTAATGTAACTGAGAGGAATTACTGAAACCCAAATGAAGGCTGAACATGATAGTGGGACAAGAGGAAAGTCAAAGGAAATAGAATGAGAGGGCAATGAATGCACAAATGTGATTTACACAATTGTTGTATGTATTGATTGTGATAAGAGTTGTATGAGTCCCCAATAAAATGATATAAAGAAAAAAATGAATTCCTGGGGATGGAAGTGAAACATATTTGTACTGATCAGCTGAAATAGGATTTGGAGGAGGGGAGTTCTGCTCAAAGATGACATGGTTGAAGGAGAGAATGGTATCATTGGCGAATTTGGGAGCCTGGGACAAGTCAAGTCAGAGAGAAAGTTAAGGAGTTTGTGTCATGTTGATTTTGAGGTCTTGGGAACATCCAAAACACACACCAAATTCAGTGCAATCAGATCAATTCCAACTTAGAAAGACGATATGCCCTCCAGGTCTGTAAACTTTTATGGGAACAGACAGTTTCATCTTCTACCCAGGAACCAGCTGGTAGGTTTGAATCACCAAACTTGAAGTTAGCAGTCCAATCCTTAACTCACAGCACCTCATGATCACACAGGCTGGTGTGCTTCCATGTGGGCTTTGATGCTTCTGAGCTAGAAGGCCAGAAGAGCAATGTATTAGACAGTGGTCTTTAGAGAGACAAAACCAGATTGTTGATAATTATATGTATATATTTATTTACAATATTTATAAAGATAGATATAACACAAGAAATGAACTGTTAAGTTATGTACAGATAGATATATAATACAAGAAATGATATAGCGTCTGGGGTCTTAAAGGCTCAAAGATAAACAAGCGGCCATCTAGTTCAGAAGCAACAAAACCCACATGGAAGAAACACACCAGCCTGTGTGTCCACAAGCTGTCAAAGGGATTAGGTATCAAGCATCAAGGAACAAAATGTCATATCATTGTAAATGTGGGTGAGTGCAGAGTGGAGACTCAAAGCCCATTGGTAGCCAACCGGACACCCCCTTACTGAAGGGTGTGGGAAGATGAGCCAGTCAGGGTGCAGGGTAGCAACGATGAAACATATAACTTTCCTCTAGTTCTTAAATGCTTCCTCCCTCCCCGCTATCATGATCCCAATTCTACCTTACAAATCTGGATAGACTAGAGGATGTACATAGGTACAGATAGCAACTAGAAACACGGAATCAGGACAGATGACTCCTTCAGGACCAGTAGTGAGAGTGGCGATGCCTGGAGGGTGGAGAGAATGTGGGGTAGAAACGGGGAAACTGATTACAAGAATCTACTTATAGCCTCCTCCCTGGGGGATGGACAGCAGAGAAAATGGTGAGGGGAGATGTCGGGCAGTGTAACATATGACAAAATAATAATTTATGAATTATGAAGGGCTCATTAGGTAGTGGGAGTGGGGCGGGAAGGGGAAAATAAGCAACAGATATTAAGGGCTCAAGTAGAAGGCAAATGTTTTGAGAATGATGATGGCAACAAATGTACATATGTTCTTGACACAATGGATGTATGTATGGATTGTGATAAGAATTGTATGAGCCCCCAACAAAATGATTTTTTATAAAAGAAATGAACAGTTAAATTATAAAGCAGTACAAATGGCTCAGTGTAACTCACTCGCGTGAGAAAGTTGTGAGACACTGGCAGTCCTTCAAGTCGTTAGGGCCGCCAGGTAGTCCTCTGTAGAGAGATTTAGGCTATCCAGGTACAAGCAGCAAACAGCAAGGTAGGTCACCAACGGTCAGTCCCCAACTCCAGAGATGTACATTTCAATTCTCTGGCAAGGCAGGTCTTAAAGGCGTCTTATAGCAACACAGTCCACAGGTTAGGTGTCCCACAGGTAGTGTACCTTGCAAATTGAGGCACAGAACAAGCAAAGCAGCCTCACACTGGTCTGATGATTAAAGAGCGAGAGACAAGAAAGGCAAGGCTCACCAAGCCATTTCTCTCTCGCCCTTCAAGTAAACCCACGTGTTTATCAGCCAGACTGGCACAATAAACTATCTCAAGCAAGAACACAAGAGTCACAGGAAGTCATTAAGGACCTGTGTGAACAGTTTCAGTAGTGGAGTGGGAGCAGAAATCCCATCTCTAGGAAGGAGAAAAGGGTGTGTTGAAAAACTTACTACGTAATCTACCTTTTGAATAAGATACATATGAATCAAATGCCAAAACCTATCAAAACACATAAAGAGGGAAATAGGTTTCTCTTCTACTCCATGTGTTTCCTTCCAGGAATATCCAGAAATAAATAAATTATATATAAACAGTATGAATAACTTAGGAAACCCTATGTCACTATATAGGAATCAATAGTCCATGATTTATGAAAAGGTTGCCTTTTTAACAACTGTGTCATAAGATGGTTGTGACATAAGTAGAATATCTCATTTTTCCTCCTTTTCAGTTTTCATTTTTATTGCCATTGGTTATCAGTATCTATAAATCTGATCTTTATTCATCATTGGGGGTTGAAAACACTGTAAAATTTCAGATTTTTTAACACAAATGAATATTTATTCTAATTAAAATTTAAAGATCATTTTATTGGGGACTTGCAGCTATTATCACATTCCATCCATCCATCCAGTGTGTGAAGCACATTGGTACATGGGTTACCATCATCATTCTCAAAACATTTTGTGTTTATTCTGCTTTTGTTGGAAGTCAAACACATGAAGTCAACAGGTTTTACATGAATCGTGTAGTGACGTTGGTGATGTTCTTTGAGTGAACTGCTATTCTCATCTTTCTTTGCTGAGCGGTTCCTTACAGACACATTTTAAGAGGCTGTTGTTGCTAGGCGCCATCCCTTACTCATGCACAACAAAACGAAACACTGCTCCACCCCGCGCCAGCCTCACAGTCGTGACCTTTGAACCTCCTGATGTTGCCACTCGATCAGTCCATCTCCTTGAGGATCTTCCTCTCGTTAGCTGACCCTTGACCTTACCAAGAGTGATGTTGTTTTCTAGGAACTGATTTCTCTTGATACTACATCCGAAGTACTGAGTCAGTTACTAGATCAATGGTTCCTTGGGGCGAGATGGGGAGCTAATAACGTTAAGTCCAAGAATGATGAAAATATACTAAAACCGATTGTGGTGATGATTGTACAACCCTTCTGGATGTGATTGATCTACTGGATTGTATCATACGTGAGTTATATACCCATGAAACTGTTGGACGTAAAAAAATGCAGGGGAAACTCAAGACTGTGATGAACACCACTAAGCACACATTTGACATATTGTTTATACTGCCAAGTTGATTAAGTCTAATATCATAACCCTGTGGGTCAGAGTAGAACTGTCCCATAGGGTTTCCTAAGTTATTTGGGGGAAACAGATCACCAGGTCTTTTCCCCAACAGAGCTGCTGGTGGATTTGAACTGTTGGCCTGTCGGTTAGTGGCTCAGCACCTAACCACTGTGCTACCAGCACTCTGATATCTCTGCATATCTGATTAGTCTTCAACTCAAACCAAACCCACTACGCTCAAGCTGACTTAGACTCATAGCAACCCTATGCCAAAGGGTTTCTCCAAGTGGAGGATGCATTTACCTAGGGGAAGCTGGGACGATCCAGGGGAGGCTGCAAAAGCAGAGACCTACACTTTGTCCTGGATGAGGCGCTTAGTACAAACGTTTTTGTACTGCAAGGGGAGCACTAAGTAATTTTTTTTCCTGAAAAGGAAGTGATAGGCCAAATAAATTTGGGAACCTATGCAGGCTCTCTGAGACCACAAATCTTTAGAGTACTACTCATTATTCTCCCACTGATTATTCTTTCAAAAACCAAACGCACTGTCATCGAGTCCGCTCTGACTCACAGTGACTATATGGGCCAGGGTAGAAGACCTTGTGGGTTTCTGAGACAGTAAAGCCTTATGGGAATAGAAAGCCTCATCTTTCTTCCGGAGAGTGGCTGGGGGATTTAAGCTACTGACTTTGCACTAAACAGCATGCTCCTCTGTGCTAACAAAGGAACATTGATGAGTCTGGTCTATCACGAAATGCTGGTGTCTGTCACAAAGCAAACAGGAGGTTACTAGAGCTTTTAGTAAGTCATTTTAAAAAATCAAATTATATACTTGATTTTTATTGATGAAAAGAAGGGAAATAATGGATCTACGAAGGCATAGCTTTTGCCAAAAAGAAAATTTTCTGACTGAGAGGGCTTTTAGAAAGTTCACATTTGGTGTGGTGAAATTGCTATGCAATTGTTCATTCAACTTTGGACTTGCATAATATTTATAAAAGATAGGATGTGTTTGTAGATTATAAATTAATTAGAATTTTGATTTGTCTATTTACTCCTGTCACTCTCAAATAAAGCATTTAAAGGGTCTTCTACTTTTAAAAATAGACATCTTTGTGAATGTTTTTTAGGATCCACTAGCTGTAAGATGTTTTAGGTTGAGGTAACTTCTTTCAAACTTCAAAAAACTATTTTGGCCACGTCCTACTGAACATCTAAATGCATGCTATATCAGTTTATGGAATAATTGAGTATGATAAATCAATAAACCCTCAAAATATTATGTGTTATAACCTCCCATTGCTATTGAGTCCATTCTGATTCGTCGTGACCCTTCACAGGGTTACTTAGAGGAGCAGGCACCCTCCTCTTTCTCCGATGGAGAAGTTGGTGGGTTTGAACTTCTGACTTTGCGGTTAGCAGTCCCCTGCTTATCCACAGCACCACGACAGTGTATCATCTAACGCAAAACTAATTACAGTGAAAGTTTGAATAATGCTAAAATTACAAATTGTATACAGGTATAACAGACATCCCCAAACAAAATACTAACACTAAAAAAGAAGTATCACAAAGGAATAGCATCTGAGGTCTTAAAGACTTGTCTTCGACCATCTAGCTCAGAGGCAACAAAGCCCACAAGGAAGAAGCACACCAGCCTGTGCGATCACGAGGTGTCAAGGGATCAGGTATCAGACATCATCAGAACAAAAAATCTTACCAGAGTGAATGAGAGGGGGGGATGTGGAGTGGAGACCCAAAGCCCATGTGTAGGCAATTGGACATACCCTTACAGAAGGGTCTCGGGGAGGAGGCGAGCCAGTCAGGGTGCGATGTAGCAACGATGAAAAATACAACTTTCCTCTAGTTCCTAAATGCTTCCTCCTCCTCCACTATCATGATCCCAATTCTACCTTACAAGTCTGGCTAGACCAGAGGATGTACACTGGTATAGATAGGAACTGGAAACACAGGGAATCCAGGGCGGATGGTCCCTTCAAGACCAGTGGTGTGAGGGGCGATACTGGGAGGGTTGATTGGAAAGAGGGAACCTATTACAAGGATCTATATGTGACCTCCCTGGGGGATGGACAACAGAAAAGTGGATGAAGGGAGACGTCGGACAGGGCAAGATATGACAAAATAATAATTTATAAATTATCAAGGGCTCATGAGGGAGGGGAGAGTGGGGAGGGAGGGGAAAAAATGAGGACCTGATGCCAGAGGCTTAAGTGGAGAGCAAATGTTTTCAGAATGATGAGGGCAATGAATGTACAAATGTGCTTTACACAATTGATGTATGTATGGATTGTGATGAGTTGTATGAGCCCCTAATAAAATGATTAAAAATAAAAAGACTTGTCTTAAAGCAAGCAGTCCTCTAAATGAGATAGCAAATGGTCCACACAGAAGGAATAGACCACCCTGTGTGATCCAAGGCTTGCCAATAATAAATTTCATGATCATAAGAGGAAATTGTGTTAGAGCCTAAATTCTGAGTACCCAACTAGCAGAAGCCTATGAACGAAAACTCAAAATCCATTTGCAGAGTCCCCACATGGATTAAGCCTCTGCTGATACGGTCCGAGCATTGACTAAGGAAGCAGTCTTCCATAAGGGCTTACCTGAATAAGACCTTGATATCGCGAGAGCATCGTATTGGGGTCAAACCGTCATGAGTCATGTCCTGACTGCCTCAGGAAAGCCTCGGGACCAGTATTGTAAGCTCCTCTGCATTACATAATGTTAGTGCACTAAGCAGGGGCCCGGTCAGCTCCAGGAGGCCCTCTGGTAACTGTTTTATTGATCTGCTGCCAACCATGTTTATGAGACAGTTTTCTTTGACCTCCCATTGCCTTTTTAAGGCTATGTATCACAGCAAAACTTTGGACATCACTGTGACCTCTTCTTAATGGTGTGTCTTATCTGGATGACAAGTCTCTGCAGTTGTTCAGTCTTTGCCCCATTTAAGAGTTCATACATGTTCTCTTAAAAAAAAAAAAAAAAGAAAGATTAAGAGACTTTTGGGAAACAAGACTTAGCCCTTAGCCACCACAGATTTGGAAGTGAACTTACTCCCATGTTAGAATAGTCAACCACTCGAGAGCAAAAGGGCAGCATTTATTCCAGGTTAGGGGAAAAGGAGGCTCGGGAAAAAGGAAACACAGGGAGAAAGTGGGATGAGTACATTGAGGGGATTGCAATATACAAGTTGAGACAAAATATGTATGAATTGCTGAATGTAAACCTGATGGTCTGTAAATTTTCAACTAATTAACAAGAAAAGGTTTAAAATAGACGTATCACTACCATACTTTTAAATCTTCTGATGAGGATTTAATTACAAAGAAAATCAGTTCTACTCAGCATTGCTCCAGTTGATGACATGCTGTGAAAAACAACTGTATTATTTCAAAGGACGATTATTGTGCTGCTTTGGACATTCTATGTGGACTGGAAAAAATTCCAAAGAAAACAATGAAGGGACAGTCTTGCCCAGTGGAAAAGATGGGCTGGGGATCTCAGAGTCCTTGTCAGTTCTTGAGTTCCATAGCACTTCAGGGGTTACAGTGTCATGGAATTTAAAGATATTTTTATTTGTTGTTGCATACTATTTCCAAAACATTAATTACTATGTATAATAATTATGCAAAAGAAAGATGGGGCAATCTGTTTCTATAGATTTTCACTCTCGGAAATCCTAGGGGCAATAGCAGTCTACTCTATCCTCCAGGGTCGCTATGAGTTAGAACTGACGTGATGGCGGTGGGGTCTAGTTATTAGAACACTGTGAAGAGATGACATTGCAGCATGTTTTAAAATGGACTCAGCAGGACCCCGAGTACCTTGCCTCAGGGAAAATTCTCTTAAAAACAAATGACCACACTCTACTTTCCATGTAGGTGTTTTAGCTCCTTCTCTGTTCCAGATGGCTCTCAGTGACATTTAGGTAATAAATGTTTGCCAAGAGTATGACTGGTTTTTCATAAAAGGTCTTATTGAGAGACAGCCACTTTCCTAATTATGTTCTTTCCCCAAGCTTTTTAAGATGAAGTGAGGCAACACAACTTAGAACGGGAGAAAGTCAGACTCCATATAAAATATGTTGTTTTTTGTACTTTCTGAGTGTGTTTTTCAGAATGTGGGAAAAAGAAAAAAAAAATCCCAGACCAATCATCACCCTTTGACACAAAGTTGTATGATGAATAAAGTGTTCCAGCCGAACTATAAATCTCAGCAAACGGAGGCTTAAATGGCAAGTGTTGGCCTGAACAGTGTCTTACTGCAGCCTACTCCTCCGTGCTAACAAAGAAGCATTCATGGGCCTGGTCAGCCACTCAATGCTGGCGACTGTCACCAGCCAAACAGAAGGTTACCCGCGCTGTTAGGGAAGTTTATCAGGGAAGCTCAAAGCTGTGGAAGGAAAAATATGAAAATGTCCCTGATATCATTCTATGGGCTTCTTTTAAACCAAGTATTATTTTGGCGCATATGACCATATTTCATTAGGTAATAATGTGCCTTTAATAACTAAAGCCCTTCGAGGTCAACATGTAAGATGACCAAGCTGGTTTTTGTCTGTTTCCCTTCATTAAATATTTTGCCTTGAAACACACACCTGCCACCTAACTAGAAAGCGCTGAAAAATCAAGGATTATGGTTGAATTTTTTTTATAATTCACTTTAAAAAACCTATCGTAGTAATCATAACACAACCGTCCCTTCTTTGTAGTTGCAATTTTATGTTAGCACCTAATCAGAGAAGGTTTCCCACCGATACTGTCTTAGAGGAGTGTCCATGTTACTTAGAGTGGTCACTCGGCTGGGCACGCAAAAGTAACACTAGTGGACGAATAGATCAGGACCGCAGTTCACAATGTTTTACAATCCTCTAGTCCCCATGTTAAATTTCCCACATCATTTCTCTCTTAAAGTACCTAAAACCGGAGAGACGCATCCCGAGAGCCTTTCAGAAAGGCTTAACACCCCCGAGGAAGACCACACAGGCATGACAGGTGAACCCATTCTGCAGCCCCTGCTCCTTTGGAACGTGGCTGTCCTCTGTGAATCAAAGCGAGACCCCCGTGGCGTTAGGTGGTGAGGGCCATGATGTGGAAGAATCAGTGCATCCAGAGTCAGGAGGATGGATGCAGCTTCTTGTTCTGAAACAAGAGTGTTGCAGGTGGCCTGATCCGGAAACACGCCTCTGCGCCAAGTCAGCAACGACTCAGAGTGACATTATAGGACGGAGTAGAACTGCCCTCAAAGAGTTGCCAAGGTGTTCGTCTTACCGACGCAGACAGACTGCCACCTCTTTCTCCCATATGGTGGGAACACCACGGCTTTGGGTTAGGCTTTCACCACGGTGCCATCAGAGCCTCGTGGAGAGGAGACGACGGCATTGCCAGAGAGCATGTTCTGACCCAGAGTGGCTCTATGTAGGATTTCCAAGACTGTGTGTCTCATGGCAGCAGATGGCCTCTGCTTTCTCCTGGTGGGTTTGAACTGACATCCTCGGGGTTAGCAGCCCCACCGCCCGACCCTCACTGACATCAAGTCAATGCCAACTCACAGCAACCATCTGTAGGTTTCCGAGACTCGGTTTATGAGAGTAGCAAGTTCAGTCTTTCTCCCTTGGAGCTGCTGGTGGTTTTGAATTACTGATCATGCGAATCACAGCCAAAGGCATAACCGTGACACCACCAGGGCTCCATCTGAAGGCCTTAGTACACCTAAAAGTATATGTCCTTCATTAAGTTAAGTCATAGTTGGTATCTAAATTTGCCTTTGAAAATACTTTATTGACGTCAAGAAACAGCCACTCTGTTCTCTTTCAACTTAGTCTCTTTATTTCAACTTAGTCTCTTCTTGTACACGCGCCTCTCTTTACGTTACATCTTTGTGCCCTGCTTCCTTTCTCCTCGTCTCTATCTCGATGTGCCGGCTTTGTGCTTGTTTAGCACGTCCTTCCACGCTTCCCATTTTCAGGAGCCCTGGTGCCATATAGGAACATGCTGGGCTGGGACCTGGGTGGCTGGCAGCTCAACACTACCCAGAGCTCCGTGGGAGAGTCTCGGCTACTGTCTCAGAGCCCACAGGGCGCAGCTATGAGTGAGGCTTCTCTCGGTGGCAGCGAGTTTGGGTTTCGTTGTTGGTTTTTCACTCCTTTACCCTGATGAAGCAGTTGAGAACACAGAGCTTTCTTTAAAATGCGTCCATCGTTTGTAGTGTGAAAGAAAAATGTCGCTTTGAATCGACATCATATAACATCTTTACTGGATTTCAAAATGTTAAAAAAACATATTTCCGAATTCATGCGATACAATTCTCTCAAGCAATTTGCACAGCAATTTGTACAACAAGTGACCAGGCAGGACTGGCTTTACTGTAATTTACGTTCTTAGCCTTTGAAATATTTAAGACTTATAGAAAGCTACAGAAAGCATTATCCTATGTACTACCCATTGATCGTTGTCAAATCTGAAGATGGTGCTATACGAGGGGATACCCTCCAAAAAACCGTAATTTTTTTTCAAAGCTATGTATTTAATTTTTTTTTTTTTACAAAACAACCTTATCACCTTCAAAGTATTCTCCATTAGACTTAATACTTTCGTCAAATCTGCAATTCCATTCTTGGAAACATTTTCAAACTCATCTGTTTGGATGGCCGACAGCACCTCCATCGTTTTTTTCTTTACCTCTTCTGTCATCAAATTGCTGTCCTTCCATGTCCCTCTGCATTGGCAGAAACAAAAAGAAGTCACACAGAGCAAGGTCAGGTGAGTCCGGTGCATGGGGCAAGAGAGGTATGCTGTGTTTTGCCCCAAACTGGCAGCACTGAGGTGGCCATGTGAGCAGGTGCATTGTTGTGGTGGCAAAACCAGTTCCCCATCTGCCATGAATCAGGCCTTTTGGTCACACACTGTTAGGCTACCTTTTCTGAACCTCTAAGTCAGTGGTTCTCAATCTTCCTAATGTTGCAACTTTTATACAGTTCGTCATGTTGTGGTGACCCCCCCAACCATAAAATTATTTTCATTGACACTTCATAACTGTAATTTTGCTACTGTTATGAATCGGGCAACCCCTGTGAAAGGGTCGTTTGACCCCCAAAGGGGTCACGACTCACAGGTTGAGAACGGCTGATCTAAATAGAAAGCTTGATTAATAGTCTGATCTGGTGGAAACAACTCCAAATGCATTAGCCCCGTAAAACATCACAAACAAATGAGCATCATTTGGGGGCAGGGGGAAGGCCCCCTCTTTTTCTTAAGGATTTGGGTAAGAGAGGGTCTGGGGAGATGTTGATAGGATTATATATTTCAGTTGTGACTGGTTTTAGCCAGGTTAATTGTGATTGTGAAACTTGGAACTTAAACAATCTTGCCATCTTCCAGGCCTGAAACGAGCCATATTAGAAACAGGATGTGCAGGATTTTAACACCATCAAGAAGAAGAACCAGGAGTGGAGTGTGTCCTCTGGATCCTGAGAACTTCTTCAATACAGAACTATGTGAGTCTGGGTAGACCAGAGAAACAAATTCATAAACACGCGTATGTATATAAGGGAGAGGTTTGTATATGAGAGCAATTGATCATTGAAAAAACATCCCAGCCCAGTCCACATCAAGTCCATAAATCTGATTATTAGCCCATATTTCCTATATCAATCTATAAAGTCGTCTTCACACTCACAAAACACATACAATGAAGCCAAATGCAGGATGATCATAAGCCAGTGGGTGGAAAGTCTTTGGATCCAGTGTCATTGGAAACATCTCAACCCTGGCAGAGGTCTCTCTATGGTTTCTCCGGCTTTTGAAGTTTGGATGTGTCCATGTGGCTCGTTTTCTGCAATGTCTTCCAGGGAGTAGCAGAGAGAGAGAGAGAGAGGTGTCTTCTGCCTCCAAGGAGGAAGTACCGGATTTCCCAGAATTCTCAGAAGAAGACCATGCCCACACAGAAGTCTCAATGGCTATCTCCAGATTGACAGCATAGGCTCCACCCCTACCCTCTTAATCCTTAAATTGACACCAGATTAGGTGACTGCCACAAGGACCGAAAGCTGTGCCACCAGTGAAGCAGCAGGGCAATGACAGCAGCAGCACCATGAGCCAGAGCACAAGACAGAGAGATGTCTTTATCCCAAATTCAAAGGGAGTACAGCCGAGTGCCGTTGGGCAGACTTACTTGTAGGGTGGGGTGCCTCTAGGTACCTAACTGGGGAACTAGGTTTGTTGATCATTGGAGCTAGAGCTGAGTGCTGTCTGGCTGAAGCTTGCGGTGACATGGAGTGTCCTTGGGCACATATCAGCAGCACTGAAAGAGCTTTGTAACCTTGCCTCTGGCTTAGAGGCCAGGGACCACCGGGAGAGGCCTGCCTGTTGCCATGGCTGGTGAGAAGCTGTTCCGACCAAAGAAATGTGCTCTGAGCATTTCTGATCCTGAATGGTAGTCTGTTAATTTCCCTAATAAAACCCATGATTGAGGTATGGTCTGTGAGTTGTGTGGCCATTACAGTGAATTACCAATCGCAGGCAAGAAGTAGAGAGCACTTCAGGGGGGATGGTTTATTTCAGAATTGACAAGGAAGGTTGGAGGGTGGAGGCATATGTGATTTCTGGCTCACAGAAATCAGCCGTGGGCAGCTGATGATGGTGGCTCTCTCTCCCCTTGTAAAGTCAGAAGAAGTCAGATGCCGGTTCCGGCATCATTTTTCAACAGATGGGATTTCAAAAACTCTGCTTCATACTGTTTATAAGTCTTGTCAAGGGAGCATAGACACAAATACCACTGGCTACATGTGAAGTACTGTTTGCTGACAAAACTTGGAGACAGAATACCATAGGGAACATGATCTTCCTACTTCTCCCACCCACATAACCCACAGAGAAATGTGCTTAGGTGAAACACTGCAAGATGATGCATCACTTAAAGATTTGAGAGGGAACTCCTCCTTCATCTTTCCACATATGAGGGGGAGCCTAAATCTTCGTAGAAAAATTAATTAAAGAGATAGTGGATTTTTTTCTACAAAGGTTTTGAAACCCCCCTCCTATCCATGGGGAGTTTGGGAGGAGAGACCATGAACATGCAGTTGACTCTATAAAAAACAGAGCATCCTGACTGAGGACGTGGACTTATTAGAAAGTGGGGGTTGGCATTACTGCGATGCTGGTCTCCACCTCTCCATGGAGTTAATTCAGACCTACTGAGCTCACTCCTTCTTAGACTACTCATGTGGGGAGGAAATGAGCTTCTAGGCCAACCAATGTGTCTCTCACTAACAAGCAAGAAACTTAAAATGTAATGACACCAAATGGTTGAAAGTATAAGAATGGGCAAATACATACTGTCTCAAAATGCTAAGGCATGCAACAAAGCAGCAAGGGAGGCAAAGCAAGGAAGTCCCTGGAAAACACTCCTATAGGTCAACAAACAGATTTGGAACTATTTATAGACTTTTTTTTTTTGGTTGTTGGTTTTGTTTTGCCTTGTCTTGTTTTTGAGCTTATTACTGTCTCTGCATGTCTATCTAGACAAGATAGGCAGGATAAACAATCCAGAGGAGAACACAGCGGGACCAATGGTTCTGAGGGGACACGGGAGAGGGGAAGGCAGGGGAAAGGAAGTAGGTATTAAGAAACTCAGGGACAGGGAACAACAAGTGATCTAAAATCAATGGCAAGGAGGGTGTAGGATTCCTGATAGGGCTTTATCAAGGGCAATATAACTGAGAGGACTTACTGAAACCTCAATGAAGGCCAAACATGCTAGTGGGACAAGAGGAAAGTAAAAGGAAATAGAGGAAATAACTAGGAGACAAAGGGTACTTATAGAGGTCTAAATACAGAGATGTATATATGTAGAAATATTTATATATAATGATAGGGAAATTGATCTATGTACATATATGTTAAGTATCAAGATAGCAGATGTACATTGGGCCTCTACTCAAGTCCCCTTTCAGTGAAAGAACACTTTGTTCTAATAACCTGGCATTCTGTGATGCTTGGCTTCCTGACACAATCACTGAAGATAAAATAGGTGCATAAGCAAATGTAGAGAAGAAAGTTGATGGTGCCCAGCTATCAAAAGAGGTAGCTAAAAAAAAAAAAGAGGTAGCATTTGGGGTCTTAAAGGCTTGAAGTAAATAAGCAGCCTTCTAGCTGAGAAGCAACAAAGTCCACATGGACGAAGCACACGAGCCTGTGTGATCATGAGGTGTCAAAGGGATCAGGGATCAGGCAACAAAGACCCAGAACAAAAAAACGTATCAATGTGAATGAGGGAGAGTGCGGAGTGGAGACCCAAATTCCATCTGTAGACAAGTGCAGAGTGGAGACCCAAAGTCCATCTGTAGACAATTGGACATCCCTTACAGAAGGGTCATGTAGAATGGACAAGCCAGTCAGGGTATAGCACCGATGAAGCATACATCTTTCCTCTAGTTCTTTAATGCTTCCTCCCACCCACTATCATGACCTCAATACTACCTTACAAATCAGGCTAGACTAGAGCATGTACATGGGTGAAGTTAAGAGCTGGAAACAGAGGGAATCCAGGATAGATAAACCCCTCAGGGACCAATAATGAGAGTAGCAATAATAGGAGGGAGAGGGGAAGATGGAGGGAGAAAGGGGAAACTGACCACAATGATCTACATATAATCCCTTTCCAGGGGACAGACAACAGAAAAGTGGGTGAAGGGAGACATCGGTCAGCGTAAGACATGAAAAAATAACAATAATTTATAAATTATCAAGGGTTCATGGAGGAGGAAGGATAAGGGAAGGAGGGGGAAAATGAGGAGCTGATACTAAGGGCTCAAGTAGAAACAAAATGTTTTGAAAATGATGGTGACAAATGTACAAATGTGCTTGACACAATGCATGTTTGTATGGATTGTGATAAGAGCTGTATGAGCCCCCAACAAAATGATTTTTTTTAAAAAGAGTTACTGTATATACTAGAGTATAAGCCAACCCAAATACCAGGCACCTAATTTTACCACAGAAACTGCATCGAAAATGTGCTGAACACGGGAGCAGATGAAGGGAGAGTAGGAGAGAGTGGAGCACATCCTGGCCCACCAGGGCCTGAGGACAATGGCCCAATTAGAGGAGCCAGTCCACTGAGAGGACCACATGGCCAGCCCCACTATGAGACATAATGTCCCTCACTGACCCATGGCCCGGCGGGGGACAGCACCAGAGACACGGTGTGGGAATTGCGCCCGACCTGATCCCACCACACCGAGGCAAAGCACTGGGGGAGTGCAGCGGAACAGCAAGGAAACGGAGCGGCAAGGTCCCCAGGGAATGCTGAAGGTGGACTTTGGGGCCCGGGCTTGGTGCCCCAACAGACTCCACTGGAAAACTCTCCTAAAGGCCAACAAACGATCCTTGAACTAACTACAAGCTTCTCTTTCTTGTTGTGCTTTGTTCTTTGTCAGTGGTTTGTTGTTGTTTTGTTGTATATTGTTGCTTGGCTTTGCTCTGTCTTTCTTTATGCATGTTATTATCTCTGCAGGTCTGTCTAAATAAGATAGGCTGGATGAACAAGCTGGAGGAAAAACAATGGGACCAACAGTTCCAGGGGAAAATGGAATATGGGAAGGTGGGGGGTCAAGAAGTGGTGTTAACAAACCCAGGGACAAGGGAACAACAAGTGATCCAAATTGGTGGTGAGTTGGGTGTGGCAGGCCTGGTAGGGCATGATCAAGGATAATGTAATGAAGAGGTATTGCTGAAACCCAGGTGATGATGGAGCATGATAGTGGGACAGGAAGAAAGTCAAGGGAAATAGAGGAAAGAGCTGGGAGGCAAAGGGCATTTATAGAGGTCTAGACAAAGACATGTAAATATGCAAAGATATATATGAGGATGGGGAAATAGATCTATGTACCTATATTTATTTATAGGTTTAGTATTAAGGTGGCAGAAGGACATTGGGCCTCTACTCAAGTACTCCTTCAATGCAAGATTACTTTATTAAATTGGGATTCTATGATGCACACCCTCCTGACACAACCTCTGAAGACAAAGTGGGTGAATAAACAAATGTGGTGAAGAAAGCTGATGGTGCCCGGCTATCAAAAGAGATAGCATCTGGGGTCTTTAAGGATTGAAGGTAAACAAGCAGCCATCTAGCTCAGAAGCAACAAAGCCCACATGGATGAAGCACACCAGCCAGTGCAATCACGAGGTGTCGAAGGGATCAGGTATAAGGCATCATCAGAACAAAAATATCTTACCATAGTGAATGAAGGAGGAAATGCAGGGTGGAGACCCAAGTCCATTTGTCGGCCACTGGCGATCCCCTTGCAGAGGGGTCTAGGGGAGGAGATGAGTCAGTCAGGGTGCGATGTAGCACCCATGAAGAATACAGCTTTCCTCTAGTTCCTAAACGCTTCCTTCCTTCCCCGCCCTCCACTATCATGATCCGAATCCTACCTTGCAAGTCTGTCTACACCAGAGGATGTACACTGGTGCAGATAGGAGCTGGAGGCAGAGGGAATCCAGGGCAGATGATACCTTCAGGACCAGGGGTGTGAGTGGTGATGCTGGGAGGGTAAAGGGAGAGTGGGTTGGAAAGAGGGAACCGATTACAAGGACCTAAATGTGACCTCCTCCCTAGGGGACAGACAATGGAAAAGGGGGTGAAGGGAGACGTCAGACAGGACAAGGTATGACAAAATAATAATTTGTAAATTATCAAGGGCTCATGAGGGAGGGGATAGCGGGGAGGGAGGCAGAAAAAAAAAGAGAACCCGATGCAAAGGGCTTAAGTGGAGAGCAAATGCTTTGAAAATCATGAGGGCAATGAATGTACAGATGTGCTTTACACAATTGATGTATGTATGGATTGTGATAAGAGTTGTATGAGCCCCTAATAGAACGTTTTTTTTAAAAAAAGAAATGTGCTGAAAAACTCGGCTATACATGAGTGTATACAGTCACTATGAGTCAGAACTGACTTGATGGCAGTGAGGTCATGTTTGTTTTTTTGTTTTTGTTTTTTAATAGCCTAGGAATGTACAAGGTTAAAATGACAAATTACAAAGAGAAATGAAAATCAAGCATAAAAATACATTTTAATGATCATATCTCAGAATACATAAAGTAGACCAAAATTCAAATATATAGGTTAAAAGCACAACTTACATGAGTAACCTAATGAGCATGTACTCAAAAAAACAAAGTAAAACACTAACCCAGACTCATGTTCACTCCAACTCATTGAGACCCTACCCAGTAATTAGAGAATGTCTACTGTTTGTCAAGCATGTATAAAATATTTATAAAAGAAATCACAAGGAAGCCACAATAAAAAGCACAACAAAAATATGATAGAATAAATATAGCACACATATGATGCTATTCCAACATAATGCAGTTATGTTAGATACATGTAAATGATAAATGGAAAATTCCATATATTTGGAAATTTTAAAATAAATTACAAACCTAGAAAAATTTTGATAATTGCTAATTTTGGATGATGAGTATATTGAGATTCATTGACTATATTTTAACATTGTCATAATAAAACAAATACTTTAATACAATTCTTGGGTCAAGAAGATATGATAGGTAAACTAGAAACTCTGTAAAACAGAAAAATAACCAACATCTTATATTTAAAAACAATGTAAAGGTGTTCGTTATCCCCACTTAATCTCTGAACTCATTGTAATTCCAATCAAAATCTCCACAGGGCTTTTAATAATGATTCTAACATTCATACAGAGAGACATTTCTGAAGAAAAACAAGATAAAGGAATTTACCTATCATCTAAGTAGGTTTCTTTAAAAGTATGGCCATTAAGATTGCACAAGGGTAGGAAAATCGATCAAGAACACCAAAGAGTTGCAAAATGGGGCCATTCCTACATGGCCATTTGACACATCACCAATCAGGAAAGAACATACTCTTATTTAATTGGTGGTGAAAAAATGGATTATCCATTTGAAAAAAAGTAAAAGTAGCTTCCCACCTCACCCCAAAGGAAAATTCTATGTAGAACGATGACAACTCAAAAGAGCAATGGGCCCAGGATCTGAAAAGGCAAGTAATATAAGAAGCCCGATTAACAAGGAAAGCCAATGTCATTCTCATTGTTTGCAATCAGAGAAATAAAATTATAATGCACAGCACTATCATTTCAGATAATTTTCAGATTGGAAAAAATGTGGATGCCTGATGAAGTCCAGCGCTAGTGTCATGCATGTGTGTCAGACTGAATGGCGAAACACAAACACTTCTGAGGGAGCTTGAATGGCAACAACCACATCTGAGAGCAATTTAGAAGTACACATGGTTCAGTTGAAGATGTGCACCTTCATAAGCCTCCACAACTCTCACAGAAGAAAATATCTATGTGTTTTTTTTCTTGTGCTGTAACAGTGAATAATTAGACACCACCTAAATATTCACCAGCAAGAAAACCGGTAAATATATTTCGGTATATTTATATATGAGAAAGATATGCAACAATCAAAATGAATGCGCTTGATCTCAATGTAGCAACATGATTATATGTCAAAAGCATTCTATCTGATTGAAAGATTATATAATAACTATAACTATATATATATATACATATATATATATATGCTTGTCTGCCTGATTCAGCTAGTCTTCGTGCGAGTGACAAAAATTAGAGTTAGAATATTTAAATAAAATATTTCATTGTACCAAACTATCTGAAATCTGTACCTTTAAACCAGAATTTATTACATTTACATTTAAATTTATTCCTACCACCTTATTTTGCATTTCTTATTTACTTTGTTTTCTCCCCTTTACTTTTATATTTTGTTTCAAATTGGTTGAATTTACATTATTTTCTATTACCTCGCTATTGTTTTCAGGTGTACCTTTTACTTGAGTGATTATAGTTAAAATTTCAATAAACATATTTAACTAAGTCTAAGAGTAAGACATATTTCTACTAGCCTTTCAAGTATAGACACCTTAGAATCCATTAACTATGATTACTTTCTCCCATTTTATACGTTATTGCTATCCAGATTTTGATTTCCATAATTTTACATTTTCCCAAATTAGTTATTATTTTTTAGAACTAGGAGGCAAAGGGCGTTTATAGAGGTCTAAATACACGCATGTACATATGTAAATATATTTATATATGATGGGGAAATAGATATAGTTATAGGTTTAGTATTAAGGTAGCAGATGGACATAGGACCTACGCTCAAGTACTCCCTCAGTGGAAGAATGAACACTTTGTTCTATTAAACTGGCATTCCATGATGCTCACCTTCCCAGCACGATCGCTGAAGACAAATAGGTGCATAAGCAAAAGTGGTGAAGAAAGCTAATGGTGCCTGGCTATCAAAAGATATAGTGTCTGGGGTCTTAAAGGCTTGAAGAGAAACAAGTGACTATCTGGCTGAGAAGCAACATAGCCCACATGGGAGAAGCACAGCAGCCTGTGTGACCACGAGGTGTCAAAGGAATCAGTCAGCAGGCATCAAAGAACAAAAAAATCATCATTGTGAATGAGGGGATGTGTGTAGTGGGTACCCAAAGCCCACCCTGTAGGCAACTGGAAATCCCCTTACAGAGGGGTTGCGGGGAGGAGATGAGCCGGTTGGTGCAGTATAGCAATAATGAAACATACAACTTTCCTCTAGTTCTTAAATGCTTCCTCCCACCCCACTCTCCCCACTATCATGATCCTAATTCTACCTTACAAATCAGCTAGACTAGAGGATGTACACTGGTCAGATAGGAAATGAAAACACAGGGAATCCAGTACAGATGAACTCATCAGGACCAGTGGTGAGCATGGCGATACCAGAAGGGTAGCGGTAAGGTGAGGTAGAAAGGGGGAACTGATCACAATGATCTACATATAACCCCCTCCCTAGGGGATGGACAACAGAAAGTGGGTAAAGGGAGACAGCGGTCATTGTAAAACATTAAATAATAATAATAATTTATAAATTATCAAGGGTTCATGAGAGACGGCGGGTGGGGGAAGGATGGAAAAATGATACCAAGGGCTGATACCAAGGGTTCAAGTAGAAAGAAAATGTTTTGAGAATGATGGTGGCAACAAATGTACAAATGTGCTTGACACAATGGATGGATGTATAGATTGTAATAAGAGTTGTCCGAGGCCCCAATAAAATGATTTTTTAAAGAAATCAATATCTGTTTAGATATAGCTACTAGTTAAATCTTTGCTCACCATTCTTTTTCTAATCGTATATCATCTTTGTTCAAAACCACATCCCTTAATAATAGCTTTTCTGGAATAAAATAGGACCCATACCTTGCCTGTGCACAAAAATGAACTAAAAATGGATTAGAGACCATAATGTAAACCCCAGAGCTATAAAGATCATCAATGAGAAAATTGGACAAATTTAAGGACCCTATGGCAGGACATACAGAAACCACCAAGTGTAATAAAGTCAGCACACACACTAGAAAACAAAATAGATGACTGGGATCTACTAAAAATAAAACCCTTATGCACATCAAAAGACTTCATCAAGAGACCTTGGTTTGGGGAGAAAATGATACAATGGACAAGGGACTCATGACTAAAATCTATAACATTCTGCAACACCTCAATAAAACCAAAAAATAATCGAATGAAAATATGAACCAAAGACATGAACAGACACTTCACATACACATACAAATGATACTTAGCTGGCTAACAAGCACATGAAAAAAATGCTCATGATCACTAGCCATCTAGATGATGCAAATCGACACAGTGACAAGATATCACTTTACACTCACAATGATGGTCCAATTCAAGAAATAGAAAACAACAAACGCTGGAATGGGTGTGGAGAGATTAGAACTCACACACTGCTGGTGGGCTTGTAAACATATACAGCCATTGTAGAAAGAGATTCCTAAAAGGACTTAGAAACAGTGGCTGCAACAATGGGTTCAAGCATGGGAATAATTGTGAGGATGGCGCAGGACCGGGCAGGGATTCGCTGTTGTACCTAAGGTTGCTATGGGTTGGAACTGACTCAATGGCACCTAACAACAACAACAAAACAAAACACTTGAAACAGAAACCCCATAAGACCCAGAAATACCTCTGTTGAGCATATACCCCAAAGAAATGAGACAGAACGTGAACAGGCATGCTTTCTTCCCATGTTCATTGCAGCACAGTTCACAATAGCAAGAACCAGGAAACAACACGGATGGAGCTGGCGACCATAATGGTAAAAGAAGTTAGTCAATCACAAAAGAAAAAAGTAAAATAAGCATTGTATGAGACCACTACCCTAATGATAAACAGCCTTCTGTTCTCAGGTGATGCCGTTTTCTAATCCAGTCTCCTAAGTAGTGAGCTGTGGGTCTGCTCAGTGCTCCTAAGTAGTACATCCCCTCTGTGTTTGTGGATCTTAAGAACTACGTCAACAGAAGAGGCCTCACTTTCACTTGGGTCAATTGTTCATGATGAGTGGGAGAGGGAGAAGACTAATCAGTTCCTGACATGTAGTATTGTTCTACGGTCACCCCAAATCAACAGGCATCCCCACAAGAGGGATTAGTGAAATTTCCTGGAAATTTAAGTCAAGAGGTGGGAGGAGGACCTGTCTGTCTCAGAGAAAATAATGACACTTCTGATGGTAGGTAAACTGGGTAGGGCAACTTGCCCCTGGGAAAAATTATTAACATTAATTATATAGACCCCCACGGGGAGAATACACCTGGTATTATATCCCTAATTGGACACTTGATCTACCTTCTATCAAATGCCTGGTGGCCCAGTTGTGTGCCACAGACACCGGGGATTTTAGATTCTGTGCTAGCAGTATTCCGCATCCTTCACAGACCACACGAGAAGCATCCAATTTGGAAACACCATGAAGTAAACTGGACGTTGCCATAAACTCGCGTGTAGAACTGCAGTACCCCACCCTGGACTTAAGGTTGAAGCCCTCTACTGTGAGTGGAAGCAGATGACTGCAGTGCCAAGGTGATGGATGTGTAGGTCGTTGGACGTTGGTTTGGCTTTCTTGCTTCAAGGGGGCTAAGTGAACGGTGGCTCAGGACCACCATATAGTTACGATTGCATGCTCTCTTTGCCTTTTTTTTTAATGACATGTACACATCTTTCTGACATATGGAGCCCTGGTAGTGTAGAGATTATGTGTTGGGCTGAGGTACACGTGGTCGGCAGTTCAAAATTTCCAGCAGCTCCATGGCAAAAGACTGGGTTTCCACTCATGTAAACAGTTACAGTCTCCATTATAAGTCAGCATTGATTCAATGGCAATGCATTTGAGAGCAAGTATAAGACATGTTCGCCCTTGGCAAGTGAGTATCAGTAAAAGTCTTGCCTTCTATTCCCAACCCTCATGGTTTGTGGAAACAGTATCCAGTCACTTAAGTTTTTAATCTGTACCATTGAGCAATGCATGCATTTGGGTCTAAAAAGGATGTCCTACATGTTTTAAATTCTATACCATTCACTAAATTAATGATAAGAGAATATCACATGCCCCAAGAGGATATTAATGTTCCTCAATAAAATGATAATGATGTCTCTAAAGTGAGCCAGAGCCATCTATAAACCCTAGGTATATGAGTGGAGTTTGAGCTCATATGTAACTATAGCCCTGATCTAAGAACACAGGAGTCCTCTTGCTTTGAAGGTGCCCTTGAATGGTGGCTCGGGACTACCGCACATTTTTACTATTTTCTTTTTATCATTTTATTGGGGGCTCATACAACTCTTATCACAATCCATACATACATCCATTGTGTAAAGCACATTTGTACATTCATTACCCTCATCATTGTCAAAACATTTGCTCTCCACGTAAGCCCCTGGCATCAGCTCCTCATTTTCCCCTCCCTCCCCACTCTCCACTCCCTCATGACCCTTGATAATTTATAAATTATTATCATTTTGTCATGTCTTACACTGTCTGATGTCTCCCTCCACCCACTCTTCTGTTGTCCATCCCCCAGGGAGGAGGTTATATGTAGATCCTTGTGATCGGTTCCCCCTTTCTACTCTACTTTCCCCTTATTCTCCTGGTATCACTATTCTCATTGTTGGTCCCCAGGGGGTTATCTGTCCTGGATTCCCTGTGATTCCAGTTCTTATATGTACCAGTGTACATTCTCTGGTCTAGCCGGATTTGATAGTGTTGGGGAGGAAGCATTTAAGAACTAGAGGAAAGTTGTATGTTTCACCGTTGCTACACTGCACTGACTGGCTCGTCTCCTCACCAAGACCCTTCTGTAAGGGGATGTCCAGTTGCTTACAGATGGGCTTTGGGTCCCCACTCCGCACTCCCTCCCCTCATTCACAATGATAAGATGTTTTGTTCTTTGATGCATGATACCTGATCCCATCCACACCTTGTGATCGCACAGGCTGGTGTGTGTCTTCCATGTGGGCTTTGTTGCTTCTCAGCTAGATGGACACTTGTTTACCTTCAAGCCTTTAAGACTGCAGTCGCTACCTCTTTTGATAGCCGGGCACCATCAGCTTTCTTCACCACATTTGCTAATGGACCCACTTTGTCGTACGTGATCATGTTGGGAGCATCATGGAATGCCAGTTTAATAGAACAAAGTGCTCTTGAGGAAGTATTTGAGTAGAGGCCCAATGTCATTCTGTTACCTTAATACTAAACCTATCTATATGCACATAGATCTATTTCCCCATCCTCATATATAAATATATTTACATATGTACATACCTGTATTTAGACCTTTACAATTGTCCTTTGCCCCATAGTTCTTTCTTCTATTTCCTTTTACTTTCCTCTTGTCCCTCTACCATGCTCTCTCATTTGGGTTTCAGTAATTCCTCTAAGTTACATTCCTCTTGATCAAGCCCTACCAGGCCTCCTACACCCTCCTCATCATCAATTTTGGATCACTTGTTGTTCCCTTGTTCCTGGGTTTGTTAACACTCACTTCCTTCCCTGCCCACCCGCCACACACCCCCTGCCTCCCCCTCTCCCATGTTTCCCTTTGGTCCCATTGTTTTCTCCTCCAGATTGTTTATCCCGCCTATCTTATTTAGATAGACCTGCAGAGATGACAATATGCACAAAAAACAGGACAGAGCAAAACAAAGCAACAAAAGAAAACAAAACAATGACAACAACAAAAACAATTACAAAAAGAATAGAAAACCCTGTAAATAGTTCAGGGTCTGTTTGTTGACCTTCAGTAGTATTTTCCAGTCAAGTCTGATGGGTGCCATGCCCTGGCCCCAAAATCTATTTTTTGTATTCCCATGGGGCTTCTTTGCTCTGCTCCCCTTGCTGTTCTGTTGCACGCCCTGAGTGTTTTGCCTCGGTATGGTGGAGTCAGATTCGGTACAAGTCCTGCACTGTGTCTCCAGTGTTGTCCCTCATAAGGCTATGGGTCAGTAAGGGATGTCATGTTTCATAGTGGGGCCAGCCATATGATCCTGTTTGTGCATTGGCTGCTCTGTTTGCTCCAGTTTTTAATATTCTCTTCTTTCTTTTCAATTACATTTTTCTTTGTTTTATTTTATCCTTGTTGAGGTGTTTGGTTTTTGGTTTTGTTTTGTATGTTTTTCTCTATATGAAATTCAGACTAGGTAAATCTTTAGAGATAGTAACCGAATAAATGGTTTTCTAAGGACACGGTAGGGGAGGGTTGAGGGGAAATGAAGGCCTAACAACAATAAGTACAAGAAAGAAGAAAATATTCTAAAATTCATTATGGTAATGATTGCGCACCTCTTTAAATGACTGAAATACTGAATTGTATGATGGATGAATTATATGTCAATGAAACTTAAAAGTAGTAGCTCTTCTTTACAATTAAAATATTGATAAATTCTCTCCATTCTTATTCATCTGAAAAAAGAATCTTTATTTCACCCCCAATCTCAAGAGGGAGCTGGACATGGATTGTACATTGACTGCTATTTGTAGTGGTTTGAAAATGTTGCATTAGTTTCTATTGTTGCGGTTGAGAAGTTTTTTGTTGGTTTGTTATTCTTACGCAGAATTTCACATTTTCCTTTGATTGCTTTGAATATCTTTTCTTTGTTTATGATGTGCTGCGGTCATGCTACTTTGTGTCTATGCGCGTTTTTATTTAGCCTTCTTGAATTCTTTCTAGTACTCAAGTCTGAGGACTCATGTCTTTTGTTATTAGTCTGTGACAGTTCTTAGCTATCATGTCTTGCTACTGACAAGTTGAACAACCTCATTATATCATTCTCCTAAATTGCCGTGCATATCTTATGTGTGGTGAGTCGGAGGGGAGGTAGTTAGTGCAGCTCTGTGTATAAAAGTGAGAATATTTAATTTCCTCTGGGGTAAAAGCTTCAACACTTGGCAAGTGAGCACCCTGCTTATAATGTATGAAGTCTGTGAGAAGCAGCTTACCTTGGTGCTGTCCAATTTAGCCATCTTTTAAGCAATGATAGCCATGAAATCATGGTTTTGATCATTTGTCAGTTTCAACACAGGTTAAAATGAACTCATTCATCCATACGACAATTATTTAAAATCATCTCTTATCTGCTACATGCACCATCCTTGTGAAACTCTAGTATATAGGTTCCCAAACTTATTTGGCCTTATTCTCAGGAAGAAAAAAAAAAGTGGTTTTTTTTTCTCAGGACTCCACGGGCAATTCAATATTTTTGTACTATAGCTCATAATCCAGGATAAAGTGTAGGTATCTGCTTTTGCAGCCCTACCGCCACCCCCCAATCACTCCAGCGACCCCTAGGGGCAGTATCATCTACTGTAGGAAACACTGCCCTAGCATGATCGGCCAATGAGACTTTCTTGGGGTCACAGGCACAAACTGAACATATTTAACCTAGGCAGTAATAGAGACATGTTTTTTGTTTTAAAGAAAAGATGTTGTTAGAGATAGAAATTATCTTAGAGAATGAACTTCAAGGACATTGATTCTGAAAGCAGGAAGATGCATCCTGAGGCTGCTGTGGTTGACAGGACCAGGGCAGCGGTGAGCACTTATGCTAGCTCTTATTGTTGTCAGGTGTTGGAGGTGACGACGAGGGAGGGAGTCTCTAGAGTCGATTTGACAAGATTTGAACAACTGGATGCCTGTGACAGTAGGAAGACGGCCTTTGATGGTTCGATGGCAGAGTCATTAACCAGTATCAGATGCATCTGTAAATCATTCTCTCAAGAGTGGGAGGGTTTTAGGGGTTGGCTTTATTATTTGTTCAGCTAAGTTGTTATTTCCTCCTAGTTCCATGGTTGGTTGGTGTGGGGAGTGGGAGGTAGTTCAGATTTTAAACTGCTTGCAGTGTATATCATTTAGTGGGGCGAGGAAGAGGGCTACTTTGGAAAAGAATGCAAGAAAAACCTACTCAGTCAAATCGCCAGATTTTGCACAAACACTTGACCAGGTGCCTGCATTAGTTCTCCGTGGGCTGAGAAAGCACGGAGGGAGTGCCCCTGAAACGGAAGCTTCGTTCGCTTCATGGTAAATGGAGCTGCTGGAACTGAGAAAGGAAGCCATTGCCCTCCAGAATTCCTGATACTGTTGAGGAAAATTATTTCCTAAAGTAAACAAACACTGGACCCTAAGGAATGTTTGCATAGTTCTTTAAATATCTCTTTCTTCAAAGCCTCTGATGAGGAGTCCATATGGCAGGGTCAGAGGGCAGGATTCTTCCTTCTCACAGGCCCTCTCTCTTAGCCTTTCCCGATGTCTAACCCCCTCCCTCCCCCCAGTTTTCCAGACGACAGCACTACTCCCTCAGAAATCGAGCCCCTTCCCATGCTGAATAAACCGCAGTTTTTCCACTGCAGCACAAACTCAGAACCCTTCTCTGTTCTATCCGGATTGTGCTCGTTGGGACACAAGACCGTAAATTTCAGCACACACGAATGGAACTTCAAAACTTATTTTGAGGATGCACACACTTTGTTCTACATAAGATTCTTAAGTACCCACATCTTAAGAAACTTCATTCAATAATTAATAGGCCAAGCCCAAGGAAAAAAGGTCAGTCAGGTCATCCACTACCTGAAAAACCTGATGAACAAACTTGGCTTCATTGACATATGACAAACAAGTGGAGTGGAGAAGCAACAGTGACATATATTCCTAATAAGTACTCAAAACACACACGTACATAAGAGGGCTTCAAGAAGGTTGCTAAGACACTCCATTTTCCAAGAACTTTTGAAATATATATATTATATACATACCATATATACATACATACTGTGTGTAAGTCTCAACAAATTTCAAAGGATTTGAAATAATACAGCATATGTTCTCTGGTTATAATGGGATTGAACTAAAATAATTACTAGAAAGATAATTAGATAGGCAAGTATTGGGCATTAAATAGTATATTTTTAAATAATTCATCGGACAGATAAGAAATCAAATGAACATATAGAAAATATTTTTAACTGGATGATAATGGAATTACAATGTGGCAAAATGGTAGTTAATTAAAACTTATTATTTACCGTTAATAAATTACTTGATTTTTTTAGGATAGAGGCTTAAAAATCAATTAAGTATTCATTTCCATTAGAGAATGACAAATTAAATTCAAACAAAACAGTAGTTAGGAAATAGTAAAAAGAAGAGTGGAATTTAGTAAATAGAAAACAAAAGCATAAAAGAGAAAAGTCAATGAAGTTAAAAGCAGCTCTCCAAAAACACTGATCAAATTGATAAACTCATTACTTGTCCAAACTAGAAAGAAAAGACACCAGTTATTTATAAGAGGAATAACCCAAACCTGCTGCCTTTGAGTTGGCTTTGACCCCTGGCAGCCTAGAGGGCACAGTAGAACTCCCCCATAGGGTTTCTCAGGCTGTCATCTTTCCGGAAGCAGGTTGCACATTTTTCTCTTTGGTGCAGCTAATGAATTTAAGCTGATGTTCTTTCACTTAGCACCAGTGCACTTAATTACTGCACACCAAGGTTCCTTAAGACGAGGTATGAAAAAAGAAATAATACTACATATCATATAAATATGGACAAATTATAAGAAGCTATTATGAATATCTTTTTCCTAATACATTTGAAAATTCAATTTAGACATATTGCTAGAAAAACATAACTAAACAAAATGTGTCCAAAGAGAAAATATGAGTAATTTTTATCTCTTAATTATTTAAAATTTAATAGCAGTAATAATAAAATTTCTGACAAAGAAATAGTCAAGTTGGATGGCTTATGGAGTGAATTCTTCCAAATATTAAAAAAAGAAATGACATCAATTTTACACAAACTTTCCAGATGAGAAAACTTTAAAACAGTTTTATTGGCATATAATTCACATAATTCAATGGTTCAATCAAATCAAGAAGCATGTACAATCTTCACCACAGTCAGTTTTCTTCATTCTGTACTCATCATTACTAGCTCCCCAATTCCCCGGACCTCTCCTGCCAGACCCCCAAGGAACCATTAATCCAGTTACTGTCTCTATAGATTTACCTATCCTGGGTTGCATATACCAAAGAAATATTTTTTAAAAAGTAATAAAATAAAAATGAACAACAATAGCAAAGAAAGACCTCAATTGAAGAGAAAGCAGGAAATATTAAAAACTAGAACAAATTGAAAATGAATTCTAAGGGAGATCAAATTATAAGGTACTAAATGCAATAATCACTTTCCAATGCATGCTGCATGACCCCAAGAGTGTTCACATCCCTCCTCTATTAGGATCCGAGGGAATTCACCAGAGCCTTCGTTCACATGGATTTCCCCTTCATTTTCTTTTTAAACTGGAAATGTTACTGGAGTTGCTCTGAAGGAGTTGCCAACACCAAGTAGGTTTTAACAGATGGACTTTAACAAGTCCAAGTCGGTTTTAACAACACCAAGTAGGTTTCAACAGATGGACTTCATTGTGTCAACATGTGGCTCTGTGGATTCTTTTTTTTAAAATCATTTTATTGGGAACTCGTACAATTCTTATCACAATCCATACATACATCCATTGTGTCAAGCACATTTGTACATTTGTTGCCCTCATCAATCTCAAAACATTTGCCTTCTACTTGAGTCCTTGGTATCAGGTCCTCATTTTTACTCCTCCATCCCTGCCGCCATCCTTCATGAGTCCTTGATAATTTATAAATTATTATTATTTTGTTATGCCTTACATTGTCCAGCATCTCCCTTCACCCAGCTCAGTGGATGCTTATCCAGAGCTCCTACCTCCTGTCAGGAGCATTTTACAAGGAAGGGGAGTGGATTCACTAGATTGTCTGTGGTTGGCTGGAGCGGTGGGGGGTGGTGACCAGCAGATAGCATTCCTGTAACAGAGGCAGAATGGGTGGGGGACTTTTCGCATTCCACAAGTTTCTTTGTCTCTGGATGCACTTTGCCTCTTCCAGAGCAGCGCTCTGTCCCCACTTCAAAGCAACTTCAAAATGGGTCATAGAGAGAGCAAATGCTCTTACTTTTTAACCTAACTACCTCTGCTATAATTGGCTCCACAAGGCTCCCACAACTGTGCTCAGAGGGAATCCAACGGAAGCTTAATCCCTGTGGTGACCCTGTAAATGGATTTAGGACTTCCACTGTCATCTAGAGCCTTCTGTAAACCAGATGCTCACAATTTAAACTCTGATATCATTCCCTCCTTCAGATTTGGATTTTTTTTTTTTAATCCTTGGATCACACAGGCTGATGTGCTTTTTCCATGTGAACTTAGTTGGCACTTAACAAAAATGGCTCCCTGTCTTAAGACAAGCCTTGAAAACCCCAAATGCTATCCCTTCAGATAGCCAGACCCCATTTAGTTTCCTCAGCACACTTTGTCACAGCACTCGTGTCTTCAATGCTCATGACAGCAAGCATCGAGCAGGGCCAAGTCAGAAGAGCTAATTGTCTGAGCTGTCTGAGCCCCCAATAAAAGGAGATAGGTAGATATAACATAATTATTAGACCTAAAAAATAAAAACAAAAAATATATTTTAAAAAGACAACAAACGGCACATGTGAACATTGTACTTGGTGGACTATTGAGGTTTTTTCTCATTTGATCAAAAATTGCACAAAAACTGTCCATTATTATTATCTCTATTTAACTTTTTTCCTTTTTTAAAAATCGTTTTATTAAGGGCTCATACAACTATCACAATCTATACATACATCAATTGTGTAAAGCACATTTATACATTCATTGTCCTCATCATTCTCAAAACATTTGCTTTCAACCCAAGCCCCTGGCATCAGGTCCTCATTTTTTCCCCTCTGCCCCATTTCCCCCCTCCCTCATGAACCCTTGCTAATTTATAAATTATTATTTTTTCATATCTTTCTCTGTACCATGTCTCCCTTCCCCCGCTTTTCTATTGTCTCTCCCCCAGGGAGGAGGTCACATGTAGATCCTTGAAATCGGTTTCCCCTTTCCAACCTACCCTCTCTCTACCCTCCCAGTATTGCCACTCACACCACTGGTCCTGAGGGGATCATCCGCCCTGGATTCCCTGTGTTTCTAGTTCCCATCTGTACCAGTGTACATCCTCTGGTCTAGTCAGACTTGCAAGGTAGGATTCGGATCATGCCAGTGGGGGTAAGCATTTAGGAACTAGAGGAAAGTTGTATTTTTCATCGTTGCTACATCGCACCCTAACTGACTCGTGTCGTACCCAAGACCCTTCTGTAAGGGGATGTCCAGTGGACTACAAATGGGCTTTGGGTCTCCAACCCCACTCCCTCACTCATTCACTATGGTAAGATTTTTTTGTTCTGATGAATGCCTGATACCTGATCCCTTTGACACATTGTGATCGCACTGGCTGGTGTGCTTCTTCCATGTGGGCTTTGATGCTTCTGAACTAGATGGCTGCTTGTTTACCTTCAAGCCTTTACGACCCCAGATGCTATCTCTTTTGATAGCCGGCACCATCAGCTTTCTTTGTCACATTTGCTTATCCACCCTTTTGTCTTCAGTGGTCGTATCAGGGAGGTGAACACCCAATGATATACTTTTTTTTGTTCTTTGATGCCTGATAATTGATTCCTTCAGCACCTCGTGGTTACATAGGCTGGTGTGCTTCTTCCATGTGGGCTTTATCGCTTCTGAGCCAGATGGCCACTTGTTTACCTTCAAACCTTTAAGACCCTAGATGCTCTATCTTTTGATAGCCGGCACCATCAGCTTTCTTCACCACATTTTGTTGGTCACTCTCTTTGTCTTCAGCAGCTGTATCGGGAAGGTGAGCATCATAGAATGCCAATTTAATAAAGTATTCTTGTATTGAGGGAGTACTTGAATGAAGGCCCAATGTTCTGCTGCTACCTTAATACTAAACCTATACATATATGCACATAGATCCACTTCCCCATCCTCATGTATAAATATATTTGTACATGTCTTTATCTAGACCTCTATAAATGCCCTTTGCCTTCCAGCTCTTTTCCTCTATTTCCTTTGACTTCCCTCCTAACCCACTATCATGCTCAGTCCCTACCAGGGTTTCAGCAATTCCTCTTAGTTACATTACTCTTGATCATCCCCAACCAGGCCTCCCACACCCTCCTCACCACCGATTTGAGTCATTTGTTTTTCCCTTGTCCCTGGGTTTATTAACATCATTACCTCCCCACCCCCCCGCATCCCATGTTCCCATGGAACTATCTATCCCATTGTTTTCTCCTCCAGTTGTTCATCCAGCCTATCTTATTTAGACATACCTGCAGAGATAATAACATGCACAAAAACAAGACAGAGCACAACCAAACAGCAATATACAACAAAACAACAACAAACTAATGACAAAACAAAACAAAACAAGAAAGAAAAGGTATAGTTGGTTCCAGGGTTGTTTGTTGGCCTTTAGGAGTGTTTTCCAGTCCAGTCTATTGGGGCACCATGCCCTGGCCCCAAAGTCCACCTTCAGCATTCCCTGGGGACTTCGCCACTCCATTCCCTTGCTGTTCTGGTGCACCCCCTTAATGTTTTGCCTCAGTGTGGCGGGATCCGATTGGGTGCAATTTTCACACTGTGTCTCCGGTGTTGTCCCCTATAGGGCTATGGGTCAGTGAAGGATGTAATGTCTCATAGTGGGGCCCACCATGTGGTCCTCTCTGTGGACTGGCTGCTCTAATTGGGAACATTGTCCTCAAGACCTGGTGGGCCATGATGTGCTCCACTCTCTCCTCCTCCCCCTTCATCTGCTCCCGTGTGCTCTGATCAGATATCTTCTGGAGCTGTAGATTCAGTGCCGTCCTTTGAAATAAATTCTTCTGAGGGGAGGGGCAGGTGTCCACTTAGTAGTTGGTGTTGGAGCCGGCCCCCAGACCTCTCCACTGGTTCCCTACTCCATGCCGGCATGTTGCATTCCCTGAGGAGACACAAACAGTACCCTCCCCTTGGGTGGGTTAGTGCCCTATGCCCCTGCTACCCTTTTCTTTTATATTATTTTTTCCCCTTTCCCCATCTCCTTTTCAGTTGTCTACCATGTGTATCCCTGTATTTGTTCTGGTCCCTGCCATATTACCTGGTCCTCACCCCAGGAATGTTTGTATACTGTAGCTTTTTCCCTATGCCCCTTTTGCCTCTTTTTTTTTTTTAAAAGCTTATCTCAACAGCCTTTGAATTCTTTCTATCTTTAAGTCAATGCTATCTTGAGGTCTGTTTTCTTTTTTGCCCTCTGGGTGAGGTTGTTCTCTGTGGTGGTCTCTTATTTATGCTTGGTGAGTATTGTTCTTCTGCCCATACTGGGTCGGCAATGATCTTTTGTAGGGCTGGGTTTCTTCTAACATATTCTTTGAGTTTTTTTCCTTGTTTGGGAAGACTCTTACTTCTCCATCTATCTTGATCGATAATTTGACTGGGTAGAGTATTCTTGGGTTTGCATTGTTTTCCTTCCATTTTTGGAATATGTTACTCCACTCTCTCCTCTTCTTCATAGTTTCTGCTGATAGGTCTGAGCATATTCTTATTTGGGAACCTTTATATGTGATTGCTTGTTTTTCCCTAGCTGCTCTCATGATTTCTCCTTTTCTTCAAAGTTGGAGAATTTAACTATTATGTGCCTTGGTGACTTCTTGGGAACCAGTCTTGCTGGGGTTCTTTCAGCCTCCTGAATGGTTTCCTGGTTTTCATTCACCAAGCTGGGGAAGTTTTCCTCCAAGAATTCTTTCATTATTGTTGCAGATGACTTCTTTGTTGTGTGTTCCTTCGGTAAGCCAATAATTCTAATGTTGTTCTGCTTCATAGCATCAGACATAGCTCTTAAGTTTTCTTCAGCTTCTCTGATGATCTTATTCGTTTTTTGTTCATGTTTGTTAAAGTCTGCTTGGCTGTCCTCCAAGTCACTGATGCATTTCTCTGATTCCTCCAGATGATTCTCGAGGTCTGTTAGTTTGTTACTGGTTTTAGTTATCTCCTCCCTAAGCTCCTGTATTTCCATTTGGTCTATGGCTTTTACCTCCTCTATCATTTCATCCTTTTTCTGTATTGTTTCCCTCACACCCTAAATGACTCCAAGTAGCATTCTGAAAATTTCTTTCTGTGGCAGCTCAATGTCTGCTTCTTCTATGCATGCCATTATGTTCAGGACATCTTCTGCAATTGCCTTTTGTTTCTCCTGTTTTTTTGTTGAGGTCGTTGGGGCTGATGGCTGTTTGCCTTGCGTTGTTTTAGAGGAGCCAGGTGCCATTTTCCAGGTAGTCAGAGAGCACTGCCTCTGTTGGGGAGACTTGTATGAATGCCTCTTCGAACTGCCTACAGGTTATTTCACTATGGAATTAACCTACCACTTTATCCTCCTGTGGCTTCCCTCTCAGGTGAATGACCCAGAAGGCTGGTGGGTTGCCTGCTTTGGTGTTGCGGAGGTTGGGCAGTGGTTCCTGCTGCCGCTTGGAATGTTGAGGAGTGTTGGCCAAACTACCGTAGGGCCCCAGGCACACAGGCAGGAATTCCCCAGTAAGAAGTTGAGCAGAGTATCCCCTGGTGGAGGTCAGCAGGGCCTTCCCCACCTCGGGCTAGCTATGCAGGGTGGAGCTCACTTAGCTGGGTGTGGCCCAGACATAAATGCCCTAGGTTAAGGGGAGTGGTCTGGAGGTTAACAGTAGTGTGTGAGAGACCAAGAAAGAGACAAAGAGGAGAGAAAAAAACGTTTAAAAGCATGCCTGCTGAGCCTGTGGGGGGGGGAGAGGAGGGGGGATATAGTCAAGAGATGGAAACAAAGGCAATAATGTAGCCGAGTCACATCCCTGCCACTGGAGGTGCAAGGGTTTTTAGTTCCTGCTCTGAGGTACCAGTGGCAAGCTGTGGCTTTGTTGAGAAAAGGCCCCCGAGCAGCCCTCCAAGACCAAGGGGGGGACAGAGAGGAGATGGAAACAAGAGCAACAATTTAGCTGAACCCTGATCCCTGCCCATGGAGCTGCAATTGTCCAGTCCCTACCCTGAAGTGGGTGGTGGCAAACTGTGGCTGTGTTGAGACCAAGCCCCCCTACAAGTTTCAAATGGTCCTGGACTCTGACAGAGACAGTGGCGGGGCCAAGGTCAAGACCCAGCTGGCCTCTATTGTGGTAAGCCAAAAGCCCCCAACCCCTCAAAATCCTGTGGGTCTGTGCCTACTTGTCTTTATGATGCTCTTCCTGCATTCCAGTAGTGTTGGATTTCCTTCCAAGCAACTCACCTAGGCTGAATTCTGCAGAGTCCCTCTGGTATGTGTTACTCCTTCGCCATCGTCCCCCCTGTGTTTTTCTAACGAAGGTCCTGACCACTATGATGTTGCTTTGGAGTGGGGGTTAGAGGGTGATATTAAGGTTGAAAAGGAAGAAATAAATCTGTCATTATTTGCAGATGGCATAATTTTGTATGAAAAAATGTAACAAAATCTACAGTAAGTCTAGTAGACTTCAGAAGCAAATTAAGAAAAAAATGAATGCATACCTATCTTAATTGCATATGTATATAACAGCAACAAGCAATTAGAAATATGCAATTTAAAATATTTCTTACAATAGTAGCAAATGCCTATGAATAAATTTAACAAAAGATACGTTAGACCTCTACTGAAAAAAAGAACAAAAAATCATATCATTGTGAATAAAGCAAAGTGCCGAGTGGAGACCCCAAACCCCTGGACATCCCCTTACAGAAGAGTCACAGGGAGGAGATGAGCCAGTCAGGGTTCAGTGTAGCAACGATGAAACATACAACTTTCCTCTAGTTCCTAAATGCTTCCTCCACCCCACCCCACCCCAACTATCATGATCCCAATTCTACCTTACAAATCTTGCTAGACCAGAAGATGTACACTGGTACAGATAAGAACAGGAAACACAAGGAATCCAGGACAGAATTCAAGACTAGTGATAAGAGTGGTGATACCAGGAGGGTGGAGAGAGGGTGGGGTGGAAAGGGGAACCGATCACAGATCACAATGATCTACATATAACCTCCACCTTGGGCAATGGACAACAGAAAAGTTGGTGAAGGGAGATGTTGGACAGTGTAAGATATGACAAAATAATAATTTATAATTATCAAGGGTTCATGAGGGAGGGGGGAGCGGAGAGGGAGAGGAAAAATGAGGAGCTGATGCCAAGGACTTAAGTGGAGATCAAATGTTTTGAGAATGATGAGGGCAACGTATGTACAAATGTGCTTTACACAATTGATGTATGTATGGATTGTGATAAGAGTTGTATGAGCCCCCAATAAAAATAAAAAGAGTTGTATGAGCCCCCATTTTAAAAATTAAAAGCGTAAATGAGAGATGATAAAGAAGATATCCATAAACGGAATCAGCTTCCAATTGGCTATACATCTCATATTCCATGCCCTTAGAGTTCTCTCCCACACTGACACTGGGCTTAGCCTGTGACTTACTTTGTGTACTGAGATAACCACCGAGACAATAGCAAACTGGCTTTAAGTAGAAACTTAATTGCTCTTGGGAACCCTGAAGCCTTATTAAGTGAACCAGTCTGGACTAGCCTGTTGGCTGAAGGAAACCATGTGTCTCAATCATGCTTGTCACCCGAGCTGGTAGCCTGCCAACTGCCAGACACGTGAGTGAAGCCATCTTTGATCATCTTGAGCTAGTCCAGCTGAGCTGATCAGGACCAGCAGACTCACCCAACAACCTCGCAGACTCTGGAGCTAAAGAAACGACTGCTGTTAGAAGCCACTCATATGTGGAGTGGTTTATTACTTAGCAACAGCTGCCCAATAGGTGTGCCATGTTCATGGGTTGGAATTCTCAAAAGTGTGAAAATGTCCTTATCTCCAAAATTTAATTTCAATGTAATCCCAATCAAAAGTTCGGGTTTCTTTGGGTAGGAGGACTGACAAATGGCTATTAGTATTAGCACCAGAAATGCACAGGGCTAGGAGAAAGCAAAGCGATCTTCAAGAGTAAGAGCATAGGTTGCAAGCTTGCACTCTGGGATATCATGACTCCTAAAGCCCTGGTGGCACAGTGGTTTTGTGTTGAAGATAATTGCCTGACAAAGGCCTTGTGTCTGGTTTGCCTGGCCGGCAAACTGCAGCTGGAAAGCCATATGTGGCTCTTCCACTATGTGCATGTGGCTTGGAAGTAAAATTGAAAAAAAAATGTAATGGGTATTATTCAGATACTGGTGATTATATTTTTTTTGTAGAAATATATTTATAGCTCTTGAGTAACTTTCAATTGTTGTGAGGGACAGGATCGCCTCTTCTGTCTCAAAAGTTTACTGAACCCTGAGTTCTAGGCTATGCAAGGGACTGCTGTAGGCTGTCTGTAAGAAAAAGGCAGAAACCACAATGGGTAGATTAACTAGAGAGACTATTCAGATGGTCAGTTGGCCTATGAAAAGTTTCGTAACGCCACTGCTGATTAGAAATGCAAATCAAAACCACATTGTGTCCACTCTTACCAGAATGAAACATGAGAAACATAAATAGCACAAAATTTGGTTGGACTTGAGGGCAATCGGATTCTTCACAGCCAAGTTATTTGGTAATACCTACTGAGGTTGAATATACACTTACCCACCATCCACATACTCAATTTCACTCCTTAGCATAGCTTCTTGGAACGATGTGCATATGGTCTCCAAAAGATGTATACTAGAATGCTCATAGCAACATGATCTGTAAAATCTGAAACAACTCAAATGTCCACCAGTGATGGAATGGATAACTGATCATAAATCATGATAGCAGAGAGGGAGATTTGTCAAAAAAAAATTTATAAAGGGCCAGGTGGTAAATACCCTTTCTGGACAAAAGTTCTGTATCTTAACTACTCAACTCTGCTGTCACTGTGAAGAACAGCCAGAGTAATATGTAAATGAGCCAACATGGGCTGGTCCCAATAGGACTTTCATTTGGAAAAACAAATGGCAGACTGGATTGGACTATAGTTTGCTCTTTGCTGGACAACAATACATATACTTACTCTTAAAAATCATTTTATTAGGGGCTCATACAACTCATCACAATCCACACATTCACCCATTGTATGTCAAGCACATTTGTACATTTTTTGCCCTCATCATTCTCAAAAGATTTGCTTTCTACTTAAGCCCTTGGTATCAGCTTTTCATTTTCCCCCTCTCTCCCTCCCCAAATGATCACATTTATGCCATACATGCATGGATGAATCTCATTAACTTAACACTGAATTCAAGATGGCGGATTAAACAATAAAAGTAAAGTCCAATTATACAAGGGTCCCAATAGTGTTGAAAGTGAACATATTGATTGGTGAAGAGATGATGGTAGGGCCATGCCTATGAGGTGATAATGGAGTTCTTTCAGGGAACTGAAAATACTGTTTCTTCACCTGGAGCTGGTTACTTGGTTGGGAATGTGTTCTAGCCCCAGCCTCTATGAAGCAGACCCCGAGTCAGACTTCTATTTACAAGGATTTTATTACAGTGAAAGCCAAGGAGACTGAGCACAAGTATAACCCGCAGTGAAAGAGGAAGGGAGGATATGTTTGATGGAAACATCCCTGAGTGCGCTGAAGAGTATTAAGGAAGACTTGGCTGGGCGTTGGGGGTCCCAGGAGCCCCGGTGGGATAGTGATGAAGCACTCCGCTCCTCATGACAAGGGCAGCTATCACTGTGCAGGAGAATGATGTGGTGCTTTGTTCTCATGAAGATGGAAAAACCAAACCCATTGCTAGCTAGTCACTTTTGACACATAGGGACCTGTAGGTCACCGTAGAGCTGCCTCATAGGCTTTTCAAGCCCATATACAGAGCAATACAACATACTGGTTATTAGAATCGGTCTGAAATATAAAATTTTCTGCATACAATAAAGCTTGATGAAACCCTAGACTAAGTATAAAATCACATTGTCAAAAAGGATTCTGCTGGTCATGTTGAATATTGTTATGAAGGATATAGCATTTAAGTTTCCTGGAAAATAGAAGCTTTACAACATCTGTGTTATAAAAGCAAATAAATAACCATTGTAATCTCAATAAGTATACATAATAAAAAGGAAAGCCCTGATATAACACAAATGTACATGAAGTGCTAACAGTCCATGCAGGTATAACACATATATTTGTCAAATTTGTAACAAAACAACTGGCAGAATACAAATTTGAAGGAATTTTTTATACATGAAGAGTTTGTTGGTTTGGAGCCACCCAGCATACCTGTTCCTCAGCTGAAGAACTCAGAAAACAAAACAAAACCTCACTGCCATCAAGCCCATTCTGACTCATAGTTACCCTACCGGACAGAATGGGATGACCTCTCTGGGTTTCTAAGGTGATAAATCCTTTTTTTTTTTTTTTTTAGTTGTATTGACTGAATTTTCTTAGAAATAGAAATATATAATCCTATCGCAGATAGCATTGAATGTCATGGTTGATTTTACAATGTCTGTTTTGACAATAAATACCACACCATTACTCTTGATTTTGTTATTCCCGGAATGATAAATAGTATAATTTTCTTTAAAAAAAAAACATTTTATTAGGGACTCATACAACTCTTATCACAATCCATACATTCATCAATTGTATAAAGCACATCTGTACATTCTTTGCCCTCATCATTTTCAAAGCATTTGCTCTCCACTTAAGCCACTTAAGTCCTCTTTTTAACCCCTCCCTCCCCGGTCCCCCCTGCCCCCTCCCTCATGAGCCCTTGATAATTTATAAATTATTATTTTGTCATCTCTTGCCCCATCCGGCTAGAAATCCTTATGGAAGTAAAAAAGCCTCATCTTTCTCCCCCAGGTCAACTGGTGAGTTCAAACTTCAGACCTTAATATTAGCACAAGGTGTCACACCTCTCTCTCTCTCTCTCTCTCTCTCTCTCTCTCTCTCTCTCTCTCTCTCTCATTACCATCCAGTTTATTCTGACTCACAGTGACCCTAGAAGGCCGAGTAAAACTGCCCGTGTGGGTGTCAGAGCCTAACTCCTTACGGGAAAGCCTCCTCTTCTCCCTCGGAATGCCCGGTGGTAACCCACTCGCAACCCACTCTGCCACCTGGACTTCTACAACCAACAGCAACATCGCATCTCCCTTTGGGTAATCCGCTCTTGCACCTTAGGTGCTGTGGTCGGGGATTTTCCCAGCCCTAGCCACACATCAGGTACCTAGCCTCTTCAGAGGGCAGCTTGACAAACCTTCCCAGGATGGCAGGGCAGTCGCGATGCTTTCCTTTCGCCTTTGCTCTGCATTATGAGCTTTGCCTCATGAGCGATGACTTACCTGGTCTGCCCAGCTCCCTCCCCCATTTTCTCTTTCATGTTTTTCTCTTAAAACAATCCTTGTGTGTTGATGCTCTCTTAGTGTCTGCTTCTCGGAGGACCCACGCTAACTCTCCCCAGTCCAAATGCGAGTCTTTGTTTTTGTTAGTGTGGTGTGGTTCTACAAGAAGATGTGCTGTGTAGGGTGGGTTTAGTAAAAGGATGCCCATGTGTCTACTAAGGGTCTGGTCTGCTTTTTAAAATAAAGCATTTATTTATTTATTTCTGTTGTGATTGCTGAGAATATGCACAGCAGAACACACGCCTGTTCCACAGGGTCCCCATGTCGCATTCACCGACGCTGACTGCATTTTCATGCTGTCCAACTACGCTCGCCCTCCTTGTCAGAGCTGCCCCACCCCCATGAGCGTGAACTCGCTGCTCTCTAAGCTTCCTCGCTGTTGTCAATTTGCTCCCTTAGCAATACTTCTTTTAACGAGCATGATGCCCAAGGCAGAAATTCTTTTTCCTAATTAAGTTAAACTACTGCTCTGTTTTTAAAATGTCAGGGCATATTGTGGTGCAGGTCTTTGGCATAAAGATTACCAGTGTGTTAGGCTGGGTGGACTAGAGAAACAAATCCAGTGACACTCATGTATGTGTAAGAAAAAGCTTTATATCAAGAAGTAATTATATATCAAGAAAGCATCCCAGCCAAGTCCAACTCAAATCCGTAAGTCTGATACTAGTCCTTAAGTCCCTCTTTAGACTCCTACCGCCACATACAATGATGCAGAATGTAGGGACAACACTGGCTGGTGGATGCAAAGTCATGTGGATCCAATGGCACTGGCCACATCACAGGACTTTCGCAGGTCTCAGTGTGGCTTGACAACAGGAAGCTGAAGGCAGCCAGAGATAGGCGTTGACCTCCAGAGAGTCTTTGATCTTGGTAGTACAGCCAAATGGGGTCATCAGCTGCGACCTGATTGACAGGCTAAACTCCACCCCTACACTTTTATATATCTCTTCAAATTGACATGAACTTATGTAACTACCACTACTAGCTTGGGGGAATTCATCCAGCCTCCAGATTTTCTGGAGCCATAAGAATCTGAAACTCTGTTTCTCGGCTCTCCTGTCCCCTGTCGATGAGGCTTCCTCTCCAGGTTCTTTCATCAGAATGTTCAGGAATGGTAGCCAGGCATCAGCCAGTTTTTCTGGTTTCAATTAGCCACCCATTCTATTTGTTCCTCTTGTTCCTGATTCTCCTTCCTGTGCTGCTCCAGGTGAATGGAACCACTTGTGCCTTGGATGGCAGCGGGCAAGCTTTGCGTTTCTAAGCCTTAGCAATGCCAAATGTGACTCTTGTTCAGAGGCCATAAGATGCTGCAGGCCAGGTCCATGCCCTTCCGGTTACTGCAAAGAGACCAGGCAGGCCCGGGTTTGGGCAGTTGTCCTCTGCACTCTGCTTCCCAGCCTTCAGGAACTGCCTTTAGAGCCGACTTCTGCCAAAACTGGGGTCTTAGATTTTCCCACTGATTCTACAAGCTCCTGATAATATCCCGGTAAAGTAATTTTCACAGAGATTAGCCTGAATCTGTTTCTGGTGCTTAAAGTCAAAGAACTCTAATGAACAGACATCAGTACATGCAGACTAATGGTTATCTTAGCCAAACGGGCCACAGAGCACAGAGGAGTGCAGTCACTCATAGATTCCTACTCTGTGATGCATCTTTGATGCTCATTCGTGTAGCACGTCGTTCACCGGTTATTAGAACATACCAAGTAAAGAGGGAAATATTGAATGCATTTTAAGAGAAATCGGTATTTGGGTGCATACTGTAATAGTAAAATACACTACACCACATCTAAGTCTTCAGGAAAGAATTTAATCTCCATCCTTATAAGCAAGAAAACATTAGGTTATAATGGACTGAAAAACTTCTACCACTGCTGATAACCAGAAAATCCTCTTCTTCATGGGATTCTCTGCATTAGAAACTGAGCCATCACCATCCTCAACCAACTAATCAGCCCAGCGCTGCTGTCTGGGGCATTGTTAATTCCCCAGCATGCATCTTAGCCAGCTCATGTCCTGTCCATGCCAGTCTGGGCATCTCAGAGCAGGCAGGAATTCCTGCTCCGATCACCTCATATCCACACACCCCGGATATCTCTTACAGGCGTTGTCTTTATTTTTCTTTGAACAATTTTATTGGAATTTAATCTACATATCACACAACTCAATAGTTCAATCATAACAAGAAGAGTTGGACATTCATTACCACAATCAGTCTTAGAACATTTTCTCTGCCTACCCACACCCCAGGGTTAAATCACTTTTAAAATGAGTTGTGTAATCATCCTCATCAGTTCTAGATAGTGCTCCCTCCCTCCTCCCACATACATTATTTGCTCCCTCAATGCCCTCCTCCTCCCTGTCTCCCAGATATCTTCTTTCTATAGAAGAAGACGGAGCCCAACCTCCCTGCCTGTACTTTACACCTGCCATTAAGTGGGTCCTGCAACCCGCTGACTAAGGTGAACCTAGCAGCTCTGAGAACTGGGATGAAGGCAGGAAGAAGCTTAAGATGATTTCTCCCCAAACTCTTTGTCCATAACATGACTAGTCTGGATTCAGCCTAATTGGGGATACATTACCTCAGAGGAAAATACACCGTGTGCTTAGTAAATAGGGTAGTAGGAAGAAGTAGGAATTCCCCAACAAAAGGATATAAGCAAATGGAGATGGGGTGTTCAGAAATATGTGTTCAATTCACCTATTTTGATACTTGTTTAGATTTCTACAATCACATTTGCTGCTAGAGTGAATTCTGACACATAACACCCCTGTAGGACAGCGTGGAACTGCTCCTTTGGGCTCATTGGCCAAACTGTCCTTTGCCTTGCCACTGTCGTACACGGGCCATTTGGAAACCACTTACTGCTTTTAGTTCGTGCTGTTTCTCTTACCTTCTCCGAGTCACCGACTTGAGGCCCTGCTTCCCTTTTTCCTGTACCCTAGATAGTTCTGTCCGCTTTTAATGCCCCCAAATCCCGTGTGAGGTCCGAGCGCTCTACTACCAGGAGGAAAGATCATATATTAGACAATCTGCTCTAAATGCTCCAAGCCAGTCCTAGACAGCCAAGGGGAACATGAAGAGTATGCTTATTTATCTGCAGAATTAAAAAAATTCAGGGGGTGGGGGAAGGGAGTAAGTATGAATAAGTATGACACCCCCACCCTCCCAGGGGGACAGACAGCAGAAAAGTGGGTGAAAGGAGACAGCAGTCAGTGTAAGACATGAAAAAAAAGAATCATTTCTAAATTATCAAGGGGACATGGGGGAGGGAGAGTAAGGGAATGTGAAGGTGATAGCAAGGGCTTAAGGAGAAAATGTCTTGAAAAGGATTATGACAACATAGTACAGATGTGTTTGATGCAATGGATATAAGTGTGGATTGTGATAAGAGCTGTAAGAGCCCCCAATAAAGTAAATTAAAAAAAATTCAGATTTGGAATATGACAGTTAATCTAGACCATATATTTTCTAGTCTGGTTTTTTTAAATCACCCAGATGATTAACATGCCAATTAAAATACTAGATAAACGTATCACTTTCTCTCTTTATTTCATGTAGTGGTCACTTCTCAAGACAAAATATGACTGATTCTTTGGGAACAAATATCGGCCTTACATTTAAATGCCTTGTGCTGAAATAGGACAGAATAAATGTCTTCTTATGAGTAATCAAGGAGTCAGAAAATGGAAATTGGATTTTATTTAGCCTTTAGCATCTGAGGAGTCTTTGAACCAAGGCCTCCTTTAGATTAATTCAATCCTTGCAATGAATCATAATTGACTCATGGCCCAAATATTTTTTATTCTTAAAGGACTGATATATGGATTTCTGAATTGACAAGGGTGTAGGAGACTGCCCTTATTTAAAAAGCCAAGATCTGTTTGGAGCAACTGTTTTATTATCTCTGCAAAAAGATCTTGCAAAGGCTAAGGATATATAACCAGATTTACAGAGCCACACAATTCACATCCTCTCATTTGATTCTGCTAAAATGCTTACTGATTATGCAGAGGAAAAGAGAGCATTGTTTCCATTTAAAAAAATACAGAATGTCATCCAAAGTCCTTTGAAAACTGGGCCACAGACCACTGGCAGAACAAGAGGCAAGCCCATGGGCTTGTGCACCAGTTCACAGGCTCAAAAATCTCCAGCTGGTCAGGTTCTGGTCAACTCAATGTGAGCTACCTCACTCAGCCTCTTCAGGATGCACATGGGTCGCCTTGCCATCAGACCATGGGCTCTTCCAACACTCAACAAGCCTAGGCCTCTCATGCTAGGTCATGAACTTTAGACCAGTCATGCAGCTCTTGTCTTCTCCTCTTTTTCCTGTAAACCAAGTTCACAAGTGTCAGTGGCCAAACTCAACCTGTCTCTTTATTGCTGCATTTCTCATACTTCCACTGAAGATCCAGGTGGTCTCCTAGCAAGCATCTCAGCCTGCTCACAGGCTCCCTTTAACGTTCAGTCCCAGAGAGGAGTTTCCTTCATGGTTCTAGATTTTTTCCCAGCTTCTGACAAAGACTACTGGTTCCTGAGTACTCCACAGCACTGAGTGGGGCATATCTTTTCAAAGTCTTTTTACAGGCATGGCTTAAACCCATCTAAAGATCAAATTTTAATGGCTGAAGCAAGTGGGCTTACAACCTTTCTATTTTCATACTTCCCGTATTTTCCCCAGAAAACAACCAAGTAAATGGTGGCTTTATCTGACCTCTGGCTAGACAAAGAAAAACTACCACAAGGAAGAGGTCAAACAAACATCTGCTCTCCATCTTATGATTTGTTTCTCCAGTACCCCACTCCTGGCACCCTGATGATGTGTTAGTCTGGGTACTTTAGAGAAACAAATCCACAGAAACTCATGTATAAGAGAGAGTTTTATATAAAGGCTAAGTGCACATCAAAAAAATATACCAACCCAGGGCTGCCCAAGCCCACAAGTCCAACATTAACCCATTAACTCATATCTCCAACACCAGTCCACAAAGTCCTCCATCCCACAAAACAGACTCAATGATGCCAACTGCAGGAGGAAAGCCAAGTCACTGAATGTGTAAGCATCTCAACGCTGACTAGGGTCTCCACATACTGCTCCAGCACCCAGGGCTGCCTCAGGGTAGGTCCATGTGGCTTCTCCTCAGGGAGAAGTCTTGCAGGAAGTGATCCTTGCCAGATAAAGCAGAAAACTGGCTAAGGCAGCTGCACCCTGGTCCAACCATCAGAAAGCAAGAGACCCAAGAACTCGAAAGGCAAGGCTCACCGAGCCATTTATCTCTCCACCCTTCAAAACCCATATGGGGTTAACTCTTATACAGGAGTTTCTGTGGATTTGTTTCTCTAAAGTACCCAGGCTAACACAGCCTGGTTCCCAGGCCCTGAGATGCACAGTGTTCTGTTCCCCCACGCTGTCTTCTCTCCGTTCCCAGCTCTCCTTCTCTGTTGAATGCTTGATGGGTTTAGTTTAGAAGTCCTTTGGTGGGAAATACGGTCTAGTCATTCTAGCCTTTTGAAAGTGGTGATGCAATAACTGAGCTTTATGTACTGGTTTGCACTGGAGTATTTCATAATTGGCCGGGCCAGAAATGAATTTGAAGGCAATAAGCACTTTGGAGAGAGCTCCCAGAGATGAGAGAGCACCGCAGAAAAGGGGGAGGCAAGCGCTGAGAGAGCAGCAGCATTATCACCCCCAACACACATTTACCTAGAACCTACACCATGCCAAGCCGAGGGAGATATTAAGACCACGAACACTCTCCATGGCTTGAATATAAACAAGTAGCCATCTAGCTGAGAAGCAACAAAGTCCACATGGAAGAAGCACACCAGCCTGTGTGATCATAAGGTGTCAATGGGATCAGGCATCAAAGACTCAGAACAAAACATTATATCAATGTGAATGAAGGGAAGTGCAGAGTAGAGACCCAAATCCCATCTGTAGACAATTCGGACATCCCCTCACAGAAGGGTCACAAGGAGAAATGAGTCAATCAGGGTACAGTATAGGATCAATGAAACATACAACTTTCTTCTAGTTCTTTAATGCTTCCTCCCACCCACTATCATGACCCCAATTCTACCTTACAAATCTGGCTAGACCAGAGCATGTACACAGGTACAGATAAGAAGTGGAAACACAGGGACTCCAGGACAGATAAACCCTTCAGGACCAATACTGAAAGTAGTGATACCAGGAGGGGAAGGGGAAGGTGGGTTAGAAGGGGGAACTGATCACAAGGATCTACATATAACCCTCTCCCAGGGGACAGACAACAGAAAAGTGGGTGAAGGGAGACATCGGTCAGTGTAAGACATGAAATAATAATAATAATTTATAAATTATCAAGGGTTCATGAGGGACAGAGGGTGGGGGTAGGAGGGAGAAAATGAGGAGGTGATACCAAGGCCTCAAGTAGAAAGCAAATGTTTTGAGAATGATGAGGACAACAAATGTACAAATGTGCTCAACACAATGGATGGATATATGGATTGTGATAAGAGCTGTACGAGTCCCCAATAAAATGATTAAAAAAAATACAGCGAACACAAAAATACATTCTACTTCTACACAAGGAGCTCCGTGGCACAGAAGTTGAGCACTAGGCTACTACCTGAAACGTTAGTGGTTCAAACCCACCAGCCAAGGTACAGGAGAAAGGGGGGCAGTCCGCTCCCATGCAAAATTCCAGCCTGGGGAACCAGGCAGGAGGTTTTACTCTCTCCTGCACTGCAGGGTTGTCATGCGTTGGACTTGCCTGGCTGCCATGGGATTGGGTACACCCACACATAATGACGACTATATGAGGGCAAGGAAAAAGCGTTGCAAAAACTAGGGTTCCCATTCATCCACGAGTGTCGTGATTCCAAACACAACGTGTTTAACGGTGTCTCTGTGAACCGCGATGGCTGTGTGCAGACCAAGTCTCTCAGGAAAGTGCCTTCCAAAGGAGAAGAACCGATCCAAGCTGTGGCTACTGAGGGGGTTTCTTGGGCCAGTTAAACTCAAGCAAAGAAGTAAACTCAAAGTTATCATGACTTAACAAGAATTACTCCAAAGGGACACTCTTGATGCATTTGCTTGACGGAGACAGGACCGTCATGGGGGCTTTTTATGAAAGTTTAAGAAAATGGAACACTGTATTGATGATGGTTTCCACCCCCATCATGGCGACACAGCTGCTGCTTTTCTGGAGTGGAGCAAGGGCTGTCCTAGGAGAGTCTTGCTTGAAAACCTCACCCCATCGACCCTGCAGCCTGCTCCTGCCTCTTCAGATTCCCTTTTGATCTCTAACCTCAGAAAGAAAGAAAGAAAGAAAGAAAGAAAGAAAGAAAGAAAGAAAGAAAGAAAGAAAGAAAGAGAGAGAGAGAGAAAGAAAGGAGGGAGGGAGGGAGGGAGGGAGGAAGGAAAAAAGGAAGCCCAATTTGTGTTTCTAAGGGCGCCAAGCTTCCGTTTCGATGTGGCATAAATCAAAGCACACCGATTTCTTCAGGGCGGGTATAGAGAGATGGAAACACCATTTTCAGAGATGTGTAGACTCAGTTGGAGGATATATGGAAAAGCAATAGCTTCACATTTGGATGTTTATTTAATACAGATTTCTATCATTTCATAGCTATACTTTTTTTATTACCTTCATATACAACCACTACCCTCGAGGAACTTATAATGACAGCGTAAAGCAGTAAGGCTGGTGTAGGGTTAGCCGATCTTTCAACCAAAAACTGGTTCTTGGCTCCTTATGAGGAGAGCACACACTCTCACAGCGCTCATCAGAATACGGATTTCAGGAGAAAGAGTGGGTCCGAAGAATCTGGGGTGCTTCGTTAGGCTCGAAGGAGGAGCTGAGCTTGACAGAGAAGCCTTGAAAGTACTGGAGCCCAGGCAAGCTGAAGGCAAGCAAGGAAGGAACTGCAAAAAAGGGAGGAAAAGCGTGGATGTGGGGAGTCATGTGGAAATGACGGCCGTGAGGAACTAAGAAATAGCCTTGAAGAGTGTACGTACAGGGCATGTGGCAGAGTCTTGAATGTCAGCTCAGGAGATTGACTCCTTCCTAAAATAATTATTTTACTGGGGGCTCATACAGCTCTTATCACAATCCATCCAGCCAGCCATTGTGCCAAGCACATTTGTACATATGTTGCCATCAGCATTCTCAAAACATTTTCTTTCTACTGGAGCCCTTGGTGTCACCTCCTCAAATTTTCCCTCCCCCCTTCCTCGTGAACCCTTGATAATTTATAAATTATTATTATTTTTCCATGGCTTACACTGACGGATGAGGAGATTGATTTTGTGGATATAACTGACCCGTGGACTGGGCAGTTATGGATATAATTGACCTTGGTTGATTGCAGTTATAAAACTTGTTTACCACGGCTTTGAGCCATGACCAAAGTGTTCAGGGCTAGCTTAGGGCTTTCCACTAGGTCTATATGAACATTCCCATTCCTCATCTAGTTTAGAACATCCCTCTAGTCCTCAGCTCAGGCCAGTCCCCTGACTTGAGAACCAGCAGGGGCTGAGGACTTCAATCTGTTCCTGTCCTACCTCCTTGCCACTTCTGGCTTCTTTAGAATCCGGGGCAGAGGAAGAGAAGGGATTAGAGGTTAAGAGACAATGGCTGTTTCTCACCTCGGATGTTATTTGTAATTCTCTTTTGCCTACTTAATGCATGGCAGAAATCCAAATGCGGAGTCTTTCACAGAGCACATTAATATATCTTTAGAGCTCCCTCAGGATCTTTAGCAGCCCTGTTTCCTGAACTTTCTCAGCTCCATCCTCTGGTGGGTCACCCACATTTCCTCCTTATGGGGTTCTCCAAACCCCACCAGACATCTCTCTTGGGTGAAGTGCTTTAAGGCAGTTTTCCCCCGGTTTCTTTCCATGTGTCCTCGTGGGCTGAAGGAAGCATGACATATCCGGAGTCTGGAAATGAATGAAAGGGTAGGCGGCTACTCCATCTCTTTTCTGTCCTTGTCCTGCCTTCATGGCAACTCTAGCCAGGTTCCCTACCCCATGGGGTCTCCAAGTAGGCAAAAGCATTCTGCAGAGACATGCTCTTCCAAGGATGTTCCAGAGGAGCATTGTGATAGCAAAGCATCCAGCTTTCCAGCAGGAAATGACATACCAAGCCCCCTCGTGTAGCTAGCGCCCAGCTCTATAAAGGGGTCACTTTGGAACTCCTTCTTTTGGTTGGGGTGAGAGAGAGAGAGAGGAAGCATGCTCACATGAATCCTTACTTCCAAAAATCTCATTGATGAATCTTGTGTTCTCTAATAAATATTGGCAACGGATTATTAAAGGGTCATTTTGACCACTTCTCATGAAAATCTTACATGAATGTACCTAGTACCTTTTCTTAAAATGTAGAGACATTTATTTACCCATTATAGACAGTGTTGAGGCTTTTGCTGAAATTCTGAGATAAGCCAGGCCCATTCCACATCCTCTGCAAGAAGAAAATGATTTATTTTAGAAAGATTAACACTACTTCCAATGAGGTAGTCATTAAAGATGTCCCAAATGTCCAACTTTTCCAGAATTCTCTACTACTCCATTATCCCTGATACCAACCATCACTCCTTCTAGTTGTCCATCTCCGTACATCCCATAGTTCTACTGATAGGTATCTGGAGGATTCGCTTCATTCACAAGGCAGGTGAATCAAGCAATAGATCACAAGTCAAGTCTCAATGACTCCAGGTAAGGCCGGCCAGCAAGACACAGGGTTCAGAACAAGAAGTGAAACATCCCAACGTGAAAACAGGTCTTGCTTGCCTAGCCAGTCCAGAAAGCGCACTGGAACTTATGTCAAGCTGGCTACCCACATCCTGGGCCAGCCGTCTTTCAGGGCAGTAGCTCAGCACTGTGAGTCAGCACCTGTCTGCTATGCGTGCTCATTCAGGAAGGGCAGTCACAGAGATGTCTTGCCTGTGTTCAGGACTTCGATGAGGTCTGGTTTTTGCCTTCTGTTTAGCCCTCAGTGTCACCCAGTAAGTAGTATGTTAGGGGATCAAAATATATCCCATCTTATAAAGAAACTCTGGTCTATGTACACAATGGAATGCTATGAATCCCTAAAAAATCGGAGAATATCATACTGAGTGAAGTTAATCAATCACAAAAGGACACATACTATACAAGACCACTATTATAAGTGGGGGGGGGGGAATGAAAAACCAAGAGAAGATATTTATACCAAAGGGAACAGACTGCCAAAAGAGGGAGGGTAATGGGGAGGGAGCGAAAGCAACGGGCTAGACTTTGGGTCTTGAGCTTGGGTGCAATGGATGATAGTAACCTACAGAGGAAGAAGAGAAATCAAGGAGTGGGCGAAGGGTAAACTATGGGGGGCAGCAATGATGGGGATGGTTCATTAGTAGTTTAAATGGTTGAATACAAAGTTAATGATCTGAACTGTAAATGGGAAAAATATATAGCCCATCTTAATCTTATCTCATCAGCATAACAGAGAGGTTCTTCCAAAAATGGGATTCAACCTCAGGTATCGAGATTCGAACGTACCTCACAAAATGGAGGACTTTGGATAGAAGGACCATATTAAAGAATTAACTACAGTCTCTGCACTAGCATGGCCAAAAGGAATCTGAGCTAGATGAAGAAATAAAGAAGCACAAATAGAACAAATTTTCTGCTTGACAATTTTTCTTGCACTCTGGCGCCTCTGCAAACCGTCTTAAATGATGGTTTGGGCTTGCTGCCATGCACTGTGGCAGCCTGCGTTAAACTATAGCTGATGCTCACAAAGCCCAGATGATTGCTGTCGTGTCTGTTTGCGCCCTGGATCCCTTGGTAGTTCCAGCAACTTTGAGTCAGTCTACCTCTTTCCAGCTTTGCATCATGAAGATCATTACGATGCTTGGTTTTTGACGTGGCGCTAACTAATGAGCCTAAATGAATTACTTAAGCACTTTTATTTAGGTATTTGTTTTTTCTTATGTTCTTACATTGTGTTCTTTAAATCCATCTGAAGCCAATAATGCTCATATAAGTTATCAGGAGAGACCAGTCCCTGGAGAAGGACACCATGCTTGGTAAAGTGGAGGTCATTGAACAAGAGGAAGATCATCAGTGAGATGAATTGATACCGAGGCTTCAACCATGGGCTCAAATATAACGATTGTGAGAATGGCACCAGACCAGGCTATGCTTTGTTTGTTTGTACATAGCGTGGCTATGTGCAAAGCCAACAGTACAACCATCTCCGAAACAAACATTCAGCATACCCCTGTGGGTGGTGTGTTGATTGTGGTGAACATTTGAGGTAGCATGTGGAACAACCTGAGTTTGCATTTTAACTTTAAAAACAAAAACATTTTTTTAAATGGACTGCGTGCAAGTTTACAGAGCAAATCGGTTTTCCATTAAGCAATTCAGACACTTTTTGTTCCATGCCATTGATTGCCATCTCCACAATGTAATATCACTTATTCCACTTCCTCCTTTCCTAACCCATCTGAACTTTGTCTTTGGGAAAATGCTGCCCTTTGACCTCCAATGGCCAATTATGCTGAGGTGTATGGACCTTTCTAGTGTTATTGTTCATTTCTCAGACTTGCCCATTGTTTGAACCACAGGGGCAAGTGCCTTTGCAGATAGTAAGGATGACTAAGAATCATGGTCTCAGAGGAGCCATCAGTCTCTATCAGATCAATAATTATTTTGAATTTTGTTTGACATGTTTCTCCCATCTTTCCAGGACCCTCTAATGTGATCCATTTCAGAACTTGGTAGTGGTAGCTGGGGTACCATCTAGTTCTTCTGGTCTCAAAGTCATGGAGAAGGCGGATGCTTGAGTGGTCCATTAGTCCATTGGACCTACCATTTCCATGTGTCTCTGATTTTCTTCATTCTCCTTTCCTCAGGACATGGAGAGACCAGTAGTTACACACACACACACACACACACACACACACACAGTACACTGGTAGCTCATGGTGTACTATGAGCTTCTAATAACAACGGAAACAATACAGTACTGACATATGTGAAAGACAATGCTCATGGTCTGCTCTTCTCCCACTTCTTTTCTTTTTAAATCATTGTATTAGGGGCTCATCGACCTCTTATCACAATCCATGCATATATCAACTGTGTAAAGCACATTTGTACATTCATTACCCTCATCATTCTCAAAACATTTGCTCTCCACCTAAGCCACTTAAGCCTCCTCATTTTCCCCTCCCTCCCCACTTCCCTCTCCATCATGAACCCTTGATAATTTATAAATTATTATTTTGTCATATCTTACATTGTCCAACATCTCCCTCCACCCACTTTTCTGTTGTCCGTCCCCCAGGGAGGAGTTTATATGTAGATCCTTTTCACCCCACCCCTCCAGGTATCTCCACTCTCACCACTGGTCCTGAAGGGATCATCCGCCCTGGATTCCCTGTGTTCCAGTTCCTATCTGTACCAGTGTACATCCTCTGGTCTAGCCAGATTTGTAAGAAAGAATTGGGATCATGATAGTGAGGGGGCGGGGAGGAAACATTTAAGAACTAGAGGAAAGTTTTACCTTCAAGTACCAGTGTACATCCTTGTTTACCTTCAAGTCTTTAAGACCCCAGATGCTATATCTTTTGATAGCCAGGCACTATCAGCTTTCTTCACCACATTTGCTTATGCACCTGCTTTGTCTTCAATGATCATATCAGGGAGGTGAGCACGCAGTGATATTATTTTTTTTAATTGTTTTATCAGTGGCTCATACAACTCTTATCACAATCCATGTATACATCAACTGTGTAAAGCACATTTGTACATTCATTGTGCTCATCATTCTCAAAACATTTGCTCTCCACCTAAGCCACTGCCATCAGCTCCTCATTTATCCCCTCCCTCCCCACTCCCCTCTCCCTCATGAGCCCTTGATAATTTATAAATTATTATTTTTGTCATATCTTACACTGTCCTTCACCCACTTTTCTGTTGTCCATCTCCCAGGGAGGAGGTTATATATAGATCCTTGTAATCACTTCCCCCTTTCCACCCCTCCCTCTACCTTCCAGGTATTGCCACCACTCTCACCACTGGCCCTGAAGGGATCATCCGCCCTGGATTCCCTGTGTTTCCAATTCCTATCTGTACCAGTGTACATCCTCTAGTCTAGCCAGATTTGCAAGATAGAAATGGGATCATGATAGTGGGAGTGGGAGGCAGGGGAGGAAGCATTTAGGAACTAGAAAAAAGTTGTGTGTTTCATCCTTGCTACATTGCACCTGAATGGCTCATCTCCTCCCCAAAATCTTTCTGTAAGGGTATGTCCAGTGGCCTACACATGGGCATTGGGTTTTCACTCTGCACTCCCCGCCTCATTCACAATGATATGATTTTTTGTTCTTTGCTGCCTGCTAACTGATCCCTTTGACACCTCGTGATTACACAGGCTGCTGTGCTTCTTCCATGTGGGCTTTGTTGGTTCTGAGCTAGATGGACTCTTGTTTACCTTTAAGACCTCTTTTGATAGTCGGGCACCATGAGCTTTCTTCACCACATTTGTTTATGCACATGCTTTGTCTTCAGCGATTGTGTTTGGAAGGTGAGCTTCATGGAATGTCAGTTTAATAGAACCAAGTATTCTTGCATTGAGGGAGTACTTGAGTGGAGGCCCAATGTCCATCTGCTACTGTAATACTAAACCTATACTTGTGTGCAAATAGATCTATTTCCCCATTCTCATGTATAAATCTATTTATGTTCATGCCTGTATTTAGACCTCTATAAATGTCCTTTGTCTCCTAGCTCTTTCCTCGATTTCCTTTCACTTTTCTCTTGTCCCACTATCATGTTCAGACTTCATTTGGGTTTTGGTAATACCTCTCGGTTACACTACCCTTGATCACGCCCTACCAGGCCTCCTACACCCTCCTCACCACCGATTTGGATCATTTGTTCTTCCCTTATCCCTGGGTTTGTTAATACCACTTCCTTTCCCCCCACCTCCCCCTCTCCTATGTCCCCCCGAACTGTCGGTCCTATTGTTTCCTCCTCCAGATTGTTCATCCAGTCTATCTTATTTAGACAGACCTGCAGTCTTCTCCCACTTGTACCTCAATACCATCCCTTTACTGCTCCTACCTGAGGCAACTGGTGTTAATATTTTGTTAATATACGTCTAAATATATATTCAGAAATTCCAGGGATTTGTTTGACATTGCCCACATACAATCACACTGCATGCAGTTCTACATATTTTCTCCAAGATTCACTGCCATATGTTTTTATAAGGACCCTCAGTACCTACAAGCATCCCAACGTACTTTTTTCATATGATCACTCATCATACACATCATTTCAAAGGTAGTAGATTCAGATCTACAGTGATAGTTTTCCTATTTCTCTATCCCCTCTCTTCCCCCACCCCCATCACCCACCCCCACCAAATACATGGTTTTACTTGGAAGGCTTCGTTCTGTCCATGCTTGGTTCATTTCATGTGGTTTTCCCATTTTGGTTAGTTATTTGTTTATTAGCATCCTTTCCTTCCTTCTTGCCATAGCCTCCTCTTCCTCCTCTGCCCCACCCCCTTTCCCTCCAAGGAACCTGTATTAACCATCTATTTCCCCCTCTTTAACAATGTATTAATAAGGAAACCACACGAACAGCATCTCCTCTGTTGTGATTTTAATTTGCATTTCCCTGACCACGAGTGCCTCTGAGCATCTTTGTATGTTTCTTGGACATGTGGACTCGCTCTTCTGTGAAAGCCATATGCTTTGCTCATTTCATCTCTTTGTTTCTTTTCTTGTTTTAAATCAGTTTTATAGAACTCTTTGTAGATATTAGACAATAGCGCTTTTCCTGTCATAAACATTGGGGATATGTTTTTCTACTCCATCACTTGTTTGGAACTTGTATTTGGTATGGCTTGCCATTAAAAGTTTAAATTTTCTACATTGCTAAATACGCTCCTTCTTAAACACTAGCATCTGAGTTGCATAGGCCTTTCTGGCTCTAACTTAGTATGTTGTCACCCAGCTATTCTTGTAAGATGCTTATTGTTTTATAATTTATATGGTATGACATGGGGTCTGACTTGAGAATTTTTCCAGATGGATAATCAGTCACGCCAGCACCATATGCTAATAAACTTTCCTTTTCCTCTGAGTGGAAATAGCACTTCTGTCATATTTTCACGCATGCCCTGGGGTCTATTTCTAGACTGTGATGTGTCCTCCTTACACTATTGTCTGGTCCCAGACCAATGTCATGGAGCTTTGAGCACCATGGCCTTGAGACTGCATTCTGATCATGTTGCAAAGCAAATCCCTTGTCACTATTCTTTTTTTCTTAAAACATACATATACTTTTTACATTATTAGGCTTTATTCTCCCCCATGAGCTTTAAGATATTTTCATCCATCATCCCCTCTCCACTAACATCACCCCCAACCTAATAGCATTCTACTCAGAGTTACATTGAATTTGTATCCCAATTTGGGTGATCTGTTATTTTTATAAGATTTTCCTGTCCAAGTTCTTGGTAAATCTTTCCATTTGTTCAGATCTTGTTGTAAATCCTTCAAGAAAGATTGCTACTCTTCTTCCTATATGTCTGGTGCCTTAAAAATGTATAGTGACAGATCTTCAGTAACAGGCGGCCTTTGTTAGTCTCGTTCTTAGTGCTCTTTTTTTTAAACGTTTTATTAGGGGCTCATACAACTCATATCACAATCCATACATACATCAATTGTGTAAAGCGCATCTGGATATTCATTGCCCTCATCATTTTCAAAGCATTTGCTCTCCACTTGGCATCAGGTCCTCTTTTTTTCCCCGCTCTCTCCTCCCTCATGAGCCCTTGATAATTTATAAATCATTATTTTGTCATATCTTGCCCTGTCCGATGTCTCCCTTCACCCGCTTCTCTGTTGTCCATCCCCCAGGGAGGAGGTCACATGTAGATCCTTGTAATCAGTTCTTTCTTTCCAACCCACTCTCCCTCTAACTTCCCAGTATTGCCACTCACACCCCTGGTCCTGAAGGTATCATCACCTGCCCTGGGTTCCCTGTGCCTCTATCTCTTATCTGCCCCAGTGTACCTCCTCTGTTCTAGCCAGACTTGCAAGGTAGAATTCAGATCATCATGGTGGGGCGGGGTGGGGGGGCGGCGGAGCTTTTAGGGACTGGAGGAAAACTGTATTCTTCATCATTGCTACATTGCACCCTGACTGACTCATCTCCTCCCCTAAACCCCTCTGCAAGGGGGTCTCCAGTGGCCGACAAATGGGCTTTGGGTCTTCACTCTGCACTTCCCTGTTCATTCACTATGGTAAGATTTTTTTGTTCTGATGATGCCTATGCCTGATCCCTTCGACGCCTCATGATCACACAGGCTGGTGTGCTTCTTCCATGTGGGCTTTGTTGCTTCTGAGCTAGTTGGCTGCTTATTTACCTTCAAGCCTTTAAGACCCCAGACGCAATACCTTTTGATAGCTGGGCACTATCAGCTTCCTTCGCCACATTTGCTTATGCACCCATTTGTCCTCAGCGATCATATCATGGAGGTGTGCACCCAATGCTATGATTTTTTTGTTCTTTGATGCCTGATACCTGATCCCTTCAGAACCTCGTGATCACACAGGCTGGTGTGTTCTTCCATGTGGGCTTTGTTGCTTCTGAGCTAGATGGCCGCTTGTTTATCTTCAAGCCTTTAAGACCTCAGATGCTATATCTTTTGATAGCCAGGAACCATCGGCTTTATTCACCACATTTGCTTATTCACCCACTTTGTCTTCAGTGGTTGTGTCAGTAGGGTGAGCATCATAGAATGCCAATTTAATAGAAGAATGTATTCTTGCATTGAGGGAGTCCTTGAATCTCCATTCCTTCTGACACCTTAATACTAAATCTATAAATATAGCCACATAGATCTATTCCCCATCCTCATATATATATTTGCATATGTACATGTCAGGTTGTCCTTTCATAACTACAAACACTTCCCTTGATTTAAACCACTCATCTGCTCTCAATTTCTCAAAGCTTGTCATTTTAGAAATGTTGCATAAATGGGATAATACAGCATGTAACCTTTTGGGGGATCGACTTTTTTTTACACAGTATGATTTCACAGAGATATATCAAATTTTTTTGAGTTTCAATAGTCCGTTTATTTTTATTGCTGAATAATATTACCATAGTTGATTTAATGTTTCAATTGTTGATGGATGTCTGGGCTGCTTCATGGTTTTGTCTATTACGAATAAAGCTGATATGAACATTTACGTACAGGTTTTTGTTGGAGCGCATGGTTTCATTTCTCTGGGACAGATGTCCAAGGGAATGATTGTTATGTTGTGTGATGATTGCATGTTCAGCTTCACCTGAATCTGTAAAACCATTTTTCCAGAGACAATATCATTTTACATTCCCCCAGCAATGGATAAGTAATCTAGTTTCTCCTGACTCTTTCCAGTACTTTTTCATTTTAGCCAAACGAGTAGGTGTGACTTCATTTGACATGCTTCGGACAGGTCGTCAGGAAAGACCAGTCCCCTGGAGAAGGACATCACGCTTGGTAAAGTGGAGGGGCAGCAAACAAGAGGAAGATCCTCAATGAGATGGACTGACACAGTGGCTGCAACGACGGGCTCAAGCATAACTGTGAGGTCATCACAGGACCAGGCAGTGTTTCCTTCTGGTCTACACATGGTGGCTCTGGCATAGAACCAACTCAACAGCATCCCACAGCAACAACTAGGGGTGTGGTGATGTCTCACTGTAATTGTAATTTGCATTTCCTTGATAGCTAATGATGTGGAACATGGTTTTATCTGTTGATTTGCCATCTCTAGCTCCTCTGTAGTGAAATGTGTGCTCATATCTCGGCCCACTTTTGATTGGTTTGTTTGTTCGGATATTTCAGATAGCTCTTGATTGTCTAGATACTGGGTTTTTTGTCACATAAGGTGTTTTGGAAAGGCGTTCTCCCATCTGTAGTTGATCCTTTTCATCTTTATATGGGCTTACTTTTGCAGTGAAAAGTATTTTTAAATTAAAGTGGTCCAATTTGTTAGTTTTGGTTTTTTGTGGCTCCTACTTTTGATATAACTTTAAGAATTCTTTGTCTAGCCTTTAATCTTGAAAATTTTCTCCCATGACACTGAAGCAAAACATTAAGGGGGTGCAGCAGAACAGCAAGGAAATGGAGCGGTGAGGTCCCCAGGGAATGCTGAAGGTGGACTTAGGGGCCAGGGCATAGGTGCCCCAACAGACTCGACTGGAAAACACTCTTAAAGGCCAAAAAATGATCCTTGAACTAACTATAAGCTTTTCTTTCTTGTTGTGTTTTATTTTGTTTGTGTCATTGGTTTGTTGTTGTTGTTTTGTTGTTTATTGTTGCTTGGTTTTGCTCTGTCTTGTTTTTGTGCATGTTATTATCTCTGCAGGTCTGTCTAAATAAGATAGACTGGATGAACAATTTGGAGGAGAAAACAATGGGACCGACAGTTCCGGAGGGACATGGGAGAGGGGAAGACGGGGGGGGGGGGGCGGGGAGGGAGGGAAGTAGTGGTGTTAACAAACCCAGGGACAAGGGGACAACAAGTGATCCAAGTCGGTGGTGAGGAGGGTGTGGGAGGCTTGGTAGGGCGTGATCAATGGTAATGTAACCCAGAGGAATTACCAAAACCCAAATGAAGACTGAACATGAGTGTGGGACAACAGGAAAGTCAAAGGAAATAGAGGAAAGGGCTAGAAGGCAAAGGGAATTTTTTTAAATTAATAAATATTTTATTGGGGCTCATACAGCTCTTATCACAATCCATACATACATCAATTGAGCAAAGCACCATTATACATTTGTTGCCCTTGTCATTCTTTTTTTTAATTTCATTTTTTACATTTTATTAGGGACTCACACAACAATTATCACAATCCATACACATACATACATCAATTGTATAAAGCACATCCATACATTCCCCGCTCCAATCATTCTCAAAGCATTCGCTCTCCACTTAAGCCCTTTGCATCAGGTCCTCTTTTTTTTTTCCCTCCCTCCCTGCTCCCCCCTCCCAATGTGCCCTTGGTAATTTATACATCATTATTTTGTCATATCTTGCCATATCCAGAGTCTCCCTCCCCCTGCTTCTCTGCTGTCCCTCTCCCAGTGAGGAGGTAACACGTGGACCCCTGTAATCAGTTCCCCTTTCCAACCCACTCGCCCTCCGCTCTCCCAGCATCGCCCCTCACACGCCTGGTCCTGAAGGTATCATCCACCCTGGATTCCCTGTGCCTCCAGCCCCCATATGCACCAGTGTACAACCTCTGCCCTATCCAGCCCTGCAAGGTAGAATTCGGATCATGGTAGTTGAGGGGAGGAAGCATCCAGGATCTGGGGGAAAGCTGTGTTCTTCATCAGTACTACATCGCACCCTGACTGACCCATCTCCTCTCCTAAACCCCTCTGTGAGGGGATCTCCATTGGCCGACACTTGGACCTTGGGTCTCCACTCTGCACTCCCCCCTTCATTCAATATGGTATATATATGGTATATGTGGTATATCTATATACATATATACATACATATGTGTGCATGCACACATATGTACACATGTACATATATGTTTACATATACATATTTACACATATACACATATAGGCACACGCACATATATACATATACACACATATATCTTTTTTTTTTTGCATGATGCCTTTATACCTGGTCCCTTTGGCACCTCATGATTGCACTGGCCGGTGTGCTTCTTCCATGTGGGCTTTTTTGCTTCTGAGCTAGATGGCCGCTTGTTCACCTTCAAGCCTTTAAGACTCCAGACACTATCTCTTTTGATAGCTGGGCACCATCAGCTTTCTTCACCATATTTGCTTATGCACCCATTTGTCTTCAGCGATCCTATCATGGAGGTGTGCAGTCAATGATATGATTTTTTTGTTCTTTGATGCCTGATAACTGATCCCTTTGGGACCACTCGATCACACAGGCTGGTGTGTTCTTCAATGTGGGCTTTGTTGCTTCTGAGCTAGATGGCCGCTTGTTTATCTTCAAGCCTTTAAGACCCCAGTCACTATCTCTTTTGATAGCCGGGCACCATCAGCTTTCTTCACCACATTTATTTGTTCACCCACTTTCGCTCCAGCTGTTGTGTCGGGAGAGTGAGCATCATAGAGTTCCAATTTAATAAAAGAAAGTATTCATGCATTGAGGGAGTGTTTGAGTAGAGGCCCAAGGTCCTTCTGCCACCTTAATACTTGACCTATAAATATAGACACATAGATCTACTTCCCCATCCTCCTATATATATTTGCATGTACATGTCTTTGTCTAGACTTCCATAAATGCCCTTTGACTCCTAGCTCTTTCCTCCATCTCCCTTGACTTTCCTCCTGCCCTACTACCATGCTTCGTCGCCACCTGGGCTAGAGTATACCTCTTCTCTAAGCAACCTTACCCTTGATCATTCTCCACCAGACCTGGAAGGCAAAGGGAATTTACAATACAAATAAAAATACAAGAAAGGTTAGTTCAGAAAAAGTATGTATCAGAAGAGTCGCTAATGTGAAAGGAGGAAATGATGACCATAGCTGAACAGAAGATTTCAAAAAGACAAAATGCTACACAGAAGTGGACAAGACTCAGAGTCTGAAAGCAAAAGGGAAGAACATGCTTGGCATTTCCCAAGCAGAAAGAGCTTGGGAAGAAGTGATAAAAGCCTTGAGTTACAAATGATCCAAATCGGTGACAAAGAGGGTGTGGGAGACCTGGTAGGGCGTGATCAAGGGTAGTGTAACCAAGAGGAGTTACTGAAACCCAAATGAAGGCTAAGCATGATAGTGGAACAGGAGGAAAGTGAAAGGAAATCGAGGAAAGAGCTAGAAGACAAAGGACATTTATAGAGGTCTAAATAAAGGCATGAACATATGTAAATAGATTTATACATGAGAATGGGGAAATAGATATATGTGCAATATTTATAGGTTTAGTATTAAGGTAGCAGATGGACATTGGGCCTCCACTCAAGTACTCTCTCAATGCAAGAATATGTTATTCTATTAAATTGGCATTCCATGAGGCTCACCTTGCTGACACAATCACTGAAGACAAAGCGGGTGCGTAAACAAATATGGTGAAGAAAGCTGATGGAGCCCAGCTATCAAAAGATATAGCATCTAGGATCTTAAAGACGTGAAGGTAAATAATTGGCCATCTAACTGAGAAACAACAAAGCCCACATGGAAGAAGCACACCAACCTGTGTGACCAAGAGATGTTAAAGAGATCATCTATCAGGCATCATCAGAACAAAAAAATCATATCATAGTGAATGAGGGGGAGTGTGGAGTGAAGACCCAAAACCCATCTGTAGGCAACTCGACATCCCCTTATGGAAGGGTAACGGGGAGGAGATGAGCCAGTCAGGGTGTAGAGTAGCAATGATGAAACATACAACTGTCCTGTAGTTCCTAAATGCTTCCTCTCCCCGACTATCATGATCCCAATTCTACCTTACAATTCGTGCTAGACCAGAGGATATACCCCGGTATAGATAGGAACTGGAAACACAGGGAATCCAGGACAGATGACCCCTTCCGGACCAGTGATGAGAGTGGCGATACCTGGAGGGTGGAGGGAAGGTGGGGTGAAATGGGGGAAACTGATTACAGGGATCTACATATAACCTCTTCTATGGGGGGTGGATAACAGAAAAGTGGGTGAAGGGAGACGTGGGACTGTTTAAGATATGACAAAATAATAATTTATAAATTAAATAGAGTTCATGAGAGTAAGGGAAGGAGGGCGAAAAATGAGAAGCCAGGGCCTTAAGTGGAGAGCAACTCTTGAGAATGATGAGGACAATGAATATACAGATGTGCTTTACACAATTAATGTATGTATGGATTGTGATAAGAGTTGTATGAGCCCCCCAATAAAATAGTATAAAAACAACAACAACAACAAACCTTGAGTTACAATACTGGAGGATTCAATGTAGAAAATGTCACAAGACCTAGGAAGTATCAATAGAATGTGTAAAGGATACACCAAGTGGCTGTACCAGAAATCATTCATTGACACTCAGCCATTTTAAGAAGTATGATCAAGAACTGAAGGAAGAATTCCAAATTACACCGAAGGCATTGACAAACAAAACACAACAAGATTCCAGGAACTGATGGAATGAAAATGGAGATGTTTCAACAAACAATGTAATTCAAATAACCTGGCCAACAGACTGAAGACATCTGTATACGCGCCCATTCCAAAGAATGTGTGTAGGTTATCAAACAATTCCATTAATATCACATGCAAGTAAAGTTTTGCTAACAATCATTTAAAAATGCCTATAGTAGTACATCAAAAGGACTGCCAAAAACTCAAATTGGATTCGGAAGAGGATGTGGAGCCAAGGATATCATTACTGATGTCAGATGGGTCTAGGGTGAAATAGAGAATGCTAGAAAGATGATAGCCTGTGTTTTATTGACTACCCAGAAGACATTCCATTGTTTATATAACAACAAATTATGGATACCATTGTGAAGAATGGGAACTACGGAACGCATAATTACGCTCATAAGAACTTGTACATAGACTAAGAGTTACTAGTTCAAACAGAACAAGGGGATATTGAATGGTTTAAAATCAAGAAGGGTGTGTGTCAGTGTGTTTTCTTTCACTATACATATATAGTCTGCAAAATGAACTAGTAATTCAAGAAGTTGGATTACGAAGAACACAGCATCAGGACTGGAGAAAGTCTCATTAAGAACCTGCAATTTGCAGATTACACACTCTTGGTTGCTGGAAGCCCAGAAGACTTGAAGCACTTACTGATGAAGATCAATGGCCACCGGAAGTGGTCCTTTGTAATCAACCTGCCACCAAGTTGATCTCCCTGAGGAATGGTCCTATATCTTGGACTTAATGTTGGTTTCTGCTGCTGGCAAATGGGGCACTCAGCAGTGGCAGTGGCCAAGTCAGCCTCGGTTGTGTTGCTGTGCCCATGCATAACCTCCCTCCCTGCCGCCATGTCCACTTTGTTCATGTGCCCATTGGGCGATAACAAGAGTGGCAGAGGAAAGAGGAGGACCAGTCTCCACAGCGCGTGTCATCTTATCCACTTGATTATTGAAGTCCTCCTCTTCAGAGGTAATCCTTTGGTGAGCATTCACGTGAGATACAATCAACTTTACTTTCTTGGCCCATTCAGAGAGGTCTATCCACATACCTCTTCCCCACACCTCCTTGTCACCAATTTTCCAATCATGGTCCTTCCAATTCCCTGACCATCCAGCCAAGCCATTAGCCACAGCCCATGAATCAGTTCACAGTCTCACATCTGGCCATGTTTCCTTATATGCAAACTGATTGGCCAGGTGCACTGCTCGAAGTTCTGCCCATTGGGAAGATTTTCCTTCACCAATGTCCTTTAGGGAGATCCCAGAAAGGGGCTGTAGTGCTGCTGCTGTCCACTTACGAGTGGCACCTGCATATCGTGCAGAGCCATCCGTAAACCAAGCAGGACTTTTTGTTCTTCAGTTAATGTATGGTAAGGAACTCCCCAGGAAGCCATCGGTGCAGACTGGGAGAAAGGAGGCAATGTGACAGGAGTGGAGACTGTGGGCATTTGGGCTACTTCTTCATGCAGCTTTCTTGTCCCTTCAGGTCCTGCTTTGGCCGATCTCGTACATACCACTTCCATTTAACAATGGAGTGTTGCTGTGCATGTCCAACTTTATGACTCTGTGGGTCAAAAAATACCTAGTTCATGATGGGTCGTTCAGGCCTCATGGTGACTTGGTGGCCCATGGTGAGGCATTCAGTCTTTACCAAGGCCCAGTAACAGGCCAACAGATGTTTTTCAAACACCTGATCGTAATAATACACAGATCCTCAAAATTGGACCAATAAGCAACAGCATAATAGATGGAGAAAAGACCGGAGTTGTAAAAGTTTTTATCTTACTTTGAATTACAATCAATGCCCATTGAAGCTGCAGTTGAGAAATCAAATAACATATTGCATTGGGAAAATCTGCTGCCAAAGACCTCTTTAAAGTGTTAAAAACCAAGATGTCACTTTGAGTTCTAAGGTGTGCCTGACACAAACCATGCTATTTTCAAATGGCTCATATGGATGTGAATGTTGGACATTGAATAAGGAAGGTTGAAGAAGACTCACTTCTTTTGAACCACGGTGTTGGCAATGAGTATTGAAAATCCTATGGACCAAACAAGTCTGTCTTGGAAGCAGTACTTCCAGCATGTTTCTTAGGATCAAAGATGAAAAGACTTCGTCTCGTGTATTTTGGATGTGTTGTAAAGAGAGACTGGACCCTGGAGAAGGACATAATGCTTGGTAAAGTGGAGGAGCAACAAAGAAGAGGAAGACCCTCTAGGAGACAGATGGACGCGGGGTCGGCAACAATGGGCTCAAACATGTAAGAACAACCGTGGGGATGACTAAGGACCAGGTGGTATTTCTGTCTTTGGTACGTAGGGCTGCTATGAGTTGGAACCAATTCCACGCTACATCATGACAATTAGGAGCGACCGGTCCCTCTAGAAGGGTATCCTGCTTGAAAGAGAGGAAGACTCTCAATTAGATGGCTTGACCGAGAGCCTACTACAGCAAATCCAAACATAGTAAAGATTGTGGGATTGGCACAGGACTGGGCAGGCAGTGTTGGGTTTGATTGTACACATGGTCACTATGAGTCGGAACTCACCTGATAACAATATCTTCCAACCCAAATGGGTAGTGTTCAAATGAAGTCATCTAAATATGAGAGGAAACTTGGAACTATCATTGTAAGGCCTATTTAACATTTAACACGTATTACTTACAGGACTCAGTCTAACCAGATGATTTTTTTTCACACTCTCCCATGTGAATATTTGTATGTTGACATCAAGCATGAGAAATGTCAACTCCAGCATGAAAACTGAGCCAATGACGACATGTCTGGTTTCAGAATGGAATGGTTATGTGACCTGATGCAAACCTCAACACATTTCTTCTTTTGCCATTCTCTTGAAAGCTATAATTTGAATTTAAGAACAGTACTTAGGAACAAAATGCTCATCAAAATCAGAACACCATGCCTTAAATCTTCTCTGGAGCTGCTGTGCAGGCAGAGCAGCATCCATCTTGAAGACTTGACGTACTTTTCCCACCCCAGCATGAGCCTTCCAGGCGTCCCGCATCCTGTGTCCCGAGCTCTGAGACTCTCTCAGAGCTGGTTCTCTTCCTGGCCATGGACACTCCGGTTTGTCTTCCAGAAATCTTCTTTTTCCAAAGTTACTCACCAAAGGGGCAGCTTCTGTTATTTTAGAAGCCGTCACACAAACATTTCCATTTTAAGGGTTTTCGCTGCTCTACATTATGGAGAGACAGGAAATTACGAATAAACAAATGTCGAAAACATTATAGAAGCCCAAGAAATCATCAAAAAGCATGTCTTACATACAGGCGGTACCTACCCCCTGCCCCAGATGGAAGTGCACTGGGTGGAGTGGAGCTTTGCAGTGTGCATTTTTCCCACTAGTTGAGCATCCAGCAACTCGCTCTGGGTTAGTGCTCACAGTGGTGTTATCTGGGAAGGTGCTCTCTGGTCACAGTGAATTTTTTCATGAAAGCAGTTTCTCTCGAACCTCGTTTTTTGTGATGGCTGATTTAAGAGAATAGTGTGCGGCTGTGAAGTTTTTCTTCCTGCTCAGGAAAAATGCCACAGAAACTCTTGTGATGTTGAGCACAGCTTGCAAGGACAGCGCTATGGGAACAACTCAAGTGTAGGAGTGGGTTTCTCATTTCAAAAAAGGGGACATGTCCATTGATGATGACAAGCCTCGTTCTGGACATCCGTCAACTTCCCGAACAGATGAAAATGTCAACTTGTAGTGCATTGGAGTTCATTCCACAAGGTCAGACTGTTAATCAAACTTTCTATCTAACGGTTCTAGAATGATTGTGTAACAGTGAGTGACAACAAAGGCCTGACATGTGGCAGACGGGGTACTGGTTTTGCCACCACAGCAATGCTGCTTCTCACACAGCCATCTCAGTGCTCCAGTTTTCAGCAAAAAAAACCCCACAAAAAACAGCATGCCTCTGTTGCCCCACACACCTTACTCACCTGACCTCACTCTGTAAGACTTACTTAGTTTCCACCAATGAAGAGACATAGGAAAGGACAGTGATTTGACAATGTAGACGAGGTGACGAAAAAATGAGCGAGGTGCTGTCAGTCATCCAAACAGATGAGTTTGAGAAATGTTTCCAAGAATGGACTCACAGATTTGACAAATGTAATAAGTGTAATGGGGAGTACTTTGAAAGTGACAAGGTTGTTTTGTTAAAAAAAACAAAACAAAACATAGCTTTAAGAAAACTTCCTCCCTCGGATGTGCCATCAGGACAGAGTGACTACACCTGGGACATTGAGAGTGTGAGGGTGAATGTTGGGAACCTGTCCCACATCCCAGCGTCCTTTGAGCCCTCCAGCTGCAGCTCAACGTGATCTTCCTTTGTCCTCTGGCCCTGCACCTCTTGCACTAGGTTCATGTTTTGATAACCCTATTTGGGCAGAATGACTTAGATTGTACCCCACTGGTTCATTGAAAAGTCTGTAGACACTTATGCGCATAGTTTATATCTCAGAGAAGGTCTATGTCCATACCCTCAAGTCTCCTTTGTCTTACCCAAGACATTACTTTAGAGCAGTGGTTCTCAGCCTTCCTAATGCCGCGGCCCTTTAATACAGCTCCTCATGTTGTGGTGACACCCCAACCATAAAATGATTTTTGTTGCTATTCCTTAACTGTAATTTTGTTACTGTTATGAGTCAGCGACTCCTGTGAAAGGGTCGTTCGACCCCAAAAGGGGTCGCAACCCACAGACTGTGAACCGCTGCTTTAGATTATTCCCTAAGATGTGTCACAGACTGAAAGAATAATTAAATAATCCACCCTTAACTTTCAGTAATGAGCAGAGCGGCAGAGTCTATTGGTCTTGGCACTAAATAACACGTTGAGATAACTCTCTGTTGGGTGTGTCTGGTGAGGGATGGGGAGGGAATGGAGCGGCTGTTCTGTGCATCTCTGGCTTCTCTCCACCTCCCTCTAGTTGTGACCATCATAAATGTATCCAAGCATTGCCAAATGTCCCCTGGTGGTAAATCCATTCCCAATGAGAACCACTTAGCTTATGCAGGGAGAGAAGAACTTTTCATTTCAGTCTCCAAATCCCCTCACACTAAGAGTTTTCACACGATGACAGTCATCAGCAGCTTCCCATTTCACTGAGAATAGAAGAATTTGAAACCAGAGATTCCAGACGAAGTGGTAAATTACGTGTGAGGTTTGTTATGCACTAAAATGGGTTGCTAAGAAAAGAATATCATTTCCTCCTCTGCTAGTCTTTAACGTGGGACATCCCCTTATTCCCAGGACAATTCTTGTGTGTGTATATGTGTGAACTTTATTTTTTTCTTCTTGATAACTTTTTAATCGTTTTATTAGGGGCTCATACAACTCCTATCACAATCCATACATACATCACTTGTGTAAAGCACATTTGTACATTCATTGCCCTCATCATTCTCAAAACATTTGCTCTCCACTTAGGCCCCTGGCATCAGCTCCTCATTCCCCCCTCCCTGCTGCCTCCTCCCTCATGGACCCTTGATAATTTATAAATTCTTATGTTGTCATATCTTGCCCTGACTGACATCTCCCTTCACCTGTACAAGACGTCTTTACATGAGAAACTGAGCCCTAGCATTCCCTTCAGTCTGTATTCTATTATCTGGCACACAGTAGGGGCTCCTTCCTGAGTATCAGCACCACCCCACTAATCAGATGAGGCTTTTTAAAACCAGACAACGTGAAGTATGAATGTTTCTTATTGTTCTCAAGTGTTGGAAACAACACAGGAATACATAATTGTCTGTCAATATTTTCTTTTAAACACTTTCTTTTTACAGGACTTGGAAAGAGCATTAATTCTATCTTGGGTTGGATATTGTCTTACTTTGAATTATTTATTCACTCTCAGTGGTAAGAAGAAGCATTTTAATGCTTCCAGAGTAGCATGGAATGAAAGTCAATTGATGTAACAGAAAACTAAGACACGGTTCTTCATCCTACTTGGGTGAGTAGTGACGGGGGTCTTAAAAGCTCACGAGCAGCCATATAAGGTGCAACCATCGGTCTCTCCGTAGAAAGGAAAGAAGAGTGACGCAAATTGAAAGACGCGTGTGAATAATTCGTTCAGTGGACTAACACACCTCACAAACACCGTTCTCCACAACCTTGAGCTCAGAGCTGGATGGCAGCCTGTGCCCACCACCGACTGCCCTGAGAAGCATCACGTTAGAAAGTGCTGCATAGAGTGGAGGGAAAATGTGGATAGAATTCAAAATCAGAATAGACAAGGTTTACTAGTCTGATAGGGACTGATGGGGATCCCAAAACAATGGTCCTTAACCACCGAGACTGGAATTGAACTCACCTCCTTGTTAGATTAATCCGTCACTTGAGATTTTTTAACTGCAGCATTTACCCAACCAAGGACAAAGCTCAGACGGTTGGGAAAGAAGGAAGACTAGAAGTAGGGAATCCAGAAAGGACGTGGGATTGGGGGATGGTACACTGAAGGATTGCGATGGCTGGGTTGGATCAGATTGTGTATGAATTGTGGATGGTAAAACTGTGATCTGCTCTGTCAACCTTCCTCCAGTTCACAATAGAAAGTTAATTTTTTTAAATCATATGATGAGGGTCTGGAGCATAAATAAAAAGAGAGTTTGACTACTTAGAATATATGTTCTTTGAAAGAAACTGCTTGTTATATACTCTTTTTTTCTTTATTTATACTCTTACCTCATTCCACAAGGAATTTAAGATTAAATGGTTAAATGCTTGCTAATGACCCAACCACTGAAGCTCTTGGGTGTACAGGAATATGAATACTTACTATGTGTGACACAGAATCCTTGCACTGTATTGGGAAGCCTGGAGTCTGATAGGTGCTTTGACTCCTGCAAGCCCAGTGTAGAACAATAATGCTTTGTCAGTCTTTGCTCTTTGACAATGATGTGTTCATTTAATCGTATGAACCAGTCAAGTAGATATTCTACTTGGCTCTTAAAATATATTTGAATTTTTGGTATACTTATACTTGTTGGAAATTTAGAAATAGCCATACGTGTATTTCTTCGGATTCTTTCTGTGGTGGGCTACAGAAGACTTGCAACAAACAAGGGTAAGGAGCTAAGGAAAGTGGGAGAAGATTCACAGACTTGGCACTGGAGAAACTTCAGTATAGTGCAGAGCACAGCTAGGCCCGACCCCCTGGGCTCAAAATATGCATATTGGTTTTAGTGTCCCACTCCATGGGGCAAGATCACGGCAGGAATTCTAGTTCAAGTTCACTGGATAAGAGCATGTGCTTTCCCAGTAGCTGGAATGAAATATGGTAAATGAGTTGCATTTTTAGCTCTGATTGGCCTGGCTTTGTGCCCACCCCTGAACCAAGCACTGTTTTTTCAGGGATGTAGTAGATTGATTGGTCAGTCTACATCACAAGCCACCCTGGAGTTAAGAATGGATGCCATCCCTCAAAGTCACTATCTATCTATCTATCCATCCATCTATCTACCTATTGATTGACTCCGGAGGTAGGGTAAGTGGGTGGTAGACAGCCAAGTACAAATGCCCATTCTATATGTTCCTATATTTGGCTATTCTAAAGACGTTCTTAATTGAAGGTACATTATCATTATAATATCTGGTTTAGATGAGCTTTAGAGGTATTTGTGGCGACGGCTACAAGTAGTCACTCGCTATCTCCTCTGCGCCTCTACCAGGCGCCCTGACCAGCGGATGTAGCTGTGTGACAAGGTTCCAACCCATGTGATGTCAGCAGGAGGGGTGTGTGCAACTTCCACTGTGTCCCCAGAAGGACAGGGCGGCTTAGGCCACTCTTTTGTTATTCTTTCTTTGTAATATCACTTTTCCACCACAGGATGAGCCGTCTTGCCTCTTGCAGATGAAGGATGCTGGAGCAACAGGTCAGAAGTAGTGCAGAAGGCCAACACTGTAGAAATTTCTCCTAGTGCAGTTATATGAGAGACAGTTCTATTGCTTTAATTAAGTCATTGTTTTGGGGGAATCATCTGTACAGAGCCAAATTTGTATCATATTTTCTCTGTTACCTAGTGCTACTCTGACAGATATTCCACATGTGGGGGCTTTTAAAGATAGACAGTTATTTTCTCCCAGGTTAGAAAGCTAGAAGTCTGAATTCAGGGTGTCAACTCTAGACAAAGCCTCTCTCTCTGTTGGCAACTCATACGGACTCTATAGGATAGGGTGGAGCTGCCCCTGTGGATTTCTGAGACTGTCACTCTTTACTGTAGGAAGTCCCCTCTGTCTCCTGCGGGGCAGCAGGTGGTTTTGAACTGCTGACCTTGAGGTTTGCAGGCCAATTAATAACCACTACATCACAAGGGCTCCTTGTGTAATATGAGGGGGTACCCCCCAAAAAACTGAATTTTTTCAAAGCTATGTCTTTAATTTTTTTTTACAAAACACCTTATCAACTTCAAAGTACTCTCCATTACATTTGATACATTTGTCAAATCTGTGAGTCCATTCTTGGAAACATTTTTTTCAAATTCATCTGCTTGGATGGCTGACATCACCTCCCTAATTGTTTTCTTCAACTTTTCTTTGTTGTCAAATCACTGCCCTTTCATGTCCCTCTTCATTGGTGGAAACAAAATAAGTCTCACGGAATGAGGTCAGGTGAGTAAGGTGTGTGGGGCAACAGAGGCATGCTGTTTTTTGCTGAAAACTGGAGCACTGAGATGGCTGTGTGAGAAGCAGCATTGTTGTGGTGGCAAAACCAGTCCCCCGTCTGCCACATGTCAGGCCTTTATTGTCACTCACTGTTACATAATCATTTCAGAACCTCTACATAGAAAGCTTGATTAACAGTCTGACCTGGTGGGAGGAACTCCAAATGCAGACAAGTCAACATTTTTGTCTGTTTGGGAAATTGACGGATGTCCAGAACGAGGCTTGTCATCATCAATGGACATGTCACCTTTTTTGAAATGAGAAACCCACTCTGCTGTCCATGTAAGCCGAGCTCAACATCACAAGAGTTTCTGTGGCATTTTTCCTGAGCAGGAAACAAATGTCACAGCAGTACGTTGTTGCACACGGCACACGCTGTTCTCTTAAATTGGCCATCACAAAAACATGAGGTTTGAGTAAAACTACTTTTATGAAAAAATTCACTGTAACCAGAGAGAATCTTCTCAGGTGACGCCACTGGGTGAACTAACTCAGAGCGAGTATTTGTTGGATGCTTGCCTAGCAGGAAAAAATGTGTACTACAAAAGTTCAGACAGCAGGGCTTTTTTCTGCTTTTTTTTTGGGGGGGGGGTACCCCTTCATATAATAGTTACAAAGAAAAGCTAAAATAACTTTTTAATCTCCATCAAGCATCCAACATCTAAAGTAAGGCTCCGCTACTTTCCAGCCCTGTTCTGCCTGTCGCAATTCAGATTTCACAGTGCCCCTTGAGGAGGCTGGCCGTTCATTATGCCGTCCAAGGCCACCCTAGACTCCAGGTGAGACTCACCGACAGCAGGAAAGAGCAGGCTGTCTTCAAGATTTAAAATGCTGCTGGGGAAGACGGAACAGACTTGTTCCTTGGGCAACAACAATAAAATGTTCTAACAACTATAATCTGGTCCCAAATGGCGTACGTCTGAGATTTCCTGTTCCTGGAAGTGTCTTTTCAAAGCTCTATTGTTTATATATCAGGGATGTTGTGGCAGGAATTTGAGTCTTTGCAACCTTGACATTTGGATTTGTGAAATCCTACTCATGTGAACAGGTCATGTGAGCCAGGAGACTATCTGTTTCCTGGAGTCAAATCTGCCCCAAAGGGCTTCCTTGTGCAGTGTGTGATAAGTGGTCTTCTAAACACGCAGTCACACGTAGTGGAATGTTCAGGGGGGAAACCCCAGAACTTCATCATTTTGCCCATCTGGCAGACTGCCTGGAATTGGCATTACTTTAAACGTCAAATGTGTTAAAGTCAAGCATTTAATATATACATAGATGAAGTAAGGTGATCGTTGATTTCTAAGTTTTTTTCCTAACTTTATGTAATCTCCCCTTTTCTCACAAAACAAAACAAAAAAAAACTCAGTGTGACCCCTGTGGGTTTCCATGATTGTGACTTCACAGGAGTAGAAAGCCCAATCTTTCTCTTTCGGCACTGCTGGTGGTTTCAAATTGCCCACCACGTGGATCACAGCCCAATACATACCCCCCCCCCCACCAGAGTTCCCCTCCCCCTTTCTAGGAACTTCATAAAAAGTCACCTCTTTAAGGAGAGAGCGGTCCTTCACTGAGACCTGCCCTGGGGAACTGAGCTCATGACCTCAGCTAAGTTTGAGAAACAGTGGCTGGCTGGCAAGGCTTAAGGTGATACTCAAAAGTTTCCCACATGGCATGTAGCTGACTTTTCTCTCTTAAGCTGTGGCTTCCTCTTTTGCTTCTCCGCCTCCTTCTACTCCTTGAAATCCACTTGTCGTTTTCCTATATGTCCCTCAGTTTACATTTTACTGATTGCATCTCACGAATGCTGTTTCCAAGACTCCCCTGCCCCTGACATTCTCTGTAAATTGATACAGAGACTGGCTCAGTCCGATTTAGGTTCAATTTGGGCGCAAGATTCTTTCTAAGTCTGTGGATCCAGGCATTGCCAACCTGATTCACAGACCATCAAATTCTCCATCCGTTTTTCACCTCATGCTTTTAGCAAACCTGGGTTATCTTCTGTCTGTGACGTTATTTCGTTGGAGATTGCAGCACTGATATGCTGATATTTTATGTCTCGGCTTGTTATCTAGACTATCTCTACAGAGAGAAACTTCCTTCAACAAATTGGTTACTCAAAGCTACAATTCACACAAGAAGAGTTGTAAGAAATCTTTCACTCTTTCTTTTTATTCATTAGTATTTCGAAGGGTGTGTTAGTCCGGGTAGCCTAGAGAAACAAATTCATAAACATGCATATGTGTATAGGAAAGAGCTTTATATACAAGAGCAGTTGAATACTGACAAAATGTCCCAGTCCAGTCCAGATCAAGTCCATAAGTCCAATATTAGCCCATATGTCCAATACCAATCTATGAAGTTTCAGACTCACGAAAAACATGCAATGATGCTGAATGCAGGAAGACCGCAGGCCAGTGGCTGTAAGTCTTCTGGATCCAGTGGCATTGTAAGCATCTCAGCGCTGGCAGGGGTCTCCACGTGGCCTCTCCAGCACCCAGGACTACATCAGGGTAGGTCCATGTGGCTTCTCCTCAAGGGTGTCTCACAGGGAGTGAGTCTTGTGGGTGGAGAGTCTCCAAGGGAATGAGCAGAGAGAGAGACGGTCTCCTGTCTCCAAGGAGGTAATACCATAATTCCCAGAATTCTCAGGGGAAAGCCATGCCCACACAGATGCTTCATTGGCTATGACTCAACTGACAGACTAGATTCCACCCCTTCACTCGTAATCCTCTCAAATTGACATCAGATTATGTAACTACCACAAAGGGTAAATTTGTTCACTATTTTCGAACGGTGGCTCATGAGGGTTTTGTGAGTGGGGATTACCATGTGTGTATGTTTATGAAATCTTCCCATGCAAAGAGAATCTGCAAAATGGTACCTAACAGCTTAATCCACTCAGGGAGCAATCATTCACCTTAAACTGGAAAATGGATTTCTATTGTTTTGCTGGTATTTCCTAGATTATCAAGACCTTGCAAGTCATGCAAATATTTTTGATGTGTCAGTTACTGTCAAGATGCTGGGGACTCGTGAAAAAATCCATAGTCTTTAGTGTTTGGAGAATTTACAAAAGAGGGATGAGACCAGGGAAGGAAAAAGTAGTAGATCTTAGTCTAAAGCCACAGTGCCCATTGCAACTTGCCTCAAAAATAACTATACATTGAGAGAAAACCTCTATCTTGTATTTGACCCTATGGGATTAATATCCAGGCCTTCTATTGAAGCATAATCTCTGAGAGATACACACATGACTGCATCCTTGGTTTGTGACACAAACGTGGGCAATTATCGTTCAACCTTCCTTACCACAGAAGGGCTCTCCCTTCTCGGCCTTAAACTTCAGGTGTGAGCCACAGCAAACCAATTAATTCTGAAAGAATGTAAGCATAGCCCTACCATATATACTCGACCTGAATACCAGCCGAGGCGCCTAATTTTACAAAACTGCATTTAAAATGTGGTGAAAAACTCAGCTTATATACGACTATATACGGTAAGTGGTCCCTGAAAACCACGTTGATTTTCAAGCTTTGTTTTCCTTCTTTCAGCTCCAGACCACTGACTCTTGTTATCCCCGTTCTGTTTCCAGGTACCTTTGTAGAACTCTGTTGGTTTACAGAATACTGACAGCAAGGGTAGAAATTAAAGGCAAAAATCTTAACTAGACAACTGTTGTACAGATACATATTCACATCCTTTAAGAATATATCATCTTACTTCATAGGATTATCATCACATCCGCTTACGTTTTTACCTGCTTTACATCCTCTTACATGCTTTTACCTTTCAGAAATGATTTTCTGTCAATTGCCTCAGTTTTGTGGCTTCTGCCCTTTCCAAGTTTAATCAAGTCCTTTAAATCTCATTTTCTACACTGGAGTAATATTTGATGTTATGGTATTCCTAAAACTTTCTTAGTATTTAAATAGTACTATTTTTCAGTTATGTAACATCTTTCAAGCCAGTATGAATAGTCATTTTTCTTAAACCCAATTGGCATCTGATAGTGATTGATCCATCCCCTTACTATAAAATAATTGATTGATAATGTATGTTATAATAAGGAAAACATCTCTTAATCTTTAAAATAGTACTTATATAATCTTTTACACTGCTTATGTTCTATTTTAGCACCATCGTTTTAAGTCTCCCACACATTATACCTTCAAAGGTAAATGGAATTCATTATTGCTTGTGTTTAGCATCGATGGGGATTAATTGGTCATGAGGCAAGGAAAAGAACAAGAAGGCAGTCTGCTTAATTGGATTGAGACCTTAAGCTCAACTTGTGAAAGCACACTGGATGTTGATGCTGTTAGGCGGCATCGACTTGAATTCAGTCTCATAGCAACGGAACAAAACCCTACTGGTCCTGCACCCCCCTCCAGATCACTGCTGTGTCTGAGCCCATTGCTGCAGCCACTGTGTCCACCCATCTCCTTGAGGGCCTTCCTCTTTTAGAATGACCCTCTGCCTTACCAAGCTTCGCGTCCTCTAGGGACCAGTCTCCCAGATAACTTGTCCAGTGAAATAAACTCTTGGCAGTCTCCCCTCCTGCAGCACTCTGGCTACACAAAGTGTTACCATCCCAATCGAGGTTTTCAAGAGCAGAGGTTCTTGTAATGCAGCAAACAATGAAAAGTCAAAAATGGAAAGGCACTCAGCCTGAAGTGAATCACCACCCAAGATGAAAAAATAGAAACACCCACTGATTTCATTATTAGAAGGGAAAAAACTTCCTCCATTTTACAGTACAGAACAATAAGAAGATGTGGGAAATGAGATGGGGAAATGGAGAAGATTACTTCTAGGTCTACTTATTTAATTATGCTCTTAAATCTGTGGTCTGATCTATTTAATTCTAAGAAGTAACCTCACTGAAGATACACCATCTAAACCAACACCTTTGTCTCTATCTTTCTTTTTTTTCTTGTGTGTGTGCAATATTAGTATGGCTTTTTCTCTACAGAAGATATAGATGAACAAAAATAAAGACCACCACAAGCCCACCATGTAGAAATCATTTCTATTAATATTTAATAGCTCTATGAAGATGTAATTCACATACCATACAATTAACCCATTCTCAGCATGCAATTCAATACTTTTCAGACTTTCCACAGAGTTGTGCAAACATCACCACAATCTAACTTTAGACCATTTCATTTCCCTAAAAAGAAACCCATTAGCACAGTCATTCCCCACACCCTCGCTCATAGATCACCCCTCCCTCAGCCCTAGAAAATCACTAATCTACTTTCTGTCCCCAAGCTTTTGCCTCTTCTAGACATTTTACACAAAAGGGTTATATAATATATATTTTTGTGACTGGTTTCTTTCACTTAGCATAATGTTCCAAAAATTCATCATCGTATTATAGCATTTATCAATATTTCACTTCTTTTACTGCCAGGTGATATTCCATTGTTTGGGTAGACACCTACTCCTCACTTTCCAATTCTCTTGTAATCCGACATTTTGTATTTAAAATTAGGGTAAAAAAACCCACTATCTGACTTTTGTACTGTAAACAATAGAAGCTGGGCGGTCGTGAGTGCTGAGGGGCTCCCCAACCCCCAGCTTTGTTTACTTCTAGTTTCGATGAACGAAAGGGCTTCTCACTGTATCTTCAGATGTTTGCAGATCAAGACCAGGGTATTCTCCCAATCATAGTCTTTCTCCTCCATCCCTCTCATCTTCCTGAACAAGGTTTCTCCTTATCATGTCTGGAGGCACTTTCTGCCAGGACACAAATCCCTTATCAGATATATGATTTGAAAAGCTCTTCACTTCCTTGATGGTAGATTTGTAACACAAACTTTTTCAGTTTTTATGAAGTCCAAGTTTTTTTTTCCTTTGTCACATTTGGTTTTGGTATCATGTAGCTAACAGGCATTGCTTAATCCAGGATCATGAAGATTTACTCTTCTATTTTCCTATATGTTCTTCTAAAGGTTTTCTAGTTTTAACTGACTCTAAGCATTGGACTGTTAAACATAGTTTGGTGGTTCAAAACCATGAGCCACTCCTTGAGAGATAGATGAGGCTATCTACCCTATATAGGGATGGTAGCTACCCTATATAGCAGGGATGCTCAAACTACAGCCCATGGGCCACATGCGGCCCGCTGAGAACATTTATCAGGCTCACCAGGTGTTTTTGCCCCATTTGTTTTTTTACTTCAAAATAAGATATGTGTAGTGTGCATAGGAATTTGTTCATAGTTTGTTTGTTTTTTTTAACTACAGTCCGGCCCTGCAGCGGGTCTGAGGGTCAGGGACCTGAGCCATGTTGGAAAGTTTGAGGACCCCTGGTATATAGGGTAGCTGTGAGTCAGCACTGGCTTGACGGCACTGGGGTTGGATGAGTAATGAGGTCTGTCATTCATTCGGAGTTCATTTCTGTCTGCCATGAAGAAAGTATCCATAGTCTTTAGTGTTTGGAGAATTTACAAAAGAGTGATGACACCAGGGAAGGAAAAAGTAGTAGATCTTAGTCTAAAGCCACAGTGCGACTTGCCTCAAAAATAACTGTACATTGAGAGAAAACCTCTATCTTGTATTTGACCCTATGGGATTAATATCCAGGCCTTCTATTGAATGATGGTATTCCACTGAGGCAATGGCGTGTATTGAAGAGACCTGGTTTCCCCCATTGAATTACCTTGGAGCCCTTTTCAAACACCAAGCGACCATATAAATAAGGGTTTCCTTTGAAAGGTTTCATCATGTCGAACTCCTCTCTCCCTATTCCACCTATCTGCCCTTCACCGGCTGTCAGTGAGTGGATTCTGGCCCATAGGCCCCATGCACAGGGTTTCTGAGGCTGCAAATCTTTACAGGGGCAGACAACCTCATCTTTCTCAATTCCTTGGAGCAGCTGGTAGGTTTTAGGATTAGCAGCCCAGTGCCTAACCCACTGACCACCAGGCTTCTTTATCTGTCCTTACGCAACTACTATTAACATGGGCCAGGAATCCTTCCTCATCTTTTTTTTCCTGATAGCTTGATTCATATTTATGTTTCCAAAAATCACTGGCTCATACAAAGCATACAGCTTCTAACCTGTTCCTCCCTCAATAGACAATCAGCATTGTAAGGTCTCTCTCTCCGGGCTAGATTCCAACCTCGGTCCTTGGCTCTGCAAGAGAAAGATTTCACGCTGAAGCCAGGCTCGTGGTCCAAGTGAATTTAATGAGAGTTCAAAGAAGCTTCAGGTTTTTCGCGGCACCCATAGGATTCCTTTGACCATGTGGCCTGGCAGAGGCTGCTCAGGGTCATGCAAGGATCTCTCTCCTCCCACGAAGACAACCAGACCAGCCAAGCAAGACACCCTCCCTCTCGTTTCCTGCCTTTTTAAAGGGTTCCCGGGGGAGGCGTGGTGAACGACCCCAGGTCGCTCCCATTGGCTGAATTGCTGTCACCTGGCCCAGGTGGGCTGCTCCAGGTGTAACACCCACCTGCGCCCACTGGCGGGAAAATCCAGCTTTGTCCTTTGCTGGCTCTCCTGGGCATGCGTAAATGGACTTCCCAATTCCCTATGCTAAGCTGCCTAACAGCATCCTTTCATGCTATGAAGAATTCAGCCTCATCTTTAAGAGCAGTACCAGTCAGCTCCTCCTCCTGGCTTCCCCCGTCTGTTGGCATAGAATTGTGCTGATGTTTCCAGTGGTGGGCTGAGTTTGCAGAAGGAGAGCATCAGGCCGTGATTCCTAGGTCGCTCCCAGGTGGCTCATATCACCAGCCTTTGGACTAGCTGACTGTGTTACTCAGTTGCACTGCCCAAGGATATGTGAATTTTTAATGACTGCATTCCATCCCATAGAAGACGTGTACAGAATTGTCTCTGTGGTTAAATAACTAGGGTGTTTCCAAAATAACAGTATTCTTAAACAATGTAGTGAACGCCCCCAAAATATAGCTTTATTTGAACTAGTTAGTAATAATATCACAAGAGGAAAAACCTAGAATAGAAATTGCTGGTGAATGAGTCTCTTAGACACCTTTCTTTGATTTTAATGTTTGTCTTATCTATGAAACCAAAGATTAACCATAAAAAGCCTGACCCAAAGTGCAACAGGTGATCCCTGGTGGCGCGGTGGTTAGGCACCTGGCTGCTGAACAAAAATCAGCAGTTTGAACCCAACAGCTGATCCACAGGCAAGCAGTCTACTTCGGCGAAGACTGATAGGGTTGGAAACTCTGTGGGGGACGTCTACTCATCGGGTGGCCATGAGTTAGAACTAACTCACAGCAATAGCTTATGGGTTTTAAATGGCAGACGCCCGCGAGAAGTTGCTCTCAAAACTCATTGCCATTGAGCTGACACGTGCTCACAGCGACCCTGGAGGATGGAGAACTGCCCCTGTGGGTTTCTGCGACTGTCACTCTGGATGGAAGTAGAAAGCCTCCTCTTTCGCCCAGAAGCTACTCTATAGCAATGCAAATAGTCTTATCAGGCTAGAAACAGATCATTGGCACGACATTGTCTCCTTATTTAAATCTAGATTGTAGCATGAATGAGAAATAAACCTTATAGTTACATGCCATTGAGATTTTTGAGGTCATTTGTTATTCCAGCAGAACATGACATAGACATATAGGTGTGTATACACATATACATATACATATATGTGTACACACACAAACCTGTATGATTTCTTTACATTTGTTGGATGAGCTGCAGTCACATCACTACGGCTCTGGCACCCATGTCGTAAGCCATGGCTGTCACCCCACACCCATGTACTCCAGTAACAGATCACACTGAATCCTTAGAATTGTTTACTACCAATTTTAACCTTAGAAGAAGATATGATATAGTTGTAAATTGCTACATGTAATATTTCTTAGATTACATGAATGCTAACAACAAAAGGGTTTTGTAAAAACCATTCCACATTGAATTACAACACGATTGGCTCCAACATCAGTAGTAGCTGTGAGGAAGACTTTGAAAAAAAATTTTCTTCTTCTTTCCCTTTATTCCCTTAGTCTAAAAAAAGTTATTGATATAGGCTCACAAATACTAGTGTCTACAGTGTGTGGGAGGAGGTCAGATGCTTACAGGCATCCTCTCTGAGGGTGATCAGTTGCCAGACTGCAGTGGGCCCCACTCCCTGCTGTTAAGGACAGTGGACAGGCCTGTAGTCATGACTTGGTTCTTGTAGGTAGAGTTCACACCCTATTGATAATGGTTCCTATGGACACCCAGCTGCCATCCTGACTATAATCCGCTCATCTTGTCACATGTGTACCCCAATCTCTCTTCTTATTGTGTGTATGTCCCTAGACCACCCCCTCTCACTGCTGTATAACCGATAGTGCAACCCCTTCCTGTGACGTATATCTCTACCTGTAATTAGTGGACTTGCACACCCCCAAAGGGATATAGGCCTGGGTTCACAAGAGAGAGTGCTCTCCTCTCTCGCTCCTGCTCTCTCCCGGCTCCTTCCTTGACCTCTCCTTGGTTCCCTTTCCTCCCCTGTTTCCCTTTCCTCTTGCCCTCCCTACCCTTCCCCTCTCTCCACTTTGACCATCAAGTGGGGCTGAGGTGAGCATACTATCATGAAATGTGTCTGACTGACTCCATTATTTGACTCTCTCTTATCTCTCATGCTCTTGATGACTTTAATATAATATTTATATATCTTAACCGTACAATTGTGCTTACTGAACCCATGATTAGTGGTGAGGGGCTGACAGCCCCAATTCAAACCACAAATGGTGTTCCGTGTTGGGCGCCATCTATGGGGAGAGGCGGGTCCCCAACAAATCATCACAGGTTGAGTAGATGCAATTGTACAGCAATAATAAGTAAAGATTATAGTAAAGTCATAGAGAGCATGAGAGGTAGAGGAGAGATTGAATTAATGGAGCCAGACACAATTCATGGTAGCATGCTCACTTCAGCCCAGCTTGGTGGTCCTCCTGGAGGGAGCCTGGGCCATGAGAGCAGGAGAGAGCCTCCACTTTATTGCCAAGGGTTATATCTCCTTAGGAGGGCATGATTAACAAGTGACCACACGTCACAGGAAGGGGCAGTACTAGGCATACACATCGTAGGAAGGGGATGTGTGACAGGCATAAGCGTGACAGGAAGGGGATGAGCTAGGGGTGTGCCCATAGGAATGGGAAAGTCTAGGGGTAGACATGTAACAAGATGGGCGGATCCTAGATTTAGGATAGCAGCCTAACCTTGGTCATACTAGAGTGGTTTTGACCTCTCTGATGTCTCCTTCAGGGAAACAGACAACTACTATCCTTATCAGAAGGGAGTGGACTCTATTTGTTGTGGGATAAACAGTGGTGTCTACTTGTTCTAGATGGCTGATAGCTCTTAGGGAGAATGACCCCTGATCTACTCCTGATGACCTCCAAGTGTATAGTCATTCGCAAGCAGCTAAGTTTGGCATATATTTGGGGGAGACAACTTGGGAGAAATCCTTCTGTTTCCCACAACAATGTTGTGGCTAAAACACCAGGCATTTTGACAAAATCAGCAACTATAAAAACACTGGCAGCAACAACAACGCTGGCAGTAACTTCAGCTCATTGTAATTGGGTAATCATGTCAGGTCTGACCAGAGTGCATAAAGAGGCTCAAAAAGGGAATTAGCATAGTTCTAGCCTTATAGGTCTATTGGTTTATATAAACAGGGCTTATGTAAAATGTTTTTGCTATTATAGCCAACGAGCAGGCTGAGTTTTACTTTAAAAGAAATATGTATCTATCTGAAATTCTGCTGAAACACCACAAACTTTACAGTCAATGTGGTGCTACCCATGCTGGCAGGCTCCCTGGTGTGAGCTGCAGCCCCTCTCCTGGGGCCCTCCTGCCACTGACGGGCTGCACCCTCACCCCTCACACTGGCCTCCAAGAAAAGTTTTTCCCTTGTCTCCTCTCACTGCTTTCATTGTTTCAATTCCTACCCTACCTTCAGAACAGCAGTGTGGCTGTCCTCTCCTCTAGAAAGTCCACCCTCACCCCCATGCTTGGCTGCTGTGCTCCCCTGCATTCCTCTGACATGCTGAATTGCCCTCTGACAGAACCCACTCTGCCTTTCCTGGTCATCATTACCTTCCCAGGGCTGGCACATAAGTTGGTGCCATAAATCTGTTGAACGAATAAATAATTCACTTTGTACATTTTCAACATTTGGCCATACCACTTTAGCAAGACCACAGGGTGTGGGTTCTACTTGGTCTCAGTGTGATGGTAAAGCCAAGTATGAATAGCTAACAAATGCTATTAACCTGTGCCTTCCTGCCTCCACCTTGATGTAAATTTATACGGGCTTTCCAAGCCTTAGATGCTGGAAGAGTCAGGCGTAGCTATAAACTACGAGTTAGGAGACGCTCAGGATCCTGAGAAGAAAGAATGATAGGTATTATTTCTATACATGTCTCAACAGCGCATGAGACGAACATACAGGTCAGCTCGCATTAATGCAGCATTTCCTGTTTTCACACACAGCTTACAGCAGACTCTTAATGTGGTTTATGTAGGATGGATGCATTCCACAGCTCCTGTCTAACTGAGTCACCGGGTAGTTTCCTGCCCCTCCCTGCCATGAGGCAGATGCGTAAAGAAATGTATTTGTAATGCGGTCTGTGATTTCCAGGTGAGCTTTCTCTGGCCCGCCATGTAAAGCTCTTCATAAAACCATGTGGGGAGACCTTTCGTGAAATAAACAGAAATAGTACTTTAAATGAACTACCTTGTGCTTTGGTGAGCCCCAGGCAGAACTGAGAGTCTGAGTTCTTTGTTAATGAGCACGTGGGGGGTGGGGAGTGGGCCACAACCACCTGCAAGGCCGGAGTGTTTCTGTGGCTTGCTTATGAACCCAGAAAAGATGACGGGCCTGATGGTGGACAGTAGGCTCCATCCAGCATGCTACGTCACGTGCAAAAAGCAGCTGTCACTGGCCGAGCTGCCCGTTGGGAAGGGATCGGCCAGAAAGGAAAGCGTGTGGCAAAAGTCTCAAGCGCCTGTGAGAGCATGAAGACTATTTTGCGTCAGGCCAGGCCTTAGAAAAGTTCTAATGAAGCGCAAATGACAATCAAGTAGAGGCTACCGGGAGCCCTGTTGGCGCAGGGGCTACATACACATTGGGCTGCTAACCACAGCGTCGGCAGTTTGAAACCCCCGCTGCTCTGAGGCAGCCGGGTGCCGCGTTCTAGTCCTGCAGATTTACAGACCCAGAAGCCTGCCGGTGCAGATCTACTCGAGCCTATGGATTTGCTCCGAGGCAGAATCGCCTAGACCGCTACAAGTAGACGAGAGCTCCCCAATGAATAACTGGACAGCATGATTAGTGACGCTTGATCCGTAGTGGTGGATCCATGACATTAAAGCACTCGGCAAAGCCCGAAGAGCTAAACAACCGGGAAGCCAAAGGTAAACTATGCTCTTTGGTGCTCACATTTCACTATTGCCCCATCAATTGTAACAACAGTGCCACACGAATGCAAGGTGTTAATGATGGGGGAAAGTTGTCAGGGGAAGCCAGCCCCTGACACATCAACACGGGTCCGGTAGGTGCAATTGTACAGCGATAATAAGTAAAGATCATAGTAAATTTAGAGAGCATGAGAGATAGAAGTATTGAAATAAATAGAGTCAGTCACGATTCATGGTGGCATGCTCACCTCTGCCCCACTCGATGGTCCACGTGGAGGGAGAGAACTCCTCTTTAATGCTATTCCAGGCTTTTTATATTCTCCGGGGACACGCAAGCCCCCTAATTACAGGTGAGGACATACATCATAGGTAGGGGTTGTGCTATAGGTACATGCAATGTAAGAGGAGGGATTAGGGGTATACATGTGATAAGATGGGCGGATAACTTAACTTTGGATGTCACGGAGTCAGTTGGGCCTGTTCCCTGACTCAAATGATAGAGATCATTATTGGTGGGGTGAGAACTCTTGGTCTTGGTTGCAGGCCTCAGGGAGGAATAGTTTATTGTCCCCAGTAGCAGGGAGTGAGGCCTGCCATATAGTCTGGTTGACTAACTGCCCTAGAGGCCTACCCTGTAGTCTGGTGACTAACTGCCCTCGGGGAGGAGGTCTGTAAGCGTCTGACCTCTCCCCACAGAAAGTGTGTGTGTGTGTGTGTGTGTGTGTGAAGTCTCTGTCCTTTCTGTATAATTTTTCTGTAAACCGAAAACTGCTCTTAAAAAAGTCTATTAAAAAAGATTTTAAAAAGGGAGGCATGCTCTGAAAGCAGGAAGCTTTCAGTGAGTGTGGTATTCATCAGGTCAGTTGGTCATGTAGCAGAATTCTATAAAATAATTCCTTCTGCATAAGTCGAATACCAGGAGGTGGTGCCTAGACTCTGGTGAATGCACTCAAACTTAAGATTTTACATATATGAAATACTTAAAAGTGCTTCACAAACAAATTCCAAATTAGGAAAATTGTCTTTCAGTCTGTAAATCTTTAAGAAAGCAGGAAGCCTCATCTGTTGTCCTCAGAGCCGCTGGTGAGTTCAAACTGCTGACCTTGTGGTTAGCAGCTGGCATGTAACGCACTATGCCACCAGGACCCCTTGGCTGTCTCAATAGAAAACTAAAAGTAACCCATTAATCATTCGAAATTTGAAGACCGTTTATCAAGGTGATTATTAAGATCAATATATAAAAATCCATTGCATTTTTAGAAGCCAGCCAATAATTCAAAAACATAATTTATTTTAAAAGAAGCATTGTTTATAATAAATATAAACTGTAATAGATCTAGGATTAAATCTACCCAAAGACAGGGAAGCATCTATAAAGAAAATGAGAAAACTGTACTGAAAGCATTAATGAAAATCTCAATAGAGGTGCATGTTGCCATTAGGTGCCATCAAGCAGTGCTGGCAAAGTACACTGAAAGCGCTATGGTCTCCCAAAAGAACCAATAAACTGCTATTGCAAGAAGCACAGCCAGAACGCTTTTTAGAGGCAAGGATGGTGAGACATCATCTCACATCCTTCGGACAAGTTGTCAGGAGAGACTCGTCCTGGTGGAGGACATCTTGCTGGGTAAAGGAGCAGGGCAGTGAAAAGGAGGAGGGCTCTTGATGAGATAGATTGGCACAGTGGCTGCAACAACAGGCTCAAATAGAAGAGCCATTGTGAGGTGGTACGGGTCCAAGCAGAGTTTCATTCTGTTGTAGGCAGGGTCACTGTGAGTTGGGACTGGTGCAACAGCACCTAATAACACCAGACACTTGTCTGTTTTAACAAACTGATAAGCACGGGAGGCACCCAATCATCTAGGCCATAAAATTTGGAAAATAGCTACTTGGCCAACAGACTGGAAGAGATCCATATTTGCGCCCATCCCAAAGAAAGGTGACCTAACAGAATGTGAAAATTATAGAACAATATTATTAATATCATATGAAAGTAAAGTTTTTACTAAAGATCACCCAACATTTACAGCAGTACATTGACAGTGAGCTGCCAGAAATCCAGGTTGGATTAAGAAGACACGAACCAGAGGATAGCATTGCTGATGTCAGATGGATGTTGGCTGAAAGCAGAGAATACCAGAAAGGTAGTTGCTTGTGCTTTGTTGACTATGCAAAGGCATTTTACTCTGTGGACCATAACAAACGATGAGTAGCCTTAAGAAAAATGGGGATTCCAGAATACTGTGCTCATGTAAAACCTGTACACGGATCAAGAGGCAGTTTTAAGCACAGAACAAGGGAATACTGTGAGGTTTAGAATCAAGAAAGATGTGCGTCAGAGCTGTATACTCTCACCGTACACATTCATCCTGTATGCTGAGCAAATAATCAGCAAAGCTGGGTTATATGAAGAAGAATGTGGCATCAGGATTGGAGGAAGGTTTATTAACAATCTTTGACACACAGGTGACTCTACTTTGCTCCGTGAAAGTAAGAAGAATTTGAAGCACTTGCTGAGGAAGATCAACAATTGCAGGCTTCAGTATGGATGACAGCTCCATGTAAATCAAAATCCTCACAACTGGACCGTTAGGTAACAGCATGATCAATGGAGAGACGATTGAAGTTACAAAGATTTCATCTTACCTGGATTCACGAGTGCTCGCAGAAACAGCAGTCCGAGCTCACATGATACACTGCATTCGGCAAGGTAAGTGTGCGGCACAAGACCTCTTTAAAGTGTTGACAAGCAAGAATGCTGCTTTGAGGACTCAGAGCCATCTGATCCAAGCCATGAGATTCTCAGTTGCCTTGCATGCATGGGAAAGTTGGACATAGAATAAGAAAGACTGAAGGATTGATGCATTGGAATGATGGTGTTATCAATAATACTGGAAGTACTGTGGGCTGCCAGAAGGACAAACAAATCTGTGTCAAAAAGAAGCACGGCTACAATGCTGCTTCGAAGTACAGATGGTGAGATTTCATCTTGTCAGGAGCAACCAGTCCCTGCAACAGGACATGAAGCTTGGTAAAGTAGAGGGGCAACAAAAAGGAGGGTGACTCCAGACAGTGCCTGCAACAATGGACTCAGAGTTAACAATTGTAAGGATGGTGCAGGACTGGGTAGGGTTTCAATCTGTTGTCCATTAACGTTGCTATGAGCCGGAGCCAATTCAACGGCACTTAACTACCACATTGTTCAGAACTAGATTCTCTGCTTACCATTTTACAAATCTGATGATTGGTGGAATTTTGTACCGACTGCCTTCTAATTCTGCACATTTCTAACCATGCTTTCTCCTCTACCATCCATATACATCGAGAGCTGGGCATTGTGGGGCACACTCATGACATCCATCCCTCCACCTTCCTTCTCTGAAATGAATAGCAGTTGTGTAGCAGTCACACTATATAACAGCAATGAAAATAACTGTGTTAATGTTCCACTTACAACAGCACAAAATTTAAAAACAGAAGTGTTGAATGATAAAATGAAACTCAGAAGACACACACACACACACACACACACACACGCTGTATTGTGACATGTTTATAAAATCCCAAAGCCAGAAAAGCAATGCACTTACTCCTCACTTATCTACACGATTAAGTTTCAAGACCAGGTTATTATGAGAAAATCACCTGTATGCCAAAATGGAGAATGATCTCTTCAGTCCGTAACTGCCGAACCACTGTGAATTTGCCACCTAGCTTCACCCACCAGTCAGCATTACTGACGTCTTGGCGATATTATTGCCAGAAGTGAGTGGTTAATATCCAAAATAGTTGGATAGATTTTTTTTTAATTACCACTGTAGTAGACATAACGTGTGTGATCGCAGGAAGCCAGTAAAGGAGGCATGTTTTGTTTAAGCTTGGACGCAATTCCTATAGAACTAGACAGGGAGGATAAACAAGATTCAGGATAATGGTGCTTCCCCAAGAGGCACGAGGGGGCACCTGGGAGGCGCTAATTGCTGGCAGAGTGGTGGATTCAGATTTTTCCTTTTTTTATTGTGCTTTGAAACTTTGGACTGTATTACATATATCACTTTGTATTCATTAAACATTAGACGGAAACATGTCAAACATTTTCTATGCAACACCGGCACCACCAAGGCCCCATGTCCCTCATTTCTCACGGTCTGGGGGCTGGTGAAAAAGAGAAACGACACTATACAGAGACCAAGAACCCGAGCTATCTTTTTGCGGTCTGGAGTACATGATTTATTCTCCAAGGAAAAGCAGGATCGGTTTCGGTCCCACTATCCCTTTACCGTCCCCTCACTAGAGAAGGGTGCCAGTGCCCATGTCCGGCCCTCCTTTCGGGCGGTCTCTCGCTTCCGCAGGCCCTTCCGTGGCTGCGTCAGGCCTTCCTACGGGAGCTCGGCCCGGCCGGAGCGCCGGGATAAGCCAAGCCCGTTGGGGCGGGATTTGCAGAGCCGTCTAGCATCCGCCGGGACAGGAGAGGGGGCGTGGCGAGGCGCCGGGCTTCCCGGGCCCCGCCCCTTCTTCATCGCGACAACTCCGCCCACTCCCAGCCAGACTCCGCCTCCCCGACGTAGCTCCGCCTTCCCTGCCGTGCTGCCGGAGCGCCGCGGCCTTTCCCAAAACCCGGAGCGGCGGATCCGGCGTCCCGCCCCGCTCCGCCCGGGCCACCGTCTGGACGAGTCCGACCGGAAGCTCTACGCAGCGCCTCGCGGGGGCTGCCGCCCCGAGCACTAGCGGATGCGGCCCCAGGTGCGTGGGTGAGCGGGACCAGGCCCCGGGCCTCTGTCGGAACCCGTCCCGCCCCGCTCCCGGTCTCCTAGCAGCGCGGTGACGTGCACGCCCTCTGGGGCCGTGGCTCCGCGCCGGGATCCGGGCGACGCCCGGGGCGGCCGGCCGCGCGCTCGCTTTGCGGGAGCGGGCGGTGGAGGCCGCGCCGCTGGCCTGCGGGGCGGCAGCAGGTGCTTCTTTTGCCCTTGGAGTTCCGAGCTCTTCTCTGCAGGGCCGCTCGCACCCCTGCCTCACCTGTGACCTTCGGAGACTTGGGGCAGTGCTTCCAGAGCCTCGGTTACGCTTTTGCTGGGATGTTTCCGGAAAGTGGAACATGGCGATTTGCCCCAAGAGTTTTTTTGTTTGATGGGGTGGCGGGGGGTGGGGTGTTTCTTTCATAGTCTCGAAATTGAACTGTCAATCACCATCCTCTTGCAAAAACATATTCGCAAGGTACATACTTAATGGGTGAGAGTTAAGAGTGCCAAAGGACCGAGCTAGGTTCTAGCACTTGACTTGCTCTCTCTGACGTTCAGCGTCCTCATTTGTTAAAATGAGCCTGTAGTACATGTGGGTGCATGTACTAACCTAATTTACGTCGTTGTGAGTCCGAATTACCTTGAAGACAAGCAACATAAGTAACACGGCTTGACACATGCGTCCTGTGTTAGATTTTATATAAAAATCACATTTTTCTGTATGACTTTTACCTTTAATGTTGGAGATTCTAATTGGAAGGCCCTCAGTGAGATGGATGGACACTGGCTGCATCTCTGGGCTCAGATACAGCCGTTGTGAGCCTGCTACAGGATCCCCCTGTTGCCTTCTGTGCTTCACAGGGTCCCCCCCCCCCCCCCCCCCGATTAAAACAGACTGAAGGACACCTAATAATTCACACCTAATTGTGAAGCATCCTCTTTGTTTTCCGTATGGAAATAGAAATGAAGGATTTAGTCCAGAATGCCACTAATAACTGATATTTCAGTTAGTAGAAAGGAAATCAGAAATAGACGGTAGGCAGTCTGCACTGAGGAGTGTGCAGGGCTTCACCCTGGGTATAAGCAATAAACATTTCGTCACCAGAGCAAATTCATGAATGGAAGAAAAGCTTGGTATATGTACTCACATGATGTCTTTTTTTAAGATAGTATTTTATTGAGTTTTTGGGAAACGTTTATACAGGACATTAGTGCCCCATTTGGTAATCCCAAAGCGCCTCGGTGGCTTAGTGGTGATGCATTGAGCTGCTGGCCACAAGGTCAGCAGTTGGGAACCACAAGCTGCTCCATAGGAGATAGATAGGGGTTCCTACTCCCATAAAGGATTAGTCTCTGATATCCACAGGGGCCTTGACTTATGGGGTCGCTGTGAGTGAGCAACTGAGCAACGACACCAATGCCGTGAGTTTTCTTAGTCTCACTTCAGCACTCTGTGTGAGCGCTGTTTGTCTACTGTCCACACGTGCACTTGCTACTTGTGTGCGCTTCTTGTTTCTATGACAAAATGGTACCAAAAACTAAAGTAGTGTTTGAAGCCATCCCTCAAAGGCTACGAGGAAACTTTCAAGTGCCATTAACAGCATTTATATTGTGTCAAGTATTGTACGTAATCTCGAGATGATTTAAAGTGACTGGAGGGTGTGTTTGGATCATATGCAATTATAATACCATTTCATATCAGGACCTCCACATCCTCAGATTTTGGTATCTGGTGGTTCCTAAGGCAATCCTCTGCCAACGCTGAGGGCTGACTCTCGTTTCCTGACTTCTCACCTTCTCTTTGGTGTAGTTGTCAACCTCGTCTCATGCTGAGTTTGTTTGGTACGGCACTGATCTCACACGGAATATCCCTTATTCTGCGTGCTGCTCTGCCATTTCTCTAGAAGATGATCTCAAAGGAGGGGCTTGGTTCTGGGTTGAGTCTCAGGGCAGTAGTCTCGGGGAGCCCTCTTGTTTGCTGCTGCTCCAGTCTGTCTGGCTTTTTGTTTGCTTTAAATAAGCTGAGTTCTCCATCTATTTTTCCCATTCGATCTAGGGCCAATTATTGTGACAGCGGTCAGACTGGCCTGTGGTAAGCAGGGCACCATCTAGTTCTTCTGGTCTCAAGTTGGATGAGGCCGTGGCTCATGCAGACTTGTTTCTTCTCTGAGCTCCGAGTTATCTTCTTTCTCTTTTGGTTCTGGCGAGTAGAGACCCTTAGTTGTGCTTTAGATGGCTCATAGATCATGTCATTATGGCTTCTCCATTCCTTTGAGTGATAAGTCCAGGGACCCTAGACTGACTAGGAGCACCTTGTGGTATTTTTATGGAAATTGTGAATTTGATTGAGGGTTAAGTAAGTCTCATCATACAATTTTCTCAACAGAATTTTGAAAGATGTTTATTCCAAGATCGCTCAAACTCAAGAGGGATACTAGCGATGACAGCAAAGGCTGTGTGTCTAAGAAAATAAAGCAAGAGGAAGAGCTTCAGTTGGGTGGAAGCAAAGATTCTCCCGTTGAGACTTCACCTACAAAAGAAGAGGCAACCCCCAGCAGGCCTACCCCCGAGTCAGGCCTTCTCCCCAGTCCGGCGGAGCAGTTGGCTGAGGGCCATTTGGTGGAATCCGAGCAGAGTGGTACAAAGGACACTGATCTTCTTGAGGAACCCGTGAAGTCATTTTCCAAAACACAGCGCTGGCCAGAACCTGGAGAGCCTGTCTGTGTTATGTGTGGTCGCTATGGAGAGTATATCTGTGATAAGACGGACGAAGATGTGTGCAGCCTGGAGTGTAAAGCGAAACACCTTCTCCAAGTTAAGGAAGAGGAAGGAAAGCCCAGCAGTTCCCCCAGAGCTGATTCTGACCCAGATCCTCTGCAGGGTGCTTTTTACACCTACAAAGAGCACCCCTTTATTGTGAACCTGCAGGAGGACCAGGTCGAACATCTTAAGCAGCAGCTAGGAATTGTCATTCAGGGACAAGAAGTCCCCAGGCCCATCGTGGAGTTTGAACACGCTGGCTTCCCTGAGGCTTTGAATCACAACTTGAAGAAGGCAGGCTATGAAGTCCCAACCCCCATCCAAATGCAGATGATTCCCGTTGGACTTCTGGGTAGAGACATCCTGGCCAGCGCTGACACGGGCTCCGGCAAGACGGCTGCTTTTCTTCTTCCTGTTATCCTGCGGGCTTTAGTCGAGGTAAGTTCAAGTTCACGGGCATTAGTCTCAGAAACAAGTCAAAAGGTACCACGGTTCTGCCTTAGCCGAGGAAGCCCAGCCGCCCAACAGGCAAATGCTTGGCTGACTGAAACGTTGGCAGTTCAAGCCCACGTGGCTGCTCTGCAGGCTTGTTGGTTTGCTCCTGTAGGGATCCCCAAAGCAAACTCCCATCATCCAGCCAGTTCTGACTGTAGTGACGGCATAGGGCAGAGTCTACCTGCTGTGTGGGGTTTCAGGACTGTAACACTGTAGGGACAGGAAGCCTCGTCTTTCGGGGCTGTTGGTGCCTTGTGGTTAGCAGCCCAATGTAAACCCACTCACTACACCACGAGGGCTCCTCCTGGAGCAGTTGTAACCTAGAAGCCATGGTGTGGTTCTGCTCTGTCACAGGCGGTCCCTGGGTCCAGGACACCTCACAGTAACATCCTTCACTGTCTTAAAATCACAAACCGTGTTCGAACTCAGATTCAAAGCACTCAGCTTTGGAGAAGGCTTCGGGCCACAGTGGGAAGCCTAACTGCTTTTGAACCTAGATATAAATTCAAGCTTCATTCGAGTTCTTCCTGCCCATTAAACCAGCAATAGTTTATATGCAGACAAGTCCTAGGGAAAACCTGGGAAGGGCAGCTTCTCCCACAGATTGTGTGTTTGAAAGTGGATTTACAGCTCTGGGGCAAGCCCAGGAAGAGACAATTTTGCCCTCAGGCTTCCAAAGAGCTGGGGAACTTTTCCTGGGTGTGCCTATAATCATTTACTGAAAACAGCTTCACATTAGTCCGTTTAAGTTAAAAGTTGAGGTTCTGGTGACTGATTCAGGGTCTCGTGACCCTGTGTCAGCCCTGACTATTCAGGAAGTCGAAGCCCCAGCACCAATCTGGAAATAGAATATGCTTCCCTTGTACAAAACTGGAATATTTAGAACATTATAAGAGTTTTTCTTATATTAAACTAAATACCTCTTCATTGAAAATATGAATATTTATTACCCATACAAAGTGTTATATTTTAAAATAAATTTTCTGTTAAGGGAAATATATTTTTTTTTATTTGGCAGAGGTGGGAAGGATCCAGCTGACTAAATGGGGTGTCATTTTTAATCTGAATTTAGTTGCCTTGGGTGTTGCATTTAGAAGAAACAAGCCCATATAGACCAAAGTTGACACACAAGAGTTTCAAAATGCACCCGTCGTGTGATTTGAGGTTTGTCTTCAAATAATGCCACGTTACCTTACTTTGCCTGTTTGTTTATGGTACATAAAGCACACTCATCTAATTAGTGTAACAGACGTTGTGCGTAAGTAGTATTTGCTAAGTATTTGGTCACTATGAGGTAGTATCGACTTGACGGCAGTGAACTTGGGTTTGGAGTAAGTGTTCGTAAAATACTTGGTGGCGTAGTGGATTATGAGTCACCTTGTGTGCTGCGATCCACGGCAGCAGTTAAAAACCACCAGTGTCTCGAGAGAAATACGAGCTCTCGACTCCCGTCAACAGCCACAGTTCCAGAAAGCCACAGAGGGAGTTCTGCCCTGGCCTCTAGGTCGCCACGGGTTTGGTTTGGGTTGTGGTATTGGTGGCCCTGTGAGGTGTGGCAAGGAGGGAAATGCCTAGGAGGCTGCTGGGCGGGAAGGTGGGGTGCCAACCACTACCTGGAGCTCAAGGAGCCCTGGGAGCAGACCCTCCAATCCCCACACTGGCTACTGTGCACCTCAGGTCACGGATGAGGCCTCTTTCTTGCCTCATTCTAATCTTTTATTGCATTCTTTGAGGGGGCGGCGGGAAGAGTTCACTGGACAGGGAGAAGTAATTCCAGCTTCCGTTGGGCTGGGCAGAATATATTCCCGTGAAATGTTCCTGGAATCCCTGCGGAGATTGAGTTCCTGGATCAGCAGGATCGAGTTCCTGGTGTTTCCAGACTTGTTCTTCATGCCGTTGCAGGACAAAACTCCATCTGCACTTATTCTCACACCCACAAGAGAGCTCGCCATCCAGATAGAGAGACAAGCTAAAGAACTCATGAGTGGCCTGCCGCGCATGAAAACGGTGCTTCTCGTCGGGGGCTTACCCTTACCCCCCCAGCTGCATCGCTTGCGCCAGCGCGTGAAGGTAAGCATGGTCTGAGAGCACACCGTGGAAAGTCCAGTCCAGGATAGAGAAACGAACGTTCTTTTTCCCCCTGGAGGAACTTTTGAATGTGATGTTAGGTAGTCTTTAAATTCCTGCCCAGAAGCACTGCTTTTGTTTGCTTTCTGTAGGAGAGGAAAGGGCATAATTTATTGAGGGCCAGCAGTATGCCAAGCACTGCTGGGCATTTTCTTTTTAACTACCCATTGGTTCTTGGCGTGGGCTACCATATCTCATCTCAGGAAGATGTGATGGATCTAGGAATGCATGGCTCATAAATGGTGGTCGCCAAGGGTGAGACCTTCCTTTCCCGGACTTTGCTCTTTCAAGGGAGTCGGGGGCTTGGGGCAAGAGTTAATTACCAGCTGGCCTCAAACTTCTGCAGGAACTGGGTGAATGCCAGCCTTCTTTCATAGGGAATGTCCTGAGAGTGAAGTGACATATATTTGATGGATTTAAAACTTAAAATGTTAAGAAATTGCCGCTGAATTGTTAATGGATATTGGATCAGTGACTTTCAGGGTAAAGTCCTCGAGGTGTAAAACAGAGTTTCTGTAAAATAGGTTTTCATAATAAAACAAGGTCAGCAATATGTACTTCTGACGTAAATGGAAGAACTTTTGAAGGACGTCAAAATTGAAGTTGGAGTAACTATTGCCTTTTTTAAAAATTAATGCCTTTTTTATTCCTATCAGCCTGTGCATGAAACTTACTTTCTTTTCTCAGAATGGAGAAATCCCTGATTCACACTGATAAATGAACACAGTCTCACTGCCATCCATCAAGTCGAATTCTACCCACAGCAACTCTACAGGACAGGGTAGAACTGCCCCTGTAGATTTCTGAGACTGCACCTCTTTCCGGGAGTAGAAAGCCTCCTCTTTTTTCCCATGAAATCACTGTTGGTTTCAAACAGCTGACCTTGTGTTAGCAACCCAGCCTGTAACCCACTACGCTTTCACACGGTTAAGTAGCTGCACATTCTCATACAGGAGGTTTAAAGAACCAATGTTGCCTTCGAAGGGCATTCTTGAGGGACTCTGGTCATGCAGTGGGGTTATGTGTTCTGCATTGCTGACAGTTTGATGCCGCCGACAGCTCTCAGGGAGAAAGATTGAGCATTCTGTTCCCACAGACAGAGGCTGGGAAGCCCACAGGAGGTCGCTGTGAGCCAGCATCGACTTGATGGCAGTGAGGTTTTTTTTGGGGGGTATTCTTTGGTTCAACAGAAATGACCAGTGAACCCTGGTGCCACTGTTGAGTAACACTGGACTGCTAACTGCTGGTGGACGCTTCAGACCCACCAGGAAAAGGGCTTACAGCCTCCTAGGGCCACTGTGTGTCGGGATTGACTCAATGGCAGTGGGTTTAGTTAGTTAAGCTGCAGAAAGGCTTCATTAATATCAGCAGCCTGTAACATTTAGAAAGTAACATGTATGAGTGGTCACAGTGTTTCCATAATGTTTTAAACACAGTTTCAAAGAGAAGTTACAAGTATAATTAAGGTTATCTTACCCTCCCCACTCAGGCTTTTGAACTAAGATCCTGGCATGATCCTCATCACTCATTACACTTGAGAGCTGGATTCCTATAAAAACTTGATCCTTTGTAACCACAGCACAGTTGTAACTGTGTTGTTACATTAGCCTTGACTTCAGCCTTGATGCATTGGAATATATCTGAAATGAACTATCCCATGGGGAAAATGAATGTAGCTCAAGGATCCCGTTCAGAATTGTGCTCTGTCTTTGGTTGCCGTGCCTCTTTCACAGGCATCTCTTTTAATTTGGAACAGTTCTTTGCAGTCTTTCCTTAGTTCCTAGGATCCTGATATTTTTGATGCTTACATGATCCTTCTAGTACTTTGAAAAATCCCTTAATTGATGAGACTTGAGGTATGTATCTTTGATGGTATGTTAGCCCATTGACATTCTTATATGTAAATGTATAAGAGAGAGCTTTATATCAAGAAGTTATCTTATATCAAGAAGATATCCCAGCCTAGTCCATCTTATGTTCATAGGTTTGATGCTTGGTTCTTTTCATTGGATCCTTGTATGTATCACACCATTTCAGTTTTTTCTTTTATTGGTGAGTGTAAAAATGACCTTCTATGACTTCCCAAGGGGGGAGATGAAGCAAACTCATTATTGGCCCAAGGTTAGTTCTTATGAGACACAGGTTCAGACATGCCTCCAACTTCCACCTTTTTCACCAGTTCTGACATTAAGCTGTCTCTCCCTGTGTTAGTCTGAGTAGACTAGAGAAACAAATCCAGGGAGAGGCTCATATGTGTAGAAGAAAGAGCTTTATATACAAGAGCAGTTGCATATTGAGAAAACATCCCAGTGCAGTCCAGATCAAGTCCATAAGTCTGATGTTAACCCATATGTCCTAATGTCCTATACCAATCTATAAAGCCCTCTTCAGACTCATGAAACACATGCAATGATGCCAAATGCAGGAAGATCACAGGCCAGTGGGTGGAAAGTCTGTGGATCCAGTGGCGTTGTAAGCATCTCAGTGCTGGCAGGGGTCTCCATGTGGTTCCTCCAGTTCCTAGGGCATGGAGTCTGAGTCTATCAGCATAGTGTCATGTGTCCTGTCAGTAGAGTGTCTCTCAGGGAGTGAACAGAGAGAGAAAGTGTCTCCCGCCTCCAAGAAGGAAATACAGGAGTTCCCAGAATCCTCAGGAAAAGGTCATGCCCACACAGAGGCCTCATTGGCTATGACTCGATTGATAGACCAGACTCCACCCCTTCACTCTTAATTTTCTCAAGTCCCAAATTGACACCAGGTTATACAACTACTGCACTCCCACAATACTCTACTTCTGCTGGGTTCAATAAATCATTGCAGTGGCCACACAAATCTCACAATACTCAATATTATGGGGCCTATCAGGGAAGCTAACTGGTTACAATTCAGGAACAAAAATGCTTTACAACACAGTTCTTCAGTTATGGCAGCCACTTTCTAGCCATGCCCATAAGCAAGCCTTTCTCTGTTCCTCAGTCTCTCACCATGTGGCCTCAGCCTCTACCCTGCTTGGGTAGTTGTTACAAAGCTCCTGTATGACTACCGATAAATGCCAAAAGGACATGCTATAAGCCTAAGTCTGATAAAAATCAGTTTTCCAAACCTAGCACCCCCAAATAAGTGCCTGAGAGCACCCCATTCTGCAAGCGAGTCTCCTGCTCAGAAGCGCTCAGCTTTACGCAGTGCGCAATGGACTGGGAAGCTCACCGCTGTCTTATGCTCTGGCTCTTGGTTCTACTTCTGCTGCCCCTCTGTTGCTTCTCTGGTGTCACAGCTTTAGCCCTGGGGATAGCCTCTGGGGTCTTAAAGGCTTGAAGGTAAACATGATTGTGAGGTGCTGAAGGGATCAGGTTTAGGCATCAAAGAACAAAAAAATCATATTGTGTGCTCACCTCCTGATACAATCGCTGAAGACAAATGGGTGCATAAGCAAATATGAAGAAAGCTGATGGTGCCCGGCTATCAAAAGATATAGAATCTGGGGTCTTAAAGGCTTGGAGGTAAATAAGCGGCCATTTGGCTAAGACGCAACAAAGCCCACATGGAAGAAGCACACCAGCCTGTGTGATCACAAGTTATCAAAGAACAAAAAATCATATCATTGTGAATAAGGGAAATGCACATTAGGGACTCAAAGCCCATCTGTTGGCAACTGGACATCCCCTTACGGAAGGGTTGCAGGGAGGATACAAGCCAGTCAGATAAAACAAAGCAACTTTCCTCTAGTTCCTAAATGCTTCCTCCCCACCCACCATCATGATCCCCATTCTGCCTTACAAATCTGGCTAGACCAGAGGATGTACACTGGTACAGATGGGAGTTAGAAACACAGGGAGCCAGGACAGATGATCCCTCAGAATCAGTGCTGAGAGTGGCAATACCTTGAGGGAGGAGAGAGGGTGGGGTAGAAAGGGGGAACTGATTACAGGGATCTACATATAACATCCTCCCTGGGGGGTGGACAACAGAAAAGTGGGTGAAGAGAGATGTCAGACAGTATAAGATATGACAAAATAATAATAATTTATAAATTATCAAGGGTTCATGAGGGAGGAGGGAATGGGGAGGGAAAGGAAAATATGAGCTGATACCAAGGGCTCAAGTAGAAAGCAAATGTTTTGAAAATGATGAGGGCAACAAATGTACAAATATACTTGACACAATGGATGTATATATGGATTGTGATAAGAGTTGTAAAAACCCCCAATAAAATTATTTAAAATAAAATTATTTAAATTTTAAAAGTTCAAAATAAGGATCTTGGAGCCTGGTGGGCTCCCTCCACTTCTGACTTTCTTGTGTCTGAAATGGTTCATTTTATGCACAAAAAGATGGCAGATTTGACCAATCCCTTCATTACAGGGTTTTTACAATTGCAATTAGCTCTGTTAATAATCCCTCACAACAGACTTATATGCCCTGAGTAAAGGTGTGGAGGTCAGACATGCCCCCTCCATCCTGACACCAGCAGTACTGCCCGTGCCACTCTGCTTCCCTGCTGCTTCAGTAATTCATGCCACACCGGCCTTGCCGAGCAATGGACAGGATTCACACGGTGGGGCCTTACTTACTAGGGAAGTTAACAGCACCACAGCCAGGAGTAGTCGACGGTAAGGATTCCATCCTCGGTCCACATCAGCACCACTCCTCAGCCAGCAGCCAAGTTTCTCTTTGGTCCTCAGCCTCTCAAAAACTGAAGGAAACAGGAGGAGGAGGGGGGAAGCATATGTAGCTGCTTCCAAACCAGGAGAGGAAAAAAGAGGTGATGGCAAGGGGTAAGTTCCGTGTAAAGTAAGGAGATGTTTGTGTTATTGCCCAAGGACAAAAGCTGAATCCGATAGTTTCGTGGCTCCAGACCCTGAGGACCGTGAGTGTGCGTCATTTCCGGTGGTTGTGCCATCCTGTTAGTGTGCATTTAAAAGTGGAGTACAGTGGCATCCATCAGGTCAGCGGTTCTCAACCTTCTTCAGGCCACGACCCTTTCATACGGTTCCTCATATTGTGGTGACCCCCAACCATAGCATGATTTTCATTGCAACTTCATCGATAATTTTGCCCCTGTTATGAATTGGGTGACCCCTGTAAAAGGGTCGTTTGACCCCTCCCCAAGGGGTCATGACTCACAGGTTGAGAACCGCTACATTAGCTCGTTGAGACCTCTACTGTCTTTTATGTCAGCTGCTTCCTCATTTACTCCTCCCAATCATTACTGAGAACAGAGAAACCATGATTAAATGCTTCAGCTACATCTCCACTCAAATTTGTCTAACTAAACAGCCCTTACACATAACCACTATTCCAACTAATAAACGGTAAGACTTAAGAGCTTAAAACAGCCTTTTAATTAATAAGTGAAATAATAGGCTCAAGGAAGGCAAGGAATGTGCTCTTGTCCCCAGAGCAAGATTGTGCTCAGGCAGCCTACACAGCCTTCCCGACATGGTGCAAGCCTCCCCTTCCCGCACCACACGTGGGCCTCACTGGTCGCCCAGCTGCAGAGCCCTAGACCACTCCTCACCCTTCTCATTCTCACTCACTGAGGGTTGGTTGGAGCTGGATAAAAACCCAAAGCATCCCGGGTGCTGCGAGTCTCTTCCGACTCACAGTGGCCTGTGTGTGTCAGAATGGAACTGCTCCAGGAGCTCCAAGGCTGGCCTTTCCAAGGGAGATCGCCCGCCTTCCTTCCAAGGCGCCTCCGCGTAGGTTGGGACTTCCAACCCCTCACCAAGAAGTTGAGTCTGAGGCTGCGTAAACCCACACCCGATGTCTTCAAGTTAATTCTGATCCACAGCAACCCTGCAGAGCAGAGGAGAACTGCCCCCACGGGTGGCCCAGGCTGTACCCTTCGGCGGCCTTCCTAGGCTGTACCCCTCTGCAGGAGCTGCCTGCCACATCTTTCTCCTACAGAGCAGCTGGTGGCTTGGACGCTGGCATTTTGGTTCCCAGCAGAGGGCTCAGACTCTGTGCTGCCAGGACCCCTCCGGAGCCCGATCGATCCCTCCAAAATGGCGTCCTAATGGAATCCTGTACTTAGGAGCATTTATTTATCAATGGTGCATATTATAAAATGATCAGGAACCATGTTTGATAGTCACTGTTGAATTCCTAATGCTTAACACAGTATCTGGCACCTGGTAACAGCCATTCAATAAATATAGTCTAACTGAAAGAATGGATAACTTATCATCTGTCTGTTTTTAAATTTTGCTTTTATCTTTCATTTAGGTTATCATAGCCACCCCTGGGCGACTCCTGGATATAATAAAGCAGAGCTCTGTAGATCTCTGCGGTGTAAAACTCGTAGTAGTAGATGAAGTAAGTAGTGTCTTTTTCTTTTCTAAATTGGTTATATAAATATGCATATACTCTGCATATTTATATATATGCATGTGAATTAATTTTATAAATAAATATGCATATAAATGATAAATATATAAATATGCATATACTCTGTGAAAAGTGTGTAGTAGTTCTATAATGTCATTGTGTTGTCCAGGCATTTTCTCTCCCAAAGGGAAAAACAGCAGTTTGGCTATTGTTTTTTATTGCTGTCAGTGTTGGGAGGCTGGCTTCTGGGCAGCACTGCAGCGCAGGCTGACAGTGGCCCTCGAGCTGCCTCTTCCTCCTGGCAGGAAACACAAACTCAGTGGATGCTGTATTTTCAGTGAGAAGACTTTTATTTTATTTTTTAGTGAGAAGAATTGTAAATATGTCAGTTTTGGAAAACACTTAGTTGGGAGACCTTTATTATTTTATCTTTTTATGTAATTCACATACACATTCACAGACTCCTGCCCCCCATTTATTCTGCGACATTGGTTGTACTCCTCACAGTGTCTCGTGAGCCTCCTGGGTCTACGTTGGGTTCCTCGGTTCTGTTTGCCCGGTGTCCTGCCCCTCTGGTCTCCATAGCTTTGCTGCCCGCTGGGTTTTATAAGGTCCGTTGTTCTGAGGAACGTGCTCCTCCCAGGTGCTTCTGTTCTTTTTGTGTGAAAATACATGTGTGCATCTGTAGTTGTGCTTTTCTCTGTTGCACACACAGCATGCCCACTATGTGCTTTCACTTTGCGTAATAAGACAAGGTGTGTTATTTCACAACAGTCCAAGAAGGGTTACGGGAGCCAGCCTGCACTGGACCTGTGTCCTTCCCTCTTGCCTGCAGTGCACATCTGTCCCACAGACACAGGGGGACAGGCTACCCAGCAGGGCCCGGAAAGGTGGGGTGCCAAGTGTTGGCCAATGGTAACAACCTTGCCTGCCTTCTGGGGACCCTACTTAAATAGTTATTGGGCACCAGAGGAGTGTTATGCCCCACACGTTTGGGGTTGGACCATCCTACCTACCATGAGGTCTTGGGGACGTCCTCTACTCTTCCAGAGCCGTGGTGAGGACAAAGGAATGACTGACAGGATCTTACAACCAGAAATGTCATTCAGTCCTTTAAAAAGGCCTGCTAACTTTCCTTCGCACTCCTGGCCAGCTTGCTCATCATTCTATGTATCTGCGAGTAGACTGTTGTTGTTACTGTTCCTTCAGGGGGGTGTGTGTAACAGTGTTTGCCTACGTTGCCTTTAAAGGCTTATGGGACTGCATGCACACATATGTAGGAGAGGGCTTCAGAAAGTTCATGGGAGTGGCGATATGGGGAGGGTGGAGGGAGGGTGGGGTGGAAAGGGGGAACCGATTACAAGGATCTACGTATAACCTCCTCCCTAGGGGATGGACAACAGAAAAGTGGGTGAAGGGAGACATCGGGCAGTATAAGATATGACAAAATAATAATTTATAAAGTATCAAGGGTTCATGAGGGAGGGAGGAAAAGGGAGGGAGGGAGTGGGAAATGAGGAGCTGATGCCAGGGGCTTAACTGGAGAGCAAATGTTTTGAGAATGATGAGGGCAATGAATACAAATGTGTTTTACACAATCGATGGATGTATGGATTGTGATAAGAGTTGGATGTGCCCCTAATAAAAATGGTTTAAAAAAAGAAAGCCCATGGGAAGGTGGAATTAGAAGTTAGTGGAGTTTCCCTCTGACTGAGGCTATTTCTACATAGGCATTTCTAGGCTCAGCATATAAATCCATGGACATCCTAGCGCATCTAGGGAGCAAAGCTATGAAAAGTTGTTAACCACAGCCAATCACAGAGGGAAGGAATGTCTGGGCTTGAGACTCCGGACCATAGTCTCAGAAGATGTCAAGGTCAATTGGCATAGCCTAGCCCACAAAGACAGTGTTCCGCAGCCCACTTTGGTGCCTAGTGACAGAGGTCTTAAAAGCTTGTAAACAGCCATGAGTGTAGCAGCCATTAGTATCTCCCCACCCGGGCAAAGAAGAGGGATGAACATCAAAGAAACAAGTAGTCCAGAGGGCTAGTGGGCCCGTGGACTGCACCTCCACATCCCTGAGACCAGAAGTGTATGGTGACTGGTTCTCTAAAAATAAGAGACCCTGAATACAGTGGGAGGAATATGAGAGCAAGACTCAGGATCATAAAAAAAGACCAGGCTTCCTCAGATAGAGAGGCTCCCAGACCCTCACGTCTACTTTCAGCCTAACAATAGATAGGTCTATGCATTGCTATTGACCATAAGGTTAGCAGATTGAGTTCACTGGCTATGGGGAAGAGATGGAGGCTTTTTATGCTCTCCTAAGTACGTAAAGCCCCAGAGACCCTCCCAGGGGCCACTAAGAGTGGGGTCGACTCAGTGGCGGTGAGCTGTAAGAGGGGACAGCCCCTTAGAACAACCAGCCACATGAAGCAAAAGGGATCGGGCCAGAGGGCAGCCAGCGCAGGAAAGCCGCGTGCACTGGCAGGGGAGACCCAGGGATGCCGTGGAGAGTGCTGCAGCACTGCGGGCACGTGACTCCGCGTCGCGGATCAGTGTGTATGGGTTGCTGACCGCAAAACCAGTTTGTTTTAGCAACGACATCCAAATCACAATACCAAGGTTTTTGTTCTAAAGTGCTGCGAAATCAGCTTTTCCCTGGTGTGGCCTTTTGTTGGAACTGACTTGCGGATCTGACCCACTTCTGACTTACAGCTCTTGGCCGCTAAGCCCACGTTCTTTCATCCTCTTCATCTGGCGTTTGAAGCTAGTTCCCAGCCACCCTCGCTTCTCATCATTTTTGTCTCCTTTAATTAGGAAGCTTTCATCATCACTTCAGGGCTGTGCTCCTCGTTATCCTGCAAAAGCACTATTCCTTCAGCAGGGCTGGAGGAGGAGTGAGCTGGGTGTCAGCACAGCAGCTGGGTAGGCAGAGTGACCAGCTCTGCAGAGGCTTAGCCTCCCCGGGACGTTTTAAATGCCATTCAGGATTACAAAGTGCTGAAAACTTGTTGGAGAGAAAAGACACATCGGGTATACTTGCCTCAAAGGCAAGCACATTATCACCTGTGGAGATAAACTTAAGTGCTAATGGGTGTGATGTAGGGCAGGCAGCATCAAACCTTTGCTGGAAAGAATCAGGTTGTTAGGCTGTGTGCCTGTATGGTCTCCGTAGCAACTACTCAATTCAGTTGTAGGCTAACGAATAGGGGTGACTAGGTTCTAAATAAACTTTATTTTTTAAATAGCCGAATTTGTCCCCAAATCCATAGTTTGTTGGCTTCTGGTGTCAGCTGTAAGTAAAGTAATGAGACCAAATGTGGTCAATGCTTTCTGGTCAGGAAAAATCACGTTGGGTAGAGAATCAGGAGAATCCGTTTAGTTGCACTTGAGCGCAATGACCTCTCCGAATTAAGGAGGTTTGACCTGGGAAGGGATTTTAGAAGCAGAGTTTCTACCCAGGATTCCAGGGAAGGGACTTGACACAAGCTGAGCAGAGCAGTCAGGAGCGCTTGCGTGCGCGCAGGAGGAGGGCTGGGAGAATCCAGGGAAGAAACCTGAAGCCTTCTTGAGAAATCATGGGATTTAAAAGTTGAGTAGTTGGGGTGGGGTCAAATTATAGAGGGCCGTGAAAGAGACACCCAGACATGGGGGTTTGATGTGGGAGACTGCCTAAATTACGGAGTTGGGTGTAGCATGTTGAAAGTGGTGGTTTGGGGAGGTGGTTCTGCTGCTCTGTGCAAGAGACGTGGAAGAAGGAAGGGCCTGCGAGACGGAGACGACTGTCAGGAGCAGGGTGGAGGCAGCGGGAGTTGAGGAGAGGGGCTGACCGGCTGTCCCTGTGGAGGAGCACTTTACACGTACTCTGGGATGACTGACTGGAAGGGAGGAGAACACCTTAGACATGACTCCACCAGTCATGGCTGTACCTGCACTTTTTAGAAAAGGGTATTTGGGTCTTGGTGATGACATCTGAGTTTGGTTTTAGACGCTTTGAATGTCATGTGAGCCCGGGCTGTCAAAGAGGCGACGATCGTATGTAGGCCGCACCAAGTGTGCATAAATCAGAGTCCCTGAGAGGTCGTGGGTTCTGTAAGGGAGGAGGCTTGGAAAGCAGGAGGGAGATGAGGGCGAAGGGCAGGGGCCTGGAGCTTGAGGATGAGGTCTGAGAGACGGGAGGAAATGGGAGAAAGAAGACACTGTTGGGGGAGGGGGATTGGCCCAGCAGTGGTCAGGAATGGAAGGGGGAAGAGACAACTCCTTTGGGACTCAAAGAGCCTGCTCTGTCCCCCAGCATGGCTGCCCTTTGGCGTAGAGGACCCTTCCACCCTCCTCGGGGGACTCCACAGACGGACTTCAGGCTTGCTTTCTCCCGCTGTGTTATGTCGCAGGCTGTGTGTCCTGCTGTGACCCTAGACCCAAGCACCAGGATCCCCCAAGCTTCCTTCAAGCCGACACTCCCCTGGGTGCTCAAGGACTGTAAGGGGTGACAGCCCTCACAGAACCTGGTGGCACAGTGGTTAAGCACTCAGCTGCTAACCAATGTATGCCAGTGGTTTCAAACCACAAGACACCAAGCTGGGTGTGGGGTGCAGTGTGGGAGGGTTGGCGGGGGTGGGGTGGGATCTGCCTCCGCAAATATTACAGCCTTGGATACTCAACCGGGTGGTGGGACTCTGCCCTGTAGGGTCACAGTGAGTTGGAATGCACATGATGGCATGGGACTGGTTTGGGGTTATGACCGAGTTGGGGTCCAGGAATCCATCTGTGGCCGCGGCAGGAGGTTGGGGTGTGGCATGGGGGCGGAGTGGAAGAGGCCCATACAGGTTTAGGCGATTGGAACTAGGGAGGCTGTGGTGTTATCTGCTGTGCGGGATGATAAGTAGTAAGCGTAGTTCTTAGGATTTTCTGTATTTCCCAAGTTTTATACAGTGAACATAATAACTTTTTTAGAAACACCATCGTGTCTTTAAGAATATATAAAAACAAACAACAAAAATAGGTCAAATGAAGCCTGCTGTTGAATCTGCCGGCTGGGAAGACGCTGACAGCCTGAAGGAGAGCAGGTGCAGCGATCTGAGAGGTGTGGAGGACTAGAGCTTGAACCGAGAGTGGAGGTGAGAGAGTGGTGGACGGAGACAGGCCTAGACTACTCTGCCCAGAAACCTGGGTGAGAAGGGGCGCATAGGGGACTTCTTTCTACAGTTAAGAGAAGGCCAACTACTGAGATGCTAGGAGGCATTATTAGGAAAAGCTGGGCTGGAGACAGTATCAAGGAGTCCATGTAGAAAGAGAATGTTTGGAAACAGTGGCAGCAATTGTACATTCCACTTGACGTGGTGGAAATATGGAATGATATCTGTATTAGGTTCCAACTAATAATAATTTTTACAAAGCAAAATATACCAGCATAGCTCTGTGATACTGTGTGTTCCATTCCAGACCACTACAATAAAGTAAACATCACAATAAGAATAAAAAGCCAAAAGAATAAAAAGCAGGGAGCAGTGCTTGAAAGAAGTGGTCCTGGAAGAATTCCATTGTCTTTCCATTTCCTCTTCCACGAACTTTTTAAAGCCCCTCGCATGCACTTAGGAGAGTACAGCCTAGTCTCAGCCCATATTTCAATTAATTATGGAAACTGGAAAACACACCTGCACAAAAACCAAAACCTGCTGCCATCAAGTCAGTTCTGACTCTTCGTGACCCTATTGGGGTTTCTGAGACTGTCAATCTTTACTGAAGCAGTCAGCTCCCCACCTGTTTGGAGGAGAAAACGATGGGTTTGAACCACTGACTGTGTGGTTTGCAGCCCAGTTCTTAACTCACAGCACCACCAGGGCTTTTTAGAAAATGCACAGCCATGAACAACCCTGAGTTTTCTCTGCCCAGCAGGGTTGCCATCGATTGGAATCAATCCACTGGCAGTAGATCTTGTGATTTATAAGGAAACCTAGCGTTTATAGCTACACAATATATCATTGTATGTAAATATGGATGTTTTCGACTGGCACCCTGCTTTTTAACAAGGCGGCTTGTTTTTCTGGGTAAAGATTTCTGCTGTTAATTCTGCCAGTCGTTCCTAGGGTGGCTTGGGGTTCTAAGGCCCCACAGTACTAACTTTCCGATGGTTTTGTTTTAGGCTGATACCATGTTAAAGATGGGCTTTCAACAACAGGTGCTTGACATTTTGGAAAACGTTCCTACTGATTGTCAGACCATTTTGGTTTCAGCCACCATTCCAACTAGCATGGAGCAACTAGCAGCCCAGCTTCTGCAGAATCCTGTGAGAATAACCGCGGGAGCGAAGAACCTGCCGTGCTCTAATGTGCGCCAGATTGTCTTATGGATAGAAGAACCCTCCAAAAAGAAAAAGTTATTTGAAATCCTAAACGTGAGTCCGTAAAGCAGCCCACGCCAGTTCTGCGGCTTGGGTTTACGTTTTTGGCAGCTCTTACGAGAACGGTGCTGAGCTGCAGCTCTTTGTGGGGGTGTTGCGTGATGGACTGCTTGCCCTAGATCAGCATTCTGTGTGTGACACCTGAGCATTGCTCTGTAAATGCAGCCTTGCTTTCCCTTACCACAAAAAGACCTTTACATGTACGCATGGCATAGAAGAATTATTTTCCTTCTTGCAATGATTTCTAGTAATTCGTATACATAAGGTGATAGGGATGATGGGAGTGGGGTGGAGCCGGAGAGACGGGACTCAAGGCTTCTCTGGATTAGTCTGTTCTTGAAAGTAAGGGGACAATATGTGCATATCACAGTTATTGCACTATTCAGTATTAAGTATGTGGTTTTTGTTAACTTTTGAACAGTATTTAAGTTACATTGCTTACATATAACACTTAGGAATTATTTCTGTAACGCTGATGAAATACTGGAGACATGTGAAGGGCAATAGGTTTGACTTCAATTTATCATATATTTCTTTAAATGCTTTTTTTTAAATGCTCATTTTAACAATATGTTTTCCCTCAGTGATACTTATAAACCTACTGATAAACAACTGGTTCTAGATACTATCAGAAAAACTTACCGTCAGTAACCATGCTGCATGAATAATTTTAAATGTATATTTTTCAGGATAAGAAGCTCTTTAAGCCTCCGGTATTAGTCTTTGTGGACTGCAGACTTGGGGCAGATCTGTTGAGTGAGGCAGTTCAGAAGATCACAGGCCTGAAAAGTATATCAATCCATTCAGAGAAACCTCAAGTCGAGAGGAAGAACATCTTGCAGGTTTGGCTGGCATTGAGCATTCTATATTTTTCTCTCCCCTGCAAACCTGTCCTGCGCCATTTTTAAGAGACACCATATTACCAGCTGGCTTTTAAAGTGGGCCCTGTTTGACTAACTCCAAGGAGCTTCATTCCGAAGCATCTGTGTCTTCGGAACAATCAGCTATGTTTTCTGAGAAGGGTGCTCAGAATAGATTACTAATTCAGAACCCACCATTTCTGACATCAGGTCAGTTTACATTGGGACAGAGCGGATTACCTTTAGAAAAGGCTTGTAAATGACTAGAATAAGGGTCGTGGGCCTGGGAGGAACGTGGGAGTCTTGTGTGGCTCAGATAGGTAAGCACTTGACTGCTGTCCTAAAGGTTGATGGTTCGCACACACCCAGAGGCACCTTGGAAGAAAGGTCTGGTGAGTTGCTTGTTTCCAAAAGGTCACAGCCTTGAATGGAGCTCTGTCCCAGTCTGAAACACCTGGTATTGCCCTGAGTTGAAATTGGTTCAATTGGCGATTGGGCAGGGAGAGAGGGGAAGGTTCATATGCTCTCTGAGTAAATGGCGATCTGTGCTTATTGAGGCAGTGTTGCAGCAGCAATATTATTGAAGCAAGCACTGAACAGAGAACAGGTGGCTGAGCCAAACAGACCATATACAGTCAACTCTGCAGTAGCCGATGTTGCTCCTTTGTACAGGGCCTGCTGGAAGGAGACTATGAAGTTGTGGTGAGCACAGGCGTCCTGGGGCGCGGCCTGGACTTGATCAGCGTCAAGCTGGTTGTCAACTTCGACATGCCTTCCAGCATGGATGAGTACGTGCACCAGGTAAGGAGGCTTCCGGGGTTCCCCTGCTTGGTTCCTGAGGGCTTTTTCCAGTAAGGTGTTATCAACAAAAAAGTTAAAAAAAAAAAATAGGACCCAGAACTTTATATATCTTTGCTTTAAAATACATATGGATATAAATTAACTCTTGTTTTTGAAAACTCCTCACAAGGGGGCTTCACAAAGTTCTTGGGAAACTGCACAGAGAATGGGATATTTTTAACCAATTTTTGAAGCACTTTCATGTATGCCTGAAATGTTTTGAAAAATGATTAGAGGTAAGAAACCAAAAAAGTTAATTTAGAGGGTCCAGGGAAGGGAGGGAAAAAAATTGTTGTTGTTGTTTTTAAGTAAATCTTAGGTTTAGTTTTATGTTCTTTAATTTTTTCTTATAAATGAGCATATTAATGGCTTTGTAATCAGGAAAAATTCCCATTTAAAGTCAACACCAACAGAACTTTGTGTAGGGAGATTGTTTTAAGTTTTTTACTTCTGGCCAAAATAAAATAGATCCTTCAAAGTATTTGTTTTTTGGGGAATCTTGTCTTCATCTGCTCTTCCTATCCTTATTCGTTCTAGTCTTTCACCTGTTAAAGGTTTGCTCTCTTCCTTTACGGCCAAAGGTAACAGTAGCTCTTCTTTCTAACAGAAATCGAGCCTTCTCTGAGCGCCGCCTTATCTCCCCGACTGCTCCCTGTCTTCCTCCTCCGGCATCACTTACAACCCCTTCAAGTAGAGCCTTTCTCCCCTGTTCTTAGTCACCTCTGAATGCCGCTTTCACTTGAATCGCCACTGAAGTGCTTTTAGCATCTTTAATGCACTGTCGCTTTGCTCTCTACTCCGACTTAATGTGCCACCTCATTTGCGTGCACTTTGGGAATTGTGTATTCCACGGGAATTGGGTATTCAAGTAACTCGCTTATTTTTTCAAATTTTTGTTTTAATCATTTTAGATGCTGGTTTTCTACCATATTAAAATATTTTATCTTTTCTGCTTCTGAAATAGTGTCTGCTGATTAGAATAATTTGGCCTTGTCTTGAAGTCCCGGAGTCAGCCTAAATTATCCACAGTGCCTTCATGACTTGAGACAGTAAATCTGTAGGGGTTCCCACCCCGACTCAGAACAGCCCCCAATTGCTGCTGGTTTTCATAGTTGAAGTACACATATATTGTTGTTAGGTGCCGTTGAATCTGTTCTGACCCATGGTGACCCTATGTACAACAGAACGAAACAGCATAGTCCTGGACCATAGTGTTACTATGCGTGAGTCCACTGTCACAGACCCTGTGCTAGCCCATCTGGTCAAGGGTCTTCCTCTTCTGATGACCTGTGTTAGCAAGCATGATGGTCTTGTGATTCCTGCACCTTTGTCAGCTTGCCTTGAGTGGTTACCAGTTAACTCTACAGAGAATATCAGTGCATATCGAGTTTCGTGGAGGACGAGCCCCTCGGCGAGAGGCTGCAACAGTTGTGAGGATGGCGAAGGACCAGGCAGGCTTTCCTTCCTTCTGTTGTACACCGGGTCGCGACGAGCCAGAACCGGCTCACAGGCACCTAACAACACGTCTGTCCATACTTTTTACACAAATGGAACTGTTTCATACCAGCTCTTTTACTTTGTTAAAGACATGCTTGCCATCTTTCTTTATCCGTGTGCATGAAGAGCTCACTGAGCAGATGATCACATGTATTGAGGAGGAGCCCCAGGCTCGCACGAATTGTTAGCCCTGCACCGCCAGCCCCCGGAAACCACAGCCACAAACAGCGCCACCACCCAGCTATGCTTTACTTCATTTGCCCTCTTTGAAGATGTTGATGCCTTTGCGCGGTGATTGATGAGACAGCTGTCCTGTTCACTAACCATTCTTAGGAAGGAACGTGCTCTCCAGTGTCATTAACTAGTGCCGCGGGACATCCCCGCCCCCTCTCTCTGCTCCTGGGGTCAGGCCACTAGACTGGAACTGTGGGGCAAAGGCACACTTCTTCTTCTTCTTCTTTTTGGCACACTTCTTTAAAGGTGTCCTAGATGTTCCTATGTGTCTGTTTTTAATTTGGGAGGCTCCTGAGGAGACAATTCAGTATTTTTTAATTTACTATAAAAAAACAACATAAGTGGAGACTTTTACATGTTTTGTTAACAGCTTTAAACCTCAATTTTTAAAAATCTCAATATAAATTATATCTCAATACATTTACCAACCGTCATGTACCAACTATGCAATTCTTCCATTTAAAGTGTACAGCTCAGTGGAGTTTAGCTGTTGTATTCGTCTGGGTACTTTAGAGAAACAAATCCACAGAAACTCGTGTATAAGAGAGAGTTTTATATAAAGGGTAAGTGCACATCAAGAAAACATCCCTACCCAGTGCTGCCTAAGCCCACAAGTCCAACATGAACCCATATGTCCAAGTCCAATCCACAAAGTCCTCCTCCTTCTCAAAAAAAAAAAACACACACTATGACGCCAACTGCAGGAGGAAAGCTGAGTCAGTGAATATGTAAGCATCTCTCCACATGGCTGCTCCAGCACCCAGGGCTGCATCGGGGTAGGTCCATGTGGCTTCTCCTCGGGGATGCCCTGCAGGAAGTGAGCCTCTCCAGCTGAAGCAGGCAACTGGCTAAGGCAGCTGCACCCTGGTCCGACCACAAGAGAACTGAGAACTAGAAGGGTGAGGCTCGCCAAGCCATTTTCCCTCTGCCTTTCAATTAACCCACATGTGTTTATCGGCCAGGTTGACACAATAAACTAATTACCTCAGCTGTGCAATCAGCCAACACCAATTTTAGAAAATGTTCATCACTCGGGAAGAAAGCCTGTCCCCATTAGCAGTCGCTCCGTTCCTCCCAAGCCCCCCAGCCGAGACAACCATTCACCACTATCCAGCTCCGTCAATGCCCCCGTCCCAGAGGTTTCATCGAATGTCTTCTGTGGCAGTTTTTTCATGTACATTACTATTTTTAAGGTTCTTCCATGTTGTGCTATATAGCCTTTCCTTTGGTTGCACACTGATATTTCTGGGTGTAACCATATCATATTTTATTCACTTACCGATGGATGAACATTGGGTGGGAAGCACTATGCTGTCGTTCCAATACAAGTGTCTGCATGAGTGTCTCTGTCTTTTTATTTCTCCTGGGAGATGGACCTGGGAGGAGAGTGGCTGGGCCATATGGGAACCCTTTGTTTAACTGTTTGAGGGACGCCCCCCCAAGCTGGTTCTCATGCTGGCCTGCGAGCAGTGTGAATCCTCAGTCGTGCTAATGAATGTGAGGTGATAGCTCACTGCAATCAGTTTCAGAACATGTTCTTCCCGTACACATTGTTAGCTCCCCCAGTAGGAAGTCTTTGTCATGACACCCCTCCTGCCCCCCAGACTCCACAAAGACCTATAACTGAGACTCAAATTCTATAATCAATAGATCATTTTGCTATATGTGATAACTTGTTATTTTCTATTTTGTTAAGATACACTGGTGCTTGGCACCCCACTAAAGTAATTTCACAAGTATATTTCAACCCCAGATTGAAAAAGGCTATCCAGTTGATGTCAATCTTATTAAAACTTTTAAAAATAATGGTCTTTGTTTCTTGTCGTGAGGCATTAAGATGTGCTTATACATTGTGGAACTCTGCTTTGCATCTCTTTGTAGGTTGGAAGAGCAGGACGTTTAGGGCAAAGAGGAACGGCGATTACGTTCATCAATAACAATTCCAAAAGACTTTTCTGGGATGTTGTAAAAAGGGTAAAGCCCACAGGAACCATTCTCCCCCCGCAGTTACTAAACTCCCCCTACCTGCACGACCAGAGGAGGAGAGAGCAACAGAAGGTGAGCCAGGCCCAGAGCAGCCTGGTTACAGGAGCCAACCTCATGGACATTATTAGAAAGCACGATAAAAGTCATTCTCAAAAATGATGTGTTGTACCTACCGTGATAAAAGTTTTATTTTTTATTGTTAGCACAGCTTCTGTATATTGTTACTGTACGATGTAGGAGTAAGTGGGATATGTACATGAACTAGAAGACTTTGAAGCTATAATTTTCTTTAATTTAATGGAATACTTTTATAGCAATGTTATATTTACTTCTCTTCCTAATTCTCAGAAATTAAAAACAGCTTTATAAAATTCATTGCTAAATAGAATGTTTTTCTCCTTTTGAAAAGAAACTTTTAAAAACTTTTTTTCTTCCAGCAAGTGTTTCTTAAAGCTACTCTGAGAACCAGAAACCTCCACAGGAAGAAGTCTGCCTCGGGGGGTGGTGGCATTTTGTTTAATACCCCATGGGCACTGGGATTATTGTTGATTGAAAACAACTGATAGAAAGGAGAAGAAATGGTCAGAACTGCTTGTAAACGATCAATATGAAATATGGTTGGGGGGGCAGGGTTGGGTTATTTTCCCTTCAAATTTTGTTAGTATTTAATATGGACTGTTTGTGAAAATAATATCAAATCATGTTACTGCTACTTTGCTATTATAGTTTTAGATTCATATGACTTTGCTAATTCAAGTAACAGTTTTAAATACTGGAATGGATAGGTATCTGGCTTTGATCCACCTATATTTTCATTTATTGAAAAACGTGTAGCATAAATTTGGAAAATTCAGGTCGTCAGCAGATGTGGGCGCTTGAGCTCTATTGCTTGGCATCCTCCTCAAGGGAGTGGGAGGCTGGTGAAGGGCAGACTAGCGGTTCTGACGGTGGTTCGGTTGTGTGGTCTTCACCTGAAGTTGGGGTGAGGCCAGAGGTTTCCCAGGGGTGTCTAAACTGTAAGGACTCCAGCCGCGTTGCCTGTCGCAGGTTCATTATGAAGATTAAAGATAGCAGTCCACGGCCCGTTACCCCACCGTGGTTTCTGTTGCGTGGGGAGTATGTTTAGTTTTCAGGGAACAAGGGCCAGCCAGCTATTAAGGAGGCAGGGCCCTGTAGCAGAGGGTACATTGGAGGCTGACAATTTTGATGCTCAGCTCAGGGGATGGGGAGCGGGGGGCATGTGTAAAGGGTAGGAGGAGGGGTACCATCAGCTCTCTCCACTAGGGATGGGCCCGGGTGGCGCAGTGGTCATGCACTGGACTGCTCACCCACAGGGTCCGCAGCCTCTTCCAGGGAGAAGGGATGAGGCTTTCTGTTTCAGAGCTCCAGTCTCCGAAACCCACGGGGCAGTTCTGCCTTGTCTGCGGGGTCACTGTGAATCAGAATAGACTTAAAGGCAGTGAGTTTGAGGGTTGGTTTTTTGGTTTGTTTGATTTTCCTCCCATTAGCTAGAGAACGGTGTAAAATAATGAGAAGTTGGACAAAAGATATTAACAGATCCCCTGAACCGTCGGTTTTTGTTTCGTTTGAGTAGGGGCATTTCTTTATGCCGTGAGTGCTTTCAAAACTTGGAGCTACTTTTGAAATTGAAAAGTAAAATTGAGCAATTTTTTGGAACTTTAGAGCTAGAGGCTAGGTTTGTTCTCTGTTTTAGTAGTGAGTGCCTTTGGGAGTGGTCTGAGACCCAGGAAGCGTCCATTTTGCTCTGTTCCAAAGGCTTTGAATTGTTCATACCGTGTGTGCAAACAATTGGTATTAGAGATAAGAAGGAGTTGTACGATTTTACTATTTTAAAACCTCGATCAGATTTTAAATTATCAAAGACCACGAGTGTCCAAGAAAGACCCATCCGACTCTAGTTGTTATACAGACTAACCCTTAACCTTACAGGGCAGATGAGTGAGCAGTCGGGTAGCCAGGCTCTCGTGGGCCACTGAGCTCCAGTTACTGGACATGTGACCTTGGACACATTTAATAGCCTCTGTGCCACGGTTTCCTCAGGTGGTGAGGGGGAATACGCCTGTTAGTTTAAGTGGTCGCACAGTGCTTTTAAGGGCTGAGAGTGTCAGTTATAATTACTAGAGGAAAGAGCAGTTTTTCAAGAGACTCGAGCTGGTTTATAAGCAAAATCAGAATGACTTGAGAAAGAAGGCAACTTTGCAAGTCACCATTTCTGGAAGATGATGTTTAAATAAAAACCAATGAATATTGGTCTGAACAGCATCTCATTGGTTAGCGGCGATTCCTGGCAGTCTGGATTCTTGTCCCAACCGCCCACCTGTGCTCACGCTGTCCTTCAGTCATTCCTCATGGCCTCTTCACACCAGTCTCTGCCCTCCTTTTAACTGTCTCCTGCGTTGCTGAGCACGCTCCTTGAAGTTTCCCTTCCATGCAGCACCCGACCACGGAGAGAGCAGCAGCAGCACCTGCCTGCCAGGCTCATTCTGAAGCTTCAGAATCGTCGTCTGTCTGAAGCGCCCAGTGGGACAGCCACTTGCTGCGGAGTCACGCCAACTCCTGGTGACCCGTGTGTGTCAGAGGCAGGCTTTCTGTCGCGAGTTTTCAGAAGGACCTCATCAGCTCTGTCGTAAGGCACCGGGGTGGGGGGACCTGGAGCCCAGTCTTTGGGTTAGAAGCTGAGCTCTCGCCATGTACATCTCGCAGAGACTCCCTCCCCAGGGCAGCACTCAGCTACTGAGCCCGCCCCGCCTTTTCTCCTGCGTCTCACCTCTTGGCCTCGTGCTGCTGTTTCTTAGAAATTTTATTGCGTATTGCTTTCCTCCCCAGGCCTTTTGCTTCTTACCCTGTAAGGCCACGTTCTTACCTTCGCCGGGAAACCTCTCCTTCTCTAGCATCTCTGCCTCTGTCACCGAGGGGCCTAGGCCACTGGTTTCCTCAGGTGTTTCACACACCAGGCCATCACCGTTTTTAACCGAAAACGAATCCGAATCCCAGTGTTGCTAATAGGTACGTGTGTATTTCACCTAAAGGTGTTATTTTTTTTAAAGCTGCCATCTGCGATCATTTCGTGAGAGATGGAGCATGGAATGTAAGCAAGAAAGTGGGGCGTGTGCACGTGCACAGTTCTTTCCGAGGAAGGATCGACGGCGATCTTAGACCAGTTTAATGAACAACTAAATAATAGGCTTCTGTGAACCTTGTGCAGTTCAGCATTGTAATTAGCTGAAAAAAGGAGTCCATACGTACCCATTGGCGTTGCTTTTGCCTCTCCCAGTAGTCGTATTACATGATTGAAGTGCTGAACACAAATTGTGTTTTATTGCCACATAGAAACAAACATGCTTTACATATCAGATGCTTCATGCCTGCAATTAAAGGTGACTTTCAGACACAACGTTCAGTGCTGCTCTGAGATCTCTTCAATGTCATTCGATTAGTATTCCTAACACCAGGTACATTTTTAAATTCAATTTTGTTTTCCAAAACGTTAACATTTTTTGTGTGTGGTCTTAGAATAGCTTCACAAAGAACATTCCCACATATTTAAACTGTGACTCATACTGATTCGTTCCACTTACTTTAAATAAATATTTTTTCCTCATAAAACTGCTCTTGACGGGCAATACTCTGGAATAAACAGAAACCCCCTCTTGTTGCACATGCGCAATGCCAGACAAATCCCTCCATAAACGTAGGTAGCGGTGGTACAAAAGGTGACTGGTCATCCAAGGTGACTTTGCTGGCAGCTACAAGTAAACTGACTCCAGACAGATAGGACTCTTTTGTTGTCTCCAAGGCATGCTTCGGATGACCTGAGAGGCTCTAAGGCCACAACGTGGAAGCCAACCAATGATAATGAAGTGAACACAGTTCTGTTCTGCCGTTACCCGGGGGACCCGCTCCAGGGGACAGCACAAAGTGGGGAGTTTGTCAGAATCAGGTGAACCCAAGAGGAAGTACAGAAATATGGACGTGTCTCATTGGCCACATTTCAGCTTTATGACAGTTTGCACAACATCCCTCTTTGGCTCATGGCCTCTCCGATGAAAACTTGTCACAGGCAAGCTCAAGAAACTGGCTTCCACTTACAGTTCTTTTGCTTTTTCAGTTTCGGCAGCTTCATCATGATCGCTAGACTCTTACTTTGCCCACCTGTAGAACAAGAAGGGCTGCTCTAAGGCGCTTTGAGTCTTCAAACCTATGTCTCCTGTGCTTCAGACAGTTACGTATCTGTCTCCATGTCTGGAATTTGTATGGAAATTGTAATGGGTATGGGTGGGTGGGCTTAAGGGAGGAGGGCAATTAGGGATAGAATAAGAATGGTCAGGGTCATTTTTCAAAGTTTTGAAAATGTTGGCAACATGTACAAATGTGTTTGATACAATTATACAATTGATGTATGGATTGTTCTAAGAGCTATAAGACCCCTCGATAAAATGATTTATTAATAAAAAAGATCATTATTGAAACCAGGTGATGGGGACGTGAAAGTTTATTAATAGCTGGTCTATATTGGATGTATTTGAAGTATTTTCTCTTTAAAAACTCATGTAAGTAATTGTGAGCGTGCCCTGGTGTAAATGCTTGCAACTTTCTGCTGAACCTTTTGGCTTGAATACTTAGCATCACTTCAGATTCACCACATCCGAGCCAAATGTATCCCCTCCTCACAAAAAGGCTACTTCCCTTCCCTGGCTTCCTTGTTGCCTGTGGTACTGCCTCACCCTCCCCCCCCCCCCCCCCCCGCCTCCCACCCCCAGTTCTGCTCAAAAGGCTCAGTGTTTCATCACTTTTGCTCCTTAATCTTCCCATCTGCTTTGTCACCAAATCCTGTGGGTTTTTCTCTCAAAATGTCTGCATCCCTGTCCTGCCACCAAACCCAGAACTCACCTCAAATCTCAATTGCAGTAGCAGCCTCTGATTGGCCAGTCTCACTCCAGGAGCCTCTGCCCCTGCCCCCACAACACCCCTCCAGCCCAGTGCAAGGGGCATATTTCCCCCTTCAATTTGATGTCGTTCTTTCGGAGAAACCTGTGCTGTTTCCTGTGGTCCCTATAATTAAGTCCAGGTTCTTTTGAGGGAAGTTGAGACTCAGCATCATCTATACTCCACAGCAAGGTGTTCTACACCTGTGGGTCATATCAGACACTGGGCACTGTTGATTGCGGGCTAACAGTTTATCAGCTCTTCCCTGAATCTTCACAGTGCACATTAACTGAACTGACGGCAACCAGGAATTAGTGTGCCACTGATGCGCTCCCAATTCCATTGGGCTTCTAACTTCAAGGTCAGCAGTTCGAAACCATCAGCTGCTCCACGGGAGAAAGACAAGGCTTTCTACTTCCATCAAGAGTTAGTCTCGGAAACTCACAGGAGCAGTTCTCTGTCCTACAAGGTCACTAGGAGCATGACTCCACTTGATGGAAGTGGAATTGAGTTTTGACGCGCCCTCATCAGCCCAGCGCATCTCAAGAAACAACCTGACGATTTTTAACTCAAGAGGGGAGTGGTTTTCAGTCTTTCTCTTCATACTATGAATTCTGGTGGCATTTACATTAGCGTTACAAGAGAATGAAAGGATGGTGAGGGCTAAGAATCAGAAACGTAGTAAAAGCGGGTTCTGAATGTAGGGCAGCATTTTAGAACCACTCAAGTTGCCGTGACAGATGGAGCAATGAAGCCCCATCAGAAGGCGCCCTGGTGGTGGTGTGGCTGTTCAGCACATCTTGCTCGCTGAGCAAGACCAGCCACTTTCTACTGGGAAGGGGTCCTGGGGGCATAGGGCTGCTAACTGCAAAGTCAGCAGTTAGACACCACCAGCTACTCCTTGGGGGAATGAGGAGGTTTTTCTGAGTGACAATGGCCTCGGGCACCGCAGGGGAAGTGCTCTTCTGTCCTACAGAGACCTGTGAGACAGTTTTCACCTCCTGGGAATGCGTTTTTGTTCTTATGGAGACACAGCGTGGCAGGCTGCCTTCCTAAAGATTCATGAAGTCCATAAAATATGCATTAGGGAGGGGGTATTAGAAAATGTTTAAACAATGCCATGTTTTTTAAGTCACCTTTCCACTATACAAACTGAAAGAACTCATATACGGTAACATTTTGCCTTGATATATGCACACGCATGCTCCCACAGAGAATATCTTTGGAAGAATATCACACATGCGGAAGACAAATGTAGCAAGTGGTCTTTGGGGGGAAGGGGAATAGGGAACTTACTTTCGCTCGGTGTTTTGCATGTGTAGAGTTCATATGTATAGGTCAGTGGTAATATGGAATACCTTTAAATTCTCTTGAATTTGGAGATAGAAGAAGGGAAGTGTAAAGTGTGTGTTTTAAGTAATAGGCTTCAATTTAGTTTATGGAAAAATAGTGTTAGGTTAAGAAGTAAAATAGCTTGTATAGTTGCACTTTCATTCATCAATATTAAGTAGTCCACATAAGATCCCACCCAATGTCTGTCTGTCATATGAGGGGGCACGAGTGGTGCTATGATTCTAGCCAGCACGCCCTCGCGGCTCACATGCCAGCAGGATCACCCATGGTGGGACAGGTTTCAGCAGAGCTTCCAGAGTAAGACAGACTGGAAGGCAAGGCTTGGTGAGCTAACCAGTGACACTCCGTGGATCACGGCAGAATACTGTCTGCTACAGTGCTGGAACACGAACCCACAGGCTAGGAAAACTAACAAGCCAACGGTTATCCTGGAGTCGGACTAGAACTATGCTCCCAAGGGTCCCAACACTCACTGTTTCAGAGGTAGATTGCCAGGACTCTCTTCCAAGGGGCCACTGGCTAGGCTTGAACCTCCCACCTTTCAGAGAGCAGCCACGTGATAAAAACACAGACGTACCCAGTAGCTGCAACAATGGACTGAGGACGCAAGACTGTGCAGTGTTTCCTTCTGGTCTATGTAGGGTTGTCATGGGCCAGAGTTCACAGATGGCAAGTAATAGGAATCTATAAACTGATACGATTTAATTCAAATCTTTAATGAATAAAATAATTTACCTTAATGCTGTTCCAAAACCAAAAGCCAAACACTACCCATTGAGTCCATTTTGACTTGTAGTCAATAAAATAGAATAGAAATGCTCCTTTGGGCTTCCAGGGCCTGTAAATTAGTGTGTTAGTCTGGGTCATTTAGAGAAACAAATCCACAGAAACTCACTTATAAGAGAGTTTTATATAAAGGTTAAGTGCACATCAAGAAAACATCCCAACCCAGTGCTGCCCAAGCCCACAAGTCCATTAGCCCATATGTCCAATACTAATCTGCAAAGTCCTTCTCCATCTTACAAAACACCCACAATGACGCCGACTGCAGGAGGAAAGCTGAGTCAGTGAGCATGTAAGCATCTCAGCGCTGGCAGGGGTCTCCATGCAGCTGCTCCAACACCTAGGGCTGCATCAGGGTAGGCCCATGTGGCTTCTCCTTGGAGATGTGAACCTTGCCAGCTGCAGCAGGGAACTGGCTAAGGCAGCTGCACCCTGGTCTGACCATCAGAAAGCAAGACACCCAAGAACTTGAAAGGCGAGGTTTACTGAGACATTTATCCCTCTGCCCTTCAATTCATCCCACGTGTGTTTGTCGACCAGGTTAGCACAATAAACTAACTACCTCAATCAGTGTTTCTTAAAGTGTTTCTCTGAGTTGGGGCATACTGGAACAATTCAAAGTAGGATATATAGCCCACCCCCAGTGGGATGAATAATAGAAATATGGGTGAAGGGAGACAGCAGGCTGTGTAAGACATGATATAACAACAATAATATATAATTGATCAAAGATTCAGCAGGGTGGAAGGGTGGGGGAGACGGGGAAAAGAGAAGCTGATACCAAGGGTTCAAGTAGGAAGAAAATGTTTTGGAAATGTTTATGGCAACATATGTACAAGTGTGCTTAATACAGTTGAATGATGGATTGTCATGAGATTTTTAAAAATCCCCCAATAAAATTATTAAAGATTTCTTCTGATCCTGATATCACATTCTTCTTCATATAATCCAGTATCTCTGATTATTTTCCAAGCACCCAGATTGAATAACTATGGTTAGAAGATACAACCCTGATGCACACCTTTTTTGATTTTAAAACATGCAGTACTAACTTACTCTGTTCACGCAACTGCCTCGATCCATATACAAATTCCACATGAGCACCAGGAAGTGGCTGGAAACCGCTATCTTCCCCAGGGAGTCCATAGTTCCTAGTCTTTTCACCTTCTTTGGATGTTTCCTGCATCATTCAATAGAGTCTTACAATATTGCAACTTGAGGCTTGAATTTCTTTTAATTCTTTCAGTTTATAATCTGCTGAGCTTGTTCTCTCCCTTCTGTGTTTCCAACTCTAGGTCTTTACACACTTCATTATCTTATTTTACTTAGTCTTCTTGACCTGCCCTTTGAAACTTTTTGTTTAGATCTTTGACTTTACCGTATCTTCCATTTGCCTTAGCTACTCTACAATTTAGAGCAAGTTTTCAGTCTCTTCTGACATCCACTTTGATCTTTTCTCTTTCTTGTCTTTTAAATAATCTTCTGCTTTCTTCCTGTGTGATGTTCTTGATATCATTCCACAGCTCATCAAGTCTTCTGTCATTATTATCTAATGCATCAAATTTGTTCTCGAGATGTTCCCAAAAATTTAGGTATGATCTACTCAAGTTCATATTTTTGTCATCATAGCCTTTTGCGAACCAGGTACCCAGCATTTAAGCTCTAATCCCATTCCCTCCTCTGACTTTGGAGTTTAGTATTCATTCTTGGGTCACCCAGGCCGGTGTAGTTCATACAGACTTAGCTTGCACCTCACTTAGATGGCTACTTGTTTTAAGACAAGTTTTAAGGCCCTAAACATTGTTATTTCTGATAACCTGGATCCATCTAATTTCGTCAGAGTTTTGCTATAGCACCCCTATCTTCATTGATCTCTTCAAGGATCCAGTAGAGGCACATGACAAGAACTACCATATATACTTGTGTATAAGCTGAGTTTTTCAGCACAAAAAATGTGCTGAAAAACTGGGGTTCGGCTTATACACAGGTCAGTGGTACCCCAGTGAGGACAACTTCTATGATGACCTCACACCAGCTGAAGTTCTGCATTGGGATATGGACGATGATGAGGAATCCAGTTTTGAAGGATTTTAACGCTACATTTTAGCTTGATTGCTGATTGAGCTCAGGGAATAGTACTCTTAAGGTATCATTGTTGATAACTTATTGTTTTTATTGACCCTATTTTCCACTTACTGTGCTGGTTTACTAATGTTAAATGACTTCTCCTTTTATTTATGTTTTTTTTATTTAAAATAAATATTTAAATACATTACCCCACTGATGTCTCAATTTTTAGTAATTTTATTTTCATTTGTTTTGATTATTGAAACTCACCAATAGCTTCTGCATTTTCCACCCTAGGCTTACACTCAATCAGTTTATCTGGTTTCCCAGGTAATAATTAGGTACCTCGGCTTATACTCAGGTTGGCTTATATTCGAGGATATACGGTAATTGTTCTTAGATTAGGGCTCTGACCATGTGTGAGCTCAAAATCCTTAATCCTATGTATTGTTTATATGTGTTCCTGGTCCACGTTAGATACATCATTATCATTTTATTGAGGAACTTTATAAATCATCCCCATGGAGCATATGGTCATTCTAAAGATAGTATCATTAATATAGTCAGTGATGGAGAATTTAAAATACTGTTGAGAAAAAGAAAGTCTACATGTGTAGGACAGCTTTTTAGATGAAATTACATGGATTGTTGACTTGTACAGATTAAAATGGACACTATTTACAGAAACAATGACGATAGGACAGAACTTTTAATAACGCTTGTTCACAAAGGCAGAACTATGCCTGCTGGACTAAAGGTTGTATAAAAATAGCAAATATATATAGTAGTCTTAAGTTGCTATTGGGCACTCTTAAAGCAAGAGATTTGAATCAAAGTCCAATGACTTCCAAATTCATAACCTTGGGATGGTACTCATCTGCTTTGTCTCATACTAGGGCATTTCAGCCTTAAGTCCAAGGGAGTAGTTGAGATGCAGGTACGTTTAAGGTAAAGACCAGTTAACTTAGTGGGGTTTCCAACTCAAATCCTTCTCATGTAGCCTATGAAAAATATCATGGATCTCAAAAGGGTAGAGTCTAACATCCCAGTAGTCTACATAATCCATGGCCTAAGGAAGTCACCAAGGGCTGGATAGAAACGAGGTCCAACATACCTGATTAGGAACATAATCCTGGGTGTATTCTCCCCTGGGGGATCCATAAGAGTAATGTTAAGCATTTTTCCTAATGGCAGGTGGCCCCTCCTGGTTTACGCACCAACAGAAGTGAAATTGCTTTCTCTGAGACACACGTGTGTCTGCCCCACGTCTGGATTTTACTTTCTGTAAATGTTCACGGAGCACCCCGGTAGGAGTGTCTGTTGATTGGGGATAACCTCAGACCAACGCTACGTGGCAGGCCAGATTGCTCTTCTCCTTCTCCCCGCAACCTAGGAAACTCACCCCAGTGGAATCGAGGCTTCCTGTCGAAGTGGTTTTTAGGATGTGCCAAATTAAGGGATACCACATTAGGCAGGCACACCACCTCATTGCTTGGAGTCCAGATTAGAGGATTACATGAGCTGAGAAGAGATGCCTGCCTTTGTCTCTGTGTTTACCCTCCCAGTAGTGATCTCATACAACATTTGTCCTCTTGTGCTTGGCTTACTTGCCTCAGCAGGTTGGTTTCCAGGTCCATCCATGAGGGGAAGTATTTCCCGGTTTCATCACTGTTTCTCAGGGATGCATAATATTCCATTGTGTTTATATTCCAGAGCTTCCTTTTCCGGTCCTCTACTGATGGGGTTTGGGCTTTTTCCAGCTTCATGCTCTTGTGAACTGCGCCACGATGAACATGGGAGAGCACACATCTGTTTGCGTTCTGTTTCTTACTTCTTTGGGGTACACACCAAACAGAGGTATTGCTGGGGTCTATGGGATTTCAATTCCCAGTTGTTTTAGGTAGCATCATATCAATTTCCACAGAGGCTATCCGTGTTCACAAGCCCCCGGCGGTGGATCAGAGTTCCAGTCTCTCCACACCCTCTCCAACATTTGTTGTTCTTTTTAGACTGGGCTATTGTTGTGGGCATAAGATGACTCTTCAGGGAGACGGCGGACAGTGTAAGGTAGGACAAAATAATAATAATTTATAAATTATCAAGGATTCATGAGGGAGGGGGAAAATGAACTGATACCAGGGACTCAATCAGAAAGCAAATGTTTTGAGAATGATGATGGCAACAAATGTACAGATGTGCTTGACACAATGGATGGATGTATGGATTGTGATGAGTTGTACGAGCTCCCAATAAAATGATTAAAAAGAAAGAAGATGACGGCTCATCATTGTTCTATGCGCCTCCTGTCCTGGATGGCTACCGATCATGTGCATTTTTCCCACAGGTCTGTTAGTCATTTGAGTGCCATTTCTGGTGAACTGCCTGCTTATGTCTTGTGCTTACTTTTCAATTGGATTTTTTTTTCTTATTGAGGTGTTTCAGAATTCTAGAGATTTTAGTAACTAGTTCCTTGTCCGTGGTGGTGTCATTGCTAAAGATCTCCACCACCCCCACTAACCCCCACCCCTATGGACTCTCATTCTACTCTTTTAATGAAGTCTTTTGATGCACATAAGTGTCCTATTTTTAATAAGTCCCAGTTATTTATTATGTCTCCTGTGTGCGCTTCCTTTATTACATCTGGTAGTGTCCACAAACTTCTTGAAGACCCTCACAATATTCTTGATTGGAATTTTTTACTAACACTACTAGGGAGGGGAAAACAAAAAACACAAGGTGGCTAGAGCTGTAATGGAGTGGAGGAGCTGAGGTAATAGCACCCTTTAAATAGACTCAGGTTATTACCCACAATTCAGGGCTACTGGTGATGCTGGTGGCTATGGCTCATCTAAGATAAGGGCCTTAGAATTCCTTTGTAATGAAGTAATAAGGGCTGTTTCTCTGGCAGTCATAGGAAAAGGAATCTAGTAGACCAAAACTGAATTAGTGACTCGTTAAGGAGCCAAACAATGGCACAAACCTTCCAACTGTTCAGCAAATGGCAACAGATAACTCCCACTGCTCTCGAATTCCCAGGGAGTCAAGCAGTGTCCTAGGTTGATGACTGCTTGAGATGACTGACCTGTTGGAATCCTCACCGATGTTTTGTGAGGCGGATGTTCTCTTCAGAGAGGCCGCCTCACCCAGACAGATTGAGCAGTGTCTGGAACCCCGTCGCATGCCGACTTGTGGAACAGCAAGGAGGCCGTACAGCTTACTTCCTCTTTAAGAAACCTGGGATTTGGATATTTCCATCACTTCTCAAAGCAGAGACCACATCCTCTATGGGAAGCAAACCAGAGCTGAAGAGACCACGTGGTTGGCATCTTCTCTCTTCCCTTTCTCTTGCCCCTGAGAGAGAAGGTATAAATGTCCGGGACTCAAACCCAGGCAGATTTCTTTGTCCATCTGTGCACAGATGTGCAGCCAGACTGCTCCCTAGAAGCGAGGCTAGCGACACTTCATCCCATGTAATTCGGACATGTTATCAGGAGAAGCCAGTCCCTAGAAAAGGATGTCATGCTTGGTAGACATGGTGAAATGGACAGACAGTGGCTGCAACAATGGCTCACACCTAACTACCAAGGTGAGCAGTGGGTTTCCACCCTTACATACAGTTCCTCAAGTAGTGGGGACCCCCCCAACCATGAAATTATTTTTCATTGCTACTTCATCACTGTCATTTTGCTAATGTCCCCTGTGAAAGGGTCGTTCGACCCCCAAAGGGGTTGCTACCCACAGGTTGAGAACCATTGATGGTGAGGATCATGGTTTCATTTTGTTGTGCATCATGTCGGAACTCACTTAACAGCACCCAGCAACCACCCCCTAAACCTCTCATTTGTTGCCCCTTTGGCTTCACATAGACCCTTAAAAACCAAAAGTGTCCTTTCCCACGCCCTGTCATAGAATCAGTTGCTAAATGACATCGAGCTTCAGTCTCAAAATGTTCCAGGCACACGAACTGCCCCTAAAGCTAGTCCAGCTGCTCAGTGCTGCACACCCGAACCAACGGAGGACCGGGTCTGGTCCCCTGCCTCCATCTCTACTCCCACCCCTCTCTTTCTCGCCCCCACGCACAAGGCACTGTCTGAGGATCTTGCTCCAAGGAAGCCTGGTTGTACCTTGAACACAAACCTTGGGTCCAAAGACCTGTGTTTCAACACCCCCCCACACCCCCACCCACCATTCTGTCATCAAACAGACAGCGCTGGACACAAAAGCACACGTGGAGTGAGACTGGAGAGGGGTGTGAAGCTCAGGTCCATGACACTGAACTGGCCAAGGCAACCACTGGCCAGCACCAGGACACCACAGGCCACCAGACCTGAGTGGACGGCAGGCCAGGAGCTGAGCCTTTGTTAGGAGAGTCAGCAGGAGATGGGGAGGGAAGGGATGCTGACGAGGGAGGGATTCCCCACATCCCAGCTTGTGCATTTTCCAGTGGAAAGCTCTCCCCACCCTAGAAATGGAAGCAGACATGAAACTTTAACCAGAGCTAAGAGATGTGGCAGAGCAGGAAGACCAGAATTAAGAGGTGTCTCTGTCTTTGAATGCAAAAGCCCATCTCTCCTCCCCGCAGCTCAAAGACACCGAAAGCACACCTGAGAGGGTCCAGGGCCAGGCAGCCCCAGTCCAGGTACACACCCATCACCCTAGAACAGGCAGGACTCTGGCCAATGGTGTCCCTGTCTAATTACCCCGTGCTGGGTGCCTTTACCACAAAGGGAGAATTGAGTTCATTGTGTCCTCAGGTAAGAAGAAGCTAAGTTTACAGATGGCCCTGGGTGATGGAGTATCTATTGCTACATTCCAGGAATGGACCGGATTACTGGAGATTCAAACCGTTTAGGGAAATAGGCAAAAAGGAGGCTAATGAAATTCAGTTTTCCCAAGCTGGAAGGTCTCCCATTAAAGAGAATCCATAATACATTTAAATGGAGCAGTGCTAGATAGAATTGCAGAAAATAATGAGGAAAGAGCCCTGAGGTGAGGTTAGAAAAAAAGCATCCAGAGGGTAGCTGTAAACAGGGATTTCCTCCAGGAGCCGAGGAAGTAATGAATCCTGTCTGTGATTAAGTTTCCCCAGCATCTCATTTAGAATCCTACAAGTAGTCCTCGGCATTGTGTTCAAAGGGGAGCAAGGGCTCTGGGGTTCAGGAACATGCTGTAAACAAACAAACCCACTTTCACTGACATCCAGTCAGTTCTGGCCCTGAGGACCCTCTAAGACGGGGGAGAACTGCCCCTGGGGGGTTTCCGAAACTGACTTTCTGGGAGCAGACAGCCTCCTCTTTCTTCCTGGGAGTGGCTGGTGGTTTCCAGCTACTTCAGTCTTTCTAAAAGGCATCTTCACCCTCTCCCTGAGCTGAGCACAAAGTGAGTCAGCCCTTGAGGCTTGCCTCTGGAGTCACCAGCATCAAGTGACGTCCCCACGGTTCTTTCCGCACCCACTCACTGGCTTGGCTTTCTTCTCCCAGGTTTGTTTCCGAGGTTACACCAAGCCACCAGCTGCTGTGAAGCTGCTTCCGGGTCTCAAACCATAGCCCTCTTCCATCAGCAGGGGCCCAAGGAAGTCCAGGCGGATGAAGACAGGCCCAGCAGTGTGTGGTCTGTGGAGCCAGGAGCTGATGGTTTCTGCAGCCAGGGTTCTACCACCTCCATACAGTGAAAACACCGTGTCCTCTGAGGACTGACGGAATAAATGTGAAGTCTGCCATCCTAAGAGCCTGCTCTGTCATCCCTACACACAGTGAGAGAGAGAGAGAGAGAGAGAGAGAGAGAGAGAGAGAGAGAGAGAGAGAGAGAGAGAGAGAGAGAGAGAGAGAGAGAGAGAGAGAGAGAAGGTGAGGGAGTAATCCCTCCCTTGGCGCTGGGCTGGCCGGTATGGCAACTACTCAAATCAAACCCTTGACGTGTGGCTGGCCCGGTTGGTGCTGTAAGCGTGTAATACACACAGGTGTGGGCAGACTTAGTCTGGAAAAGGAAGGGGAATGACCTCTTTCTAATTTTAGGTTGAGTGTGTTTTAAAGTAATAATAATTTGGATTGATTGGCTAAATAGAACAAATACTTAAAATGAATTCCATCTTTTCTTTTTTACAAAGCATTTTATAAGTAGCTCTTAGATATTACAATCCATAGTTCCACTCGACCCAGCATAATCATACAATTGCTGCCCTGATTTTCTTTTCTTGAACTTCTTGATATTGTTAGGCAGCTTAGCCTAGGGAATTGGGAAGTCCATTGACGCATGCCCAGGAGAGCCTGCATAGGACAAAGCTGGATGTTCCCGCCGGTGGGCTCAGATGGGCGTTACACGTGGAGCAGCCTCCCCCCACCCCCCACTCCCCAAACCTTGAAAAGGCAGGGACCGGAAGGGAGAGGGGCTCACTGGTCTGGTCGTCTTCATGGGAGGAGAGAGATCCTTGCGTGACCTGGGGCAGTCTCTACCAGGCCGCATGGTCAAAGGAATCCTATGGGTGCTGCATAAAACCTGAAGCTTCTTTTAACTCTCATTAAATTCACTTGGATCATGAGCCCGGCTTTGGTGTGAAATCTTGCTCATGCGGAGCCAAGGACCGAGGCTGAACTCTAGCCAGGAGAGAGAGACCTTACAATATCAGCTCCCCATCAAACTGATTCTGCCCCATAGCAGCCTCCGTGTAGAGTTTCTGAGAAGTTACAGAAACAGACACCCCAGGTGCAATGGTGGGTTTGAACTGCTGACCTTGTGGTTTGAAACCCCAATGCTTATCTCACAGAGCCACCAAGGCTCCTTGCTTTAGGCTTTCTCACTAACTGCCTTCAAGTCGATTCTGACTTACAGCCACCCTACAGATGGGCTGATTTCCTGGGTGCCAGTTTGCATCTCCCTTGTTAAGTTTCAGGGACAGGGGAAGCAAATTAATAAACTCAGGGTTTGTTTTAATCCCCCACCCCAGGACTATAATCTCAGTCTGCTCAATCCCAATCATTGTTGACTACAGGAGGCAGTCATTTGGGTTCAATGAATGCTTGTGGCATCAAAACTGAATGGATAATGTTCCTAAGACATGCAGCTGGAAGAAACAAGGAACACAATGAACAAGACTGATTCTTTGGGCTTAATTTCACACAAATTCAATTAAACCCACAACATCTTTATTCCCTGACACCAGGGCCTGTGAAAACACTTGCTCATCACAGAAGACAGAAAAATGCCATCATTGATTTATTTTCAGGGTATGCTGAAGGCAACTGAGAAAACGCTCATGCACTACAACACTGCTCTCTCTGTTGGACCCAGCCTGGGGTGGGGGTGGGGGATCTCAGGACTCATGCTGATAGGGAATTTCTGTATTTTCCTGGTGAGTCAGAGCACAAAGTGTGGTCTAAGTCGTGTGTGTTGGGGACGGGGGTGGAATGAAGCCTTCTATAGGTGGGTAAAGGCTTGGAACTGACTCTTCATGATGCTCTGGGGTTGGAGACACCTTCCCGTTCTACCCAGTGCGGCCGGCAAAGACAGCTGGGACATACGAAATTCTCCCAGCCCAGGTGGCTTCTTACTTGACAACTGCTCTTGAATAGCCCTAAGTTACTTGGCAGAAACCTTTCAAGGCTGTTATTTTTTTTTAATTATGAGGAAATGGAATTATGTGAATCCATCCATGAGAAAAAAATTATAAAAATATTTCAATGGGCATCACTCTGGACCAGGGGCTCCTAACACTTCACTGGAAAGGTGCCATTTGGAAAGAGATGACGTTCCAGACTGTTTGGGGGGTTCATCAGAACCGCCGAATGGTTTGTGCACACTCGACATCCTGGGATGATTTATCATCTCGCTGAAACTTGTTGAGAGGCAAATGACTCTAAGCTCATGCTGATGTTCTCCACGTTAGGAAAACACCTACCATTCTGCCTGCAGGACTCAGCAGCGTTTTCAAAATGACCTTGGGCCACGTTGGCAAAGCGCATGAGAAGAAGACATCTCATTGGGAGGTCCAACATGGTCTTGAGGAAAAACATTATTCTTTGGAAGTGAACCCTGGACCTTCCTTGATGGAAAAATAGGTTACCCAGTAGGCTTTAGGGCTGACAATGATTTTTAAACCTTACTAATCTTCTCTGGGAGGAAGCCAGCATGAATCAAAGAGAAAAACATAGTTAGTAATCCTGGAGTTATTTTCTTCTTTTATTAAAAAAGGGATTACCAGCTTGATATGATTGTTTCTTCTCAAAAGCACTGGCAGTGCTGCTAAATATATTTAGGTTGTGTTGTTGAGTGACCACAACTGAATTCATCAAGGGTTTATCTAACAGACAAGAGCAGGTCTATCGGGCATTAGTAATTTGGAAAGAAAGTACAAAATATTACAGACTTTCAGCTGCTCGGGTGATGATGTGTTCTGTGTTGTTGTTGTGCTTTTGCTTTCTGTCGGCGTTGAGCTCGCTCCAACTCCGGATGCCCGTGCGTTTAGCAGAACGACACACATCGCTCCGCCCCCGTGCCAGACCATTTCACCCAGGGCGGCCTGCATCTTTGCTTGCCTTCCACCTTACCAACCACGATAGGCTTTCCTTGCAGTGGGTCAACAATTAAAGTCTGGCCATCCTGCCTTCTAAGGAGCGCTGGTTACATTTCTTGTAAGACTGACATGTGCATTCCTCTGGTAGTCCATAGTAGATTCAATAGTCTTCATCCAAACTACCATTCCAATACATCGATGATTGCCCCTCCTGTCACTCCAGGAATTTGATGACCGGAAAGGCTATTTGACAAAGTAGCTGTACAAGATGGTGGTACAAAGCACAACCAAGTGCCTCCCAGCTGCCTGCGGGTTGAGCCCAGCTGTCTGACTTAGTAGATGGATACTGTTAGATGTGTGGTTTTTGTTTTGTTTGTTTTAACTTCCAGGAAACTCAGTTTCCCTTATCTGCAGAATAGCAATCATCGGAACAAAGGGACTACCATGCAGGGCTATGAAGATTAAATGGGCTCATATGTGTATCTGGTATATTTTGTGGCCCATGATTGCTACCTGTGCTGATCCCAACCCTGCAGGACCCAGGGTTTTCCTGGCTCTCCTCTTTATGGAACTGGATCACCACGCCGTTCTTCCTTAGAGCTGCGGAGTGTGCTCGAACCTCTGGCAAGAGGTGCTCCTGGTTCTGGTAATACCACCTATGATTGTTCAATCCAGTAATTTGGCTTCACAGGCAAGGGTTCTGTAGCGAGACCTGCCAATAATTTCAGTACAAAGCTGTCACAGAGCCACAGTTGAAATTTGGCTGCAGCACTGTGACCACTTCACTCAAACCTTTGCTTGTCCATTGGACTTAAAAAAAACAAACTCATTTTCACAGTCTGACTGCATATTGTGCTTGTGAATCTTGAAAGCAACTAAATACAACCACTTACAAAATCTGGAGAATATAATTAAAAAAAAAGAACTCCAATGGTAATAGACTATTCTAGCAGGTCATAATTGGCATGAGTTCATCCTTTTCCCACACAATCCTATGTAACCCAACATGCTTCAGACATGTTTCAAGTCTGAACTCCTTCCATGTGTTGTGTTTTCTTTCCGTTTGTCTCCCTCTGGTGGTTCTTTTAAAGACGCATGCTTCTATTTTCAGAATTCCTCTGGATTCTTTTGGCTAGGTTTTGCTCAGGTTAAGAATTCATTAGCTGTCCCCTCTGGTTTATGTTGCAGTACTTCTGGAAAACCATCTTGCCACGGTTGGAATCTTTGCAGAGGCTGTAATTGGTGGAGGGTGAAAGCAGACAGAGGGGATCTACTCCCTGACCACGTACATGAGGACCATAGTCAATGCATATTCAGAGACATTGAGCTGTGCGCAGAGAAGTGTTTGGAAATCTCTGAGAATAAAGTACAAAAGATTAGGATGAAAGGTCGTGCCAAGAGATAAAGTGGAGAGGAAAGTAGGGCTACACAATGGGGTCTCTGAAAGTTGTGTTTGAATTGTATTGGTAGGGAATGGGAGTTTGACCAGTTAGAATTAGGCTGCAAAAACGGAAACCCCAAATAAGGAGCATTTAAGAAGTAGTTCATTTTTATATTATGTAAAAGAAGCCAGTCAGTAGGCAAGCCAAGTTTGCTCCTTCGCACCAGGGGTTCAGAGTCCTTCCAATCCCTATTTCTCCTTTGCTCCATGATAGTCTTTGTCCTCATGGTCTGAATGACTGCCAAAGCTCCGGCCATCACAGGTATTTACCCAATTGAATATCTAGGCTGACACTTCAAACTCAACTTTTCCCAAGTTTAAACTTGTTGTTTCCTCTCTATTTTCCAGCTCCCCAATATCACTGGGAGAGTGAACAATGGAATGAGACCGAGAAGGAGGGAACAGAGACTCTGTAGCCCAGGAGAGAGAGAGAGAGAGAGAGAGAGAGAGAGAGAGAGAGAGAGAGAGAGAGCGCCAGCCTCAGGAAAGAAGACAAGGTAGCTTAAAACAGGGCGGTGACCCGTCGTGCTAACTACTGCAGAGAAATCCAGTCAGATGAAGATGGAAGGGCAGCTTTTATTGGATATGGCAGTCAGGTTGTGTTAGCAAGTCGAGCAGATCTCTGTTCAATGTTGAAGCTCATGGACCAGAATATACCTTTTATAACTCTCACTATAATAACAATTGTGGAAGAGTGGGAGTGGAAGCTAGCTGGCAGTAAATTCAGGAGAAAGAGGGGTACAGAAGTAAAGAAAGTGTGAGTCTTCAATAAGCTTGAAGAAGTGGAATGTCTTGTTCTTATCTTGTGCCGTTCAATGTGGTTGAACGCAATACACACCACGATGCCGGCATCTAATAATCAAGAGCTGTGGACATGTCTGTTTTGTTGAGACAAAAGTCTTAGACTCTAGTCCCACTTGGTGTTTCTCCTCTGGTCCCATGCCTGGGCTCACTGGAGCGTTTTGTGTTTCCTTCATGACTCTTATGCTCCCCGTTGTCCCATCCCGCGGGACGTTCACCGTGGGTCCTGGAGGAGAGAGTGGGAATTGGGGGGGTACAAGAGGCACGGAGAATGAGGACAAGACAATATCCTGATCAAGTCCTGTTTTAATGAACAAAGAGTCACAGTTTATAAGGGCCAGCCAAGGGAGGGAGCCTCAGTGCACATGCAGATTAGGCTACCTTGGCAACAGGCCAATCAGGGAATTCAGGGGAGCGTGCCCTGCCCATGAGTCAGTAAGGGCTTACAGTCTTCAATTAGGTATGCAGAGGAGTGGCATGTACATGCAAATCAAGCATAGGGGAAGACGATCTTTTGCCCAATCAAGGGGATGCAGGACACGGGTGCTTATCTAAAGAGCATTACCCCTTGTTTGCTCAAGCTTTACAGCTGCAGTGCTCTGTCACGTAGGCTGGGGTAGAAGAATGCCCAGAGCTCAGGCTAATAAATGCCAAGTAATGGCTGGGCCTCACGGCTCCAGGCAAGTCCTAATAAATTCCAGCTTTGACTTCTCCACAATTCCTTTAGGACACAATCTTGTAATCAAATTCTGTCCCCTACCATTTCCAGGCGAACAGTCCTGACCCAGCAAACCACTGCCACATGAATGCAATGTGCTTCTCCCCCCCTGTAGATCTGCTACACCCTACTCCAACATGAGCGTGGATGTGAAGAGAGCTAGAGAGGTAAAGCTGGGGAAGCAATGCAAAAAGACAGGGATTAGAGAGGATGCTCTCTAATGTTAAGAGGAGAGAGGTGCTGAAGGTCCACAGGTGGCCCAAGGGGAGATGGAGAGGATGCACCCACAACATAGGTCTGGGACTAGCCCTGAGTAACAGGAGCAGCTGATGCTTGAGGCCTAAACAAGGGCTTAAATGAAGGTAGATTCACAGCTCATGGCAAATGATATTAAGAAATTAAGAAAACATGATCAGTAGAGTTATCTCAGGTGACTGAACATGCATTCAGTTCTGACTTAGTTCAAACATTGGAGTCTCTGGGCCCAGGATCCCTAGCAATGTAGTTGGTCACAAATTGGGCTCCTACCCACAGGGTCAGCTGTTTGAAACCACCAGCTGCCCCCTGAAAGAAAGAGAGGCTTTCTATCCGTCCTGAAGTTTAGCTGTAAACTCGTGGAGTTACATTCTAGTGGGAAGAGGCCGACACACAAATGACCAGAGTACATGGCATATGGTAGCACAGTGGTCTGCCGTTTGCAAACACTACCAGTCCTCAGGAGAAAAGACCAGGCTTTCTGTCCCGGTAAAGAGTGCCAGCCTCAGAGACCCACGGGGGGAGGGGGGGCAGTTCTACCCTGTCCCAGAGGGTCTCTGTGAGTCAGCATGGGCTCTGTGGCAGCAGGTTTGGGTGTTTTGAAGGAGAGAGTGCAAAGCTCTGATTCAGCCAGCTGCTTTGGGGTGTTGGGGAGAGCGCCAGATCCCCAAAGTCTGAGGGACTGAGACTTGAGCTAAGAAGTGTCTGGTTTCTCATCCTGTGACCCCTGTACTGGCCACACCTGCATTTTCTAGATTGCTTTCCTTCTTTCATAAAATGTAACAAGACCCAACATTTAAAACATTTAATCACACTGTAGCAAGTGGGAGATTCATCTTGTGCCTCCTTGGGGACAATGCTCTACTGTCCTTTCTGGATTTTTAATAGCGTATGGGTCCATTAGAAAAGGAATCACTATTTCATCTTTTTCTTATTTCTAGGGATTAAGCCGTAATCCTAACCTAATAAAATATGATGAACCTTATAACAGAGAGCTCATAAAATGTGTGACCTCAGTTCCTTAGCACTAGCCTTTAATAGGGGAACCCAGCCACTAGAAGAGTTACATTACAATGCACGGTTAGTAGCAAACATTTTATTGAACACCAATCCTGTATTTAGGATACATTGTCTCAGTTAATCCTCGGTACAGTTCTTTAGAGGGAGGCCGGGTGGTGTAGTGGCTTGTGTGTTGGGCTGCTAACCCCAAGGTCAGCAGTTTAACCCCCCTTGCAGCTCCTCAGGAGAAAGTTGCAGCTGCTGTGGGAAAGATGGCCAGCCTATGAAACCCAGAGAGACAGTTCTACTCTGCTCTATCGGGTAGCTATGGGTCAGAGAGAAAGCAACTCAATGGGTGTGAATAAGTGACAACTCTCAGGATGGGCACAATTATCATCTGCAAAATTCCAGATGAGGAACTTGAGGCACCCAAACGCTAAGCCAGTTTCTGCCAAGATTGAATTGAGAAGCACCACTTCCGTGTCATCAATGAAAGATCAAAGTCCTTCTTGTGTAATCTACAGGTGATTCCCAGGTTGCCCTTATTGCTAGGGAGTATTGATCCTGTGGGTGGAATTAAAAAGGTAGATTCTAACAAAACACGAGTAAGCAGCAGCAGTGAGTTTTATTTTTTACCTCAATATTAGCAGGGGAAATGCTAAGTACATTACATTATGATTTACTTTACCCTGGCAGCAGTCATGCCAAGTGTGTGCAATGACAAATTTCTTGGCAAGGCGGAGAAGTAATGCTTTTAACAATACTAAGTAAGGACAAACGCCCCTACCACTGACCAGTCAGTCTGCCACTTCCTGCGGTTGAAATTCCAGGGGCCTAGTGGTTACTCTTGGGCTGCGGTCCCCAAGCTTTTCAGTTCGAAACCACCAACTGCTCGTCGATGGAAAGATGAGGCTTTCTACTCCCGTAGCGTCGCAGTCTCGGAAACCCACAGGGGGCAGTCCTACCCTCTCCTAGGGGGTCGATGCGGGAGGGCATCAACTCACCAGCGAGTGAGTGCGGAGTACTTACCAGGCAGCCAGGCCCCGGCGGGGACAGGGCCGGAGGGGGCGGGGCCGGCGTTAGGTTTCCGAGCCTTTGCGTCCAGAGACCCAACTAGTGGCGCTTCCGGGGGCGGGAGGAAGCCAGGGGGCGTCACCGGATGCGACCTCCCACAGCCAATCAGAAGTTGGAGCGGCCATTCAAATTGCGGCAAGTGCGGCCGCCGGCGGCGAGTGACTTGTGAGCGGCCCCTCAGGGTTCCTAGCGGTGGTGACCCCTGCGGAGACGCCAAGGGCAGGTTCTGCGGGCCAGCGCGGCGGTTTGGACCCGTGGTCTCAGCGCCGGGCGCGGCACTCGCCCGGATTCCCGGTCGGCGGCCGGGAAGGAAGTCCCGGGAGGGGAAGACTCCTCAGGACTGGGCGGCCGGACTTGTGGGCCCCTCGGCGGGGTCTCCGCCTGCAGTCTCGCCCGGCCGGGGGCCACTAAGAGGTACATTCGCTGTCACAACCCGGAGGTGCAGTCAAGGGGATGTTTTCATTGTGACATTTCTCCCTGCCCCTTTTAAAATCGGACGGCGGAAATCCCCAAATGAACAAAACCGTTCCAGGTCTGTGGAAGTCGAAAGTCGATTTTTGCTTCAATAGACTCTCCAGCGTTCTTTCTTCGCTTGTAGATCCATCTCCTTGTAGTTTGTGGCTGCCGTTGGGGGGAGCCGGGACCCGATCCCTCTTCAGCCTGCCAACGGAAAGCATCACACAGGTGCACACCGTTGTGCGGAAGTATTCCTTTGTGCATCTGCCCCCACCCAGCTTTTTGTAATGATGGCATGCATACATAACTCCAAAAGATGAACTTAAACATTGCCTTCTTCCAGTTTTTGTTCCTGGGTAGCTGCAGTCTAGGAAGTGGTTGTGGCCGAGTGTCATTTTACAAGTTAGAGCACCGCATGCAAATTTGCAGACTCGTTTTTTTTTCGTTGTTACTTTTGTCAACAGGACGAATTGGCTGAAGAGCTGACTAGAAGCCAAGCCAGCCTGCTGTTCTCATTCTTCTAAGTTTTAATGCTAGGCAGATGTTGTTGACACGTATTTACAAACACATCTGCCTAATGTGTTGTCTTCCAACTAGAGAGCAGGCAGCCAACTTATCTAATCGTGCATAGTTTGCCCAACGCAGCCAGTCATGCCCACTGCTTCTGGTACTCTTTTGGGAATAAGCTGTCAAATTTCAACCTCATTTTAATCGTGCCCTTAGACTCCTGTATTTGACATCCACCCCAGAGGAAGTTTTAAAAATACTTTCTGACTCTGACTTAGGCACCGTGGTTTCATTTAGACTGTACTCTCCACGGCTTGTAATACAGATTTTTACCCCCACTAACAGAGTGTTCTCCAGCAGCTTTGCATTCTTGGAAATGGCAAGAGAGCAAAGACGCAGTTGCTGTCAGTTAATATGGGTAAACATTCTGAGCATTCCCAGACCCCCCCACATCACCTACTAAATCCTTCCAGATAACCTAAAAAAACCTGAAATCACACGAATATAGGGTAAAAGCCCGAAGTACATGATAACGATAAAACCAGCCTATACAAAGTAGAAATAACCAATGAGAGACAGCGTGGTGGCAGCACACTCACTGCTGGGACACGCTGCCTCTGTGATGGTTCCCTTGTAAAACAAATGCTAAATGTCCTTTTTTCATAAACACAAAAAATTCTCTTCGGATTTGTTTCACTTAGTGATAACAAGTAGGTTTTTTTTCTAAAAGGGAAGTAGCATAAAGGGAACTTTCAAAAGGTGGGAGATATTGTACTTAAAAAACTCTGCTGATATAGTACTTTTTATATCTCATACATCACATGGTACAGTTGGCCTGGTGAAGGGTTAATCTGTGTTTTCCCTCCTAACTAAGAAAGTGAGATGGGGGATCAAGGTAGGTCTTATCTTTGAAATCTACTACCGGCTCTCAGAGGGCCTGACATGTAATGAAAAACCCCCTTCCCTGTGGGTCAGTAGAGGGTGGCAGTGTTTGCCTTTTGGGAATTAAGCCATCAGGCCTGTCTACTGAGGTGCGTCTGGGGGACTGGAACTTGCAGCCTTTTGCTTTGTAGCTGAATGGGTTAACAACTTGCACTGCCCTGGCCTATAATGAGGACTCACTACATTTATTTGCCGAATTGGGATTGAGGGAAGAGATTTGTCCAAAGCTGCTTGGAAGTGATGTCTGAGCTGGGGATTGCGTGCTGGAGACCACAGGTGTTAATTGCAGCCCCTAAGAAGGTGCTTCTGCTAGCTAGCGGCACATCATTGGGGGATCTGCCTTTGAAATGAGTAGATAGAGGGAAGCAGCTCTCCAAATGGACAGAAAAGACCAAAGGACCGCGGAGGCAGAGGTTGGGTGTATAGGGAGGATCACAGTACCCAGGACTGCAAATGTCACAGGGGCAAGTAGGCAAAGGATCGGACAGTGTCATTGTTGCTGCTGTGGTCTCTTGCACCCCTCTGGAAAGTTGCTTTTCCAACGGTAGGCTTTCTAGAGTCTTTAAAACCTGTTTGTAGTCTGTACAACCTAATTTTTTCCCTTTCTGTCTTATAGGTTTTCAACTATTTTCAGAAACTGACCACCGAAGAAATGGCTGGAAGTCAAACAATCGTCCAGAGAGGAGCGTAGGTTCCTCAGCAGCATTGTTTGAACTGCTGAGCTGCTGCCAACATGTCAGTCTCTATGGCTTACCGTCGACAGGACAGCGACCTCCTGGGTGTTCCTTCCTCCCCAAAGAACTCATCAGGGGGTGGCCTCTCCCGCAGCAGCCACCTCAAGCCGCATGAGAAGTCAGAGCTGGCAGAAGGTGAAGGTGATGACCCGCTCTTGACATGTACAAGTGGAAGCCGAGAGATAAACAGCACGTATGTGATTTCTGCCTGTAAGAAAGCAGGCAGCCTCCCCCTGGGCCCTCAGCCTGTAGGAAGGTTGACACTTCAGAGAAGAGTTACAAGGAAGGCAGAATCATCTTGGCTTGGTAGTGAGTTGGGAGAAACCATTGAAAAAACAGCTGAACAACGCCTGACGTTACAACGTCGGGCTCAAGCCGACCCTGGGGAGAAGTGGAACAGAAGGCAGCAGCAGAAACCGGGAGGTGGAACAGAACGTCACGGTGCCTCCCAGGAAACCGGTAGCAGTGGGAAGGCTATAAATCCCGGGGGAAATGCTCTCATTGCATCTTCAGTAGTGTTCGTTGAGGACTCACAAAGCCCTGCACTGGTGACTGAAGAAAAACACAAAGAAACGTTTTCTGCCCCTAGGGAGGAAACTGAAAGTGCTGCCCGGAGGTACTTAACTCATGGAGGCCCTGTTGGTTCTCGGAGTCACATTGAACTTGTGAGAGCTGGATCCTTGGCGACAAAACCTCTTCAGAGCAAGTTGGATGTCAAGGCGTTTGGAACAGATCACGTACCTCACAGAAGTGTTGGGAAGGATGCGGCGAAAAATTTAGCTCCTCAGTTGGGAACCTTAGACAGAGGAAGGACGCCCACGAAGTGTGTAACTGAACACAGGTCCACACCAAAGGGGAGTGTGTCTCGGCTGAAGAGCCCGGCTGCACCCATACTGAAGGCTAAGCTACCCAGCCTTCAAACTGCACAAAGGCCCCAGAGTTCTCTTCTTGCAAATAAAAGTGAAAGGTCACACGAAGCTACACTCCCTGCTGAAGCAGAAACCACATTCCAGAACACCTACAGAGAAGCAGACCCCTTCAAAGTTGAGAACAGCCAGGTGACGGTGGCCGTGCGTGTGAGGCCTTTCAGCAAGAGGTACGTGTGCCTGGGCCAAGTAAGCCGCCTGCCTCCACAAAGTCGATGGACTCAACGTGCGTTTTTACGCCTGTTGGCAATATTTTTATACAGACAGCTTTTAAATGTAGTTGTAGTATGTTGCCTATTTTTAGTGATTATCTTTTAAAATGAAAAAAATTAGAAAATCATATTTTCTAAATCATATTTTTTGAAAAAAAAGATACATTGCTTTTGAATAACCTGAGTGAGTCATTTGAGTCTCTGGTTTGGTATGTTTTCACATCTGTCACACTCGGTGGGTGCATCTTTTTTTTCCTTGAGAAGAACCTAACAGGTCACTCAGTGCTCAAAGAGATCCTTCTGGGATCCATCCCCGAGTGCTGATCGTCACCGTCTCAGATTGATGATGATGATTGTCAGTGCGGTGACATGCTAGGTTTGCTTCCAATGACCAAAATCTGTCTCCCAGAAGTGGCTGTGGGTGGGTGATGACAGAGTAGGGATAGGGCTGAGACAGGTAGATGACAAAACGGGAATGCAGCATTCCAGTATTTTGGAATACTGTAAGAGAAGGCAGTGGAAACGTCACAAGGTCAGTAGTTTCAAATTTTATTATTACCGTATTTGCTCGAGTATACGCGGAGGCACCTAATTTAACCACCAAAACCTGGGGGGCTTTTCAGCATAAAAAATGTGCTGAGAAAACTTGGCTTATCCTCGAGTGTATACAGCCTTAGCATTAGGTGTGTTTTGGGTGGATAGTCACAGAGCAGATTTGCTTTTCCTTTGCAGTTTGTCCCATGGCGTCAATTACAGTCCCACATCTTCCCACTGTCTCCTTGGGTTTGCAATCTCCATCCCTTCTCCTCTCCTATCCTTTCCTGTCTTTTGTGCTTAGTCCCTGGGCCCGGGCTGCCCCCTGAGCTCCTTATGGATGATTGTTCTAGTGGGTGTGTACCTCCCTCATGATAATTTTCACCTTATAAACCTAATATTTGTCTGCTGGGAGCCATGGTGGTGGTGTGGTTACATGTTGAGCTGTGACCCGCATGGTCAGCAGTTTGAAACCATCAGCAGCTCTGCTGGAGAGAGACGGCTTCTCCCCCCCCCCCCAGTGAACAGTGACAGTCTCAGGCCCCCCAACCCCCCAGTGAACAGTGACAGTCTCAGGAGCCCACCGGGGTGCTGTGAGTGGGCAGGGACTCCCCGGCAGTGAGTCTGGTTTGTTGCTTTGTCTGGACATGGAGTCACAGGAATGTGTTCAATTCCATATTTCCAGAGGGGTGTCTAAAGGCCAGGGTCTCAGGGAGTTGTTTAAAGCTTGATGGCGTGTAGCTAAGCAAGTCAGAAAAAGATCCAGTGATGACTGGTGGAAGGGGCCTTCTAGTGTGAGAGGAAAGGTCAGTCAGTAGTTCAAGGCAAATCAAAATAGTACTGCGAGGCTCAAAAGTGAGCACGTGGGGCCCAAGGAGGGAAGAGAGCTGAGTAGGAGTTAATTTTGCTCTCCAGAAGCTTCTAGAACCACAGTAGGGAGAGGTTACAGAGAGAACAGAGCCAGTGAAGACAAAATGTAAGCTGGGTGACTACACTAACAGACCAGACACATCCGATGATCCCAGGAAGCTGGGCTGGGGTGGAGGGCTCTGGCCACACTTGTGAGGCAGGCGGTTTCTGGTATAAGTACTGATCTGAGCTAAAGCCAGGAGGAAAAAGGATATCGGGTACCAAAGACGCATCTTGGTTTCCCGCAGATCTAGAGTCAGCGTGAGGCTTCAACCTCGGTGTGAGGATGGACGTGCAGACATGCAACGGGGGAGAAAATCTGGGGAGGAGAGTGAGGCCAAGCACGACCACAGCTGCAGAGACTTAGGATTCAAATTAAGTACAATGAAGCTTGTTGAGTTGCTAATTTGTGTCTTTTTTTACATAGATTTACACCCCCAGGTTTCTGTGAAATATGCCCAAGGTAGATTTTCAGATTGGAACTGAAGAGTGTGGGTAGGTTAGTCGGGAGGATAGGGAAGGAAAAAGGTAGCTCAAGAAAAGGAGGATGAGAAAGAAGTTTAAAAAACCCCGTCTAAGAACTCTGGAGCCCCAGGTTCCTGTCGTGCGGTGGCATTGGAGAGCTCTTGGGCGCCATTAGAACTGTGCTTGCTGGCCTGTGTTTCCACTGAAAATGGAAAGGTGGACTTGCTTTTGAAGCATGGCCTAGTCACTGCTTTGAGGCGCGCATTCCAGCCTGCGGGAGTCCTACAGGAGAGTAGTATAGGAACTTACTTCTTTTATTCGTGCTTCTTTTTGAAGAGAGAGAATTGAAAAGGCATCCCAGGCGGTCTTCGTGAACGGGGCGGAAGTAGTGGTGCAGCATCCCAGCATGAAACAAGTGTACAACTTCCTGTACGACGTCGCCTTCTGGTCCTTCGAGGAATGCCATCCCAGCTACGCTGGCCAGACAGCTGTTTATGAGACACTCGCGTTGCCACTCCTGAAGAAAGCGTTTGAGGGCTACAACACCTGTCTCTTTGCCTATGGTCAGACCGGCTCAGGAAAATCATACACGTAAGTTTTATCGCAAATGGAACAATTCAGGAAGTACTCAGTCTTCCTCTCTAGGGAAAGCAGCATGGTATGTGAGAAAGTTTTGAAAGCACGCGGATCAAGGCTGGAGTCTCAGCTGCATGTTAGCTCTGCATACGTGCTGCATATTCTGCATACAAAGTACATATTTTCTTTGCATACACATTATGTATTTGCTCTGCGTACATATAGCATATTAGGTTTGCAAACTTGGGCAAGTTACTTTGAACTTCACCCATGAGATAGCTCTGTAAATATCTTTGGCCCCAATTTACTGTAATTATATTTCATGTATGATCACAAGCTGAGAGAGGTTACAGATACTTGTAAGTATTGGCATCAAAATGAAAAATATGGCATCCAATAATCAGTAGCTGTGATAATACCTGTCTTAGAAGGAAATACTCTGAATTTTAATGATAAGTAATATTTAAGTAATTCTTCCTATATTCTAAGCACTATGCTAAAAAGACTTTTTTTTACACTCCCTTAAAACAGTCTTCTGAATTAGAGATTTCTAGTATTCCCATGGGAGTCCTGGTGGCATAGGGTTACATGCTGGGCTGCAATCTGCAGTCGGGCGGTTTAAAACCCCTAGCCACTCGAAGGGAGAAAGACAGGGCTTTCTACTCCCATAAAGAGTTGCAGCCTCGGAAGCCCACAGGGGCAGTTCTACCCGATTCCCTAGGGTCACTATGAGTTGGCATCAACGCCGAGGCAGTGAGGTTAGCCCCATTTTATACAAGAAGAAATGGAGGCTTGGTGAAGCTAAGTATCTTATCCAAGGTCACAGAGCTGGCCAGTGGTAAATCAGGATTTGAACTCAGGTAGATGTGGCTCCAGGGCCTAGGTTCTTCGCTATGAACTGTGAGATTTAATTAGCTTGTTCCCCCACTCCGATCCCTGCAAAGGACTTAAACACACACAAATACACCCTTAGCCAGTTTTATCCTTATTCTTAATGTGTTTTCCAGGATGATGGGATTCAATGAAGAACCAGGAATAATTCCAAGATTCTGTGAAGATCTTTTTGCTCAAGTAGCCAAACAACAAACCCAAGAGGTATGTTCTCAGAGCACCCACAAGCCTGCAGATTAGACTAGCAGGCAATCCTATCGCTAAAATCAGGGCGATGGCCATGAAGGAAATGCTTCATGGAAGATTGAGCTCTAATATCTAGGTCGCTTTCCTTTGCCACAGTGACATAGAAAAGGCAGGTGGGATTCCAAATTTAGAATCTATCTTCCCAACCGTCTCTACTTTGTTCCTTTTGTTTATCTAGTGGCTCACACTGCCGCAGTGGGGCTCTAGCACAGTGGTTCTCAACCTTCCTCATGCTACAACCCTTTAATGCAGTTCCTCATGTGGTGGTGAACCCTAACCATAAAATTATTTTCGTTGTTGCTTCATAACTGAAATGTTGCTACTGTTATGAATCGGGAAACCCCTGTGAAAGGGTTGTTTGACCCCCAAAGGGGTCCACAGGTTGAGAACCGCTGCTCTAGAATATGTGCTTCAGCAGGGAAGCGGTGAACAGACTTAACTGAGGGCAGCAGACACTTAGGGACAGTATGGAGCAGAATGGGAGCAGTGCAGTTGGAATTTAAACCCAGCTTGACTTTGACTCCAATGACCTTGCTCTTCCTGCTCCCCTCTCCCTGAAAGACCTGGGCCTGCTCACCCTCTCACCTTTTCACTCACACATTAGCCAATATTCACTACTTGTCAGACAATCTGTTAGACCACTCCTATCCAGGTTTGCTGGATCATAAGAATCATTAAGCTGTGACATAGTCAGGAAGGGGGTGGGTGGTGGTGGTGGTGGTGGTGGTGGTGTGTGTGTGTGTGTGTGTTTTAAAAATCTCTTCTGGAGATTCTGATTCAGGTACCTTGAGGTAAAGCCTGGGAATTTATCATTGTCAGACTTTCCTACTTATAATTCTTAGGGTAAGGAAAGTTTGAAAAGGTTTGTGCTAGATTTGGTGAGGTGGAGTTTAAGATCCCAGTTTTTATAGTCAAGAAGTTTGTGGTATGATAGGAAAAGCAGGTCAGGAAATGGCCCAAGTGGTAGATGCTAAGTAAGGCAGAGCAGGTAGATGCTAAGTAAGGCGGAGGCTTTGTTAGTGCAAGAGCAGGGTATTGTGAGAAGATGCAGAAGCAGGCAGAGCCGGAGGTAAGAGTAACAGAGTTTATTAAAAAGATACATAATAACTATTAGTCGGGTGAAGAAGAGGAAGAACAGCATTTTAGGCAGAGGGCAGGCAGCATGACCCTGGAGAGGCAGGTTGAACTCAACCCGTGAAGGACTTTCTGACTAAGAAGGCTCTGAAGGAATTTGAAGCAGACAAGTGATTAGATCACATTTGCACTTAAATAAAAGGACAACCCTGGCTATGGTGCAGATAATGCACTGAAGGGAAGTAGGGCTGGAAGTTCCTCTGGATCCTCATGCCCACTCCTCATTGCTGTCTAGTGGATCCCGACTCGTGGGACAACTTGCCCCGTGATCGTCAAGGCTGTCATCTTAAGGAACCAGATGGCCATGTCTTTCCTACTACAGAGCAGCCAGTGGGTTCAAACTACCAAAGTTTTGGTTGGTAGTGTACTTAAGCACTGTGCCACGATTGTATGAATAAACATGCATGGTTGTGAATTTTTTTTTTTAAATTTTAACAATTTATTGGGGCTCATACAATTCTTTTCACAGTTCATATATATACATACATCAATTGTATAAAGCACATCTGTACAGTCTTTGCCCTAATCATTTTTTTCTCTTTTCTTCTTTTACATTTTATTAGGGACTCATACAACTCTTACCACAATCCATACATATACATACATCAATTGTATAAAGCACATCCATACATTCCCTGCCCCAATCATTCTCAAGGCATTTGCTCTCCACTTAAGCCCCTTGCATCAGGTCCTCTTTTTTTTCCCCTCCTCCCTCCCCATTCCCCCCTCCCTCATATGCCCTTGGTAATTTATACATCGTTGTTTTGTCATATCTTGCCCTATCCGGAGTCTCCCTTCCCCCCTTCTCTGCTGTCCCTCTCCCAGGGAAGAGGTCACATGTGGATCCCTGTAATCAGTTCCCCCTTTCCAACCCACTCACCCTCCACTCTCCCAGCATCGTCCCTCACACCCTTGGTCCTGAAGGTATCATCCACCCTGGATTCCCTGTACCTCCAACCCTCATATGCACCAGTGGGTTGTGAATTTTGAGCCTTTATGCCAAAATCTGTTCTTAGGCTCTTGCTTGGTACCATTGAGTTGGTTCCTGCTCATAGTGACGTGTCTATCACAGAATTAAATACTGCCTGTTACTGTGCCGTCCTCATGATCGTTGTAGCCACGATGCCAGTCTGCCGCATTGAGGGTCTTCCCCATTTCACTGACACTCTGATTTGCCAAGCGTATTGTCCTCCAGGGACTGGCCTCTCCTGATAATCTGTCCTTGTACATGAGATGAAGGCTTTCTATCCTTACTCCTAAGGAAACTTCTGGTCCTACTTCTTTCAAGACAGCTGTGTTCATTCTTGGACAATAACTGGAAGAGTGCTTTGTACTATTGAGGCCCAATAAATATTTGGTGAATTAAACCCAACTCTTTGAAATTTCCCGAAGCTCCCATTTCTGTTAATCTTTCTCCTGAGTCTGCAGAAGAAGTTTATTTCTCTTACGAAGAACCTTGCACAGGTAATGGGAGCAACATTTTCTCTCTTTGGCCTTTGCACCTTGACTTTGAGTCAAACGGTGGAGAAGCCCAGTCTCAGTGAGTCCGATGACTGCTTTCTGCCCCCTCAGGAGGATCATTGCTCGGAGGTCATCTTAACTAACCAGATGCCCACATACTGGGTCTCTCCCTCCCTGAGCTTTTCAATGCTCAGTTGCTGGTATCCCCTTCCTGCAGAGCATGCCCCGCCTCCACCTGGTCGGGTCCACTCTTCCACTCAAACCTCAGATCCTGTTTTCTTCTTACCCAGTCGATCTGGCCATCCTCATCTCTCTCCTCTCTGATTCATCATTTTACTGTGGTCGTCATCTGTCATTCTGGTTCTTCATTTGCTATTGCCCTTGTGTTTTCTTGTTACCCAGTCGATCTGGCCATCCTCATCTCTCTCCTCTCTGATTCATCATTTTACTGTGGTCGTCATCTGTCATTCTGGTTCTTCATTTGCTATTGCCCTTGTGTTTTCTTTTGGGAAAGGCACATTGTCTTTCCTTAAGATGGTGGTAACCTCCTGGCAAGGAACCTTGTCTTATAACCTTCTAGCTATAGCCTAACGCCATACACAGAGATATTTAAGAAATACTTAATGGATTGAATTGAACTCAGAGGTGAATGAGAAGAAATGTAAAGGCTTTTACATGATGCTTCATGTGCTGTTTCTATTCCTACTAGGTCAGCTACCACCTTGAAATGAGCTTCTTTGAAGTATATAATGAAAAAATTCACGACCTTCTGGTTTGCAAAGGTGAAAATGGGCATACGAAGCAACCTGTAAGATATAAACATTATTTGTCTTTGATTTCTGTTTTTATAAATGCATGGAATTGCATATGATTTCAAGATTTAAAGTTTTACTAAAATGCTATAACATGATAGCCAATACTTGGGAGTAATAATTTGACTTTTGTTACTTAGTAAGTAAACCTGAGTACCAGTAGTTGAAGTGAAAGTTGGATATTAAAATACCTCTTTTTAATTTTAATCATATTTGGGTAAAAGTTAAAGATAAGTTATTTTGTTATACGATTTAGTTAGACCACTTAAATGGAACATCTAACACCTAAACGTGTAAGGCCAAAGAGGCAGTAAAAGTTTAAAGAAAGAAAATTTTTATTGTGGAATTTATATTTCATTGGGTTATGTAGAAAATTGCTATTTTATAGCGATTCCTTTTCTGTGATATAGAAAGCTTCACAAATGCATAGGCTTTTGAAAACAACTGCTTTATGGGTTAACACATTTTTAATTTTGAAAAGACCTTTGGAGCACCAAAGACCCACCTAATGTGAAGGCGTCAATCGGCTTGCTGGAGGGCAATTGACCTTGCAGCTTCTTCTTGGTAGAATCAAGGAGTTCAAAACAAAACAAAGCAAAAACAAAACTTGGCATTTTCTTCTGTGACCTTTATATACTTTACATGTATTTACATATTCTGGTTATAAAAAAAGATCTAAAAAAAAGAGATCTCTTTCCCTTAGCATAAAATATAGAGTAATAATCATTCGGGATTATACTGATTATGCGAGACTTGCCTTATACTTACTGATGCTAGTGTTTGCGTCTCCTAGCTGAGAGTGAGGGAGCACCCCATGTCTGGACCCTACGTGGAGGCGTTGTCAATGTAAGTGCTGGCTCCGAAAGAGCGTGTGTCAGTGCTGTTCTCCCACATCCCTACTTTCTCCTCACGTGCCTCCCGACCTTTGGAATTCTGGATAACTGCTTAGCGTGTTAGCCGTTCTGCTCTTCAGTTCAATACCTCCCTTCCAACTGGAGCGTTAGTTCCTTGCTTTTATATTTGTGTTTTCACCGCATCCCTAAAGTGCCTGCCATGGAGTATAAATTACACTGACTATGAAATAAGTATTTGATTTTGCTGCCCTTCACTCTCTGTGCTTTCTATTAAGTTAATTCTTTGTTCTCAATCTGCTTTGTTTACTTATTACTTTAAGATGAAGAGAGAAGGCGTGAAGATGGATTAAGAGTTGTTTGGTGCATGCTGAGAGTCATTTTCTTCCAGCACTTCAAATGACTTCCTTAAAGGATAGAAACAGTTATTAGGTTTGAGTTCAACTGCATTTGTTAAACCTAGGATTATGTTGACACTCAGACATGTGTGCGTGTCTGTGCGGGTACACATTGTCATGCAAAATAAATCTTTCGATCGCATGATTATTGATTATGAATATTATAATGCTAAGATACTAAGATATATCATTCAGAAAAATTGTACTCTCTGGTAAAATTAAAAGATTGCTTTGAGGACAGGCAGATTTATCGAGACTAAAGTTTATTAAGGTTACTGGGGAGAGAGGATGGGAACACTTAGAAGTGGGCGGTGTTGACGGTTGCACGGCAACTGTTCTGTTATGAATACAGTAACACACAAAGTACACATGTCCACACAGAACCACATTATTCTCTTCAAGAAAGGGGTAAATGAAAAATTCTATGAGCATTAATATAAAGGCTATTTTCTGAGAACCAGAGTATCATCAGTAAAACTTTTTTTTTCTTTTAAAATAGGAATGTTGTCAGTTCTTACTCTGATATCCAGGTAAGATTATGTACTTTGTCTTTTTCTTTGCTAGAAAGATCATTGTCATAAATATTCATAAGAATGTTTCTCCTTAATTGCTGTTTGCATAAATAGATGATTAACCTCATTAATATATCATGAACTAATTTTGTTTGTTAAACTTTGATCAAATGGATGGCTCTTTCAAATAACAAAAAAAAGGCCATTATTTCAGTTTAGTTGTAGAAATGGTCTTTTAAAAGTTTTTTTTTCTGAAACAGATTTCTGTGATATAAAAGAAAAAAAATAGACAATGGGAACACAAATGAATAAGAGATGAACATTTATTAATAGTCTCATTTTATAAGCTAATTATAAATGGGTACATGTGCTTACTTAGCTTTGTTGCTCTGTAATTTGTTGTTCTGATAAATGACTGCCTGCCGCGGTGACCTCCCTCCCTCCCTCCCTCCTCTGTCGTTAGAGTTGGCTGGAATTGGGAAATAAGCAAAGAGCCACCGCGGCTACTGGTATGAATGACAAAAGCTCCCGATCCCACTCTGTGTTCACCCTCGTGATGACCCAGACCAAGGTATTTGGTTTCTGTGTGTGTATGTTCTGCTCTGTAACAGGTTATTCTGCTATAGAAGGTAAAAAATAGACTTAAAGGTCTACATTTTTCCTTCAAGTCAAAAGAGTACAGTCAGAAACATGTACATGGAATTGAACTTTAGGATGTAAATCTTTGTGTTGGACATTGCGCAGACACCTGTGCCCGTGGGGCTTTTGGGTACACTGACGGGGCTGCTGAGTGGCACGTGGCCTAAGCAGCTCCCGCCGAGGACACCTCAGGTAAGTCCTGCCCACCTGTTGCTGCCTTCTATACAGAGAGAAAGTCAGAGACAACCTGCCCAGGGAGTGCTACATGCAGGACAAGGGGGCTAGGGTTACCCAAGCCAGGCCTTAGTAACTTTCATTGGCACCTTATAATATTAAACATGGCAAAACATGGGGCTCCTCCTCCCCCCACCCCGGTCTGGGAGCTGAGGGACACCAGCATTGCCCCTCCCGCTGCTGTCGACTAGGTGGCTTCCAGGCCTCGGGCAGCAGCTGTGCTGAAGGAGGCTCAGGCCTCAAGTGGAAGGTCTGGTGTCCTGATACTCAGCTCCCTGGGTGCCCAGGACATCTATGTGGTCGGACACTGCCCAAGTAAGCATTAACTCTGAGTTACTTACAATGTCAGTGTGACTCACTATTTCAAAAAATACACAGTGACCATACATAGAGTGTTTGGAAAACACAGGAGAAAGTAAAAAGGTTGTAAAAACTCAGCCATGGGTTCCACTACTCAAATAATACTTCCCCCAAATGTCTTGATATAATTTATAAAATCTACAGTAATTATATGCTATTAAAATGCTTTGGCAAATCATTTTAAATAACTAAATGTTTCACTAACTTGCAATCTGCTGAGTCTATCTCTGCTGTTGGCGTTGATTGGATGTGGTCTTTCAGTGATTTTGCTTGTAGAGTGCTGAGATAAACGTGTGTGTGTCACGCTTTTTCTCAATGTTTCCTTAATATAACTTAGGAGTGGTGGGCTTTTATCCGATCAAAGTCATTTCTTTGACTTTGGCATTCGCCATCCACCACTCAAGTGTTTTCTTTTTCGTAGACCATGTGAAACTTAAGCATTATGAAATGATCACAGATTCAAGAACGGAAGAGGGCTAGTGATCTTCTACGCAACCTTCCCTCAGAAAGAGATGCATAGTGAGAATTGAAGACCTGAATCTTTTCATCTCATTGGCTGCAGACGGAGCTTGTGGAGGGGGAGGAGCATGACCACAGAGTCACGAGCCGCATGAACCTTATCGACCTGGCGGGCAGTGAGCGCTGCTGTGCAGCCCACACCAGTGGGGACCGGCTGAAGGTACACGGAGGCTTGCTTCCTTTAGAGCAGTGGCCGGCAAGCTTTTAACTTTGTGAGGGGCCTCACAACCATTTAAAAATCATCCCGGAGCCATACATACATATGTACAAACAAATGAAATCACCATTTTCTGAATAATATCTTTAAAATTTTTTAAGTTTACTTCAGAGCCACAGATGACTTGCGAGCCGCAGTTGCGGACCCTGGATTTAAAGGACGCATTCTTGAGGGCCTGGTTCTCAGTAGATTCAAAATTGAATAAACTTACCCTCTTCCCCCAAATAAAGATCCAAAATGATATCTTTCTCTGCAGCCTACAGAACACACTGCTGCGATTTAAAGATGGTGGTCATGATTGATTTTCCGAGATATATTTGAGCGATTCTATTTGAGGGAGTCATAAGAAAGTCGTTTGTGGAAGAAAGTACAAATTGAGTAATGATACAAAGAAAAATACATATTGTAAAATTAATATATTGCCGAGCAGCTCTGTGATACCTAATTTTTAAAAAAATCTTGTCTGCAGGAAGGTGTGAGTATAAACAAGTCCTTGTTAACCCTGGGCAAGGTTATATCTGCACTCTCGGAGCCAGCCAACAGAAAGAAAGTTTTTATTCCTTACCGTGAATCAGTTCTTACATGGCAAGTATCTCTGTTTTTTCCCCCCTTTTCTTTGTATTGTGACTCGGGCAAAGATTTTCAGAGCAGATCTATTTTGTATTCAACTGATGATACACATTTGATTTTATGTCATTGATTGCATTCCCCTCAAAATAGCATCACTTCTCCCGTGTCCCCTGTGTTTCCCTTCTCCACCTGCTTTCTCTCCGAACGCCTCTGGACTTTGTGGGCTCTTGCTGCTCCTTTGGTCTTCCATGGCTGATTGTCCTAAGGTGAGCTTACCTCCCTCGCGTGTGTTAGGACTCACCTTATAGACCTGTCTGGTGCTTGGCTGACAGGTGAGCCACTGGGAGGGGGTTCCGTCCCAGGCTGGAGGAGTAACTAATGGCCATAGAGTCTTCGTGGTTCTGTTGGGTTTCTGGGATGGTTGACCTCGGTTCTTACTTCGCAACGCTGAAAGACTTCATGCTGCAGAAGCACTTTTGTAATCCAAGTAACTTTTACGAGGGAAAGGGAAGTTTCGGGTAATACAGTTGCAGATAGTACACGCTATTCCTGGAAAGCATGCAAGGCCACCTAGTCGGGGGCTGTGGGTGAGTTCATGACCAAAACTGGTCACTTCAGGGGAGCGCAAAAAACCATGTGGAAAAATGTCCCACAGGAGTCCACAGAACCAAAAGAAGAGTGAGTCCTGGAACTCAAAAGAAGAGAGAGAGAGAGAGAGAGAGAGAGAGCACCCCGAGAGGGCACTCACACAGGAGAGATCCCACCCTCCTACCTGCAAGAGAGCACCCGAAAGAGAGGGAGGGGCGTGGCCTGCCCTCAGTCTGCTATTTATCCCCTCCTATCACCACTGGCTGGGGTGTGTGGTTGAGGGTATTGGTTGATCTTGGTGGCTGAGTTCAGGCTCATGTGTGTGATGTAATGTTGCTGGTGCCTACAGTGGGTTTGCCCATGTTGACCTTCCCGCCTGGGCCTCGGTGTCTTGTGACTTGTCTGAGCGTGCCCAGCTTTGTTTGGATTGACCCCAAATGTATACTTCATTTCTTTGCAGCCCTTTCACTATGGAATGGCCAGCTGATTTTTCCTTTAGAGTAGGCATTTGGTGGAGACAACCCGCTTGATCCCTAATATTTCTACCTTTCAGTTACACCCGTCTCTGTCTAATGGGATCCCTTTCAGAGCAGTCAGCAGCAAGCGGTAACTGGAGGTCATCTAGTTTCTCTGGTCTCAGAGCTTTGGAGACTGATGTTCATGTGGTACATTAGTTTATAGGACTAATTGTTCGCATCTTCGATTTTCATCACTTTTCTTTGCTGCAGAAGTGCAGTAGTTGAACCTTCGATGGCTGTTCCCCAACATTTAAGACCCCAGTTGCTAACGTTCCAAAGTAGGACATAGAACATTGTAGAGTGTTATGCCAATTGACAGTGGTGTCTTTGGAGACTGTCGCCCTGAAGCCCATGTGTCAAGCATCATTTGAAGGGAATACCGTGGGGAAGAGTAATACGAGGGGTACCAAAAAACCCAACAGATTTATTTTTCAAAGCTACGTATTTAAATTTTTTTTTTTTACAAAACAACATTATCACCTTCAGAGTACTATCCATTGCACTGAATATATTGGTCAAATCTGTGACTCCATTCTTGGAAACAGTTTTCAAACTCATGTTTGGGTGGCTGACAGCAGCTCCCTTATTTTTTTCTTCACCTCTTCAGTGTTTCAAATTGCTGTCCTTTCATGTCCCTCTACATTCACCGAAGCAAAAAGAAGTCTCACAGAGTGAGTCAAGGTGCAGAGGGCAAGAGAGGCATCTGCTTTTTGCCAAAAACTGGCACACTGAGATGGCTTCATGAGCAGGTGCATTGTTGTGGCAAAATCAGTCCCCCATCAGCCACAAATCAGGCCTTTGTTATTTCAGAAAGCTTGATTAACAGTGTGACCTGGTAGAAAGAACTCTAAATGCACTATGTTCAACATTGCACCTTTTTTGAAATGAGAAAACCACTCCTACAAATGAGTTTTCCCCATAGTGCTGTGTTGAACATTTCAACAGTTTCTGCAGCATTTTTCCCAAGCAGGAAACAAAATTTCACAGCCACATGCTGTTCTCTAAACTCAGCCATCACAAAAAACGAGGTTCCAGCAAAACTGCTTTTATGAAAAAATTTTCTGTGACCGGAGAGAACCTTCCCAGGCAATGCCACTGGGTGTACTAACTCAGAGCAAGTTGCTCAACGCTCACCTAGCAGGGAAAAGGTGTATGACGAAGGCTCTGTTTTGCCCAGCACAATTCGGGTTTTGGGGGTACCCCCTCTTAGAGTGAATCCATGTCTCATTGGGACAGAAAAGGTATATAGCCCAGTGAAGGGATGGGGAAGGTCTGGCCCACGGCCACATAGGCCTGTGAAATATTTTATACTCGCTCACTTAACACATCTCACCAAAGAAAAATAGTCCCAGGTGTGTGTTAATTAAATGTTTGACCAACCGTAGCAGGGAAACTTTTAAGTTGATTAGTTTTGTATGGCCCATGAATGATATTATAAATATCCAAATGACCCTTGGTTGAAAAAAAGGGTTTCTCACCCCTGGCCTACTGGGTTACAAGATAGACTCTGGAACCAAACTATCTGGATTTGAATTTTTGTTCATAAATCATTTTATTGGGGCTCATACAGCTCTTATCACAATCCATACACACGTCATTTGAGTAAAGCACCCTTATACACGTGTTGCCCTCGTCATTCTCAAAATTCGCCTTCCACTTGGGTTCCTGGAATCAGCTCATTTTCCTTTTTCCCCCTCCCCCCCTCCCTCGCCGCTCCTTCCTCCCCCATGAACCCTTAATAGTTTATAAATTATTATTTTATCTTATCTTACATTGCCCGGCGTCTCTCCCCACCCACCTTCCCATTGCCCATCCCCCAGAGAGGAGGTTATATGTAGATCCCCGAGATTGGGTCTCCGGATTTGAATTTTAACTCTGTATGTTACCAGCTCTGTGGCTTTGGAAAAATCACACAGTATTGTGAGCCTCGAGTGTCCTCATGCTTAAAATGAGGATAATGTCAAATGACGAATGTAAAGTCCTTAACATGTGTCATTGTTAGGTGCTGTCGAGTCAGTTCTGACTCAGGGGAACTGTACAATAGAAGGAAACACTGCCCAGGCCCGTGCCATCCTCACAATTGTCAAACTGTCTCATCAGGGACCTTTCTCTTTTTCTCTGCCTCTCTGCTTTACCAGGCACGATATCTTTCTCCAGGGACTGGTCTCTCCTGATACCATGTCCAAGTTACATGACATGAAGTCTAGCCATCCTTGCCCTTAAAGGAGCATTCTGACCATACTTCCTCCAAGACAGATCCGTTTGTTCTTTTGACAGTCCATGGTACTTTCAATATTCTTCTCCAACACCATAGTTCAATTGCATCTATTTTTCTTTAGTCATCCATATTCAGCATCAAACTTTCACATGCATATGTGACTTATATAACTGATAGTATGTGCTAAATGGTGGCATAGTGCCTTATACTTTGAACTGCCACCTGTAAGATCAGTGTTTCGAACCCACCAGTTGGTCTCTGGGAGAAAGATGAGGCTGTCTACCCCTACAGAGATTTAACATCTCAGACACAGGGGCAGCTCTACTCTGTTCTGTGAGGTTGGTATGAGTCATACTACACTTGATGGCATGGGTTTTGGTCTGGTTTTCATGAGTGTGAGCAACTATCATTGTACTACTTTATTAGTGCCTTGTGTGTGCACATATACCGTGTCACCAAACACTGCTCTCTGTGAAGTGAAATGACAAGATTTCTTTTTTGCTTAGTACCCACTGGTTATCCTATAGGCACTCAAATAATGTTTTAATGAATGAATGTGTCTTTAATTTTAGATATACTACATTCAAATGACATCTGTTGGATTTAATTTACAATTCTGATAAATGTTTTGATATAATTTTGGTAAAAACTGTATCTCTATTTGACAGAAATGTGGCTTTCTAACTGGTTTGTGAGAATGTGGCTACCACTACTCTGAATCCTATAAGGGAAAGTTAAGAATTAGATGCATTCTATATTCGGATTATACTTTTTAATCCCACACTCCCCTTTTCCTGAAGGTGAGCTTTTGCCTGTGGAGTAGAATACAAACTCTGGATTATAATCCATGGATGATTTTCAACATTTATTGAGTGCCTACTCCAAAAGAAGAGCTCTGGTGGTGGAGCTGAGTAAACTTTGGGCTGCTAACTGCAGGGCTGGTGGTTCAAACCCACCAGCTACCTCTGGGACATAGACGAGACTGCTCCAACAGAGATGTGTGACCGTGGAGATCCTTGGGAGGAGCACTCCTGCTCTGTCCTATAAAGCCCCTGTGGGTTGGAACTGACTTGTCCGTGGATGAGCACTCTAGAGGGTGTGGTGGCGTGGGAAGAGAAAAAGGGCCAAGCCATGTGGCCTCCTTCCTAAAGTAGCTCCATGCCTAAGATGAGAGGAGGTATCCTACGAAATGGTTGAGAATTAACTATATTTTAAAATCTCTGTACAGATTCCTGCTTGGTGAAGCAGTATGAAAAGTATGAGAAAATATATGAGATCTCAACAGAGCCACAGATATGAGAAAAACACTACAATGTTATTGAGTTAAGAGCATTCTGTATTATATGCTCCCTTTGTTTTGTGCTTTCTCGATAATTACTATTGACTGGGGTTTTGTGGAACAACATCTAATTATGACATTTTCCTCCCCCCACACACCTTGAAGGCTGTTGAAAGAAAGTCTGGGTGGAAATTCAAAAACAGCAATGATTGCGACCGTCAGCCCTGCGGCCAGCAATGTCGAAGAAACGCTGAGCACGCTCAGATACGCTAGCCAGGCCCGCCTCATTGTCAACATCGCCACAGTGAACGAAGACACGAATGCTCGGCTAATCCGAGGTGACTGCTCCTCAATGAACAATTTGCCGTATAACAGCATGATCTCATAAATAAATTCTCGTCTTAGGAATATTTAAGAGCATTCCCCGGTGACGGAGAAGGGTAGGCAGAAGGACCTTGGGAATGAGAGTAAGTGAGGAGGAAAGGGGAAGCAGCCACACACGGGACAGCAGTGAACACATGTCTCCTGACTCTCCTTCACTGTCACCTTGCTCACCAGCCCTTCTCTGGCTTAGTCCCTTGATCCAAAGGTGGATAGCTCTTGAGTTTCTGACACAGACCTAAGTTTGTTTATGCTGAATATGAGGGGGCTTCCAAAACTTTGTGGGAAAATGGAATTAAAAGGGAATGGAATTTTTCCATATGTTTTTGAAGTCCCCTCACATTAATTTCAACTTATATCTTGGATAGACTTGACCTACCAGCAAAGACTCTTGATTTTAACCGGGCTTTGTCTTTGTTTATGGGCACCTACCATCTGTGCATACCCATCATCCTCTGGCCCTCTTTAGCAGCAGCAGATGAACAGACATTTCAGATCTATGATCCAAAGTAGGACTGGTTTATTATGCCATAGTACACCCTTTCATGCTTGGATAGCCTCTATTTCTCAAACAGAACCATTTCACTAGAAATAAATCCTTGGAGTTCCAGGCTGAAAAATCTTTTTTTTTCTTTCAATTTTTTATCCAGCATGTCTTATGAGTAAACTTTGCCTAGGATAATCTGAAGGAGCCCTGGTGGTATAGTGGATTCGGAGGTGAGCTACTAACCACAAGGAGCAGTTTGAAACCACCAGGTGCTGTGTAGGCGACAGATGGGCTTTCTGCTCCTTTAAAGATTTACAGCCTTGGCAGCCCACGGGGCAGTTCTGCTCTGTCCTACGTGGTTGCTCTGAGTAAGAACAACTCGCTGGCAGTGAGTTCGAGTTTTGAGGTCCATCTCGGTTTCTGTCTCTTGCCACAGTGTCACTTATAGTGTCCTTCTCAAAGGCATCCCGCTTTGGCCAGTGTACATTTGAAGGGGGAAAATCAAGTAATGTGGGAGGATGCTTTCAGGCCAAGTCTAGGTAGGTCATGCAAGTAAAGTAAAACTGTTTCCTGCAAATACTCTATTTTATGTAACGATTTAAAAATCCAAATAAACTAGATGGGAAGATCATGTCTGATGTGGAAAGTATTATCTAGCTAATGTTTATGCATCACATCTCTTTTTATGAATATTTAGAACTGAAAGCAGAAATTGAAAAGCTCAAAGCGGCTCAAAGAAACAATCGGAATATCGACCCCGAAAGATACCGTCTCTGTCGGCAAGAAATAACATCCTTAAGAATGAAGCTGCACCAGCAAGAGAAGGACATGGCAGAAATGCAGAGGTGGGCACTGTCAGGGCCTCACGTTTCCTGCGCCCCGGGCGAGCCTGGGCCTGAAGCAGAGTCTAACGTCCCACCCTCTGTATAAATCAAGCACTGCACCCCCAGACAGCCGTATTTTAAAATATTTCTAGGTTGTTCTCTTATCTTTGTTCATGATCTAACCTCTTAATTCGCCATTTTACATATGATGACTTTAACTCTTTTTTTGTTTTGTCTTGTTTTTTGGAAAGAGTGTGGAAAGAAAAGTGTGAACAAGCTGAAAAAAGGAAACTTCAAGAAACCAAAGAGTTACAGGTATCATTTCAACTTTCTAAACTGAAAGAAATCTACGAGTACTTATATAAAAGTAGTTTCTCAAATACTTAATATAGGCTGACTCAGCCCCAGAGCACTGACAGAAAGAACTCGTGCAAAGAAGTGCCAGGTCAAGATGGTGATTGCTTACGTCGCAAAGTTCATTGAAAGTTCCATTTTAATTAATTAAACTGTTTCATGAAATTCGATTTGGCTCCACAAGTATTTGTTGAGTGGCTAGTGGGGTCGGATGAGGAACAGCCCTGCTAAGGTTTCAAAGGTGCGCTTCTGGCTCTGGGAGCTTGTGACCCAGAGAGAGGCTTCTTGCTGTTGCTATCAGGAAAGCAGAGGGAGTTTGTTTGTTTTTGAACATTGTATTGAGGGCTCTTACAGCTCCCGTAACAATCCACACATCAACTCTATCAAGAACATTTGTGTAGATGTGGCCATCATTTTCTAGATATTTATTTTCTGTTGAGCCCTTGGTGTCAGCTCCTCTCCCCTCCCCCTTGTGGCCCCTTGATGAATTGTAAATTATTACTATTTTCATATCTTACACTGACTGTGGTCTCCCTTCCCCCACGGTTTCTGTTGTTCGTCCCCCTGGGGGAGGTGGTGCAGTTATGTGTCCATTATTGGGATCGGTTTCCCCTTCCCCACCTCCTCTCCTCAGATTCCCCCTGCCCTCCTGGTATTGCTACTCCCATTCCTGTTTCTGGATTCTGTGTGTCCTGAGCGTCTGTGTTATATCTGTACCTGTACACGTGCCCGCAGTGAAAGGCAGGACGAGGGTCATGATGGTGGCGGGTGAGGAAGCCTCAAGGAACCAGAGGAGTATTGTGTGTTTCATTAGTGCTTTACTGACTCATCCCTTCCCTGTGACCCCACTGTGAGGTGATGTCCCATTGTCTACAGATGGGCTTTGGGTCTCTGCTCCAACCCTCGTTCTCAGCAATATGGTTTTGCTTGTTTGTTGTCTGCAATCTTCTGTTGCTCGTTAACTGGTCCTGGTAAAACCTTATGATTGCATAGACTGGTGTGGTTCTTCCATGTGGGCTTGTAGCTTCTTTGATAGATGACCGCTTGTTTACCTTCAAGCCTTTTAGACCCCAGACTCTATATCTTTTGAGAGCCAAGCATCATCTGCTTTCTTCATCACATTTACTTTTTCACCCATTTTGTCTTCAGCGATTGTGCCAGGATGGTGAGCATCACAAAATGGCAGTTTGTTAGCACAAAGTATGCCTGCATTGAGGGAGGGCATGAGCAGAGGCCTGAAGTCCAGAGGCCTGACTGTAATCTTTACAGAAGCAATTGGTCAGGCCTTTCTCCTGTGAAGGAGCGAGGTATGTTCAGGCGCTTACCCCACACTCCACCAGATATCTCTGGGGGTTTATAGAATGTAAACAGATGAGTGATATGCAATGTGACTTAATTAAATTGAGCTGTAACAAAACTTTCATTTTGTAGGTAAAAAGGGGTTGAGTACTGTCTCAAAGCTCAACTCGCTGCCATCAGGTTGATTCTAACTCATAGCGACCCTATAGGACAGGGTAGAACTGTCCCTGTGCTTCTCTGAGACTGTAACTCTGTATGGAAGTATAGAGCCCCATCTTTATCCTATAGCATGGCTCCTGGTTTTGAACTACAGACCTTGGGGGCAGCACAGAACCACAATGCTACCAGCGCTCCTTCAGTACTGGTGGTCTCATACAATTCAACCTACTGTGATGAAAGGTAGGAGACTTAAGAGAGAGGATGGAATGACGCATTTTGAAGAGGGTGTTCATCAGGGGACCAGGAAGCAGTGTGCTGCCTAAGGAACAGCAGATGAACACTGTGTTCAGCGGCAAGGAGGCACAACGCAGCTTGGATGGCCAGAGAATGAAGACGTTTTGTACAGCTGGAAATTAAAGCTGGTGGCAGAGATTAGACTGGAGGGAGCTGCAGAGTTCAGTTCGTGATGTGTGAAGAACTTGGACTTGGGTAATTGGGAGCAGTGGTGTGAGCAGACTCCTCGGGTCAGTGTGAGAGGTGGAATTAAGGGAGGGAAAGCTGATGACCCCAGAGAACGTTCGTCATATAAGAGACTGCTGTTGGTGGTAAAGACGAGATGATGACCGCTGGCAGTAAGGTCGTGGCCACGGTATTGAATCGTAGAGGAGCTGGAGTCAAGAGATAGGAATTAGGTAAAATTGTTAGGGTGGGGATGCTTTGTAGGTGGGGGTCGAGAAAAATGGACTCCCAGTTTCTGAAATGTATGTATGAAGATGCTTCACATGGCTTATAGGAAATCCCACTAACATTCGATACATTTTTCTGTGAACTTTTTGAAACACCCTCATTGCCATTGTGGAATATGTCAAAGGAACATGCCAGCAAAGGAAAAAGATGGATGGCAGTGAGTTGAGGAATGAGTGCAAGATGAGGAGATAGAGCCACACAGACAGACTCTGGAAATCTTAGGTGACTTCTTCGGGGTCAGAGATGGGGCCTTTGAAGTTGAGAGAAGGGTTTTCGGTGTTTGTTGAAAGCGTGGAGGAGACTTGAACATTTGTCTAGGAACTTGAAACTCCTTAATCGGTGATGCTCTAAAAGAGATGGGAGGAAATAGGTCAAGAGCAGAGGTACTGGCAGTGAAGGAAACATTTCAGATGATAGGTCAGGAGTCCTATATGAAATCAGAGGAAGGGAAGAAAATGCCAGGGGAATGGCCAGGCCAGCTTCATAGAAGAGGCAGCATTGAGTTGATACGTAGATCAGATTTTAATAGGTAGGGAAAATTGAGAGTAAAAGTGGGAAAGCTGAAGAGGTGCTCAGAAGAGAGTGTGTGAGTCCCTTCTATTGGAATAAACGGTTTGTAGACAGTCATAAGGTGATCACATGGGAAAAATAGCTCATGATATTTGTTTATTAAGGGTTGAATTTCCAGGGCAAGGAAGTGAAAAGCCATTGAGCTATTTAGCTAGGGAACTGACATTTTGAGAATAGCTTCTCAGGAGAATCGATCCAGGATAGGATGTAAGATGGCTGAAACCAGGAGACATTATTGACAGGGCAATTAGCAGTGTGCTTCAGTAGTTCGGGAGTGAGTTGATAAGGCCCTGAATGAACCAAGCAGATAGCAGTAACAATAAATAAAGAAACACTCTACGGACATTGGCGTACTTTAGTGATGGGTTGGGTTGAGGGGAGAATGGACTAAGGAGGTTAAAGGATGCAGAGTCAATATCGGTAGATTTCCAGGAGTGTGATGCAACAGGTATTTAGAGGCGAACAAGGAGAGGGTCTTAGAAGATGGGAGAGATTCTGAAAGATTTCACATAGAATGACTTAAAATTTTAATTTAGACCATATAATTTCCGTGAGTGGAACAATTTTCATTTATGGTTAAGGTTCATTTGTTTTTCTTCTTTCTGACTTGTGCTAGAAAGCAGGGATTACATTTCAAATGGACAACCACTTGCCAAACCTTGTCAATCTCAATGAAGATCCCCAGCTCTCGGAGATGTTGCTGTATATGATCAAAGAAGGGAAGACCACCGTTGGAAAGTACAAGCCACACTCAAGCCACGACATCCAGTTATCTGGAGTGCTGATTGCTGATGATCACTGGTATGTTACTCTTCTTCAGCTATGTGTCTGTTTCTCTTAGCCGTCTTCTTTATCTTGTTAGCACGAGATGTTAGTTTGTACTGATTCTTTTCTATAATTCTCCAAACTCAATTTCTAGCTAGGAAAGAACAGGCATATTTGGAGTTTGTAAGGATTGCAGATATTCTCAATATGCAACAATCTACATGTGTCTTAGTGTACTTCATCTATTGTTGGTTGAGATACTTTGCTTTCTAAGCATTGTAATCATGCACAGGAAAGCAATCTGCCAGCCAACTTGATGACAGAACTTTTGGATGGATTGCCACATTTTGCAATTCCTTTATATGGATGGAATGATGCTGTCATGTTGTCGGATATAAACTGGCCTTTCATTGTTTTCAATGTTCATCTGTATTGAAGTTTTTTTACTTTTGTGACTGTGAATCATTTCCATTTATTTATTTTGTTTGTAGACATTTGGGTTGTTTCCAATTTTTTTTTCTATTACAATATTTCTATTTGTATTTGTGTATCTTTCCCTGGTACAAACATGACGAGTTTCTCTAGAGACTGTTTCTCAGTTGGTAGACTGAGCTATTGGCCTTATGAGTCAATAGGAACTTGGAAGGTGGAGCTGTCAGACCAGTCGTTTCTATTTGTGAACAGCTTCTCTATTTAGCCTAATACTTTATATATTGTATATACTCGAGTATAAGCCAAGTTTTTCAGCACATTTTAAATGCAATTTTCATGGTAAAATAGGTACCTCGACTGATACTCGGGTCAGCTTATACTTGAGTATATATGGTGGACATTATAATTTCCTAAGTATATATAATAATAAAAAGTTTCAGAAGCACTTCAAGTATATGTCTAAGAGTTGTTTGGTTTTAAGATATATACACCATTAGCTTTATTAGGGAATTTCAAATTGTTTTCCAAAATGACTATCATGTTCTCCCTGCGTGGGCAGCGGATAGCCACTGCTGTGCATCCTCAGCAACGCTGGTTGCTGTCAGACTTTTCATTTCTACCAGTCTGGCCACTGTGACTTGGTATCTCAGTGTGTACTTATTTGCACTTATTTCATTAGTAATGAAGTTAACTTTTCTTTTCATATATTCATAGGACTTTTGTCTGATCTTCTATCACTTGCCTGCTCGTGTGATTTTCCTGTTGCTCAATTGATGTACTTTTTCTCATGATAATTTGTAGTAGTTCATCTCTTTTGGTGGTCAGCCCTTTATGGGTTTTCTGTGTTGGAAGTGTCTCTTAATGACTGCATGGCTCATCTTTTCACTCCATGATGATGTCTTTGGAGACAGACATTCTTAATTCTCGTGTAGAACACGGTTTCAGTCTTGCCCGTTACAGTGGTCAGTTTTTGCTTTTTGTTTTAAAAGTCCTTTCTACATTGAGATCATGAAGATTTTCTCCTAGATTTTTCTCCTGGGTATTTTTAAGTTTATTTAAATTCTACAGTCATTGTTTGGTGAGAAGTTGGGATTTCCATGTTAAAAGTACTTGCCTCCGTACTATATACTAAATAGAATTGTGTGTGTGAAACCTGTAGTGCTCACACACAAATTCTTTAAAATGTGCAAGTGGTTTTCTCCCTTTTGATTCTCCCTTGTGTTAATTACTTTAGCTTTTCTTTAAGTCTTTTTATCTGGGAGAGAAAATCCCTTTTTCTTCAGATCCGTTCCCCCTTCTATTGTTCTCCATAACAGAAATACATGACTTATTACTACAGCACCAGTGGCCAAGATGTAGAACAAGCTCCAAAGAATTGAGTCTGTACTTGCCTTTCTGTCTCGTCATCCCTGTGTAGTACGCACCTCAGCCTCTGTCTTACTCCCTGGACTATAAACCCCGTGAGGGCTGGAATCATGTCCGTCTTCACTGCTGACAGTTCAGATTCATCTGGCATTTGGGGTGCAGTGAATTTGGGAACCTCAGTACCCATCCATATTGTGTTTGATGAGTATTGCATCTCTCATAATGCTGAAAATAGAGAGAAGGAAGAGCCCATTTTCAGCTCGAGACTTACAGAAAAGAACCCCCCCCCCCCCCCTGAGCACTAGCATTGACGGTGGATTGAAGGAGTGTAGCGGGAAGGGAGATGATGGCATATGTAGGAGGAATGACTCAAGTGAAGGAAGATATGAAGGGAAATTCATAGTAAATAAAGGAGATGAGGTTCCAGAATGGTAGATGAAGAAGTTGTGATGGGAGGGTAGATAGAACTAGCAAAGGGAAGGGATTGAAGCAAGCGGACGGTATTTTTTTAAATCATTTTATTGGGGGCTTGTACAATTCTTATCACAATCCATACATACATCCATTTTGTCAAGCACATATGTACATTTGTAGCCATCATCATTCTCAAAACATTTGCCCTCTATCTGAGCCCTTAATATCGACTCCTCATTTTTACCCCTCTCTCCTCACACCCCCTCCCTCATGAACCCTTCATAATTCATAAATTGTTATTATTTTGTCTTATGCTATACTGTCTGACATCTCCCCCCACCCTCTTCTCTACTGTCCATCCCCTAGGGAGGAGGCTAAACATAGATTCTTGTAGTCGGTTCCCCCTTTCCACCCCACATTCCCTCCACCCTCTAGGCATCGCCACTCTCACCACTAGTCCTGAAGGAGTCATCTGTCCTTGATTCCCTTTGTTTCCACTAAGCAGACAGTATTTAAACCTGGTTATAACTGGGGGCAGCGAATAGGTTGGTGGGAGGGAGGTGCTGCCTGAGAGTGAACTATTCTTTTTTCTAAACCAGTGGTTTTCAACCTGTGGGTTGTGATACCTTTGGGCCTCAAACGACGCTTTCACAGGGGTCGCCTAAGACCATCAGAAAACACCTATTTCCAACACCGCGTCTATCTGTCTCCAGATGGGTCCTCCCACATACAGATACACCCACATACAGGTATCCAGAGTGATGACATCATCACGCCAGCCCCATCACATACACCCTGTACAAATACAGGTGTGTGTGACATGGTTGACACCATAATGTACTTATGTGGACCAGACACAGAGCAGCTACTGTGTAGAGAGCAGCTGCTGTGTTGAAAGCAGCTATTCTGTTAAAAGCAGCTACTATGTTGAAAACAGCCGTATTGGAAGTAAAACAATACTTCATGAATTATAATTACTGGGTAAATTTTAAATCATGTACTGTAAAATCATCAACTACTGCAAAAAAAAATCTATACTATGGGAATTTAATCTGGATGCTGATTGGTCTTTTTATATTCAGCTGTGGTTGATATGAATACTGCCCCCTTGTGAAAGTATTAGGTATGTAAAAAAAACAACAGAAAATGGTAAATCATAGGACACTTTAATGAACTGTATTGACTAAACTATGCCATGTATCATCTTTTGTATTATTAAAGCTATTGTTATATATTATTTTCATTAGCAAGCCATCCCAGGACAATGGATCATGTAGAGAAAATCTTAAAAGAAAATTTAGTGAGGATTTTTTTACAGCACGGTTTTACCTCAATAATTACAGCAGGAATTGAGAAACCGCAATGTGTTATTTGTTGTGAAGTTATATTAGCTGAATCTATGAAGCCAAACAAAGTAAAATGCTATTTTGATAGCAAGCATCTGATCTTTGCCGGCAAGGATACCAACAATTATATCAAGCAAACTTGTACATATGTTGCCATCATCATTTTCAAAACATTCTCTTTCTACTTGAGCCCTTAGTATCAGCTCCTCTTTTTTCCCTGCCCCCTCAGCCTCGTGAACCCTTGATAAGTTATATATTATTATTTCATATCTTACATGCCTGCTGTCTCCCTTCCCCACATTTCTGTTGTTTGTCCTCGGGGGTGTGTGTGGGTGTGTGCTATAGATCCATCATTGTTATTGGTTCCCCCCAGGAGGGAGATTTTAATCCCTGCTTTTTTCCCCTCTGGATTCCTCCATGGTTTTGGAAGAGAAGAAAATGTGTGTTTCCAGTATTAAATGAAGCTCATATATGAAAGAAAAGTAAACACTAAAAGCACCTAGAATCTTCTTTCACTGTTAATATTTCAATGTGTTTCTCCTTTGAATTTTTTTCTATGAATTTTTTGTTTGTTTTAGGGGAAAGGGTTAATGTTTTCTAAAAATAAAAGGTAATAGTTAAAACACAGCTTTTTTTGGCCAAACTTTCATAATCTAGTTGGAGCAAAATAAAAGACTTTTAAATTATTGCTGTAGCCAATTGACAGGGACTGTAATTACCGAAGGAATAACCCAAGTGGGATTATCCTGTATTGCCTGCTTCACATGTCCTGTGACTGAAACTGTCTACTTCCTGTGTCTACAGTGTTATCAGCAATTTTGATGGGACAGTGAGTATTATCCCAGCTGGGGAAGCAAAGACTTACGTAAATGGAAAACATATTTTGGAACCCACAGTGTTACATCACGTAAGTTGATGAGTGCTAAAACAGAAGTAATTGTTTGACCTTGAGCAAGACATTGAATTTCTATGAGTCACACAGCATTCTCCTCTGTAGGATAAGAGAGTTGAACTAAATCAAAGACTTTTCCAACTCTGAAATTATCTTTTCTATTAGTTCAGAACCTATCTTTCTTTAATCAAAGACAAGAGTTGTATCTCTATGAACCGGTACGCGAAGAGTAGACTCCTCACAACATTATTTGTCCAGTAAAGAGCTGGGCTTTGGAATCATGCTTGGAAGGGCTGACATCCTGACTGTCATTTGTCACCTGCATGACTTTTAGCAAGGAGCTCTGGTGGTGCACTGGTTAAGTGCTTAGCTGTGATCTGAAACGTTGGCAGTTTTAAACCCCCAGCTCTTGCATGGGAGAAAAGTCTTGGCGAGCTCCTCTCTTAAAAATTATTCAAAAAACCAAACTCATTCAAAAAAACAAACTCCGATTCATAGTGACCTTATAGGACAGAGTTGAACTGCGCTCCTTTCTGTTACCAAGTCTATTAATCTTTATGCGAGTAGACAGCCTCATCTTTCTCCCATTGAGTGGCTGGGGGGAGGGGGGGTTTGAACTGCTAACCTGTGGTTACAGTTTAGGGCGTAAACTTTATGCTGCCCAGACTACTCCCCTGATAAAGACTACAGCCTTGGAAACCCTATGGAGCCATTCACCTCTGTCCTATAGGATTACTAGGAATTGGAATATCTTTGACAGTGCATAACAACATGACCTTTAGCAAGTTGTTTGACTAAAATTTGGTTAATGATATAATCTCACTGGGATCTCTGACATGTAAATGAGGTAACACAGGCAAAGTTCTTACTTCAGTACTTGGCATACAGAAAGTATTTTCATTAGTAGGACTGTTTGAATTATTGGGTTTAATGATTTGGCCCATGTGATCAATCTTTTTTATTTAAACTCACCTCAATTAATTAATTTTTTTTTAAATTCCAGGGTGATCGGGTAATTCTTGGAGGAGATCATTATTTTAGATTTAATCATCCAGTGGAAGTCCAGAAGGGGAAAAGACCTTCCTCTAGAGATACTCTTATAAGCGAGAGTCCAAAAGACTTTGAATTTGCAAAAAATGAGTTGCTCATAGCACAGAGGTCACAGTAAGTATCATCGTTACTAGGAACTAGTAAGTGTCTGAGAGCGGTCACCCAGAGAGCTGATCACAATGGACTGGTTTCCAGTCGGAAACCCTTTGGGTGCTTGTTTATAGTCGTCGCGTCTTCTAGTCTTAGCGCGGTACAATGGTTGCCTATGTAATGCTCAGTCAATATTTCAAATAACTGGGAGTTGCTGTGTTTCCATTTTTGCCTCTCTTTTCATTCCTTCTTTTAGTTATTCCCCTGTAAAAGTTAAGCCCATTGCTAATTAGTCAATTTTGGCCCATAATGACCCTATACGACAGACTAGAACTACCCCAGAGGCAGTCAAACGTGTAATCTTTGTGGAAGCAGGCTGCCACATACCTCTGTCCAACAGAGTGGCTGGTCAGATGTGGTGTGGAAGCTTATGTATGGGGAGACACTTGGCCCACACCAGGGCTCAGTGCAGGCTTCCAGAGAAGAGGACTGAGGGGCTAGGAACGAGTGCTGCTATAACAACGATCATCAAGGGGTAACATGAACGAACAAACACTTATTTTCTCATAGGTTAGGAGACAAGGAGTTTGAATTCAGGACACAGGTTCTAGACTCTTGTCAGCTTTGTTCCTCAGTTCCGGGTGAGCCCTACATGACATCTGTCATCCCCTTACCTGTTCTTCTTTGCATCAAATTGTTTCATATTTCAAAAGCGATTGACTTAAAAGATACTCTACATTCTTATGACCTTATTCATAAAACAAAATCCCATTCCCAAATGAGATTATATCCACAGGTATTCCTGTTGTTAATTACGGTAGAGTTCATTCCGATTTCTAGCCATCAATGTGTGCAGAGTGGAGTTACTAAGCAGGGTTGCCAGGCTGTGACTTCTTGGAAACATTGCTTGACTCATCTCAGGCACCACTGGGTGGGTTCAAGGCACCAACCTTTTTTTTTTTCCAAAACCCATTTTATTGGGAGCTAACACAGATATCATATCACTCAAAGCAATATTGTACAATTGCTACCACAATCAATTTCACCAAACTGCTCCACCTTTGGTTTAGTATTTTCACCCAGGGACCTATCCACAGGTGTCCTACCAAAAAACCTACTTGCCATTGAGCGGATTCTGAGCAGTTGAAAAAGACCTGGGTTTCTACTCCTATAAGATTACAGTCTTTGGAACTCACAAGGGCAGTTCTACCCTGTCCTAGAGGGGCGCTATGAGTTGGCATCGGCTTCATGGCAGTGAGTTTTTATTTTATGTATAAGTAAAAGGAACCCTGGTGATGCTGTGGGATAAACGTCACACAGATAACCACTAGGTCAGTGGTTTAAACCCAGCAGCTGCACCTTGGGAGAAAGATGTGGCTGGTACCTTTGATAAAGATTTGCGGTCCTGGAAATCCTATGGGTCAGTTCTACTCCGTCCTATAGGGTTGCTCTTGATTTGGAATTGACCGATAGTCTTGGCTTTGGTGTTGGTTATATATGTAAACAGAGGAGGCCTGGTCATGCAATGGATTAAGTGTTGGGTTGCTAATTGCAAGGTCAGTTGTCCAAACCTACCAGCCACTCCATGGGAGAAAGATGAGACTGCTTGTGGCATGATTTACAGTCATAGAAATCCAGTGGACCAGTTCTCTTCTACTTGAAAGGTGAGTCAGAATCTAATTGAATGGCAGTGGAGCAATGTATAAATTTGAGAAGACTTCACAGTTTCTGGGAAAATTCCATTATCCTTTAATTTTCTTTTCCCACAAACTTTGAAACCCCCTGGTGACACACCGGTTCAGCACTTGACTCCTCATTGAAAGCTGGGTGGTTCAAACTCACTAACGGCTGCCCCTGAGAAAGATGGACAGCTCAAGAATAGCACCTCGGGAGCCTGCTGGGGCTGTTCAGCTCAGTAACAGTGAGCTTGGTTTCTGGCTTTATATACAAATAGTTCTGGAGCGAAAAAAATGTGTTGGGAGAATTTCAGAAATGACCATTTTGAAAAAGTGGAGGCCATTTTCATGTGATTAAAAGCTGCTGCTGTGTACAAAAGTGACTGTATTCCCGTGTGTCTTTTGCCCTTTGTAGACTCGAAGCCGAGATAGAAGCAGCACGGTTGAAAGCAAAGGAAGAAATGATGCAGGGAATCCAAATTGCCAAGGAAATGGCTCAGCAAGAGCTTTCTTCTCAAAAAGCTGCATATGAAAGCAAAATTAAAGCACTAGAAGCAGAACTGGTAAAAGACCTCTATTCTTTCTGTAATAGTGAGCCCCACCCAACTCATGCCCTGAAAAATGATCTCCCTGCAAGGGCTGGGGGGGGTGGGGTGGGGTGTGTGAGTGTGTGTGTGTGTGTGTGTGAGTATGTGTGAAAGATTAGAAAGTCAGATCCACAGTGAGTTTTACTAAAAGTAAGTTGTTAGTTAACAATGGCTACTGGAAGGAGAAGGTAGGCAGAAGGTAGGAGAACGATGCGTCTGCCCTGAAGACGCTCCACCGGGGGCTCAGCCTGTGGTTTGCTGGCAAGCTTGCATTCCCAGAAGGCCCTTCGGGTTGGATGGGTGGTATTTAATCGGTTAATCAGTCCAAATGGCCTTGGGAAGCTCTGGCCAAGCAACTTCTCATTAGTAAGTCCATTCTTGTGCATTGATTAAAGAAAGGGACTTCCGTGTGTTTCGGTTGAAAGTGGCTCCCCCCAACCCCAAGTTATTTCTTATGATTGCGCTTTAAAGGAAGAAGAGTCTGAAAGGAAGAAAGTGCAGGAAATAAACAACCAGAGGGCCAATTACAAAATTGAGGAACTAGAAAAGGCCAAGCAGCATCTTCAACAAGAAATATATGTAAACAAAAAACGAATAGAAATGGAGACGTTGGCTACAAAACAGGTAATTTTGTTTGGTAGCTAGTTTGTGCAATTCTGAGGGAAAACTGGATTTTAAGCCTTTTTATTAATTGTGCAACCTTATGGTATCTTGACAGGAGATAGCTTATATCCTGGGTACTGCTCACGGATCTTATCACACTCAGCACACAGGTATTTTGAAAGAGAGCTATTAATTCCAGTTAATTTCAGCCTCCAATTTGGCTTCTGTAACCATCATTATCCCATCATGAGTCATGCCACATCATGTAAGCGAGTGGCACAGCACTGGAGTACAATATGAAGGGCTAATGAAAGCCTAATGCACACACTGGGCCATATGATGTCAGCATGAAGGCGCCACTGTGCAGGGGAAGAGCCGCCCCGTGTGGTCTAAAGTGGGCCATTCGGCCCCTAGGGGGCGCTGGAAGGATGCAGGGAGCTGCAAAAGCAGTTACACTGCATTCTGGAGCACGGGCTGTAGTACAAACGTTTTTAATTGCCGGAGGGCACTGAAGAGTCTTTGTTTTGAAAAGGAACCTGGTAGGTTCCTAATAGGTATGGAAGCTATGTCCCAAGAGTAGATACATTACCTCAGTCTCATCTGCTCATGCACCTAAGTCCAGGGGCAGGCTCATTACCCAGGGCCTCACAACTGAGGAGTGAAACCAGACACGTCAGTATGTTAAAACCTTTGATGACCAATCTTGAGGCTCATACTTGCTAGTCATTAGTGGTTTTCAAAGTGTGGGCCTAGGCCACAATATCACACATTATCAACTTTACCCGGAAATGCAAATTCTCTGGACCAACCCAGCCCCACTGAACCAGAAACGCGGTGAGTGGGGCCAGAATCTGTGTTAATAAGCCTCCTTCCCAGTGGTTCTGTTGAGTACTAAATTTCAGAACCACTATATTTTAATCTCTGCTTTGATCCTTTGTATCTTTTCATTTTAAAGTTTCTCTTTCACCTCAAATTTGGAGCTGGGTGGGTGGAAGAAAAATACAAGGAGCTTCAGAAGGCTTGTGGAAAAATGGAATTAAACAATGGAATTTTTCCATGAACTTTTTGAAGCTCCCTGGTACCCCTAATCCAAATGCCGATCCTACATGTATTAGCTAACTTTAGGATGCAAAGTGGTTAGGGAGCCACCTCAAAGATTTTTAGCAGAAGCACAGGATCTTTTTACTCAGTTATATGTTCAATCTTAAAAAATGATTATTACTGGATTATTATAGGATTTACTTGCATCAAAGTGGAGTTTTATCGTGTTCTTTAAATATGAATTCTTTAGTTAATAAATATAGAAAATATACTGTGGGCTTTTTTTTTTAGAAAGTTTTCCTTTTAAGATTTCTGAACTTCCTATTAATAAGAAGAAAAAGATTAATCTATGTTATCAAAACTTCCATATGAGTTTACTGTAGGGGCAAAATTACTTTACAAAAAAATCTTATAAATTGCTTAGAAAAAATATCTTATGCTGCATAGAGCATTGTGTAAAAAGAGATTTAATTATTGTATGTTGCCTTTATTGATCTGGTTTTATAGTTTCTTTCTTTGTGTACTTTCATGTCTGTATCTATATGAATAAATTCCAATTAGGCTTTAGAAGACCACAGCATCCGTCATGCAAGAATTCTGGAAGCTTTAGAAACTGAGAAGCAGAAAATTGCCAGAGAAGTACAAATTCTACAGCAGAATCGGAGTAATAGGGATAAAACTTTTACCAGTAAGTATAGCATCACGTTAGCTGACATCTAAAGTTGTAGATGGTACTTACATACTAGAATTACTAACAGTGTAGCTGCTTTCACATCATCCAAAGTAGTTTATGCTACATGTTGCTATAGTTAAGGACAATTTTCAGGCTTTAAACAAGTTTACATGAGTGGTTTATTTCTATGATACTTTGTTTTTAGAGTACTTGGTTACATAAGCAAAATAAGAAATAAAATGCCAAAGCTTTGATGTTATTCTGATTTGTATTTAATGTCTAGATTGTACTTAATCATCGAGCCCTTGGTTTTTGAACCTGCATTTTTATTTTTTCCATGTAGACTGTAACATGTTTTTAGTGTAAACCTTCCCTCCTTATATAGAAAATTTCACACAACCTAAAATGTGAAGATTTCAGTACAATCAACCATTAAGGTGCTTATCACCTAGTTTTGACCATTGCCAATACACATTCAAACTTGTTTCAGGCTTATCAGGCCTCCTACCTTCCAGAACTGTTTTCAAGGAAGTCCGCGCCTGTGTATTTTCCCTGTTATCTCTAGATTAGATAAGGCCTCACTTTTCTCTCTTTATAAAGCAGAACCAAATTACTACCATACTTTAACATATAAAAATAATTTCTTATACTCGTCAAATACCGAGCCCATAGCCACACGTCCCGGATTGTTGCATCATGTTGTTTACATTTGCTTTGAATCAGGGGCCACACGTCCACATATGGCATTTCATCGCCTCAGTCTCTTACTCTGAAGTCTCTCCTTTCTTCCCTTCATTCCTGTTTTCTCCCACTTTTCTACTTACAATTCACTAGTTGAAGAATCAGCGCATTGTCCTGTAGCATGTCTCAAATGCTAGATAGGATCTCCATAGTGTTGCTTAACAGGCTCCTCTGCTGCTAGATTCCTACAAAACAGTATAACTAGATCCATTGACCTCTCAGATTCAGGCTTAATTTTTGGCAAGAACTTGGTGGTGGTGTTTTATATTTTCTATAACTTCTGTTTTTAGATACATTTAAAAATATGAATACTATTTGCATTCATTGCAAGCGATAACTATATTGTATTAGTACACCTTTTTATCCTCTCAGAACCCAGGAGTGTGCCCTGTAATAAATATGTTGCGGGTTCAAGTAAATGACAGTCACTCTAATGTCTTGATATTTTAAAAGAGTCCTTCTTCGGTTATAGCCAGACTGCTGGAATCTAAAAGTGATCTTTGATTGTAGCCCCAAGTGGACATTTCAGTCCATCTTTAAAGGCAAAAACACATTTATCATTTTTCTAGGACTTAAGCAAGCGTGGACAGAAGCAGAAAGCAAAATTAATGTTATTATTTCGAGTTAGTGAGCATTACAGGGTACAGCATCGATGATAACATCTGGTTAATAAAATAAAAGTAGTAATATCCTGGTTACATCAAAAGGAACAATATTATTAATTACAATGTTCTCATCTTGAGAACATAAGAGTACATTCTAAACTCAGTCACTAGTGGGACTTTCCAAGATGGGAGCAGAAAGGAGGCCGTTCATTCAGCAGTCAACAATATGGCTTTAAAGTGGCTAGTGTTGGTCTGTCTCATATATACACATATACAATCCACATGAAGGTGACAGTGCTGGTCTGTCTCATATGTACACACATACAATCCATATGAAGGTGACAGTGCTAGTCTGTCTCATATAGATACACATATACAATCCACATGAAGGTGACAGTGCTGGTCTGTCTCATATATGTACACATATAATCCACGTGAAGGTGACAATGCTGGTCTCTCATATATACACATATATAATCCATATGAAGGTGAGACTCACTTTTCTTCAAGAAGCAGGATGTAGGTGTAGTATTCCAGGTATAAGTCTGAACAATACAGAACATGCTCTGAACATACTGACATTCAAATTAGGAAAATGAAATTATACACTAAATTGCTTTCTTTTTCTATTTCTTTTTGTTGTTAAGAGAAAAATTTAATTTTCAAGCAAAATGAAAAAGGGGCGGTTCTATATAAATCAGGTTGTATGGATCATGCTTTACTCAGTACTTTAAAGAAATTAAGAAGTAATGAACCACAATTAGAAAGAAAAGCATTGTCTTTCATATCTCCTTTCTTTTAAAAGTCCTTATCTTCTCTATAACTTAAGTTTCTTCCATTTCACCACACTTGGATGGAAAGCTTCACCTACATAAAGAATATTTCACCAATAAGTGTTGAAGAAAAATTACTCGTGAATTAGTTATTAATTAAAATTTAGGTAGAATTAAAATTAATCATTTTTCAAGCAGTTGTTCTGTCTAGTGAAATATGATCGCGCTCCTCTGTGTATTTGGATCTTTTCTGCAGGGGTTCAGCCCAACTGGAGCTCCCTGAGACTCTCCATGATGATTCAGGAAGCCAATGCCATCAGCCACAAATTAAGAAAAGACTATGTTTTTGACAGGTGAGGAACTGATGTTCTTAATTCTAAAGCAGTTTTTCCTTTCCCCCCCCCACAAGTCTTTTTATTTATTAAGCCAGCTAGATTTAAAATTGTTTCTGCTGCATACAAAATGGTCTGCTTGCAGTTCTTTCTTCCCATAGTGCTGAAAAGTGTGAGCCAGTGTGTCAGTACTGCTAATTAAACCCCACCCAGTTTTCTCAGGAGCAGCAGGTCGCAGTCCCAAATCCTCATTTATCATCCATAGATGTCACTTTTTTGCTTTAAAGTAGGTGACCTACATATGACTCTTTAAACGATAATACATTACTTTCGCTAAAATTGGTAGTTCCCCGAAGTGTCTGTCTGCTAAGGTCCTGCGTCAGCTTCTAAGAAACTTCCGGCTCCTCCTTCCGAGCTTACTCCAGAAGGAAAGACACTTTTAATAATTAACATACAAAATGATTTTAGGTGTTTTAAAGTGCGTAACTTCACTACGATTCATTGAGTTGCTAACCCAAGGTCAGTGGTTTGAATCCATGAATCGGAGAGAAGGTTGAGAGTGTCTACCTCCATGAAGATTTAAGGTCTTAGACACTAGAATGGGCAAATCTGCTTTGTTCTAGAGCAGCAGTTCTCAACCTGTGGGTCGTGACCCCTTTGGGGGTCGAACAACCCTTTCACAGGGGTCGCCCAATTCATAACAGTAGAAAAATTACAGTTAGGAAAGAGCAACAAAAATAATGTTATGGTTGGGGGGGTCATAACAGGAGACCTGTACTAAAGGGTCGCAGCATGAGGAAGGTTGAGAAACAGTGCTCTATAGGGTCTCTATGAGTTGGGATTGACTCAATGGCGATGGGTTTGATTTTTAAAAATTAATTTTAAAATTTTAATGTTCTTCCTGTACTGGAATTTTGTTTATCTGTATTTCTGTGTTTTTTAAGAAGAAAAGAGATACTAGATTTTTTTTTTTTAGTTAAAACCTTTTGTGTGGTTAGGCTTTTAAATTTTTTTTAATAAATCATTTTATTGGGGGCTCTTTCAACTCTTATAACAAACCATACAATCCATACATTTGTACATATGTTGCCATCATCCTTTTTGAAACATTTTCTTTCTCTTTGAGCCCTTGGTATCAGCTCCTAATTTTTCCCTCCCCCACCCTCCTACCCTCATGAACCCTTGATAAATTATTATTATTTTCATATCTTACCCCATCCACTGTCTCCCTTCATCCATGTTTCTGTTGTTCATCACCCTGGTGGTGGGGGGGGAGGGTTAAATATCGATCATGGCGATCTATTCCCCCTTTATCCCCCCACCTTCCCTCCACCCTCATGGTATCGCTACTCCCATTATTGTTCCTGAGGGGGGTTAGCTGTCCTGGATTCTGTGTGTCCAGAGCTCTTATCTGTACCAGTGTACATGGTCTTGTCTAGCAAGTTTTATAAGGTAGAGCTAGGTCATGACAGTTGGGGGAGGAAACATGAAAGAATTAGAGGAATGTTGTATGTTTCGTAGGTGCTATACAACACTGACTGGCTCACCTCCTCCTCGTGACTCTTCCGTGAGAGGATGTCTAATTGTTTACAGATGGGCTTTGGGTCTGCCCACCCACCCCCACTCCCTATTTGCATCAATATGGTTGTTTTGGATCTGATACCTGATCCCGTGGACACCTCGTGATCACACAGGCTGTTGTGCTGCTTCCATGTGGGCTTTGTTGCTTCTCAGCTGGTGGCTTGTTTATCTTCTAGCCTTTAAGACCCTAGATGCTATATATATTTAAAAAAAATACTTTTATTGGGGGCCCATACAGCTCTTATCCTAATCCATACATTCATCCAGTGTGTCAAGCACATTTGCACATCTGCCACCATCATTTTCATAGCATTCTCTTCCCACTTGAGCCCCTGATATCAGCTCCCCATTTCTGCCCCCACTCACCCTCCCTCATGAACCTTTGATAAGTTATAGATTATTATTTCCATATCTTATATCAGCCTTCGTTGCCCCTCACCCACTTTTCTGTTATTCGTCCCCCTAGGAAGGGGTTATATATTGATCATTGTGATCCATTTCCCCTTTCTCCCCCAACCCTTCCCTAATCCTCCTGGTATCTCTACTCTCATTGTTGGCCCTGAGGGATTGATCTATCCTGGATTCCCTGTGTTGCGGGCTCTTGTCTGTAGCAGTGTGCATGCTCTGGTCTAATCCGACTTGTAAGGTAGAATTGAGGTCATGATAGTGGAGTGAAGGAAGCACCAAAGAACTAGAGGAAAGTTATGTGTTTCTTCAGTGCTATACTGCACCCTACCTGGCTCATCTCTGCTATATCTTATAACAGCCAGGCCCTATCAGCTTTGTTCACCACATTTGCGTATGCACCCATTTTGTCTTCAGCAATCATGTTAGGAAGGTGAGCATCTCAGAAATACAGGTTATTAGAATAAAGTGTTCTTGAGTTGAGGGAGTACTTAAGTAGAGGCCCAATATCCATCTGCTACCTTAATACTTAACATATATATGTACATAGACCTATATAGCCATCATTATATATAAACATATTTACACATGGACATCCCTGTATTGATACCTCTATACCTCTCCCTTGCCTTCTAGTTCTTTCCTCTGTTTCCCTTTACTTTCCTCCTGTCCCACTATCATGTTCGACCTTCATTCAGCTCTCAGCTACATTGCACTTGATCAAACCCTACCAGGCATTCTGTGCCCTCCACACCATCAATTTTAGATCGCTTGTTGTTCCCTTGTCCTTGGGTTTGTCGGCTCCCCCTCTTCCTTTCCCCTTCCTCCCCCTTTCTCATAAACCCCCACTCCCACTCCGAACCATTGGTCCCATTGTTTTCTCCTCAGGATTGTTTGTCCTACCTATCTTATACAGATAGACATTTTTTAAAAGCCTATAAATAGTTTCAGGTCTGTCTGTTGACCATTTTGAATGTTTTTTAATCAAGTCTGATGCAGTCCCAAGCCCTGCCCCTCAAGACTATTTTTGGGATTCCTCGGGGACTTCATTGCTGTACTCCCCTTGCTGCTCTGTTGTGCTCCTTTTGTGTTTTCCTATAGTGCGTGTGTGTTTGGGGGTGGGGTGGGGTGGCGGTATCAGCCTGGGCACAATTAGGTGTTTTTATACAGTGTGTACTCAGCATGATCGTCAATGTTAGTTGACATTGAACTGATTCTGACTCATGGCAACTCATGTGGTTTTGAACCGTTGACCTTGTGTTTAGCAGCCCAATGCTTTACCACTATGACACCACAGCTCTTTTGTGCCTTAGCATCAGTATCACTGTGCTAAAAATCTCAGTTCTGGAAAGATTTAATCACTCATATGAAGTTTTTTTGAAATTATTCTAGTACAAAAAACTCGTAACTCAATGTGTTTGTTCCAGGATGTGTACGTTGTTTTGAGATTTTTGGTTTTGTTTTTCTTTCAGACATGATGTGTCAGATAAGGGAAGTTGTGAAACTCCTGTACAGGTTCAGGTTCGTAACCTGCAACTAGGAATCTCAACTTTTTGGAGTCTGGAAAAGTTTGAGTCAAAGCTTGCAGCCATGAAAGAACTTTATGAGGTTTGGATTTTAATAAAGTCTCTATGAAATTTTAAAATTAAAATTGTAAAAGTGACATTCATGGTAAATATTTGCAAAATGTTGGGAAACCCATCACATTACTTAAACCAGTTACTATTAATAATTATGTATATTTCCTTTCATTTTGCATGCACATGGACTTTAAAATTTTATTTTAACATGGTTATCATTAATATAGAAATTTAGAGCTTATTCTATTTGATTATACACTTTTAAAAATATATATTTAAATTTAGGATAAGTAGAAATCCAGTAGATATACAGCAGTTTGCTTCATTTAAAGTAAACTTCCTTTTCCTAATAATGTGTACTGTTGGGTACCAGACTCCACAATCGAACGGGTCCAAAGGGCGATTCTGGAATGGAGGGGTGAAATTAAAGAGACATCAGACAAGATAAGGCATGCAAACGCTCACCTCCAGGACAGCCATGATCTCAGCAGCCAGACCCGTGCAGAAAGAGAATAAATTTCCAATCAATGCTTATATACACTCAGGGGGCAGGCAAGCCCCCCTAAGTACAGGTAACCATATGAGTAACAGGAAGGGGTTACTCTAGGCATACATGCAACAGGAGGGGGACGAGCTAGGGGTGTACACGCAATAGGAAGGGGGAGGGGGGCCACTAGAGGCATACGTGTGACAAGGTGGGTGGACTCTAGAGTCAAGATGGCATCCTGATTTTGGTCCTCCCTGGGTTGCTTGACCTTAGGGCTTTGGTTCTCCTTTAGGGGAACAATCGGTTATCCTTATCACAAGGGAGTGGGCCCAACTTAGGGCAGGACAGACTAGAGCAGTGGGTCTCAACCTTCCCAATGCTGCGACCCTTTAATAACAGTTCCTCATGTTGTGGTGATCCCCAACCATAAAGTTATTTTTGTTGCTACTTCATAACTGTAATTTTGCTAGTGTTATGAATCGTCATGTAAATGTCTCATATGCAGGATTTATTTTCATAGTTAAAATTGAACATAAGGCATAGTGGTTAATCATAAAAACCGTAGGTAATTATATATTGTGAAATATTTATTTCTAATTACAAATAAATGAAATTTTGTCTTGAAGCATGGTGTAGTGTGGGTAACAGTCTTCATGCCTGGTACTCGTATGTGGGCGTATCTGCATGTGGGTGGACCTGCCTGAGATGGATAGGGGATCAGTGTCTCGGTTCCTAAGACCATCGGAAATAATGTGTTTTCCGATGGTCTTAGGTGACCTCTGTGAAAGCGTCATGTGACCCCCAAAGATTGAGAACTGCTGGACTATAGGATCTGACTGCTCTAGATGGCTGATAACCCTCAGGGTGATAACCTTTAAGCAATTGACCGCCCAGTGTGTAGTCATTGACCATGTGTTAGCAAGCAACACCTTAGGTTTGGCAACCTGGGGAATACCTTTCTGGTTCCCATTGTGTACATATGTGTATATTTTGCATATGTGTGGTTCCATATGCTTTTATTTGCTTTTTAAGCAGTCATAACTAAAAATATCACTGTATACATTTGTTTGTAATCGTTTTTTTTAAAAATCATTTTATCTGGGGCTTGTACAACTCTTATCACAATCCATACATACATCCATTATGTCAAGCACATGTGTACATTTGTTGCCATCAGCATTCTCAAAAAATTTGCTTTCTACTTGAGCCCTTGGTATCACCTCCTCATTTTTCACCTCTCCCCGTTCCTCCCTTTTCGTGCTGGTGGGAGGAGGGTGCATGGGACAAATATAAAATTAGTGCTAATACCAAAAAAATAATAATTTTTAAAATACAAAATTTAAAAAAGTGAACATTTTCCCAAATCATTGATTTGCTTCAATTCCCAAAATTTGCAACAAGTTTACAGGAATGCTACTCCACTTAAAACAACCTTTTTAGCTGGATCAAACATCTTAAGGAAGGTCAGGACGGTCCCAAAGATGAATCCAGAAGGAAGAGTGTCCCCCTCAGCAAATGCAGAGCCTGTGGCTGAAGTTTAGAAATGGTGCAGGAAGACCAGAGCGCTCCCATTGGCAGGCGAGCTGCTGACGCTGGGCTCTCAACAGTTTCTGTTTTAAGCTAACGTTTTTCACCTCAGCAGGCTTGCAGTTACGGGTGCCAAAGGCATTCTCTGAAAAGCAGCCAGCTCAGACTGCTGATGTTGCCATCAAGTTTTTGAGCAAGATCAAAGCCACAGAAGTGACTTTTATGCAATGATTTGTAACCTGTGAGAGTCTTAGATTTACCAATACGATCCCTAATGGTCAAAACCATCAAAACAGTTCAATTTAAAACAGAGTGCTCAACTCAGAAGGATATGGCGACTTTATTTTGGGATTCCAAAAAGCCACTCATGACTGAGTTTCTCAAAGGACACAGGTGGTCATGGAGGTGTTAGGAAGAGTGTTAGGAAAATGGAGAACAGCATCGGTAAGGAAAGGCCAGTTTTTTTCCATCATGATAGTACGCCTGCTTTTTCTTCAAGGGAGAGGCCATTGAGAAACCTCACCCCAACCCCTGGCAGGCCTGCCCTGGCCCCTTTCTACTTCATATTGTTTCTAAAACCCAACGGACATTTCAGAGGAACACAGTTTGAGTGCCAAGGATGCCAAAACTGCAGTTGGAACGTGGTGCAAATGGAAGAGCCCAGAATTCCTCAGGAGGGTCAGAGCAATGGAAACACTGCATTCAGCTATGTATAGACCGAGATGGAGGGTCTGTGGAGAAAGGAAAGCTTCTTGCTTCTATCTTTTTGTTTAATAAAACTCCCTACAGCTTACTAAAGCAACCTTTTTGTGTGTGATTGTGGTTGTTTTAGTCTTTTTTTCAACAGTTTCATTGGCATGTAATTCACATGTCATACATTTCAGTAGTTCAATCACACCAAGAAGAGCTGTGTGATCCTCACCACAATCAGTTCCAGAACGTGTTCTTCATTCTTGTACTCACCGCCATCAGCTCCCCATTTCCCCCAAAATCCTCTGCCTTACCCACAAAGAACCATCAATCAGTTAATATCTCTATAGATTTACCTATCCTGGATTTTTATATAAAGAAAAAACTGCAAAACCAACAAACAAAAAACACTAAACAAGAATAACACAGGAAAACACGAAATCCTCTATTGAAAAGAAAGTGGAAAATATAAAAAGCTAAAAAATTTAAATGGATCATAAGGGAGCTTGACTGATTGTAGAAGTACTTTTTGATTTTGTATTATTCATATCTATTTCTCCTCTCAATTGTGTTGCCTTTGCTCTTTTCATTTTATCACACAAGAATATTAAATTTAGTATGTTTTTATCTATTGTAATCCAAAGGTCTTTTTCCAGAAAAACTGCCTAATCTGCTACATTTCCCTTAGCTTTTAATTTAATTTTCAGTCAAATAGAATTTATTGTGGTGTTTGTGAAAATTATGAACATAAAGTTAATTTTCCTCATATTTATTTCAAGTGTTCCCTAAAACATCTGTTAAATAGTAAACATTTTCTGATTTTTTTGTGTTGTTGCTGTTTGCCAAAGACCAAATTAAAGCTTTGATGCTTGGAGTACTTTAATAAGAAAAGATGAAAATAAATTAAATATTTTACTCAAGTGTAGACAAATAATAAAGTAAAAGAAACTAAATGAGGGAGTTATTAAGTGTGGTAAGAGTTGTAGTTTCTGAGTTAGAAATTAAGAAACACCAGTTCTAAATTTTTGAAAACACAAATGTGATTTTATGAATGAGGAATAACATTTAAATACTAAAGACTGAGAAAGTAAATTTTAAATTTTTTGTATATAAGATTTTATGCTCATCTGTCAATTTTCTCGAAAGAATTTTTTTTTAGAAAAAGATAAACTGAAAATTGGCATAAGAAGAGATGGCTGATGATGGGATAAATTTAGTGAGCTCCCAGGGGGAAAAGTACATGTTGGTCCAGTTAGCTGTATGGTGAACTCTTTCCAGCCTCCAGAGAAGCAGCACAGCTTGTCCCCGTCAGACTGTTTCCGCCCGCAGCCAAGGCCTGGCGGGCTCCAGCTCCAGTGACGATGCCAGTGCCCTCGTGATACAGCCGAAAAGATGATGGAAGGAGAGCATAACTCTTCTTACCATAAAAGCAACCCCGGAGAGCCTGACTGGAATGTTAGCGATGCGCACTAATCCTGTATGAAAGGAGTACTTACACCACGGCCCAGTCTATTTTCTCCAGGATTGCAAGGATAACCAGAACAGAGAATCCAGCAAGCTAAAAGCTATGCCAGATCAGTGACAGTGTGTCTTCGTTTCTGCATTTGTGGGTTATACTAATTCCCTCCTTATGTTCATGTGCACTCCTGATTTCTACCTTTCTGCAGTGAATCTGTGTACTGCTCGTGTAGGAAGAACACCGAAACAGGACTGTTGTCATCTGGTCGTTCTTGCCTTGAGGTAGACCTTAGTGTGGTGGGGGTTTCCCTCACTGCTACCTTGTTGCCTACTTTTGGCTCTACATTGCCATATTGTCTGCTTCTTTTTTCATATTAGGACATGAGGAGCTTCCGGAAGTTCTTGGGAAAATGGAATGGGAAGATGAGCCCATGAGCTTTGGAAGCCCCTTGATTCTCCAAGTGAAACTTTATGTAGTGTTGTCCTAGGGCTGTGAATAGTATGGGTTCAAATATTTGAATAGAGAATTGTGATCAATGGATTCAATCAGGAATGCTTTTATCCTAATGTTTCCTTCCATGTTATGTTATTTCTCCCCTGAGGGTTTTTGTGTTTATTACTTAACAACCCCTCCCTCCACCCCACGGATTTTATCATTTTGTTTTTACTATGTCTCGTAAATTCCCATTCATTATTTCTGAATTATTCAATGAATTAATTTTTTAGAAGATCCTTTATTTTCTCCTTTCATTTTCTATTTTTGAAATTTTGTTGTGGAGAGGCTGTACACAGCAAAACCTACCCCAGTTGAACAATTTCTACATGCACACGCAGGACCATTGACTACACTCTTCAGGTTCCTCCTCAAGTTACAGGAATGCACTGGCTGAAGTTCCGGCTCCTGTAGTTGCCTCTGCCAACTGATCGCTGGTAGATGGTTCTGAAAAAGAGCATAATGTTCAAAGCAGACCTTTTAGGAAGGCGCGAGAAGCTCTTACCGATAATAGATCAAAGATTGCAGCCTTCATTCTCTATGGATTACAACTCAGTGTAAAGAAAATGAAAATCCTCACCACTGGACCAGTAGGTAACAACATGATAAATGGAGAAAAGATTGAAGCTGTCAAGAATTTCTTCTTGCTTGAATCCACAGTCCTTCCTCATGGAAGCAGTAGTCGAGAGGACATGCATTGCCTTGGGTCACTCTCCTGCACATGGCCTCGTGAGAAATTTGCAAAGCAAGGGTGCCACTTTGAGGACTAGGGCTTCCTGACCCAAACCACGGTGTTTTCAACTATCTCATACGCCTACGAAAGTGGACATGGACTTAAGAAAGACCAAAGAAAAGTAGATTCATAGAATTATGGTGTTGCGGAGAAAATTGAAAGTACCACAGACTACCAAAAGAACAAACAGATCTCTCTTGGAATGGTCTTTAGAAGCACAGATGGCGAGATTTCGTCTCATGTACTTAGGACAAATTGTCCGAAGAGACCCACCCCTGGAAAAGAACATGCGTGCCTAAGTGGAGAGACAAGATGGACTGACAGTGGCTGCAACAACGGCCTTAACCACAAGAACAGTGAGGATGATGCAGGAGCAGGCAGTGGTTCCGTCTGTTGTTGGGAAGGTCGCTGTGAGTCAAAACCCACATGGCAGGACCTCACAGCAACACACATGGGAATTAAAATTTTCTACATCACCCCACCCTGGTTTTGTCAGCATTCTCCTATGGGTCTTTAATCAAAATGCTCAGTAATGAGAGTTGGAATTATCCAGTTCTTTTAGTCTGAAGATAAAAGACAATTGTTCCTTTAAAAAAAAATCATTTTATTGGGGGCTCATACAACTCTTATCACAATCTATACATACATCCATTGTGTCCAGCACATTTGTATATTTGTTACCATCCTCCAAACATTTGCTCTCTACTTTAGCCCTTGGTATCACCATCTCATTTTCCCCCTCCCTCTCTGTTCCTTCCTCCCTCATGAACCCTTGGTAATATACCTTTGTCATATCTTACACTATCCGATGTCTCCCTTTAACCATGTTTCTGTTGTCCATCTACCAAGGAGGAGGTTATACACAGATCCCTGTAATCAGCTCCCCCTTTCCACCCCACCCTCCCTGTAGCGCCACTCTCAGCACTGGTCCTGAAGGAATCATCTGTCCTGTCTTCCCTGGGTTTCCAGTTCCCATGTGTACCAGTGTACATCCTCTGGTCTTTCCAGATTTGTAAGGTAGAATTGGGATCATGATAGTGGGGATGGGTGTCGCGGGGAAGCATTTAAGAACTAGAGGAAAGTTGTACGTTTCATTGTTGGTACGCTGCACCCTGACTGGCTCTTCTCCTCCCCGCAACCCTTTTGTAAGGGGTGTACAGTTGCCTACACACGGGTTTTGGGTTCCCATTCTGCTCTCCCCCTCATTCATAATAATTTGACTTTTTGTTCTTTGATGACTGGCACCTGATCCTTTCGACACCTAATAATCACGCAGGCTGGTGTGCTTCCATGTGGGCTTTTTTGCTTCTGAGCTAGATGGCTGCTTGTTTACCTTCAAGTCTTCAAGATCCTAGACACTATATATGTGATAGCTGGGCTCCATCAGCTTCTTCACCACATTTGCTTGTGTGCCCACTTTGTCTTCAGTGATCGTGTTGGGAAGGTGAACATCATGGAATGCCAGTGTAATAAAATATTCTTGCATTGAGGGAGTACTTGAGTAGAGGCCCAATGTCCATCTGCTACTTTAATACTAAACCTATAAATATATGCATATAGATCTATTTCCCCATCCTCATATATAAATATATTTACATATGTACATGCCTTTATTGAGACCTCTATAAATTCCCTTTGCCTCCTAGTTCTTTCTTCTATTTCCTTTTACTTTCCTCTTTTCCCACTATCATGCTCAGCCTTTATTTGGGTTTTAGTAATTCCTCTCGGTTACATTACCCTTGATCAAGCCCTACCTGGCCTTCTATACCCTCCTCACCACCTATTTTGGACCACTTGTTGTTCCCTTGTCCCTGGGTTTGTTAATACCACTTCTTTTCCCCCACTCCACCCCTCCCATGTCCCCTGGGAACTGTCTGTCCCATTGTTTTCTCCTCCAGATTGTTTATCCAGCCTATCTTATCTAGATAAACCTGTAGAGATAATAACATGCACAAAAACAAGACAGCAAACCAAAGCAACAAAAAGAAAACAACAAAAAAAACCAATGACAAAAAAAGAAAAGCCTGTAAATAGTTCAAGGACTGTTTGTTGACCTTTAGGAGTATTTCTGGTCGAACCCTGAACCCAAAGTGTACTTTTGGTATTCCCTGGGGACTTCGTTGCTCTGCTCCCCTTACTGTTCTTTTGCATGCTCTTAGTGTTTTGCCTCGGTGTAGTGGGATCAGATGTGGCGGAATTCCCACACTGTGTCTCCAGTGTTGCCCTCTGTAGGGCTATGGGTCAAGGAGGGATGTCGTGTCTCATTGTGGGGCCGGCTATATAGTCTTCTCTGTGGATTGGCTGTTCTGATCGGGGATATCGTCCTCATGGCTTGGTGGGCCAGGATGTGCTCCACTCTCTCTTCCTCCCCCTTCATTTGCTCCCTTGTGCTCTGATCAGACATGTCCCTCTCTCTGAGCTGCAGAATCAGTGCTGTCCTCTGAAATACATTCTTCTGGGGGGAGGGGCAGCTGCCCACTTAGTTGGGAGTGGGGCTGGCTCCTCAGACCTCTTGAGACAGTTGTTTCTGGAAGCAATCAGCCACCAATGCTATGTCCCCTTCTTAGTCTTGCTTCTCATTTCTCCTTTATGCGGTCAGGTGAATTGAGACCAATTGCTGAGTGCTGGATTTAGCAGATCTCTTAATATTATAAATCCTAAAATCCTATGATTGATTGTTTATTTTGTCAGGAATGCAGATTTTTGTGCTGTCAAGCAACCCATAATTTTATATTTTAATCATAACGAGTCATAGACTTGTTCCTTTCCTTAGTTACCACACGTCTGAACACACCCTTGTGTTTCCGTAGAGCAACGGGAGTAACCGGGGTGAGGATGTCTTTTGTGATCCTGGAGATGAATGGGAACCTGACCTTACAACTGCACCCACTTCCTCATTTTCTAAACGGAGGTAAAGACAGTTTTGTATTCTGTGTATACATATATATAATTTACTTACTTTAAAAGAACTATCTATTGTCATGATGGATCTGTCTGTGCAGGGAACTCAGAGATGCCAGGAACAGTATGTTACTGATCAAATTACAGTGTAGGGCATTAAATTGTGTATCAGTCAGAGGAAGAACAATTTAGAATGGCATAAATCTAATTTCCTATAAAAAGAACAGTGTTTACTCTTCTTAAGTGACCAGTTGTCCTCAAGAGCTTGGCGTATTCGATGATATTTTCTCCTAAGCTGCAGCACTTTAAAGACGGCCAGCGTACGACGAGCGCTGCGAAAGCACGATCATGGTGACAGAGCACTCTCAGTATGCCCAATGTTGCTTATTAGCTAGATCCACTAGAGACTTCCGCAGGGAATCGATGCTTCTCAAGGAAGAACCAGTGTGGCTTACACGTCAGGCATCTAGACGACGGAGAGCACACGGTATCATGGGAAGGCCTTGGTCTGCGGACCTGATTTAGTCTGTTCCTTTGTCTTTCTAACAAGCACTTCTTTGATGGCTACTCTCGGCCGTATTCTTATGATACAGCGCCGAATTTAAAAATGCCTTGTCCTCAAGGACCCGGAATCAGGGAAACCAGGGGTCAGAGCAGTCGACGGAGACCTGAGCGGAGGAACTGGAGAGAAGTCGGGCTTTACACATATGCAAAAGGCAAAGCAATAGGACTTGATGACTGGTCCTGGGGCTGAGGGAGAGGATGGTTCCAGATTGACTTCTGGATTTAACTCGGGTTCCTTTCTAGAGGGAATAAATATGTTTTTCCTTGAGATGAGGCTCAGATGGGATTCTTTTTACCCTGATGAATTTGAGGTGTCCAGCAGACATCCACGTGGATGTTCTGGTGTTGAACTTTGAAGAGTAGCTGACAGTTTTCGGGGTGTGAGTGTCAGTGACATTAGGGGAGCAACAGACCCATCATCATTACCCAACACAGCTATCAGCTGTTTGCCAGGCATTGTCTCATTTAGTCCCTTACCATACACCTTTGAAGTAGGTACTGCCATTACCCTCAGGTGACATATGAAGAAACCGAGGACGTAAAGAGGTTAAGTAACCGTCAGCTCCAAAATCCCAGAGCTGGTGTGAGAAGGGCCAGTGCTCGGGTCCAGGCTTGAGTGACATCCCATCTCCTGTTTTTCTGAACAGTCCTACGCTAGTGCCTGACTTTTGCATGTGAAAGAATCGTTTCCCAGTGTCCCCTAACTGCTCCTTTAGCTGCTACAGACACACTGCTAAGCTCCAGTAAGACGTAGCCAAGCATTACCCAGAAAGCCATCTAAAGCATGTCATGTGAACAAATCCCGAGCTCCTTGAGAGCAGGGAACTTCTCTGAACCCTGGCTGGAGAGGAGTGAAAGTTACAGACTCTGCCCGATGCGTGGAGTGGGTAGGCAAGTTACCTTTCTGTGTCTAGATGTCAAGTCTCTCATCCGTAAAATGGAGATGATAGCTCACACCCAACACTGCAGGGTTTATCATGAAGATAACGAGATGACGTATATGTAGTGCTATTCTTCCTACTCTCTCTACGATGACCGCTGCCCTCTTAGGGTTCCTCGAGAAGTAATATATGTAATAAATGTATATGTGACTGGTTTTGTTTCTCTAGATAAATTTAAGGCAGTGGTTGTAGAAGGAACACTAGCAGGAGCTTCTCTATGTACACGAGATAGATGGAGATAGACACAGATAGACCAGTATCTAGAGGTAAGTATAGATGTATAGGGGCAGATCTTGGTTGATTGATTTCAAGGAATTACCTTGTGTTTGTAGAGCCTGGCAAGTCCAGGCTGCAGCCTCCTGTCGGTTTGCCTCCCTAGATCGGTAGGTTACCGGGTGGGTGATGGAGAGTGTAGAGTGGAGATCCGAGTGCTGGAAACTGTGGACCAGAGGCAGAACATACCCTAAGGAAGCTCCCCTTTCAACTGATTGATTGCATCACCTTAGATTAAATTATTGAGCATAGTGTAGTCAGGCTGACCCATAAAATTAATGACTAAAACCATTATTTTGTAGAACACAGGACTGATGATGATGATGATGATATTACAAAATTGTCACAAACACTGGAGCTAACCCTCCTTGTGTCGTAGTGGGTTGTGTGTTCGGCTGCTAACCACAGGCCAACAGTTTGTAGCGACCAGGCACTGCTCTGGGAAGAGATGCGGTTCTCTGCTCCTGCCAGAAGTGTCAGCTATGGAAACCCGAAAGGGGCTGTTCTGCTCTGTCTGGAAGGTCACTGTGAGCTGGACTCAGCTGGAGTTGTCAGAGGTGCCTAACCAGCTCTTAGTGTTTGGTACTTCATACCGACTGCATGAAGTTTAAATCCTGCAGGGCGGAGAGAATGTGATTTCTGATCTAATACCAACAGACTGGCTTTGTTTTGAGAACTTCAAAAGAGTCTTGGCCTCCCATGAGCATGAGTTGAAGAGGGCTGGGCTACAGAAGCTAATAAGGAGTAACTTAAGCCCACTTCCCACCAAATGAAAGCCAGACATCTAAATTATTCAAATTACTGTTTATTACAAACACTTAAACTTTATGTAATCAGAACAGTGGGTGGGGGGAAAGTACAGTGGATCACAATATGACAACATGTCTAGCCTGTTGAATGTCAACGATTCGTACCTTTATGCCTCCCCCAACTTTTAGGGAATCAACCAAAGTTTAAAATGCTACTGAAAAAAAAATCAAAACTTCTTTCTAAGATATTAAAATAGCATGTTTTCATTTGACAGAGATGTTTTGAGAACTTCTATAATTTAAAACTATCCTATTTTGGGGGCAAATATTGATTTGCGCATGGGCTAAGACCTTGTGTGTGAAGTTTCAGCCTTGCAGGGATGTTTATGACAGAATTGCAAACTTAGAGTGTCGGCGTGTAATGGGAGCGCTGACAGACTCGTAATTACAGAGCTGCGGCGAGGCACTGAGATGCCACGCCAGGGCTGCATAAAGTAACTGGCTGGCCTGTCTATAAATTTTGATATGTATACTGTTGACAGTGAAAAGTAAATTTCTGCCCGAGGTTAAGTACAAACTCTTTGAAAGGACAGTGACAGCATTTCCTTTATTTGGGTTTCAAACTGTTTGCCAACAGTGCCGAAAGTTTTCCTAGTTTGGCGTAATGTACCCTTCCTTCCAACTGCTAAGTGGGAAGACTGCAACATTTGAAAATTAATATTTCCTGTCCCTATGACTGGTCCTGTGTCTTTGCTTTCCTCAGAGGACTTCGTGGGGAGATTTTTATAGTTGAGACATTCAGCTGCTACTGACAGATGCCTTTGTTAGCCAGCTTTTGACGACTAGCATTGGTCAGCGAGTGGTCAGCAGCAGCAGGGAAGTCTGTTAGGAAAAGGTCGGCCATAGATCTGAGTCTGCCCATCGGGTCAGTAGTTTCACTGAAATCATGGGTGCTGGAGTTGGATTTCAGAAAATGATATAAAATCAATGGCAATATGGATGTTGGCTGTGTCATCTCCCTGAACCCCAGTAACAGAAAGTGTAGCCTGCTGTTTTGAGGAGGAGTTAGAAAGAGTAGTAACTCAACAGCCATGCTCAGGGGAGGGCTTCGGTGATTCTCCAGGCACCGGGAAAAGAGAGGGAAGATAGAGCCATCTCCTTCCTTTGTGCGGCAGCGACACTGCAGAGCTGCGCGCCCTTCACACCACAGCACACCACTCCTCAGCGACTCCCTGCTCTGCATCCCTCCCAGGCTTCAGTCTTTCCCAGGATCATGTGTTCAGGAGAAAAGACAAGCTTCCTAAACTTCAGCCTCCCAGCCTCATCCCTGACCCTCTCCCATGTACACTGACTACATCTTTCTGAACTTTACTTGGTTCTTTGTGTGTGCAATCCTTTCTTAACCATGGTTTTCCCTCATCCCGGTCCTTATGTCTGAAAACACTATTATGACCTGCTTTCGAGCCGGCCTCCCCGTATAGCTGATTCCTGTGTGTCCTTCAGGACTCTGGGGGCTGGGTTCCATGGCACAGCACTCTGTCCCCACAGCACTCGCCACTGGAGTGCATGTCTCTCATGCCCTCTGGACAGCAGCCCAGAGGCCACATTTGCAATGCCCAGCCGTTTCCTGGACCTGCGGAAACAATAGTGCTCAATAAATACTTATTCTGCATCATTAATAATACCCTTAGAATGGTGCCTATAAGCACTACAATTCTTTTTTTTAGTTATTTGTAAAGATCATTTTATTGGGGACTCTTATAATAATCCATACATCAATTGTATCAAGCATATTTGTACATATGTTGCCAACATTATTTTCTAAACATTTACTTTCTATTTGAGCCCTTGGTATCAACTCTTTTTTCCTTCTCTTCCCCCTGTCTCACCCTAGTGACCCCTGAACAAATTACAAATTATTATTATTTTCATATCGTATACTGTCTACTGTCTCCCTTCCCCTGTGGTTTCTTGCTCTGTCCTCTCCCCACCTTTCAACTTCCTTCCTGGTATCGCTATTCCCATTTCTGGTCCTGAGGGGCTTATCTGACCTGGACTCTGTGTGCTGGGAGCTCTTATCTGGACCTGTGCACATGCTCCAGCCTAGCCTGCAGGGAAAGGCAGGATTGGCGTCATGATAGTGGGGGTGAGGAAGCGTCAAGGAACCAGAGGAATATTGTGTGTTTCATCGGTGCTATACTGGGCCTTGGTTGACTCATCCCTTCCTTGTGAGGGGATGTCCCATTGTCTACAGATGGGTTTTGGGTCTCTGCTCTGACCCCCTCTTATTCTCAACAATATGTATTTTTGTTTATTTGTTTGGGGTCTACTGATGCCTGTTACCTGATTCCATAGATACCTCATGATCGTACAGGCTGGTGTGCTTCTGTGTGGGCTTGTTGCTTCTCTGCTAGATGGCCGCTTGTTTAACTTCAAGCCTTTAAGACCCCAGATGCTATCTATATCTTTTGATAGCGGGCACCATCAGCTCTCTTCACCACTTAAACATGGCAATTCTTATTGAATCAAATAAACCTAAATAGCCTTTGGTGAAAATGTTTGCTTGGACAACACACCCAGGCACACCCCTTTCTTTAGAGGCTATATGAACATTCTTAACAATATTATTTTATGTGCTATGCAACTACAAGTCTGTGGTTTACTTCTTTTCAGGAGTAGGAGTTTGATGAAAAACAGAAGAATTTCTGGATGCTTACATGACATACAAGTCCACCCGATTCAGAACCTGCATTCTTCTCGTTCATCAGGTATGTCTACGTCAAATTTCAACAGATTCTAGTCCTGGCCCTTCCTCTGTAAATGATTTCATCTCCTAGAAGTTTCCATTACCTCTGAAAACGGGTGGTGGGGACAGACACATGGATGGGATGGCTGGGATGGCCCCTCCATCCCTAAAGTTCTGTGCTTGTGATTTATTTCAAAGCTTCTTAGTAGAATGACTGTCAAATGTGGAAGGCTTTGCAGCTGTTCAGAAATATATAGCAATAATATTTTTAATAAGTGAAAAACAAAGTACAGAAGATATATTATTGTGTGCACCTCTGATATTTTAGCAGTCTTTGAAACGAGAAATGTAAGCCAACCCAGGCAACTGTTGAGAGAGAAAGACACGGCTTTCGACGCCCATAAAGAGTTACAGTCTCGTAGTCTCGTAAAGAAGTTCTGCGCTGCCCCATAGGGTCCAGTTGACATCGACTCAATGGCTGTGAGTCTGTTGTTCTCTTTCCTTCTTAGGCAGCCGTCCATCTATGAGGTTCTACATGCAGGCCTGCATCTGCACTTTCCAACTTTGGAAATGTTGAAACTTCTAATAGAAAGGGTCTTATTTAACAGCTAGACTTTTGCATGTTTTCCTAAAACGTTAATACTGGATTTTAGAATGCATTTATATAAGTCATTATCTTGTTAAACCAAGACATATAATTGATTATCATCAGCATGGTAATGGTGATTAATTATTACCTTATAACAATAAGGCTTAGGAGTTTGGGGCTTTTTAACTTTTCCTCAATTGTCTTTGTTCTAACTTAATAATATTCCCACCTTTTGCTTTTATTCTACCTTCACTGTGTTTGCTGCTGCTTCCGAGCAGCCGTGGATGGGCCCGAGAACTACTCCTGTGTGTTACATCACAAGAGCTGCTCTCCTGCTGGCATTCCAGGATAAAGTTATTTCCTGAGGTTCTGAATGAAGTCTTTTTACTTGGTTTGGAAAATGCGTAGGAAGTTAGATATTCTGAAAACTCATCTCCAAGAGATGTGCTGTAGTTTCTGTCGATATTCAGTTGGCTTTTGTTGTGATTATTGGATTCCTAGAGAGGGAGCTATAGTACACCTGGGGGTATTGGATTATTTCTTTCACTACCATTTACTCAATTGCTTACTTTTCCAATTTTATTTTACTTAGCTATCATTATTTTCACCAATCCACAGTCCGTTAGGTGTTAAGGAAGATTAATTTCTACCCAAACGATTAACCCATGAGGTCTTGGCTTCTCTCTCACCGTATTGCTGCAGAGGGATGGCTAAGCCTGCGGGTGGCCCTGTTGAGAAGTGACTGATCCCTGTGTGGGCCTGTGTTTTCACGGTGGCATCAAGCCCTAAGGATGGCTGGACTCAGAATGACCGGCTCTGAATGCATTGACCGATGATTCCGTCATGTGCTTGCCTTCATGCCTTGTTTGAGAGAGACTTCTGGGCGTGAACAGTAGGCTTAAGACACCTGTTTTCTCTTGGCACAGGGTTAATGGAGAAACCAAGCACCATTTACTCAAGTTCAGCAGAGTCATTTCTTCCTGGAATTTGCAAAGAATTGATTGGTTCTTCATTAGATTTTCTTGGGCAGAGTTATGATGAAGAAAAAACAATGGCAGACACTCTGACTCTTAACTTATTGAAAATTTACAGTGGCGTATCTGCCATTTCCAAAGCGCACGAAGAACAAGATGAGGAGAGCCATGAGAACTGTGAGTTGCCGCAGGGCCTCGATTATCGCCCGTGAGTGAGCGTGACACTTGGATTTGACTATGTTCCCAGAGAGCTCGGGGGGGGGGGGGGGGGGGGGGGGTTGGAGCTATGTTACAGTGTTGCTTTAATGGTGTTCCTAGGTGAGCCCTTTTTATTTGGTGATTGTTTCTTCCAACGATACCCTTTCCCCTTTCACAGTGTTCTCTTCTGATCGCGCCACCCAGTCACAGACTTTCCAGGTGGCATGTGCCTTTGAGCAGCTGGCGGTGCTGACCAGCCACTGGCTGAGCGCCGACCCTCCGTGCACAAGCACAGCGAGGCTGGGGGACGAGCTGAGGCAGGAAGTTAAGAAACTTGGAAGCTATTTACAGTTATTTCTGCAGGTAAGTTGGTTCGCTTACAGTCCTTTGAGACAGGCATTTGTTCAGTAAGTATTTCTTGATTGCCTCCTGCCCAAAGGCCCCTTCGCAGCAGCTTCCATGTTAAAGAGGAGGGCTTTCAGAAGTCCTGAGACTACCTGACTTACGAGACCGAGACTTGCGTGGCTTTCTGTGTGCCAGACACTGGGGGCTCTTAGTGACTTACGAGTTTCAACTCGTTTAATCCTCATGACAACCTTACCAGCGGGTGCTCTAATTCTCACTGCTTTGTAGACGGGAAAATGAGGGCAAAGAAGGGAGGGTAAGTGACCTACCCAAGGTGACGTACTCACAAGTAGAAGAGCTGGTATTTGAGCTCTCACAAGCAGGCTCGGGCCAGGGGTCTTCCCATGGTCCCATGGCGACCCTCAGTCAGGGCACTGGGAAGAGAAAATAAAGTGACTTGCTCTGCCTCCTCAGGTTTGTGACTCTACCACACGAGCCAAAACCCCACCCATGAGCACAGCAAGGGGCTGCGTCTCTTCCCAGCGCCCTGAGTGAGAGGCACCTGTATCAGATTAGGTTTGTCTGTGAGTAAGAAGCACGACAAGCTGCTTTGCTCCCACGTGAAGGCTGCAAGTAGGGATGGTTCCGGCTCCTTTTGGGGTCCCCCTCTGCCAGCCTCCTGCTGGTGTTCCCACCTGCTGATGGGCCTCCTGCCAGCCTCCATGCCCAGTGGCGTGCACGGCAGAGCTCCCTCGGATGACTTTGGAGAGAGGAAAAGGGCTGACGCCTCCTTTCTGAGAAGATTTTGGAAATGACTTTGTGGCCCTTCTGCTTATGTATCATTGGTGAGCACTGCACCACATGGTCTTACCTAGCTGCAAGGATTTGGGGGGAAATTTGGTTTTAATTCCAGGCAGCTGTGTACCAACCTGAGAAATCAGGTTGACGTGTGACAGAAAGGGGGACCTGACACTGGGAAATGATAGCCAATTCTCTCTGCCAGATTTTCTATACGAAGTCCTGGGAGTGTTCTTTTATTGTAGCTGAGTTTTGTTGTACCAAATACTTCCTGAAATGAGTGGGCTGTTTACTAACTGAGATTTGGAAATCTTGATTTGACTGATGAATCGAACAGCTCAAGCTGAAATCCAGTGCTGACTTTTAATGACCTTCCCCTCTGGGTCAGGCAGCTCTTTTTACTTTACTCCATAATCACCCTATGCTTCCCTCAGTAGACCCTCTGATAGAGCTGTTATGTCTAAGGCTGTCCTCCGGGGCGGTAAGCTCTAGGAGGGGCATGAAGAACAGCATAGGAGCAATGGCAACAGCCACAGAGCCAGTCACTGTCCTGCCAGCCAGTTCCCACTCACAGTGGCCCCAGAGGGCAGAAGAGAGCTGCCCCTGTGGGTTCCAAGGCTGCACATTTTACGGGAGCAGAAAGCCTCAGTTACTCCCCGAGAGCAGCTACCAGTAACCTTGTGGTTAGCAGCTCAATGTGTACCCCAGTATTCCCCTAGCGCTCCTTAGACCAATAGCATAGCGCCCTGAAATGAAAGAACAGAACTGGAGAGGGGCTGACCCCGCCACCCAGAGGAGGAGGAGTTGGAGAGTGGTCTGTGGCTTACAGGAGATCTCAGCCCACTCTTCTGAGACCCTTTTGGGTGGACTCCCGCCTCCCACCTTTTGATCAGCAGCTAAGCACATGAGCCTTCTGCTCTACCCAGAGACCCCGGGCAGCATGGAGCCCATTAAATAAAGCCACTAGCTTGGGGGTTGGAAAACCAAGGGCTTGGATCCAGGGTAAAGCAGTTCTCACCTGGAAAAGACAAATAACAACGCCCTGCTTGTAGGGTACTGTGAGGATCAGAGGAGTTACGTTGATAAAAACAAAACCAAACAAACCCTACTAGAGTAACTTATGTGTCGTCTCCATCCAGCCAGAATGCTGTGTATTTATTTGGGGTTTTTTACAATGGAGTGATAATGTTTTATATGAAGAATTAAGACTGGAGAGAACAGGCAACTTGGAGGTAAATTTAGTACATAGTCAAGCTGGGTTTAGTGATTATACTTTCAACCTAAGTATGATTTGGCCATCTTTACAACACAGTGAGACTATTCCAGAAAGCCAGCCAAGAGAAGTATTCTGAAGAGCCTCTCAGTGGCTAGTCGGGAAAGGAAGACGAAAAGCTCAAGAGGCATCCCGTCCTTCTTGGGTGGCCTCCCGTGTGCGTGTGCGGGCGCCCATTTGTTTGAAGCGTCGTGTTTTTGTTTCCATTCCCTCTTCCTCTCCACACATAAAACGAGACGCTCTTTACTCCCCATCACTGAAACCCTTATTAGGGGAGGAAAGTTCAAAGACGAAAGAGCCACAGTCAGGGGCATACTTGCTTTCGGTCTCCTAATGTGTGCTAGGACCTGTGAGGGAGAGACTGCCATTCATTCTGCCGCCTTGCGTAGATGTCGCCGAGTTCTGGCTGATGCTTTGATGAGGCCAGGCCACTCTGAACGGATGCAGACTATTACTGTCACCTTTTGTTTGGACCACCCCTTGCATTCTCATTTATCTGATGTCCTGATTCGTTTGGACCATCTAGGGATGTTGTTCGGACATCTCGTCAATGGTAACAGAAGCTCAAAAGAAAGTGGCTGAAATTGTACAGCAGGCTGTCCGATGCGTGGGACAGTTAGTGGTTCTGCAAGGCAGCCGGCTACGCTTCCTGGACAACAATCACAACGAGGCGGTCAGCCTCCAGGTAACTTCACCGCCTCTCTCAAAGCCTTCATCTGAGCAAACCCCAGACTTTCTGATAATAGCTGGGATCACAAAACCTGACCTGTTCTTTTTCGTTTTCAAAAATAGCACCTACTTTTAGTTGTTTGGCAATAAGATTTAAAACCGTTTCCAGTGAAGTTGGTCGGTGTAGCAGATGATCTGGAAACCTCCCTTTAATGAAAGGCGCTTTAAAAGGGACGGTCGTAATCAGCTGCAGATGCTTTTCTCAGCCAAGCAGCACACGAAGAACTCTGTGATTCCAGAAAGTTAGTATCCGCTGGCTTTAGTGTTCATGTTATTGAGAACATGTGACTACAGGAACAGCTATGTGTAACTTCCAGTCATAAACATTCTGTACGACACGTGAGCTGTGGGATAAGGGGCCTGGGGCTTAGCGACTCCATGGGAGCAAACTTGGGAGTCTGCTTCTGTAAAGATTACAACCTTGGAAACCCAACGGGGCAGTTCTACTCTGCCCTGCAGGGTCACTACTGATCAGCACCAGTTCAATGGCAGTGGGTTGGTTGAATAGAGTTTTGCCAGTTTTCCTTCCTTATTGACTGTTAGTTCTTATCACAGTTGAAGCTGAAGTTAATGAACTTGCCGTGTGGTCCTAAAATCGGAGAAATCATAACTTAATTACTTGAACATTTTGAAAGAATATGAGATCAGAATTTGCCTATTAATGCCTAACAACTTTCACTAGGAGGATTTTGTGGTTGCTGTTTGTGACGGTGTATGCTTAGGAGTGAAGATCCTGTTAGATTCTGGGCTGGAAAAAACAAAAGAACTTCAACACGAACTCCTAAAGCAGTGTCCAGAGAACGAGGTAAGATAAATAAGAGAATGTCCAATATTGTACCAGATGGTTTCTCTCAGGCGGTGTTAAAAACAGTTTAACTCCAAAGCAGTACTCTAACTTAATTGGTAAAGGAAACCTGTGTGGAGCATTGTGCCTCTTAAAGAAGTATTTGTCTGGCCTCAAGTCGCCAACAGCAACTTGAGAGGTTTGGAGAACTCTCGGGGGCCGGGGTTACGCTGATGGAGGAGGAACCGCTCAGTGACGGAGGGAGGGTGGCTGCCGCCGCACAACTCCAAGAACGCGATTGATCACTGTCCCTGGATGAGCGTGTGTTCTCAACAGCCACCGCCATAAACGAAACCCATTACGAGTGTTAACAACAGGCACTTTTAACTCCGTGAGTTGGCACTCTATGCATGTATCTCTTTGATGTTGAATTGCTCTTTTTCCTGAAGGCTGAGGCTGATGAGCTCCTGACGTTGCCTGTGGGGTTCTGCTGCAGGCCAACAGTGAGAGTTCAGGCTGGATGGACCCCGAGCCCAGAGTGGGCTGTGCTGGTGACAGCTGGCATGTCTGTTGCCCTCTTCTTACCTTGTCTTTGCTTAGGACTCTGCTTGTCCACCAGGGAGGGGAACTAGCATGTAACCAATCTCAAATCTTCAACTGAATGTGTTGCCAGGGGGTTCACTTCAGTTTTTTCAGATCAAAATCTAGAGGCCAGGACATTGTACGTGACGTCATCGCCGCCTCCCTGGCTAAGTGACATGAAAGCACAAAACCTGTGCTGGCTTAGCGGTGGGCTATGTCATGCAAAACCTGTATTTGAAACCTGGCTGGTGCCCCTTGCCCACCGTCCTGTTTTTCACCTGCCATATGTAACAATGCCTGGACCGTAGCCCCTTCCTCCCCAGCTGTTTGTTGGTCGCATTATTTCTCTGGTCTGCATCGCAGCATCAGACACTAGACAAGAAATAGCAGTGCATAACTTTGCAAGAGATGAGTTATTATCACAATGTGATTATATTACTATTTCTGTGACTTTAGGAGGGCTGGAGGGCCTCACAACTATGAGGCCCTGGGTTAGGATGTTGTTCTCCCGGCCGACTCCCAAGCAGTCTTCGTGGTACAGAGTGGATTTTGTACATCAGTATTGCTGCATTCAATGGTGTTTGCTTCTAGAGCATAAATGTGCATCAAGTGGGAAGAGATTAGGAAGAGAGAAAAGATCCGATCTTGTAACAGTGCATTCGAAAATTTCAGAGACTTCTCCTGTGAGAATTTTGTAATAAATCGTCGTTGAGGCTGTCAGAGCCCATCCTGGTTCTTTTGCTGGAGCTCTGGGGGGAAGGGGAGTTGAGGGGAGGGGTAAACTCTAACCTGAATGGCCTGGGGGACCCTACACTTCCTGTAAGCTAGATCTTTTTTTGTCTTCTTTTTAGGGAAACCTTGGCATTGACATACTTAATAGTCACTTTAGCCAGGGGTTTCTCCCCTCCTGCCCCCTAACTGCTGGCCTGTGTGTTTGCTATCTCCAGGAAAGCTCCATCCCATCACCTGGGAAGGACACTGAGTGTTAAATGCTTCCTTCCTTCCCACCTTTCTTGAGCATCTCACTCTGCCTCCATCGCCCCATTTTGGAAGTGCGGTGCTCCTGCAGCAGGCAGCTGCTCCCACTGAAGAAAGAGCGGTCTGAAAATGCTAGTCACGGGACCCCGAAATCTTAAGGCCCTTGGCTGACTGGCAGGACTTCTCTCTTCTCCTTGGGTGCCTTTCTCTCCCGCATTTGTGGGGGTTTTGTTTGTTTGTTTCTAACGTAGCAACATTGGACGTGAGTTGATACTTTCACTAAGATGAGAGCACTGAATCCCTTCTGTTTACAGTGGACCCGACGTGAATTTGGGCTCGATCACTGAACTCTGAGGCATGGGACAGTTGGGTGGGGACAGCTCCCGCAGCCCACCGCTGCGTCTCCCACGGGGCCTGGCCCCTCAGCGCACACTGCCTGGCACTGGCTACAGTGCAGAAGTCCCGAGTAAACTCAGGCACCTGGAGAGGGAGTCCTGTTGATGCCTGCGCTTCACTCGCTGTAAAGCATGTGCTAGTCAGTCATCTTGGATTCGGTATTGCCTTCTGGCTGGGTGGAGCTCACCACCAGCTCCACCTGCAGCTCCGTGCAGGCCTCCACCTTCTTGCTCTTATTCCTTTCTGTGTCACAGCTATGCGTCATCGTTCATGTGGGTTGCTAACTCACAAGGTTTGTGTAAGTTAACCATTCTAAGAATCAACAGAGGAAAACCAGGAATATCCAAAGAATAGAAAATAGGTTCAAACATAAGAAACGAGGTTACAGTTTTAAAACTGGAGTCAGAAAAGCAAAGGAGAATGTGGATCTTTGCTTTTACCACACCAAGGAAATTTGTAGTGGACTTAGGGACCCTCTGTGTGTAAGAGGGGGGAATAAAGACTTCAGACAGAATCTCCTGGGAGAACGGAAGCAAGAGCGTGCGCCAGAGGGCAGTACTGAGCTGTAAGAAATGTAGCCCGGGTCTTCCGCCACCATCTTGCTTTCCGGTAACCTGCCAATGACCGTGGGTCACAGCAGATTTGCGCTATGAAGCTGCTCACGAAAGCCGAGACCCCCTCGAGGTTTTATTCACTCAAAGTTGCTCCCAGAGTCACAGCCTCGGTGCCCCCCACAGAAGCCCTTCCAACGCCTCAGGACCTTGAGTTGACCACGTTGCCAAATGGGTTAGTGATTGCTTCCCTGGAAACCTATGCCCCTGCATCCAGAATTGGCTTATTCATTAAAGCAGGCAGTCGATATGCGGACTCCTGCAATTTGGGAACCTCTCATTTGCTGCGTCTTGCATCCACCTTGACTACGAAAGGAGCTTCATCTTTCAAGATAACCCGTGGAATTGAAGCAGTGGGTGGGAAATTAAGTGTGACTGCAACAAGAGAACACATGGCCTACGCTGTGGAATGCATGCGGGATGATGTTGACATTGTAATGGAATTCCTGCGCAATGTCACAACAGCACCGGAATTTCGGCGTTGGGAAGTAGTTGCCCTTCAGTCTCAGCTAAAGATCGACAAAGCTGTGGCTTTCCAGAATCCACAGGCGGCCATCATTGAAAATTTGCATGCTGCAGCTTACCGGAACGCCTTGGCTAATTCTTTGTATTGCCCTGATTATAGGATTGGACAAGTGACATCAGAAGAGTTGCATTGCTATGTGCAGAACAATGTTATGAGGGCAAGAATGGCTTTGATTGGACTCGGTGTGAGCCATCCTGTGCTGAAGCAGGGGCTGACCAGTTTCTCAACATGCGGGGCGGACTCGGTTTATCTGGCGCAAGGTCCAGCTACCGTGGAGGCGAAGCTCGGGAACAGCATGGAGACAGCCTGCTCCCTGCTGTCCCTGTAGCGCAAAGTGCTGCCATACGAAGTGCAGAGCCAGTGTGTTCAGTGTTCTCCAGCCTGTGCTCCGAGCAGGCCCATGTCAAGAGGGGCAGCTACGCCACCAACGCTTTACACCAGGCTGTTGCCACAGGGACTCACCAGCCCTTTGATGTTTCTGCTTTTAATGCCAGTTACTCAAATTCCGGACTCTGGGATTTACACTGTCTCACAGGTTGCAGCTGCTGGAGATGTTATCAAAGCGGCCTATGACCAAGTGAAAACCATCGCTCGGGGAAGCCTTTCTGACGCAGCTCTCCAAGCTGCCAAGAACAAGCCAAAAGCCGCATACCTAATGTCAGTGGAGTCCTCGGAGGGTTTCCTGAATGAAGTGGGATTCCAGGCTTTAGTTGCTGGTTCCAACCACGGTCCTTCAGCAGATCGACGCAGTGACGGCCACTCATGTTAAAAATGCTGCGGTGAAGTGTGTTTCTGGCAAAAAGTCAATGGCAACAAGTGGAAATTTGAGGCATACACCTTTTGTTGATGAGTTATAATACTGACATCCTAAACATTTTCTCGAGTCTTAGAAGCAAACACCTGAAAGTTAAAAATGTCTAATACAACATTTATCCTTTTTTTGTTTTATTCTTTCAACAACCTGGAGTATCTTATGAAGCATGAATGTGGGTAATTATTCCCAGCTAACCTAAAGTCAATAAAATGTTGTATTTAAAAAAAAAAAATGTAGCCCAGCCCTCCCTGGCTCTGAGTCTTAGTAGACAGGACCTGGGACCAAACAACAGCATATGCAGGTTTTCAGAACCAGATACTAAAATACAGGTGACATTCCTGGGCTATACGACTTGATTAGTAGTTACTCTACCTCCTTCCAGGTGAAGATTGGGAAATGTCACTCCCTGAGTATGTCTTCTATACGCATTCAGAGGCACTGGGCTGCTTACTGCAGGTCAGCAGGTCCAGCCCACCAGCAGCTCTGCGAGAGGAAGATGAGCCTGTGTGGACCCATAAAGACCCACAGTCTTGGGAACCCTATGTAGGATGAGTTGGGGGTGCGAGTTGGGGGTGCGAGTTGGGGGTGACTCCTTAGCAGTGGGTTTGGTTGATACGTCTGTAAATATGTATTATAATAACAAACAGAAGAGCATCCAAATTTAAGTTCAACATAGTCTGCCCTGAGAGGACTACCACTCAGATGACTTGGGCACTGACTAGCTGGGCTACTAATTGAGCTGCTAACCACAAGGTCATCGGTTCAAACCCACCACTGGCTCCACATGAGTAAGATGAGGCTGTCTGATTCTGTAAAGATGAATAGTCACGGAAGTGCAAAGGGGCAGTTTCTACCCTATCTCTATAGGGTCACCATGAGTCAGAATCACCTCGATGGCAGTGGGTTTGGAGCGATTTCATTACAGCCCCGGAGAGAGAACTCTGGTTTTCTGAATGACACACAAGAGCTCTTCCCTAGCGGGCAGAGGCCATACAGTTCTAGGATAGTCATGTTTCTATGTAATTGTTCACTGAGTAAAATAGTTTCATGCCCCCTGTAGGTTACTACGCAGATGAAAGCTAATGCCATGGGATTGCTTAGATCTCTTGAAAATTCCCTTGCTGGTTGGAAAACGGTAAGAGATGCCTTGTATTATTTTTAAGTTTGATTTGTTTAATTTATTTCAGCTTTTATTCTTAGCCCAAGAGACTCCTTTGTGCGGATCCATCTGAAACATGCACAATAGCTATTTCCTCTCAGATGTTGTAACTTGAAAGTAAATGGAACAGGGGTTGCACAGAAATCGATGAATACATTTACTGTTGCTGCTTGTGCTTGGCTAGTCATTGTGTGAGTCCGGGTAGACTAGAGAAACAAATCTATTGACACTCACATGTATATAATTAAGAGGTTTATATACAAGAGCAATTGAATATTAAGAAAACATCCCAGTCCAGATCAAGGTCATAATTCCGATACCAATCTATAAAGTCCTCTTCAGACTTACAAAGCACATGTAATGATGCCAAATGCAGGAAGATCACAGGCCAGTGGTTGGGAAGTCTTGTGGATCCAGTGGTATTGTAAGCATTTCAGTGCTGGCATGGGTCTCCACGTGGCTTCTCCAGCTCCAGAAGTCTGGCTCCAGCAGCCTCTCTCCATGTGTCTTCTCCACAGGGATGTGTCATAGGGAGTAAGCAGAGACAGAGAGAGAAAGACACTCTTGCCTCCAAGTAGGAAATACTGAAATTCCCAGAATCCTCAGGAGAAGGCCATGCTCACACAGAGGTCTCATTGGCTATATCCTGATTGAGAGGCTAGACTCCATCCCTACACTCTTAATGCTCAAATTGACACCAGATTATGTAATTACCACAGTCATTATAGGGTAAAAAATAATTTGTGCTTAGTAATCAGCATGCTCAAAAATTAAAATGCAGGTGAAGTACACAAATGATTCTCAGGTCCCAGGGACGGGAAGCATGTTGTTAGGCCTTCCCCGTAAGCCTACTCTGGCCCCTATAGAGCCCGTCAGGCACAGGAGGGCGGCCCGACTGGGTCTCCAAAGTGCAGTCAGAAACAGACGACCACCTCTCTCCCCCTGAGTGGCTGGTGCCCTCGAACCACTGACTCTGACTTACTGCTTTCCAGCTGAGCACTGAAGCACTACGCCATCGCAGTGTAGATAGTGTGTTAAATAGGAGACATCCCTATGAGTCTAGTTTTCATTCAGATAAATGAAGTCCTTCATGAATGAATCCTTAAAATCAAGTCAATCTGATCCTTTATGATTCTCTCTGTCACACTGTTGTTTCATTGTCATGTCACAGGGTGACAGGTAGGGCTTGGAGGCCAAACTAATTGCAATTTTGAATTTCTTTGGGGAAATTGATGGCAGTGTGTTTGGGTATTGCTTGTAGAACCGAAGTGAAGCACGGGTGAGGAGCTTTAAACCCCTTCTCCTAAAGATACGGTCCCAGCCCCTTAAGTCACATTAACTGAGTCTTCGTGCCATGTGGCCCATGTGCAACTTGACCCACGCTGAACCTTATGTTCCCGCAGGAAGACCCCAGCGCTCAAGCACGAGAAGAAAACCATGGGTCCCAGGAGTGGACGAAGCTGGCTGAGTTTGCTTCAGAATTCTTGACGTTAAAACAATGCCTACAGCAAACTGTCCAGATGGTTATCTCTGCACTGAGAGGTATAGACTCCATATGGTCCTGGCATTTAGTCACAGGTTTATATTTTAAGGACTCTAGGTATTATTCTTTTTCACTTTTAGTCAAAGTCATTAATTAAAGCCTAACTGTTGCCCTGTCACTGATGTTAATTCCCAGTCTAGGAAGTTGAATACTCCTATTCCTCACTGATATAATTAGGCTCCAAACCTAACTGTGAGTTATGTTACACAATCATGTTATATACAAACTGGAGGTTGGGCGCAGTGCGTCAGAATCGTAATATAACTGTCCAGTGACATTATTACATAACTTCAACCCCCTGGAAAGCCTGGCAGAGCTAACCGTGACCATCACAGCCATGCTGCGCATGCCTTGGTCATCACTGCCTGTTCCTGCCAAGCATGCGCCATTCACGTTCAAAGTAGTCAGGAAGCAGAGCTTTTACTGTCCCTGTGTCCACATGGAATGTCGGGTCACGAGACAGTCAGTAAGAGCGGAGAAGGGGTAGCTGAATTCCATGTGGATTCTGTAAGTCTGCCCAAACAGATCGGGAACAACCACTTACTGACCTAGTAGACAAGCACTTTCACTGACTAGTCTGCAGTTGTCCTGATACGATCATTTAGACTTATAAGGGAGCTGGAATGATTTTACAGTGATAAGCACCTGGTCAAAACGGAAAGGGTTAATTAACTCTCTCCTCCCCGTCTCGCATAGGTTCCCACAGGGATGGTCATCTTCTCAAGAATTGTGTTGACAGTATTTGCAACTTGACCGACAAATTTCATGGTTACTTCAGCATGCCCCCCACTTCAGCCAACAGGGAGCTAGAATCTCTCGCCAAGTCACTTCTGTTATGTTTTGAATCAGAAGAAAGACCGGCGTCGGCAAAACCCTGGGAAACTTGTCATCAAAATGCCAGAGACCAGCAGCGGTCTAAACCTAGGAACAAAGGTGCTCCCAAGCGGCTCTGTGAGTTCCCAGGCTCATCTCCAGCCCCGGCCTCGGAGGAGCACATGTCTAGGAGGAGTCAGTGGGTGTGAACACCAGGGAGCAGGCACTTAGGGCCAACTGTGGAAGAGAAAGAGCATGGGAAGGCGGGAGCGTATAGGAAGCGAGAAAGCAGGTCAATCTTTCCAGGAAGTCAGTATTTTTGGGGCCTTACGTGGGACATCGCCGTGTCAGTACGTGGACTCCTGATGTGAAAATGCCAGCGTGCACCCATGTTCCTCAGCGGTGCCTTCAGCCTGGAGGTTAGCGCAGTTGGAACACTGTGGCGACAGAAGGAAACCAGGACTCCGAGAAACAAGTGAACAGTCACCTGCTCGCTGTCATCGCCTGGAATCTCACACGCTCATCCTCAGTGTTGCCGTGTTAGCTCTGAATGGTTTATTCGCTGTTTGTAAATAGTTAAGTGCCTGTCCCATGAGCAGAAACCATCGTTCATTTGTGCCTGGTCGTCTCTGCAAATCACTCGGATGAGACTGATGGTGGGACTGCAATACAAGTTTAACGAGGCGGCCTTGCTTGCGTTGCTAAATTGAAAACTTTTCTTACATGCTCACCTGGTTGCCATTTTGAGAGTGTCTCTGAGGGTAGAGCTTCGTGTGTCTTTCCAGATTGCTAGCGGCTACCAAAACGAGCGTTCTGGCCCGCAGTTCACGGTATTCCGCGTTCCACAGTCAAGGTCCTGTGATATCATTTTAGACCAGCTGAATACTGCCTAAACCACACCTGCTGACTACACTCAGGAGACGCGAGGCTAGACTTGGATAATGCGTGGTTTGTTAATGTTGTGATGGAAGGATTCGAAAGTTAAACTTGATATTCAAGATCTTTATAGTATTCCACAGTTTAATACTTTTTAAGAAAGTAAGAATTTTAAAATCATCCTTATCTACAATCAAGTTGTAAAGATAATGTGATGAGGTTGGGGGGGGGTGTTCCCATTAAGGCAATGGTTTGACCGGGTCCTGTCGTGATCCTGCTTGGCTGGGTCTGCCTCTTCCTGCCCTCCTTCTCCTCAGTCACCGTCGATGCCGTTGGCGTGTGCAGTCTGGCTGCTAGTTCTGTGGCTGAGTTGGGTGGTTTCTTCCGGAAGTGGAGACGGCGTACACAGATAGTGCTCATGAAGGTCAGAACAAAGCTGCCGGAACTGTGCGCGGTGCTTTTAGCTGCGGGAAAACAGCAGGCAGCGCGGTTGCTCTCGTGGAATCTTTCTCTTCTTTTTTTTGGCATTTGAACTTGTATTCCTTCCGAAACGCTCTTTCTCAACCTTTGCTATCAGGTTTTATGAAATGAAGATGTAGATAATGAGGATGTTTTCTGAAGGTCTGTACTTCTTTCAAGAACTTCCCAAAGTATTAGCGTGGTAGTTTTTGCCTTAAAGTTCAGGATATTGAAACCTGTTTTCTCCTTATTAAACTCATGGGTTTGCTGGTCAAAAACTTTTGAGAGTCTTTGTAAAATTTGTGTGCGTGTATCTATGTATATTTATACTCTGAGGACTTTGTTAGACTGTCGTTGAATGAATGGTGAAAAGTACATTTGCTATGAGAATCATGCGTATTCATAGTTTTATAAAGTGAACTCCTTTAATAAATGTGGTAAGCTTCAGAATGGTTTCTTGGTCTTAAGTTCTATTTTCATAGATTTTCTTCATTTCCTTTTTAACTCCTGATTCAAAATTGCTGTAAAAGCTCTGGCTTGATAGCAGTTATCTTAGTGTTACACATTTTAAAAGTTAGGAAAGAGTAAGCAACATTAAGGAGCCGGAGCCCTGGTAGCACAGTGTTTAAGCTCTCAGCTGTTAGCCAAAAATTAGGCAATTCAAACCCGTCGCCATGACCGAGACGGCAGCCTGGGAAGCCCAGTGGGACAGCTGCGCTCTGTCCTGCAGAGCAGACTGCATGGCTGAAGTTGGACGTGGGAAAGCCCCCACTTGTGGGACCCTCAGTGCTCACAGCTTTATACTTGCTTGATTCAGAAGCCCGCTGTGAAAGACCATCCAAAAGGAATGGAAAGCTAAGGCTCATGCTAAGCAGTTTCTCTGCATTCTGCTGCCCGGGGAAAAGAACACAGCCTGAAGAAGCTAGCTACCATGAGGCTTAGAGAGAGAAGAGGAAGAAGAAGATAGAAAGTAGACCTACCACGGGTGAATCTTCGAGTGAGTGGCCCTTCCACCCTGTCCGAGCAGAGCCCAGTCCTGGGTTCTGGTCTGATGCCGATGCTTTGACCCTCTGCCTGTCTGCAGCCCGAAGACTGTCTGAGATTGAATTTGAGAGAGCCTCGTCTTCGTCAAGGCACCCTGCTGCTAGAGTGGGTTGCATGCGGGCTACTATTCACCAAAACCCAACAGCCGCCTCTGGTAGAAAGATGAGGGTTCCTACTCCGTCAGAGAGTGACAGTCTCAGAAACCCACCGGGCAGTTCCCCTCTGTCATGCAGGGTTGCCGTGGGTGAGAGTCGACGTGGTGGCCGGGAGTTGAGCGTCTTTGTCAGGGGACCGATGGTCATGGCGTGTTGACCATCCTGAGCGGGACGCACCTGGACACTGCTGTGGAGCAGCAGCTGGCAGGCATTTGCGGTCTGGACCAGACGGCTCGTGGTTGGCTTTTGCAGTTGGTGAATATTTGGTTTCATAGATCAGAGACACCTTAAAATCCAAGTAAGATGGCTATTATTTATTTTCCTCTGCAGCACCTGTAAGAACACCAAGCTCGAGCCTACAGGAGAGCCCCCAGAACATTGCTGATTTATCCCTGAAAGAATTGAGGAGTGAACCATTTTAATTAAGCAGGTGACACCTGGTGGTGGCAGCTTTAAGACTGAGCTGTTTGAAGGGATCTGCATGTGTTTGTTTCCCCAGTTTTCAGTGTGCACTGATGTCATCAAGATGAGCAGATGTCTGCCCCCTAGTGGACCTCCGGCTCAAGCTGCACAGCCTGAGCTGTCACCAGCATCTCTGGCTTTCTGAAATGCACGCCACTTCCTGTGCTCCTTCCCGTTTTAAAGACTCCCATCTTGAACCCCGGTAGCATAATGGGCTCCAAGAGGTGGACTGCTAACTGCAAGGTTAGCAGTTCCCAACTACCCTCTGCACCGTGGGAGAAAGATGAGGCTCTTCTGTAAAGAGTCGTCGTCTTGGAAACCCACGGAGCAGGTCTATCCTGTAGGGTCCCTCAGTCGGTTCCCCTTTCTTGTCTCCCGTTCGCTCCTCTGCAGTGTGGCCTCTTCCCCAGGGCCCTCCCTGCTCCCATGGAGGGCAATGAGCTCCATGCAAAAGCCCTGGGAATTCTTGGGTTTACTCAGTTGCTCCCTTGCTATAAATTCTTTCGTGAATCCCAGAGCAGGAAATTACTGGTTTTGTCTCTCTGAGTGTTCCGTCTTTGTCTCTTCCCAATCCCCCATCGATTCTTTTCAGCATATTCTCTTAGGCATCTTTTAAGCATTTATTCTTTTCAACATTAGTTTCCCAAGAATTCCGCCCCCATGGCCTTCTCTGAAACCTACCAGTCTCACTAAGGACAGCCAGAGAGCATTGCTGATGGGACATGGGTTCCACTCACTCACAACTGCCTGTCAAGAGTCCTTCATTACTAAAATGATAATAATAGGACCTACCTATCCCTTAAGGAGCCCTGCTGAAGCACTCTAACCAAAGTCAGCGGTTCGAACCGGCCAGTGTCTCCACAGGAAAAAAGCCCTGCTGAGCTGCTCCCATAAAGATCACTGTGTTACATGCCATTGGTTGCATTCCAATTCATGGCAACTGTACCTATGACAATGAACTGATGCCAGCCGGCCGGCCCTACGGCACCCTCACAATCGTTCCTACACTCGAGCCTGTTGCGACTTGCCACTGTGTGTCCAGCTCATTGAAGGTCTTCCTCTTTTGCACTGTCCCTCTACTTTACCAAACATGAGGTCCTCCAGGGGCTGGCCTCTCCCGAATCATGTCCATGGTACCTGAGAAGAAGCCTTGCTGTCACGTCTGTGGAGCTCCTGCCTATACTTCTTCCAAGACAGATTTGGTCGTTTGTCCAGGGTACATTCAATATCTTCACCAGCGTCACAATTCAAATGCACCTGTTCTCCTTCAGTCTAACTTATTCATGGTCCAGCTTGGTTTTGTTGGACAGATTTGTCTGGTTTTCCGGCAGCCCATGGGATTTTCAATATTCTTCACCAATGCCAGAATTCAAATGGATCCAATCTCTGGCCCTCTTCACATGCATATGATGCAACTGAAAGTACCATAGCTGACAAAATCCAGCATAGGCAAATCTTTGGACACCGTCACTGGGTTAATGTTTTCTTGGGGGACGGCAAGGGGGGTTGGGGAAAATGAGAAGCTGACAGCAGTGAGTGTAGTGGATGGTGTGATGGCAAGGCGAGGGGCAGTTTGGGTGAGGAGTGGAGGAGTGGGCAGATGAGCACCCAGTTTACAGACAACGCCGATGTGCCCTTTACTGTTAGGTCACCAATTTCCCCAACCCTTTCTCACAACAAATCGTTATCAGAATCACCTCCACTGGCTGCATGTGCAGCCTTGAAATCATTGGAAACATTCTAAGTCTTTTCTTGCACTAAAATAAGGCTATGTAAGAACTGTATTCATCTGATCCAACTTAAAGACACACGGACAGTTCTTGTTTTACCACTCGGGGACGGATAGGTAGCTGGATAATAACAAGAGCTCACACTTTTTGAGCACTTACTAAGTGGCAGGAGCTCTGGTGGTGTAGTGATTACATGTTGAACTACCAACCGCAAGGTCAGCCGTTCGAAACCACCAGCTGCTCCACAGGCTAGAGCTAAAGCTGTCTATTTCTGTAGTTACAGCATCAAACCCCCAGGGGCGGTTCCCTGTGCTGCAGGGTTGCTGGGAGTCCGCATGGACTTGATGGCGGGCATGTGGTTGTGAGTTTCCCAGGTGTCAGTATGCACACACCTGCTCGTCCTGCAGCCCTGAGGGAGACACTGCTGTCCTTGTTACAAACCTGGTTGAAACATGTGCGGCTTGGGAGGCTGGGCAGTTCTCCTAGGGGCACAGGATGAGGAAATGGTGGGTGCTAGATCAGAACTCAGGGCTGCTTAAGAATTTCGCATGTCTGCTCTGATTAACTCAGGGTTTGGTTCAATTCCTCAGGGCTAACCACAAGGCCAGCAGTTCGAAACCACCAGCTGCTCGGTGGGAGAAAGATGTGGCTTCTATTCCTGTGAAGAGTTACAGCCTTGGAAACCCATAGGGGTGGTGCTAGTCTGTCCTTTAGGGTCACCATAGGTGAGTCGGGAATGTCTCCATGACAGGTGTTTGTCAATCAGCCACCCCGTGGGACAACGCAGCCTCTGAAATGCTAGTGAGCGGCCCTACTCTGCCCTAAAGGGTTGCTGTGAATTGGCATGGGCGAGAGCTGGGCAATGGGTTTGGGGATATCTGTTGGCAGACAGGACTAAACCAGGGCCACCAGGCTTCGGGCAAGAAGCCCCTTCCTCCTCGTCTGAAAGTTTGAATAACTATCTTGCTGTCGCTTTGCCTCACGTCAGGAGCCCTTTGGGTCCTCACCACGAACGTGAAATCACTCATGCTTTATGAGGCCATCTGACTTTTAAAAAGTGCCCCATGTGAGGACGGGGTAGGAGGCCTCATAGGGCTTGATCAAGGGTAATGTAACCAAGAGGAATTACTGAAACCCAAATGAAGACTGAGCATGATAGAAGGACAAGAGGAAAGTCAAAAGGAAATAGAGGAAAGAGCTAGGAGTCAAAGGGCATTTATAGAGGTCTAAATAAAGGCATGTACATATGCAAATATATTTATACAGGAGGATGGGGAAATAGATCTATGTGCATATATGTATAGGTTTAGTATTAAGGTAGCAGAAGGACATTGGGCCTCCACTCAAATACTCTCTCAATGCAAGAATACTTTGTTCTATTAAACTGGCATTCTATGATGCTCACCTTCCTGACACAATCGCTAAAGACAAAGTGGGTGAATAAGTAAATGTAGTGAAGAAAGCTGATGGTGCCTGGCTATCAAAAAATATTAGTGTCTGGGGTCTTAAAGGCTTGAAGATAAACAAGTGGCCATCTAGCTCAGAAGCAACAAAGCCCACATGGTAGAAGCACACCAGCCTGTGTGATTACGAGGTGCCGAAGGGATCAGTTATCAGGCATCAAAGAACAAAAAAATCATATCATTGTGAATGAGGGGTGTGTGTATGTGGAGATCCAAAGCCCATTTGTAGGCCACTAGACATCCCCTTACAGAAAGGTCTTGGGGAGGAGACAAGCCAGTCAGGGTGCGATGTAGTAATGATGAAACATACAACTTTCCTCTAGTTCCTAAATGCTTCCTCCTCCCCTACTATCATGATCCCAATTCTACCTTGCAGGTCTGGCTAGACAAGAGAATGGACACTGGTACAGATAGGAACTGGAAACACAGGGAATTCAGGGTGGATGATACCTTCAGGACCAGTGGTGTGAGTGGTGATAATGGGAACGTAGAGGGAGGGTGGGTTGGAAAGGGGGAACCGATTACAAGGATCTACATATAACCTCCTCCCTGGGGGACGGACAACAGAAAAGTGGGTAATGGGAGATATCGGATAATGCAAGATATGACAAAATAATAATTTATAAATTATCAAGGGTTCATGAGGGGGAAGAGCGGGGAGGGATGGGAAAAATGAGCTGATGCCAGGGGCTTAAGTGGAGAGCAAATGTTTTGAGAATGATGAGGGCAATGAATGTACAAATGTGCTTTACACAGTTGATGTATGTATGGATTGTGATAAGAGTTGTATGAGCTCCTAATAAAATGATTTTTTAAAAAATCTCCCCCACATATGTCACACTCCGTCATAAAGTTTTCTCTACCCACACTTCTTAAATGAAGTGTAACAAAGATATAAACTGTAGAAATCATCTGTGCCCTGCAAGGATTTTCTGCGCTTACATCAACATAGCCACTGCCCAGAGAGAGAGAGAGAGTTGCAAACACTCAGGGGCCCTGTGCTCACACTCGCTCCCTCCCATCACTGTCTCCTTAAGCTGGTCCCTCCACTGGCTTCTGACCTCATGGGGAGTCCTGCCCAGGTGAAGGGCTTTCTATAAACAAATGGTAGCAATGGATTCTCGCGTGGCTGGCTTCTTTTGTTTAACATCATGTTAGTGAGAGTTATGATTTGGTGCATAAAGTAGCCCTTGGCCGTGAACTAGGCCACTATATGACCAAATTGTAATTCATGTTCCCGGTGGAAAGGCTGCATTGCAGGCCACCTTTCTGTATCCATACCTGGGCCATGTATCTTGGCAGCGCCTCCCACTGTGGGCAGGGGCTCCTGCCCTGCCCTGGCTCTGGCCATGTGGTTTGCTTTGTCTAAGGGGAACATTAGCAGAAACAGTGCAAGGTCTCGAAGAGCTCTGGAGTTTGGGCTTGCTAGCTCTTGGGTTTCAGACTTGCACGGGCTGGCCTGTGGGTCCCACCCAGGGGTAGGACAGAGGCTTGCAAAGCAGAGGTGTCTGAGCTCCACCCCACCTAGAGCCCAGCCTAGACAGACCAGTCCCTCAGAGGTCGCAGGCTCACTCACTACCAGACACAGCTGCTTCAGACTGCATGCCCAAGAATGCATGACCACCATGGTTCATTAATGATACCCCACTCGATGGTTGGTGGCATCTGCACCATTCCGTTAAAAATTTTATTATAAAGTATATCATAGACACAAAAAATTAAAATGACATTTGTGTGTCTTCGTTTCACCCACCAGACTGTAGAGTCTTGGTAGCATAGTGGTTACACCCTGGGCTGCGATCTGAAAGATCTGGCAGTTCAAAACCACCAGCCGCTCTGCAGGAGAAAGACGCGGCGGCTTTTCCACACCCGCAAAGAGGTGCAGTCTCTGAAACCCACGGGGGCAGCTCTCTGTCGTACAGGCTATGCGTCGGACCTGACTCGATGGCAGTGAGTTTTATCACAGACACAAAAAGTAAACGTAACATTCGCGCATCTTGTTTTCCTCCATCCAGACACCAGAGCGAGGTACAGTAATGGCAAAACAAAACCCCCAGAGCAGAATTGGATCAGAACTGGTCTGTAAGTGTGGCCCGCTCCTCGCTTTCCTGCGGACAAGGAACGAAAGAGCTCAACCCCACTTTGAACGCACTTCCTGCCCAGTGGGTGCCCTTGTTAGGGCCATCCATCACCCACACGCCCCCCTCCCCAGCAGTTTCTGCTCTACATCACCCCAGCGCGCTGGGGCTTTCCTAACGTATTGCTCTTATACATCAACCGAGCGAGCGGCGGCTCCAGCAATATATTAGTGTAATACACCATCAGGGTGAGGCATATTGATAGAGCCAAGCTGGTCGATCTGTGAATTGTGGATCTCTAGGAGTTTGGGTCAAGAGAGTAATACAGGTCTCAGGTTGGATTGATATGGCTCTGAATGGTATTTTATGATATAAAGTTTACTTCTGATTTAGAAAGTAATTTAATCTGGGTGACAGCTCAGGCTCGGGTTAAGAGAGGTCGACGTAGTAGGTATCTAGCTCTTGGAAGATGTAGTTCAGGAATAAATTACTCTTCTTAGATACTTTGATTTCATTTTGCAATATGTCATTCGGGGGCGGGAGGGGGGCACCAGAAAATTGGCCTGGGTGGAAAGGTTTACATATAAAGCAAAAGGGGCACGCTGTGCTGCTGGTCAGGGAAATACAAACAGGAGGAGGGGGGCCTCGGTCACTGGCTGTGTCTGTTGGTTGGAGCTGCATTCTCAAAGGAGCTTGCTCTTGACCTAATGTTTATGTTACAAAGCAGCAGTTGCGGAGCATAAATTGTTAGCAATTCCTTCAAGACTTTGACGACCTGAGTAACTGTAGGATTTCGGCACAGGAGCAATCCCGGTTGCTGCGGGATGGGTTCCCACTCAGGGAGACCGGAATGTGCTGAAGCAGAACCGTGCTCTGGCTCAGTTTGCAAGCAGATCACCAAGACTTTTTTTTTTTCTTCCTGGAATGCTTCTGTGAGATAGTTAAAGATGATTGTTCCAACCTGGCCGATAAATACATGTGGGGCTAATTGAAGAGCAGAGAGATAAGTGGCTCAGTGAGTCTCACCTTTTTCAGTTCTCAGGTCTCTTGCTCTCTGATGGTCTGACCAGGGTGCAGTTCCCTGCTTCAGCTGGCAAGGCTCACTTCCTGCAAAACATGCCCGAGGAGAAGCCCCATAGACCTACCCCGATGCAGCCCTGGGTGCTGGAGCAGCCGTGTGGAGACCCCTGCCAGCGCTGAGATGCTTACACGTTCACTGACTCAGCTTTCCTCCTGCATTCAGCGTCACTGCGTGTGTTTTGTGAGATGGAGGAGGACTTTGTGGATTGGTGTCAGACATATGGGTTAATGTTGGACTGTGGGCTTGGGCAGCACTGGGTTGGGATGCTTTCTTGATGTGCACTTACCCTTTATATAAAACTCTCTCTTATACATGAGTTTTTGTGGATTTGTTTCTCTAATGTACCCAGTCTAACACACTCTGGGCAAACTTGAACCCCTAACCTGGGCATCAGCAGACAAATGTGTTAAAGGCAGAAGATCAAGGGGTACAGAGATGGCTGTGACGAGACTGCTCCAAGAAGGAGTTCGAATAAACGAGGCCCAATTAGAAACCGCTTTCTCCATCAGGTCCTCTCAGTATCACTGTCTCACAAATGAGGAAAGTAAAACACAGAAGGGTTGAGTGACTTGGCCAAGGAGACACAGCTGGGGCCTGATGCAGGCGGCGTAAGGCCACGACATTTCTGGATCCAACCAAGCTGCACATCAGCATCATCTGGGGGGCTTTTTAAAATAGCAAAACTTGGTCCCTAGGGATTTCCATGTCGTTGGTCTGGGGCTGGGGATAGTCCGTAGATGGGTTTTAAAGGCTTCCTAGCTCTTTCTCACATGCAGGCCAAGATGGAAACTGGTCTCAGTGCCTGCCCATGACTGGCACTTAAACCGCCCCCTGCCCCCATAAATCACACGATGATTTTATTTTTGTTGTTTGGGGGATGGTCCACAGCAGAATACACACCGATTTGGTTTCTGCATGTACAATTCAGAGATGCCCTCCCTGACTTTTCATGAATCGCTCCTCCCCCGTTTAACATCAGCTTACGGACCTGCCAAGCTGCTGTATGTAGCTCGTTCGTTCTTACGTCAGTGATCAAGGCCGGCATTGTCTGATAGGCACATGTGGTGGTTGGCACATGACCCACACAGCAGGCCACTCAACAGCTCGGCCACATCAGGATCATTACCACAGTTTATTGTTTGTTTTTAAGAAAGTATCGGGATATTTTTGGCTTAAAGCTATGGTACTTGTTTTTTATTATGGCTTTTTTATCTAAACAGACCAAAAAAAGAAGGACAGAATTCAGTTTTCATTTGGCAATCAAGGAGCAAAGCATTTTAGAGAGCCTCTGGCTAAAGGAGCCCTAGTGGCCACGAGGTCAGCAGTTGGAAACCACCAGCCACTGGGAAGAAATGGCAGGGCTTTCTACTCCCTTAACGAGTTACAGTCTTGGAGACCCAGAGGGGCAGTTTATAGGGTCACTAGGACTCGGAGGGGACTCAGCGTAGTGCATTTGGTTGGTTTGAGGCTGCGCTCAAGGTCAAGGAGAGAGTCTAGGCGGTATAGTGATTAAGCGCTTGATCACTTACTGAAAGGTCTGCTGTTCTAATCCAGCAGCCGCTCCTTGGGAGAAAGACTGGCAGTCCGCTTCTGGTCAAGACTTATGCTTTAGAAATCCTATGAGGGCAGTTCTACTTGGTTCTATAGGGTCCCTCTGACCCCATAGACTCAGTGCAGGAATGGACTCAACAGCGGGTGGGCTGTGGTGTTGGTCAACCAACCCTTAGTCAACACAGTGGTGTCACCTGCAGGTAAAGGGGAGAACTGCAGGCGCTCTTGTAAACCATTTAGTCTGGTTTAATGCATTACACAAGCCTTAAAAAAAAGTCGACAGGGTTCTCTTACTTTCAAACCCAACGTTTCTTAGAAAGGCTTAGAACTGTACTCCGGGGCTGTGTTCCTGCGTCCCTGGCCGCTGGGGCAGACCGAGGGTCCCCTCCCCTCAGATGGAACAAAGTCATAGTGACTCTGACGGACTCCAGCAGCCTACTCCAAAGGGTGGCCTTGTTAGGTAGGAAGATAGGGGGTTGTTCCTCTTCAGGCCTAGGGACCCCCTACAGGAAGTTGGAAGCCAAAAAGACTAAAGGGGCGGGGTGGGGGTGGGATGGATTCAGGCCCTTGAGCCTGGAACACCGGTACACCAGGATGGGCCCTAACCTAGGCCAGGTGGGGTTAATTCAGCCAATGGGTCAACCAGTACCGTTGACCACGCCTCCCAGCCGAAAGACCCAAAAGGCAGCACGGGAGACCCTCTCCCCACCCCTTCCCTGGTGCAGGCTCTCTCAGGGGCTCAGGTCGCCACCTGCGTGGGGGTGAGAGGTCCTGTTTTCAGTTAACTGTAAAACCGGAAACTTCTATCCTTTATAAAAACTCAGATCACAAACCAGGCTTCAGCGTGAATTTCTTCTTTCTGGAGCAAAGCCAAGGACCCAGGTATTTCCCACTCAAGGAATCTCCCAGCCCCTGCGTGAGCCAATTGCCGGTCTCTTCTCCTGCAGACGGTGGGTTTGAACAGCCAGCCTGCTGATGAGGACCTGAGCCCTCAGCTGTGATGCCACCAGGGCTGCTTTCACGCAGGATGTAGGGGTAAGAACGGTGAGAGGTGTGGGCACCAGATCCGTTTCTGAAGTCTGTCGGAAAACAGTTTGTCCAAGAGCAAACTGTAGCTTCTGTTAAAACCACAGAGCTTGTGGATGGAACCAAATGCCCCAATCAGCAAGCACCTCGTAAGAATTCGCCAAAGTACTGCTCGCTGCCATCCAATTGATTCCGACTCACAGTGACCCCATAGGACAGACTGGGACTGTCCCTGTGGCTTTCTGAGACTGCGAATCTTTATGCGAGCAAAAAAGCCTCATCTTTTCCCCTCACAGCAGCTGGTGGGGTTGAACTGCTGGCCTTAATGTTAGCAGTTTAGCACATAACCCAGTGTGCCCGCCCCAAGGGCTCCTCCACAAAGTACTGTCTCAAATGGGAATTTTCACAGTTTAAGTACAGAGGACCCAGGAGCACACAAGAAGAGAAGTCCTGTATTTAACATACCAGTAGGGTCACTCACGGCTGATAGGTTTCCTCAGAGATTCCAGACCAAAACAGACTAGGAGGAAGAGCTGGCCCTCTATCTTCCCACAGTGGCCAATACAAGAACACTGTCTGATTCCCTTGCTCTGGGCAGGAGGGCCCACTGGCTGGAGAATGGCAGATGGCCAGCGAGCGTGTCCAGGAAGTGGACTAGGGCAGTAGGCTGAGCCTTACTGATAGGGTGGTCATTAGACTGGGCAAAGGGTCCTGAGGCTCTGAAACAGAACAGTGTAGACCTCTTTCAGTTGCCAGGCATACAGGTGCCCTTGAACAGGCTTGGGAGCCCCCAGTTCTCTACACCTAGTTCCTGAGTAGGCCAGTCCAGGAAGGACGGCCAGGGAGCTGGAGCTGGAGCAAGTGCCTCCCCTGGCCTGGGGCTTAGGCATGTTGGCAGAGGAACAACTGCATTGGCATCTTGTCTGAGGACAGGTTTTCGGGTGAGGGTGTGCTCTGGAGGGGACAGGTAAGGCAGTGGTGGCACTAGGGTTGGTCCCCCAGGGTGGTGACTCAGTGTCACCTCTCCTCCAGTGATCCTCCTCCTGTACCAGGCCATGCCAAATCCTTAGCACTATTTGCCATCATTGTTAATCACAGGATAGTAAGTGATAAATACATTGGAGACAAACATCAAATGTTCTAGATTATATAAATGCTAACAAAATGGATATTCTGTAGAATCTACATTGGACTCCTTTATTTAATGATGGCATCATCAGCAAGTGAACAAACGCACTGCACTTCCTTTCTCCTTTTCCTTTCATCACCACATGCACTCGAGCATAAGCCGACCCGAGTGTCAGCCGAGGCACCTAATTTGACCACAAAACTGCATTAAAAATGTGCTGGAAAACTCGGCTTACACACAAGTGTATACAGTACTACTTCATTCTTAGAAAAGTTATTAATGTTAGTTCAAAAATACTTAAGTTATCACAACACAATAGCTGAAACACAAGAAGTTTTGACAAAATCAGCGCCTACGTAAACACCGGCAGCAATGAAAACAGTCACGTGTGCTTATCGTGGATGCAGGCGAAATCATGTAATTTGAAGCATCTCTAAGTGGAAAATAAAGACAGCTCTCACCAGAGAGCAGCAAACCTATGTCCATGGAGTCGATGCCGACCCAGAGCAACCCTACAGGGGCAGCGTGGAAGTGCCGCTTGGTGTTGCCGAGACTTACATCTCCACAGGAATAGACCATCTCATCTTTCTCCTGAGGAGGACTGGTGGATTCGAACCAATGACCTTGCAGTTAGCGGTCACTGCACTCCCAGGGCTCCTTCAGAGCACATTGTTGATGATGTTGTCACTGTTAGGTGCTGTTGAGTCAGTTCTGACACACAGCGACCACGTGCACAACAGGAGGAAACACTGACTGGTCCTGCGCCGTCCTCACAATCGCTCCTATGTTTGAGCCACCGTGGCAGCCACTGCGTCCCTCCATCTCACTGAGGGCCTTCCTCCTATTCGCTGCCCCTCCACTTTAGCAATTCTCCAGAGACTGGTCTCTGCTGCTAACATTCCATGAGACAAAGTCTCCCCTCCTTGCTACTAAGGAGTATTCTGGTTGGTTCTTCTCCGGAGACAGATTTGTTCTCTCTGTTCTTCTCGCTGTCTGGGGTGCTTTCAATGTTCTTTGCCAGCCCAATAAGTCAAGTGCATTAGGAGGCTCAAAAAGTTAACGAGCCTAGACCTTTAGCCTGTAGGTATATTGACACGGGTAAGCTGGGCTAATGAAAATGTTTTCATTGATGTAAACAACTACAGGGATTGAAACAAAACAATTTCCGGTGGAACAGTGCATAAACTTTTGATAGATAATCATTTGGTGCTATGCTCGTCAGAAGTGTCACCCAGTGTGGTCCACACTGCCCGTAGGGATACCCCTGAAGTTAGGGGCCTCTGACCCCCAGGGATTGCTTCATTTCTTACAGAAACCAGGATCACACACAGGCCTCGCCTAATGCAGCTCTTGCTTCTAGACTGGAGTGGAGTGAAGGGTGGGTTGGGCTGGGGGTGGGGTATGTGTGTGCAATGACTGCCTAGCTCATTCCCACTTGTCCTACTTGCCCCTGGTCTGGTCAACTTCCAACGGGCAGCTGGCGGATAGACAGTTCACCACTTATTGACCTAGCTCAGCCCACCTTGCCGGGCTATCTAGAGGACAAGAGGAAGAGATATATGACTAGCCCTTTCAGTTGCCAAATACTGCCTTCATCTCTTGCTTCTTGGCATCTGCTGCAGGGCTGGATACCTGCCTCTGTCCTTCATCTTTGTCCAGGACTGCTGCAATCGACGCTGGGCCCCCTGCCATCAGATGTCAAGAGGACTGCCTGTTTACCAATGTGCTTTAGTTTACACAACGGATGATCTGGTGACTTCCACACGGGGCTCAAGCTTTGATCAAGCAAGTCTTGCAAGCGCAATGCTCCGTTGGCGTGGAAGAGTGGTTGACGCTTAAAATGTTTCATACCCAAGGCTGAACATGCAGAAAACACAAACCGTCACACCCAGTTAACGTGCCTGTGACGATGTCCAAGAGCCACCGCTGAAAGCGAAGCTGCCATGCTCATGAGAACAAACACCTCGGTGACCGTGGGCCACGCTTGGCCCTGGGATCACAAGGGCTCTTCCCAAAGGCGCAGCCCGGTTTCGCACGCGCTGAGGCTTTTCTAGCGTTTCCTCCCGCCTCGGTAGTTAGGGGATGTCCAAGCAGGTTCTAGAGTGGTCACGGTCCAGGTTTCTGTGGGGTTGTCTTCTGTTTTCCTTTGCTGCACGCGGCAAGAATGCCGCCGACTGGGCAGATAGAGCAAAGTCGAAGTATTTAGGGTGACGCTGCTTAATCTACCAGCCCCCAGACATAATCCTGGTCGTGACTGTTGGAAACTGCACACCTCATGACATATCAGATGTTTTACTTGCTGGGTCTTTTCTTAAATCCTCAGAGCAGGACTGGGTCTCTTTAAGAGTTCCTGGAGATTTATGCAACTAGATTTGACTCCTGGAGGTCCCTCGAGCAATAACCGTTTGGCATTAAAAATAAAATGAAATTAAAGAGCATTTGGGGAGAAGTCTGCGGAAGTCGTCTCTGCAGGGATTGTTTTGGCAGCGAGAGGGATGCCCTTCATTGAAAGGAACCCAGGAGGCACTGCAGAAGTGCGCACATTTCCCTCTCCTTTTTGGTCTCTGGCGGACGTCAGAAGAGACGTGTTAAGAGAAAAGGTAGGGCGCTAAGTTCATTGGGTTCATTATACACAGTTTATAACTAATTTGGTGAGTCCGATGGAGTCAATGGCCAGGAGTTGAGGCGTTGCTAGCCTGTCATTCTGAGGAGCCCCAGTGCTGGGCTGCTAACCACAAGGTCAGCCCTTTGAAGCCACCAGCCGTAATCCACCTGCTGCCCTTCGGGAGAAAGATGAGGCTTTCTACTCTCAGACAGACTTAGAGTCTCAGAAACCCACAGGGGCCGTTCTCCGGGAGGGAGGCTGAGAGATGGAAACAGGTCGATGGCAGGGAGTGATGCTGTTCTTGGTGAGGACCAGCCATTCTCCGTCAAAGGGTCCCTCGTCCCCACAGAAGGCGCCTCCTCGCTCCTGAAGGTGCTCCTCCAGGAGTCTCGCCTCTGCCTTCCCAGAGTAAATACAGCCGCGTTGAGGCTGGTGCCGTCTTGTTGTCTGTTTCCCACACATGTTTGGACATGGATAACATGTCCAAAGTTATCAGGAGAGGCTCGTTATCAGAAGAGGTCAGTCCCTGGAGAAGGCCATCATGCTAGCTACATCAGAGGGGCAGCGGAAAAGAGGAAGGCCCTCGATGAGAGGGATGGACACGTGACCGCGACGATGCGTGCAAACAAGAACGTCTGAGGCTGCGCAGGACGGGGCAGTGTTTCCTTCAGTTGTCCGTGTCGGGCTGCTAGCCGTCGGAACAGACACCTCAGCACAGCAACGCGACGGGAGCGGGCGAGACCTGTCTCCCGGGCTCCCAATGTCTAAGTGGCCTCGCCCCAGTGCTTAGATGGACACAGGAGTCCTGCCTCTGGGCCAACGTTGAGGTCCGGAGCTGAGTCTGCTGCGAGGTGGGCAGCAGTGTTTTGTTATTTTAATTTACCCTGGTAATCAAGAGCTTTCGGAGTTGCAGAGAGCGTTGGGGTTGCCGTAGAACACAACGAAAGGGCAAACACATCCAGGGCAGGACAAAAGCCTAAGCTTTTATAAAAAGCCTTGTCCTCTTCTTTCCCCATCCTCTCTTTCCCAAACTATCTTGCTTCTTAGGACCAACATCTGACCCAACCCCCCCACCCCCACCCAGCATCTGGGGCAGGGACAGGGCCTTTCACCCAGCAGCACCCTTGGTGCGTCCCTCCGAGCTTGGTGGGCAGCCGATGGCCAGATGTGGAGCACAGAGCTGCAAGTGTCTATGGTTGAGCAGGTGTGTCCTCAGCTCAGATACACCACCTGGGGCGGGCAGGAGAGGCAGAGACTCTGAGTAAGAAATTGTGCTTCAGGAAGGCAGAGGACTGGGAAGCAGTGACTTGTCCTTTGACCCCTGCCTGGAAGGCATGCTGGGTGCCAGGGGTCCTATGCCCTGTGCCACCCTCGGGGCTCTGTATGTCTACGGCTGGGGCAAGGAAGGGCGGGGACTGGCTACAACCAGGAGCAGCTGCCCTCCCGTTGATTCTGATGCCTGGTGTCCCTCGGTGTTTCACGGCTAGGATCTTTAGGACATAGATCACCAGATCTTTCTTCCTACTCTCCGCGGGGCAGGTTCTAATCTCCAGGCTTTCAGCTAGCAGCACAGCCCTTGCCCGTCTGGGACACCCAGAGGCCACAGAAGGTCAACGTGCAGCTAGGTTCTGTCAGATGGGTTTTGACGAAGTCGAACGGGACCAGAATGTTGCTTGGTCCTTGTCATCTTTACCGAAACCCAGCGCCAGGCCTTTCTCCAACAGAGCTGCTCGGTGGTTCAAACCACAGACCTTGAGGTAAGCAGCAGATCAGAAACCCCAAGCAGGTCACTCCTGGCCATCTAGTCAGTTCTGACTCACAGTGCCCCTACAGAATCACAGTAGAACTGCCCCATGGTGTTTCTGGGGTTGTCAGTCTTCAGGGAAGCACGTCTCTCTCCTGGGAGCCGCTGATGGGGTCCAAACCCCACCGACCTTGAATAGCAGCCCCAGGCTCAACCCCTACACCACTGGGGCACTCAGACGGAGCCTAGGTCAAAATCAAAACCAAAATTCATTACCATTGAGTTGGTGCCAACTCATAGTGACCGGATAGGACAAGGCAGAACTTCCCCGTGGGTTTCTGAATATAGCTCTCTGTGTTAGTCTGGGTACTTTAGAGAAACAGCTCCACAGAAACTCATGTATAAGAGAGAATTTTAGATAAAGGGTAAGTGCACATCAAGAAAACATCCCAACCCAGTGCTGCCCAAGCCCACAAGTCCAACACTAACCCATATGTCCAACACCAATCCACAAAGTCCTCCATCTCACAAAACACACGCAATGACGCCGACTACAGGAGGAAAGCTGAGTCAGTGAGCGTGTAAGCATCTCAGCGCTGGCAGGGGTCTCCACACGGCTGCTCCAACACCCAGGGCTGCACTGGGGTGGGTCCATGGGCTTCTCAGGAATGTCTTTCAGGAACTGTGAACCTTGGCATCTGAAGCACAGAACTGGCTATGGCAGTTGTACCCTGGTCCAACCATCAGAAAGCAAGAGACCCAAGAACTAGAAAGGCGAGGCTCACCGAGCCATTTATCCCTCCACCCTTCAATTAACCCACTTGTGTTTATCAGCCAGGTTGGAACAACAAACGAACTACCCCACTCTGCATGGGAGTAGAAAACCAAACTGCTGACCTTGTGGTTCACAGTCCAAAGCATTGCTACTCTGCCACCAGGCCCCCTAGTGGGTTAGGCATTCACCGAAGCAGCATGAAAAGAAAGGAGGTTCATAAGCTGACCTCTGGTTCCAGCTCGGCATCTTTTGGTGTGTTCCTGGGCTCCTGTATGAGACCACGCCCACCGGTGCTGCCTAACCTTGCCGTGCACAGCAATCACCTGGGGTTCTGCTGCAGCGGGTCTGGCGAAGGCCTGGAAGCCTGCCTTTCTAACCAGCCTGACCGTGTTGCAAAAAACCAGGCTGATAACCAGAGGAAAGGTTTCTCAAAGTCTAGACACATAGTAAGGGCTTCAGAAATGGTGGCTATTATTAGAGGTAATATTCAAAATCACTTTGCTTATTTTAGTCCAGGGAATTGCTTTCGGCTTAACCTTTTATCCTTTACATTAATCTGGAGGACAATGGTGCATTTTGCAGCCCTGAGGGAAATTTCTAGCATGTGAGCTTTTTCCTGGCAGAATGCCTGCTGGGCGATCCCGTGAGAGTGGAGACTGGCACGATTGTATTTCTAGAGGTTTCTTCATTTCAGAATCTCCTTCCATGATCTCTACTCTCTGAATGAGTTGAGATGTTTTAGTATCTAGTGTTCTGGAAGGCCCGAGAGCTTGAAATAAATCCCACACTCCACCCAGATCTAGCGACAGTGGGGAAGCCACAGAGACCCTGGGAAGGCAGATGTCCCTCTTCCTCAGGAGCCTCTGGGTTCTCATGGTCTCTTCACCGTCTCCCTGCGAGTGGTGGCATCGTCCTGTCGGACACAGAACGCTGAATCTGTGCAGAAGCTGCTGGCCAACAAGGAGGCTCCAGGACTCTGCCTCACGCACCTCGACTTGTTCCTTTAAGGAAACAAGAGCAGGCCCATATATGGACCTGAGAGATGGCTGAGAATTTATAATGGGTGGAGGGAAATGGAATTATTGTTCCCTTGGGCAGGCACAGTGCAAGAGTCTGTACCCATTTTACCATCGTCAGTCCCAACAGCTTGCCTGTCGTTGATTCTGTTACAACTGCCATCCAGTTGACTCTGACTCGTGGGGACCTCGCATGTAAGCAGAACTGTGCTGAAGCTGTTCTCTAGGACTCGAACCTCCAACATTCTGGTTAACGGCCAAGCGCATCAACCACTTGCACCATTCAGGGACTCCACGTTTTAGCGCCACCAGCCTCGTTTTGCAAATGAGGTGCACATGAGTCAGGTAGCTTTCCCCACGATGGCTAATGCTTATCCACTGGCCAAGGATGCATTTCCGACATGGAGACGGTGGCCACCAGAGGGCGCAGCCAGGGCGGGTGGGATTCTGCTTCTTTGGAGATGGAGCATGGACTTGTTATTTCTATTCCTTCTGTTGGTGGCAGCTGTCTTTCCCCTGAGCTGTCCAGTGATTCGTTGTTCTTCATCTGCTTTTCTCTGACAAAAAGCTTAGAAGGAAGTTCCTGGCTTCCTGTCCATGTGGGCTCCCCACCATTTAACCACTGACACTTTGCAATCCCAAGGGACTGCATTTTGCTGGTGGTGGAAGATGGCTCCCCACTACACAATTTATCTATTAGTTTGTACAGCACTTCAGGGTCCTTGAGATGCCCAAGGCTGTGCAAATAGGCGATGTATTATTCATCGACCTGATCCTCTTACTGCCCCAACCCCTGTTCCCACAGGGCTGACTGAGTTGCCGGAAACACCAATGGGCCTCTTCTCTTCTCTTTTCTTGGTGGGGCTTGGCAACCTCTCCTGACACCTCCACAGGCCAGGTTGTGTGACCTGCGTTGCTTGTGAAATCCCAGCCGGGAGCGCTGGATCTCACAAAAGTGTTACCCAAGCGCCGGAACCTCACTGCATAGTGCGCTGCGGAGGGCAGGGGCTGAGCAAACCGAGTGCTTTTGTTTCAACCCTTGGGAGCTGCCGACAGCCTCGGATGTCCTGACCGTTGAGCCTTGGTGGGACATGAAGAATGTGAAAGAAATGGAAACCTTGGATTTTTTGAGCCTGATTAAAAAATAATATATATGGAGCCTATTTGTAAAAAATAGTCAAATATTAAAGAAAAAACTTACCAATAATCCTTACTGCACAGAACAATTATTTATTTTACAATTTTTGTTTCCTCTCTCTGTCTCGCGTGCACGCACACACACACACGTGCTTGTCATTAGGCTACGTCTCTTCCCATTTAGCACTCCCTCTTTCATGAGTGCTTTCCCATATCATTAAGTATCTTTCCAATAGGAACCAATGTCTCCACGTGGACGCACACAGACAGGGCTCACTGTGCTCGTCTAAGCCTGGCAGCACCTCACGGCCCTCATCCAGAATATTAATTTTTGTTGGTGAGGTACAAGAGGTAGGTGACCTGGCTCTCAACGAAGCGTCGGCAGAACTCAACCTAAAACTTGAGTGTATTTTAATGTCACTTCCTGCTGTAAGGTCAATTCCGACTCGCTGTGACCCTATAGCACAGAGTAGAATGGCCCCTGTGTGTTTCCAAGATTGTAACTCTTTACAGGAGTAGAAAGCCTTGCCTATCTCCTGCAGAGGGGCTGGTGGTTTTGAACTGCTGACCTTACAGTCAGCAACCCAACCAGTAACCATATTCATGGGGTCCTTTTGCCCCCATGACTGGAATAGACTACAAGTTCTAATAAATTCCAATTTTTTTTTTTTTTAGGTTTAAGGATGCTACAGCTTTTGCGAACACGCTGGAAACAGGAACACACAGTGTTGTTCACGAAGAGCAGCCAGGCCGCAGACAGTGTGGTTGGTGCAGGGGATTCAGCACTGGGCTGTTACCCACAAGGTGAGCAGTTCAAACCCACCACCACTCCACAGGCGCAAGAGGAACTGTCTGCGCTGGTCCAAGTGCCTGGTCTGGGAAGCTCGCTGGGGCAGGGTTACTATGAGAAGAAACAGAGCTGAAGGCCGAGGGATTCTTGCTGGTTTGTTTGGTGTTGTCAATGGTTAAGACCTTGGCAATCAGAACCCACTCAGCCTCTCCACAGGGAAAGGCCTGGTGACCGGTGCTGTCAAGCTGACAGCCCAGAGAACCTTTTGGGGCAGCTCCGCTCTGTCACATGATTCCAGGGCACCCAACAACAACCCTGCTCCCTTCATGGGAGTTGTAAATGTGCACACTCACCCGCCCACCCCAGTTCCGTCCTCTAGCGACAGCAGGTCTGAAATCTTCGACTTGGGAGTCTTGCCTTCACTCCTTCTGTCCGTGGTCCTGTGGAGACGAATGTGGACGTGTGCACGACATTCCTTCTAGGAGTGCAAATTAGAGCAGGGCAGGTTGGGACGGAAAGAAAATAAACCTGAAGTAATTCCTGACACATGGGCACAGGAAAGCCCAGTGGAGAAGTGAGGCCGGGCGGAGCTCAGCATTCTGGGCAGCCAAGGCCATGTGTGTACAGGGCACCACGCTGACCCTGCTGGGGGATGCCTGTCATTGGTTTCTCTCGAGAAGGTTCTTGTTCTTGATAAAAGACCTGATTCTGTCCCAAGCTCCTGGCAGACAGAGGCCACGTCTGTCCCTTTGCACAGCACCTAGCCCCCAATTGGCCCCAAACGCCATCTATATCCCATTGTTTATTTTGCTGATTTCGTTTCTAGAAAGACAATTCTGAACCACCTGGTTGAGAATCCAAGAGGCACGAAAGGTCTCCGCACGCCCGATCTGAACCCATCACCTTTCAGCACACAGACGGCCCCAAAGTCCACAGTCTCGAGAGTGAGGAATGTTCTCCAGGGGACAACTAGCCTCAGGAGACCCAGAGAGCAGAGCAGGGAGGGGCAGGAAAGAGGATGGATTGAAACGGAACCCACAGAAGGGGGACGAGTTCTGCTCTTCTGAAGGAGTTATGAGTGAGCCGAGACAATGCATACCAATCGTTGAATGGGAAAGGATTTCCTCTGCGCACGCGCGCGCACACACGCACACACACACGCACGGTGTTCAATGAGAAGTCTTTCTTTAACCTTGTCCCCTCAGCTGCCTGTTTTCATGAGTTTCTGTATCACTGTATAATATTTTATATACTTATAAGACACACACATATTTTAAAATTAAATGACCAATTGCTGCAGTGTCTACCCTGACTCAGGGTGGCCCCATATGTGGGGGAGTAGAACTGGGTGCCAGACTGTTTCCCGTATCTGGTTTTGGGGGAGTAGGTTGCCAGCCCTTTCTTCTGTGGCACCTCTGGATGAATTCAAATCGCCAGCCTTTCGGTGAGAAGCCCAGGGACTCCCCTGCACGTGCCTCTGTCTTGCTTTGTCTTGGAGATCACAAGAGTTTGCTTCTCTTCACAAGATGTACCTTTACTTAGTGTACCCCCTAGTGATTGCTAACTCAGGGTTTTTTTCTTCCAATCAGTGTTTACTGTTCCACACAATGGTCCAACAAATGATGGCATAAAGCGTCATTTTTACATGTTTGAGGTAATGATCTCTGCTTACAAATCTCACTATATGGATTCAAAATCTTGATCATGACACATATGATTTCATGTCTATTTAACTAGCAAGACCGTGTGTTCAGCTCTTTTTCTAGTGAAAACCAAGTTAACCTGGCCAAGGAAGTGAGGAAAATCGCATACTGTCTGCTACCTGAATGTCTTGGGCTACGGGAAAAAAAAAAAGAGATTACCTTGAGGTACTTGCAAGATTCTCTTATCTTGCCCTCATCTTCTTTTAAGTAAACAAGAAATAGATTTCAAATGCCCTACACACAGGCACTTGGAGAGCTACCAGTCCTGTTCTCAGCCTCCAGGGAGAAAGGAGCTGCCAGCTATCTGCCAGCCCCGGTATTAACTTCTCCTCCTCCTTACTCGACTTTTGGCCCGCTCTCCCTCTCCCCTTCCTGCCTAGATTCACATCTCTGCCGTTCTACCCCGGGGCCGTGCCACACCGTCCTGTAGGGTTGCCCTGAAGCAGAGTGGACTTGATGGCCGAGGCTAGGTCTTCTGGTTTAATAGGAAAGGAAGGAGCTTCCGTGGCTCAACAATTAGGCCCTCGGCTGCACACCGAAAGGTTATTGAATCAAAGCTAGCCGAGAAAGACCTGGGGAGCCCCTTCCATGAAGATGGCCTAGAAGACCCAGTGGGTAGGTTCCGCTCGGTTCCGTGGAGTTGCCAGCACCTAACAACAGCAGTCACAGTGGGAGCAAGCCCCTAGCCTAGGTGATGCAAACAGTCAGCGTGCTCGGCCGCTAAACCTGTGGCTGGAGGTTTGAGCCTTTCCAGAGGCTCTGTCGCAGAGGCCTGGTGCTCTACTGCCAAAAACTCGGCTCCAGGGCTGGCCCCTGGACAGCAAGTGGCTAATAGGGGAGGACTAGCAGGCGCTCACTTAGGGATGGGACCTGGCCGGAGGCTTCCCGAGGGAAATGAGGCCTGAAGAAGCGAAGCTGCAGAACGGACAGGGGAATCCACTGCCCCAGTTAGCTCCCAGCAAGAAGGCACGAGAACTGGAGAGGAGTAGAAAGCACGGTTGGGGAGGCACCTTGGGGTGAGCTTGTACTCTTGCAACTCTGTGAGCAGGGGCCAGTGAGGATGCCTGTGGTCCAACCAGGAGGAGAGGAATCGAGGTTAACTAGGAGGCCGCTGTACAAGTACGGTGGCGAAGTACCGAGGGCCTGCCCCCGAGAAGGGAGAGAGGCAGTCTCTGAGGACGTGCACTGGAGAGGGCTCTGGGATTAGGAAAGGCATCAGGCTTTAAAACCCCGTGATTGATGTCTTCAATAAGTAGAGGGACGGTGTGAAGAAAAGTTACTTTTGACACAAAAAGAAAGAGTTGCATCTCCCAGGCGAAATTCGAGTAGTAAGAAAATAGTCCCGTGGAAGTCAGGGAGGGGCGGGGCGGGCGGGACTGGCCGTGCAGGAGGCATGCAGGCTCTGTAAACAGCTGTCTCGAGGTTATTTACTAGCTGTGGGATCTTTGCAATTTACTTGGCCTCTCCGTGCCTCAGTTTCCTTACCTGTAATGAGGCCATAGAGATGATCCTGAGAAGTTTGTTGTGAGGATCACACAAGTTGATGTGAATATAGAAGTCGTGATGGTTCAATTTTCTCCTCTCTGAATGAGAAGAAATCCTCGCCTCCCAAACGCATAAGGATGAGTATACAGACTCCCACAAAATAAAGATTACCAAATACTATGATAATTTCCACAAATAACCCAATTGTGGGTGTTTATGCTTGTTTTTTTTTAATGTTTTCTAGGTTTCAAAGTTTTTCTACAGTCTATTTAATCATTAAAAATCAAAAGATAAGTATTTAAAAAAACTATTGGCATCTGTGTAGCTTTTGTTTCTCAATGCCAAACTGAAATGATATTTAAAATGTGTCCTACCCTCCAAGGATGCAAGTATTACCATTGTATACTCAGAATATGTATCCTGCTTCTTAAAAATTTAATATAATATCAACATTTAATATCACATTTAATAGACTTTCTTAAATCAGTTTATAAATGATTACATAAATCCATTTCTACAAATGTAACATAATTTATTTGACCTTCTATCTTCAGAGAAATTGGTTATTTCCAATTTCTCACTATGTTTCAGTGAGCTTAAATACATCTCTGATTAATTCCTTAGGATATATTTATAGAAGTGGGATTACCATATCCAAGGACATGGAAGTTATAAAGAATTATATATATATAATTGTATATATAAGCATATCTCACTGCCATCGAATCAATTGTTACTCATAGCAAATACCGCCCCTCCCTACTCACATCGACTCATGGGTTTCTGAGGCTGTTTCCCCGCAGAAATGCTGGTTGTCTCCAACAGCCGACCACGTGGCTCACAGTCCAGTTTGAGATCACTACACCACCAGAGGGCCATATGAACTCATACACACACACACACACACACACACACACACACGTTGATATTCCCATTACCAGCATATGAAAGTATTGGTTTCCACACAGCCTTACCACACTCTGAGAGTGTGTTTTAATTTGGTTTAATGTATGTTTCTATTATTCGTGAAGGTGCACTCCTCACACACACCCCATGGGTAAATGAACCACTTACCGTATTTACTCAAGTATAAGCTGACCCAATATCAACCGAGGCACCTAATTTTATCACAAAAGCTACATTAAAAATGTGCTGAAAAACTTGGCTTATACATGAGTATATACAGTTTATTTCTTCTTTCGGGAAAAAAATTACTTTGCTTCTTTGTTTCTGTTGAGGCATTAGTGAACTTTAAAATGTGTTTTGTTTTTAGTTTGCTTTCATAAACATAAAAGAATATTAAACTTTCATTCTATATATTACATATAATTTTTAAATGTCTAGTTTGCCTTTAATTTTATTATTCTTTGTAAACTCAGTGAATAAAATATCATGGGATCAAACAGATCAATATTATATTCTATTGTTTCTTTCTATAGTTTTTATGCTTTGAAAATCTCCTCCCATCCTCAGAGTACACAAATAATTACCATTATATCTTTCTAGATAATTTACAAATGCTTTGGTTAAAATCCCTTAATGCATTTAGGGTTTGTTTTGCTGTCTGATAAGAGCTAAAGAGGATTTTGTATAAAATGTTTAACCATTCTTTAAAAACATTGTCCTACCATCTCTTTCTTCTCCATGGATTTAAAAAATAAATATAAAACCCTAACGTCTCCTAATCGGTGATTGAGTGGGGAGGGGACAAGAAGAGGGGACAAAAAGAACCACCGATATGGAGGGTTTAACACAGCGGTTCTCAACCTGGGGGTCATGACCTTTGGGGGGTCGAATGACCCTTTCACGGGGGTCGCCCTATCATAACAGTAGCAAAATGGCAGCGATGAAGTAGCAATGAAAATAATTTTATGGTTGGGGGTCACCACCATATGAGGAACTGTATTAAAGAGTCGTGGCATGAGGAAGGCTGAGAACCCCTGGACTTTAACAGGATATTGTTGATGTCATTACTTGAGATGGGCTGTGTTACAGTATGTTTCTCTAAAAAAAAAATCCATCCAGATTCATTATCTCTCAAACCTAAATTAAGGTCTGAGTGGTTTAAAAAAATAAAGAGGAGGAAAAGTAAAACAAAAAACCACCCCAAAAATGAAAAACCCAATATCTTAAGTCCTCTAAAGTCCATTCTATCCTCATATTTTTATTTTTTGGTCTATTTAGTTACTCTTCTGTAATTCCGACATTGCTTTAATTACTGGACTTTTTAATTGATTTTAATATCTGGTATGGTTAGTTCTTCTTCCTTATTTTTCTCTGTCAAAAAGTTCCTAATACTACTCATCCCTAACGAGCAGTGATGACCATGAAACACCTTGTGACATGGCAGGGCCCGGACACCTGTGTGCTGAATGAAGTTCGTTAGTCACAAAGGACAACTGTGGCCGGAGTCCACTACTAGAAGATGGAGGCAGGCTTCTGCCCTCAGAACATGTCACCTTCTGATCCAGTCTCCCTAGCGACGAGGCAGGGAGCCTGCCTAGTGTCCATGACCCATACACCCCCCACTTTCTTTGTTCACCCTAAAAACCACCGAGACAGAGGAGACCTCACCTCAGCGGGGCTCAGTTTCTCAAGTTGTAAGGGAGAGGGAGAGACCGATCAGTTGCTGTCATACAACATGGTTCTAAGCTCACCTCAAATCAACAGACACTCCTACAAGACCTTACTGGAAATGCAAATCAAGATGAGGGCGGGGAAGATGGGACATGTGTGTCGCAGAGAAGGCAATTACACTTCTGTTGATTGATAAACTGGGTGAGGCAACCTGTCAGTGGGGAAATATTGGCTTAAGGGGCAACTACGCCTGGTATTATGTTCTTAACTGGAAACTGTTGGTCTAGTTTCAATCTAGTCCTGGGAGACCCAGACCAAGTGCTATAGACAACTGGAACTTTAGACTCTGTCCTTTCAAGGCACACAACTTCCTTCATACGTCACACCAGAAAGACTATGTGTCAACCCCACCAAGCGACCTGGGCTTGACCTCAAACTCACGTGGAGCAGATACAAAGAACTGATGGTCTCCTCTGGACTTGAGGCTGAAGCGGCCTCGTGTGGGAAGAAGCAGATGACTGCTCTTCCTGGGCCATGCAATTGGTGGTTGTTGGACTTTGGTTTGGATCTCTTGCTTTGAGGGTGCCCAATGAAGAGTGACCCGGGAAGATCAGATATTTACTACTTGAATGCTCTCTTTGCTTTTTTCATGACATGTATTGGTCTGGCAAGCATGGTTCTGCCTTTGTGAGTGAGTGTTATTCAAAGTTTTACCCTATTCCCAACCCTCATTATTCATGTGAATAGTGTCTGGTCACTTAAGAGTTTAATTTATACAAGTCAACAATTCATGTGCTGCAGTTAATAGCCAACCTATACCTAAATAACTTTGTTTTCTCAACACTGTTGTAAATTCTTTTTTTTTAATCATTTTATTAGGGGCTCATACAACTCTTATCACAATCCATACTTACATCAACTGTGTAAAGCACATTTGTGCATTCATTACCCTCATCACTCTCAAAACATTTGCTTTCCACCTAAGGCCCTGGCATCAGCTCCTCATTTTTCCCCTCCCTCCTAGCTCTCCCTCCCTCAAGAACCTTTGATAATTTATAAATCATTATTTTGTCATATCTTGCCCTGTCTGACGTCTCCCTTTACCCACTTTTATGTTGTCCATTCCCCAGGAGGAGGTCACATGTAGATTATTGTAATTGGTTCCCCCTTTCCAATCCACCCTCCCTCCACCCTCCCAGTATCGCCACTCACACCCCTGGTCCTGAAGGGATCATCTGCCCTGGATTCCCTGTGTTTCCAGTTCCTATCTGTACCAGTGTACATCCTCTGGTCTAGCCAGGCTTGCAAGGTAGAATTGGGATCATGATAGTTGGGGGGGAGTGAGGGGGGAAGCATTTAGGAACTAGAGGAAAGTTGTATTTTTCATCGTTGCTACATCGTACCCTAACTGGCTCGTCTCTTCCCTGAGACTCCTCTGCCAGGGGATCTCCAGTGGCCTACAAATAGGCTTTGGGTCTCCACTCTGTACTCCCCACCCTCATTCACTCTGGTAAGATTTTTTGTTCTGATGATACCTGATCCCTTTGACATCTCGTGATGGCACAGGCTGGTGTGCTTCTTCCATGTGGGCTATGTTGCTTCTGAGCTAGATGACTGCTTGTTTATCTTTAAGCCTTTAAGACCCCAGACACCATACCTTTTGATAGCTGGGCACCATCAGCTTTCTTCACCAATGTTTTATATTCTATACCATTGACTAAATTAATGATACTATTGACAGAATTACATATCTTTTATGTTCTCTACTATAAAATAATGATGTCTCTAAAGTGAACCAAAAACATATGTGAACCAAAGAACAATTAATTCTTATGACAGGCCTCCTGGATATTTGCCTTCATAGAAGAAATTACTAAATATATGGGTGCTATAACAAAGTGTGATGAAGAAATAAGATAGTGTCCAGCTATAAGAAAGAATAGCATGTGGAAAAAAAGAGGACCTGATGCAAAGGGCTTAAGTGGAGAGCAAATGCTTTGAGAATGACTGGGGCAAAGAATGTACGGATGTGCTTTATACAATTGATGTATGTATATGTATGGATTGTGATAAGAGTTGTATGAGCCCCTAATAAAATGTAAAAAGAAAATAGTATGTGGGGTCTTGAAAACATGTCTTAAAACAAGCAGCCATCTAAGTGAAGCATCAACTAAGTCCATATGGAAGAAATACACTAGCCTGTGTGATCCAAGGATTGTAAATAATAAAATCCAAATCCGAGAGAGGCAAAGGGATCAGAGCTTAAATTCTAAACACCAGTTTGCAGAAGGGTATGGATGACAGTGGAAGCTGAAAATCCATTTGTAGGGTCCCCACATGGGCGAAGCCGTCAGGGAAACTGCTCTGATCGTAGCCCAGGGACGTGGACAGCCTTGCTATCAGACAGAGAATATTGCAAAGCCGATTTTGGCAGATGTAGTTAGGTTCAAATGTAACACGCACATCATTGGATCTCCCTTTTGATCCACTTTAAAGTTGTTTCAGTATATAATATTTTTCTGCTTCCTTTTTGATTGAGGTTTGTTTGTGTGTGTTTTGTCTGTTGTTGTTGGTTTCTTGGTTTAGTTTTGTATGGTTTTCTGTAAATGAAACCAGGACAGGTAAATGTAGGGAGGCAGTAACAGGTTTAATAGCTGCCTAGGAACATGGCAGGGGGGGGTTGGGGGCTTGGGGGCGTGGGGGGGGGTTAACAACAGTGAGTATGTGAGAGAATAAAATGTTCTGAAACTGATTGTGCAGATGATGCCACGACTCTTTGTAATATCATGGAATGATTGAATTGTGTGATATGTGAGTTATATATGAATGAGGCTATATTTTTACATTCCTGACTATTCTCAATCATCTATTATTTGAGATGAATATTAAAGCAAGTTTTCCAAAATTAAAGAGCGACCTGATTTGAATTGCATAAGCCTGCACGTGAATTGAAGGGGCCTGTTACTCCATGAGTTTTCCAGCCTCTTCTCCCCGCGCCGTACTCATTCCCTCCAACCGGAGAAGTCTGTAGAAGTCCCGGGTCGATGACAGAGAAGAAAATTAGAAGCAGGTAATAGCTCTCTTGGGTGACTGGTATTGAACATTACGTATTTTCTTGTCAGAACAGTTAGAAAGGCGAGGGAGGGAAAAGCAACCCGAAAGTGCTGGAGAGTTCAGTGGCTAATTTCAGAACCTCAAGTTACATGCACAGATATGTCTGTCAACGTGGTTTCCATGGTAAATACAGTGCATACACATGAGGGAACCACCCGCTGCAGCAAGCCAATTTCCTTAACCCTCTGTAGTGCGCGCTGTGTCCTGCAGGGGCGCTCGCAGCAGTGCACCGTGCGCACAGCGGCCCTTGTGCGGGCAGCTGGGAGGGCTAGTGTGTCACCCACCGAACGACTCACTTAGCTGAGTCAGAGTCAGACGCTGGGGATTTTAAATATAGATGCGTTGGAGGGCAGATTTTATTTTTTATTAAAAGATCATTTTATTTGGGGCTCTTAGAGCTCAGAACAATCGCTACACCAATTGTATCAAGCATATTTGTACATATGTTGCCATCATTACTTTCTAAATATTTACTTTTTAGTGAGCCCTTGGTATCAGCTCCTTTTTTCCTCTTCCATCCCCCCACAGCCTCGAGACCTTTTGATAAATTATAAATTATGATTATTTTCATGTCTTACACTGACTGCTGTCTCCCTTCCCCTTCCCCTTCCCTGGAGGTTGTGTGTGTGTGTGCTTATGTGTCAATCCATGTGATTGGTTACCCCTTCCTCACCTTTTCTCCCCGTCTTCTCCCTATCCTCCTGGTATCGCTACTCCCATTCCTGTTTCTGGATTCCCTGTATCATGAGCTCATATTTCTTATCTGTACCTGTGTACATGGTCGGTCTAGTGATAGTGGGGGGTGAGGAAGCCTCAAGAAACCAGAAGAATATTGTATTTCAACGGTGCTTTACTGCACCCTGGTTGACTTCTGGAATCCTTTTGTGAGGGGATGGGAGTACAGATTTTTAGCTTTATCTCACAATGCATCCAGATTTATGGGCAATCTGAACACTGATGGAGATATTAGCATTTTAAGGAAAAGTCTTCCCCCTTTAGGCTAACTCAGCTTTAGTAAACTCCCATCTTCCCCAAGGACCCCCAAAGGAGAGACTACGTTCCATTCAAGCTTAAGTTTCCTTTGGATTTATAGTGCAATGATGGTGTGAACCATTTACAAAAGTAAATGCAGTCAACAACAACAGAATATATGCAGTCCCGTAAGTAGATAATTACGCAAATATGTGTATAGGGAAGACTTGTGTGTATGTGTCTGTGCTGTATCTGACTATACAGTCATCTATATGACTATATATTCATATATATATGTGAAAGCACATAGGGGGCACAGTTTATAGATACTTCCTGAACAACTATACACCTCAAAGGATGGGTTTACTAGGTTTGAAGGCTTAAGACCACAGTCCCATGGGACAGTTTGGTCAATTGGCCTGACATAGTTCATAAAGTTTATGTTCCACATCCAACTCTGGTGAGGAGTGTCTGGGGTCTTTAAAGCTTGCCAGCAGCCACCTGAGATACAACTGTTGGTCTCTACTCATCTGGAGCAAAAGAAAAAGGAGAAACGGCACCCATAGGACTCCCAGGCCACACGAACCATGGCCCCATCCTTCCTGAGATCCAAAGAGTTTAGTGGCTGCCATCACCCACTGCTCTGACTAGCACCATGAATGATGCTCCTGGAGGGAATGGAGGGACAATGTAGACCCAAAATAAAATTCCTTAAAAAGGCCAGCCTCACTGGACTGGTAGAGAGACCAGAGGAGCCCCAGAGGCTGTGACCTGGAGACACCTTTTAAATCTGGAACTGAACCCACTCCCAGACATTGCCTTTCAGGTAAATATTACTTAGTGCATAAAATAAACAACATCACTTGTGAGTACTGTGCTTTTTGAAACAAAATAACTAAAAACTAAAACTAGATGAGACCAAATGGATAAGGGGAAGCAGGGAAGCTAGATGACTAGAAATGGAACAACCAGCATGAAAATCGTGGGAATTTTGACACATTGTGAAGAAGGTAACCCTTACCGCAGAACAATAGGCATAAAAATGCGTCCATAGAAACAGAATTTGCTGTGAAACCTTTCTCCATAGATGCGCTAAAATGCCATTAGGCAATGACCACAGTAATGAAGTGCAGATACGTGGATCTAAAGCAGTCTGTGCACTCACTTGTCGAGTTGGTCCTTGGCTCACGGTGGCTCACGCCCGATGGCAGGAGCCTGTTGTGGTCCACAGGGGCTTTGAGCTCACGGAGCAGTGCTGTGAATGTTCAACACGGGACGTCTTTCCGTACAGTGAAACCAGTGTTCACGATTGGAGTCTTACTAGCTGTGGGGCTGATGGGGCAGGAGGACGCGGCTTCGTGCAGCACTCATTCAAGGAAGTAGCTTTTGCCCACCTTGCGGGCGTCCTTTCCTTTCAGCTGACAAATGGAAGAAGACGCCATGTAGGAGGTTTCAGTAGGTCAGGCCTAGAGGTGATGCCTCCACTGGCCAGCGTTCAACCCCTTGACCACATCTAAGTGCAAGGGAGACTGAGAGGGCCGTCGATGGGTGTGCCTGGGGAGCAGAGATTGACCAGCACCGGCAGCTTCTGCAAGAACCCTAGTGGTGTAGTGGGTTCTGCATTGGGCTGCTACCTACAAGGTCAACAGTTTAAAACCACCAGCCACTCCATGGGGGAAAAGATGAGGCCTTTTCTACTCCCCCAGAGTTCCAGTCTTGGAAACCCACGGGGGCAATTTCACCCTGCCCTGTGGGGTCACTGTGAGTCCGAATTGACTCGATGGCAGTGAGTGAGCAGCTTCGGCTGTCGGGCGCCTCCATTGTATCACATGCTCACTCGGCGACAGGCCTTTACTGAGTGTCTTGTACGTATCAGATGTTAGCTGTTGCAAAGGAGAGATTAGTTTCTGGGAAGGCAAATGGTTAATGTGCTCAGCTGCCAACTACTGGGGGTCTGAGCCACCCACAGGTGCCTCAGAGTTCAGCCGGAGGATCTACTTCCAAGAAACCACCATTGAAAACTCTGCGGTGCACAGCTGTGCTCTGATGAACGAGGGACCCCTGAAAGTCGGAGTTGACTAGGTGGCCAATGGTGGAAAACTGGTCCCAGGATTGTGGGTGTCTGTCTCGGCGAAACTGTGGTCTTGGTTTTGAATCGTCACTTCCTTGCTGTGTGAGTTTCCCCAGTTTGAACAGTTAGGCGGGGGCAGCTTGAGCTTGCAGTGTTTTTGTGAGGACTGCTTTACATAGTAGGTCAAACCCTCATCGTGCCTTGACTCATGTAGTAAGAGACCTATCATGCGTTGTTTACATCGCATCTCCTCACTGTTGGTGGCGTTGCAAAGGAGCCCTGGTGAGGCAGTGGCTAAGATTCGACTGCTAACCAAAAGGCCAGCAGTTCAGTCCCACTCTGGTGGGAGGCGGAGGTGGCAGTGTGTTCCGGTCAAGATTTACAATCGAGGAAACTCTGCTGGGCAGTTCTTCTCTGTCCTACATGGTCCCTAATAGTAGGAAATGATTAACAACGGGTTTGTTTGGGGGAGTTGGCTCTTAAATCACCGAGCTCACAGAATATGGGTGGCTGTGATTTCCCTTAGAGACTAAAAGGGTTACAGATTAAACGGCTGGATTTAGTTCTACTCAAACATTAATTTTCCAAACATGTTGTAGTTGTTGCCATCAAATCCACACTGACTCCTGGTGTCCCTGTGCGTACCCCCACAGCGTTTATACATTGATTTTATGAACCATTAGTTTACATATAAATGGGAAACGCTTTAATCGAGTGGAACTAAAGCTGAGAGACACGGAGTATCATTCGTTTCTTATTAAAGAGACACAGAAATGATTGTCAGGATGCATGACGTCAGAATCTCCGTGGAATGGGCCGCTTCCAGCAAGGCCATGTCCACAGCGGTGGCGTTCAGTTTACATGTTTCCCACGAATGTCGTCCGCTGGCGCTACTGTGGTGTCTGCACACTCTGGCAGTGGCACCTTGTCTCAGCTGCATGCTCACTGGGCGCATCTCTCCACCCTTTCCTGGCGCTCAGCACCCGACTGTGACAGCTGCTGCCGCCTGTGGGACTTTTCCTTGAGATTTTCCCGGGAGCATGATGGCTCCGTGCTGACAGAGTCGGCGGCACTCCTTCCCACCAATTCTCTTTCCAAGAGGGGAGAAACTCTCTAAATGCCAGGAAGTGTGGGTGGCCCCAGATCCCTAAGAGTTTGAAAGCTGGTGGCCCCAGCTCCCGATTCCCTAGGGGTCTGAAAGCTGTGATCTTTCAGAAGCAGGTCGCCAGGCCCGTCTTCTGAGGCACCTCTGAGTGGTTTGGAGCTGCCGACGTTTCAGTGAGGAGTCAAGTACTTAACTGTTTCATTCACCAGGGTTCAAAACAGAAATGATGCCAAGTCCTTCAGCCCAAGTCGTGTAGGGAGGGGAAGTGTTGCCTTCTGTCGCACACAGGGTCGGTCGCTATGGGTCGGAACCTAATAAGAATATTGGTTATTCATTATACTGTTATGATTTATTATGTTCCTCTTAGTATAATCAGTGGGAGTATTGGTGGAAGAAGACGCTTATGTTTCTCCCCGGCCCTTACACCCCCCAAAAAATACTCCTAGAATTTGAGGAACAAAGGAAACTAGAATTATCAACTGCAGTGCTCAATTGGTCAATAGATGGCAGTGTTTCACAGGAATATGGAGAGCAGACTTGCTCTTGGACTTGAAAATCCTGACTTCAAAATGAATTCAAGAGAGAGAAGTAGGGTTGGAGCTTGGGAGTGGAGGTGGGGTGGGAGGCTGTATATTTTTAAACTTTTTTGGGGGTGGGGTTCTTGATATAGTGAACAGAAATATCTCTAAACACTCAAAGAGTTCTCGTGACATTTTATATCCTTTTTTGGGTACCTGGAGGCCAGCAGAAACAATAGTAAATGACCGATTTTAGGAGCATGGAATGTGTACACGAGTCCCATGGAGTCTGCTGAGTAATTTTCTCTGAATGCTTTTTTGAGCCTAGCTCCCATTGTTGGCCTTACACACACTTTTGTGAGCCGATCTCTGATTGACGCTGCTGAGATAAGTCCTTATCCTCCCCCCCCCCCCAATTGGGGAAAACTAGATTGAGATATTCATTCAGAGACATTGTTGAGAGGTGGTAAAGAATTTCTGGCAGGATTTTCCCCTTAAGATAACTAAAAGACAGTTTAGTCTGCAAAGGATGGCAAGCGACACTTTTATTTATTGTTTAGTTTTAACTTGGGTAACTATCTGACTAAAAAACAAACAAAAAACTGAACTCAATGCCCTGGAGTAGATCTCAACTCATAGTGCTCCTGTAGGACAGAAAACTGTCCCTGTGGGTTTCCCAAACCGTAAATCTTTATGGGAATAGAAAGACTCATCTGTCTCCCACAGAGGGGCTGGTGGTTTTGAACTGCTGACTCTGTGATTAGCAACCCAACGCATAACTTACTTTCATAGAACTAGATGTCGAGTGGTGAATATGTCTTATAAGAACGTACCACTAATAAAAGTCATCCCGGACACTGTCACCTGCTGCTTTAAAGGCTTTGCATGCATCATCCCACATCGTCGGCACTCTAACTATGAAGGGATGTTATCGTGATTGTTGCCAATTTACAGGGAAGGAAATGAAGGCAAACATAGAGAGGCGGCATAACTTGTCTGTGGGCAGAGAGCCGGTTAATGGCTAAGCCAGGGTTGGAACATAGGCTTATCAGATCTCACAGCCAATATGAAAATTGAGTCCTTATTTTCCTTCTATACTGCATTCTATTTTTAAACTCTAGATTTTCTCTAGTCCTATTTTCCTTTTCAGCTGTTTCCTTGTAGAGGACAGCCTTCATAAAAACAAGAAAGTTAAATGAGATCAAAGATCTAGCCAATACTTGAAAGAAATCTTGATTCACAGAGTGAAGGAAGAAAAATCTTGACATTCGAGAAGGCTCTCACCCCAGCGTCTCTAGGTGAACACATGCTTGGCTCCTAACCTAAAGGCTGGACGTTTGAGTCCTCGAGCCGATGAGGTGGACTGACACAGGGGCTGCAACAGCGGGCTCAGGCGCAGGAAGAATGGTGAGGACAGTGCAGGACCGGGCAGTGTTTCCTGCTGTTGTGCAGAGGGCTGGAGCCGACTCCTGGCATCTAACACCAACAGAACCGCCTTAAACGGATCCCTGGTGGCATTGTGGTTCCCAGTGGGCTGCAGATTGCATGGGAGAAAGGCAAGGCTTTCTTCTCAAGAGTTCCAGTCTCGGACACCCACAGGGTGGAGGGGCGCTGTGAGTCAGAATTGACAGGCTGGCAGTGAGAGAGCCACCTTGAGAAAAGGCCTAGGGATCTGCTTCCCAAAAGACAAGACAGGGAAAGGCCCATGGAGCCCAGTGCTACACTGAGACATGGGCTTTCTCTGTCCCCTGTGGAGTGGTGCAGCATGATTTGTCTTCTTATTTGATTGCCTCCCTCACCAGATGGAAGGAATCCAGCTAAAATGGTTCTTAGAAGCAAGGAAGGCAAGACTCGGGCATGTCGCATGCTTTGGGTATGTGATCAGGAGGGGTCAGGCCTTAGAGAAGGGCATTGTGCTTAGCAGAGGCTCATCCGAAATGAGGAAGACCCTCAAGGAGATGGATTGACACAGTGGCTGCATCCAGCACTCAGGCGTAATGAGCGTGAGGATGGCACAGGACCAGGCAGCATCCATTCTGTTCTACGTAGCATCGATAAGGGGCAGAAGTGAGCTGGGAGCACCTGCCACCACCGACCAGCTGGACCGTGAACTCCCCCGGAGCAGGCATGGTTTCTTTGTTCACATCTGGAGGAGGGCCTGGTCACACAGTCCAGAAAAACAAAACAGAAACCACCAAACTCACTGCCATCAAGTTGATGCTATCTCATAACAACCCTATAGGACAGCAGTTCTCAACTTGTGGGTCAAGACCCCTTTTGGGGTCGAACGATCCTTTCACAGGGGTCTCCTAAGACCATCGGAAAACATATTTTTCCCGTGGCCTTAGGAACTGAGACACCGCTCCTCTATCTGTTTCCTGGAAGGTATACCCACATGCAGATAAGTCCACATACAAGTACCTGGCAGGAAGACTGTTACCCATGCTACACCATGCTTCAAGACAAAATTTTATTTGTCATTAGAAATTAATATTTCAAAATATATATATTGTTTTTGTGATTAATCACCATGCTTTAATGATGTTCAATTTGTAACAATGAAAATACATCCTGCTATTGCACCCGATCTGATCCCACCACACCAAGGCACAACACTAAAGGGGTGCAACAGAACAGCAAGGGAATGGAGCAGCAAGGTCCTCAGGGAATGCTGAAAGTGGACTTTGGTACCAGGGCGAGGTGCCCCAACAGACTGGACTGGAAAACACCCCTAAAGGCCAACAAACGATCCTTGAACTAACTGCAAGCTTTTCTTTCTTGTGTTTTATTTTGGGTTTTTTTTTTTGTCATTGGTTTGTTGTTGTTGTTTTGTTGTATATTGTTGCTTGATTTTGCTCTGTCTTGTTTTTGTACGTGCTATTATCTCCACAGGTCTGTCTAAATAAGATATGTAGGATGAACAATTTGGAGGAGAAAACAACGGGGCCAACAGTTCCGGGGGTGGGGGGGCGGGCCTGGGAGTGGGGGAGGTGGGGGAAAAGGAAGTGGTGTTAACAAACCCATGGACAAGGGAATGACAAGAGATCCAAATTGGTGGTGAGGAGGGTGTGGGAGGCCTGATAGGGCATGATCAAGGGTTATGTAACAAAGAGGAATTGCTGAAACCCTGGTGGGGACTGAGCATGATAGTGGGACAGAAGGAAAGTCAAGGGAAATACAGGAAAGAGCTGGGAGGCAAAGGACATTTATAGAGGTCTAGATAAAGACATGTACATATGCAAATATATTTATATATGAGGATGGGGAAATCGATCTATGTGCATATATTTATAGGTTTAGTATTAAGGTAGCAGAAGGACATTGGGCCTCCACTTAAGTACTCCCTCAATGCAAGAATATTTTCTTCTATTAAATTGTCATTCTATGATGCTCACCCTCCCGACACAACCACTGATGACAAAGCGGGTGCATAAACAAATATGGTGAAGAAAGCCTGCCTATCAAAAGATATAGCGTCTGGGGTCTTAAAGGCTTGAAGGTAAACAAGCGACCATCTATCTCAGAAGCAACAAAGCCCACATGGAAGAAGCACACCAGCCTGTGTGATCACGAGGTGCCAAAGGGATCAGTTATCAGGCATCATCAGAACAAAAAATCTTATCATAGTGAATGATGGGGGAGTGCAGAGTGGAGACCCAAAGCCCATTTGTAGGCCACTGGAGATCCCCTTGCAGAGGGGTCTCGGGGAGGAGACGAGCCAGACAAGGTGCGATGTAGCAACAATGGAAAATACAACTTTCCTCTAGTTCCTAAATGCTCCTTCCCCCACCCCCCACTATCATGATCCCAATTCTACTTGCACATCTGTCTAGACCAGAGGATGTACACTAGTACAGATAGGAACCAGAAACACAGGGAATCCAGGGTGGATGATCCCTTCAGGACCAGTGGTGTGAGTGGCGATACTGGGAACATAGAGGGAGGGTGGGTTGGAAGGGGGAACTAATTACAAGGATCTGTGTGTGGTGCATGGGTTTGGATTACGGCAGGTCCAATCCCATGGGCGTTTAACAGTGTCCCATGCCAAAGCAAACTGTAGCCCCAAACCATTACCTGGCTTTACCCTGTGGGCTTCAGGCACTGAAGCGGCTGCACAGTGGAAAGGAAAAAAAAAAAAAAAAGAATCTACGTGTGACCTCCTCCCTGGGGACAGACAACAGAGAAGTGGGTGAAGGGAGGCGTCGGACAGGGCAAGATATGACAAAATAATAATTTATAAATTATCCAAGGATTCATGAAGGAGCGGGGAGCTGGGAGGGAGTGGAAAAATGAGGAGCTGATGCCAGGGGCTTAAGTGGAGAACAAATGTTTTGGGAATGATGAGGGCAATGAATGTACAAATGTGCTTTACACAATTGATGTATGTATGGATTGTGATAAGAGTTGTATGAGCCCCTAATAAAACGGTTAAATAAATACCAGTTGGGAAAAAAAAAGAAAATACATCCTGCCTGTCAGATATTTACATGACGATTCATAACAGTAGCAAAATTACAGTGATGAAGTAGCAACAACAATAATTTTATGGTTGGGGGGTCCCCACAACATGAGGAACTGTATGAAAGGGTCTTAGCATTAGGAAGGTTGAGAACCACTGTATAGGACAGGGTGGAAGTGCCTCTTTGAATTTCTGAGATGGTAACTCTTTACGAGAATAGAAAACCCTGCCTTTCTCCCGTGGAGAGGCTGGTGGTTTGAACTGCTGGGACTGGCAGTTAGCAGCCCAGCACATAACCACGATGTCACCAGGACACACAGTAGGTGCTCAATGATTACCCATTCTGGGAAGAGATTTCCAAATAGATATTAAGCTGTGTGATCTGATTTCTTGACCCACCTACCTGAAGTCATATCGTTTTCCTCACTGGGATGAGCAGTGGTGTCCATTTTCGGCTCGTCGTGCGCCCATAGGGCAGATTAGAACTGAACTGCCCGTAACGTTTTCTAGGCTGCCAGTCGGGGAAACATCGGGTTTTCTTTCTCAGAAGCAGATTGCCAGAGTGTCCCCCGGTAGAGCTACTGGGTGTATTAAAGTGCCACACTGTTTAACAGTGGGCACTTAACTGCTGGGCGCCCAGACGTCCTTCCTACTTCCACCAAGCTGGACTCAGGGTGACTCGACAGGACAGAGTAGAGCTGGCACTGTGGGCTTCTGAGACTGCGATTCTTTCCCGGAGCGGACAGCCTCCTCTTTCTCCTGTGGCGTGGCTGTGGGGTTCAAACTGCTGACCTTGTGGTTAAACAGCCCAAAAGGGTTCCCTAAATGAAGTCAGACCAACGTAAGAAATAGATAGATCTGTGCCACCACATTTTGAAATTTCTCTTAAAATCGTCTACCTAACCAGGGAAAAGTAAATGTGGGCTGTAATCTGGGTTGTTGGAGGCGACACCGCTGTCCAGAGAGCTCGTCTGTGGAGTTAGGGCTCTTGCCCAGCAATCCAGCCCCATCGCGGTCCCGAGGACCTGAGAGGTGGAAAGGGTGTGCCTCCAGGTGGAGGCAGCACAGTAGGTGTGGCGCCTGTGGCAAAGGGGTGCTCAGTCTGAGGGGAGCTCTATGCCCCGTGGTGTGGTGGCTTTGCCTGCATAGAAAGAAGCCCCGTGGCCTATTCCGCAGTCGCCTTCTCTGGCAAGGGCTCACTTTAAACGGCTGCACTAAATCTCCGCTTTAATGAGAAGCAGCTTTGGGTGTGCCCGCCATAGTTCTGCGACAGCCCCCCCCTGTCCCCCCCAGCCCACTGCGCGCTGCTGTCAGGTTTCTGGGTCTATTTTGGGGTGTGTGATTGGAAAATTCCCCTATGAGACCAGGACCATCCATGCTGCTGCAGACGGGCTGGAGATCCCCGCCAGAGGCTGGACCAGCTCGTGAGCACGAGCCCAGGAGCCCATCGCAGAGGTGAGGGAGGGTCAGGCTGGTAATTGGGCCATTGCTCTTTGTTTGGGACGAGTAGGCGATGGCGGCAGTCGGGACGATGCCGTGCGAGCCACGGGGACCCATAAAGCACGTTTACGACGCCCGCAGTGGCAGCGCTTGTGATTTCTGGGGGAGACGAGCTGCCTGCGTGCTGTGCCCTCTGCAAGCTCCCAAAGGGGTGGGGGTGGGGGTGGGGTCCCATCTAGTGCATGCTGACTCCTGGGAACCCCGAGGGGACAGGATAGAGTTGCCCCATAGAGGCCGATCCCCAGGCCCTTCTGCCGCTCAGCTGGGAGGTTCCAACCACCCCTTCTCAGTTGGCAGCCGGCAGCTGAACCCTGGGCGAACGGGGGAGGGACTCCCCCAGGAGGAACAGGGTGGCAAAGGGGCTTCCCACTGAGTCCAGGCCAACTCGCCAGGTCCTTCCCCTCGTGTGGCAACTTACCTTCCTCGCTCTCGTTTACCTCCTTCGCCCAAAACGAGGAGAAACCATCTCGAGATGCCATTTGGCCTTTCATTTTGTTTAGTCCACCCAAAACAGATCTCTCTTTTCATAAGATCGTCAATAAGGGTTTTATTTGGGGAAGCGGGGGGGGGGGGCGAAACAGGAGAGGGAGCTTCCCTAGAGGAACTTGATATAGCATTTTAACATGACCACTATTGAGTATTGTGTGATGCATAAGCAAGGCCACAGGCCCTGGGAAATTAGGTAATGAAGGGTCGCCGAGGCAGCCAGGGAGCCTTTCCAGTTTGCCATGTCTTTCCCGCGGCCATATGTGGCTTTGTAGTCCAAGTGCTGGCCAGGGAGCATCAGCCCCTCCTCACTGCCTTGGTGCTCCCCTCAGCCCCTGTTTTCCTATCTCTGAATTCTCCCCCAAATCTTTCGGGATCCTATTTAATAGACCCGTGTTTGTGTAAATCAACGCCTATTCACTTGGGAACCCCAAGCGGGTGTTTTTATAACTGGAAGAACAGTAAAAGCAGTCTCTACCTAGGCAGCCAGGAGTTTTGTGATTGAGTTATTAAGTTCTGGTTAGATCCATGTTCGTCCTGACAGGTTACACATCTGCCGCAGCCTTTAATTTCTCTCATAAGAAAAGTTCAAAGGCATGAGAACGTCCATTGAGAGGCACCAAGAAATCTGAAGTACACCTGTGTCTTGAGAACTCAAACTCATCCCCATTTGAGTTTCTTCTGTGGGCAAGGGTTAAGTGTGTGGTGAAGGAAATCGGCTCTGAGCAAACGTGCCTTTTGTCCTGTTGACGGTGCCATGTCGATGAGCAGTTCTTGGGCGATGCTTTTGTTTCTCGATGCCACTCTTCCAGAGCAAACTGTCGATTCTCCGCCTGCTTTGGCATGGTCCCCAAGAACATTTTTGTTTTCTTTTTAAATTTTTAAATGGATGGGCAAAAGTACAAGAATAATACTTCATGACGTGTGAAAGTCATGCGGAACTCACGTTTCGGTGTTCATCAGGAAAGTTTGATTGGATCGGAGCCGTGCTTACCTGGCTGCCTATTGGGCTAGGCCCGGTTGTCTAGAGAAACAAACTAGTGACACTCATCTAGGTACAAAGAGAATTTCATATCAAGCAGCAACTTTACACCGAGAAGGCGCCCAGCCCAGTCCAACTGAAGTCCCTACAGGTGATGCTGCTAGGCCCTTGTCAGGCTCACATAGCTGCAGGCCAGGCGGCCCAGAGGGATGTGGAACACAGGAAGAGCACAGGCCAGCGGATGCACAGTTGTGTGGATCCAAGGTACGTGGGACCATGGTAGCTCTCAGGGTCAGGCTGCTCACGTGGGGCTGACCCCTGTAGCAGGCACAGAATTCCTGGGAAGTCCCAGTGAGGAAAAGGTAAAGTCACAGAGAGACAGGCAGAGCCTTGAGTCCCTCCCTTTCATACAAAAGGCCCCACCCCCAAGGTGGTATCCTGTAGCTACCACTTGATTGACAAGCTTGACTCCACCCCTAGCCCAGAGTGTCTCCACATAAGATCATCTGACTACCCTACTTTGTGTCTACACTGCTCTTGTGTTACCATGCAGAGCTGAGTATCTGTGACAGAAACTGTGATACTTACATAATTTGGTGTCAATTTGAGGATTAAGAGTGTTAGGGTGGAGTCTAGCCTACCAATCAGGATATAGCCAATGAGGCCTCTGTGTGTGCATGGCCTTCTTCTGATGATTCTGGGAAGTTCTGTATTTCCTTATTGGAGACGGGACAAACTCTCTCTGCTCACTTCATGGGAGACATAGCAGTTGACAGGTCACATGGAGATAGGCTTATGGCAGGCAGAACCTTGGAGCTGGAGAAGCTACATGGAGACTGCTGCCAGAGCTGAGATGTTAACAACACCACTGGATCCATAAGACGTCTCACTCCCTGGCATGTCATCTTACTGCCTGTGGCGTAATTACATGTGTTGGGTGAGTCTGAAGAGGAATTTATAAATTTGTATCGGACTTATGGAATTGATCTGGACTGGGCTGGGATGTTTTCTCAATATTCAATGGCTCTTGTATGTAAAACTCTTTTCTATTCACATATGAATAAATATGAATTTGTTTATCTGGTCTATTCAGACTAACACAGAAACCAAATGGCCCCAAAGCCAAAACTCTTTACTATTTGGTGGTTTACAGAAGTCTCTGGTTGGCGGTTTGTGGCTGACAATTAACCGAAATACTGGAAGTTCAGATCCCCCCGGTGGTACCATGGAAGAAAGACCTGACAAAAGGCCTCCGTAAAGATTACAGCCAAGAAGACCCCCAGGACAGTCTGACTCTGTGCTGGATGGGAATGGTCAGGAGTTGGAACAGATTTCTTGGCAGTGAGTTTGGTTGTTTGGTTTGATCCTTTACAGAAAAAGTTTGACAATCCTTGTCTAAGTTCAAAACGCTCATGCCATTGAGTTGATCCTGACTCTTAGTGACCCTCTTGGGCAGGATGGAGCTGCCCTTTGTTGTGTCCAAGGCTGTAACTCTTCATGGGAGCAGAGAGCCTGTTTTTCTCCTGCGGAGCTGCTGGGAGATCCCAACTGCTGACCTTGACAGCAGGCCAACACATAAGCGAGGATGCAATCCCGCTCCTTGCCCCTGCAAGGAAAGCCACGTGAGAACTCTGGGCTCACACATACATGCTCAGAATGCAAGTCTCCAAAGGGCTGGGCTATCCGTTCTTTCATCTTCAGGGCTGCCATGTCACAATTGTCCCTCCAGAGGTGGGTTCCGTTTAATTTTACCCCAAGGGGTTCTTGATTTGTTAGTTGGCCTCTTGAAGAAAGTTATTTGGCTATCATTGTTCTTAAATGTAGCAGAGACACAAACCCTTTCATAAATCAGTGTTCCTCACCATGGCTGTACTTTAGAAACAGGAGTCCATTGTTCACACCTGAGACCAATTAAATTAGAACCTCTGAGTACAGGGCCCAGGAATCAGCATTTCTTAGAGTTAGAAATGCACAGGTGATTCCGTGGTGACATCAAGGTTGACCACCACTGGAAAAAGTCAGTTTATGAAGGAGGAGAATACGTTTTCATTGCTAGAGTTAATTCCTTTGGAAATTTAATGTCTTTCCAGAAAGATCTGGAACATCCACAAAATGCTCATTGCTTTGGAGGCAATAACTGAAAACGGGACGGAAATGTATCTGGCCTCTCTAATTTAGTAAAACAAACCATCAACAATGGATTGAGAGGCTCCCCTTTTCCCAAGTGGAATGACATCCATGTTACCATTCCTGGGAAATGGTTAAATAGGCAGGATTATGTGGAGGAACAAAAAGCTCACTGCCATCGAGTTGATTCTGACTCACAGTTTTCCGAGAGGAGACAGTAGAACTGCCCTGGTGGGTTTCTGAGACTGCAAATCTTTATTGGAGCACACAGCTTCGTCTTTCTCCTAAGAACTAGCTGGTATTTTTAACTGCTGACTTTGCAGTTAACAGCCCAAGGTCGGAAGTTTGAAAGCACCTGCCTCTCCCCAGGAGAAAGACAGGCCATTCTCAGAGAGACAGTCCTACCCTGGCCTCCAGGGTCATTACGAGTTGGTATCAACTCCCTGACAGCGAGTTTGGAGTTTTGGGGTGGGCGTATCTATGTTTACAAAAATAAGTTAATATATATTGTACTCTCCCACTGAATCAAAGCTGAAGGTCGAACAATGCCCTACAGGGCTCCCCTGGCCTGGCTCCTGATCTGCTTTCCAGCCTTAACCTCCATCACTAACTACATCTGCCCCTCGCCTTCTATACACATACCCCAAACTCAGAACTGCTGTAGGCTTTTGCACATGCTCTGCCCACCTGTGGGATTGGCTACTTGGCCAATTTCCTATCAGTGGGAAGCTTTGGAGAGACACATGAGGAAGTTCCACCCCAGCCCCCAAATGAATTTTCCCCCTAAAGCTATGTATTTAATTTTCTTTTATTTTTATACAAAATAACCTTATCACCTTCAAAGTACTCTCAATTACACTTAATACATTTGTCAAATCTCTGATTCCATTTTTTGAAACATTTAAAAAATTCATCTGTTTTTCCCTTCACCTCTTCTATATCGTCAAATCACTCTCCTTTCGCGTTCCTCTGCATTCGCAGAAACAAAAAGAAGTAGCACAGAGTGAGGTCAGGTGAGCAAGACAGGCATGCTGTGTTTCGCAAAAACTAGCACACTGGGATGGCTGTGTGAGCCGGGGCATTATGGTAGCAAAACCAGTCCCCTGTCTGCCACAAATCAGGCCGTTTTTGTCGAGCATGGAGGGAGGGGGGAAAATGAGGAGTTGGTACCAACGGCTCAAGTAGAAAGCAAATATTTTTGAGAATAATGATGGCAACAAATGTACAAGTGTGCTTGACACAATGGATATATTTATGGACTGTGATAAAAGTAGTATGAGCCCCCAATAAAACGATTTAAACAAAATCTTTTCAGAAACTCTGAAAAGAGAGATTGCTTAATAGTCTGACCTTGTGGAATGAACACCAAATACACTATGAGTTGACATGTTCATCCATTAGGAAGTTGATGGATGTCCAGATCGAGATTTGTCGTTAATGAACATTTCACCTTTTTTGAAATGAGAAAGCCACTTGTACACTTTTTTTCCCACAGCGCTGTGCTTGTAATCAGTGTTCAACATCACAAAAGTTTCTGCAGCATTTTTCCTAAGCAAGAAACAAAATTTCACAGACACATGTTGTTCTCTTAAATCGGCCATCACAAAAAAATGAGATTCAAATGAAACTGTTTTTATGAAAAAATCCAGTATGATCAGAGAGAACCTTCCCAGATGATGCCACTGGGTGCACTAACTTAGAGGAAGTTGCTCCATGTTCACTTTGTAGGGAAAAGTGAATACTACTAAAGCTCTGTTCTGCCCAGCTCAATTCCAGTTTTTTGGGGGGTATCCACCCACCTCTCTCTCACACACAGAAAGCATTTTGTTATGTTTTAGATGCAAGTTCACATAGCAAATTCATTTCCCCTCCAACAAATTATACACAGGGCACCGGTTGCTCCCCTTGCGTGTCAGCACTCTCCCCACTTCCTCCTGCGTGCCTGTGTCTGTCCCTCCAGTGTCCCTGCCCCTCTTTGCCTTCTCATCTTTGCTTTGGGCAAATGTTGACTGTTTGGCCTCATATCGTTGCTGGTTCTAAGGAGCACATTCCTCAGGGCTGCTGTTTATTTTCTAGTTCCTGCTACTATGGGACTGATGGGGGGAGAATCCTCCAGTCCCTGTCAGTCCTATAAGTCTGATCTTCTTCGTGAACTTGAGTTTTGTTCTCTATTTTTCTCTGATTCTCCCTGCACCTTCTATTGTGACTCTGGTCCCAGAAGTTGGTAGAGGTAGCAGGCCACCTCTAGGTTTTCTGGCTGCAGCTGGAAGAGGCTGTGGTCCCCATGGGCCCCTCACACTGATCACTTCCTGAGCTTCGGGCTTCCCACACAATCCTTCATTCCTCTGTGTCTTACATGGTCATTCTCAAGCTGTTAAGACCCCAGATTCCTGTCACCAATCTAGAACATTATCTTTATGATCTATGTTATACCAAATGACCTAGATGTCCCCCAGAACAATGGTCTTTAGGCTTTCCAGCCTAGAAATTCAGCCCGACGGGGGTGTTTGGCCATGTCTCAGACACGTCCATAACTGTACCTCCCCTACAGAGTTTATAGGCTGGCTTTTAGAAATGGATTTCCAAGCCTTTCTTCCAAGATATACTCAGTTGACCTTTCAAAGCTCAGCTCATCAACCATTCACGCCAGTCAAAGACAATCTGACTCATTCATTCGGACTCAAGCAAAAGTCACTATGATTTCTGAAGCTTCTAGCACAGGGGCAATTTTAATTGTGAGCCCAAACTTCCAATCAAATTGTGACCTTTATAGGAACCTGAACTTACACTTAAAACCAGACTAAAATATAATATCTACATGTAAAAATACTAATAATACTTCACAGAGTGATTGTATGGAACAAAGGAGCTTACCGTATATATTTGAGTATAAGCTGTCCCAAATATCAGCCAAGGCACCTAATTTTACCACAAAAACTGCATTAAAAATGTGCTGAACTCGGCTTATACATGATTATATATGGTATGTATTTTTAAGTGCCCGGCATAAGAACAGATTCACTAAACACTGACATCACTATTAATTAGCAATAATATTATACTGTGGCGGCTTGAGAGTTGCTGTGATGTTGGGAACTGTGCTGGTGGTACAGTGAATACCAGCAGGGTATCCCCAGAGTGGCTAGATTTCAGCAGAACTTCCAGACGAAGACAGACTAGGAAGAAAAGTATGGTCATGTACTTTCTAAATCAGTCCATGAAAGCCCTGTGCAGATGGTCAGCCACTGAGGGGACGGTGCAGGTGCAGGTGCAGGACCGCGCAGCATGTCAGCTTGTTGGACACAGGGAGGCTGGGAGTTAGAAGGAACTCCATGGCAGCCACTGGCAGCCTGGCCTTGTGGAAACAGCCCCCGTCCCTCAAAGCTAGCGTCGGTGCAGGTCTGCTATTGAAAGCAACGTGCTTCAAGGACTACAGGTTTTAACTTGAAAACCACATGCGTGCTCCCTCTGTGGTCAAGTTCAGCTCCCCAAAATTATGCGGCAACCAGTAGTTGGTCCCACTGGGAATCAGTGAAATGTCAAGTTTGTTAGAAAGAGCTCATCAAAATGTTGCATGAAAGTCGTACTTAAGGAAGGCCTGATCATGTCAGAGGAGCCCTGGTGGTGTAGTGATTTCATGTTGGCCTGCAATCTGCATGGTCCATAGTTTGAAACTACCGGCAGCTCCGCAGGAGACAGACTGAGCTTTCTTTTTCTAAAATCTTTTTATTAGGGGCTCATACAACTCTTATCACAATCCATACATACATCAATTGTGTAAAGCACATTTGTACATTCATTGCCCTCATCATTCTCAAAACATTTGCTCTCCATTTAAGCCCCTGGCATCAGCTCATTTCCCCCTCTCTTCCTGCTCCCCCTCCCTGAACTCTTGATAATTTGTAAATTATTATGTTGTCATATCTTACACTGCCCCACTTTTCTGTTGTCTGTCCTCCAGGGAGCAGGGAGGAGGTTATATGTAGATCCTTGTAATCAGTTCCCCCTTTCCACCCCAACTTCCTTCCGGTATTGCCACTCTCACCACTGGTCCTGAAGGGATCATCTGTCCTGGATTCCCTGTGTTTCCAATTCCCATCTGTCCCAGGTCTAGCCAGATTTGTAAGGTAGAATTGGGATCATGATAGCTATGGGGCGGGGGGAGGGCAGGAAACATTTAGGCACTAGAGGAAAGTTGTATGTTTCATCATTGCTACACTGCACCCTGACTGGCTCATCTCCTCTCCGTGGCCGTTCTGTAAGAGGATGTCCAATTGTCCACAGATGGGCTTTGGGTCTCCACTCCGCACTCCCCCTCATTCACAGTAATATGATTTTTTGTTCTGATGATGCCTGATACCTGATCCCTTTGACACCTCCTGATCTCACCAATTGGTGTGCTTGTTCCATGTGGGTTTTGTTGCTTCTGAGCTAGATGGCCGCTTGTTTACCTTCAAGCCTTTAAGAACCCAGACACTATATCTTTTGATAGCTGGGCACCATCAGTTTTTTTCACCACATTTGCTTATGCACCTGCTTTGTCTTCAGCAATTGTGTCGGGAAGGTGAGCATCATGGAATGCCAGTTTAATAGAACAAAGTATTCTTGCATTGAGGGAGTGCTTGAGTGGAGGCCCAATCAGACTGAGCTTTCTATTCCTACCAACAGTTTCTATCTCAGAACCCCACGGGCAGTTGCTTCATCAGCACTGAATCGATGGCAGTGAGTGAGTGAGTAAGTGGTTAAGTGTGATACTGTCATGCCCACTTTTTCCTAAAACTCCCCATGAAAACGAACCAACCTCTTGGCCCCGGAGTCTATTCCGACCCTTAATGACCCTATCAGACAGGGAAGAGCTGCCCTGTGGGTTTCTGAGACTGTAGCTCTTTACAGGAGTGGAAGCCTCTTCTTCCTCTCAAGATGGTTTCGGCCACTGATTTTGCAGTTAGTAGGCCAACATATAACCATTACATTATCAGGGATATTCTTCCTGATGTGAGTTCCATAATGCACCTATGGTGTAGGCTCCGGGGCCTGGTACCAAGAAGGGCCCAGGCCTCCTGGCGTGGCATGAGAGGCTGAGTGAGGCTCAGTGGGCTCACTGGGACTGGGGTGGATGAATGGTGTTGTGATAAGCAGGGAAACAGATCTGTGACAGTGTCTGCTCCCAGCTGTCCCAACAGTGTCCCTCCCCTCCTGCAGCCCCACAGTGCTTCCAGGCGGCCTTGATACCATGTCCTTCCCCGTGGAACTTCTGAAAGTCACCTGCTCAAATGCCAAGATGCCACAGAAGCTGATGGGTCTGGGAATTTGGTCAGATGTACGTTTGTTGTGGTTCTGAATATTCCCTCGGCGACCCCCATCTCTACCTTCCTCAGGAGAGAGGAGGCACAGGGAGCCTTACTTTGGGAGCAGCGAGCAAGGCAGCCAATAGTTGCAAAGACCTTGTGCATTGCTAGTAGGGAATGTGATTTCTTTTTCTGAAATGTTTGTGAAGGGGACGAATGGGTGAGCCACACGTTGCCTTCTAAGGCACCTGCCGAAGAAAACCAAAACCGATCCAGCCGGTTCCAACTCAGAGACCCTCTGCAGAGTTCCCGGCTTTGTAGGTATTTACAGGAACAGACAGCCTCATCCCGCTTCCGAGGAGCTGCTGGTGAGTTTGAACCACTGACCTGTGGTTAGCAGTCCAATGCTTACCCGACACAGCCCCCAGAGCTCGGAGAGGCACCAACGGATTCTGTGAGTTGCAGAAAGTGACCTGGCATCTGAGTTAACTGCGTGGCCCTTGTCGCCCTCACAGCTGTCCCTGTGCCTGAGCCCATTGTTGCAGCCACCGTGTCCATCCACCTCCGGAGAGCCTTCTTCTTTCTCCTCACCCCTCCAGTTTACTAAGCATGCTGTCTTCCTCAAGGGACTGGTCTCCACTTACACAATGTCCAAAGTATGTAAGACAAAGTCTTTCCACCTTTGCCTCTCAGAGGCACTATGGCCTTACTTCTTCCAAAGACAGATCCGTTTGTCCTTATGATAGCCTATGGTACTTTCAGTATTCTTCTCCAGCACTACAGTTCAAATGTATTTATTCTTCTTCAGCCCTCTTTACTCAGTGCCCACTTTCACAGTCATATGAGGCAACCGAAAATACCACGGCTTGGGGAGGCACACGTCAGTCCTCAAAGCCACATCCTCGCTTTTCAAATCTCTGAAGAGGTCTTGTGCCGCAGATTTCCCTCCTGGAACACCCAAAGCCCACAGCCATTGCAAACCCCAATGAGCACAGTTCTACTCGGACACCTGGGGGCACCGTGTACTGGGCTTTGCTTTTGACTGTTTTTGTTTCTAGATGAGGAAACCGAGGTTCACATGGAAGTTAACAGAGCTGAAAACAGAGCCAGACTCCAGATCTCTTAAATCGTCTTGCTATGCTCTTGCTACCACAACCTATCAAAACATTTTTAAAGGTCATTTCTAAGGCCTCTGGGAATGCTTGTGCTCTGTAGTCTGCAATTCTGAAGGATGAAAGCTAGCTTGTCACACTGGGGAGGTTAATTGTATCAAAACTGCCTCACCAGAAAGCTGATGGTGCCCGGCTATCAACAGATATAGTGTCTGGGGTCTTAAAGGCTTGAAGGTAAACAAGCAGCCATCTAGCTCAGAAGCAACAAAGCCCACATGGAAGAAGCACACTAGCCTGTGTGATCATGAGATGTCAATAGGATCAGGTATCAGGCATCAGAGAACAAAAAATCATATCATTATGAATGAGGAGTGGATACCCAAAGCCCATCTGTAGGCAACTGGACATACCCTTATAGAAGGGTCTCAGGGAGGAGACGAGACAGTCAGGGTGCAGTATAGCACCAATGAAACATACAACTTTCCTCTAGTTCTTTAATGCTTCCTTCCCCTCACTATCATGATCCCAATTCTACCTTACAAATCTGGCTAGACTAAAGGATGTACATAGGCACAGATAGAGCTGGAAACATAGGGAATCCAGGACAGATAAACCCCCTCAAGACCAATAATGAGAGTAGAGATAATAGGAGGGAAAGGGAAAGGTGGAGCGAGAAAGGAGGAATCAATCACAATGATCTACATATACCCCCCTCCCTGGGTGAAAGGAGACATCGGTTTGTGAGGGAGAGAGGATGAGGGAGGGAGGGAGGGGGGAAATAAGGAACTAATATCAAGGGCTCAAATAGAAAGCAAATGTTTTGAGAATGATGATGACAACAAATGTACAAATGTACTTGACACAATGGATGTATGTATGGATTTTGATGGATTTTGATAAGAGTTGTACGAGCCCCCAGTAAAATGTTTTAAAAATAAATAAAACAGATCACAGACACGTACTTTTCCATGAAAGAAAGCTAATCTTTATGAACGTATTTGGTCAACTTCTAAGTATAGAGTATAAAGGTTTCCCTTCACTTTTAAATGTAAAAAGCCCATTCCTGAAGTTACATGACCGGAGAGCTTTTGTCTTAAACTCCTGCTATTTATTTATTTTGCCATTATCTGGTATGTCTGCAGTGTCTTGTAATGCCTTGTGTCATACAAAAGCAAACATAGTCACGTTACATTAATGACCAGGCTGAGATCATGTAGCCAACTGCCTCCAACTATGCCCCCTTGTCATTAAAAAAACATGACCCTAAATCCTAACCAGCTTTGGAATAAAAGGCCCCACAATTATGATACAGCAACAAAGTTCGTGGGATATACAATTTGATTGTTCCAAGGCTCCCTTTTGAAATCCCTTTTGTTTGTAACTGATATTTATACATGGCAGAGAACCTTACGTGGAAAATCCACTGTTTGGTATTCTGGGCACAGTGCTCATTTACCCCACATGTTCGCCAGGATGAAGCGAACCGGAGTGGAAACCTCATTTATACCCTGGTGTTTGAAGTCGGGGCTTGCACCACCTTGTAGTGTAATTGTAATCACAGGCCTTTTCCGCACAGACTCGTGTTTTCCGAAGGCGTCCCGGGGAGCTACTGTCTACAGCTAAATGTACGCGTTTGATCAGTCCTCTCCAATACTGCCTGATTTAGAGCTGGCTTTCTTTTCACCAGGGAGCAGCTACTCGACAAGGAGCCCTGCTCGCGTAGTGCTTACACATGGGGCTGCTGGCGTGGAGGTCAGTCGTTCTAAACCACCCGCTACTCCTTAGGAAAAAGACAAGGCTTTCTACTCCCGTTAAAAGTTACAGGCTCAGATACCCACACGGGTTTCTACTGTGTCCTAGTGGGTTGCCATGGGTGTGATCGGATTTGATAGCAGTGGGTTTGTGTGGGTTGGAGCTATCCAACGGGGACCCCTTGGGGGCACAACAGTTAAGTGTTGGCTGCTGACCTGGAGATTTCAAAAGGTGGGACAAAGACCTGGTGACAGCTTGAGAACCCCCTCGGGCAGCTCGGCTGGGTCATGTGGGGGTGGGGGGGCTGCTGCTGTGGGGAGTTGAAATGGCCTTGACTTTACAACAGCAGATACTCAACAAATGCTCCACATAAAAGACAAACACGCTGTTTAGTGGTTCTTTCTGGGGCGGGAGGAGGGTGGCTAAGGGGGGCTCAGTCAAGAGTTTCCGGCAAAGCAGCACTGAACATCAGTAGTTCAAGCAGGTCCGTGTGAAAGCAGCTCCCACGTGCCCTCTGGCACGTACATGCACACCATGCCTTTGTGGTGCCTGGGAGTCTTGCTGGGTTGCTTCCGGGGTGGGGGGGATTGAAAGAGAAAGCGTCCACTGCGGCATCCTCTCCTTCCGTGCCAGCGGCTTTTCTTCTTCTCAGCGAGTGTTTGGGGGAAAGTGTTGATGCTTATTCATCTGTTTCTTGTCCCACAAACGTGCTGACCCTCAATTGGTGGCAAAGCTGACAGCTCCCGACAGCTCGCGATGTAATCTACGTGGCAGGAACACGAGACTTACACTGAACAGATCTCCGCCGAGTTGTTATTCTTTGTAATTACCTTCATTAAGTGAAAGCGTGTGCCAATCAACTTTGAACTCCAAACAGACCAGCAATTTGCAGAGGGGGGAAAATGCATTTCTATTTCCTATAAGAATATGCGTGCTTGAATATGAGTTTATACGAGTGTGCAGGCAGGTATATAAGCTGTACAGGAAGTATGTGCCTATGGATTTTTGGCATAAACATATTTTCCCCCTAGTTTGCATTTTGTAACTTTAAATACAAATACAGTGTACAGATCCATACAATGAGGTCGGCAAGGTCATTCAATAAATAGATCACTTGTGAAGTATGGTAAACAGATGCATTTAAGCTAAAAAAAGAGAAAAAAGCACACCTCCCTGAATTTCTCCTGTGAGAGTATACACCTTCATTCATTTCAACAACTTGTGCTTACTAGGGCTCTAAGTTAGAAAACACGTTTACTGTTTTGCTTTGTATCCTGCAGTCAGTCACCGTATTGTCCATACTTTCCTGAAAATATTTATGAAACCCCACCCCCCGGGTCTGCCTGTAGGAATCCTGTGTTGTCATGGGTTTGTCAAGAAGTGCTACTCAGTCTATTATCACCACAGGATGCCACTCATCAAGGTCCTTCCCACCTCCTGGAACAAGGGCCCACGTGTGTTTATTGAATAACTTCAGCGTGCACATTGGAATGGGTGGGAGAGGGGGGGTTTAAACATGAAGAAGATAGTCAAAAGAGCATCTAGGAAAAGAAGTAGGGGAATAGCTACAAAATGAACCAAGTGTCAGGGCCCACGCTCCTTTTCTGCATCCTCTGCAGGGCCATTTACTTCCACCAGGGGGGGACGAGAGGTAGAAGGAAATGGGAAAAGTGGGCCAGGAGGCTGCTTTGCAATGCATTAGCAACTGCAGCACATTCTAAGGGCTGGAACTGGTGATTAAAACGAGGTTCTCAGACACTTGTGTTACGTCAGTAATGCAGATTAGCCTTTATACTAGATCACCCCTCAACTGCAAACTCTGTTGCTGCCCCAGCTCCCCACAGTGACAACACTATTTCCGGATTTGCTTCCCTGCCTGTCCTCATTTGATCCCCTCCAACTCACCCCATCTCTCAGGCCACTCCTGCCCCACAGCTCACTGCGCGCTCTCTCTCTCTCTCTCTCTCATTCACACACACACACACACACACACACACACACACACACACACACACACCACACACCAGTCTTTCTGCTGGCTGTCCCCTCTACCTGGAGCTCTGTCCCCAGATCCCCTCCCAGTCTCCTCCCTCAGCTGTCAGTCACACATCTCCATCATGTCCACTGACTGGACTTGCAAAAACTGCAGCCCTACATCGGACATGCGCTGGTACGCTCAGGTCCCTCTCCTCCTTTCAATAGCAGTGAGGCCCTTCCCACACACTCCTGATGTTTCCCTGTCTGTGGCTGTCCCGCCTGCCCAGGCCCATGAGGGCAGAGTTGGCTGTCTGTCTGGTTCATGGACGCATCCCCCAGATGACACTGACCTGCTGCAGTAGCTGTGTGTTAGTTTACTAGGGTGGCAGCCACAGTGCCACCAAGTTGGTGACCTAGAAGCACAGAGATGTATTCTTACACAGCCCTGGAGGCCCACGGTCTGAAATTAAAGTGTCTGAAGGTTCGAGGGAATAATCCTTCCGAGCCTCTTCCAGCTTCTGGTGGTCCTGGCTGTCCCTTGAATGGTGGCACTAGAATTCCAGTCTCTGCCTCCATCTGCACACACTTGTCCTCCAGCGTCCGTGTATCTCAGTGTCTCTTTCCCTCTTTTTACAAGACCACCAGCCATATGGGAAGAGAGCCCACCTCACTCCGTTTTGAGTGCTGTCAGAAAACATCCTCAAAGACCTTATCCCCCACAGGCTCACTTCACAGGTCCTGAGAGCTAACCCTTCAGCACATCTTGGGGAGGGGGCACAACTCTACCCATAACCTCCTGGGGCACGGGAGGTAGCTCTATATAAATATAGTTTAGCATACATTTTCCGAGCCCCATAACCAAGGGCAGCAGGAATTCATCCTCCATGCTTCTTTCAGCTGCATCTGAGGTGAGGAGGGTGAGTCGGAGACTCAGAAGAGCCTGCGGCACACAGCAAACTCTCAACAGAGGGATGCGCATCCAGATGTATGCGCTGCGCCAGACTGCTCAGGTGCAAATCCTTGCTCTACCTGGTCCTAGAACACTCAGTGTTGTGCAATCATCTCCACTGCCAAGTTGACAGGGTTTTCATCTTCCCCCAAAGAAACCACATGCCCACTAGCAGTTGCTTGCCACTCCCAGAAAGTATGCCAGTCCCTGGTAACCGCAAATCTCCCTTCTGTCTTTAGAGATTTACTGATTCTGGACATTGCCCATAAATGGAATCCTCCACTCCACGGTCTTTGGTGCCTGGCTTTTTGGTGTGACATAATCTTTCCCATGTTCATCCATGCTGTAGTGTGCGTCAGCACCTCATTCCTGTTCATGCTGGAGTGATATTCCATTGTGTGACTCCAGCCCATTGTGTTTACCCATCTATCAGCTGATAGACATTTGAATTGTTTCTACTTGGGGGCTATTATGAATAACACTGTCATCAACAATCCTGTGCATGTTTCTGTGTGGACATAAGTCTTCAGTTCTCTTGGTTCTGTACTTAGGCGTGGACGTTCTATGGCATAGGGGGACACTGTGATTAACCTTTTGAAGATTTCCTGGACTGTTTTCCAAAGCAGTGAAGCACATGCTTTTATAATTGAGAATTTTTACAAACACCTGGGCCTCTCATCAATGAGTTCTACTCTTTACCCGAACCATCCCCTAAGCCTGGGGCCTTCAGGATGGCTGGCCAAAGCAGGCCTCCCGGACACCTGATGGAGGTGAGTGCGGGGAGACCCCCAGGGCAGGAGAAGAGAAAGAAGAGGGAGAGAGAAGGACAAAAGAAATCAGAGAAAGGTCAAAGGGGAAGAGGAGTTTGGGGTGCTCTTGAGGATCCGTTCACGCCTAAGTCCAAAATGCATGAACAAATCTGTACAAGGTGAAAACAAATTCATACGAGCTTTTATCACACAAAACTATCAAAATGTGGAGCTATTGTTTCCTGCCATCCCCCCATCTAGGGCTCTATCCTTCTGAAGGGGATGCTCCCCTCTCTCTAGCCCTTCCCTGCAGGGTTCCTCATTCTTAGAGTTACATCACTTTGGAATGGCCTTTGGTCCAGTTGTGTTCTTTGGAAATATGCTCTGAGTTTGGAAATACAAAAGAAATCCAGAGGGGAAGGATGAGTGTTGCCCGGTGGATGGAGTAAGGTTTCCCAGTAAAACTCTTGTTGGACCACCCTTAGTACCCTTGAAGAATGAGCAGATGTGTTGCCCTGATTGGGGAAAAATTATTTGGTGAAGGTTCTCTGACTTTTTTCTCACCAACACAATTTGCAACCGTCTTACAATGACTTCCTACGAAGCCCCGGTGATCATGCTGTGTCCTCCAAGAAAATCTATCAAGACTGCCCCTTTGAGACACACCCGCCCCAAACAGTTGCTATACTCTTCTGAGCTGGTCGCTCTGCTTAGAATTGAACTAGCCCCTCAGGTCCCCTTGGACATCACTGCTTTGAGTAAACTTTTGTTTTACTCAAGACAAGTGGATTACTGAGAAAACTTGCCTACAGACATCTGCTGGTCAAAGAGATAGGTTTAAACACACTTGGTTTGGAATTAACCCATGCATGTATCAACCGGCACCCCCAGGAGCAACACTTTTTGACTTGCCCTCACATTGTGAGTGATCTCATCTTCTAGGACTCAGTGATTTTCTCAAGTGCTTGGTAAGAGGAAGCAGGGGCAGGACCTGAACTCCCTACAGCTGGCTGTGCTGTGAAGGAATGCAGCACTGTGTCCTTAGCTGTAGCCTGGTCCTGGGGTGACTCATATCCTGGCGTGAAGGGCAGGGATGGAAGGGACTCACTCAACCCATGTCAGTGTTTCTTCACCGGGAACCTGAGACTCACCAGGAAGTGTTTCAGGTGACTGATGTCTGTGCTTCCCTCCAGAGATCCTGACAGCCGTGGCTGGGGAGGGGCCCGGACACTAGTCTTTTCACAGCTCCTCGGGTCCTCTTAAGACGCAGCCAGGGCTGAGAACCACTGATGGAGACTTACCGTTCTTAGCCTTCACAGGCAGTTTTCAAGTGAAACAACCTATGGTTTGTCTGAAGATTTTTATTTTGAAGAGATCTGTTAGGCTTAGGATGCAAAATAGAATTAATGGATTTTTCTCTTGCTTGCTTTTTTTTTTTTCCAGAAGCACTTCAAAGTCCCCGTGAGTTGTACATTGAGGTGCTAGCTAACCACAGTCTGCAGTTCCAACCCATGAGAGGGTCCACAGGAGAAAGATGTGTTTTCTGTTCCCGCAAAGACTGATGTCCTCACAAGCCCAGGGGGCAGTTCTGACTTATCCCATGGAGTCGCTTGAGTCAGCAATGACCTGATGGCAGGGAGTCTGGTTTGGCTGAGACAACGAGAGGCTTTGCTGCATGGATTTGACTCTCTCTTGGCTGCCAGTCATTCTGTCTGGGGATCATGGCGCATATCAGTAGGGACCCCTGGGCCACTCTGTGTGGAAGGTGAAAAGTGGCAGGTGGAGCTAAACTGGTAAGTCTGAAAGCACTAGGACCTCCGAGAGGACTTCCTCCCAGAAGGATTTCCCTGTCCTCAAGGTTGGGAGGGATTCCAGAGGTAGAAACTCCGCCTACAGCCGCAGGATCATTCCGTCAGTGTCCATTGGGCCCCCTCTGATGCGTCACGATTATCTAGCACAGTCTCCCAGAGCTGGGGACAGGTTCTCCAGGCTCTGTGCCTTGGAGTCTCCATGGACTGCGCTACCCTCGCTCCCACCAGGCACAGCACCCTCTCCTCCAGCCTCCACCTCACTGAGGCCTCCGTACTGGTGTCCTTTCGTCTGCTCCCAGACCCCTGCCGCCTGTTCTCCTCGCTGCTGGATGGGTCTCTTCAAAAGACCAGTCAGATCCCCGCCATGCTTCAGCCCAAAGCACACCTTTGGGGTTTCATCACACTGTGAATAAAAAATCCAAGCTCTTCTTCTACCCTCAATATTCTTGCTTCTGTCCTCCTTAGGGTCTTGGCACGTGTTCTTCCTTCTCCTCAAACCGTTATGCCCTCAGACCAAGCTTTGGTGCGTTTCTCCGCCATGTCCCCCGCACTCCCTCATCTGGGTGCCCTTGTGACATCCAGTGAGGTCAAGGGCACTGAGGAGGTACTCAGAAACACACTGATGATGGAAATAGGCAGCAGTCGAAAGAGAATGGCATGCTAGAAAATCCTGCCCAAAGTTCTGTGGAGCAGGTAACTCAAAAGAGCCCTATCAGCACAGCCTGGGCTGAGGTGGGTCTCCTCTCTGAGAGCTGCAAAGATTTTACGCTTGCACAAGCAGATCCTGGAAAAGAAGTCATTTCCTCTTTAGGAGAGGAGCAGTACTCAGGCTCAGCAGTAAATTCACAGTCTTTTACCAGAAGATGAAAAGTGAAAATCATAGGAAAAGTAGTAATCATATACTGGGAGCACCAAGTTCTTATACATTAACACACACATGCACGCACACACCATACTTACTGCACTGTGCTTATTGGCAGGTCCACACAGCAGCAAGTAAACCCACGGTGGTATAGTCAGACAGACTTAGACATAGCATTGTCTTTGCTTCCTATTTTTCAAACTATTTAAATAATAGTAGTCTCGGCTCGGCGTCGTGGAAGCGGCACAGACACTAATGGGTGGCTGTAAAGACGGGTCTGTGATGGCTTGTGCCTGGTGGTCACAACCCTTAGATGAAGGTGGAGGCTAGGAGGAGACCAGGCACCCTTGCGAGCTGTTGTATCTTTGTTTTCAATGGGTTTTCTGAAATGCTTCTACCCCACCCTACAGGCTTCCCTTCTGCTTACTGTTTGACTTGGGAGTTGCCCCCATCACCCCAAAGTGGTGGATGACTGTCTTCAGGATACATTCCCTTTAAAAGCAAGCCATGGCGCATGCGTCTAACAGCAATATATGGAAAGGCTAGGAAATTTGGGGAGAAAAAAAAAGAATGGGGTAGGGGAACAAAAACAACTCCACCAGAAGAGTCACCCATAGTTCCACCACCTACAGAAAATTCTTCATCACTTCTCTTGTGTGTGTGGGGGGGGGGCACCTTTACTTTAGAGGCTTCCCCCCTTGATTATGATAGTACCCTCACGGCAGTAATTTTGGGAAACAAAAACAAAAAACCAGAGACTCATCATGTAGCCAGACTTGGCTAATGAGTCTTGGGCCACCACAAACATGGAAAGCAGAGTCAATTGATGGGCGTCTCCTCCCTCATAGAACACACATGAAAACGGACTGCTGATTCTCTGCAGCCTCTCAACATTGCCAGCTTGTCAGTGGTGGGGCCCCCTTCGCCAGAGGTGGCCACAGAGAGGTTCACCTGAGGGGTAAGGAAGGTGTGTGTTTGCACAGGGGTGAGGGAGGTGGTGGTGGTGTGAGGAGCCCACTCAGGAGCCTGGGGGGTAGATGGGATTATCATGAGGGCTGAGGAGAGTGACTCAGAGTCAAGGCAGGTAATCAGCCACTGTGTCTGAGCAGAGTACCATGGGTTTTGATTCTGCCGACCTTGAGATTTGGTTGCTACGTGATTTGGTTGATGTGAACACTGCCCTTGCTTTCTCAGAGGGAGTTTTAAGTTTCTAGCAGTATGTCGATCTGCCGATTTCCCTTTCCAGCCCTTATTCTGGTACACCCACGCTCTACCAATTTGAGTCTATTCTGGTTTTGTTTCATCAGCCCTGACTGAACTGGAAAGGCCTGGTTTGAAGCCTGGTATAGTAGAGTAGGCCTGGCAGCACTGTGGGGTAAATGCTAACCTAAAGGTTGGTGGTTCAAACCAACCGGCCACTTCACAAGAGAAACATGAGGCTGTCTGCTCCCATAAAGATTTACAGTGTTGGAAATCCTATATAAAACTATTATGAGTAAGAATTAATTGCTGGTAAAGAGCCTATTATTAATAATCTCTTGTGTTAACTACCTCATTATTTTGATAACTTTCTCAGAGAGATAAGCAGTGCAGGCATTGACTCACTTAACAAAACAAAACAAAAACAAGATAAAGAAAAATGAGGCTAAGCCTGGCCAGTATTAGTCTTCCCTCAGAACCCCAATGTCTGATTAGCTTCTAGAGTAGTTTCCACAGGAACCCTAGTGGTGTATTGATTATATGTTCGGCTGGTAATCACAAGGTCAGCAGTTTGGAACTACCAGCTGTTCTGTGGGAGAAAGATGAGGCTTTCTGCTTTTTAAAAAAGTTCCAGTCTTAGAAACCCACAGGGGCAGTTCTACCCTGTCTGACAGGGTTGCCATGAATTGGAATTGATTCGATGGCAGTGAGTTTGGTTTGGGTTTTTGGTTCTTTCCACAAGACCACCTTCTTGTAAAATGTCTGGAGAGTGGAGCACTCTTCTAACTCAGCAATGCAGACTATAACTCAATAGTTATTCTTTTTATATGAAAAAACTGAAAATTTTCAGATAAAGAGCAGAAATAGAATTCAGGATAGTCCAGCTCTTTCAGGAATGTATGTACACTGAACTCGCCACTTCCATTGTGAAACTAGGTATTTTCTGGGTGTGGATTTGATGGCCACCAAAGAAAAGTTACTAAAATCTATTGTCTTTTACTTCCCCCCAGCCAACTCCTTGATGTCAGAAGTAACAGCAAGAGGATAGAAAGCCCTGGATTCCAGTCTTGCCTCACCACTGTCCATCCAGCTGTGTGGCTCTGAGCACAGGCCGCTCCTCTGGAGCTCTGCTTGCCAGCAGTACAGGGTTAGGCAGGCACCCAGAGAGATGGCCAAGATTGGGGAGAGCAAAGCCTTGGTGTCATAATGTCTGGCATGAGTGAATACATTTTTTTCTTAATAAAAAAACGTGAAGTGACATCTTTTACACTGTGGACTTGACTAAGCATACGGACACAAAGTAAATCCAGAGAAAGGGCCATGCCAATAATCCATGGAGCCGATTAAACTTTTCTACTTTAATAAGAACTAGAATCAGAGGGAGTACATGGGACGGGGAGGAGGGAGTGAAGTGGAAGGTCAGTGGCTGAGTTATCTAGTGCTGCTGTAACAAAAATACCGCATGTGGATGATTTTGATAAACACAACTTTGTGTCCTCGCCGTTTAGAAGACCGGAGGTCTGAATTCAGAGCACCAGCTCTGGAAGTCTTTCGCCCTCTGTCCGCTCTGGGGTAAGGCCCTTGTTTCCTTTCAACATCTGTGGACCCAGCATTCCTTAGAGATCTATATGTAGCTCAGTATGGATCTTCCCTTAGGTCTAGGAGGTTCTCAGCACAGGAACCCCAGGTACAGGGGACAAACTTCACTGCTGCCTCGTCTTTCTTCGTGGCTACTACCCTCATTCTCTACTTGCTTGCCTAATCTATTTTAAATCTCAAAAAAAAAAATTAACTCAGGATAAACTAATGCTATCAATCTTACCCTGATTCATTACCATAGGTGCCTCTAATCCAGCCCTGTTAATATCTATAGGAAAATCACATCATATCACAAAATGGAGAATAATTAACCGGTAATCATGGCCTAATCAAATATTTGTGGGGAGCATAATTCAATCCATAACAGTTGGGTAAGGGGGAGAACATCTATGCTCCAACCACAAATACATTTTCACTGTTTGTTTTTTGTAAGTTTCTCAGGGTGCAATGTATTTTCATGGCAATGTATTCAGAGCATGATTGGTTGGCTAATTCTATTATCTCCCAGAGAAGCGTTCTCAACCTGTGGGTCGCAACCCCATTGGGGGTCGAATGACCCTTTCACAGGGTCGCCTGATTCATAACAGTAGCAAAATTACAATTATGAAGTAGCAGTGAAAATAATTTTATGGTTGGGGGGTCACCCCAACATGAGGAATTGTATTAAAGGGTTGTGGCATGAGGAAGGTTGAGAACCACTGCTCTAGAGCCTTGGGATTGTTCTTAACCCTAGCTCAGTTTCTATTAAAATTATAAAATTACCCCCCAGGTCACTGTGTTATACTGTTGCTCAGGTCTTGGTCTTAATTCATTTGAAGTGAATCTCATGAAGCACTCAATATGTTTAACTATTTACATTCACATTGAACACATATTAATGTTTCATATATTAATATTTGGCATATATGAAAAATAATTGACTAAAGAAAAACTAATGCTATTCATCACATTCTGTCTCATTAACACAAGTGCCTATGATCCTGCCTCATGAACATCATAGAGATTAGGATTTACAACATATAGGAGAATCATGTAGAATGACCAAATGGAGGATGATTACATCAGATTACAAAGTAGAAGATAATTAACTGAGAATCATGACCTAATCAAATTGACATATATTTTGGGAGAACACAATTTGATCCATAATAGTTAGGTAAGGGGGGAAATATTTATCTGTGTTCCAATCATAGGTAAGATTAAATTATTAATCTTAATATATAAATGAATATTTCTATTTCACATACACCATTGTTGTTAGATGCTGTTAAGTTGGTTTTTACTCCCCGTGACCCTATGTAGAACCGAATGAAACACTGCCCGGTCCTGTGCCCCTCACAATTGGTGCTCTGTGAGCCCACTGTTGGAGTCACCTGGTCAATCCATCTTGTTGAGAGCCTTCTCCTTTTTTGCTGCCCTTGCACTTTGCCAAACATGATGTCCTTTTCCTAGTTTGTATTAAAAGCATATACCATCAAACGCTCTTACCTTTGCATGAATGACCCAGTGTGGGCTTATTGAATATTTTCAGGAAAAGAACAGAAATCAAGGATTTGGATGAGAAAAGCAGTTGGTACTTCTGTGATAAAATACTTGTAGCTATTGCTGGTTGTTCCTGGCAGTGTTCTTGTCCCACCCCCTCCCCCCACCTCATCAGTATGTATTTATTGAGTCGCTCAAAGTATCCTCCTCCCCTCTGGTGAGGGGAGAATGTTTTAGATCAAGGAACTAGTTATCTGATCATGTAAAGGGTGGCCTGCTTTCCCTGGTGTGCATTCCTTAAAAATCAGTGCATGTTTGAGATTGGAGTCATCCATCAAGCGTAGAAACTCTTCCTGATGATGCGACAAACTTTTGAAAACAGGTGTGCCAAATCAAGAAAGAAGTGTGCTGTGGGCTAATGAGCTCATCGGTGTGCCAAAGGAAAAAATAAGCCTACCCCCTTAGAACAATGCTGAAAATTTACATAAAAATAAGCCCTACCCTTTGTTTGGGGGAACAGTAGCACAAGCTTCTGGGTGAGGAAGATTTATCTCTTTTTAAAGTGCCCTAACTGTTTATGACAGCAAAAAGACCGGAATCATTAACCGTAGGTGTCGCCGATTTAGAATGCATGGGAATGAGCTAGAGAAACGATGGCTGGTCCCACCCCTGAGTTTGTGGAGAGCAGATGGAAGCTGGGAGCCAGGACACAGACTCCTCGGTTTTCCAGAAAGGCCCTCCCTTTGAATTTCCACTGCATGGTGGGAGGAAGGGGGAGTGGGAGGGGTGTGTGTATCCTTTTATGTCCCGTCTCTAAAGTCAAAGGGAAAATTGTTTTTAAGGAAAAATGGACCCACAGTCCAATCAAGGTAGACCCAAGTTTATTTGTCAATCCATAATTTACTGGACCGTTTTACCTCCCTTGTAAGTCATGCATGTATAAATTAGTGATGGATCCCTGATTAATTTATTTTTGCTGCTGGTCTTGGATTTTAAAAGCTTGCATTCCTCACGCTCACCCCGCTTCATAAATACTTCAATAAATTCCAGCCCAGAACGACAGTCCAGGCTCCTCTCTCCCTTACAGGATGATATAATTGGGCATTCTAAAGCAAATCAGAATTCGGTGACCCTAAAAATGTACGGGATTAAAACCTACCAGTGAAAAATGGAAGGGGCGACAGGAGGAAATACTCTGTGGCGGTGCTGGCCTTACGAACACACACGGCATCGCCGAACAATAGCACCCGTGGGAGCCGGAGCCGGAGCCAGGTCTGGGCTCTGTAGCCAGCACCCTCCGCACGCGGCACTCCTTTACAGACGGTTGGTCTCTTAGGAGCATCTTGGTGTGCTACATTAGGTCTACTTAAAATCTATTGAGAGTATTGATTTTTACTTTTTCGCCTTCAGAAAAAGCAGCACAGTAGATGGTCCCTCTCCTCGTGCAGAGCCCATTAGAGAGAAGCAGCTCGAGGCTGACGTAGAGGAGAATGCTTCCTAATGCACGTGACGTGCGGCAGCAGCACCCGAGACTCAGCTCCCCTGCAGATCGACAGCACACACTCGCGTCTCCGGCCCCGCATGCGTGTCCACACACCCCTGGTCTCCGTAACCAGAGGTGGCTCAAAACAGAGAAAGCCAAATGGCGACCTCACCACCTCAACAATATTGACCACATGGTAATATTAGATCCAATCACCACATGAACTTTTATTTATCTATGAAAAAATATCAGGTGGACAGTTTATTTTAGATCATGCTCACTGATTACAAGACAGAGGTTTAAATGCATGTGGTTTGGCTAAAACGTTTCCATCAAAAACTCCATGGATGAATCAGACACCCTCAGTTCTCTTCATTGCCTTTATCCCTTTGACATCTTTTAAGGAGACAAAGCTGAAGGGGGTGGCCAGGATGGAATTCAGCAACACCTATATGCTAAGGGTTGGAGGTAGGGAGGGGGGAGGGGGGAGGGGTGGAGGAGGCACTGCACCTAAGGTGGCCCGATCCCACCCCAACTACATATTCAGTTTAAATGTGTGCACATCCTGGTAGCCGGAACATCTGTTTCTAGCTTGTTGTTCCTCTTGGCTGCTTTTCAATTGGATTTCCTCGAGCAGGTCCCGGGCTTGTCACCGCAGCCAGGGTCTGTTAAGCATCACCACCCGTCCCACATTAAGTAGGAGGTTCAGGGCTAAGCTAATAACTCGCCTGCCTCTCTGACTGATCGTGCTGATGCTCTGCGTGGCCACTTATCATGCGGGCTCCTTTGGGAGGGCGCTTCTCTTTGTCTGCACCTCTGGGTGGGAATGTTTGGCTTCCCTGCCTCCTGCCGCCCCACTCCCCTGTTCCCGGAGTTACACGTGAGAACACGGAGCTTTCACCAGAAGCACCTATGTACTGGCTCTGAGAGAGTCTAAACAGAGTCGTGTCTCAAACGTGAACCCTGTTGTTTCCTTTCCTTTCCTCCGCCCTCCACTCGGAAAAGATTTTTTAAAAAGGAACGAACGTTGAATGTGGCTTTTTAAGGGAAGCTGGTAACTTTGAGAATGCAGCTGCGTGCTTGGGTGCTATGAATCGTCCTCATGCTTTGGTGTTAATTCACAAGTGGAAAATGTTTGCTGTTTACAGCCTAGTAGCTTGGCATCTTCATCCCAGGGGACGGAATGGAGCTGGGCCTGCAAGGAACCAGGCAATTGCAAAGATTCTTTCAAAGTCTTATGTACAAGTCTTAGGAGGTTTGTTAACTGGTGAGAGGGCCCCTGAGCTTCCAGAATTCAGTTCCTATTTCTACCTTCTAGATGTGTTCTGGGACAGCCAGGAAACTGGGCCCAGCCCAGGCCCCACTTACCCTGGCTTAGCACCATCTCCTTGGGGCTCTCAGCTGGTAGGCTTTCCTAGAGATACCGCCCTCTGCCAAGCCTTGCAATGACTTTAAACATGACAAGCATCCCCTTGGGCTAGAGTTTCTCTTTCTCTCGCTCCTCTCCCACCTTTTTAAAGAGTTTCTCTTTTGCCAAACCTTGTCAGCTCCCCTCACATGGACTGAGGGCGGGATGAAAAGTAGGTGGGTGAGTACCCACGAGAAGCGAAGCCCACGCAGGCTGAGCGATGCCTAGGGAAGACCTGGAGTGGGTAGCATTCGGATACACGGGGGTGGTTCCTCATTGGGAATGGCTATTTTCTCCCCACTTCTGAAGATCAAAGCCAGAAGTGAGCCCAGAACTGGGTCTTCTCAATGTGATAATAAGAGATACTTCATTCTGATTAAAGGATGCAGATTATATATCCTTTGCTAATCAGTTTTAGCAATCCTTCTGAAAAGGAGCCCAAGCTGCAGCTTGTGGTTGTTAAAACCTGCTCATTAGTTGAGGGGTTTTTTTTGTTTGTTTGTTTGTTTTTAAACACAGGTTTCTATTCACATAGTGGTTTGAGGATTTAATGAGTCACATTGATGACAGAAAAATAAAAAAGAGAAATTCTGGCATTTTGGGGTGGGCCTGAGCTATCTCTTTTGACTCTGCAGGGAAACAAAGTCAAACAGTTGCTCTGGTGTTGGTGATTGTGCAGAAGATGGTGGCTCATCTTTAATGATCACTTACAAGGCAGTTGGCCCTGTGCTGAATGCTTTGCCTGCAGTTCTTTCTCTGAGTTCTCCTAAGAGTCTCCCCAGGTGTCTGTTGCCTGTAGAATCACACAAAACAATGCAGTTGTTCCACATGTGAGCACAGCGAAATCTGACGTGTCCTGTTTGAGAAAAACTGGAGAACTGCCTGGCTTCTTCCTCTCTCTAGCCTCCTCCCTCTCCCCTCTTGCAGAGGGAAACGTTCAGAGTTTGTTGAGTGTAAAGTCCACCTGAGAAAAGTCTTACGGAAAGATGGTGTCAACTGGACGGGGGAAAGAACACCTTTAACCTGAGCTTTACTAAAGGAATGAAACCCTCTGGAGTGGGGTGGAGGAAAAAGAGGGAGACAGCAGAGAGGGGCACTGGAAAAGAAGTGAAATGGACAATAAATGGAGTTGTGGTGGGAGTGTGCTGTCGAGTCAACTCGGATTCACACTGGCCCTATCGGACAGAGTGGAGCTGTCCCCCAGGATTGCCTAGACGGGAATCCTTACTGTCGCAGAGCACCAAGTCTTTTCTCTCACAGAGCCGCTGGTGAGTTCAAACCCCTGATCAACTGTTTAACCACTGCACCGCCAGGGACCCCAATAAATGGGGTAGTCTCTGACCGCTGAGATTATTCTTACTACGATGGCGCTCTAAGCTAATATGGCCTCTGTAGTGCCGGGTCTCCATCGCCACAGAGCAATCATCAAAGCACTTCCCTCAGAATAATAACAGTGCTCAACACCCCAAATATACAAACTATTTCCAAATCCTGGGGATGGAAGGGAGAAACACATAGCCTAAGGTAGCAGAATTCACTCAAACTCACGTCAATTTTATAAAAATGTTTTGCTTCAAATGATTTTATATACCACATATATTCTCTCCCTGGCAATGAATAATAGGAAGCACTTATACTTCTTAATTTTGTTGCCTTTTCACTTCTTAGCATTTTGTCTCACTTTGACAGTTCTACTAAGGCAGGGGCTGCATTTTGTCTCTTCTGTCTCTTAGCATTCTTACGCAAGGTGTTTGTGTAACATTATCCAAAGCCAGCATTTTTCGTGGCTACCTAACAGTGCCGCCAGTCAGTGGTCTCGGGTTCTCCCACAGTTGCATGTTGGGACTGTTCCTGTGTCTTATTGGTGAGCATGGTTAGACAGCGAGGTAGATTTTGCTCATTAGGATTTTCTCTATGCTGTGCTCCCAGAGCCGCTGGATTAAAGAGTGTGCATGTCAAATGATGTCTGAGGTTTTTTAATTTTTCAATAACAAAAGGAAGTCTTTCAAAGTTTTAACCAGAATAGAGCAAAGATTTCTCCAGCCATGAATACATTGTTCTGATCCAAGTCTTATAATAGAGAGCGTGGTTCTGGCTTATTCCAAGAGTCGAAGAGACTGTAGCCATAAAGGGAGTTTAAAATAAAACAACTGCTTTGTACCTTGTCTTCAAGACAAACAAACTTCCCCACATAAAAATATATTTCTCACTTATCTTCATATCCCCATATATTTGACCTGTGAATATATTTTAGGGAAGGTGGACAGACTCGGGTAAACAGACAGGGTGTATTCACAGGTCTGTAATGATATAAAATTTATTCTGGGGGGTTGAGGTAAAACTTAATGGCTCATGAAAAGCAAATTCATTATATTTTTAATACTCAGGATATGAGCACCATATGTCACCTTTATGGTACCATTAGACCCATTTAATTCCTTGACACAACTTGAAAACAAACAAACAAACATTTTCAAATGTTGGCCAAGAAATGATTAGCCAGCTAAAATGTTTTAATAAATATTATTGAACTAGAACATGGTCGGTTGGGTCATAAACTGTCTTATAAATGTTTTATGTCATTGGTTACACTCCATTTTAAAATGTTAACAAGTGAATTTCTTTGAAAGGCCATGTCAAGGTGAGACACCTTGTTTTGTTGAGGCTTTAGGAAGCAGGACAATACATTCTGCAGCCATTCCTCATTCAGTCACACCCGTGGCCGGAGAGATGTTAAGGCATAAAATGTGGCACGGTTTGTTAATTCTTCTTTTGTAATTTGCATTCATTATTAAATTATGTGTTGGGCTAATCTTTCATCTTAAAAAAACACATCCACTGCCATAAAGCTCTCAGAATGCATAATACACCGTTTATAATTCAGTGTTGGTCTGTGTGTTGACTAGACTGCACGTGGAAGTTTGCCAGTAATGATATTTAATTATTCCAGAGAGACTTGATCTGCATTGTCTTGAGTTCAATAATTCATTCCAGCCTCCAGGTCACTGAGAGAAGTATCAGTTTGGGGACACCATCTATTCCAGGATGCGCGGCAGTTCAGCTATTTCCCCTCGCACTAACAGTGTCACGCATTGCCTGAAACCATCTCAACTCAGAAGCAGGTGGCTACGAGGGACTTATGTCGCAGTAGTCTCAAGGACAATGACCACAGCCTTCACTTGGGGTTTGGCATCCTGAGGTTTCATGTTGTCGAAGATTCTGTACTCCTGAGGAGACTTACCACAGAATCCCCCATGCTCGAATAGTCAAGTATTTGCTTAAGCTCCGTGGCTGTGATATTCAATTTGCATTTGGTAAACTGAAAAAGCACAGCCATCCTGAGAAAGCTCAGTGTGGCGGGTGGTGATTTGTATTACAGGAGCCTGGTAGCTGCCCAATGAACCATGTAAAAACAGTTCATTAAAATGTTTATGTGCTTGGCTGGTTAATGCAAAGAAAGCTTTATTGCAGCCTTATAAAACCTTGGTAACTTCAGGTTGGAGTCAGATCAATGCAGTGTAATAACTCAGGCAAATGCCTTATCTCTCTGCAGTGGAAAAAAGGAACTAAGAAACTTCCTTTGCTGCCTAGAGTCTAGGGCCACCTATTTTCAGGTTTTTAAAATCTAATCTGATGGTGTCCCCTTTAGCTCTTTTTAACCCAAATAAAATATTCTCAGTTCATTTGTAGTCAGTGTTTGTTTGCACAAAACCATGGAGTGTTGTTTGTAATAAAACCTAATCAATGAGTATGTGGTTGCTACACTTGCTTGGAAGTTAAACTTTTATGGACTCTCAACTATGATGGACATAAAAAAAATTAGTGTTAAACTAAGCAGCAGACAGGATAATTTATTTGTCTGCTGGTTTCTCCCAAATAATTCTACAATTTGAAAACCATAAGGGTCAGGCTGGGGAACTATAACTATGTGAGACTTTTAGGATTCCTAAATGTTGACATTAAAATAAAATACAAAGATTAAAAGCAAACAATTAGATCTACCATCAGAAAGAATAAGGACTTCTTTAAAACCATTTGTTTTTTAATAGAAAATGGATTCATGTGTGCATATACCTTTATAGGATACACAATCAGACTTTTCAATGGAAAATGACATTCTCAATTCACCTTTACATAGTCTTCCAACAAAAAAAAAAAGCGGTTCGTTCATTAGTTTAATACGGAGAAAACTGCCCCCAAAATCAGCACGCAGAGGAAATGTGCCTTCAGAGGCAACACCAAATGAACTAAAATGATAAAACATAACATTAAGAAAGATGTCACTATGCATTTTCTTTCCTTCCTTTGCTATACACACTGCTATTTATTATAACAAGTCAGAGGAAGAGACCTTATGGTACAATAATGCTCCAGCCAGTCAAAATGCATCAGTTAAAATAGATGCTCTGAGCATACTGCAGACCATCTCCAAATAGTCTTAATGTTCTGTGCACTGGCCAACCTGTGGCATGTGAAAACTGTACCTGCATGCGCTCTGAACATAGAAGTCACTCCCACGCTTCCCAGGTCTGTGAAATTGAAGGCTGGATTGATGCTCAGAACCAGTATTCCAGCGTGTGTATTTCTAGCTTCTAATTCTAAGAGGAAATTTTGGGGGGTTCGGTGCTGTATCTTACCAAGATGAACCTGACAGAAACATACTGTGTATATGAGTATCCAAAAAGTATCAGTAATAAATCACATACTAGTATCATGCCTTGGCCATGGTGGACACTCAATAAATAGGAGTTGAATGAATGTTGATGGAGTGGGCTTTTAAAATCAGCTTTGACTTTTGAGTGTATATTTTACTACAATCGTTCTTTAAAAGTGGGGGAAAAAATCTGCTTTGAAATCCAGTGACTGGGTCTTCTTATTTGAGAGCACGAGACTGGCAGAAAGGACTAGAAGAGGAGAAGAACAATCCATGAAATAAAAGAAGCCAAATGTTTATCTGTTCTGGAGGCCGACCATTCATAACCCTCAGACAGACCCAGAACACCACCTACAATAGCTCTGTGTACACTGCTGGATAGAAGGCCATTTTCTTTCTCAAGGATTTGAAAAGTGGGTTGTTGAGCTGGACCGGGGGTCATGCCAGTTGGAGACCCCTTAATTTAGACTCCGTTCTTACCATGTTAGGCTGCACACCCAACCACTCTTCTATAAGATACCAGGATAACAGCAGTGACGCACGACATCACCCCTGGCTCAGGATTACAGGTGCAGCTCTTACCTGCACTGACCCCTATCCTATACCAGCACCGGAGACTTCAGCGTCACATTTACACTTGGATGATTATGTGGGCTTGGAATGAGACCCCAGAGCAAATAAAAAATAAATGTTTAACAATTTTGTTTGCCTAACGTGTGTGTGTGTGTGTGTGTGTGTGTGTGTCTGTGTGTCTCTGTGTTAGCAGTACACGGGGTGGGAGGGGAGAAGGCCCTAGATTTGAACCTCGCTATACTTATCATCATGCTTTTCAATTAAGAAGCTTAATAAAGAAACCCATCTCTGATAAGTTTAATTAAGGTTTCCCATCTCTTGCCGCTTCAATGAGGTTTAGTGGGGTGGAGAGGGGAAGGCGTGCTAACCATGTGGGTCTCCTCAAGTCCTCTCAGATTTAATTGCAAGAGTAAATGGCCCCAGGTCCTGCAGCATATCAACTTGATGTGTATAATTGATAACCAAACATTTTTTACAGGCTGTTAAATGGGAAGGCCACAATGAAATGTATATAATGTTGATTAAAGTGATATTTTGGTACAAAAGGGTCAGAGACATTAACAAGTTAAAAGAAAGTGTGAGTTCTGTTCTTGGGCTTGTAACCTTTGGTCATCCCCTCCACCACCACCGCCCCTTTCCCCCATAATGGGCACCACATGTTTACTCTGCCTCTCTCGGTCACATTTAAGGCTGTAAGTATCTGATGCATTTAAATGCCGTTGCGATTAAGGCACCCACGGAGCGCTCGGAAAGGTAAACTTCAGCTATTACTGGTGCACATGGCACAGGAGAGAGACTTCAATAACCCCCTGAGCGGGCCTTGTATTAAAGTGTCTGGCTCATAAAGTAACAGTAACTCTGAACAAGATTAAGATGGACATCTAAATGATAATTACTGGGTAATTGTGTTTGGGTTATAATTTGTGGTGTTATTTTTCTAACTGACATGAGACGTAATGCATTTTTCAGGGTTCTGCAATAGCAGAGCTACAGTTACTGAAGCAAGCTGCGAGGCTGAGGAGTGCTGCAGGGTAAGGATACGTGTCTATAGCGCCAGAGCACCCCCAGAGCACTTCCCTCAAAGCGTAATGACGGTCCACATGTGCAGTAGAGCCGGCCCTCTGCCTTGGTCTTTAAAATGCAATTCGTTTTATTCATGCAAAACCAGCAAGGTAGCTTTCAAGAGGCTTTCCCACACGCCCAGCTTCCGCAAGAAGGGGACTGAGCACTCGATGACTTGGGTGTGAACATCAGGCCTCCTGCTAGCTAGCCCCTTCCCACTTCCGCTGGAGTCCTGCCCCTGCCTCGGGCTCCTCTGTGGCACCAAGGACACTGGGGAGCCCTTCGTTCTGGTCCTTCACTGGTAGCCCTCCGGTCTGCCAAACTGACTGCCCTTTGCCCGACATATGACCTGAGACAGACGAACAGACCACCCAAACTCCCAGTCACCACCAGATGGCAGTTCCACTGGGCCCTCCAGTGTGGAATGATTTCATGGAATGTGCCCCTCTCCTCACCTGGCTCTGATTATTGGCCGACGTGTAATTTTAGTTATTTGTGTGCAGGTCTTATCTCCTTGGCCAGGCTGAGGGCTCCAGGACCACAGGGCCCAATCTGGGTGTTTTCTGTGTCATGTTGTTTCCGCGAGGGGTCCCTGGGCTTGGTACCGTGCACTGCACAACAGGGAAATCCAGGAGAGAGCCTGCCCGTGACTGAATGACATTTAAACTGGACACATGGACTGTCCTGGAGATAGCCCATGATGGATGCCCAAGGTTGTCCTAGTCCTGGTTCGCTCTGTTCCCCCTCACAACAGGGGGAGCTTTCAATAAGGAGTGCTCCCACCCCTTTATGTCCATACATATAAAACCAAGAGGATAAACATTTGAAAGTGTCCCCAGTGTCTTATTTCCAGAGTTTTAGAATCAAGATGGTATAGTTTCTCCTACTGAGGAGGAAATCGCCCTCACATCCCCCAGTGGCAGGACAAGGCTGGAGGAATTATAAAGATCCTTGAACTCACATCTTCTGCCAGCACACTGTATCCGTGGGTGGAAGACCAGAGTAAGCCCTGTGGGTAAGACTCGTGGGTCTCAAGCAATTCTAATGCCCAGGCACTGCTGCTGACCCTGGAGTGGAGGCATTGAATCTAGAGGTGATTTCTCTAGGGGGGACTTTCACCAGTTCATTTGTTGCCCCCTACACCATAAGAAACGGAGAATATGGGCAACCTCAAGCCCAAGAATGAACAGTCTAGGCCCAGTGGAGGTGCATTAAGTTCATGGTTCTGAGGGGGGGAGATAAGGTGGTGGTGGGGGGTGCGGGGAGCGGAGGGGGAGGGTGAGTCCCAGTGGAGCAGTAGTTAAGCACTCAGTTGGGCATTTGAACCTACCAGCCACTCTGCTTCTCGAAACACTGAGGTTTTGGAAACCCTATGGGGAGATTCGACTGTTCTCTGGGACCCCAACGAGTTAGAATCAACTTGATGGCAGTGATTTGGTTTGGGGCTTGACACCCAAAGCAAAGCCAAACAAAAGAACCATGCTTCTCTACGGATTTTCTAACCTTTCCCATTTTTCTTGCATGCTCTCTCTCTTTAACCACATGCGTGGAGACTTGAAATAACATAAACAGATAGAAAAATAAATATCTTAAAGGGTAAGGAAAACTGAGTACTTTTCTACTGGTGCTGTTTCCCAGAAGGAAAAAAAACACACAACAACACTCCTTCCCTCCGAACGCTATTTTCCCTTAATGTCTGTTCAGATTGGGATATAAATTTTAATTGCGATAAAGAATTTTGCATTTGAATTTTTAATTGAGATAAAACTTTTTTTTTTTAACCAGCTGCTCATCCATTCAGACAAAATTAGTTCTGGTATCAGTTACAAGAGAAACTCAAGAATCCCCAAGTTAGAAACATGTTTGTGTCTTTTTTTTTCCTTCCCATGACTAACCCATGTCTATTCTCTATGAAATTGATGTCAAAAAAGTATTATATATTTTCAGGAGGAAATAGAAGGCTGCCCTCTACTATCCTTGTCAGGACGGTCGTATCCCTTTAATCATACTTTTCATTTCAGCACATTGAAATTTCCGTTACCAAGGACAACATCATAAATAAAAGTGTTTGTGAAATTTCACCTGCAGCTTCCTAACTTTGTGCATTAAGCATGAGGCTAGCAGAGAGGTGGTCAAATGTGAAAATTTATAATCATTTATTACGTACGGCTGAAGCAAGAAGGGAATAAAAGCGTGAGAGCATACATCTATAAACGGAAGCTGAAGAGCTTAAATGAAAAGTAAAGTGAATTTCTGTGTCTTGTCATAAAGTAATGAGAAGCTAGAGCTTTTATTCATAGCGACCCAAGATGCATTTACTCTCAATCTAGCTTCAGCAGTAAACGCTTCCCTGATGTATTGCTTTGGACTTACAGAGAAATATCTGTGCTCTACATAATAGTATAGTTAGGAGAATTACTGCATGGTTGAGCAGATTCTATAAAGGTTTATAGCTGGTGGTGTTACTGTAATTTAATCACAATGTAGCTAATGCAGTACTTTAATATCGCAGGTTACTTTTTTATTTACCATTTATTAGTAACTGACAGAGTCAATCATCTCTACATCATAAACAAATCATGGAGGGGCTCGATAGGAACCCTAAAATTCCACAATAGATGTACTTGCGCTGTTTGACACGACCACATTCCTTCCCTGTAATGAGCTAACCATCAAATTATTATTTAGATCTGGGAAATATAAGCCAGGCTTTGTGTGCTCAGTCCATTGACCAAAGAAAACTTGAGACCATTTTATGGCACGTACACAATTAGTACTGCATGTTGTTCAGGTACAGACAGAAGCCCTTCCAGCAGTGACTAGAAAGAGCAGTTAGCTAGAGATGATGTTTGACCTGGTTGTTATATATTCATAAGCCGCATCAGAATACCAAGCTAAAATAAAAGCTTCCCCTTTAGAACTTTTTATCAAAACCTATTGGTTTTCACAGACGAAAACAAAATGTCACTGCTTTTGTACTTTTGAAAATGCATACCCCCCTTGATAAACATAGATTGATAGTAATGACTAGTTGTTGCTTAAACCAAGCACATGAAGATGATTGAGCAGAGTGTTAATTAAGACTAGTAAAAGAGTTGCAATAAGATCCAGACATTGTGGAACGTGGACTGAGGACACATCTAAGTCTACACTTAGCTCTCTGCCCCCGGACAAGCGTCCTGACCTCTCTGAGTCTCCGTAGTTCCTTCTGTGACACATGAGTGAGGAGCAGAGAAGATACTCCGTGAAAAGCATTCCACCAGCAGAAAAGAGACTCACAAGGGATCAGTATTTTGGACATAAAGATCATACATCAGTGTGGAATTGAATGGTCAAAACAGGAACTTTAAATACAATATTTGAATAGTTCTTATTACCAAATCAACCAAGCCCACTGTTGTTGATTCCAACTTGTGGCAAATCAACTTGTGGCAAATCAAAGAGACAGAGGAGAACTGTGTCAAGCGTTTCTGAGGCTGTCAGTCCATAACGGAGCACACGGCTTCATCTTTCTCCCATGTCGTAGCTGGTGCTTTGTGGCTAGCAGTCCAACGCGACACCCATCCACCAGGGTTCCTCTTTTCATTCCAAGAGGGTGCAAAAATCATGTGGAAAATGACCGATACTTCTTGAGCGCCTCCTGTGTTTCTGATACTGACAAGGGCCCATTGCAATAAGAATCGTTTGATAACATGGTTTCTGAGAGGCTATTGAATTCAAACTATGTTAATGTTAGTATATAGCCAAGTCCCCATCAATTACTCTAGAACAGCAGTTCTCAACTGTGGGTCATGACCCCTTTGGGGGTTGAATGACCCTTTCACAGGGTTGGCCCGATCAATAACAGAAGCAAAATTACAGTTGTGAAGTAGCAACTAAAATAATGTTATGGTTGAGAGTCACCACAACATGAGCTGTATTAGGAAGATTGAGAACCACTGCTCTAGAACCTTTGCACTTGCTACTAAACGCTACTCTGAGTTTCAGTGTGACTGATAAAAAGTTAACATGTTTCCCCTAATTTTTTTTAATTCCTGGGACTTCACATGTCCATAAACACTCAGTAAACCATCAGCTCGCCAAGGGCTTGGTGAGGTCATTAGACTATGGTTTCGTGACAGTGATTGATCTCTAGTTTGGAATGTGATACTTCTGGAAATAAAAATGGCCCTGCTGAGAAATATAATCTTATATTAACAACTCAAAGAGAAAAATCAAGCAAACAAACAAAAATCCCCAACAGTCTTAGGTAAATGAAGTGACCGTTCTGTTGAGAACAGAAATGTCAACACAAGCGTGGAGCTTCTTGGTTTTTTTTATGAATGTGATTTAGTTCCAGGCACATCCTCTCTCTTTGTCTGTCAAAGTCTGGCAAATTCTTCAAGGTCCAATTGAAAAGTCACTCCCCAATGACATCTTCCTGTCTACCCCTTGTGTGCCTTCATATTTGTTCTCACTTATGATTCTAAAGAGGAGCCCTGGTGGTGCAGTGGTTTATGTGCTGGGCTGCCATCTGCAAAGTCCAGCAGTTCGAAACCATCAGCCACTTGGCATGAGAAAGACGAGGCTTTCTACTGCCATCAACAGTCATAGTCTCAGAAATTCAGGAGGGCAGTTTACAACTTGATGGTAGTGAGTGTGATGGTTCTAAACTTCTGCTTTACGTCACTTGGTTATTTATTGTTTCATCTTCTCCAAGGCTAGTCTCCGCCTTTGTGTTCCTAGTACCAGTTATTGCATGAGCAGGCACTCAACAGATGGTCACTGAATTGTGCACAGTGGTTAACATGCTTGGCAGTTCTAATCTCCCAGCTGCTCCATGGAAGAAAGACGTGGCAGTCTGTAAAATGTATAGCTCTGTATGTACATATGTAAATATATTTATAGATGATGATGGGGAAATATATTTATGTGCATATATTTATAGGGTTAGTATTAAGGTAGCAGATGGACATTGGGCCTCTACTCAAGTACTCCCTCAATGCAAGAACACTTTGTTCTATTAAACTGGTATTCCATGATGCTCACCTTCCTGACATGATCGCTGAAGACAAAGCAGGTGAATAAACAAATGTGGTGAAGAGAGCTGATGGTGCCCGGCTACCAAAAAATATAGCGTCTAGGGTCTTAAAGGCTTGAAGACACACAAGCAACCATCTAGCTGAGAAGCAACAAAGGCCACATGGAAGAAACATACCAGCCTGTGTGATCAGGTGTCATGATCAGGTATCAAAGGACAAAAAGCCATATCATTATGAATGAGGGTGTGTGGGGAGTGGGGACCCAAAGCTCATCTGTAGGCAACTGGACATTCCCTTACAGAAGGTCGTGAGGAAAAGACAAGCCAGTCATAAGCCAGTCAGGATGCATTATAGCAATGATGAAACATACAACTTTCCTCTAGTTCTCAAATGCTTCCTCCCCACCATCATGATCCCAATTCTAACTTACAAATCCAGCTAGACCAGAGGATGTACACTGATACAGATAGGAACTGGAAACATAGGGAATCCAGGATGGATGAACCCCTCAGGACCAGTGGTGATAGTGGCGATACCAGGGGGGTGGAGGGAAGGGAGGGAGGGGGAGGGGGAATCAATTACAAGGATCTACATATAACCCCCTCTCTGGGGGATGGACAACAGAAACGTGGGTGAAGGGAGACGTCGGACAGTGTAAGACATGACAAAATAATAATAATTTATAAATTATCAAGGGTTCATGAGAGAGGGGGAAATGAGGAGCTGATACCAAGGGCTCAAGTAGAAAGCAAATGTTTTGAGAATGGTGATGGCAACAAGTGTACAAATGTGCTTGACACAATGGATTGTGATAAAACTTGCACAAGCCCCCCCCCAAAATGATTTTTTTAAAAGAAAAAAATTATTGCTTGGAACACTATGGGGAAGTCTACTCTGTCCTATAGGGTTGCTATGAATTGCAATTGACTAGATGGTAATATTTGTGTGTGTATTTGGATTCTATACAATACCACCATTAAAAAATTGCTAATATTGACATGTATTATTTTACTATTAGGATTTTATTATTATTATTACTATTGTTTGCTACAAAAATAAGAAAGATAGCTATTTGGTCACTATGAAATAGTAGTGCATTTATTTATTTTTTAATTGCTTTGTTTTTAATTTTTAATTAAATAAATTTTTAATATAGTCTGGCTATGCTCTTTTGTCATTTATTTTAAGTATTTGATTTATTCTTCATTCTGTGCATTTTATTACAAGAATTTTAATAGCAAGTAATAATAATTACTTAATGGTCTACCTATATCTTCAGCACTGTGCTGGGTACAGAGGGGATCCAGGAGACATAAAAGATCAATTGCTTTCCAAGAACTCTTAGCTGTTAGAATTCACATACGTCTGGGAAGCCCACCCTTCATAAAAATCAAATGGTGTGAAGGTGCTGGCTAAGAATGGAGATCATATAATTTTTGTCTGATGATCTGAATATCAGAGGAGGGGAAATTAAGAAGATGATTAACCTATGTAGAAGATTTTCTTTCTTTTTTTATATTCAAAATTTAACTTTATTTCCACATGCCAACAACCGAGAGAAAGATGGATATATTTTAAAAGATACCACATATCACTGTTGGTGGTAGGTGCTGTTGAATCAGTTGCAACTCATGCTGGCCCTATGTACAACTGCAGGAAACACTGCTTGATCCGGCACCATCTCAGAATTGTTGCCAGGTTTGAGTCCATCGTTGCAGCCACTATGTCAATCCATCTTGCTGAAAGCCTTCCTCTAGGTAGAAGCTCTTCTTCGTCTTAAAGAATCCAGGCAGAAAAAGACCATGTGCAGAATCACATTTTCAGCATGCTATGACAGAAGACCCACAAGTGGATGGACTTAACAAAAAGCTATTTCCTCACAGTTTAGGGATCTGATGACTGGCCTCAGGGTGCCAGCTCTAGGGAAAGGCTCTCTTTCTTCTCTCCGAAGTAAGATCTTTGCCTCAGATTTTCTAAAGTTCTTCTCCGTGTTCCTTAGAGAGCTCCTTAAATCCTAATACAGTTTTCTTGCTTCTCTGTGCTCAAGGTTTCTTTTTAATCTCAAAAGTGATTGATTTCCTTCCTTTATATACCAATGGTATGACCCTATACACAGAAAACCCCCAAGACAGCAAGAAATTACTGGAAGTAGTTGCAAGATTCTGCAAAGTGGCAAGACACAAAAACCAGTTGGACTGCTTTTCACTAACAAAGAGCTCTGGAAAGGAAAGCAATACTGTTTACAATAGCCACCCAAAAGGTGAAATACTTAAAAATAAATCTAAGCTGAGAAACAAAAGACCTACACAAACAAAACTACAAAAAAACAAAGGAGACATACATAAACGAAGAATATACTATGCTCATGGACAGGAAGACTTAACATTGTGAAAATCTCAGTATTACCCAAATCAATCTACAAATATAATGCAATCCTGATCTAGAATCTAACACCATTTGTTAAAGAGGTGAAAAAACTAAAGATGAGCTTTACATGGGAAGAAAAAAGGCCCCGGAAAAGCTAAACACTTCTTTTTAAAAAAAATAATAAAGTAGGATGTCTCTCGTGTTCCAGTATCAAAACCTACTATACAGGCATGGTTGTCAAAACAATCTGGTACAGGTAAAATAAAAGAGGCATAGACCAATGGAACAGAATTGAGAACCCAAAGGTAAACCCATTTGTGTTAGTCTGGGTAGACTAGAGAAATAAATTCATGGACACTCATGTGTGTAAGAGTTTTATATAAAAGAGCAACTATAAATTGAGAAACCTCCCAGCCCAGTCCAGGTCAAGTCCATAAGTCCAATATTAGCCCATATGTCCAATACTAGTCCATAAATTCCTCTTTAGACTCATGCAGTCATGTAATGATGCTAAATGCAGGAAGATCACAGGTCAGTGGGTGGAAAGTCTTGTGGATCCAGTGGCAGTGGAAGCATCAGGGGTCTCCACGTGGCTCCTCCAGCTCCAGGGTTGGAGCTCCATCCGCTTAGCTCCATGTGGCTTGTCAACAGGAATGTTTGGCAGGGAGAGAGTGTCTCTGGCCTCCAGCGAACTATTTACCTCCGTCGTGCCTCCAAATGAGGTCATCAAGCTGCAACCTGATTGACAGACTAGATGCCACCCTTCACTCTTAATAGTCTCAAATTGACACCAGATTATGTAACTACCACACCCATCCACCTATGGACACCGGACTGAAACACATTAAATGGGGAAGAGATACTCTCTCTAATAAATGTTGATAGCAAAACTAAGTATCCATTTGCAGAAGAAAGAAACAGGTCCTATCTCTCACACCATATACAAAATCAAGATGGCTCAAATACCATCAAAAACCAAGAACTATAAAGATTGTCAATGAAAAAAAAATAGGGACAAACATAGGGGCCTCAATACATGGCATAAATACACTATCAAAAATAATGGGGGTGGGGACACGGTGGTGGGAAACAAATTAGATGGCTGGAGCATCGTAAGAACTAGACATGTATATCAAAAGGTTTCACCACATGGGTTCAAGGATAACTCACAGGCTGGGAAAATATTTTGGACAATGACATATTGAGCAAGGAATTAATCTCTAAAATTTGTAGAAAACTTTAACAGTTCAACATCAAAAAGACAAATAATCCCATTTTAAAACATAGCTTACAAACCAACACTTCAACCAAAAAGACATTCAGATGGCTAACATATGAAGAAATTCTCACAATAATTAGTCATTAAGAGATGAAAAAGTGAAACAACAGTAGTGTTCTTATCTCACCCAATGTTAGTAGCAAATTTTTAAATATAAACAGAAAACAAAAAAAAGTTAGTGAGGGTGTGCAAAAACTATAACTCTTATACACTGTGGGTGGGGCTGTAAAATGGTGCAACCACTATGGAAAAATGTCATGGTGCTTCCTTAAAAAGTTGGGGAAATAACTATCATGTGACCTGCTAGAAACTCTACTTGCTATGTGTTCCTAGAGAAACAAGAGCCATGACATCAACAGATAAACAGTATATGCACCCATGTTCACCCACCACTATTCACATAGCAAAAAGATGGAACCAACCCAAACATCATCGGGGGAAGAATGAATAAATAAACTTTAGAACATACACAAAGTGAAATAACTACCCAATATTAAAGAATGATGAATCTGCAAAATACCTACTGACACGGATGAACCTGGAGAACATTGGAGAACATTATGCTGAATGAAATTAGTCAATCACAAAAGGACAAATATCATGAGACACAAACAACCATAACAACAAAAATACAAACAACAGAAGGCAAATTAGATGACAGGGACCTCATAAAAAGTGAACATTTATGTGTATGAAAAAAAGTTCCTAAAAAAAAAAGTTCCTACACTAAAAGAAGAATTATTCGATGGTTAGGGGCATGGAGAGTAAATTACAGGCTATAAGTTGACATACATGTGTTAACTTGGCTGAAGGGAAAGTAATATACAATAAACAACAGAGCAGTAGTGAAAAAAAAAGGATGGAGTCAGGGGAAGATGCTAGGAGGTTTGCAAGAGTTAAAGGCAACAGAAATAAATACTATAATGTACAGAATCCTGTAACATAATATATGAGCAGGTGCAGGATAGGCATATAGACTGAACAGATGTGGGCAGCAGAGTGGAAGTAGACCCTCAAATACATAGGTTTGACAGAGTATAAGTGCATATGTCTATTTACCTTTACTGTAAATATATCCATGACTATGGTAGAATGCACAGTGGGCAATGTTAAGAAAAGTTCCTAGACATAGCAAAACACTTTGAGGGAGTGAGGGGACACAAAGGTCAAGTAGCATGATAGAGTCCACAAAAACAATGCTCTATATCCTACTTTGGTGATTAGTGTTCTTTCTCCCTGTCCAGAGGACACAGGGGAAGAAAATTGAAGACACATGAAAACAATTAGTTCAATGGATTCCTGGACCACAGGCATCAGTCTCCACAATCCTGAGACCAGAAGAACTAGATGGTGCCTGGCCATCACTATCAATTACACGGAATCGCATTAGAAGGCACTGAAAGGGATGGGAGGAAAATGTAGACCAAAACTCAAATCCATAAAAAAAGATCAGGATGGATAGAGAATGGCAGAATCTCTGAGACTATCACGTCAGTCACCCTTCAGCTCTGCAAATGAACTCACCCTTTGATTCACTTTCAGCCAAATAATAGATCGGTTAGGGGAACAATACCACTAGGAAGGTACACATTCCTTAGAATAATCAACCATTTGAGACCAAAAGGACAGCATTTACCCAAGGGCAAACTTGAGAAAGGTTAGGAAATAAGAAATAGAAACACAATTCACTGGGAGAAAATGGGATAAGTGATGCTACATTGCAGGGATTGCAATCAATGAGATGAACTTGTTGAATGGAAAACTGAAACTGCTCTTAAGCCTTTACCCAATTCACAATAAAAAGTAAAACCATCAATTAATTAAATGAACACTCATGAATCTATATGTGAGATGTGGGAAGTCGTACAGGAATACACTCATGTGCATATCAGGTGTGGTTGTGGCTATTTCTACATAGTTATTAATAAATGCTGCATGAGTGTCCATGTACATGATAAAGCACAGAGAGGCATGGCTATGGAAACTTCTTAGATAACAACCAGACACCTAGTGGGAATGAGCTGCTGTTAGGCTGGAAGACTGAGGACCACAGCCTCAGGGATCATCTAGGTTAATTGATGTAATTCAATGAAGGTAACATTCTATATCCTAGTTGGTCTCTGAGGCCATCTAAGATACTTAAGAGTGGCCATCTAAGATACTACTATTGGTCTCTTCCCACTGGAAGCAAAAGAGAAACATAGACTCAAGGAAGCAATTAGTCCGAGGACTGATGGCCCATGTGAACCACAGCATCCTCTAGTGGAGATCAGGACCAGATGGTAAACGGCTGCCACTACCAACCAGTCTGACCAGGCGCACAGTCAAAGTCAATAAAGGAGTGAGTGAAAAATGTAGAACAAAACTCACCTTCATGGGGAAAAAATCCAATTTATTGATCTGACAGAGATCAGAGAAACCTCCAAGACTATTGTCCTAAGACACCTGAGCACCTTTCAGCCACATAAGAGAATGGACTATAAACACTACTACTCAAGAGGAAGGTGCTGCTCAGAGCGGTCAGCTAGGACACCAAAGGGACACTCTATCCCAGAAAGCAAAGATAAGAAGGGAGCCCCTGCGACGAGATGAATGGGGAGAAATGGGAGAGGGCTAGCACACTGCAGGGATCACAGGCAATGCCACCGAACAATTGGTGTATGGACTATTGAACAGAAATCTAATTTTCTATGTACACTTTCACCGAAAGCACAATAAAGTATTTTTTAAAGACTGCATGTACAAACTAACTGATGGCACTTATATTTTGAAAAAGTTGTTCTCAATTATGTAGCTCTTCTTTAAATGTATTACCAATATGTAATAATAATATTTAGGAGGTCGGCTGGTACCAAAGTTGTCTGTTTTGAACCCATAAGTGGCTCCACAGCAGGAAAAACGTGGCAATCAGTTCTCATGAAGATTACAAACCAGAAAACCCTGTGGGCAGTTCTACTTTATCAGACAGTCACTATGAGTTCGAATCGACTTAATGGCACTCAACAACAAGATTTAATATATAGTAATGATGCCATTTCATGAGAATATTTAGTGGTCTAGAAAAACATGCATAACCCAAGTGGAAATTTTGCTAAATGCTTTCCTCAGTTCATTCTCTGTAGTCATTGAATATTATTTCTTGACCTCTGACTTCATGCCAGGCACTGTGGAACTTACTTGCAAACCCACTGCCATAGCGTCGATTCCCACTCACAGAGACCCTACACACAGGTTAGAACTGCCTCATGGGTTTCTGGGATTGTCATTCCTTACAAGACTAGAACGCCTCATTTTTCTCCCAGGGAGAGGCTGGTGGTTTTGAACTGCTGGCATGGAGGTTTACAGGCCAACATGTAATCCAAGATGCTACCAAAGCTCCTGGGGGCCTAACAGGTGCTAGACATTGTAATAGGTACCTTAAAGAAGTTTTGGGTCAGAAACAATGACATGTTAAAGAAATCAGAAAATAAAACAAATCACAGGAAGCCAGGGATCATTAAAATGGGTCTGATCGATTCCATGAGATAGGTTCTATGAAAAAAAAAGTACTGGTAAGCTTGGTGGCATGAGAGACTCTAACAAGGGAAGCCTACCTAGTCTAGGTCTAGGTACTGGGAAGTGTTTTCTTTCCTGAAAGGCAATCAAAGCAAACAAGGATTTAGTAGAAAAGGTGGAGCAGGGGTAGGCTGGAGAAGAAGGTTCCAGAGAGACAGAATCCCATGCACCCAAGGCCCTGTGGCTCAAAGAGGACAATGCTTTTGAGAAACTGAAAGACATTCAGCACGACTAGAGCTGAGAGCAAGGAGCAGGAGGGGAGACTACAAGCGTACAGACAGATAAGTCCGGGCAGGACTTACAAGACCACGTTCAAACCTACTTGCTGTATAGTTGACTCTGATACACGGTGACCCCAGGTGTGTCTGAGTAGAACTGTATCCCCACAGGGTTTTCAATGGCTGACTTTTCAGAAATAGTTCACCAGGCCTTTCTTCTGAGGCAAGCCTGGGTAGCGTAGCTGAGCATGTTTAACTGTTTGCATCACTCGGAGATTCCAGATACAGAAGATCATGTGACTGCTGTCTTGGGCCAGAACTGTAGCCATTATCAGGGGAAAACTTGAGGCGACCGTGGTGTCAACAAAGTCAAAGGAAGAGGTTTCCAGTAAGATACCGCCTCAAGTATGTCCATAAAGGTCAGGGTCTCTTTGTTAGTGAGAACTATGTGGGTTAGGAATGGCAGTTGCATTAACGTGAGATGAAGAGCACGCAGAAAGTGAAGAAAAATGCAGGAAGTAGAGATCACTTTAGAAATTTGATTGCTAAGAGAAAGGTAAATATAAGATGCAGTTTATAATGCAAGACCGAAGGAAGGATTTTCCTCTTCCTTCTTTTAAAAAAGGAAATCAACATTCCTGGACCATGGAATGAGTAGCACCGAGGGTCTTCAGGCAGGAGACTAGCCTGCAGAGTGGGGTACCCTTTGGGCATTTACCAGCACTTAAGGAGCTTTGTAACACTTGACCAAGGTGACTGGGGACCAGAGCAAGACTTGGCTGCTGCCGTGGCTGACTTATGGTAGCTTGTTAATGTCTCTAATAAACCTACATCTTTATGAGTATTGTCTGTAAGTGCTATGTGGCCATTGCAACAAATTCACAGACCCCTTTGAGGCAGAGAGTGCCTTAAGAGGGAGGATTGGTGTCAGAATAAAGAAAGATGGAGGCTTGCCTGACCTCTGCCTCATGGGAATCATCCCTGGGAAGACATGGAGTTGGAGTCTCCTTCCCTCGTAGGAAGCCAGAGGAGGCCCTCGAGCCAGCTCTCTTCAATGAGGATACCTGATAGTGTAGCATACTCCTGAGAAGGAGGCGAGGCCAGGATCTGAGAGGAAGGCAGCTGGCTTTAGGTGGCAGGAGGAGAGGGACACACAAAGGAGTTCAGGAAATGGACACGAGTGCTCTGTGCTCTGGAAATAAGGATATGTCCTCAAGTCTGGAAAAGGAAGTAGTTTAAAAACAGGGCAGAAATTTCTTCCATTGAATTGTGAATATTTTGAGGATAATAACTCTATCTTAATAATTTTTACTCCAAAATAAACACTGAAGACACGTGTGCTCAGGAGCCCTGGTGGTGCAGTGGGCTAGACACTGGGTGCCAATTGCAAGGCCAGCAGTTTGAATCCGCTCGCCATTCTGAGGAAGATGTAGCAGTCTGCTGCTATAAAGATGCTACAGCCTCAGAAACACTAGGGAGCAGCTGTTCTTGCTCACATAGGGCTGCTAGACTTGGAATCAACCCCAAAACTGTGAGGTTTTATGTGTGTGAGTGTTTGCATGCATGTTGACCTAGGTTAATAAGATCTCTATTCTTAAATCCCGAGTAAATGAATACTAAAATGTGAATCCAAATACTAAGGACCGTTGATTATCATCTAACCTACGAAACATACGCCATTTCCCTAGTCTGGTTCTAGGGTGTATTTTCAATGCAGCCACAGGCACCGTAAAGGCTCCACGGAGGTAACAGTATCATCCTTTCTGAATCTTCCCATTCAGCGCATGGAACCTATGGAGATGCGTCTTGCCTGGAATGTGAAATTTAATTATAGCCATCTTTTGGATCCAGCAATGCTCAAACTAGTGTCCGAAGAAAGTCTCAAATTGCTGTTTGCATTCTATAGGCCGCTGAGACTGTCTGTCCTTCTCTGAAGATCCCCCCCCCCCCCAATGAAATGTGCTTTGTTCCAACGTCTTCTTGGTAGATGATGGTATTCAAGGTAGACCCATAAGTTAGAAGAATTGCACATTAGAACTCTGGTAATATAGAACAAATGGAAGTCTAGCTTGTTGGCTAACACAAAGCCTCCAAACCCAACCCATGACCATCTCATGGGTTGCAACTCATAGACACCCTATCGACAGAGGAGAACGACTCCATTGGGTTTCCAGGGCTGTCATCTTTATCGAAGCAGGTTGCCACATCTTTCACCCACAGAGCGTCTGGTGGGTTTGACCCGCCAACCTTTCAGTTAGCAGCAGAGCTCTTAACCATTATCCACCGTGTCTCCTTCAACTGCCAAAAAAAGTATTATGACCTCAGGAGAGAGCACTGGATTGTGACCTCTGACTTAGAAGTAAATCATGCCACCACCACCTCACCCCCAGAAGAATTTATTTCAGAGGACAGCACTCAATCTGCAGCTCTGGGGGAGGGACATGTCTGATCAGAACACACAGGAGCAAATGAAGGGGGAGGAAGAGAGAGTGGAGCACATCCTGGCCCACCAAGCCTTGAGGACAATATTCCCGCTCAGAGCAGCCAATCCAGAGAGAAGACCATAGCGCCAGCCCCACTATCAGACAGGACATGGCCTGACCCATAGCCCTGCAGGGGACAACACTGGAGACACAGTGTGGGAATTGCGCCCAATCTGATTCTACCACACCAAGGCAAAGCACCAAGGGTGTGCAACAGAACGGCAAGGGGAACAGAGCAACCACGTCCCCAGGGAATACCAAAAATAGACTTTGGGGCCAGGGCTTGGTGCCCCATCAGGCTCAACTGGAAAACTCCTGAGAGCCAACAAACAGTCCTTGAACTAACTACAAGCTTTTCTTTCTTGTTGTTGTATTTTGTATTGTTTTGTTTTTGTCATTGGCTTGTTGTGATTTTGTTGCTTGGTTTTGCTCTGTCTTATTTTTGTGCATGTTATTATCTCCGCAGGTCTATCTAAATAAGATAGGTTGGATGAACAATCTGGAGGAGAAAACAACAGACTGAGAGTTCCAGGGGGACATGGGAGAGGGGGAGAAGGGGGGGAAGAAAGTGGAGTTAACAAACCCAGGGACAAAGAACAACAAGTGATCCAAATCGGCGGTGAGGAGGGTATAGGAGGCCTGGTAGGGCATGACCAAGGGCAGTGTAACTGAGAGGAATTACTGAAATCCAAAGGAAGGCTGAACATGATAGTGGGACAAGAAGAAAGTCAGAGGAAATAGAGGCATGTACATATGCAAATATATTTATATATGAGGATGTGGAAATAGATCTATGTGCATATATGTTAGGTTGAGTATTAAGGTAGCAGATGGACATTGGGCCTCCACTCAAGTAGTCCCTCAATGCAAAAACACTTTGTTCTATTAAACTAGCATTTCATGATATTCACCTTCCCAACAGGATCGCTGAAAACAAAGCGGGTACATAAGCAAATGTGGTGAAGATAGCTGATAGTGCCCGGGTATCAAAAGATATAGCATCTGGGGTCTTAAATGCTTGAAGGTAAACAAGTGGCCATCTAGCTCAGAAGCAACAAAGCCCATGGAAGAAGCACACCAGCTTGTGCGATCATGAGGTGTCAAAGAGATGAGGTATCAGGCATCATCAGACCAAAAAAATCATATCATTGTGAATAAGTGGGAGTGCGGAGTAGAAACCCAAAGCCCATCTGTAGGTAATTGGACATCCCCTTATGGAAGGGTCTTGGGGAGGAGACAAGCCAGTTAGGGTGCATGAAACAACAATGAAACATACAACTTTCCTCTAGTTCCTAAATGCTTCCTCCCCTCCCCACCCACTATCATGATTCCAATTCTACCTTACAAATCTGGCTAGACCAGAGGATTTACAATGGTACAGATAGGAACTGAAAACAGGGAATCCAGGACGGATGATCCCTTCAGGACCAGGTGAGAGTGGAGATATTGGGAAGGTTGAGGGAGGTGGGGTAGAGAGGGGGAACCGATTACATGTGACCTCCTCACTAGGTGACAGACAACAGAAAAGTGGGTGAAGGAAGACGTCAGGCAGTGTAAGATATGACAAAATAATAATTTATAAATTATCAAGGGTTCATGAGGGAGAGGGGAGTGAAGAGGGAGGGGGGAAAATGAGGAGCTCATGTCCGGGGCTTAAGTGGAAAGCAAAGTTTTGAGAATGGTAAGGGCAATGAATGTAGAAATGTGCTTTACACAATTGATGTATGTATGGATTTTGATAAGAGTTGTATGAGCCCCTAATAAAATGATTTTTTCTTTTTTTACATTTTATTAGGGACTCATACAACTTTTATCACAATCCATACATATACATACATCAATTGTATAAAGCACATCCATACATTCCCTGCCCCAATCACTCTCAAAGCATTTGCTCTCCACTTAAGCCCTTTGCATCAGGTCCTCTTTTTTTTCCCCCCTCCCTCCCCGCTCCCCCCTCCCTCATGTGCCCTTGGTAATTTATACATCGTTATTTTGTCATATCTTGCCCTATCTGGAGTCTCCCTTCACCCCCTTCTCCGCCGTCTCTCCCCCAGGGAGGAGGTCACATGTGGATCCTTGTAATCAGTTCCCCCTTTCCAACCCACTCACCCTCCACTCTCCCAGCATCGCCCCTCACACCCTTGGTCCTGAAGGTATCATCCACCCTGGATTCCCTGTGCCTCCAGCCCTCATATGTACCAGTGTGCAACTTCTGCCCTATCCAGCCCTGCAAGGTAGAATTCGGATCATGGTAGTTGGGGGGAGGAAGCATCCAGGATCTGGGGGAAAGCTGTGTTCTTCATCGGTACTACCTCGCACCCTAAGTAACCCATCTCCTCTCCTAAACCCCTCTATGAGGGGATCTCCATTGGCCGACACTTGGGCCTTGGGTCTCCACTCTGCACTTCCCCCTTCATTCAATATGGTATATATATACATATACACACATATATATTTTTTTGCATGATGCCTTATACCTGGTCCCTTTGGCACCTCGTGATCGCACTGGCCGGTGTGCTTCTTCCATGTGGGCTTTTTTGCTTCTGAGCTAGATGGCCACTTGTTCACCTTCAAGCCTTTAAGGCCCCAGACACTATCTCTTTTGATAGCCGGGCACCATCCTCACTAGGTGACAGACAACAGAAAAGTGGGTGAAGGGAGACGTCGGGCAGTGTAAGATATAACAAAATTTTTTAAAAGATATAACAAAATAATAATTTATAAATTATCAAAGGTTCATGAGGGAGAGGGGAGTGAAGAGGGAGGGGGGAAAATGAGGAGCTGATGTCCGGGGCTTAAGTGGAAAGCAAAGTTTTGAGAATGGTAAGGGCAATGAATGTAGAAATGTGCTTTACACAATTGATATATGTATGGATTTTGATAAGAATTGTATGAGCCCCTAATAAAATGATTTTTAAAAAATAAAAAAGAAGTAAATCATTCCCATGAACAATTACAGCAATATTAAAAATTCATGGGTCAATTTGGAAATTTTCTAATTTATTTATCAAACCAGATTTTGTTTTGTTTTAATAAATGTGTTTCCCTTCCTATTTAAAAAAAAAAAGTGAAATTCATCTACCCATGGCTTAAGGCACCTGGGTGATATCTTACCTGCACTGGCATTAACCCACGGCACGGGGTCCATTAAGGCGCCTCGTGACACTACAGGACAGGATGGCACAGGATGTCAAGGCCAGAATCTTTATGAGTGCTGCCAGCTTCCCCTTCCAGCCTTCATGTTGCCTTTTTATTTTACTTTCTATTTCCCAACCCCTTACCCCACTCCACTTAAACTGTAAATCTCTTTTCATTCACTTTCTTATGTATATTTCTGATATTTTTTCTTCCACATTTGCCTTTTCAAATAGGTATGGGTATGTGTCCTTTATATTCTGTATTGGACAGACTGGGAAAGGCTGTCTCTTTTGTTGTAACGACCAACAGCATAGTGGTGTGATACATACAGTACAGTTAGTACAGTGCTGATCCAACAGGGCACACACGCAGTGGACCCCTGCAGAATCTGTTGGTTGAGAGAACCTCGGTGTGGGGATGTGTTCTATTCACACCTCTATCCCTACTGTAATAGAGATTCACACACACACACACACACACACACACACACACACACACCCTTCTCTGGCTGTGGTTTGTTGACTCTTCCTTGTCCTGTATTAATAATCAGGCTTCTGGTTTTGGCAGGTTCTCACCATCATTACTTTTGTGGTTATTCAATGGGCCTCAGCTTCACTTGATGCTTAATCACCCGCAAAAGCAGTTCATTATGTCTTATACTCCACTGCCATGTACATTATTTCTTAAATATATTTTTATTTAGCTCAGTAGGGTTCATTTATTTTTGAAAAATACAAATTTCTTTTTAAATATAGGAAAGTCAACACTCCAAGAGTAATTCCTGTGTGCACACTAAGATATTGTATGTACATTATTATGTATATGTTTAAAGTAGGCATATGAAAAATATGAAACCATCCTTTGGGTTTGTCTGTTGTGCATCTGAACACTCGTTACCCCTGTGAATAGTAATGACAGCTGTCATTGAACACACACTCTGCAATAGGGTTTGATGGCCACTATTTTCAATCCCCACTACATCCATTAAGTTCTACTGTCTCCCTTTTTTCAAATGGGTAAAGCGAGGCTTAGTGAGATTAAGCAATTTGCCTATGGTCATTCAACTAACGACTCAATGAATTCACAGAAAAAGGCAGCCCTACAGACAATTCCCAATGGAAATCTATCCAAAAGATACCTTTCATCAATGGCGGTACAGAGTGAAGCAGACAGAAATAACGCTGGACAAAAGAGAGACAGAGAAGTACACTTCCTGCCCCCACTTCTTTGCCTGGTTCCCAAGACTAAGATTACACCCAGGGATTTTTACCATCACTCACTACTAGAATGGGGCTGGTATAAAAAATCATACCCAACTCCAGAAAATTACCTGTGATGGGTCCAACCTATAGAGAAACAAAACTGATATGCGGGAATGAGGCCAAGTTTAGGGTAGTGGTGGTGTTACATGCTGTACAGTTGATTCAGACTCATAGATACTATGTTAGGTTCGGGTGTCTAGAGAAGCAAATCCAGTGAGACTCAAGAGTAAGTACAAGAAAGAACTTTATTTTAAGAAACAACCTTACATCAAGAAGGCACTCCAGCCCCATCCAACTAATATCCATCGATCCAATGCTAGCTGGGCCCTCTTCAGACTCACAGATCTACAGGCGGGTCATGCAGAAATGGTGAAGCAGGAAGCTGGGAGGTCACAGGCTAGTGGGTGCCGAGTCTCCTTGTTCCATTGTCAGCAGAAGCAAAGCAGGGCACTGACAGGTCTCAGGGCAGAGTGGTCCACATGAGACCACCCTTGGAGGTAGACACAGAGTCCCAGTCAAGTCCCAGCGAGGAGAAAGGTAAAGTGGTCAAGACACAGTTTCCAGAGTCTATCACTTTCATGCAAAAGGCCACAACCCCAAGAAGGGTGTCATCAAGTTACTATTTGATGGACAGGTTTGACTCCACCCCTATCCAGGAGTGTCCGGTTGACATAAAACCATTCCAACTACTACAGCAACTCTATGTGCAACAGAGGGAAACACTGGCTGGCCCAGTGTCATTCTCACAGTTGTCCATGAGCCCACTGTTGTAGCCACTACATCAGTCTATCTGGCCCAGGGTCTCCTTGGGCCACTCACTACCTCTATCATGTCACCAGCATACTAATTAAAAAGGCAGGTTCCCAGGGATGGGGATAGGGCCTGGCAGGTGCACTTGTGCACAGTAAGGTGGGGAAACTCCCAACCAAGGGTAAGGGTGCTATGACAGGAAACCATTATAACTTAATCCTCGAGCTCAGCCTCCAACTTTTACGGACAGCGTTTCCTTCAGCCACAGGTACACTAAAATCAATGAGCAAACAGCAGGCAAAAGGAAGAAACAAAATCACCCGTATTTTGTGGGATTGTTTTTGGTAAACTTAGGAAACTATAATGAAGACAAAGAAAAATCACCCAAAATTCTACTGGAGAAAAAGTTTCCATTCATTGTTTTGACTATCTCTTGTAAGTATGCAAATGCCAGTATATTTATTTTACTTTTTATTATGAATGAGGTGAAGGTTTACAGAGCATAACATTATTCTTCCATGCAGCAGTGCGTAAATACCAGTAGATCATGAAGATTTGGAATCACATTCTATTTTCTCTTAACATGGCATGCTTTCTATCATATGTGATATTATATGTTAAAAATTAATGGTTGTGACTACTTCATCTCTAACAACTGCCGTATTCAAGGGGTAATGTGCGCAGATCCCCACATTCATTACCAGTTGCTTAACAAGCATCAGAAAGAATCTAATTCCCAGCTGGATCTAGATTTCATCTTGCCCAATTTCTACTCCTCCTTACCAGTTACTTTTCATGGCGATTCCCTCTCTCAGCCCTGGCTTTCCTGTGCAGGGTGGCAGTTTAGGGTGACAAGGCAAACATCTCTGGCCACCTGATGCAAGTTATGGAAGAGCAGCTGTAGGCTCAGAGTCTGCATAACTTCCTGCACTTCAGATTAGCCAGCTCCTCTTTCTCTAGCTCCATGAGACTAGGTCACAAACTAGAAGAAAGCTGTCCTTCTTTGTCGATTACAGGGCCAAGCTGCCCCTATCACCCAGCCAAGCAGAGATGGGCTACACACCATCAACTGTATACCGACAACTTGAGCTGGCTCATGACCCCTGTGGGTTCATGAACTCTCCAGATTGGTTCACAAAATCTAGAGACTGTTACCTATCCTTAAAGTTACACACACACACACACACACACACACACACACACCTACACTCAATGCCATCGAGTCAGTTCTAAGACATAGAAATGCAAAGAACTCAGCTGTGGTCTGGAAGAGTTCTCTGCACAAGACTGGGATGTTGGTCCTGTCTGTCCAAGCCATAGGTGCTCTTACTGATCCAGGGAACCCTAGCCATTGGGATTTCTACTATGCATATGCATGGCTTCGGGCTTAATATATGCTTAGGACCAATCTAATCAATATATGTGCCTGCCTGACTGCACTAGCCCCACCCTCACCCCCTCTCAAAAGTTAGTTCTACCCGTGTGGAGGCCTGTGTAGCCCCTAATGCTCTGCTATTCTGAAAAACAAAACAAAAAAAGGCTTCTTGATTACTACATTTATTTTCAGCTGCCAGAGTCTGTTGTTGTCCAACAGTCCTAAGCCATTTTATCATTTGAATGAATTAATTTCCTGAATTATGTTTTCATCTTTGGACATTTAAATCGCTTTCCCCCCACCCCCACCCCCGCCTTTTTTTTTTTTTTTAATCCATAGTTCAAAACCATCAGCAGCTCTTCGGGTGAAAGGCAAAGCTTTCTACTCCCTTAAAGAGGGACAGCCTTGCAAACCTGCAGGCGCAGCTCTACCCTGCCTATCAATTCCCTAGGATCAGAATCAGCTCCTAGATGGCAGTGAATCTGGCTAGATTCAGCACATCAAATACTGGGTGGTGTGAACGGTCGGAGTTTGAACCCACCTAGAGATGTGTTGGAAGACACACCTGGCCACCTACTTCCCAACACAGACTTTACAAACGCCCTGGAGCAGTTCTGCTCTGACACACTGCGGGGGCGCTGTGAGTCAGATCAACTCCACCACAACTCACAGCAGTTTGTTCTGAATGCAACATTCACCTTCACTAAGCTAAGCTCCACCCCCAGCCCCCTTATGCTGCTTAGAAAGTTCAGGCACGTTCTGCTTCAGAGATTCTGAAAGATAAGTGTTCTGGGGTATGTTTTTAGTGTTTTGCATTGTGAGATGCGTGTTTATCCAGCTGGGGCTCATGGGAGTAGGTTTCTCTGAATATACAACCAGGATTGAGTAATGAGTTTGGCTTAGAAATAGACTCTCTGAAAGAATGAATGAAACAGTTATCTTAATAAAACAGAAACCAGGGGATTTTGCTGAAGCTGCTTTCAAAACACAAATGACCCATGCTGACATAGGAACGAGTAAAGATGACAAGATTTGGTTTCTGTATGAAAGTTTGGTGGGGTGGAGTTTCCAATTAAAAAGTGTTATTTTACTAGCACTGTAAAAAGAATGACAAGAATCTGTCTTCAAAGGTAGAAGAGGTGATCACATTTCACTGTCCCAAGTTTGAAAACAAAATTTTTTTTTACTTGCTATCCAATCTCCAAAACCTTGGCCACCTGCCTGGTATTTCGCATCAATTTCACACTTTGGAATGGCCTCCAGAAAGACCCCAGTCAGGATGGACACCAAAGTACAAAGCTGCCAAAATAACCCTTTTGCCTGTCCTTCAAAGCACACCTGTCTTACATCTCTACTTAGTGGGATGGCTAAAATTAACCTCCACTGCAGGACAGTATTGTTTTTGTGTCATATTTCTTAACAGTATAGCTATCCCTTATCATAAACCAACAAACTCCATCAAATTCATAATACATTCAAACTGTCTCACCTGAACGTGCAAGAGTATGGAATTTTAACTAGATTGCATTCATTTCCCCCGAAAAACTAGCTGTTGGCAAATTTAGGGAAAAATAAAATAAAATCTACGTGGATAGTGTTACCCTATATTTTGGGAGTCCTCGCTCCTTTCTTTACTCTTCAGGCAAATCTTTCACACCAGGTTCACAAGCACCAATAACCCATTCATTATGGCTCCTCCCAGATGCTGACGCACTACTTCTCAAACGTCAGGGTGCAAGTCTTGCCCCCTCCTTCCCTGGCGAAACCCAGGAATCTGCACTATTAATAAGTACCATGGACTTTTCTATGCAGGTGGTAGAGAACCCCCCAGAAAAGTAAATACTCTCTCATGTAGTGGGAAGACCCACAGCGGGATGGGATTGCATGCAGTACTCGGCTGATGAATGAACTAGCATATTCCACACTGGAGCTTTTACTTGTGACTCCCGAGAAGGAAAGAGGGAAAAGGTTCTTCATCTATGTTTGTGTCAGCCAGGCTCCCTCACCTATTCTCTCATTCACTTGTTCACGTTTCATTCATCTACGCACTCACACTTAGTCATTCACTCTTCCGCACGCACACACTCACCCACACACCCACTTACTCACCCAGTCCTCATTCAGTCAGTCATTTAACAGACCCATCTTAAATGCTCTTTCTTTTAGGGAATTGAATTAGATAGGGGTATCCAAAATTAGAACAAGATTATCTTTGGCTAAAAAAGTAAGAAAATTGGGACATGCTAACAAAAAAACCACAGTCTGCGACAAGAAGTGTCTGAGAAAAAAGAAATTCTAGAATAAACCAAAATGCTTTGGAAATTTTTGTATTTATTTGGGATTTATTTCTACCTCTCTTGTTTTAAAAATGGAGCTAGTGTGGCCCTAGGGAAGATACGTGACACAACAGGGTGAAAAAGAAAACAAGTTAGCAAAGCAGAGGAATAAACTGGTGGTGGTCAAGTCAGTTCTGGCTCCCAGCAACCTGATGCCCGACAAAACTAAATGCAACCCGGTTCTGGGCCATCCCCACAACTCTTCCTGAGTTTGAGCCCATCGTTGCAGCCTGTGTGTCAGTCCATCTCACTAGTCTTCCTCTTTGTCGCTGCCCCTCCACTTTACCAAACGTGATGTCCTTTTCCAGGGACTGGTCTCTCCTGACAATGTGTCCAAAGTATCTAAGACAGCGCCTTGCCATCCTTGTTTCCAAGGAGTATTGTGACTGAACTTCTTCCAAGAGAGATTTGCTTGTTCTTTTGGGCCTGCCTAGTCCTTTCGATATTCTTTACCGGCACCATAATTCAAGTGCATCGATTCTTCTTCCGTCTTCCTTATTCAATGTCCAGCCTTCAGATGCACATGAAGTGACGGAAAATGCCATGGCTTGGGTCGGGATCTTTTCTCATCCTGAAAGCAACAGCCTTGCTTTTCAAGACTTCGAAGAGGTCTTATGCAACAGATTTACCCAATGCAACATATTGTTAGATCTCTTGACTGCTGCTTCCATGAGCACTGATTATGGATCCACACCAGACGAAAGCCATGACCCCTTCAACCTTTTCTCCACTCATCATGGGGGAGAAATAAAAAATAAAGGCACTAGCATTGGAATACTAGTTAACCATTAGTAGATATTCTGGGTTTACTTTTTAGTAGATAAAACTTCAGCGCACTCCTCTGTGTTTTCCATAGCTTCCGTGCTGTGATATGTAGGAACTTGGGGGGCCAGGGTTCTTCCATGACATGATCATCCCTTGACATCGAGTGGCCAACTCCATGATGGGATTTTTGTGAAACAGCCAAGTAGCTAATTTGGTCACAGTTTTGATACAATTAAGGTAGGTTTCCTTCTGAGTGTGGCCTTCGTAAAAACTGACAGGGTGAGGAAGCTAGCTGACTTTTACTGCTGGATTTGGACCCTCCATCTGGTTCACTGACCTCTTGATATATCGCTTGCCGATTCTAGGAGCCTTCAACAGGCTGCTGACCTTATATTCATGGAGCTCAGCATCCACCGCCTGTGGTCTTCCTGCTTCATCATCCTGCTTCCTGTTCACCAGCCCCTGCAGCTACAGGCATGAGGAGAAGCAGCCTTCAGTTCATGTCTGACCCATGGACTTGAACCAGACTGGATGCACCCACTTCTACAATTGTGTGGACCATTTTTTGATATCAATCACATACACATACAAGAGTTTGCTTCTCTAGAGCATGTTGGGCAGAGATGACAATTTTAAGAGTTAGTGTTCTCAGCCTCTAAAGCAGCAGTTCTCAACCTGTGGGTTGTGATCCCTTTGGGGGTCCAACGATGCTTTTATGGGGTCGCCCAATTCATAACAGTAGCAAAATTACAGTGATGAAGTAGTAATGAAAATAATTTTATGGTTGGGGGTCACCACACCATGAGGGCCTGTGTTAAAGGTTCACGGCATGAGGAAGGTTGAGAACCACTGCTCTAGAGAATATACTTTTGAGTATATACTAGGATTTCCTTTCCTCATCTCTGCATATCCATCTACTTCTGCCTCAAAGTTAAAATCAAGTGAAAGTTCTTCCACCAAAACATCTCCAGTTATCCCACTCTCAACTCTATCCCCACTAACTCGACCCACAGCCATCATCTCTGCCCAACATGAGAACTATCATTAGTGTCTCTGAACCTGAATAGCATTTTCTAGACCTCTCTGTAGCCTTTTTGAGAATACTATACCTGAGAGGACTTTTATATGAGAGTACTCTATCTGAGAGTATTCTTATGTGAGAATACTACATCTGAGTTTCCTTAAAAACAGTATGTTTTTTTTCCCCCCAACAATTTTATTGGCACATAATTTACATGTTATACAATGAATAGTTCAATCGTCCAATCAATGGGAATTGTACAATCAGCACCACATCTATCTTAGACCATTGAGGCTAGGATCTTTTCTGCATTTCCTCATAGGCCTACGTCAGTGCCTTTGCAATATTAAGTACTGAATAAACTTTGAGAGCAAATGACTAAAAGGCATCGGTACAGAAGATGTAGATGAAAGTAACAAAATGAGTGCTGTTAAGACTTAAGGACACTCAGAGCTCGTTCTTTAACAGACGGTTTCACATCACCCTAAAACTGAGGATTCAGTAGCATTCTTTAGGAATTTGCCCTTGGTCATGTGTTGAATCCTTCAATCGTGTGTTCATCTATTTTCTCACTCGCTACGGCCTACTATGTGCCAGGAACTCTGTGAAGGGGAAGGAATCGGTTATGAAACACCGGTCATTGCCATTTAGTGAACTCCATTGGAAAACACATTATGTAAAAGAGAATGACTACGTGTGGCAGATGCTTTGCTACACAATCTTACTGTGGCTTTCTGGGGACACTAAGAAAAGAGCAGTTAATTCTGAGAACCAGGGGGAAGAACTGGGAGAGGAGGTGGTTCTTGACCAGTGTTGTGTATTTTACATTTTTATCAACTACTTGGATTAGGAAATAAAATATGTCTATCCTGTCTACAGATAATGCAAAATTAGGAGAGCTGTCACTAATGACAAAGAGAACTAAAAAAAGTGTCCTTTGGACTTGTGATCCCTGCACTGAGCCTCCTGGATCCACAGGACAGAGACGATAACCCTGGAGAGGGTGAGACACTATAGAAGCAGTAACAGAGAAACTGAGGCAGTGTCATTGGCAAATACTACTACAAACCTATCGTTTAAATGATGTATCTTAAATATATGTACATCATTGTAAACTTTACCTTGTCTATAGAAGGGAGATTCGGAAAGTCTATGGAAAAATGGAATTTTCCCACGAACATTTGGAATCCCCTGGTAAATACATTTTGAATGTCATCACTTCTAGCTAGCAGGATTTGGGGTGACTTTTATTTTCTGTCTTGAACTTATGCTACTTGAATTCTTTTGGCAATGTACACCTGATTTTTAAAGTGCTAAATTACTTTTTAAGCCACAAAATCCTGGTCTACACAACAAAACAAACCAGCTGAAACAAATGAGGGATAAGCATGAAGCTCTGACTTCATATACTGGAAATAGAGCGCAGAAGGGACTGGGGGGTGGGGTAGGGGCAGATGGACAGTTCGCATAGACAAGACCTGGGGTTTTCATTCATTTGCACCCTCCATGTGTACAATCCATGGGTAAGGCCATTGCTAACCTCCTCGTGCAATAGTTAGCTCCATCAATTGACGCCACAGGGCTCTGAGACTGTACTGCCACTATGAGTGTTGCCCCTCAGCTCCAGGTCTGCCCTCAGTAAGAGACATTTACAATCAGCCAGAAGAGAAAGAGCAGAAACCCTTTCACAGAGACATCAATTATACAATTAACCCAGAGAGAGAAGATGGGAGGGGCATATGTCTAGTGTCTTTAAATAGTTTGTGAGTAAGATAGGGGCAGTGTGTGATCTGTTAAATGTAAAACTGATCATCTACTCTGTAAACCTTCATTCAAATTTACAATAAAACAAAGCAGTGCTATCTGAAATAGGCCATGATAATTCAATTCCCTGCCCCTGGTGCCCTGGTGACTGAATGGTTACACATAGTGGTTACACAAAGTCCGAAGTTCAAAACCACCAGCTTGCCTTGAAAGAGAGACACGAGGCTTTTTAGTCCCAGGAAAATTCACTGGGGCAGTTCTGTTCTATAGGATCAGTATGAGTCAGCAGTGACTTAATGGAAGTGAGTTTGGTTGTTTTTTTATGTCCTTTTTTGTTTGGGGAAGGGAGAGGTTTGACTTAAAAGGAACCCTGGTGGCAGAGTGGGTTACACGTTGGGCTGCTAACCACAAGGTCAGCAATTCAAAACCACCAGCTGCTCCACAGGGGAAAAGCAAGGCTTTCTACTTCCAGAAAGAGTTAAAATCTCAGAAACCCACAGGAGCAGTGCAATTCTGTCTGATAGGGTTGTCGTGTATCAGAATGTACTTGAAGTCAATAAGTTTGTTTTTGTTGAGGGATCAGTCTAAAGGCCATCAAAATTATCCACAGCAAGTCTCTCGGCCAGGGTGCTTTCATATGAACCACTGATGTCTGTCACGGTACCATACGTTTATTTTAACACAGTTACATAAGGGACTTCCCACAAGATGAGGCAGAAATTGGGACGGTCACAAATAACTGTAAAGTGATGCCAATGGCTCTCGGTTTCTTTCCCTGTGATAGATGGCTTCATTGAGTCAACCTGGCCAAGAGGAACATGTGAGATCAACCAGGTTGCAGTTTGATTGGAAGGCAAAAAGATAAATGGCTCTGCATGGCCCACTCCCCTCTCTTTTGCTCTCTGGTGAATGGACCAGGGTGCAGCTGCTTTAGCTAGTTCTCTGCCTTAACTTGTGGGCTACACTACCTGTGGGACAAGCCAACCCATGGATCATGTTGCTAGAGATTGAGGCTCCTTCGAGACCTGCTTCACCACACTGCTGGTGTGTACATCTCTTGAGCTTGAGACTGGTGGATCCTGTCACCTTGCATTGCTTGAGTTCGATATCCCATCTGGCCTGCTTTACTAAGCTCCTGAGCTGCTGACTGTGGTGACCCGCCTCTGCATGCATTGTCTGAGGGAAGACTCAGCTATCTGATTCCTTGACCTTGGACCTGGAAGCCCTCATGAGTTAAAAGATTTTGAGTCTATTAACTACTCCACAGAAATGAGTTGAACTGAGCCCTCTGTACTGCTGTGTGGATTAATGAGCTGTTATAAATCTTAAGTGTCCTGGTTTTGTTTCTCTAGAGAACCCTGCCTAACACACTCCCCCAAGTATAACTCTGGTTCTCCTGAACACCAAACACGAGCTTTATTTTTAAACCGTTAACACCACAGTTGTTAACAGATGCATGGCACACTTATATTCCTTTTATTCATCCACCCAATTCCATGACAAGGCTGTGCTGTCTCAGAAGGGAAAAGAAGAAAAAAGAGCCCTTGGTTTGAGTTCCTGGGCCTGGCACCTAATAGCTTGTGATTTTGGACAATTTGGTAGACTTCTCTGAGCCTCTTGTTTACAGAAGGATTACTTTGGTGGAGGGAAATTGATGACATTTATAACATGTATATAGGAGTCTTGGTGACATAGTGGAGCTGAGCTGCTAATGACCACGTTGAACTGCCAACCACAAGCTCAGCAGTGTAAAACCACCAGTCAAGCTATCAGGAGAGACTAGGCCTTGGAGAGGGGCATCACACTTTGTAAAGTGGGGGGGGGGGAAGCGGCGGAAAAGAAGGAGACCCTTGGCAAAATGGACTGACACAGTGGTTGCACAGTGGGCTCAAACATAAGAATATATGTGAGGATGGCACAGGACCAGACAGTGTTTCATTCTGTTGTACATAGCGTCAACGTTAGTCCGAGTTGACTAGAAAAACAAATCCAGAGACACTCTGTTGGATTATAGACAATAGAGATTATCCAATTTTCAACAGTGGTTTAATGGGGGTACAGAAAGAGGAAGATACTCCCAAGAGGTCCTAATACTTATTGAGTGGTTGCTTACAGTCAGTTGTGGAGCTGAACCCCGAAGTTCCAAAGAAGTCAAGCCCAAGGGACAGGCTTGGTGAGTGGGGTCAAACAGAGACTATGAATATTAAAGTTTGTGAAAAGTAGTGTAAACTTTCTAGGAGCCATCATGAAAACAAACACTCTCATCAAATGGTTTAGAACCTGCCTTCTAAAAATGCATCCTAAGAAAAGAATCCATGATATGACAGAAGGTAAGTACAAGGACATGCAAACGTGAAACTGAAAACTAGAGAGTGCATGAGAAAGCTGAGTTAGAGCCTTAGGAGTCCTGTTTTGCTTTGCTGACAAATGGCTTTTTCAAGCACTTTTAAGTGATTCGGTAGAGCAGATAATATTTTAAGACAAAGCATAGCATGATTCTGCTCAATTCTGAGTGTGCTATAGTAAATAAAATCATTAAAAATACTCTGAAAAAAGAAAGAATACAACAAAAAATACTCTTTGGGAGCTTATCTTTTTACTCAATAATACATTGAATGTTCTCACATTATTCTACACTAAAACAACAACAAAATCCACATGTTTTGAATGAGTCAGTAACAATGTGTAAGAGAAATGGGCTAGAGTAAAAATATGTGGAGAGGAGTTAGAATCAAACTCAGTAGCAGCAGAGAGACAGATACTTTTTTCTAATAGAGAGAATGCTTGTTAATGTGGTGGCATTTTAAAATATTCCCACCTTTATGCTTGTACTACTTTGAAATCTCTTATTCATATTTTGAAAAAGAAACATATACATGCACATACTCTCCCCTACAGTACACCAATTTTGGTCACAGAAAAGACTGCTTCTTTGAAAGAATGCTCTTGCCCAACTAGAAAGAAGCTATGGCCCAGCCAGCCTCAACCAACAGACCTGGGAATCACCAGCCCCTTTAGATGATTTCAGCCCGCAGACTTGGAGTCTTCCGGCTGAGGGCTTAGACATCAAGGAGCAGTCAAACTGTCCCTCCTCTAAAGCCTTGTCCTGTTTTCTAATGCCTGGAAACTGTGACGATAACAAGTGGTTGTTTATAAGAGACAGTACCATTTTGGCTAATTTCTTCTGAGCTGTACAGTAACTGAAAAAACCATAAATTAAAGCTGAAAATCATGGAAAAAATGATTTTTTTAAAAATAGAAAGACTGCTTTCATTCTATCTCTAACCCAGAAGTAGTCCAGGTATACTCATTTCTAGTCCTGTGCTCATTCTACTATAAGACTCAGCTTTCCTGCCTACTGTTACTTACTCATTACTGATGAAGTGCTTTGGGGTTTGAGGAGAAGTAAACCTAGCCATATGTAGGGAACTTTCAAGACTTATTACTGAAAGAGACTACAAAAAACTATTTGCAAACACCCCCCACCCCCAAAATTGCATAATGGTGCTCCAATAGTTGGTGACTACATATGTTGTAAATTATTACATTGATTATCCCATTCAGTAAAAGTAGCATGCTTTAAAATTGTTTTAAGATTGTAAAAACATAAAGGCTTTTCTTTAGCATATTATATAGTTCAAATATTCTTTCTCCATCTATAAAATTTTGAATTATTAGTTAAAAAAACCCTAAAAGAATGTAGAAATGATGACAAAATTAACAGTTAACATTGCATTCATGAAAACATACAGGCTTTTGTTTTTGCCTAATAACATGACCTAGCTTTTTGTATATACACTAATCGAAGCACATACAATTGTAGAATTCAAAGGAGTCTTAGAAGTCATCTCATCTAAACAACTCCAGTGTTGGTTTTGTGTGTTTGAAGACTTAGGGCCATCTTGTCATAGGACAGCTCATGGTATGGTCAATCAATTGCATAATATAGTCCACAAAGGTCACCTTTTGAATCTCAACGTGGTGATTAGTGTCTGGAATCTTAAACACTTGTGAGTGGCTCGACTTGTCCAGAACAAAAGAGAAAAAAAGAAACTAAAAACTCAGAAGAAAAAGGTCTACTCATCTAATAGAAATAATAGTCTACAGTGTATCACCCACTTTGGGAACCACACAAACCCCATCAACTACCCTGAGACTGAAGAAACTAGATGGTGCCTGACTGCCACTGCCAGTCATTCAAATTAGGGCCACAGTAAATGGGTCTTCACAGAATGGGAGAAAAACATGAAACAGAACTCATATTCCTTCCAAGTCCCGATTTCTTAGAGTGGTGAGACTGAAGGACTTCCCAAGATGATACTGTGATACCCTTTCCAGCCCCGGGGACACCGCAACGACCCAGAGGGTTGCAAAAGCAAAGCTCTACACTTTATGTTGGATGATGAGCTAGCGTGCAAAAGTTCTTCACCGCCAGGCAGGCACTGAGTACATTTTCTCTGAAAAAGGGATGGTAGACCAAATAAGTTTGGGAATCTATGCTTTAAACTTTGACCTGAAATGACCCCTTGAAGTCAACTTTTAGCTAAATAACAGTGTAGCTCATAAAATAAAGAATACCACCCATGAGAATGAGTTCCTTATTACCAAAAAGTCGTCTACCGCTGCCACTTAGTCAAATCTGACTCAGAGTGACCCTACAGGCGAGGGGAGAACTGCCCCCTTTGGGTTTCTGAGGCTGTAACACTTTATGGGGATAGACAGTCTCATCTTTCCTCAGTAGTCAACATCATCTCTAGGAGACTGAATTGTCAAACATTATGGGCAGACTCCTGACAACTGTTCAAAGTATACGAGATGAAGTCTTGCTATTCTTGCCTCTAAGGAATGTTCTGGCTGGACTTTTTTCAAGACAGTGTTCTTTTGGCAGTCCATGATACTTCTAATATTCTTGGCCAACAGCATAATTCAAATGCATCGACTCATCCTCGGTCTTTCTTATTCAATGTCGAACTTCCACATGTGCCCAAGGGAATTGAAAGCATGCCTTGGGTTAGGAACACCTTAAACCTCAGAGTCAAATCCTTGTTTTTCAACGTTTAAAAGAGCTCTGATACAGCAGATTTCCCCAATGCACTGCATCATTTAATTTCTTGACTGCTGCATCCACGAGCATTGTTGGTGGATCCTAGAAAGACAAAATCCAGATGGCTTTAATCTTTTCTCCATATATTGTGATGTTACCTCCTGGTTCATTTGTAAGGATTTTGGTCTTCTTTATAGTGAGTTGTAATCCATAAAGAGCAACCCTCGCTCTTTAGCAGCAAGAGCTTCAAGTCCTCCTCACTTTATATCATCTGCATATGTCAAGTGATTAATAAGTCATCCTCCAATTCTGCTGTTGCACTTTTCTTCATATAATCCAGATTCCTGGTGATTTGCTCAGCATCCAGATTGAATAAGTATGGTGAGAATAATATAAGCTTGACACATACCTTTCCTGATTAAAAACTATGCAGTATTCCTGTTCTCAAAACTGCCTCTTGATCCACGCACAAGTTCCACATTTACACCATGTGTTAATGTTCTGGATTCCCATTCTCTTGTTATCCAAAGTTTCTTAGGATCCACACAGTCGAATAACTTTGCATAATCAATGAAACACTAGTAAACATCTTTCTGATATTCTTTTCTGTCAGCTGAGATCCATTTGACATTAGCAATGATATTTGTTTCAAGTCCTCTTCTGAATCCAGCCTCAACCTCTGGCAACTCCCTGTCAATGTACTCCTGCATCTGTTGTTGGATGGAAGAATGTACTTGCATGTGACATCATTGATACTATTCTATGATTTGAGCATTCTATTACGTCACCTTTCTTTGCAATGAGTACAAATATGGATCCCTTCTAGTCAGTTAGCCAAGTAGTTGTCTTCCAAATTTCCTGGAATAGATGACTGAGTACTTACCGTGCTTCATCAGCTTGTGGAAAGTTTTCAATTGGCACTCTGTCCATTCTTGGAGGCCTGCGCTTTCTACTCCCATAAACAGTCTCGGAAACCCACATGGGGATTGCTATGAGTCAGCACTGATTTGGTGCCAGTGTGTTTTGTTTTGTTTTGGGTTAATACTTTCAGTGCCGCTTGGACTTCTTCCTTCCGTACCATCGGTTCTTAATTAATGTTACCTCTTGAAATGGTTTCATGTCAACCATTTGTGTAGAAAGTATTAAATGGGAGCCAAATGTGCTGTGTAAACTCTCACATCAAATACATAACCCCTTGGTGAAACCCACAGTTAGCAATCCCCCAATCTCAGGCACAGAGCTTCCAGGCAACATCCTCTGTGTGTCCCACTATTAACTAAAAATAGACAGTAAGTATAGAAATCGGAGATCGAAGTAACCAAAATAGATGCAAGCAACAATTTTAAAAAGCAACTTGGGCTCACAACAGGAAAAACAAAAAAAAATAACCCTCTTAAAAGGGGTGCAAAGGACCTGAATAGAGAACTTACAAAAGTTGACACCCAAATGGATAACAAGCGCATGCCATCTGGGAAATGCAAATCATAATAATGATGTGATATCATCTAACACCCACGACAGTAGCCCAATCTGAAAAAACTACAGAAAACAACAAATGCTGGAGAGGGTGTGGAGAGATTGGAACTCTAATACACTGTGGGGGCTGGGGGGGTGGGGCAGGTTATAACTATGTACAGCCTCTGTGGAAAGGGATATAGTAATTCCTAAATCAGTGACAACAGAAATACCACACGACCCAGCAATACCATTGCTGGGCATATACCCCAAACAAGAGACAGATCATGAGCAAATGTAAGCCGTCCCATGTTCACTGCAACACCATTCCCAATAGCAAGAAGTTGAGAACAGCCTGAATTCCTATCAGTAGAAGAATGGATTAAAACAAAACAAAACAAAACCCTCTGGTACATAGACACAATGGAATACTACACATCCCTAAAAACAGTGATGAAACCATGAAACACCTCATGACATGAAGAGATCTGGAAACCATTATGCTGAGTGAAGTTAGTCAAGCACAAAAGGACACATACCGTTTGAGCCCAATGTTGCAGGGATGAGCAACAGGATGCGAGCGGGCTCAGGCTGTGCAGTCTGCTGGTGAGGTTGGTCGGGCCGATCCGTAGAGAGCCTGACTGTCCGTGAACCATGCACCATCCCTCTCCATGTGTGCATACTGAAGACTGCTTTGGTTGAGGGCTCCTCGTGTCAGCTGGAATTAGAGTTTTAAGAGAAGGGGAGGGGAGGATGATGGCTCAGTGACTGTCCTGCAAAGGTGTGATGAAGTCCCCAGGACTGACAGATATCCATATCACAGTGATGTGGGGAGCGAGCAAACCCATCTTGGAAAAAACCAGTACATGTCTATTGGTAGAAAAAGGAGGAGGACCAACTTCCTAGAGGGGAAAAATGGCTAATAGTACTTTTAAGGGCCCTCAAGAGAGGAGTATGCATGGTACCATGCTCATAATAAGCCACATTGGTCCAAGCCTCTGTACACTCCCTGGGGATCCAGGCCATGTGCGGTAGAACACTAGGACATTTAACCCTGGATCTTCAAGGAGCACAACATGCTCCAAAGGCCATACCAGAGGGATGCAAAGTGGAATACCCACTAGATGAACTAGACTTTACCCCAAACACACCTGTAACCAGGGGACTTAAGACTGAAATTACATGGTGTGTGAAGAAGCAAAAGACAGCTATACCAAGACTATCGAACTCTAAGTAGGCAGACAAACACTGACTTATTTGCTGTATTAAGATCTGTAGTATTCTGACAGACCTGTGTCTGACATTGTCAGTGAATATTATTGTAAGTTTTGCCTAAACACCAACTTCCATTGTTTGTGCAATAGCATCCAGTCACGTAAGGATTTATTGTGTACAAGTGAATGATCCATGTATGGCAATATGTAGTTAGCCTACACTTGTTCAATCTCTCTTTCTCAACAGTGTTTTAAAATGAGTATCCTGGGTTAGCAACCACACTATGAACCAGCAGTTCTCAACCTGTGGGTCACGATCCCTTTGGGGGTTGAACAACCCTTTCACAAGGGTCACCTGATTCATAACAGTAACAAATTAGTTATGAAGTAGCAACAAATATAATTTTATGGTTGAGGATCACCACAACATGAAGAACTGAAGTAAAGGGTCATGGCATTAGGAAGGTTGAACACCACTGCTATAAACAGAGGGTCCTTATGCTCCAGGGAGATAATTGATAGGACTCTCTACCATAAATTAACAAGGATATCTCTAGGGTGAACCTGAAGCAGATTAAAAAAACAACAAAACATAGATTCAGGAATGAATTTTGGATCCACATTTAATCCTAGATTTAATCAAAGAACAATTAATTTTTACCACATAGCCTTGCTTGATACTTGCCCTCATGAAGGAAACACAAGGTATGGGTGTTATAGTAAAGTGTGGTGAAGAAATTAGATGGTACCTAGCTCTCAGACAGATTAGTGTCTGGAGTCTTGTTTTCAAACAGATAGTTATCTAAGTGAGGTCAACCAAAGCCACATGGTAGAAGCATACCAGCATTCTCAATCTAAGTATTGTAAATTAGATCATCCAAACCCAGAGGGAATAGTACTGTGAGATTCTGGTGTGCAGAAGGCTATGGATGATAGTGAAAGCCCAAAATAATTGTTCAGAATCTACACAGGGTATAAGCCGTCAGTGATTTCCCTCTAACCACAATTGAGGGATGGGAATAGCCTGGCTATCAGAGATGACTATAGTAGATTACAATGCTAAATCTGATTTGAATGGTTAAAACGTTGTCATCTGCTCTCCCTTTTGATATATGTTGTGCTTGATCTGGTTTTTAATATTCTCTGTGAGTTGGGTTTTTTTTTTCATATTGGGGTTTGTCTCTGTTGCATTGTCACTGTTGGTAGCCTTCTTGACTCTGTTATGTGTTTTTCTGGTATATGAAACCCAGGATAGGCGAATCTCAGCAGACAATGACTAGAGTAAGGGTTCCTGGGAGGTACATCAGGGGAGATGGGTAAGGGGGTGGGGTGGCATGAAAAGCAGGGGCGTGTGATACCGAGTTCAAGAAGGAAGAAAATGTTTTGAAACTGACGGTGGTGGCGATTGTACAACAGTTTGATATGATTGAACAATGAAATGCTATGATGTTTGAATTAGCGCCTAATAAAAAGGTTGGGGGGGGGGGGAATGAAACCAAGCGTGTAGAAGAAAATGACCTTACAGCCTTAGCATCCATAAGAGAGCAAGCTACTATGAAAGAGAGCCCCACCATCCTTTGCGGCCGTTCAAGATGTCGGCGCCCAGAACCTCTCAGAGGGGTTCCATGAAACGAGCAGGAGCAGCAGCAGCAGCAGCAGCGGTGATGCCGAGGTGCTATCGCGGTGCAGAGGCGGCGAAACCAGCCCGGGACTTGGAGCAGCGCCCAAGGGGTCGACAGAAGCCTGGTGCGGCTGTTGGAAATAACCAGTTGCCAGCACCCACGGGGGGGCCTGGGGTGGATGAGCACCAACAAGAGGGCGCCGAGCTTAGGCCGCCCTGGAACCCGAGCCCGCGTAGCTCCCCTGAACGGCTCCATGACCTGCTCAGACGTGGAGGAGCAGCCCCGAAAGGCCGAGGCAGTGAACGGCCGCCTCAGAGGACGATGGCTTCCGCCTCGTCTGCACGTCCACGCCAGGCCGCCCTGGGCCGGAAGTGCCCTCCTGAGCCGGAAGTGTCGCCCTGGACCGGAAGTGCCCCTGAGCCGGAAGTGCCGCCCAGCCCTGCTGGCAGCGAGGAAGGCGGTGAGGAGTGTAGAGGTACCCGGAGGTTGCCGGGTCGGCCTGCGACGTCCTCCAGGCCTCGGCCATCCACAGCCCTGGCGCCATGGCGGAGAAAGAGGCCCACTCGGGGAGCAAGCACGCCAAGGAGGGACCCGGGCTGACTGGCCACGGTCACCACAGGCACGGCCTCGGACCACAAGCCAAAGGCCACCAAGCGCAGCGGAGCCAGGCAGCACTTGGGACGCCAAAGAAGGACAAGGCAAAACTTCATGAGGCTGGCCAGCCGGGCCCAAATGGCCTCACCAGCCCTGCGGACCAGCGCGCCCGCTGCAGACGTGATGTTTCCAAGCCCCGGCCTCACTGAAAGTTCCAGGCCTTGCTCGACTGGCAGGTCCAACTCCCCCCAGGAAACCCCGACCCTAATTGGAGGATGGAGTGGTTGCTGGGTCAGCAACTTAAACATGGCCTGCCCTCTCTGCTCCCACTGAGGACTGGGGCAGACCTGCAGCAGCAAACATTCTGTGGGTTCAGGAAGAGGGAGCCTGCAGATAATAAAACGGATGGTCAGGTGGTCCAGCTTCCATCTCCCTGGGGCTGGATGGCTGATCCCTTTTGCTCTTCGGCCCCAGTGTGAGAACCCTTGCACGACACTGAAGCCCAAAATAGAGCCCTCCCCTCTGTCTCAATGTAACTGAGCCCCCCTCTGTCTCAATGTAACTGAGCCCCCACTGGTTTTCCAGATTTTTCTTACTCCACATCTGTGAATAGACCCCAGAGCTGCATCCTGTCTCTGAGCCAGTCACATGGAAAATCAATTGTTGTGGACCCCAACAAGGAGATCCTATGAGTATGCCTTACATATGTGGGGACCTCCGCGTCAGCCCTATACCTCAGAGCTGCAGTAGGTCAGGAGGCGGAGTGCCTCTGTGGACTGGTTTCAGAACAGGAGTTTTCCGAAAGAAGCAGAAATTTCCATTGCAAGGAAAAATTGCAGCTCAGCAAGAAACCTAGAGATGGAAGTGGGGCGGGGCTTACGGGTAGGGGGATAGACACCAGGCCCTTAACTCTCCTCAGTCCCCAGCCCCAACCCTGATACTGAACAAACCAGAAGCTCACCTTACACTTCTTGTTTGCTTTATTGCTCAGTGTTAAATTTAAAAGAAAAAGAGAAGAAAATAAAATTCAGAGAGCAAAACAGTTTTACCAAATCAAAATCGTTTGTATGGTAGAAACATAAAACCAAATTAAAGATAAGAGGAAATGATTATTTAAAAAACAAACAAAATACAATAAAAAGATAAAGACATAAAACATAAGGGGGAAATTAGAAAATCTATCAGGGAATTCCAATATTCAAACAAGCCCTCTGTCATCAAATTGATTGTCATAGTGACGCCATAGGACACAGTTGAACTGCCCCCATCAGCTTTGGAAGATTCTCTGTGGAGGCAAACAGCTTCATCTTCCCCTGGAAGCTCTGTGAGTGGGTTTGAACTGCCATGGACCTTTTAGTCAGCAGACTAGTGTTTTAACCATAGCCCTAGCTATGCCTCCTTATTAAAATCACAAGGCATTCAAAAAATAGAGAAGAGCCAAGAAAAAAGGGGCAGTAGATAACCAAAGAAACAATTCAAGAAAACTTCTCAGCGATAAGATTGTGCAGATTTCCAGGGAACCAATAGAGAGGTCTGGAGGGCTGGCCCCAATCCCAATTATGTGGACACCCTACCCCAATCCCACCCAGAAGAATGCATGTCAGAATACAAGCACTGAAGCTATAGCCTGCGGAGAGGGGCACGTCTGATTAGAGCACACAGGAGAAACGAGGGATGGAGAGAGGGAACACATCCTGGCCCAACAAGCCCCCAGGACAATATTCCTGCTCAGAGCAGACAATGCACAGAGAGGACCATAGGGCTGGCCCCACCACAAGACACGATGCCCTTCACTGAACCAGAGTACTATGGGGGACAACAATGGAGACACAGTGTGGGAATTGTGCCCAATCTGACCCCATCACACTGGGCCAAACACTAAGGGCATGCAATAGAGCAGCAATGGAAGCAAAGGGATGAAATCTAGGGAATACCAAAAATAGACTTTGGAAACAAAGTGTGGCACCCCATCAGACATGACTAGAAAACACTCATAAAGGCCAACAAACAAACCTTGAGTTTTTTATAGATTTTTCCATTTTTGTCCGTGGCTTTCTTTTTGTTGTTATTTGGTTTTGGTTTTTTTGTTGTTGTTATTATTTTGTTAGTTTTGATTTCCTTTGTTGTTTGGCTTTGTCTGGTTTTTGCACTTATTAATGTCTCTGCATGTCTAGCTAGATAAGATAGGTGGGATAAACAATTAGGCAAAGAAAAATAATGGGAAGATGGTCCCGGAGGGATACCGGAGAAGGGAAGGTGGAAGAAAGGAAGGGATGCAGAGGCGGGGTGATGGGGAGAACCAACCCAGGGACAAGGGAACAACAAGTGAACTAAAGTCAATCGGGGAAAGGGCATAGGATGTCTAATGGGGTTTAATCATGGACAATGTAGCAGTGAGCAATTACTAAACCCAAATGAAAGCTGAACATAATGGTAGGACAAGAGGGAAGTAAAAGAAAATAGAGGAAAGAACCAGGAGGCAAAGGAGATTTATAGAGGTCTAAATAAAGGCATGTAAATATGTAAATATATTTATATATAATGAGGGGTGTATATATATATATATATATCTTAAGAATTAAGGTTGAATATGGACATTGGGCCTCTACTCAAGTACTCCCTTAATGCAAGAACATTTTGTTCTAATAATCCAGCATTCTGTGATGCTCATCTTCCCAACACAATCGCTGAAGACAAAATGGGTGCATAAGCAAGTGTGGTGAAGAAAGCTGATGGTGCCTGGCTATCAAAAGATAGAGCATCTAGGGTTTTAAAGACTTGTAGATAAACAAGCATCCATCTATGTAAGCAACAAAGCCCACATGGAAGAAGCACACCAGCTTGTGTGATCATGAGGTGCTGATATCAGGCATGGTATCAGGCATGTAAGACCCAAAACAAAACCATATGCAATGGGGAGGGGGAGGACATGGAGTGGAGACCCAAAGCCCATCTGTAGACAATTGGACATCCTCTCACAGAAGGGTTACAAGGAAGAGATGAGCCAGTGAAGGTGCGATGAAACACACAACTTTCCTCTAGTTCTTTTTTAAAAAAATCATTTTATTGGGGGCTCATACAACTCTTATCACAATCCATACATATATCCATTGTGTCAAACACAATTTTCCTCTAGCTCTTTAATGCTTCCTTCCCCCCACTATCATGACCTCAATTCTGCCTTACAAATTGCATTAGACCAGAACATGCACACTGCTACAGATAAGAGCCCACAACACAAGGAATCCAGGATAGGTAAACAAAGCCCTCCAGGCCAACAGTGAGAATAGACATACCAGGAGGATAAGGGGAAGGTGGGGGGAGAAAGGTGGAATCAATCACAAGGATCTATATATAACCCCCTCCCAGGGGGACAAACAACAGAAAAGTGGGTGAAGGGTGACAGAGGATGATGTAAGATATGGAAATAATAATCTATAACTTATCAAGATTTCATGAGGGAGGTTAAGTGGGGGAGGGGAAAAATGAGGAGCTGATATCAAGGGCTGAATAGAAAGAAAATGCTTTGAAAATGATGATGGCAGCATATGTACAAATGGACTCGACACAATGGATGAATGTATGGATTGTGATAAGAGATGTAAAACCCCCCAATAAAAGTATTTAATAAAAACAAAATGTTGAGAATGATGAGGGCAATGAATAAACAAATGTGCTTGACACAACTGATGTATGTATGGATTATGGTAAGAGTTGTATGAGCCCCCAATAAAATGATTTTTAAAAAAAGACTGTCCAGATTGAAAGGGCATCCAAGTATGCAGGGCAATGGATGAATATGGATCCATTTCCAGGACCCCAGCCAACACTGGGAATAAGGAACAAAATGCTTCCAGACAGAAGAAGCCATTCCTACAAAATAAATCAATTGTAAAGATTGCCAAATGCCTTCACCACTTTGAAGGAGCCTAATTTCCAAGCTAGAATTTTGAACTGTCAGTTATGCCTGAGAGAAGTATAAAGACATTTCTAGGTATATGAGGGCCCCATCTTGCCTCTCATTCACCCTTTCTTATGCAGCTAATGGAGGAGAAGTTTCACATACAAGGAGTAAGCCCAGAGAAACTACAACAATGGGGTGGAATGAGAAGAAAAGGTGCCAGGTTCACATTTTATGTGGTAGAAAGTCCATGTGAAAATGGAAAATCAATAAGTAACTGGCATAAGCGTGTTATTAGAAATCTTGAGATGTTATGAAAAAATTGTCTAGAAGAGTGAGAACGAATTGCCAGGGAATGGGAAAGCGGAGGTGGAGATGGATATTTTCACTACCAGTTTTGCAGAACTATTTGACTCTAAACCAGAGATTCTCAACCTTCCTACCTAATGCTTTAATACAGTTCCTCATGTTGTGGTGACCCCAACCAAAACATTATTTTCGTTGCTACTGTTATGAATCGTAATGTAAATATCTGATATTCAGGATGTATTTTCATTGTTACAAATTGAACATCTTTAAAGCATAGTGATTAATCACAAAACAATATGTAATTTCATACTGTGAAATATTTATTTCTAATTACAAATAAATGAAATTTTGTCTTGAAGCATGGTGTAGCATGGGTAACAGTCTTACTATAACAAAAGTAAACTACATTACTACATTTTGTGACAGTGTGCATAAAAAGCCAATGTCAGTGCAAGGTTGAGATAGCTTCTTTCCCACCAGATCAGCATGTTGGCGGACCCGCCTGGAGACCGATAGAGGAGCCGTGTCTCCGTCCCTAAGACTATTGGAAATATGTTTTCCGATGGCCTTAGGCGACCCCTATGAAAGGGTCATTTGACCCACATATTGAGAACCGCTGCTTTACACCATGTACAGATCGCTTCTTGGCCTTTTTGCTAAGATCAAGTATAAACCCTGTGTATATAAATGTTGATGAAAAATTTAAATACATTTAAAAATTGAGATGGGAAGCACTCACTGATGGCATTCATATACGGAGCTATGATGGTGTGCAAAGTACGGGTGGCTCAGTGGTAACATACTCCATGGATAGCCAAAGGTCTGCGGTTCAAATCTATCAGTTGCTCTGCAGGAGAACAAACAGCAGTCTGCTTCTGTAAAGATTAAATTAAATTCACTGTCAGGGAGTCGATTCAGACTCATAGCGACCTGATAGGATGGGCTAGGACTGGCCCTGTGGGTTTCTGAGGCTGTCACTCAACACAGGATCAGAAAGCCTCATCTTTCTTCCTCTGGGCAGCTGGTGTTTTCAAACTGCTGACCTTGCAGTTAGTAACACCACATCACCCACGTGCAGTGGTTGGGTTGCTAGCTCCAAGCTGTACCATCAGTGATTCAACTCACCAGCTGCTCCTGCCTCTGGGGAAACAGGAGGCTGTCTGCTCCCGTCAAGATTTACATACAGCCTCTGCCAATAGAGTTGTTAGGAGTTGAAATCTACTTGTTTTTAGATTTCAGTCAGTGCACGCTTGAAACCCCCTCAAGTGCCTAAGAGCAGTGCAAGTGTAGCTCCTTTTATTGCCCCTCACTTCGCTGCCCTTTGTAGCTCCCCTTTTTGTTTTTTCACTTTTACAAATTTAGGACTTGTGGCAACACTGCCTCAAGCAAGGTTATCAGTGCCACCCCCGCCAGCATATGCTCACGGGGTGTCTCTGTGTCACCTTCTGGTCATTCTAACAATCCGTTAAACTCAACAAGCTACGCTGTAGTCTAAACATCACTCTTATAAGCACGGGGAAACCGTGACATTCTGGTGATCCCATGTATTGTGCTAGTCCAAGGGTACCAGGCAGAACGCCCCTCTCATGGTGCCTCTGGGTGGAGCAAGGGCCTCACACACTGGCTGCTAATTCAATCCCCAGAGGGGCCTCAGAAGAAAATTCAGCTGGTGGAAAATCCTATAGATCCCCTATGGGGTCACATTGGGCTGGGGTCATCTTGAGCCAGAGTCAACTCAAAGGCCACTGGTTTTGGTCCTTCTTTTGCGTCACACCAAGACACCCTGTGTGGTCTTTCTGTGGAGGACACAGTATTTTGTGGTGGTTTGCATGAATGTGTACAGAGCACATTAGTTCTCCATTGAAGAACTGATACGCATTTAGGTTCATGGCCTTCCCTGAGCACCTCTTCACATGCGATGCTCTTCCCTCTGCTCCCCTCCCCCCCAACCGTTCCCTATGTCCATTGGCCGGCTGTCGTTCACGCCCCTTCCTGTCCCCAGTGCTTTGTTCCTGCCCTTTGATCTCCAGGTGCGAATTGTACAGAGCGGCTCCTTCAGCACAGACGCTATTGTTTCCTTTATGGTTCTGTGTGTTGTTTGGCTAAAACATAATCCCCAGGAGAGAGTTCCCTTTCTGGTTTGAAGGGCAGCTAAGGGTCACTGTCTCAGGGGTTCCCTCAGTCTCTTATCCAACTGGTGGTTTGTATTATTTTGAATGTTGTTCTGCCTCTTCTCCAACTCTCTCTAGGATATTCTATTTCAGAGTTTGCCAACGTAGGCCAGCGGTACTGCTCCCTGGGGGCACTGGACCGATCCAAGGGGCTGCAAAAGCAGATGCTTTCCATGTATTCTAGATTGTGGGCCCCAGTGCAAGAGTGTTTAATTGCCAGGGGGACACTGGGTAAATGTGTTTGTTTGTTTTTCTGAAAAGGGTGCAGTAGGCCAAATAAGTTTGGGACCCGTGTTCTATGTTTCTTGCAGTCAGAGCGAACAGTAGTGGTGGCTGTTGTTGTTAGGTGCCATCAAGTGGGTTTTGTCCTCACAGTTGTTCTGATATTTGCGCCCATTGCTGCAGCCACTGTGTCAATCCTTCATACCGTGGGCCTTCCTCTCTCTTCACTGCTCCTCTACTTGACCAGGCATGATGTCCTTCTCCAGGGATTGGTCTCACTTATTAAGTCCAAAGTAAGGGAGGCAAAGTCATTGCCTCTAAGGAGCATTCTGGCTGTACTTCTTCCAAGACGGATTTGTTTGTTCTTTTGGCTGTCCATGGTAATTTCAATATTCTTTGCCAGCACCATAATTCAAACGCGTCTACTCTTCTTTGGTCTTCTTGATTCAATGTCCAATTTTCACATGCATCTGAGGTGTGTGAAAATACCGTGGCTTGGGTCAGGCACTCCTTAGTCCTCAAAGTAACATAATGGTAACACAGTAGTAGCTAGACACAGCTGTTCTTCTGGTCTCCCGCTCGTGGAGGCTGTGGTTATGTGTACGCGGTGTTTCCTTGCAGAGGGCGAGTCCCTGTACTTGCAAGTGGCGGTAGCAGGATAGACAGATGATGCAAGTAGATCCTTTTAAAGCTACTTAGAACCCCCGAATCTGTTTTTCATAGCACGGAAGAGATTCTTTTGAAAAACCCCGACCTGAAGGATGCAATGTAATAAATAGGTTTCTTGGGATATTGGCCACAAAGGCACTCCCAAATATCTGAATATCATCTTGTTGGACAATTATTTTTTTTAATGTTAATGGGGTTTCTATTGAACACACGCCTCTTGCTGCCAGCATATTGGATACAAAGCTGCTTTTTAAAAACTCTGCTAAAGAAATCCACCACTAGCCTATCAGTTTGTCATACCGTTTACCATGGGCTGCCAAAAGAATAAACAAATCTGTCTCGGAAGACGCAGCCAGGGTGCTCCTTACAGACAAGGATGGCGAGACTTCATCTCATGGACTTTGGACGTGTTATCAGGGGAAACCAGTCCCTGGAGAAGAACAGCAGGCTTGGTAAAGTATAGGGGCAGCGGGGGGTGGGGGTGGGGTGGTGGAGGAAAGCCATCAAAGAAATGATTAACACCGTGGTGGCAACAATGGGCTCAAACGTAACAAGGATTTTGAGAATGACTCAGGAGCCGGGAGGGTTTGGCTCTGTTGCACATGGGGGTGCTGTGCATCAGGATGGACTCAACAGCGCCTCACGTAGCAATAACCAATTCAGATGAACTGGGTCTGAAGTCAGTGTCCTGGTCAGAGAGAAGAATCAGCCACCAGCTGTAAGAGTAGCTCTCAGGCCACCGAATAACTGCTCTTTCCGTTTAACTATAAAATAATCTAACAGGGATCCTATAACAAAGTCTTATTTTATACTCTTTAGCCCTGGAATTTCTTTCCCCTGAGACAACCAGTAATATTATACTATACGCGTTGAAGAGGATGACTAATAGCCTGGAATTTAGGAACAATTCCGTGACTGTTTATGGAGTGAAGCTGGAAGTCCGGTTATGTTGCAACCAGACTTCATCCTCAACTGCGCACGGTGAACAAAACAGCAGACCCCAACTACGATGGGAGCTGTAATAGCTCCTCTGCCCTTGCACGTTGCTTAATCTTCACTTCAGACTTTAAATTGGGTCCAGAAATTTGCTGAGTAAAAAGTTTCAAGATATTTGGCGGGCATATTAGTCAGTAGGTTCAGTAGCTTTAGTCCAGTTCACGTTTTAAAGGTGGGTTAGAGAAGACTTTGAATTCGTCTAAGCAATGTGTGTTTACATACTATCTTACACAAGAACTGGTGTACCATATAAAATGGGGTCTGGTGGCACAATGGCTAAGTGTCCACTTATTAACTGTAAGGTCAGCCGATTGAACCTACTCCATGCCGCCACTGGAGAAAGACCTTATAGATTACAACCCAGGAAACTGATGAGGCGGTCCTATTCTGTGACACGCAGTCACCGTGTGTGGAAACCTACCACCACCCACCACCACACCAAGTGAGCCGAGACAGCTGTTATATGCATAAAAGAGAAGCCAATCCCAATTCTACCTTACAAATCCAGCTGGACCGGAGGATGTACACTGGTACAGGTAGGAACTGGAAACACAGGGAATCCAGGACAGATGATCCCCTCAGGACCATAGCTGAGAGTGGCCGTACCGTGGAGGGAATGTGAGGGAGAAAGGTAGAACAGACTACAAGGATCTACATATAATCTCCTCCCTGGGAGATGGACAACGGAGAAGTGGGTGAAGGGAGACATCGGATAGTGTAAGATATGACAAAATAATAATAATTTATAAATTATCAAGGGTTCATGGGGAGGGGAAAGCAGGGAGGGAGGGGGAAAATGAGGAATTAATACCAAAGGCTCAAGTAGAAAGCAAATGTTTTGAGAATGATGAGGGAAACAAATGTACAAAAGTGTTTGACACAATGGATGGATGTATAGATTGTGATAAGAGTTGTATGAGCCCCTAATAAAATGATTTTTAAAAAATAAAGATACCATTTTATTTATTAAGTGGCAGTGTACTCCAAAGAGAACCAATGCCAGATGATCAGATACCAAATCTGGGCATGATCCTCACTCTACCCCCTCACTCATTTCTAAGATGGCATGCTAACCAAACCAGCTCACTGCCATTGAATAGCTGGCTGTTCACAGTGACCCCACAGGACACGGCAGAACACCCCCTGTGTGTTTCTGAGACTATAGCTCTTTATAAGAGCAGAAAGCCTCATCATTCTCCCAAAGAGTGGCTGGTTGTTTTGAACTGCTAACCTTGTGGTTTGCAGCTCAGCATGTATCTCACTAAGCTGCCATCAGGGCTTCCTAAAATGCCATGTCATGAAACTAAACTGACATCAGTCTCCAGAAAAGCAAAGTGTAAGACCCCATAAAAATATTTACAAACACTGGTATGGTGGTGATGCATGGGACTGCCAACTGGAAGGTCAGTAATTTGAAGCCACCAGCTGATTTGCAGGTAAAAAGCAGGACTTTCTACTCCCATAAAGAATAACAGTCTCAGAAACTCACAGGAGCAGCTCTACCCTGCCCTACAGGGTCACCATGAGTCAGCATCCACTTGATAGCAGGGAGTTTGAGTTTGAGCTTTTGAACAAATGAAATGTGGCTGTCCATCGTAGAGCTGATGTGCATACCACAATACAATGCTGCCCTGTCCGATGCCATCTTCATGAGTGCTGGCATGTTGGGGGCCATTGTCCCAACTACGGAACCAGCCATCTCATGGAGGGCTTCCCTTGCTTTCACTGACTTGTTCTCAAATGTGGTTTTCTTTTCTAGTGATTGGTCTTTCCTGGCCAATCCAAAATAAGTAAGGTGAAGTCTCACCTTCCTCACCTCTCTGGAGTATGCTGGCTGTGTTTCCTGAGATTAATTGTCCCATTCTTCTAACCAAGCTCAAAAGCAAACTCACTGCCACCGAGTTGATTCCAACTCAGAGTGACCCTAAAGAATAGGATAGAACCGTCTCTGTGGGTTTCTGGGACTGAAATTCTTTACGGGAGTAGAAAACCTCCTCTTTCTTCCACAGAGTGGCTGGTAGTTTTGAACTGCCGACCTTGCAGTTAGCAGCTCAACGCATACCAAGGTTCCTCATTCTTCTGACAGTCTATGATACATTCACAGTCTTCACCAATACCACGGATCTAATGTGCTCGGTTGTCTTCTGTCTTCATTTTCCACTGGGCAGCTTTTGAATTAATATTAACCAAAATACCAAACTCACTGCTGTCATCAACTTTGACTGATAGTGACCCTATAGGACAGGCTAGAACTGTCCCTGTGGGTTCCAAGACTCTAGTTCTTTATAGGAGTGGAAATCGTTCTCTCTTGGCGCAGATGGTGCTTTTAAACTGGCAACCTTGTAGTTAACAGCCAAATGCATAACCACTACGCCACCAGGAATCCTGCTGAATGAATATTAGGCAACTGAAAAGACCAGGACTTGGGGCCAGGCTCCCTTAACCTGGCAAAGGAACAAGTAAGGGGTTAGCCTTCGTCGCAGGAGCTCATGTAAACACTGGGAGGAAGGTTAGACTGGCCATTTCGGCCTTATGCCATCTTCTTGTTGAATTTTAAGACTGTTTCCATAATATCCTTCTTTCAAAGAGATAATTTGGGAAATTTAAAATACTGTATGTCCACTTGAGGGGGCTTTGGAAAGTTGGTGGGAAAATTCCATGATCTTGTTATTCCATTTCCCCACGAACTTTTTACAGCCCCTCAGTGAGGAGATCCTGGATTTGATGGACCCAAAGCCAGAGACTAGAATTCTGAAAGTTGAACATCCAGGCAACGTAAACACTCAGCTGATGTGTTCAGTGTAGAGGCGCAGCAATTTGTACAGATGATTATCAACTCAGCTGAAGTTCAACCCCAGGGGATGTCTGGCCATCCTAGCACCTTATCACGAGCTCCAACTGCGCTCGGAAGTCCAAATGATATCTCTTCCAAGAATCATAGTTTGGTTTGCCAAAAAGGAAAACTTGGTTCAACACACCTAGATTTTTACGCTCGCTTTGTTTTTAGAATTTTCCAACAGATGGTGGAAATGAGTGAATTTGTTTGCCTAGAAAATTTACCCAACTACGGTGGCTTGAGGCTGCCACGGTCTCCTCTTGGTTAGAAGCAACAACTCGTCTCCTCTATGTTCTGTCACCAGATGACAAGGTAGCAGAGCGTGTCTGTTTCTCCTGAGACAGCCTATTCTATGTCATTATCTTCTAACGACAACAGGAAACATGAAAGTTGTTGTTTCTCGATGCCTCTGATCTTCTGGGAAGTTCTAGGAAACTCAACAGGTTGTACATTTCTTCTAAAAATACTTCAGATACTTTTTCAAGAGTCTTTCCTGGAAATGTGTAGTGACATTTCTGTAAGTGAAAATGGAAGTCTAGGTTCGTAACTGACACAGTTCAGGACCAATTAGCACAGCAGCCACTGTGGAGGTTTCAGATTTTTAAGGTTTTGATGTACAGGGGGCCCTTTTTATGACTTGGGAGGGGCGATTTTTATTATCGAAGCAAGATAAACATTATGGAAACTAAAAAGAGAAAGAAGAATAAAAATGCCCCCAAAGGAATGTTCTTATAGTTTACCGCCCCATAACAATTTTGTCATGTGGTAAATTTTTGTAAATTTTTCCCCATGTAATCTTATATAGTTGTGATTATATGATGATAAAGGTATGTGTTGTTTTTTGACATTTATCAGCTAGAAAATGAATTATTTATGTTAACTGAGCTATTTTAAAATCAATTTCTATAAAGTGTTTTCTGATAATAAAAGAAATAAAAATTTTAAAGATGGGTTAGTAGTAGAGGGAAAAAAATTTAATTGCCCATAATGCAACAATTCAAAGTGACCTTGGGTGCCAACAAGTTGATTCTACTCATTGTGACCCGATAGGTCAGAGTAGAATTGCTCCATAGGATTTCCAAGGTGGTAATTGGAGGGAACTTCAAAAATGTCATGGAAAATGCCGGTGTCTTTCCACTGTGTTTTTCCTGTGAACTTTTTGAAGCACCCTGGCATCTATGGAAGCAGTCTCTCAGCTCTCCTCCTTTGGCACCACGGGGTAGGTTGGAACCACCAACTTTTCGTCAGCAACCAAATGCTTAAGCGTTTGCTTTATGTCTCATTTAACACGGCTCAGATAACACTTCTTTATATCATGGGTTTTGTCCTACTTGTGTATTTTCGTAATTTCCCGTATGATTAGAAAAACTTTCGTTAAACCTGTTTATAATGTCTGCATAGTATCATATGAATATATGATTTGTTTAACAATTCCTCTCTTCAGGCAAATCTTTCCTAGTAGTGTAACTTTCATTAAATGACCCAGGAGCCTTACCTTTCATATGAATTTCTGCTAAATAATGATAGCTTAAGAGATGCATCCCCCCCAACTATCATGATCCGAATTCTACCTTGCAAGTCTGGATAGAGCAGAGGATGTACACTGGTGCAGATAGGAGCTGGAGGCACAGGGAATCAGGGCGGATGATACCTTCAGGACCAGGGGTGTGAGGGGTGATACTGAGGGTGAGTAGGTTGGAAAGAGGGAACTGACTACAAGGATCTACATGTGACCTCCTCCCTGGGGGACGGACAACAGAAAAGGGGGTGAAGGGAGATGTTGGACAGGGCAAAATATGACAAAACAATAATTTATAAATTATCAATGGCTCATAAGGGAGGGGGAGCAGGGCGGGAGGGGGAAATAAAAGAGGACCTGATGCAAAGGGCTTAAGTGGAGAGCAAATGCTTTGAAAATGATGAGGGCAAAGAATGTACAGATGTGCTTTACACAATTGATGTATGGATGGATTGTGATCAGAGTGTGAGTCCCTAATAAAATGTTAAAAAAAAAAGAGATGCATCAATAAGCTATGAAAGAAAAATGAGTCATTACAAATAGGAAGGCAAGCTATAGCCATTCATAAAATATTTATTAAATGCCTACTGTGCACAGGTACTGTGCCAGGCTTTAAATATGATAGGCTATGTGTACATTTCCTCACTTTCCCCAAAGAGGATTTGAGCTGGTTTATAGACATTCACAGGATACAGGACAAAGCAAACAGGTATTTATAATGGGCCACAAATTTGATTTTGAGCATCCAGCGGTCACAGCAAATTTATTACATAGTTCACGGGTCCCTTAGGAAACCAAGTGCAGCTCATATTCAGGCCAGAGAGAAATCTTCATCAAGAGGCACAAGGTGAGTATATGATACTGTGGATCACACTTGAGCCTATGAAGCAAGCGATCTGGGTTCTAGTTTTCCATTTGCTACAACAGTGGAAACCGGTTAAGCCCCTAACCAGTCTTAAGGCATCTGTTTCCTTCATTTACTGGTCCTGTTTAAGTACCCACTGGAAGCCTATTGGTGTGATGTAGTGGTCTGATAGGAACCGGCGGCACCTCTGCGATTGCGGCTTGTAGATATCCTCTGAAACCCGTAATGGAAGCCGCCCCTGGGACCAGCGTTTAGCTCAACGATAGGCAGGCCAATAGCATGGACTGTGCTTCTCTGAACAATCAGACCTTGGAGACCAAGGGCCAGAAGGCAGGAAGGGGCAGGGAAGAAGGAGATAGGGAAATGGCGACCCCAGGGAGGAAGGAGGAAGACTGCTATTACATTGAGGGATTGCAACAAATGTCACAAAGCAAAACAAAATAATAAATGCATTGTGGATTGGAAAATTCATGTGCTCTGTAAACCGTCACCTGAATCACAATAAAATGTTATAATAATAACAGTGATAAAAAACAAAGTTGTCAGTTTAAGGACTAAGGTGCACCTCACCTAAGCCCTCCCCAGGATAAGGACCAGGAGATTTTTTTTTTCCAGTGAAGACAATAGCCAAGAAAACCCAGTAGGGCAGTTCTGTTCTGTAACACGGGGGGGTCACTGTGAGTCATATCTGACTCTATGGCACTTAGCATGCCAAGCACTAGTATTACAAAACACAGATTCTGGTAAAGATGCAAGTGCTGGAGCTGCTCATTTGAATACACCACAGAAGAGTTAGAATGAGCAAGGGACTGTCCCATCTAACACCTGGTGGCTTTTAGGTTAATCCAGACACCAAATGCCTCTGTCTGTAAAATTCCATTATGTTTACTAAAATCACGATCCTAAACTAAGAAATATTAAATGTTTTAATAGGATCAGCTTTAATAGGCTTCCAATGTAAGAGGATCAAGCAGGAAAGAGTGATCATTTTCTTATATGACCTTGCTTTTCCTAACTAATATGCTGCCCACGGTCTGAGCTAACCACAGCGGCTGGTCCGAGGATCGACCTGTGGCCTGGCATGGCACCAGGAGCCTTTTCTCCTCTGTCGAGTTGCTGCTCGCGCCAGAAGTCCCTTGGAGAAGCTGCTCTGAGGGAGGCCCCAGCATGGTCAGTGACGCTGGTGTGCATTCCTCTCTTGGCTGTCTCTGAGACACAACTGGTGAACTAGTCATTCAATTCTGATCACTGTCCTAGTATACTTTCAACAAATCCCCTTCCTCGCTTTTTATTTATCTGTTTGTTTCATCTGCTTGGGGTTGCATTTCGGTCATTTGAAACCTAGTGTGTGCCAATTCATTTAATAGATTATAAAATCCTCATAGCATCCCCAAAATTCTTACTGTCATTGAGTCAAGTTCGTAGTAACATTACAGGACCCGAGTAGAATTACCCTTTGGGTTTCCAAGAGTAAATATTGACAGGAATAGATAGATTCATCTTTCCCCCACGGAAAAGCTGGTGGATTCGAACCTCTGACTTTGTGGTGAGCAGCTCAATGCGTTACCCACCGTTCCACCTTATAGCACAGATCTGTAAAATGTTACCCTCTGCATCGGCTCAAACAGTTCCTGGATGGCATAAATAATTAAGTGCTTGGTTACTAACTGGAAAGTTGGTGGTTAGGAAAGTTTGGCCATGAAAACTCACTCGGAGGCACCTCAGAAAAAAGGTCTGGCAATCTACTTCCAAAACATCGCAGTCCTTAAAAACCCTACAGAACAGTTCTGCTCCGACACACGTGGAGAAGCCAAGAGCCAGAATTAACTCAAAGGCCCCAGTTTGGTTTGGAATTTCTATCTGGTATACCCTGTATTGTATCTGATCCTTCTCCTTAACTTAAGGAACTTTGTTATTGCAGCTATTTGAAATCTGTCCTGCAACGGTTCCTAATGTCTTTCTCTCTACAGCCTATCCATCACACTATCTGAGAGCTAATTTAAGATAAAATGTATTTCACTTGAAAGAAGGCAAACTCCAAGCGCCTTAAGTTGACAGACTCTCTTGTTGGCTAAGTATTCCCTAAAACTGTGATTTATTTATTTATTTTGTGCATAAATACATACACCCTATTTTGAGCCAGGAACTGCTCTAAGCATTTTGCTTTAATTAGCTCATTTGATCCTCCCAAGACTCCGAGGTAGGTACTATTGTTATTTTGGCTTTCAATGAGGAAACTGAACGCACAGAGAGATTAAGTCATTTGCCCAAGGTCACAGAGTTTTGTGCCTGGTGGAGCTGGAATTCCTGTGGCTGTTTGCTGCCAAGGTGATTCCAACTCATCGCGACCTGTCTTGTCGGCTTGCCAGGCTATTAATCTTTAAGGGAGCAGATTGCTGGCTGGCTCTGTTCTCTAGGCTAGTGGGTTTGAAGCCCCGACCTTTCCTTAAGCAGCCGAGGGCTTAACATTGTGCCAGCAGGTCTCCTTGGTATCCCATTGGATGAGGAAGTCAGTCTTACACTTTACAGGCATCAGGACAAACCAAGGTACTTGTCTAAAATACAGATTCCTGGAACCTCCTAACTCGGAGCCAGGCCAAGAAAAGGCATGCCGCAGACACACAGGTGGCCCCTCTGCAGCCTTTAGGGGCTTAGGTTTGATTACAGTTTTCTTTACTTTTCTAAGAGAATGACAATCTGCCCCATGCCCGTCACATTGAAATGATACTGACCTCCCGTCAACAAAGAATACCAAACAAGCACCCTTGAGACATCACCAGAGAGCTTAATCTTGAATGTCTGCCACCTCGCTCATTGGAGAGCAGCGGAAACAATGGACGTTTGAGAAAGACCTGACCAAAGAACGCGCTTACCATGTAATCCACCGCCAGCTCGAACTCGGTGTCCCTCAAACAAAACCAGGGCACCGCAAATCCCGGGCTTGGACTTTGCTTCCCTGTGGAAATGCTGTCCATCTCTATCTAGGCTAACCTGGCTCCCAGTCAGCGCTCGCCCAGCTAGCTCACTGCAATCTGGATATGGTCCCCATCACGCTTCCAAATTCGTGGTTTCTGAGGTCAGCAGCTTAGACCGGGAGACTCTGCAGTTTGGAGGTGAAGGAAGGGTTGTCATGCACTGGTGAGGGCATCCTAACTCATTGCCCTACCTCTACTCTGCACCACACTCAGCTCCCTCACCACTACCAGTCACTCTGAAGACAATACTAAAACTGTGGCATCACCTTCCTGATGAAGCCTTGAGTGACTGACCTCCTTTCCCTAAAGGAGACTAGCTGGATGCCTTGGCACGGCACACAAGGCCTTTCCATGTCTGAGCCGTCCTCTCTCTCTTGTTCCACCTCGTTTCCCTCCTCCACTTGGACACCACTTGCCGTGGCCATTCTGAGCTCCTTAAGGTCCTAGACAGGAGAGCTTTGTGTTCTTACAAGGCTGGGATTTTACAGCTCATCTCTCTGAAACGCTGCTCCCAGCTGTCTCCCGGATCACTTCTGCTTCTCCAACAATTAGATCGTCAGGAAGGTATCAACTCAAACACACCCATATGAAAGAGGCAAACACTTAACAGATCTTAGCGCTGACAGATTACTATAAAATGTCTTCTGGTTTACGCATCTCAAAGAATCAATACTTCTTCTTTTTTAAATACACCTCCTCTGCTGGGCTTCTTGAGGGCAGGATGTAGGTAGGAGCCCTCTTTGTGATCTTCCCACAGCAGCTGGTGCCTAGTGAGGGGGACCTTTCAGCACAGATTCCCCAGCAATCTGTCACTGGGATGGCCGTGGCCAGCAAAAGCAAAATAAAATGGTAGATCTGTGGAAGAATTGTTTTTCTTCTTTTGAACTTCTAATTTATTTTCAGATTTTATTTCTAACTAGCCTGCCACATGCACACACTGCAAATACATTCTACACATGTATACACACATGCGCGCTCACATATAAGGCTCCTTGGGTAATGTAAAGAGTTAATGTGCTTGCTGTTAACCAACAGGTTGGAGAAGTTGGAGTTTCGTGTCTACCCAGAAGTGCTTTGAGAAGCGGCCTGACAATCTACTTCCAAAAAAATCCTCTGGAGCATGGTTCTACCCTGACTCACGCAGGGTCATCATGTGTCAAAATGACTCATCAGCAACGTGCGTGGGCGCATGGGCACACCACATAGGTACAAAAAGGCTTCAAAAAGTTTGTGGGAATATGAACGTTTAAAACAATGGAACCTTCCCACAAACATTTGGAAGCCCCTTCATGTACATGTATATGTGGACATTAAATATGCATGTGTATATATGTATTCTCTTATTCATATTAATAAATGCATCTTTAAAAATAAGCCCAGCTAACCTTTATTGCACGAATTTACTGAAGTCCCTATAGTAAAATCATAGAGCTCGAGAAAAACATTACTGTAACTTGTACCCAATCAAATAGATTATTTCATTTGTCAAGAATATTTAGATCCTTGTTCATGTATGTGCAGGTTGTTTTCTATCCATATTACATGATGGAATGTTTTGTTCTACCTCTTCAGTTGAAACATCAGGCACGTTTTCTCAATTTGCTCCTGTCTTCCTTCCTCACCTTCTCAGCCTTCCCACTGAGAAACTAGTGACAACAGCTAGGTGTGCATCCTTCTTCCATCCCTTTCTCCGAATTGATCTGCAGTGTCTGCAGAGGTGCCTTGGAAGACAAGACTGCAATCTGCTCGGAGCAGTCACACTGCCTTAAAAACCTCAGGAAGCAGCTCTACTGTGCACACATGCCGCTGTCATAAGTCGGAATCAATGCAATGGCAACTAACAACAACTAACTTACATGGGGCAGTGGAGCGCACCCAGGGGCGCTGACAAGAAAGGGTGATGGGGCAAACTGGCTCCACAAAGATTACAGCCAACATTCCGTTCTGCTCTGTAATCCATGGGGACACCATGAGTTGGAATCCAGTTAAGGACAACACATCTGGTTTGGAGTTGGGTTTTGTATACTGATGCTTATGCTGCTATGGTAGATGGTCCTGAAAATAGGGGTTGTTCTTGGAAAACAGGTTCAAGCATGATTCGTCAAAAATAAATCAATGAAAATGCACACTCTAACGCCACGCATTCAGAAACGTTGAGTCACTGATGACAACGATCGGGATGTTTGCTTACGCTGTTACCTATCAGCCTTTTGATGGGAAAAGCTGTTTGCCAGCGATTCGCAAGTGCGCATCACTCAACGAGCGTGTGAGCAAGCCAGAACCTGGCACACAGCAGCTGAGATGCACCATCGCGGAGCCTACTTCCAATTGTGTTGACTAGCCCTCTTGGCCATGGTAGAGGCCTGGGTTATTTGAAACCTGATTATGCCTGGGATCCTGAGTGGGCCCCTGACCCTTTGAGCTAATTAAACGGCAATGTGCTTTCAACACACCTGAGCTGTAGGAGATCTTAACAATGTCATTAACTAGAAACTGGTAACTGAAGAATTGCGAAGGTGTCAATAAGACCGTGGATGTGAAAGAATATTACATTAGGAGTCAGAGTCCTAATCTTTGGCTCTGCCAACTTGTCAGCATTGTGCCACTCAGAGCAGCTTCAAAACCTCCATATTCAAAGCAAAGCTAACAATACTCGTGCTTCCACTTTACAGGGAGGGACAAATGGAATTATGTAAATGAAGTGATTTGCAAGAGCCATACATACATTAGTGATGTTAATAGTCAGACTCTTGTACTGTCTATGGAGATACATTTCCTCTTTTTAATTTATTTTTTGCTATCATCAGGAAAGAACATATCATCCTTTAAAAGAAGGTTTAGCCATCATGGACTGCACTAAAAGTACTGATTATTGCAAAAATAACCGACTTCATGTCTGGTATTGAATCTGCAGATACTGTTCGCTGGGCTTCTATGACAGTGAAAATATTTACAAAGCTGCCTCGGTTTTTAATGCTTCAAAGATAAATGAGGATGAAATAAGAGAATCTGAGCTTTTTTTTTTTAACTTTTCTTTTTCCTCTTTCCCCTTTAGTTTCTATTTTTAACTCCTGTACAGTATCAGATGCAATATCCTGGCTCCTGCCCATAAAGTACACACACACAGGCTACAGGAATCCAGCTACGGTTTAGATGTTTCCTGTCCATCTCCTGCTATTTTTACTGTGACTAAACAGTGAGAACTTGGGACCTCTATGGATAAATAGTCCAGAGATGTCATGGATGGCTATGCCTGTGGATGGAGTAGCAAGGACCTTGTAGCAGACATGAAAGACCTTTCACCTCAGAAATGAATGGTACCTTTCCAGTTTCCCTCTTTCATAGCACAGAATGTTGGTTTATGATATTCCAGAAAACCCAGTGCCAGTTGAAGACTGGCAGTTGGTTCCTTCCAGCTGTTCTTAAAGGTATTCTCTTTGCAGGCATTTCAAAGTGGGCTCATAGTTATGGCTCCAGATTCGTCTGCTTAGATGTTTCTACTTTGAGTGTCCCCTTTGCAAACTAGAAGAAATGGGTTTTTTCCCAGTAGTTAAAAGGGCTTGGGAAGTTCTGAGACCTTGTAGCTAAGTTATCACAAATGTTGGTGGTCACTGGTAGATTCAGTGAGGGTGTGTGTTTGGGGGTATTATCATTTGTGGGGGCCCATGAAATAAAATAAGTTTATTAGTAGTAGCATGTAGTATTTTACCTCTCCACAAGGGTACACCAAAGAGAGGCAGCGAGCTCTTAGAGTGATTTCAAGCTTCCGATTTCTTGAGTCTTCAGAAGCCATCCTTTGGGAGCTTGACTTCATTTATCATGAGTGTGCATCTGTCAACAAAAAGAACGATAAGAACAAACTTTGGAGACTGAAACTACCTTTATTTGAAATCCTTGAAAAATAATTTCAGTTTAAGTCCTTTTAATGAGAGGCCTGCTTTGCTGATCGTTTTACTTATTCAGAGTTAAAACTCTGAAAATTTGAAATGTAACAAGTCACATGAAAATGTAGTAAATAAAAATAAAGGGACATATTCTCCACAGTTTACCAAGACCAGGGAGGAAATGTGATTTTTAAAAAAAATCTTCCTTCTTTCCTTTAAGAGAAACCCAGACTTAAAATTGGTAAATCGCTGGAGCGATTACATACACCACAGAAGAGCTCTTTGATTTCCCAAGTGTCATTTAGATCTCTTATAAACACCCGGCCTTCTTCTCCTGTAGCAATCAGAGTGCATGCAATTCAATGAACAGGAAATCTTATCGCATGAAGCAAAATACTCCTATCTCATAGAATTAAAATTTGTGATTTTTTTCAGAAAATTAAAAAAATTGTGATTTAATTTTGTATCTATATAGTACAAAAATGAAATAGAGAATTAGCAATTGATAGTGGAAAGCCTTATTCTATAATTTTTACATAAATCAGATTTTTTAAAATTTCCAGAATTATCTAGAATGCAGACAAACAAGTAACCTGTAAGATCTCTGCCACCAGAGTAACTTGAATATATCCTGGGTTATGTAGATCTTCAAGAAGTCCTAGCAACACTGTGGGTTGGGTGTTGGAGACTCAAAGTCATGGGAGCTACACTTTAAAGATTCAGTCTCAAAAACCCTGTCGTGGATAGCTAGGAGTCAGAATGGACTCAATGGCACTTTGTTTTGGATTATGTGGAGCTTGAGCATACCTACTTGAAAGATTAAATTGAGTACTGTATTTGAATGTAAGGGCATCGTGTATACACAGTGGAAAAGCTCTGACAACATTTTGGTTTTTTAAGTTTGTTACCAAATGGAAATTGTGATTTTTACAACCCATCATTAATCTTTCTTGTTCATGCAAACCCACATCTTTCAAGTGTTTTCGTTTCTGAAATTATATGGGTAGTAGTACTGAAAACTAGGAAGATTAATTGTAAGGATCATGCCATAGCAATGTAAGATGCTATAAACAGGGAAGACTGCGTGAGGGTTATATGCGAACCAGTGTACTACCACTGATCGCCTCACATACATGTGGAACTTGACAATGAATAAGGAAGACGTGATGCATTTGAAGTATGGTGTTGGTGAGGATTATTCCAAGTCTGCTGGACTGCCAGAAGAACGGACAAATCTGTCCTGAAAGAAACACAAGGAGAGTGCTGCAGGGGAATTACAGATGGTGACACTCTGGACATGTGAAGGAGGAGGGACCAGACCTGGAGAAGGACAGCAAGCTTGGAAAAGTCGAGGGTCAGTGAAAAAGAGGAAGACCGCCCAGCAGTTGGTTTGATGGTGACACTTTGGACATGTGAAGGAGGAGGGACCAGACCTGGAGAAGGACAGCAAGCTTGGAAAAGTCGAGGGTCACTGAGAAAGAGGAAGACCGCCCAGCAGTTGGTTTGACACAGTGGGTGTAATAATAAACTCAAAAACAACTTGTGAGAATAGTCCGAGACCTGGTAGTGTTTCATTGTGTTATATATAGGCTTGGAACTGACTCCACTGTGCAGAACATCAAAACAACAATACTGTCTTCTACAATTTTCTGTAACCATATTTTTTTCTTTAAAAAAAATCTGTTTTTTAAAAAAGCAGGAGAGGGGGCTTCCTCTTGGTACAGAAGGTTAAGCATTGAGTTGTAAACAGAAGGGAGGCAGTTCAAGTCCACCAGCCAGTTGGTCTGTTTTTCTAAAGATTTACAGCCTTGAAAATCCACTAGGCTACACTCTACCCCCATATGGTCACTATGAGTCAGAATTGACTTACTGGCAATGAGTTCATTTTCTTTCTTTTTTTTTTTTTCATGGTAGCATGCTCACCTCTGCCCCACATGATGGTTCATGTGGAGGGAGAGAGAGAGATTCCATGATAGCCCAGGCTCCTTTTATATTCTCTGGGGACATGCAAGCCCCCTAATTACAGGTGAGGACATACGTCACTGGAAGGGGCTGTCCTACAGGTAATCGAGTTTGCTTTCTTTTGTGATTAAAAACAAACTAGCAAGTGCAAAACTAATTTCTGCTTTATACAACCTCCTGCTTCTAGAGTGTTTCCATTATCTGTAAAATGTTAAACATTAAGAGTTAAAACAACAAAGCCCATGTGAAAGAAGCGCACCAGCCTGTGTGACCATGAGGTGTTGAAATTCTCAGGTATCAGGCATCAAAGAACAAAAAGTCATATCATTGTAAATAAGAGTGAGTGCAGAGTGGAGACCTAAAGCCCATCTGTAGGCAACTGGACACCCCTTACGGAAGGGTTGTGGGGAGGAGATGAGCCAGTCAGGGTGCAGGGCAGCAACAAAGAAACGTACAACTTTCCTCCAGTTCTTAAATGCTTCCTCCCCACCACTATCATGATCCCAATTCTACCTTACAAATCTGGCTAGACCAGAGGATGTACACTGGTACAGATAGGAAGTGGAAACACAGGGAATCCAGGACAGATGATCCCTTCATGACCAGTGGTGGGAGTGGCGATACCGGGAGGGTGGAGGGAAGGAGGGGTAGAAAGGGGGAACTGATGACAAGGATCTACATATAACCTCCACCCTGAGGGATGGAAAACAGAAAAGTGGGTGAAGGGAGACGTCGCACAGTGTAAGATATAACAAAATAATAATTTATAAATTATCAAGAGTTTATGAGGGAGGGGGTAGTGGGGAAGAAGGGGGAAAAGTGAGGAATTGATATTGGGACTCAAGAGTCGAAAGCAAATGTTTTGAGAATGATGATGGCAACAAATGTACAGGTGTGCTTGACACAATGGATGGATAGGTGGATTGTATGAGATGGATAAGAGCTATATGAGCCCCCAATAAAATGATTTTTTTTAAAAGAGTTAAAACAAATATTCTGGCAATACTTTCTTTTTGAAAATGGCACATTACTGAACTATTCCCACCCCCCTATTTAACCTTGGGCATCTTAGTACCTAACAAGAATAGTACAGTATAGATTTTTATTTCAAGGCAAAAAGCACAAGAAAAATTTCTTTGAACTTATTATCTCTATTAAGTTTAAAGCATAGCAATTTCACTTACTTTCAAAATTGGTTTATGTATAGATTTAAGAGTTAGGATTCACTTATATTTTATAATATTGAGAGTTAGGATTCATTTATATTTCATAATAAAGCATTTTCTAAAGTGAAAATATGAATATGTAGACTTTCTGAACTTGCATCTATAATACAAAGGTATGCGGTTTCATACCCTGCTGAGAATGTGAAATTCATCTGAACTGGCATTTTAAATATTATTTTTCAAATTATTCAGATTTAAATTATTCCCATAAGCTCATTCTTTTATTGGTCTTATATTTCTATAATCTACATGTATATAATAGATTTAATAACATTTAAGACTATATCAAGTGTATTCTTGTGGCTATAATTTCATCAGGGCTTAGAAATACTGATGCTTAGTGCTATTTCTATGATTAGTTTGATACTATTTCTGAGTCTGACTTTTTTTCATTACTGAGCCATCTTTCAGGGCCTGGTATTTTGATTTTTTTAATTGATATTCTATGTACTTGAGATGGCATTTTTATTTCAGTTGCTAAAGTATTCGATAGCGCCACCACTCTAAGTGAGGTGCTGGTGTGTTACCATATAAATGTTCAAGGCACCGCTTCTAATGTTGAAAAATAGAAAAATAAATTGACCTTGATGACGTGTGTCTTCTTTTGTCTGTTCCCGGGAAAGTTTATTCCAGGTATTTCTACTGCTGAAATGATTAGCGTTAACAGCTTTCCCCTCCATTTTATTGTACAGGGTCTCTTCATCTTCCTGATATATGGGGTGTACAACACGGAGGTAAGTCGGCCAGGAGTACCTCAAGGCTGACAGAGTGAATGAGAGAAATGACAGGTTTCTTATCTTGATAACTGAGGAACAAAGTTGGCTTTTCATATGAGTGTCCTACTGCCCTTCACGCTTGGGCTGGCTTATATGCATCCCAGCTTACTATTAAACACCAGCACCCTGAATAAAGGGACAGCCTCATTTCTCATAGGCATTGACTAATATTTTACCACGGCCTTAAGTTTTTGAATTTCAGTCCCTGGGTTAACACTTTAGCTGTACTTAATAGCATTAAGGCTTCGCAGTGGAAGAATGTTCATATGTAGTTGCAGCAAGTTTGAAAAGTACCGTTTGGGGCACCTCCAACTGCTCATTCGTCTTTCAAGCATTTGAGGTAGACTCAGAGAAGCCTTGTTTTTATTTTAGTGGGATTTTTTCCTCCCCAGAGAAGTCTTTAAGTGTCCACTATGATTACTAGGATTTCAATGGTGACATTTCTAAGTTACTTAGCTAGAGACATTGTGAGAAAACTGACCTGCCATTTCATTCATAAACTACATAAAGAAACAATCATCTTCCAGTTCTCTGATTAAAAATATGAAATGTTTTGGAAACATTGATGGCAGCACATGTACAAGTGTGCTTAACACAAGTAACTGGAGTGTTATAAGATTTGTAAGAGCCCCCCAATAAAATGATTAATAAAAACAAGTAAAATAAAAGCCTGATTTATAAATGTGCTTTACTAGGAAGCTTGTTGGTTCCAATTTTTTGCATACTTAATACACAGGTCTCACAGTGTGGGTTGCTTTGAGTCAGCATCAACGATGACCGTGAGTGAGATAATGAGGGTAGCCTAAGGGACAAACCCCTATGGGTTTCCGAGGCTTTAAATCTTTAAGGACCAGAAAGCTTGTTGACTGCGGTGGACTGGCACAGCTGAACTGCTCACTTTGCGGTTAGCAGCCAAGAAATCCACTGGATTTGAGTGAACACCTACTTGCCTTCAATGTATTAAGACCCATTGCCAGCAGTCCATTCTGACTCACATATTGAGCCTAAGTAGGTTTTTTTTTTTGGGGGGGGGGGTGACAAGTAGGGTTTCTGATACTAAATCTTTATGGAAGGAGACAACCTAATCTTTTTCTCGCATCTGAGCAGCTGGTGGATCTGAACCGCCAACTCTGAGGTTAGCACGTCAACGCCTAAGGCACTGAATATTTAGGTTTTGTTTTTGTTAATCTGATTTTACTTTCAAGATTTTACTTGGTAATTTCTCTTTAAGAGAAAGAATGAGTAATTTCGCATGCATTTTCCAGTATTCTATAGGGGGAAGGGAGTGGCAGGCCTGGTGGTCAATCCTTCACAGATATAATGGGCAGCAGTACAACGTGGCAAACAAACTCATTAGGCCAGACTGCGAAGGTATGAGGGCATTTAAATGACATCTGATGGTGATGAAGTATGTGTGTGGGTGTGTTTTACAGGGCTGCTGCACCTGGATCACACGCCGTTTCCTTTTCCAGTAGCCTTCAGGTACGTTGGCAGTATGACCTTTTTTTTTTTTTTTTGGTCTCCATTAGTACCTGGATTGCAGTTGCAAAAAGGGCTCCTCCTATAAATGCGGGGGGGGGGGGGGGGAAGACGCGCTCATTAACAAAGTGTTACCAAAATTAAGCGGGATACCCAGGCAAGCTGTTTGGGTTTTATTTTATTTTTTTTAAACAAATAGCGTTTAATGGTTTTAGGTAGAGCTTAGAATCAAAAGCGAATTAAGTGATGCATTTCATGGGTTTGGCTTTGGATCCAATGCCTGGATTGCAAACTTCACAGAAAGCCCCAGCCTTCAGCCCTCAGTTTACCCCCGGCTCCTCCAGCCTCCTCCTCCAGCTCCCACGCCACGCTGCAGAACCGTCCCCCGTAACTTCCCGCCCCTTGGGTTCCACCTCCTGAGCGACCCCCCCGCCCCCCCCCCGCCCCAATCATCTTCATCTCCTTCAACCCAGCCCACCAACCACGACTAACCTCCGGGGAAGCCCCCCTCGAGCGGGGCTCCAAGTCCCCGCCCCTCCGAGCCCGGGCCACCCCTCCGCCCAACCGCCCCAGTGATTGACAGGCCGGCCGGGCGGAAGCTGCGGCGCAGGCGCGCTGGCTCCGCGGCGCTTCCCTCTGGCCGGGCCGAGGCGTTCCCGGCAGACACCGCGCCGCGGCTGCGCAGTACCGGGGAGGCTTTTAATTCCATTGTGGAGAGGACGGCGTTATTTTTATTAACTGGAGGCGACGGCGGCTGCGGCGGCAGCGGGACCCGTAAGTGTTGCCGGTGGTCCCGGGGGCGGGAGGGCGAGCCCCGGGGAAGCGTCTCCGAGCGCTGCGTGTCGGTGCCGGAGGCGGCGGCGCTGCGAATTAGCGCCGGGCGCGTTGCGGTCTGGGCGGCGGCGCGGCGGGGTCCCGAGTGCGGCGGTGGTCCCGGCCCCGGGCCCGGTTCTAGCCCTTTTCCTCCTCCCTCCCTCCTCCTCCTCCTCTCCTCAGCCAGGCCTCCTCCGGGGTATGAAAATCGGCAGCGGGTTCCTGAGTGGCGGCGGCGGTACCGGCAGTAGCGGCTCGGGCGGCCGTGGTGGTAGCGGCGGCGGCGGCGGCGGCGGCGGCAGGAGGGCAGAGATGGAACCCACCTTTCCCCAGGGTATGGTTATGTTCAACCACCGGCTTCCCCCGGTCACCAGCTTCACCCGGCCGGCGGGGTCGGCCGCCCCTCCCCCGCAGTGCGTGTTATCCTCTACCTCCGCAACCCCGGCCGCCGAGCCCCCCCCTCCGCCAGCCCCGGACATGACTTTCAAGAAGGAGCCGGCGGCGTCCGCCGCGGCCTTCCCCTCGCAGAGGACCTCCTGGGGATTCCTGCAGTCTTTGGTTAGCATCAAACAGGAGAAACCAACAGATCCCGAGGAGCAGCAGTCCCACCACCACCATCACCACCACCACTTCGGAGGGCTGTTCGCTGGGGCTGAAGAGCGATCCCCGGGCCTAGCAGGCGGGGAAGGGGGGAGCCACGGCGTCATCCAGGACCTCAGCATTCTCCACCAGCATGCTCAGCAGCAACCAGGCCAGCACCACCGCGACGTGCTGCTCGGCAGCAGCAGGACTGATGACCACCACCGGGGCAACGAGGAGCCAAAGCAGGACACTAATGTCAAAAAGGCAAAGAGGCCAAAGCCAGAATCTCAGGGAATCAAAGCCAAGAGGAAGCCAAGTGCATCTTCCAAACCTCCTTTGGTTGGAGATGGAGAAGCTGCCATCCTCTCCCCAAGTCAGAAACCTCATATCTGTGATCACTGCAGTGCTGCTTTCCGAAGCTCCTATCACCTGCGGAGACATGTCCTCATTCACACAGGAGAGAGACCTTTCCAGTGCAGTCAGTGCAGCATGGGCTTCATTCAGAAATACCTACTGCAGAGGCACGAGAAAATCCATAGTCGAGAGAAGCCATTTGGCTGTGATCAGTGCAGCATGAAGTTTATTCAGAAGTACCATATGGAGAGACACAAGAGGACACATAGTGGAGAAAAGCCATACAAATGTGACACTTGCCAACAGTATTTTTCCAGGACTGATAGATTGTTGAAGCACAGGCGCACGTGTGGTGAAGCCATAGCTAAAGGAGCAGCTAGTGCAGAACCTGGGTCATCAAACCATAACAATATGGGTAATCTGGCTGTGTTGTCTCAGGGAAATACAAGTTCATCAAGGAGGAAAACAAAGTCAAAAAGTGTAGCTATTGAAAATAAGGAACATAAGACTGGTAAAGCAAACGAGCCCCACATTTCCAATAGTATAAGCATGCAGAGTTACTCCGTAGAGATGCCTACTGTGTCTTCCAGTGGAGGCATGCTTGGCACTGGTCTCGATGAATTGCAGAAAAGGGTGCCAAAGGTGATCTTCAAAAAAGGAAGCAGAAAGAATACAGACAAAAACTACCTTAACTTCGTGTCACCTTTACCAGACATTGTTGGGCAGAAATCCTTGTCTGGGAAACCCAGCGGTTCCCTTGGCCTGGTATCCAATAATAGTGTGGAGACCATTAGTCTTCTCCAAAGTGCAAGTGGCAAACAAAGTCAAATAAGTAGTAATTATGATGATGCCATGCAATTCTCAAAGAAAAGAAGATACTTGCCAACCGCCAGCAGCAACAGTGCCTTTTCTATAAATGTAGGACACATGGTCTCCCAGCAGTCAGTCATTCAGTCCGCAGGTGTCAGTGTTTTGGACAATGAGGCGCCATTGTCGCTTATTGACTCTTCAGCTCTAAATGCTGAAATTAAGTCTTGTCACGACAAGTCTGGGATTCCCGATGAGGTTTTACAAAGTATTTTGGATCAATACTCCAACAAATCAGAAAGCCAGAAGGAGGATCCTTTCAACATAACGGAGCCGCGGGTGGATTTACACACCTCAGGAGAGCATTCAGAATTGGTTCAAGAGGAAAATTTGAGCCCAGGCACCCAGACACCTTCAAATGATAAAACAAGCATGTTGCAAGAATACTCCAAATACCTCCAACAGGCTTTTGAAAAATCCAACAATGCAGGTTTTACTCTTGCACCCAGTTTCCAGTTTGTCAGTCTGTCGTCACCTCTCCATAACCACACTTTATTTCCAGAAAAACAAATATACACTACATCTCCTTTGGAGTGTGGTTTCGGCCAATCTGTTACCTCAGTGTTGCCATCTTCATTGCCAAAGCCTCCTTTTGGGATGTTGTTTGGGTCTCAACCAGGTCTTTATTTATCTGCTTTGGATGCAACACATCAGCAGTTGACACCTTCCCAGGAGCTAGATGACCTGATAGATTCCCAGAAGAACCTAGAGACTTCCTCAGCCTTCCAGTCCTCATCTCAGAAGTTGACGAGCCAGAAGGAACAACAGAAAAACTTAGAGTCCTCAGCAAGCTTTCAGATTCCATCTCAGGAGTTAGCTAGCCAGTTAGATCCTCAGAAAGACATAGAGCCTAGAACAACGTACCAGATCGAGAACTTTGCACAAGCATTTGGTTCTCAGTTTAAGTCGGGCAGCAGGGTGCCAATGACCTTTATCACTAACTCTAATGGAGAAGTGGACCATAGAGTAAGGACTTCAGTATCAGATTTCTCAGGGTATACAAATATGATGTCTGATGTAAGTGAGCCATGTAGTACAAGAGTAAAGACACCCACCAGCCAGAGTTACAGGTAAGGTCCCCGAAGTGACCAGGCTGGGGGTCTTCTAATGTAATTTTGTTTTATTTTGAGAACACTGCCATTGGAATGTTTCTACACGATCCTATTAAGAATAATGTAATGCCCTTTCAATGCAACTTTTCATATTTAGTTTATTTTGTTAGCGTGATTTTAGCTGTTTGTATTATGATTTTTAATCAAAATCAATAGATTAAAAATAGTTTGACATTCAAAGTGACAATGTTTAGCAATCAAATTTACATGTATAGATTGTCAGGGATTAGCCCAAAAGTTTTAAATGCAAAAAAAAGGAGAAAAAAAACCCTTTAAAAAAAACCTAGAAAAACACAAAACGAAAAAAAAAAAAACTTTGTTGCTAGGATTAAGGTTATTCTAATTGCTTTACTCTCAGGAAAGTGTAATAACGCATGGGAATTCTGTACGTTATCACTGTAATGGAATATCCAATTTACAGATAGTATGATATACATTTCATCATTTAAGGGATCGAAAACATTTCAAATTGCTCCATCTGGACTGTTAAGATACACATTTCATCTTTTTAAAGTAAGGGATCGAAAACATTTCAAATTGCTATCTCCATCTGGGCTGATCCAAAATTCTGAGGTGTTGGCTACCTATATTTTGTTGCAGCTTTTCAATGTACTCTGAACTTCCAGACCACATTCATTCCAGCCTGGTAGAACACATCTTCTTGGGTCTTTGATCAGAGCCTGGAATGATAGCTTTACTAGGAGAAGAAGGGGAGAGGAAAAAGCACCCACTTTCCCCTAACCTGAACTGTGGCAAGGCTGTAATTCCATTAAGAGATTCTACTGACATAGAAGACAGTGTTGAAGCCCACGGGGTTGTTGGTTCCAGTATTAGAACCCAAGTTGGCATTACATAATTCATTGCAATTTGGGAAACCTATTATTTATTATACATGGCCTAAAACGTTGTTACTCTGATCTGTACTATCACGTACACTTCTCCTGTGTGGGGTTTTTATTTTTATTTTCTTAGAGTTTTAGGCCTTCCTTGTCCCCTCTTCTCTCTATCTTGATAGTTTAAACTTTACAGTGATTCACATTCTAATGATTCATTATGCATTTTATATGCCATGAGGCATCCAAATACTGAACAGTAGGGTAAACGCCCCTCCCTTTTTTTAAAGAAATCCCTTAAACCTTTTCATGTATAATAAAAATCCTTTTCAAAGCTATGAATATTAATAAGGTTGTAATCCCAGCTGGTGAAATGGCTAGTAAGAGTGTGTCCATGTTGATGATGACATCAGAACCTCTCTGAAATTGCAGCCTTTAATGTACATTTTTAAAGGGTACATTTTGTCAGTATTGTACATGGGTCTTGTAAAGTCATCAGAACTTGCTATGAACGCTAATGGCCATTTGAAGCTACTGAAAGGCAGTAGCTCTGTTCTAAACCACTTTTTAGCAATTGTATTTTTTTCCTGATTATATTTTTTAATGTACTTTGCTGTTTATGCTGATGAGTTTTTTTATGTACTTTTGGTGATGTTTCAGTCTTATGTACTTTTCTGACGTCAGAAAAGTACCACTGGTTGTTTGCAGTCTTATTGTGTAATCAGCCTACCACAGGCTTCCATGTATAATAAAGTAATTAATATTGTGCAAGTGTAAAACACTTCTGTTATGAAAGCAGTGTTTGGAAAGATAAGAAATTATTAAAAAAATGGTTACAAAATACTAGTTTAATTTCCTTTCCCCACTTTTTTACCCTTAAGTCTTCTTTATCAGCCGAAAAGTCACCTGTTTGTCAATGCCAGGTTTTTAGAAAAATGTATTTAATCTTAAATTCACTCAGTACTAAAAAGTTTGCATTTCTTACTGTGGTAAGTGCGGTCAGTTGTATTGGGTACAGAATCCTAGCTGTAATCCAAGGACAGCGAGGACTTCTACCACTGTATCTCTTAAGCTGTATGGTTTCTCTCCAGTTTTTTTGTTTTATACAGGTTTTGAATTTCCTTTAACTTTTATTGTGTGTACTGAATACTGCTTATGTATTATTATTCTGATTGTTTGCTCTAGTTTACTACCAATAAAAGTCCTGTTAATCACAAATTTGAAGAAAGGAGATATCACTTAATACCTAGTCACATTTTCAGATTTTCCTATTGACTGCATTTCATTAAATATTTGCATCCGTGGAGTAACCTGTCCCTTCATAGCTTCTATTTTTATTACATTTAAAAGTGCTTGATGTATCTTGATTTATCTGAAAGTTTAAGGAAAATGTTCTTTGTTTTTGAGATACACAATAATATGAAAGGCTAGAAATTCAATGTTACATAAATTAAGATGTGTCCTTGTAAAGTCTGGTTGGCAACCTAAATATTATTCCAGAGAGATGTTACATTTATTGAGGCTTGATTTTAAATTAGATTCCATTATCTTGGTTCTAGGTACATTCATTTTACCTAATAAGGTTGTAATCATAGTATATCACAAAAGCAGTTGCAAGTATTTTCAGCAGTAGTTAATCAGTTGTGTTAAATTTGAGCCTAGATTAGCAGGAAATTGCTAAGGCATATAAATATTGATACAAGAAAGATCTTTGGAAAAGGTTACTAAATACATGGTTTTTAAAGATGAAAACTAAATAAGATGAGAAATGGTGCTGTGAGATTACAGAGGCCCTAGTTCAGACTTCTTTTGGTACTCTGGTGTGGGTAGTATTCTAGGGAAATGTTAAAATAATTTGCACTGAACATAGCATGGATTTCTCTGCAAAAAGTAAGTTAACTCGTGAGTCCGCGTGGTTAGGATATGTAAATATTTTTCTGTGATAAAAGTTAGTCCCTAGATTTGGTCATCTTCTTCAGCAAGAGTGTTGAGCCGGAGTTCACTGATTCTGTGTTGAAATCCAGCTCTTGATTTCTCTGTCTAGATAAACTGACTCCTCTAGATGCTCCCTAACAGATTAATGTTCCATTTACCCGCCCACCCTCTCTCTTTAAAAAATTTAAATCCTTGTAGTGTCTGAACCTGATTGTGATCATCTTAAAATTTATGCTTCTACTTTTAAGACACTAGCCTATGAAGTAGAGAACTATGCATTTCTGTTGTGCCATTTTAAGTTCAGGATAAAGGATCATGACTATATAATTTATCAGTTACTGGTCGGTAATTTTGAGGCATTTCAATAATGAGAATAGAGACATGCAAGAAAAATGTAACATTAAGCTTTTTAATGCTAGTTTTCCACGGCAAATATAATGCTTGTCCATAGTTCAACCTCAGAGCTCATTTTCTGTATTTCACTAATGAGAACGGTGAACTCTGCTCATTCTTGGTTTCTGGCAGTGTGTACTTCCTTGCCGTTGGTCGCGTGCAAACTGACCTAAAGTACGCGGCAGTCTCAGTGATAACGGCCGCCTGGGGACATATGCCACCATTAGCTTCCAAATGGATAGTGTTTATTAAACTAAAGAACTTGCCTCTGAACCCTCCGAGTGCTATTTTTATAGTCACAGGCCTATTTGAAGACTATCATTGTCTGAGATTTATGTGTCCTATGACATAGAATGATGAGATTTCGTATTTGAAGTGTGATGCAACACCTTGTAAGTAGTTCTAGGGATGGGACCCAGGCCGAATGTTGCATGATATTCCATGAATATGATGTTGTGGGATCACTTCTTGGACTGGAGACATCTGTAAGGATAGATCAATCTGCTTTGTACTCTTTAGAACAGCGGTTCTCAACCTCACAACCCCTTTGCCGGTCAAATAACCCTTTCACAAGTCGCCATGTCACAACAGTAACAAAATGACAGTGATGAAGTCGCAACAAAAATAATTTTATGGTTCAGAGTCACCACACCATGAGGAACTGTATTAAAGGGTCACGGCCCTATGAAGGTTGAGAACCACTGCTCTAGAAGACAAAAAGTTTCTGATAGCTGGGGAAACCTCACAATTGTGCTAATCAGCTCCACTTGTTATATTTTTAATGTTCTGATTGCTTAACATTGGCATATGCTAATGCTAAAAGATAGGCTCTTGAAATACTGTTGTGCTGTATCCCTCATTAAGAGCAGTCTTTAAAAATAAAATAATCCAGTGAACTAATTTTTAGAGATTATTGCTATAGAGGGTACATAAGCTTTTTACTGGTTTCTGCTTTTTTCTTGGTTAGCTTTCCAAAAAATGGTGACTATTTCACTGTGACCAACATTTAAGTTTTTGTTCTATTTAAATTTTTGTTGACCTTTGGATCAGCCTCCAGAAGTGTTGTTTTGATGGGTCTTTTTGGTCATAGATTGTTTGGATGACTGAGTCTATGCTACCATGGCACTCCTGCCCCCCACCCCCCAATAAAATTGTACTTACATAAGAAAATTTACAAGCCAATTTGCATGTTCACAAAACCTGAGAAAACATTTTCAACTTCAGGACCTAGTTTGGGAAATCGCCTTAGAAGACTGCATAAATATTGAAATATTGTACAAATGAAAAGTCATTGCCTAAACCAAAAAGATACCCTATGTTAAGGGTGTTTTAAGTTTTCTTTGTCTGTAATTAGCATTTATGGGACTCATTGAGTTTATAAGAGTCATAGGGTCTCATGATATACCAGTCAAATAGTGGGTTGAATAGAATTTATAACTCGGCAATGTCTCATCTGATAGTAAGCACCGCACATGCTAGTGTGACACTAGTTCAGTATTGTTCATCAACAAAGAAATGTGCTAATAGTGTACAATAACTACAGTGAACTGCTCTAGCTCATTATTTGCAAAGAAAAAACCTCTCAAAACTATTGGCAATAATGATGGCAAAATCCCTGCCAACCCACCCCTGTAACCAAGGAGACTATAGTTGATATCCTGCAACTGACTGCCGAGGTTGAAATGTACTGTGCAAGATGGGTCTTACAAAACCTGCGATATGCTGAACTAGGTCCCTCCAGTATATACATAAAGTGTCTGGGCCGCATGCGGCATGGGGAGATGGGCGCAGGTTGCGTGTTCGGAGATCTCCAAATGGAGAGGGGAAGGAAATGGATCCTGAGGGGAAACGGAGGGAGTGAACGTCCTGGGGCACTGAGTGAAACCAGAAGGATCAAGGAGATGTTGGCTGAGAAACCCGGTGCTTATTTTACCATTGTTTCACCTCTACCTGCCTTTGATACTTTGGTGTGAACCTTGGTACGGTTGTGGACCAATTAATAACCCTTAGCAGACGAGTGTGGTGAACTCCTATTTGCATTCCAAGTCTAGTGGGGAGATGACTAACCTTTGTATTTCTACATTACGTCTTTTTGGTATTTTAAATAATTTCTCCCATCCCAGGGAAGTTTTAGTCTAAATTATTGTAGGCCATGGACAGAACTAAGGGATTAAAACAGGAACTTTGAACCCTTATTCCCACACCCCTTTGAAAAAGAAATTGATAAGTAAAATGCATAAAGACATTAACAAAAAAAAGTATTGAGTGATTTTAGGAAGTTGGAAGCCCTTAATTTTTGGAGTATTTGCTTTGAAAAGTGTTGTTTAACTTTCACTTGTGAGAGTCTCATGTGTTTGCTACTTCAGCCAAGAATCTGGTTTTAGAAGCATTTTCTATTAAATTGAAGTTCTAGTTGGGAGCTAAAGGGTTGGGGTTTTTTTGGGGGGGACAGTTAAAGTTTTCATTTTGAGGATGAGAATTAGAAGTTGGAAGCTAAAGTTTCCGTTTTAATTGAATTTGCGGGGGTAAAGACAATTTTTGTAATTTGGAAATGGCATTTTCAGATTGATTTTTTAAAATTGATTGCAAAATTGAGTAACAAGGTCAGCAATATGACTCTGAATATTTGGTTGCACATAAACTCAAGACTTCCCACGAGAAAGCCAATGCAAACATTTGCTAGAGAGTTGCTTCTTTTTGGAGGATGATGAGAACTGTAAATGGGTATCATTGTGGGGCTCTGTGACCTTGATCAGTCCTAACGGTGGAACTGGAAAGGCTGCAGTGTCTTAGTGGTCCAACACAACAAAAGTGCTCAGTGTCAGTCATAAGGCAGACTCAGACTTGGTGTTTTCATCTTGCAAATGGATACAGCTAGTTCTCAGGAACAAAAATTTACCAGAGAATGTTTGCATAGGACAGACAATTTGTAAATCTTACCAGTCAGTAATAAGCACATTAGAAAACTCAGCCAGGCTAGTAGCACCGTATGCATGCTTTAGAATGTTTCAGGGTTGTTTTGTTTTTTTGCTTTAGAATGTTTACCGTTGATTTTTGTACTTTTAATTATCAGCAATATTTCAGTGATGGTCCTAAAATGTTAAAGAATATGTTTTTAAGGTCGATTACGATAGAATTTTAGTTCTTTGGTTGTGGGTGCCCACAGCAGCAGATTTGAAGCATTTTTGTGTTTGTTTGTTTTTTTTTATAAAGTCCCCTAATAGAATAGTTAGCTGTATATATTTTTTTGAGTGTTTATGTTGGTTTCTTTTTAAGAAAATTTGCAAGGACAGTCTGGGGCCATTAAATTCTAACTTCTAAAATCGTCTATTAATACGGAAAATAATAGACGATCAAAGACTATAAAGCTGATGAGTGTTGAATGTGGTTTAAGAAACAAAATATTTAAATCTTGTGACATTTTTGTCATTGAAAGGGAAAGAAGGACTATGACGTTAGGAGCTGAATGAAAAGGGATCTGAGAAGATGGACAGATTGACCCTGGTCAGTCATAGAGTTACAATCATAAAAGATTTGCAGTCTCTATGTTTGGAAGACTGTTTCATGGTAAACTGGCTTGGGTTCCTGTGGGTACAGCTGGTAAGTCATAGGAATGTATTGTGCATCAAAATTAAAATGTGGTATGGATTTCTGGAGCAGCCTGGTAGAGTGAGTAGAGAATTCGTGTTTAATTTTCTTCACTCTTTGATTTTATTAAACCTCTAAACCAAGTTGATATTTGGGAAGGAGAGAAGGAATGTTAGTAAGTGTTAGAATGGTGTTTGTGCTGTCAACACCAGCGTACCGTAAGAGGGTGAAAGGTAATGTTTAGGAGCAAAAGGAGTGCTTGGCTTAAAGCATTTGTTAACTCGTAAATGCACATTAGTTGTTTGTTTCGAATAAGAGCAATTTTATTTCCTTCCTTAAAGCTGTCAAAATTATAAATTGCTCTAGTGGATCCCAAACTCAGCTTGGCAAAAGTACTACTTCTATAAGCAACTAATTTTTCAGACAAGGTAATGAGGTAACATTCTTGTTCTTCGCTAAATATTGAGTGGTAAAGAATTAATGGAAGAAACATCTTTCACTTTGTTTTCATATTCAATCAGTTCAACTGCATATTGTAATTGGAATCTCACACAGCGTGTAGATACAACTTTATGGGATTGGATATACATACTTAAAATAATTTCAAGGCTTCTCCGACATTTAACGGTAGGAATTATTTTGTTGCTTTCCTGACCAAAAATAACATGCATGTTATAATTTAATAAGACCTTTTGAATTGTATTGAGTCGTTTACCAGCTAGTCACCGAGCCAGTAATCCATCTGGAATTAAAATATAAAATGATTTTGAACAGTCCGAAGGTACAGCTTATTAAAATATGTTCAGTACTAAAATATCAGTGGGAATTTTGGCAGATGAATTTTAAAAGCAAAAATTCAAAATGAATGTAGAGTTGCCTTTCATAATTTAGCAATGAGCCTATTTGGATGACCATCTTTCCAGTTTCTTCCACCATGTACTGTCTTTGTAATGAAGTATTCGGAACACAAGTTACTAGGAGCTGAAGATATTTAAAAAGAAAATAAGGCTTATTTATTCAGATAGCCTACTCAGCTAGAGCAGATGGTGAGGACATTGCGCAGCAATAAATGAGATTAATGTGTTCTGAGCTGTTGGGACTGTGAAGAGAAAGGAAAGCTGGCTCACCTAGACAGATGAAGCAAACCACTGCGTGAACCTGACTTCCATTCTGAAGGAACTGGTTTCTGATAAACATACCTAGCATATCGGGCTTCACAGAACGGATATTATTTTTGGAATTCCTCCGTCACATAAGGTATATCCAATTTCTCTGTGTTTCAAGAATAACTCGGGGCTCTCGGGGATGCAGTGTGGAGTATGCGTTGGGAGAAGCATTACAATAGCACTGCTTTTAAATGTAGAGCAGCAGCAGGTCCTGGGGTCTATAATGAAGTCAAACACATTTTTTTAAAGCAAACTAAAATTTTTCCTTTGATAAAGTGATGCATTTCTAGCTAGCTGTAAAAAGGTGAGAATTAAAAGATAGCGCTTGAATTACAAATGTGATATGAATTATCCTCAAAATGTGTTATCGGGTCAGTATATTTTATTGTTTCGCTTCAAAGAAACCTTAGCCTATATTCTGGAAAAGGGAGGCTGTAGAAATTGTTTTTCCTTTCTGCCACTTGTTCTATGAGACCATTCATTCCATTAGTTGAAATTTTTTACCAGCTGGAGCTTGAGAATTAATCTTAAGTTCTGATTGTAATTTCATGTTTTCTTCTATAAATACAGCATCACTTGATATTTAATTGGCAATGAAAGGTGTTTTGACTATTTTGTTGTAGGAAGGGGGAACCGATCACAAAGATCTGCATAAAACCCCTTCCCTGAGGGACGGACAACAGAAAAGTGGGTGAAGGGAGACGTCAGACAGTGTAAGAATGACAAAATAATAATAATTTATAAATTATCAAGGGTTCATGAGTGGGGGGGGAGAATGAACTGACACCAAGGGCTCAAGTAGAAAGCAAATGTTTTGAGAATGATGATGGCAACAAATGTACAAATATGCTTGACAAAATAGGTATATAGATGGATTGTGATAAGAGTTGTACGAGCCCCCAATAAAGATTTTTAAAAGAAAAAAAATTGTCACTTATATGAAAAAATATAAGGAACCTGGTGGCACCATGGTTACGCCCTTGGCTGCCAACTGCAGGATGGGTTTGAACCCATCAAGTACTTCTTGGGAGATAGCTAAGGCAGTCTGCCTCCATAAAGATGTCTAGCCTTAGAAACCCCAGGAGACAGATCTGCTCTGTCTTATTGAGTCACTATTAGTTGGAATTTGACTCAACAAATAGGTTTTTGTTTTTAAGTCAAAATATATTGAGTAATTTACTGTTACCAGAGGTTCTACCATGCAAGGATAATCTTAAAGTTAGAACTAAGTGCTACTTAGTGCTCTTCACTCTAATTATGTGATTACACAAATTATAACCAGAGGAGGAAGCGACTGCCTGATTTTATACTTGGAATGCATATTCGTTCATTTAGATATTTTCAGTTGCACATTATCTGTTCATAGTGGTTATACATTGGACTGCTAAGAGGTTATCAGTTTGAAACCACCAGCTGCTCCTTGGGAGAAAGATGAGGCTTTCTACAATTCTGTAAAGAGTTAGAGTCTCAGGAACCTATAGGGGCAATTCTACCCTGCCCTAAACAAGTCAGAATTAACTCGTTAGCAGTTTGGTCTTGGGTTTGAATCTACCAAGTACTGATTTTAGAGGTGTGTGTCTGTGTGTGTTAAACGTGCTATTAAAGTACCAGTAATTATCAGTACATTGTGATTGCACCCTTGATCAATTTCAGACTGCAGAAGTGGTAATTTTGTAATACCATCTTTTACATTAGGAGTAGGTGTGTAAATCTGAATAAGAGACATGTTAAGTGCGCTCTTCCTTGTAGATGTATGGGCATCACCCTGTCACTAACAGGCCATTACTGGTGATTGGAGTGTGCCAGTTGGGAAGGGTTCGTATTTGGAACATAAGACCTGAGTGATAGAATAATCAGAGATGACATGTTAGAGTTTTGCAAGACCAATGACTTGGGCTTTGAATGCACTTTTTTTTGGACAACATAAATGGTGACTATGCACATGAACTTTACCAGAAGAAATACACATTAATCAAATTGACTATGGCAAGAGAGGTTGGAGAGGTTTGATAGCAGTCAGAGTAAGGCTATGGACCCACTTTAGACTATTTGCAAAATAAAGCTGAAGCTGAAGAAAATTAAACAAGTACATGAGAGCCAAAATACCAGAGACCAGCTCAAGAATAGATTTGCTGCATTAAACTAGTGCCTTAAGCAGATGAGTTGTGAGTTGACAGAGCATCTTAATGTGAAGAAGGCAAAGGCTCCCTAAAAAGGCAGGAAAGCAAGAGAGTCAAATAGCAGAAGACACTCTGAAATTTGCTCTTAAACATCGCATAGCTAAAGTAAATGGAAGAAATTAGAGCAGAACAGAAAATTTCATAAGGGTAGCTCAAGAAGACAAAGTATTCTACTGAAATGTCCAAAGACCTCTCTCCAGAAAAAAGGGAAGAACACACTCAGCATCTCTCAAACTAAAAGAACGAAAGAAAAAAACAAAAAAACCTCAAGTCTTGAATTTCAATATTGCAGGATTTTATGGGCAACAGATTAACTGATGCAGGAAGGGAAGATAGAAAAAAATAACGCAGACCCACTGTACAAAAGTGGATTGGTCTACCTTCTATTTCAGGAGGTAGCTTATGATTAAGACCTGCTGTTATTGAAAGAAGTTGTGCACAGAAGACAATGGCGGAAACAAGCTGCCAGCACCTGATGAGGTGTTTCAACACACACACAATCCTGGAAGCATGCTTTCATCGGTGCCAAGAAATTTGGAAGATAGCGACCTGGTAAACTGGAAGAGATTTTTGTTAACCATCCAACGAAAGGTGACACAACAGAACTATAAAACTATTGAATAGATATCAGTACTGTATGGCAGCGATGTTTTGTTAAAGAGAATTCAAAACTGGTTACCACAGTACATTGACAGGGACCTACCAGAATGCAAACCACATTCAAGATGTCAGAAGAATCTTAGCTGAAAGTGGAGAAAATGTGAAAAATTGTGCCTTTTATTGAATATGCAAAGCCATTAAACTGCAGGTCATAGCAAATTAAGGCTAACATCGTGCAAGTGAATCGAAGTCCCAGAACACTAAGTTGTGCCATCTGGGACTTAAACAGACCAAGTGGCCGTCTGGTGTAGTAAATTACTTATGCAAAAAAGACCTCTTTAACGTGTTAAAATGCAAAGGTGTCACTTTGAAAACTAAGATGCACCTGGTCTAATCATATATTCATTCATGTCATATGCATGTGAAAGCGGGACAGTGAATAAAGAATTGATGCAGGTGATGTGTAGTGTTGATGGATATATTGCTGAAAAGGGTGTGTGTAATGAAGAAGTTGGTCTTGCAAAATTCTCTTACCAAGGTCATGTTTACCAACCACCATCCATCCTCTTTGTTTCCAATCCTGGTTTTCCAGTCCCCGGTCATTATCAAGGCATATTCCATCCATTTGAGTGTGAAGACGTTGGTGAAATTTTCAGCCCCTTCATGATTGACTTGCGTGTTGGTGAGTGGATGCGAATAGTAGTTGTATTAACTGCTACCACAGTCGATATTGTACTTTGAAGATCGATCTTGAAATGCTCTTTTTGATGATGAAAGTGATACCATCCCTCTTGAGTTTGTCATTTCCAGTATAGTAAATCATGTGCGTGACTCCAGTCCATTTCAGATCACTAATGCCTAGCATATCGAACTTTATTCCACGTAATCTCTGATGACTTCCAGTTTTCCCACATTTGCACATCATACATTCTGAATATGTTTTGATGATCAGTGGAAGTTTGCAGCTGGTTCCTTCTCTTTTTGAGTCCTGCCCCACCAGGTCCTGGTATCTGTGCTCCATCCACACCTGAAGGCCAGGTCTGCTTTGAGGAGACAGCAGTTTCTCAGTTGTGCTCAGAGAGCCTGCTAATGTGAGGGTTCCTCTCCCAGCACTGTATCAGACAGTGTTCTGTTGCCATCCGCATGGTTTCCCTCAAAAGTGAGCCATCTACTAATCGGCTCTTAGTCTGGAGGTTCTGCTGAAACCTATTTGCCAGCAGGTGACCATGCTGGTATTTGAAATACTGGTGGCATACCTTCGTGCATCTCTGTAACACATGCTGGCCAAGTTAACACACGCTACAACCAACTGACGGATGAGTGTGCTATATAGGTAGGGTTATTGTCATCCCTGGAAGAACCAGAGCTCAGGGAGGGAGTCAAGATCAGTGAAGCTCCTTGGCTTCTGATGACTTTAATTGATTTTTTAAGTTTTTTTTAACACTCTAATTACTATGCTTGGATTTTACCCAAAGTTGTATGGTCTTATGGACAGAGGCATATATATTGGCAGCTACTGTCTAGTGGGCCCTGTGCACAAAGGAAGACAGTGTTGGCTGGTTGAGCGCCATCGTGGTGGGTTCAAGTTGGATTGCTGAGAGCCTCAGCTGACTCTCTTGGAGCTTGCCAGGCCTTTCTAGAACTAGCAAATCTGCCGTCTTCTAAGTGGTTTCTGGCTCCCTCATCATGATGGTGGTTTGAGGATTATTGTGTGTCATTTAGAGTTTGAGATCGGCCCTGAAAACATCCATTTGCAGTTAGCAAAAACTTTATATTAAATTCCTGTGTAAAATTTACATTATACAAATCTACCAAGGTAGAGATATCTTAACCCACTTTCAAGCTAAGATTCTCTTAAAAAAAAAACAAACAAACAAACCACAAACCCGTCTCCTGTAGAGACAAGTTTTATTTGTAAGCAGTATCTGAGCAATATCTTTATGTGGCCGGGGGATTGAGTGGCAATAACGGCTTCAGATCCGGTAGGGGAAGAAGGGGGCTCTGTGTTACTGCATGTGTTAGTATGCTATGTGACTTGAAACCCTGCTCCATTGATGGGAAGGTCTGATTTGGGAGCTGCACGAACCAGAAGAGTCTCTTCATTGTTACTACCCTGCAAGTGAGAGCGAGACTGCACTGATAGGAAAACCAAATACAGACAGCGTCACAAGTCGACGTTGACTCACTCATAGCAACCCTGCAGGCCAGGGCAGCGCTGCTCCACGGGGTCCCCAACTGTGAATCTTTATGGAAGCTGACTGCCCCGTCTTCTCCCTAGTGACTGGCGATTTGAACTGCCAACCCTTCTGTTAGCAGCTCAATACTTTACCTACTGTACCACAGGGCGCCTTCCTACAAATAGTGTCTTCAAAACATCCGTGGGAAGATGGAACTAAAAGACAAGGGAAGTTTTCCACCAAGTTCTTGAACACGCCCACCCACCCCCACCCCCACCCACGCCTTGGTGAATCCGGAAGTAGCTGGAGTTGCTTGTGAGCGTTCCACGGGCTGCTTGAGAAGGTTGGGTATTACTGATTCTTGAACTGAACATCTAACAACGTCTGAGGAGCAGTGATTATGAATCTCATTTTACCCATGAACAAATTTAGGAAACCTCTGCCAGAGAAACGCAACGGTGGGGCTAAAACGCAAACAACTCCTAGCTCTGGGCCCTTCGCACTGCCCCTGTGTTCCCTCACCTGCCTGGAGCGAGGTCTCAGGGTAATAGAGCCCAGGCCCAAGGGTCAGAGGTTGGAGTTCCAATCCTGCCTGCAGAACTTTAGAACTATATGATTCTGAGGAGACAATCCAATCTTTCTTGGTCACTGCTTCCATAGCAAGTGGAGGTGAAACCACTTGGCTGCCCGGTTCTCAGGCAGGGAGCATAGGAAAGCTCTGTCGTGGGAGCTGACTCCTGGGGAACACTAGCGTGCCTCTGCCCTCAAAGAGGTTGGCTGGCAGAACTGGGCTAGCTGAATGCACAGGAGTGAAAGGTTCTATTTTTGCTCACTCTTTACAGAATAGCCCCATGTCCTATTTGTGACTCTCCAGCAAGGGTGGCTCTCAGCGTGTACAGTTAAGACTGCTAACGTTTGGAGTTTTTACACTTGGGAAGTTGTTTGTTTTGAGGAAAACACTTCAGCATATCAAAACACGATTTTCTTTCCCTGTGGTGCCCTGGTTATTTTACACAGTTCCATTAGAAAGATGTCTGTAAAGGAAATTTAATATTAAGTATGATCCCCCTTCTTCCTTTTATTTCCCCCAAAACAAAAACCATTTGTGGAAGCACTTGACTCATCACGTTATCTTGTCATGCAGTGGACCTGCTTAATAAATACTACTCAATAGAGAGAAGGAAATAAAGTTTTCTCAGAAATAGCAGTTCTATGATGTCATGGTGGTGTGGTTTATATGCTATGCAGTTTGGTTAGTTTCATTTTCAGAAGAGGCCAGAGAGAAGACAGAAAATTGACTGGTATACTGAAGAGTAAACAACTTCTTTATAAAACTGTTTCCGGAGCCGTGGTCTCATGAAGCACCTTTTTTGGAATAGCTTTTCATAACGTGCTTAGAGAATGAAATGAAAAATGGAGGAGAATTCAAGAACATTTGTGCCACCTGGTTTTCTGCTGCTTGTACTTTTAGTTTGTTGACTGACTACCGTAATTCCTTTCTTATCCAGTTAGTCCCAAATAGTTCCAAATATAGAAAAGGAAAGCAAATTTTGTTACTCGTGTTTGTTTGGAATTGAATTTCATTCTTTTATCATGTTGAGTATATGTCAAGCATATTTTTAAAAATCATAACAACATCTCTGAATGCAAATGTACTTTGTGTTATTTTATTAAGTTGTAACATTTTTATTTTCAAATATTTAACTTGACTAGTACTTTGGGGGTTTTAGCAAAAGAGAGGTACTTGTTTAAGATTACTAATAATATAATTATGTAACTAGAAACATTTATTTATTATTGAAGCCTCAAATTTTAAAATTTTAGTACATTGGCATGCACCAGTCCTTTTTAAAAAAAATCATTTATTTATTTTTTTAACAGTCCTTTTTTTTTTTTTTAGATTTAATCCCATACAATATTAAAGGAGTGTTTTTCACTGTTGGTTCTTTAAGCAAAACTTTTCAAAAAATAATAAAGAATATTTGTAGTTGTCATGTTTCACCAACCCTGGTAGTGTAGTAGGAGTTATGGTGGTGTAGTGGTTACCCATTGGGTTTTAACTACATGGTCAGCAGTTTGAAACCACCAGCCGCTCCGTGGGAGAAAGATGAGGCTGTGCACTCCCATAAAGAGTTATCGTCAGGGACCCACAGGGCAGTTGGCCCTTCTGAGACTGTGCATTGGAACTGACTGGCTGGCAGAGCATTTTTTGTTTTGTTGGTTTGTTTTGGGTGGTAGTGTGGTTGCCCGTTGGGCTGCTAACCAAATGGTTAACAGTTTGAAACCATCAGCTAGAGACAGATGAGGCTTTCTATTAGAAAGAGTGGATGCTAAAATCAGCCAGTTGTGTCCCAGGGTCACTCCACTGGTCACAAGACAGAGGTCAGAAGAGTTAGTGTAGAATCAAGTCCTGCTAACGGTAAGCAAACTGGACGCCGCCTTCCTGGTGGGCCGATGTTGCCTTTAAGAGCAAAGGACAGGAGACTAGGTCAAGTGTGGCGAAAGTCCTGAAGTTGTGTTTTGATTCTTCAGCTTAATAACTCAACTTTTCATGATTCCTTTTATAACGGCCTCACTGCCCAACAGGCTCTAGTGAGTGCCAAGCACTGGTAGGTGCTCAGCAGTCAGGAATCAGACATGACCCTTCTCAGGGAGCCTAATTAAGGCCTGGGGACAAAGCACCTCAAGCAGAGTGTTAACTAGTAGAAGCAGCCGTGCTGTGGACACAGAGGAAGTTGGGAATTTAACCTACATGAAGGAAGTCGGGCAGGCGAGACTAAGGAAAAGAGAAACGGAGTGCCTGGCTCGAGAGGGGCCATGTCTGTAAGGTGAGCGCTTTTAGTCAGAATGGACAGGCAAGCTTTGCCAGGCAGTAGGAAATGAAGTTTACACTTTTAGAGTTAGGGGCCCCCAAATCCAACCTGGCTACGAGGGGGCCTGGACACTGGGAGGAAAGGGCCCTGAGGGGTTAGAAAAACAGCTGTGGAGGCACTGGGTGCAAAGTGGGAGGAGTGGAGCTTGAAGCTAGAGTGAAGTGCAGGAATGTATTTCACAGAGGGTGCTGCTCTGGGCCTGACCTTGGGGACAAAGTAACTCAAGGGCCGGGTAGAAAGAAGTTGGAGAAAGGGGAGTTGAGAGAATGAGGGGCGGGTGGCCAAGCTCAGACAACCCGAGTTTTACATCTGTCACTTGTGTGTCGGTTGCGGTTTACACATCTTGGCCAAGGTGCGGGCCAGGGACATGGGTGGTGGACCCTGAAGATATCCACGAAGGCGGTAAAACTTGGGCAGGAGAGGAGCCCATTTCCAAAATGCCCCTCTTAAGAAATGGCTGTGAGGTTACTATCAGCCAGGAGAAGTGGGGAGAAGGGTCGCAGTCACATTCCACCGAGGCTTCAAGAGACTGATTTTCACATTAAGGTAAAAGAAAAGAGGTGTTGGGGGTGGGGAGGACTCTGATCGGACCCCTGGGGCCCACATCTTTGTCTTTCTTCATTCTCCATTTCAATCTATTAGCAAATTCTGATTGAGTTCCGAGACAAATCACCAGTTACTCTCCTGATCTCCACGACCACTACCTTGGTTTTTACCTTCCAACCCTTTGCTGACATTCTTGCCATCGTACATTCTCCTACAACTCCAGTCCCTTGCTTTAAACCAGTGGTTCTCAACCTGTGGCCGCGGCATGAGGAAGCTTGAGCATCATGGCTTTAAACTCTTCAATCACAGTCTTCAGATGCTGATCCAAGCTTCCTGTGTGGCCCCACGTGTCTCTCCTGTTGCCTGGTCTCAGGTCATACTCTACTCGCCTGACACACAGGCTTCCCCTGTCCCCCGCAAGGAGCCAGATCCAGTGCCACTGCAGGACACTGCATTTGCTCCCCTTGTTCAGGTGAGTGTGTGCACAGCGGCCTGCGGAAGGTGCTTAGAAGGGTGGAGGAAACACCCTTCTCGCTAGAGGATGGCGGGGAGACAGAGGCTGAGGGAGCAGGAAATTGTAATTATAAAATAAAGAGTTCTGGAAGATTTAGCGAAAACCTTTAAACGGAGGGGAGGGACGTAGCCAGAAGAGCAGACGACGGGGAGGGGGTGTGGTAGTGCTGGATATATATATATATATATGATTGCGGAATAAGACAACATTAAGAGACGGACCAGGGTGGTATGCGGCCCAACCCCCAGCCTCATAGGATTTGGGGCAACTCAAAACTCCTGAAGGTTTGAAGGCTGGGTTAACGCTCTGCCAGCCCCGGGCTGGTTTGCAGTGCTTTTCTGGAACCCTTGATCTGGGGGGGTTAGGTGTTCATGGGGGAGGGGAAAACACACCAAATCCAGTGCCAGGAAGTTGTTTGCTTTATAGCGACCTCAGACAGGGTTTCAGAGACCTTTATGGGAGCAGACAGCCTCCACGTTCCTCTGTGGAGAAGTTAGCATCCCAGTGCCTAACCACAGTGCACCTTGGCTCCTTAGAGTAGGAGATAAGATCGTTTATTGTTGATTTCATTGATTTTTCCATTACATTAGAATAGAGGCACTTAAACTTTTCCCCCATGATCCCACAATAAAAAAACAAACCAAAAACATTTTTTACATCACCTAGTACACAATTCAATAGAGTTTACTCACAAAAGAAATTACTTTTATTACCGTCAGGTGATATCTTTGATTCATCAACCTGTGGTTTGAAAAAAACTGGTGGGGAAGAGGCTCGCTGCCTCTGAATGAGACTGGATTCGATATTTGCTCCTTCTGGGGTGGGGGTGTCTTGTGTTTATGACTCTAGTTTTTACATCGATATGGAGGAAATAGAAGGTTCTTGATATTTTTGGATGTGTAAGAATTCAAAAAGCCCTGTTTCCGTTTCTTTTTCTTTGCTATGCTTCTCAATGTCTGATGGAGAATTGGGAATTAGTGCTAAAATACTAAAAAGGAAAGAAAATAGCATTCATTATTCAACCATTAACATTGTACTGTATTTTCTTCACCACCACCACTGTACATGTACGCTTGGTCTTTTTCCAGCTAGCTTTATTTACCTGGTTACTGCTTGTTTTTAGCTTTTTGCTCTCATGGTGAAATATATGGTACCCTGAACACCTTTGGTGTGCGAGTCTTTATCCGTGCCTTTGGTTATTCTAGGAGGGCCCTTCTTTAGACTTTGGAGGTTCCCAAACTGACCGCCACAGTGTTAGTGCCAGCTGACTCAGGAACCTGCAGTCTGTGAAAGCCCATCTGAGACCTGCCCTCACCAATTCTGGACAGATCCTTCCTAAAGCTTTTGCTGTTTTATAGAAGAGAAATGAAATCATTTGAATTGGTGTTTGTTTGTGATTATACATTGGGCTGTTAACTGCAAAGCCAGCAGTTCTGAAACACCAGACACTGAGTCGATTTAAACACAGAGTGACCCTATAGAAAGGAACTGCCCCGGGGGTGGGAGGGGTTGGGGGTGGGGAGGGGTCCCAAGACTGTACCTCTTTACAGGAGTAGAAAACCTCATCTTTCTAGAGAGGCTGCTGATTTCAAACTGTTGACCATGCATTTAGCAGCCCAAGGCGTAATCCACTAGTCCACCAGTTTCTTCTCTTTCCTAAGGACTCATTATTGGAAGCAAACAGTGTCCTTGATGTAAAGCTGTGGGTATATTGATAACTAAATGGTCACTTTTCATTGGAATGTTCTTGTTTTTAAAACACGGATGTAAAGTGTCTTTAAACTCACTCTCATTATTTAATTGGCATATTATTTACTCCATTTCAATTTAATGCAAAATTCAAGTTTGTTCTTGATTAATTTTCTTTGTGGTTTAAAGAAATTTGCTGAATAACATGTAGTAGATGAGAAAGCCAAGAAAACAGCTTCACCCAACTCACCCATATTAGTGAGCTCAAACGGGCTTCAGCTTTTTTAATGCTGGTCACACATTTTCATTCAGCAAATAGCACCTACTGAGTGCAGGCCAGTTTCAAGTCCTGGTAAGGCAGTGGAGACAAAGCAGGTAAGGTCGCCGTCATCAGTTGGTCGCCGTCATCAGTTGATACCCTCGTGTCTCTAAAAGCTTGTTTCTGAGTGTAATTTAAAGGATAATTATGCCCAAATGGTGCTAAGGAAAACTGTGATGATTTGAAGCCATCTCTCTCAAGTTGTCACTGCCCCAAGGGGGACCATGACTTTCCCCAAGCCCCTGGATGGACCAGCTATTTGCCTGTAATATCGTTCCTGTTTCTTCATTTTAATGTAAACAAAAACCTTAGCTTTTTATATTACTTTTTATGTGGTTCCTGGAATGCCCATATTACTCAGACTTCTGAAAGCAAACATTGAAATCTGGGCAGAAATGTCATCAAGATGTGGAAAATGTTCATATTCTTTGATTTAGCAACTCTGAGGAATTTCTTTGAGAAGCTAGAAAGATGTGCCCAGGATCTTATGTTAGACTGGGTTGTCTAGAGAAATAAATCCAGCAAACAACACACACGCGCACGCACACACATGAAAGAGCTTTATATCAACAAGTAATAATAAAAGAGGGCATCCCAGCTCAGTCCAACTCAAGTCCCACGAGTCTGCTGCAAGTTAGGATCCTCTTCAGACTCACATAACTGCAGGACGATGATGCTCAAAGGTGAAGCCAGAAGCAGGGAAAGCACCGGCTGGTAGGTGCAGAGTCATGTGAATCCAAGGTCGATAGAAACGTAGCAGGGTTTTGACAGCTCTCAGGGTCAGGAGGCCCACGTGGGGCCACCCCTGGAAGCAGCAGAGGTATAACCTGGGGTCTTAAAGGCTTGAATGTAAACAAGCGGCCATCTAGCCCAGAAGCAACCAAGCCCACATGGAAGCAGCACACCAGCATGTGTGATCACAAAGGGTCAAGGGAACCAGGTATCAAGCACCAAAGGGGGCAGGGGATCGTGAATGAGGGGAGCACATGATGGGGACCCAATGCCCATCTGTAGTCAATTGGACATCCCTTGCAGAAGGGTAGTGGGGAAGAGATGAGTCACTCAGGGTTCAGTGTAGCAATAATGAAACTCGAAACCTTCCTCTAGTTCTTAAACGCTTCCTCCCCCCTCATTATCATGATCCCAATTCTACCTTGCAAACGTGGTTAGACCAGAGGATGCACAGTGGTGCAGATGGGAACTGGATACACAGGGAATCCAGGACAGATGAACCCCTCAGGACCAGTGGTGAGAGTAGCGATACCGGGAGGGAGTGGTGGGTAGAATGGGGGAACCGATTACAAGGATCTACATATAACCTCCTCCCTGGGGGATGGGCAACAGAAAAGTGGGTGAAGGGAGACGCCGGGCAGTGTAACATATGCTAAAATAATAATTTATAAATTATCAAGGGTTCATGAGGGAGGGGGGGCAAGGGAGGGGGGGAGAAAAATGAGGAGCTGATTCCAGGACCCCAAGCGGAAAGTGAGTTTTGAGAATGATGAGGGCGATGAATGTATAAGTGTGCTTTACACAATTGATGTATGTATGGATTGTGATAAGAGTAGTTTGAGCTCCAATAAAATGATTTAAAAAAACAAACTATGTTCACCTGCAAATAAATGAATGACGGTAGACTGGTATCGTTGCTGCGATGCTCCCGGGAAACTTGACTGTGTCGCCAAACCATGCCATAGTCCGGGGCATGCGCAGCAAGGAGCACTGCCGGGAGTTCAGCTGGAACGGGAGCCAGCAGCAAGAGGAGCGAGGGCGAGATCAAATTGTATACTTAAGGGCTGATAACAAAAACCCTGAGAAGTAAAACCTTTTTCTGAGGGAACAGTTATAAAAGTTATGATGATGGTGATAAGGACAGCTTATCGTAAAGTTATCATCTTGGAGTTTCCACAAATTTACTGATTCGTATGTAAGATTTACTGGTAAGGATAATGAAAAATCATGACAGGAAAGGTATAGACCCTTGTTAAGTCGAGGAAACTTATTCATCAGTCCTGCTGTAGCTGGGACCTTGCCGGTTTTAGCTTTTTAGGCCTCTCTTGAAGCCGGAGCCACTTAGACTGTGAACTGTCAGCTCCGGCCACAGGACCTGTCCGCATTGGGAGGACTTGGATCATCCGTCTATGAATCATATGTTTTGTGTTTAGAAATCAGAAGCCGCCCCCCCCGGTTGTATTTTTGAACAGAATTTCATATTGGCATAGAAGAGTTTCCAAAAAATTCATGGAAAAATTCCATGATCTTTCAATTCCATTTTCCCACAAACTTTCAAAGCCCTCTCCGATAGCAGCTTTGGGAAGCAATTGGAGAACATTTTGACGCTATGCGCCCGTAGCCTTATGCTCAGGGTTTTTCTGCTTTGTCTCATGACTAACTATTTGCACTTCTCGGATCGTGTACTCATTTCCTTAGTTATTTGCTTGTTCTTAGGAATTTGTATTCTGCTAGATGGAAGGCAGACTACAGAGAGAAACGAAGAGGGTCAGGTTCTTGCGCTCCCAGAGTGACATTGGAATGGGACTGCGCAGCCAGAAAACAGCACATCAACAAGATAACTGGATGTAGCATTTACCTACCTCTGCTTCATATATCAAGGCAGAGAGCAGGATGTTCTAAAATAGATTCAAACTTCAGGTAGTCAAAATAACTCTGCCCTCAGTATTTTGGATGTGCGTGTTTCTTTTACCGTAATTTCAAAAATCGTCTTATTAAGGCAAAAGTCCTTTAACAGAACATTGCCATTTTCAACACTTTCCCAAGGGCAGCGTAGTGATGGGACAGTCATCGTGAGTTACCCACCATGAGCTCTCAGAGTGGGACTTCACACCTCCGCCAGGGGTTGCTTTTCACATCCTGTTCTCCTACCAAAGGATGAACGCACCAGTGAATAAGGAAGCTACATCTTGGACAAAAGTCAAGACGCACTCAAAGAATCCCCTCAAACGGTGGCGCAGTTGCTCAGCACTTGACTACGAACTCAAAGGTCAAGAGTTTGAGCCCACCAGCCGCTCCAGGGTCGCAAGAGATGGCCTAAGGATTACCCTCCCACAAAGATAAAACAGAACAAACCCATTGTCTTCCAAGTACATTCCCACTCATGGTGATAGGGTTTCCAAGACTGCAAATCCTGATGGAAGCAGACAGCCTCATCTTTCTCCCAAGAAGTGCATGGTGGGTTTGAACCACCAATTTGGTGGTACGCCGTCCAACGCCTAACCCATAGTGCCGCTGGGGCATCGTCCTATAAAGCTACGGTCTTGGGAAGCTTTATCGGAAGGGACAGTTCAACTCTGTCCTGCAGGGTTCCTGTGATTCGGAATGGACTCACTGCAGTGGGTTGGGTTTAGTGTTCTTTGTTTGCCACTTGGGAGGGGGGTTCCCGGGCCAAGCCATTTGCGAGAAAGCATAAGCAGTTGTGACTCATCAAGCAAGACGACAGTGTCCCAGCTTCCCGGTAGTCACCGTCACCAAATGGTTGTCCTCTGAGTGCTTAGGGAGGCAGAGAAAGCGAATCCCCGCTAAAGTTCTGCATATGGCTCTTCTGACGCTAGCCATGATTATGAATTGCAAATTACTTTTAAAAATGACTTCTCTCAAAATACCCAGCCACCTGGCCCCAGGCTGCCAACCCAGTGCTAAAGTAAGCTCCCTGACCCCCGCCCGCACCGGGTGACTTTACCCGTGCTGCTGCTTTGGGCCATGGTGAGATACGTTGCCAAGAGAAATATGAGCCACTCTGGGAACTGATTACAAAATTGGACTTGCTCCAGCTTTCTCAAAAGTGATGCCTCTGTCACCTGGACTGTGTCCGGAGCAGGCAATTTTTCTCACCAACTCAGTTTGGAACAATGAAAGCAATTAGAAGGGAATTAGATGCTCCAGAACCTTCCCTCTCTCTGCCTAATATGGGAACAATCATTACCTGTCCAAAGCTGTCAGCAGGCTGATGACTCACCTCTAAGATTGTGCAAAAAAAGAGCCCAAATCTTTTGAAAGCCATTGAACAATGTGTATCAAGAGTCATACATACAGCGTCTGTTCCCTTTGAAATGTTTACCCATTCCCACCGCTGGAAACAGACGTCAAAATGATCCAGAAAGGGGACGGGGGAAGAGTCCACACACAATTGGAATCAACCTTAATGTCCAGGAACATTAATTATGGTATGGCATCTGCTCCCATACAGTTCTACAGCCTTAGAAGTCCTCGGGAGGCTCGCTTTTGTGTCAGAATGCACTTGATGGGAGTGGGTTTGATGTTTTGTTTTAGGGGTCCTAATAAAATATTACACTGCCACCGAGGATGGATTACAAAGATGCACGCAACGTGGAAAAGTAAGGAGCAACGTTGAACTGAGAAGCAGACCATAACTTGTGTGTGTATCATGACTGTAACCATGCTTTAATGTAGGTTTGCCAGCAAGAAAGGTGACAGGGCAGGATTATGCGTGACCTTTGACCTCTTTTTTACCTGATTTTTTGGGTCCTGTTGATTAACTGTTTTAATAATTTGCAAAAAAGGAAAGGGTATTGTCGAGCGGTACCTAGGGTCACTGTGCGTTGGCCCCCACTGGACGGCACCTAACAACAATACACCTGCATTAAACCAGGTGAGTAGAAAACGATTACATTCTTTTTTTATGAATAATTATGCAGTCACACTTATGATGAACTGTTACATCTAAAACGATTCATAGGTCATTTCAAATATTTGCCCCTGAAAAACTGAGGGGACCTGCTGCCCCTTCTTTCGGATCCTGCAGGATGTTCACGCCCACAGCGGCCCAGGACACACAAGGCTGGCCACCGGCCCGAATGGAAAAACCGAACTCACTGCTGTGGAGTCGGTTCTGACTCAGAGAGGGAAGCTTCTGCTCTGGGCGCTCCTCTGAAACAAGCCTCCCCGGGCGCCCACATGAAGGTGGGACTGAGTTTTCACAGACCTTTGGGCACACCCGCTGCGCGTGCAGCTTGTTCCAGAGGCAAGGCAGTCTGTGGGAAGCGGGCCTTGGATTGCTCCTCCCGAAAGTCGACCAGTCAACAGCAGTTTGGCTTTAATGTGTTGTTTTGTTTTTGTTTTCGAAAAATGGATTGTTCACACCCAAGCTACAACGGGGCAAGGCATCCTGGTGATGTGGTCACTGATGCGTTGGGCTGCTATCCACAGGGGCAGCAGTTTGGACCCACCTGTCAGGCTTCAATGCCTCCGAAACCTGGTGCAGCAGGTCTGCCCTGCCCTCGGGTCGCTGTGCGTGGGAATGCCCTGGGATGGGATCATGCCCTATGAGAAAGCCTGCTGGGGGGATGGTTGCACTTGACTGTCAAGTGGGGCTCCCAGGCCACCTAGTTGCTCCGCCTGGAGGAAGGCCCGGGATCGGCTCCCATCCTTTCAACCTAGGAGACGAGAGGGCAGCGGTTCTCAGGCTGTAGGGCGCAACCCCTTTGGGGTCAAACCACCCTGTCACAGGAGTTTCCCAGCTCATAACAGTAGCAAAATGACAGTTATGAATTCGCAATGAAAATAATGTTATGGTTGGGGGGTCACCAGACGTGAACTGTATTAAAGGGTCGCAGCATTAGGAAGGTTGAGAATCACTGCCTGAGGGCGTAGTTCTCTGTCATACTGTCACTAAAAGTCAGAATTGAATTTCTGCTCCCCACCCCACAGATAAAGCCAAATCAAATCCAGTGCCATCGAATTGATGCTCAGAGGAACGTATAACTAGGACAGGGTAGAACTCTTAATGAGTTCAAAGCCCTGTCCACTGTTGGTTTTGAACCGTTGACCTTGAAGTTAGCAGGCCAGTATACAACCACTATGCCACCAGGGCTCTGGGAGAGGGGGTGGGGGGAGAAAGCTTAACAATTAACCACCCAGGCTCTGCTTCTGCACAGGTGTTGCCCATAAATGAAAGGAGACAGTGCTTTGCTTTGTGAAACATATTGAAAAGGAGAAAAAACACTACTAGACTTTGTAAATTTGGTTCACTGGAGATAAAAATGTTGCTAGGAACTTAGAAATCTGTCTAGAGAGGTGTAGCTACCACTGAGCTCATGCTTAGCAAACCCTGACAGAGTAATTTCAATTTGTCTGTAAATAATAATAAGTGGAAATAGACTCCATTTTTGTGATTGATATATGGGAGTTTCAAAGGAATCCTTGGTCAATCATTCTTCCGAGAGGGAAAAAATGTAAATTCTGCAGGATCTTCCCCTGCCCCCCTCCCTATCTACCCAGCTCTCTCTAAACTCTCCTACCTATGTTGCTCAAAAATTGTTGAGACCTTGGGTCAAGGAGACACTCGCGTTGGCTTCAACAGAAAATGTGCTTCTCCACACTAAAATGGCCACTTAAGCAAGAATGTGGAAATGATTTATCTCACATGTTTAAAGTTGGGTCTTCACTTCAGCTATGCCAGGACTACAGCATCAGTCAGGGACAAGGAGTTGCATGCCTCTAGACCAAGAAAAGCACCCTCGTGGCCCAAAGAAGTCAGTGTCTAACATAGTGAAATGGCCTTAATAAAAGTTAAATTACCCACATCCCAAAGGATAAAAATCAGCGACAATGATAATGTTTAAGTGTTAAGTGCAGCAGGACATAAAACAGATCTATTGACATCACAGAGAGCTTGTCTCCCCAAATAGCATTATGTCGAGCAGTGATATTGCCAGTGTGTTAGCCTAAAGTCAGGGGAAAAAAAAGAAATGGAGCAGCCTGGCCAGACCGCAGAGGACAGAAACTGCTGCCGATTTCCTTCCCTGCAGGGTTTCTAGGAATTAACAGATTCCCCATAGGTATGTGCAGGATAGAATGCAGAAATGAATGCACAAGTGAAAGAGCAGGGTTCGTCCAAAATAAATGCGCAATCTTCATTGTGATATTATAGAAGCATGCTTGCCTACAGTTATATGCTAGAAAAGGACCCCATACCCAAAACATGCTTGCCACAGATTTAAAAATTGGGTGTCAAAATGTGGGTAAAAATCCTTCCTTTAAAATGCCTAAAATGTAAATATATTTATAGATGATGATGGGGAAATATATTTATGTGCATATATTTATAGGGTTAGTATTAAGGTAGCAGATGGACATTGGGCTTCTACTCAAGTACTCCCTCAATGCAGGAACACTTTACTCCCTCAATGCAAGAAACTGGCATTCCATGATGTTCACCTTCCCAGCATGATTGATCGCTGAAGACAAAGTGGGTACATAAGCAAATGTGGTGAAGAAAGCTGATGGTGCCCAGCTATCAAAAGATATAGCATCTGGGGTCTTAAAGGCTTGAAGGTAAACAAGCAGCCATCTACCTGAGAAGTAACAAAGCCCATATGGAAGAAGCACACCAGCCTGTGTGATCACGAGGTGTCGATAGGATCAGGTAGCAGGCACCAAAGAACAAAAAAATCATATCATTTGAATGGGGGGAGAGTACGGAGTGGACCCCTAAAGCCCATCTGTAGGCAACTGAATATCCCCTTACAGAAGGGTCATGGGGAGAAGATGAGCCAGTCAGGGTGCAGTGTAGCACCAATGAAATATACAACTTTCTTCTAGTTCTTTAATACTTCCTTCCCCCCACTAACATGATCCCAATTCTACCTTACAAATCTGGCTAGACCAGAGGATGTACACTGATACAGATCAGAGAGCTGGAAACACAGGGAATGCAGGACAGATAACCCCCTCAGGACCAATAACGAGTAGCCACACCAGGAGGGTTAGAGGAAGGTTGGGGGAGGAAGGGGGAACTGATCACAATGATCTACATATAACCCCCTCCCTGGGGGATGGGCAACAGAAAAGCAGGTGAAGGAGGACATGGGCAGTGTAAGATATGACAAAATAATAATAATATATAAATTACCAAGGGTTAATGAAGAAGGGAGGGGAGGGGAGGAAGAGGGAAAAAATGAGGAGCTGATACCAAGGGCTCAAGTAAAAAGAAAATGTTTTGAAAATTATGATGGCAACAAATGTGCTTGACACAATGGATATATGTATGGATTGTGATAAGAGTTGTGCGAGCCCCCAATAAAATGATTTAAAAAAACAAAATGAGATGGTCTGCTTCTCATAAAAATGAAATCCTTGGAAACCTCACATGGTGGTTCTACTCTGTCCTATAGAATCACTATGAGTTGCAACCGACAGCAGTGGATTTGGTTTTAAAAATGAACTTTTGAAGTTCCAACTGGATTGGCTCTTCAGTCATCTGCAATGGTCTCATCTTTCTCCCACAGAGAGGCTGGTGGGTTTGAACTGCTGACCTACCGGTAAGCAGCAGAGCTCTTTAGCCACTGTGCCACTAGGGCTCCTTTTATTAGTCCCTTCGTCAACAATGAATCCATAACTATTTGCGCAACCTCTCAAATCTCCACTTTAATTCACTTTTCCAATGTTGTGCATTAATGAGCTCAGGAGACACAACCTAGGATTTGGTCATTACTCTGGCCATTGGAGCCACGTAAAGTACCACCCACTCCCCGACCCAGTCTTCCATCCTGTGCAGCACTTGTTGTGATAGCTGTTAGAGCTCCCACTGAAGTGTGTGTGTGTGTGTGTGTGTGTGTGTGTGTGGTTGGGCACACCAGGTGGATGAGTGTGTATGTGTGTATGTGGTTGGGCACACCAGGCGGATGAGTGTGTGTGTGTGTGTGTGGTTGGGCACACCAGGCGGATGAGTGTGTATGTGTGTATGTGGTTGGGCACACCAGGCGGATGAGTGTGTATGTGTGTATGTGGTTGGGCACACCAGGCAGATGAGTGTGTGTGTGTGTGTATGTGGTTGGGCACACCAGGCGGATAAATGTGTGTGTGTGTGTGTGTGGTTGGGCACACCAGGTGAATGAGTGTGTGTGTGTGTGTGTGCTTTAATATTATATGAGGAGACTTCAAAATTTCAAGGAAATGGAATAGAAACATGATGGACTTTTCACATGAACTCTTTGAAATCCCCTCGTCGATGAGAGATGGCTACATGTTGAACGAGTTAGTAGCAGTGGCAATGAGAGATGTCCGGGTTTGGGATATTTGAAGGCATAACCAATCAGATTTCCTGGTGGATTTAATGTACCACAGAGGGAAAACGTGATACAGGTGGTGCAAGTGATGGGGGGGACAGAAAGCACAGTGGAGTAGCTGATCTTATGGAGAAGGAGTCCCTTGAATTTTGAACCAGGAGAGGAGGTCTGGGGGTCCCTCGTCAGAGGTATAGAAACTGAAGGGGAGGGGTAAGGTGGGTTGGAAGTCTCAGGAGGATGGAGAATGCTTCCCTCTTTCTTGGAAAGCAGGTTGGAAAGAGAAACATAATACAGTGTGAGACCGCATTGCCTTGAAGTTGGTGACCATGCAGGAAGTCAATGACCCACCAAGCGCCTTGTGCTCTTCTCCAATAGAGTTTGCCGGCTTGGGTGCAAGCAAGGGACAAGCCAAAACCCGGATTCATCCAGGACTGGCATTTCCCTGGCGATGGATCTGTCGAAAATACAAGGAGGAAGGGAGTTGTAGGGATTGGCAAAATATATCATTAAAATAACAGACCATAGCACCTAAATTGAATCAGGAGGAAAGTAGAATGAGCAGCGGGGTGGTAAACTGGGAGAAAGCACAGAAATCTATACACTGTAGGGCCCAGTATTTTTAAGAACAATTGAAGTTACAAGTATTGGTCCACAATGGATGTATGTGTGGATTGTGATAAGAGTTGTACAAGCCCCTGATAAAATGATTAAAAAAATATTACTCATGATGGTGGTTGTTTTTTTTAAAAGACAGTTTTATTGGCATATAATTCACATATCATATAATTCAATAGTTTGATCAATTTAAGATGGATAATCATCACTGCAATCAATTTTAGACCATGATGCTTTCACCAGTAATACTGGACATGGTTAGTGCCAGTCCTCTAAAAGGTATGTGGTTGTCTTAGTGACTGCCCTACCACCCCACCTCTCTCATGGAGCCTACAATAGAACAAATGCAGCCACGTCCTGTGCCACTCCCTTGATTGGCTGGGGCTCAGAATGTTGTGATCCATTGCGTTGGTTCTTTTTAATCATTTTACTGGGGGCTCGTACAACTCTTATCACAGTCCATACATCCACGTGTCAAGCACATTTGTACATTTGCTGCCATCATCATTCTCAAAACATTTTTTTTCAAAACATTTTCTTTCTACTGGAGTCCTTCGTATCAGCTCCTCATATTTTCCCCCTTCCTCCCCCACCCTTCCCCTCTCATGAATCCTTGATCATTTATAAATTATTATTATTTTTCATGTCTTACACTGACCAATGTCTCCCTTCACCCACTTTTCTGTTGTCTGTACCCCAGGGAGGGGGTTATATGTAGATCCTTGTTATTGATTCCCCCTTTCTACCCCACCTTCCCCTTAGCCTCCTGGTTTCACTACTCTCATTATTGGTCCTGTGTTTCCAGCTCTGATCTGTATCAGTGTACATCCTCTGGTCTAGCCGGATTTGTAAGGTAGAATTGGGATCATGATGGTGAGAGGCAGGAAGCATTAAAGAACTAGAAGAAAGTTGTGTGTTTCATTGGTGCTATACTGCACCCTGACTGGCTCATCTCCTCCCCACAATCCTTCAGTAAGGGGGTGTCCAGGTGCCTATAGATGGGCTTTGAGTCTCCAATCAGCACTCCCCCTCATTCCTGATACCTGATCCCATCAACACCTGGTGATCACACAGGCTGGTGTGCTTCTTCCATGTGGGCTTTGTTGCTTCTCAGCTAGACAGCTGCTTGTTTACCTTCAAGCCTTTAAGACCCCAAACGCTATATCTTTTGATAGCCAGGCACCATCAGCTTTCTTCACCACATTTGCCTATGTACCTGCTTTGTCTCCAACGATCGTGTCGGGAAGGTGAGCATCATGGAATGCCAGTTTAATAGAACAAAGTGTTCTTGCATTGAGGGAGTACATGAGTAGAGGCCCAGATCCATTGAGTTTTTAATAGCTGATTTTAGGAATAAGATCTTTTATCCTTTCTTTCTAGTCTCTCGTCTAGAACAGCGATTCTCAGCCTATGGGTCGTGACCCCTTTGGGGGTCGAACTACCCTTTCACAGGGCTTGCCAAATTCATAACAGTAGCAAAATTAGAGTTATGAAGTAGCAATGAAAATCATGTTATGGTTGGGGGTCACCACCACACGAGGAACTGTATGAAAGGGTCGTGGCATTAGGAAGGTTGAGAACCGCTGCACTAGAAGCTCGGCAGAAGCATGTTCATCATAGCAATATGCAAGCTTCCTATGACAGATTAGTGGTGGCTGTGGGATGGTCTGGAAGTGTGCCCAGGTTTACTGCTCGAGAGGTAGGACTTCTACCACTGAACCGCCCACTTAGCCCCATGAAAGAGTTATCCTCTATCGCCAGGTCTTCCCAGTCCCAGAATTCATATGGTCTGATTACACACATCAGAGCCTGTCTACATAGGTTTGCTAATGACCAAGAGCTCAGAAGCTTAGGGTTGGGAGCTTAGAGACCAATTTTACAGTCCAAGTCCATGACAAACCGGCTGGGTAATTACAGAGATTGAGGAAATGAACTCTTGGTCTCTTCCATCTCTAATCTGTGACTCTGTGACCTCATTATAACATCATCTTTTTCTTCAGCTCAGACCCTGGGGATTTGCCTATTAAAAATGTGCAAGTCTGCAAGTATTTATCTCTTAACATCTCTTGAAGAATCACCCTTGGATAGCTGCCCCCTGGATCACATCCTGGAATCTTGGCCTTTCGATCACCGAATTGGTCTGGCCAGCAGCATCTGTGGCCCGCTGTCCTTCAAGTCCTGGTTAAGTGGAGTTTCACCCTCCCACGTGCTCCTTTTCAACGATGGCTGCCAACAGAGCTCCCCCTGCCCCGGCCTTTAATTTTTCAAGTAATACGAAGAGGTCCTTAGCAGAAAAGACAGAATCAAATGGGATAATTTATCTGAAAGTATTTTTTGTGGCCAGTAAATTCCTCTCTCCAAAAAATGAGAGAGAAATCTTAATGCCAGGGAGTCAGTTCTGATTCATGGCTACCCTATAGGGTGTGGTGGAGCTGACCCCGTGCGTCTGGGAGAGTGGAACTCTTTACAGGAGTAGAAAGCCTCATCTTTCTCCCAAAGAGCAGCCGGTGGTTTTCAACTGCTGACCTTGAGGTTACAGCCCAGAGCATAACCACTGGACCACCAGGACTCCTGTAAATTACTAGAAGCACTTTAATAATATTTATTGGGGAAGACTTCCAAAACTCCAAAGTGAAACTTACTCCCATCGGGTCAGTTCAGATGCATGGTGACCAGATAGCACAGGGCAGAACTGTCCCTGTGGGTTTCTGAGACTGGAACTCGGAACAGGAGCAGAGCGAGTCATCTTTCTCCTGAGGAAGGCTTCCAGGAGGCAGACATTGCTGACTACCTCCCCTGTCCTCCCCCCGCCTCCTCCCCCCACGCACACGCACTCCCCTCTCTCTATAGGGTAGAATTACATTTGTTAACTGGTCTACCTTGAGCTTTTTAAGCTAGGCTGATGAGGTAAGTGGGTTCCTTTACTTTCTATTATTTAGCTAAGATAATAGCATTGTTGGCAAAAGTTTTCTCCTTTGAGTTTTCTAGGGTCATTAGATTGTTGTAACTGCCTTACCTGCTATTAGCTGTGGCTGAGCCTCTTGAAGGGCAGAAGACAAAAGCAGGGCGTTGAGATGCAAATAGATAGCTCTGGGTTCCAGCTCCTGACTGCCAACGGAAATTCAGGTTTGACACCAATGTCCCTGCTGGGGTCTGTGCCTAGAAAACCTAGAAAATGAGTGTGTGCGTGCGTGTGCGTGCGTGTGCGTGTGCGTGTGAGTGTGTGCGTGTGTGTGTGAGTGTGTGTGTGAGTGTGTGAGTGAGTGTGTGTGTGTGCGTGTGTGTGCGTGTGTGCGTGCGTGCGTGTGTGTGTGTGTGAGTGTGTGTGCGTGTGTGTGTGTGAGTGTGTGTGTGCGTGCGTGTGCGTGCGTGCGTGTGTGTGTGAGTGCGTGTGTGTGTGCGTGTGTGTGAGTGTGTGTGTGAGTGTGAGTGTGTGCGTGTGTGTGTGTGCGTGTGTGTGTGCGTGTGCGTGTGTGCGTGCGTGTGCGTGTGCGTGCGTGTGTGTGTGCGTGCGTGTGTGTGTGCGTGTGCGTGTGTGTGTGTGCTGCAGTTCCAAGGGAGGTGACAGAAGAAAAAAAAAGCAGAATAAAAACAAAGGAAGGGTTTCAAACTTGGAATTTGCTCGCCACCAATTGAATAGCTAATTGTTTCTTGTTTTCCTCCTCACGGGCCAGCTCCTCCCCCACCTTTTTTTCTGCCTGAATAGATAATCCTTACAAAACATCTATTCACTCTGCTGCAGCCCAGCCGATCTCAGGAATACTGGATTCTGACCTTGGCAGGGGTAACGGGTGGGGATGGAGTGATGGATCGGTGTGTGTGGTGGCTGACGTGTGTTTTGGTACTTTGTATGTCAGTTTGAGAATATTTTACCAACAGGCAAGGAAGATTCATGGCTTTTAAATGCACGACTGCAACCGAGGCTCCCACTTGCAGATGACTCGGTTGAAGAGGGGAGGTTATTTTCCAATTTTTTTTCCTTTGGGCATACCCTTTTTTGGGAGGGCTGCTGTTGCTTCAGGGGACTTGCTGATCATGAATGGCAGCCCCTCCTTAGATGTTCCTGTGCCCTCACTTCAATCAGCATGCAAACCATTCTTTTTTAAGGGCAAGAAGAACAAGGAGGCAAGCGAGAACTCAGCAAGAGCCAGTCGGATACACAATCCTGAAATTTGGGCCCTTGTTTGGTTTCTGCTATGAATTGTTTGTGTGACTTCTGTGTCTGTCACTTAGCTCTCCTATTTTTAATTTATGAAACTCAAATGAGAGAAGTATGTAAGAATGTGTATCTATATAGGGAAACGCGTTTTAAAATCCCCTGGGATGGCGTGAGCTGAAACCAGAGTGGGATCGGTCCTTGAACTGAAAATGCTCTTATTTTGTCAGTAAACCTCCCTTTTAATGTATTGTTCATTTTTCAAAGCTTTTGTTTAATTTCAGGTGCTTATGAACTCTCCAATCTTTTAATGGAAAGAGAAGCCATTTACACTGGATGACTCCCAGCAACTTGATTCTGCTGAAATAATCCCTTAAATCCTTACACACACACACACACACACACACACACACACACACACACACACACACACAGTCCCTTACTGTTGGCTTTATAAGGTCAGTGTCAGCAGCGACGAGGCCTGTGGCGATGGAGAGCTCAGTGTATCCAAGGTAGCACTGACTCTGGCAAGCACAGCCAATGGCAGCCGGTTTCAAGAACAGGGCTCTTGGATTCAAATTTAACCAAGTCTGAACTGAGGGCTTTTAAAACACAAGCAAACCACATTGCCTTAATTGTGGCCATCATCCATGTTGCAATGGTGGGATTCACGCTACACCTTTAAAAAGCAAAGGTTGACGAGGGGCCTCCCTTACTCACCAGAGACTTGGACCAACGTCTACCTTTTGCCTGGTGACTGCTTTTGAAGGAGAAAGGTTTGCAACCTGCCATTCCTGTCTCTGGTGAAGGAGAAAATGCCACTGGGTTAGCAGGGCCTCTGGGTTTTAGGAACTTGGAATGTCAGACCCCAGGATTCTGAGTTTAGCTCTAACTGCCAGGCTCAGAGGCCACCCTGACTCAGTCAGTCTTTTTCTTCGTTAGCTAAGGGGCCAGCTTTGCCAGGAATTGCAAAGCACATTCAAAAGAGGCTGGGGAAGTCCTAGGCAAATATATGAAGCGCATTGACCAGGAACCACTGCTGTTGGGAGCCATTGAGTGGGTTTTCACTGCCCGTCAGGTACCGCCCTCACAAGTGTGATGTCTGATCCCACAGTTGCAGCCACCGTGCCAGTCCAAAGTTGAGGGCCTACCTCGTTTTCGTTGCCCTTCTACATTACCAAGCAGGCGTCCTTCTCTAGGGACTGGTCTCTCCCGGTAACATGTCCAAAGTATGCAAGATGCAGTCTCTCCATCCTTGTGTCTGAGGAGCATTCTGACTTCAAAAAATGGGTGGGGAAAAAGTGGCAGGAAAGCATCTTGTTTGGGGACATGGACTGCACCTCCTCTCTCCCTCCAAGCAGCTGTGTTCCTCCTCCCTGCTGCTGTCAATGGTTCTCCCCCCCACCCCCTTTCTGACTGCCGAGCTTCATCTGGGCAAACACTTACTTCCCGTATGAGCTCAAATGCTTGACTATTCTTTTGGCTTGCTACACTTGATGGTCTTGTGAGGAATTTTTCCACAAACTTTTGAAGCCTGCTCGTATATCATTTCCAGTTCATTCTGATTGGTGAACGTGGTATGAATAATACCCTATATTATCAATCAGTCCTTTAGTAGATATTTAGATGATATAATTTTTCCATTGATATAAACAATGCTTGTATTATTTATACATATGTTGAATACATGCAAGTTTAAAAGATCCCTCCAAATTGACTTTCAACCATTTGAAAATGTTCCTAAAATCCTCTCCCACAAATGTCAGACTTCTGAACTTTTCCAAGCTGTAGGGGGTTAAATTTTTTTTTTCTTAAAGTTTTCTCTCTTCATTTCAATCTCCCTACTTCATAGTTAGGAGCCATGGTGGCAGCGGGTTATATGCTGGCCTGCTTATCACAAGGCCCCCTGGGATGGGGGCCATATGTCGATCATTGCGATCAGTTCCCCCTTCCTTCGTCCCTTTCCCTTGCCCTCCTGGTATCGCTGCTCCCCTTATTGGTCCTGAGGGGGTTATCTGTTCTGGATTCCCGGTCGTTTTTCTTCTTTTCCCACCCGCTCTCCCACCTCATCTCCCTGTCTCTTCCTCCCCGCCTTGTCGTGGGCTTCAGTCTTTTCCTTTGATGAGAAAACCATTTGTATTTTCCCTTCCTAACAATGGTGTCATCAGATATTTATGATTGACTAACTTTGCTGAGCAGAATGTACTCCAATTTTGCCCATGCCGTGGGGTGTTTGACTGACTCGTCGTCGTTTTTCAGGACTGCATACTATTCCACTGTGTGTGCCAGAGTCCATGTACTTGTTCCTCCAGAGACGGGGGTTTGATTGTTGCAGTCTTTGGTGCTAGCACAGAAATGGCTGCGATAAACATGGTGTCCTGGTTCACTCATCTTTCACTAGTTCCCAGGGGAATGGACAGCAGAAAGGTGGGTAAAATGAGGCAGCAGTCAGTGTAAAAGATGAAAAAAATTATAAATTATCAAGGAGGCATGGGGGAGGGAGGGGGAAAATGAGGAGCTGATGCCAGGGGCTCAGGTAGAAATAAAATGTTTTGAAAAAGATGATGACAACATATGTACAGATGTGTTTGACACAATGGATATATGTATGGATTGTGATAAGAGCTGTAGGAGCCCCCAATAAAATATTTTTTTTTAAAAAAAGAGAGAGAATGGCCACAGCCTTAAAACCCTCCCGATACCTTACCCATCAGACCCAAACAGCGGTCTGAGTGGCTATAAAAGGAGGAGACACACAATTGAAACTTAGTGACTTTCTTTTGTGACACAGAAGCCGGTTTCAAACACAACACAAAACTGAGGAGAAGAAGCAGCAGGGCAGCTTTCCACGCTGGGAACCACTCTTTAACTCAGCTCCTCATATGGGGTGGGGGGACCCAACCATAACATTATCTTCATTGCTACTTCATCACTGTCATTTTGCTCTTGTTATGAATCATAATGTAAATATCCATTAGGCAAGATGTATTTTCATTGTTACAAATTGAACATCATTAAAACAGTGATTAATCACAAAACAATATGTAATTATATATTGTGAAATATTTATTTCTAATGACAAATCAATGAAATTTTGTCTTGAAGCATGGTGTAGTGTGGGTAACAGTCTTCATACCGGGTACTCGGATATGGGCGCATCTGCATGTGGGCGGACCCTATCGGAGATGAATAGAGGAGTGGTGTCTTGGTTCCTAACATGTGTTTTCTGATGGTCTTAGGCAACCCCTGTGAAAGGGTCCCAAAGGGGTTGTGACCCACAGATTGAGAACCACTGCTCTAAGGTGAAATAGACTGGCGGTGTGTGTTAGTATGGGGGCGGTCCATGCCCATGCTGGGGCCAGTGGGCCAGGAGGGATGTCCAGGTGGAAACCTCGGAGGTACAGGGCTCAGAGAAGGCTCACAAAGGTGGCTAGGTTTCTCCTGAGACCTGCTGAGAGACTATGCAGACAAGAAGGCTTCCTGATCTGAGCAAGTTCAGGTCACTTCCATCTCCCTATACCGGGTAACTGAGCCAGAAGAAGGTGTGGGGACCCAGGGAAACCCAGGCAAGCAGAGCTGGGCCTCCCAGGCCCTTGTTGAAGTCTCTCTCAATGCTATAGGGAACGATTGTTCACCGGTATTTAAATCCCTGATAAAATCCTCTCTTGATTTAACCACCCAGTGGAAAGTTTGATTTGGGGTTTTTCCATCCTTTCTGAACCTCCTGTAGCACATAATGTAGCATGTTGGGATAGGAGGGTATGTCAAAAAGTATTGCTCCTAAGTTCCTGGTCATACCTGCATGAGTTTATTCCAAAGAAAGCAGGTTTACACATGACTCGGCTCACTGGATGGCTGCAGACATGTCCTCACAGCATTGCCTTTGCCTTAGTCTCCTTAGGGTGCCTTCAAACAAAGGGTGGCTTCTGAGGGAACCGCTGCCCTCTCAGAGGCCCTGGAGACTCTCTTGTGGGATTTTAAAGGCGTAATCTTGACAGATTTTCTTGCGACACAAAACACAATCACAGGAGTTTATCATGAGGGCATCTAAGAACCTGGAAAATTGCCCTGGGAGAAAAAGGCCAAGAAAGTTGTACCAAGTGAGAGATAGATAGATAGATAGATAGATAGATAGATAGATAGATAGATAGATAGATGATAGATAGATAGATAGATAGATAGATAGATAGATAGATAGATAGATAGAACCAAACTTACTGCCATTAAGTCAATGCTGACTCATAGCAAACCCACTACGGGTTTCTGCGCTTGTAATTGTTTACGGGAATAGAAAACCCGGCCATTCTCCTCCCACGGAGCTGCTGGTGGCCAGCCAGTGGGTAAGCAGGACACCACCACCACGGCTCTTCCAGGGGGTGGAGGCGCCCCTTTCGGCAGAGTGTAGACCTAGCCCGCTTCCCATCGTGACTCTTTCCCGTGTGGGATGAAGGTGCCTGTGATGTTGCAGTCATGCTTTCTGACTAACCCTGTGCTTGTGTCTCTTCTTCCCGGGAACTAAGGTGCTTTCACGGGGCTGTTGCGTTTCTAGGTGACGCCGAAGATGACGCGTTTTCTGATCGAGTCGCTTTAGAATGAGCTAAAATTTCAATGACATGATCTGCCACGAGCTCACTCTCTAACTACATTGACATGGAGTTTTGCGGATCGATGGTTAAGACCAGCTAACTAACGGAGTGGAGTTTCCAGGCTGAGTTTCTCACGCCACTCAGGCTTTTTTGCAGAATTAGTATTATTTGGTGGACTACGACCTAGACCATTCCTCGTCTGGATGCGGTGCCTGCTGTGAGCTGTAGCCTTTCATGAAGTGATGGCGTTTTATCTGCAATTGAGATTTTCTGTGGCATCGACCAGTTGTCAAAGATTGCATTGTGTGCTAGAGGTTGTGCTATGTAATTTCACGTGGGATATATACCCACCCCTATCGGCAACATAATCTCCAAGTGACCCTGGTGGTGTAGTGGTTACTCGTTGGCCTGTGAGCCGCGAGGTCAGCAGTTTGAAACAACCAGCCTCTCTGAGGAAGAAAGAGGAAGGTTTCTACTGGGCTTTCTATTCCCATAAATGGTTACAGTCTCAGAAACTCGCTATGAGTCAGCATTGACTCAATGCCTGTGATTTTTAAGTTTTTATTTTTGTTCTTGTTTTTAAAGAGCTACCGTCTTGGAAACTCACGGGGACAGTTCTATACTGTTCTGCTTTCTCCTAGAGGGTGGCTACGAGTTGGCGTTGACATCATGTCAATGAGGTTGTTGTTTGGGTTTTGCCTTAGACCCATCTTACAGATGAGAAACATGGAGGCTCCTCTAGATCATAACTTAATCTACAGGATTAGTGAATAGCACAGCTGGGATTTGAATCTCAGCCTCTGACCCTAGCAAACACGTTACGGTCTTCATAATAACAGAAATGCCACAAGCAGGGGTCTTTAACAAACACATTTATTCCCCCCCCCCCACAGTTTATAAGGCTATAAGTCACAATGAAAGTCGCCGGCTCTTGGAGAAGGCTGTGTCTCTGTGTCTGATCTGGGGAAAGGACCTTGTCTTTTCAGCTTCCGTTCCTCTGTCCTTGTCCATCATCACATGGCCTGGCATCTACACCAACTGCGTCTCCTGCCTTCAGCAGTGACTTTGCTCATTGTGCATCTCAACGGTGAATGCTTTAAGAATGCCCTGAGCTGATATGACCTCATTAACTTAACAAATAACATACACTTCCCAAATGAGACTCCATCCCCAAGTATGCTGTTGCTGGGTCCGATCCAGTCAATTCCAATTCCATTTAGAGTAGCCCCCTCGGACAGGGCAGAGCTGTCCCACAGGGGTTCCCCAGCTGTCATCCATCCTGGAACAGGTCACTGGGTCCCTTCTCCATGGATTAGCCATGGGGTTCGAACTACCAACTGTCAGGCTCTCTGATGAGTGTTAACCAATGCACCAGGGCTCTTGCTCACAAGTGCAGCAAGTGGTCAGAGCTTACCCGCTGAATCAGGCCCCGTTCCACCAGCAGAGCAGCGGCCGTGTGGGCAAGCTGCTTGACGTCCTTGCTTCTTTATTTGAAAGCTGAGAATCATAATTGTATCTCCCTCACCGGGACCTTGTGAGGCTCAGGTGGGGCAACGATATGTAACGGGCCTGGAGGGAATACTGGCATTTAATAAGCTCTCAGTAAGGAGACCTGGGATGCCACCGTTAAGCAATCTACTGCTAACTCAAATCCAGCCGCCGTCTGCTTCTGTCAAAGATGACAGCGTAGAAGGCCCTACTCTGCCCTGTGGGTCCACTCTGAGTGGGAATGGACTTAACTGTTCCTGTTCACCTGAGTCACCGAGGACTTACTGGGCCCCTGGAACCACTGTGGGCCTGGTCCGGGCACTCAATGTCGCTGCAGGCTGACTGTCAGTCTGACTCCCTGGTGAGGGCGGGAGCACTCTCCATGGCGCTGTGTTTAGTCCTCAGGGCACAGGGCAGTCAGCGTCTGGTATGTTGCTGGCTCCCAGGCCATATTTTCCAAAGCATTCTCTGTTTCTAACATCCCTGAACAGAGCTTTCCTTAAAAACAACAACAAAAACCTTTTAAAATTTTGAGTTAGGTGAAGGTTTGCATGAGTCACATATTCTACAACGTATCAAACCTCCCATTGTCTCGCCTGGCTTCCTACACTGCCCCCAGCCTCCCCTATTGGCTATCGTCTTCCTCCTGGCCCAAATCACACCTGTCTTTCTTCTAGCCTGTGCCTTCCTCCTCCCCTCCTTCCCTCACCCTCTCACCCCGGGTCCCCTCCTTTTAGTGTGGAAACCTTTTCTTGGTTAAAAATAAAAATCATGACAGGGGTCTCATCCAGTATTTGTCCTTCAGCATAATGCCCTCCAGGGTCCATGAGGTCATGGAGTGACTCACAGATGCACCGCTGTCTGTTTGAATGTGGCATCGTATCCATCGTGTGCACAAACCAATGTTTACTTAGCTCTCCTTCCACCCACGGGCTTTTCGGTTGGTCCCATCTCCTTGCTATTGTTGATAGCGCCCCAATGCACCTAAAGCTCCGAGGGTTTCTGTGAGACATCGTGAGACCCGTGTGCAGGGTCTGTGCTAAGAGAACACTTCCATTTCATGGGCACAATAACCCCAGTGGCAGGTGTCCCCCCCTTTATAAAACGAGCAAGGTGCACTTCAAATGAAGTCAACAACGGCCCCAAGGGCCACAATGAGAGCTCTGGAGTTACCATTCAACCCACCCAGCTCCAAAGCTTACACATACCCTGAACCTCAGCAGTCTCTTGGGTGAGACTCCTCATTGCCAAGTCTGTAACCTGGCCCTGCTCTGCCAGGATTGCCACCAGCCCCTGTCCCCTCTGGGTAGCCCTTTCTCCACCTTCTGGCGGATATTAATCGTCTTTCTGAAATCAAATGGTATCATATGCAATCAAATGCAAAACCACTGTGGGTTCTTGTTGCATAGTTACAAGTCTAAACTCCTTTGTTTTATTTGCCTTCAGTCCATGCAACTCCTGATCCCATGTACCACAGAATGGCTCAAAAGAGATCATCCGGCCTTTCTTCCTACTCTCTTATTCTGGAAGCTCCACTGAAGCCTCATCAGTACCAGAACACATAGCCTCCAGATGCAGATGGATGGAGGCTGCACATGGGGAGGAGGAGCGCCTGGGCCTCCTGCGTGGAAGAGGAGAATTCCCCCGCCAAACCACCATACTCTCCATCAGTCTCCTTCATGGAATTCTCCTAGCCTTCTTTTGTCACTTGACTCCAGCTGCAGCTCAGCCCCTCTGAGCACGTGTTACCCTGAGCCAAGAACACCCTTCCTCCTCTTTGCTTGGTGAAATCTTTCTGATCCTTCAACTTGCAGCTCACAAGCCACATCCTCTGTGTGGAGGCTTACAAGACGTAGCCCCAGGCAGCCACTCCCACTCTGCACCCATAATATCATCTAATGCACTTCTGTGAATCAGAAATGGAGACGTGACCATTCCGACAGCCCAGCATGTGCTCCTGGAGGCCGTGGGGCAGGTCACAGAGCAAAGACCAGGAGAACCTCATGGCGATTCGGCCTCTTGGCTCTTCCTTTGGAGAGCTGGGGCTTGGCTCTTGCAAGGCTGAGAGCTGTTGGTGCTCTTTGTACCTGCCCTCAAAACTCACCGCCGTCCTGTCGATCCCAGGGCACCACGACTTTCTAGGACAGCTTAGAACTGCCCCAGTGGGTTTCTGAGGCGGCAATTCTTTTTTTTAATTATTTAAATGTTTTATTAGGGGCTCATACAATTCTTATCACAACCATACATACATCAATTGTGTAAAGCACATCTGTACATTCATTGCCCTCATCATTTTCAAAGCATTTGCTCTCCACTTAAGCCCTTTGCATCAGGTCCGATTTTTCCCCCTCCCTCCCTGCTCCCCCTCCCTCATGAGCCCTTGATAATTTATAAATTATTATTTTGTTATATTTTTCCCTGTCCAACGTCTCCCTTCACCCCCTTTTCTGTTGTCCATCCCCCAGGGAGGAGGTCACATGTAGATCCTTGTAGTCAGTTCCCTCTTTCCAACCTACTCACCCTCCCAGTATCACCCCTCACACCCCTGGTCCTGAAGGTATCATCCGCCCTGATTCCCTGTGCCTCCAGCTCCTATCTGTACCAGTGTACATCCTCTGCTCTATCCAGACTTGCAAGGTAGAATTTGGATCATGATAGTTGGGGGGGATGCATCTCTTAAGCTATCATTATTTAGGAGAAATTCATATGAACAGTAAGGCTCCTGGGTCATTCAATGAAAGTTACACTACTAGAAAGTCTAGTCAGATTTGCAAGGTAGAATTCGGATCATGATAGTGGCTGTGGGGGGTGGGGGAAAGCATTTAGGGACTGGAGGAAAGCTGTATTCTTCATCGGTGCTACATCGCACCCTGACTGACTCATTTCCCCCCCCTAGACCCCTTTGCAAGGGGATCTCCAGTGGCCGACAAATGGGCCTTGGGTCTCTATTTTGCACTTCCCCCTTCATTCACTATGGTAAGATTTTTTTTTTGTTCTGATGATGCCTGATCCCTTCGACACCTCGTGATCACATAGGTTGGTGTGCTTCTTCCATGAGGGCTTTGTTGCATCTGAGCTAGATGGCCGCTTGTTCACCTTCTAGCCTTTAAGACCCCAGACGTTATACCTTTTTTTTTTTTCTTCAGACGCTATACCTTTTGATAGCCAGGCACCATCAGCTTTCTTCGCCACATTTGCTATGCACCCGTTTGTCCTCAGCAAGCGTACCATGGAGGTGAGCACACAATGATATGATTTTTTTGTTCTTTGATGCCAGATAACTGATCCCTTTGGAACCTTGTGATCACACAGGCTGGTGTGTTCTTCCATGTGGGCTGAGGCTGTAATTCTTTACCAGAGTAGAAAGTCTTATTTTTCTCCTGAAGAGCAGCTCGTGGTCTTCAAACCACTGACTTTATGGTGATCAGCCCACGACATGGCCAGCACTCCTTTGTATCTCCCCAGTGTCATCAGGTCCTGCTCAGCCAAGGTGTGCTTAATGGATGGTGGCACCAGGCCTGACGGTCTTTAAGAGTCCAGTGGATCCACATTTCATATGTATATTCCTTCAAAGGGTTCTAAACTGCCAACCAACCAATCAACAGTGTGTTGCTTGTAATGGGCCACCCAGCCTGAGGGCTGCTTGGGCATTAGAACTGTTCTCGGGCAATAGAATTTATTTAGTCTTAAATAGGACAAAGAAGTCCTCCAGATGAGGGAGGCCCTCAGCACGAGGCCATAAGGCTATCCAGGGCTCCGTCATGGAGCTACTTACAGACGACAGGGAACACAAAGGAACCTGTTCCATGACAGATCAAGTCATCTCAGTTGTGGCAGAAGGACAGAGGGGTGATAGGGCCCATGGGTGGGTGACACAAACTATGGGAGATTAGAAAATTCTAGCAGACTGGTTCGGGGCCCTCTAACCACCTTGGTGGGGGTATGTCTCAAGACCTTTCCACCCTAGGACCCCCGATTTCCATGAAGGGCACACCCAGGCAAGGTCCTGAGCACAAGATTGCCCCACCCCACTGCTGGCCAGCGATCAACTTTCACCCACACTCTGCCTGGGGCCTTTTACAGAGCCAGCCAGTGGCCCAGAGAACTCAAGGGAGGCTGAATCTCTGTGGAGACTCTTAAGGGATTTAGGGCCCCCACTGTAAACCATGGCCTTCTGTGGTCATCAATTGACTTGACTGACTCATGCTGATGTCATGTGTCTCTGTGGAGAACTCCGCTTTAGAGGGTTGTCAGTGGCTGATTTGAGGGAAGTAGAGCAGAACTTTTTCCTGAGGTGCCTCTCATGGACTTGAACCTCAAACTCTCTGCTCACAAACAAGTAACCCTCTGCACCACACAGGCCTCAATTCAAATCTTGAGCTACCCATTAAAGCGATTTACTTTGGCAACCCCAGCAGTAAAATGGGGGAGATAGTAGCTTTGGGCAGGAACTCTGGTGGCATAGGTTTACAAATTGGGCTGCGATGTGAAAAAGTGGCAGTTTGAAACCACTACCAGCTCCCATACAGAGTCACCGCCTCGGAAACTCACCTGTCTTACAGGGTAGCTATGAGTCGTCACCAACTCAATGGCAGTGACTTTGATTTGGTGTGAGTATGTGTTTGCAGAAGTGACTGGGAAGAAGCTGTGAGTGAATTACAGGACATTGGCAAGCACAGGCCTGCTGAGGACACCTTTGTTTCCAATCCCAACCAGCAAATAAGCGGCAAAGTCTAGTTCTAAAAGAAGTCTTTAAGTGGAGAACTCATTGGGAATTTTTAAAGTGAAGACAATTAAGAATTTGTTTCAAAGGACGACATTGATTCTGCAGCTCCAGGAGAGGAACATATCTGATCAGAGCACACAGGAGCAGATGAATGGGGAGGAGGAGAGAGTGGAGCACAGCCTGGCCCACCAGGCCATGAGGATGATGTTCCTGATTAGAGCAGCCAGTCCAGAGAGAGGACAACATGGCTGGCCCCACTATGAGACATGATGCCCCTCAATGACCCATGGCACTACAGGGGACAGCACCGGAGACACAGTGTGGGAATTGCGCCTGACCTGATCCCACCACACCGAGGCAAAGCACTGGGGGAGTGCAGAGAACAGCAAGGGAATGGAGCAGCAAGGTCCCCAGAGAATGCTAAAAGTGGACTTTGGGGGCAGGGCGGGGTGCCCCAACAGACTGGACTGGAAAACACTCCTAAAGGCCAACAAATGATCCTTGAACTAACTACAAGCTTTTCTTTCTTGATGTGTTTTGTTTTGTTCTTTGTCAGTGGTTTGTTGTTGTTTTGTTGTATACTGTTGCTTTGTTTTCCTCTGTCTTGTTTTCGTGTATGTTATTATCGCCACAGGTCTATCTAAATAAGACAGGCTGGATGAACTAACTGGAGGAAAAACAACGGGACGGACAGTTCCGGGGGACTTGGGATAGGGGGAGGTGAGCGGGGGTGGGGTAAGGAAATGGTGTTAACAAATTCAGGGACAAGGGAACAACATAGGACCCAAATTGGTGGTGAGGGGGGAGTGTCAGGCCTGGTAGGGAATGATCAAGGGTAAGGTTGCTTAGAGAAGAGGTATAGCTGTAACCCAGGTGGGGACGGAACATGATAGTGGAGCAGGAGGAAAGTCAAGGGAAATAGAGGAAAGAGCTAGGAGGTAAAAGGCATTTATAGAGGTCTAGACAAAGACATGTACATGAAAATATATATATGAGAGTGGGGAAATAGATCTATGTGTCTATATTTATAGGTTTAGTATTAAGGTGGCAGAAGGACCTTGGGTCTCTACTCAAGCACTCCCTCAATGCATGAATACTTTCCTCTATTAAATTGGCATTCTATGATGCTCACCCTCTCGACACAACTGCTGAAGCCAAAGCGGATGAAGTAAATGTGGTGAAGAAAGCTGATGGTGCCCGGCTATCAAGAGATAGCGTCTGGGGTCTTAAAGGCTTGAAGGTAAACAAGCGGCCATCTGGCACAGAAGCAATAAAGCCCACATGGAAGAACACACCAGCCTGTGTGATCATGTGGTTCCAAAGGGATCAGTTATCAGGCATCAAAGAACAAAAAATCATATCATTGGCTGCACACCTCCATGATACAATCGCCGAGGACAAACAGGTGCATAAACAAATGTGGCAAAGAAAGATGATGGTGCCTGGCTACCAAAAGAGATAGTGTCTGGGGTCTTAAAGGCTTGAAGGTGAACAAGCGGCCATCTAGCTCAGAAGCAACAAAGCCCACATGGAAGAAGCACACCAATGTGTGTGATCACGAGGTGTCAAAGGGATCAGGTATAAGGCATCATCAAAAAAAAAATCTTACCATAGTGATTGAAGGGGGAAGTGCAGAGTGGAGACCCAAGGCCCATTTGTAGGCCACTGGAGATCCCCTTGCAGAGGGGTCTAAGGGGAGGAGATGAGTCAGTGAGGGTGTGATGTAGCACCGATGAAGAATACAGCTTTCCTCCAGTTCCTAAATGCTTCCTCCCCTCCCCACCCCCCACTACCATGATCCGAATTCTACCTTGCAAGTCTGGATAGAGCAGAGGTTGTACACTGGTGCAGATAGGAGCTGGAGGCACAGGGTGTGAGGGGTGATACTGGGAGAGTAGAGGGTGAGTGGGTTGGAAAGGGGAAACCGATTTCAAGGATCTACATGTGACCTCCTCCCTGGGGGAGTGACAACAGAAAAGGGGGTGAAGGGAGACACCGGATAGGGCAAGATATGACAAAATAATAATTTATAAATTATCAAGGGCTCATGAGGGAGGGGGGAGTGGGAAGGGAGAGGGAAAAAGAGGACCTGATGCAAAGGGCTTAAGTGGAGAGCAAATGCTTCAAAAATGATCAGGGTAAAGAATGTACAGATGTGCTTTACACAATTGATGTATGTATATGTATGGATTGTGATAAGAGTTGTATCAGCCCCTAATAAAATGTTTAAAAAAAAGAATGTCATAATATAAGGCAGATAGAACACATGAAAATGCACCCCCTTTAAATTAACAGGGCTTAAAAATTTTTTTTCTTTGCACCCATACAATTTCCAGCTGGGCAAGGGGGCTGGGAGGGATGCTTCATCTTTTCTGTGCAGTCACCGGCTGCTCTGTCGACCTTTCCGACGCCAAGCCAACTGGGGGATGAGATGACGCACCCACTGCCACTGCCTTCATTCCTCCAGCCCAGCACAGAGCCTCCCCACAGACCTCCGTCAGTCTGTGTGGGATCAGACAGCCTCGTCTTATTCCCTTGGAGCCTCCAGTGGGTTTGAACCATCCAATTTTCAGATAGCTGCCCAGCGCTTACAGCCCGGCACGCTCCGGGCTGCAGATAAGCGTATGTAGGAGAGTGTTTCACAGTCCGTGGGCCCTACCTCACACCTCCAGAATCTCAAGGCAGGAACCCCACCCAAAACCCTGTGGTTTTGATGCAAGCACTTGTTGGGTTTGAGAACCACAGGTATGTACCAAACCCAACCCAAACACGCCTGCAGTCATTTGTAGTTCATTTCGGCTCACAGCAATCTTAATCAGGGTGTTGTGTGTGTGTGTATGTCCGTGTCCCAGATGGAATCTTGCCAGAGGAGACTGGAGGCTGGCTTCATTTTTCTCCCTCCGAGGGGCTGGCGAGTCTAAACTGCTCCTCCCTTTGTAAGATTAGCAGCTCAACACCCAACCCGCAGCACCATCCAGGTCTCTTAGCATATTAAAGAACACACCAAACCAAACTGCCCCTGTGGGTCTCCAAGACTGCAAATCTTTGTGAGTAGAAAATGTCACATCTTTGGGGTGGTGTGGGGGTGGGGAGGGGTGAGGAGGGCGCTGCAGCCAGGGGTTTCACAGGTAACCCATCCATACACCTTAGCATAGACGCAGGGGATTAAGCACTCATGGCAGGCAGAAGGGAAATGTAATGGAAAGCTTCCATGGGAATTTGCAGCCCCCTCATGCACACCCCACAAACACAACACGGGGCTCGGAGCTCTGCGTTTCTTCGGTGTCGTCTTTGCAGGGGCCCAGAGTGGCCCGAGCGGTAAGCCTTCATCCACCAGCTGCAAGGCTGGCAGTTCGACCTTGCCCAGAGTATGGGGTCAGCTCTACTCAGTACACGTGGGGGTCTCCGTGACCTGGAAGCAGTTCCGTGGCCAGCTACGAACACAAGCCACACAGCCTTTGTTGTGGTTGTTAATTTGCAAAAAGTTTCCTTTCTTTTCCTTTGCATCAGCCATGCTACCTGGCCCTCCCGGGATGAGCAGAGCACGCTGGGGAGAGGAGAGGGCCCTGGGAAAAGAAGTGCCTCAATGAGATGGACTGACACATTGACGCGGGGGATGTAACAATGGGCTCACACATAGCAAGGGCTGTCGGGATGACGCACGACCTGGCAGTGCTTCCTTCTGTTGCACAAAGTGTCCCAGAGAAGCACCAAACAACCACAAATACACAAAGGCCGCTTCACCTTCATTCAGCCCGAGGGGAGGCGGGGACTGGCTCCATGGAACAATAGCAGATTGACCCGTTTCCCCACCGCTTCAGCTTCGACCCGGGATTTCCTCCTGGGGCAATTTAAATGTTAATGCAGTTGAGTGCAAAGATCTGTTTAGCTATCAGAATTGGTTCTTATGACCCTCTCCTTTCTTTCCCCTTCTTCCTACAGGTTTTCACTTTAAAAACACAACAACATTTTTGCTCAGCAAGGCCTACCATTTGCATTCTTTGGACCTTCATCATGTCCTATATCTTCTCCGCAGAACTTGCAAGATAGGATGAACACACCCGCCCTGTCTGCAATTAGATTGTGCTGAGTCACCCAGCCTTCGCAGGGCCGAAGATTTTGTTTCTAGGAAAAGTCGGGTGGGGGGGGGGGAGGGGGAGGGGGGGAGGACGGAGCTGGTGGCTTGCTTGCTGGCCTGCTGCTATTTGCATACAAACAGAGGGATTAGGGATAGGAGAGCTGCAGATTCTTAGCAACCTATTATGCATAATATTGTGTGTAGAGATTTCTAATGGGTTGGTGCCTCCTCTTCCTGGCTGATGATTCTGGTGGGAAATCTGTGAGCGTTTGTTTCTTCCTGTTGCCGGACAGTGACATGGACATAAACAGCCGACCATTGGGTTTGCAGTGTTTAGAAATAAAGAGTGTGAGAGCGGAGGCTTGGCTATTATTTTGAAGTTTCGTGTAACTAAGCTTTCGGAATTAGTTTGTCAATAACCGATATGTAACCTCCCAACAAAATTCACAATGAAAACGTTTGAAATAAATGAAAAAAGAGTAACAACAAAAGGTACAGTACTGAACGAGCTGCTGGGCGATGTCGCTGACCTTTCAGTTCAGCTCTTACATAATTCTATTTTCTTCTTTGGATCCAGTAGCGAGGTGTCATTACACTCGCGTGAACTGGGGGAGTGGCAGGAAGCCACCGATCTTCCTCAGAGTTCGAAAGAAAAGAAAGTTGTTTGGAAAGTGGATTATAGATGCGAGTGGAAATGGGGGTGATTTATATTGGAGAATGGTGTCTTTATTTTTGCCCTATAAAAATAGGTTCCCTTGAAAGGGAGCCTGTGAAACTAAAGAAAATATACACACCCGCCCAACAAGGAAGTGGGAAAAATGGACTAGTGACAGCACATACCCTGAGGTCATTTCACAAGGTAGTCACTTATTATGAAAAAAACCAAAATCTCCATGGGGACACATAGTGACCTATAAGGACAGAGCAGAATGGAGCAGAGAGTTAGGCTCTTCAGCATGGAGGAAGACCTGCTTCCGAACAGCTGGCTCCGTGACTGGACTAAGGGCGGTTGGTTGCGTTTCTCACTCGGACCTGCTCCTAGAGAGGAGAACCTCTGAGCGTCTACAGCTGAGTGTAACGAGGCTCAGAGGTGGAACAGTTCCCCCCAAGCACGCCTCGTACGCACATGGCAGGGAGAGAATTTGAACCCAGGCACGATGATGCTCCAGCTCTGGTGTTTAACCGCAGGGACATGCCTCCTCACTCATAAGAGCAACTTACTCACCAGCAAGCAATGCGAAATACTGAAAGAATGTCGTCTGCTGGTGGGAGCTTTGGCCTTTTCTTAGTGAGCCAGTTCAGAGGGATTTTAGGGTACACAAGAGGCCCATCTTGAATATCACGTAGAGAGGAGGTTGATGATGTCTGCAAAGAAGCAAAGGCGACACAAAGACAGAGACACATCATCTGATTGAGGGAGACCACCCACATGAGGGTGAAGTGGTATCCCAGTTCAGGCTTTAAAAGGGGCATGGTGGCCAAAGGACACGGCCACAGAGCATGATAGGTGGCAGATCAATACATCACAGTTACAGGTGGGACTACACAAGCAGGAATGGGGACTACGGTTGGGACGTGTACATTGTTACATAGAAGGCCTTACAAGGCAGTCAGAGAGAATCTGATAGGGCAGGCCTCATGGCGATGCTGCCCCCTGTACAGTCCCCAGTACAGTGACCTCCACCAAGGACATACCTAGGCAAGCCCCTAAGAGAGTGACTGACCTTCCTGGCTGGCCAGAGAGGGGTAGAGGCAATCTCCTCTCCTAGGCGTCTGCCTGAGGGCAGCACGATTATCTACATCTTTGGTTAATGATCAGAAAGCATTCAGTGGAGAGATAATTTAGGTGGGGACTCTGCAAATGGATTTAGGGCTGTCGCTGCCATTCAAACCCTTTTGCAAATCAGGGTGCTCAGAAATTAAGCTCTAATAAGGAGGGAGCTGGAATAGCCTGGGGAGGAAGGCACAGAAGAAAAGTCGTAAATCAGAGATTCTCAACCTGTGGATCTCACCCCTTTGGTGGTCCAAAGACCTTTTCACAGGGGTCGCCTAAGACCATTGGAAAATACGTATTTCCCATGGTCTTAGGAACCGAGACATCGTTTCTCTGTCTCCAGGTGGGTCCGCCCACCTTCAGATACACCCACATAGGAGGACTCGGCGTGAAGACTGTTACCCATGCTACACCATGCTTCAAGACCAAATTTCATTTATTTTGCCACTAGAAATAAATATTTCACAATATATAATTACATATTGTTTTTGTGATTAATCATTATGCTTTATGTTCAATTGGTAACAATGAAAATACATCCTACATATCAGATATTTACATGATGATTCATAACAGTAGCAAAACGACAGTTATGAAGTAGCAACGAAAATCATTTTACGGTGGGGGGGGGTCACCACAGCATGAGAAACTGTATGAAAGGGTCGCTGCACGAGGAAGGTTGAGAACCACTGCTGCAAATAATCAAGGATTCAGAAGAAGCTGAGAAAAAGATATGCTAATTGTCAATGATTTGCAAATTAAAAAAAAAGAAAAAGAAAAAAGCTAAGCTAGTTTCCCTTAATTATTGGCCTAGCAGGCCCTGTAGGAGCCCTAGTGGTGTAGTTGTTAAGTATCGGGCTGAAGTTCAAAACCACCAGCTGCTCCAAGGGCGAAAGATGGGGCTTTCTACTCCTGTAAACATTTACAGTCTCAGAAATTCAGCTCTCCCCTGTCTTATAGTCACCATGAGTTACATCGACTTGGTCGTGAAGAGAAGCAGGGCCTAGAATTGGGCTAACACTGTTACATATAGAATAAGAGTCTGTATTGGGGTACAACAGGAGCCCTGGCAGTGCACTGGGCAATACATTGAATTGCAAACCACAAGGTCCTCAGTTTGAACCCAGTAGTCCCTCTGACGGAGAAAGATGAGGCTGTTTGCTACTGTAAAGATTTACAGTCTCAGAAACCCACAGGGCAGTTCTACTCTGTCCTATAAGGTCACTATGCTTTTGGGAATCAACCTGATGGCAGTGATTTGGGGGTACTTTAGAAACAGCGCTCTCCAACTTGCAGCAGACAAGGTCTGGTGGTGTGGAGTGCTTACAACTTGGGCTGTGATTCACAAGGTCTGTAGTTTGAAACCACCAGCGGGTTCTCTGGGAAAAAGTCAAAGCTTTCTATTCTATATGTGTTCTCAGAAATCCGCAGGAGCAGTTTTACCCTATCCTATAGACAGACTCACAGTGAATCAGCACTGACTCGATGGCAGTGCATTGAGAACTCGCAGCAGAGTGGCACACCCCGTGCAGGGATTGGGCAGACACAGTTATAGCTTGCTACCTGAAACAATGCATTGAATTCCCATTCCATTAGGAAGATCCCCTTTCTCCCCAGGCTATGGTATAGGCCAGAGAAGACACTCAGCAAAGTATTTTATTCTGGCTTCCTCGGGGCTCAAGTGTAACTGGGGATCCTGGGGAGCAGTGCAGAAGGGTGGGGACACTCTGCAGCCAGGTGCCTGGGTCTGGCAGGCAGCTCTGGAGAAGATGAGATTTTAGCAGTGATTTGAAATTCCCAAGTGAATTAGCCATGCGGGGAGCTTAGACGATAGGTTTTCAAGCAGAGGAAACAAATTCCAGCAAAACAGGAAATTGCCTGCTGGCAAGATCTCTGAGCATCAGGGAAGCGTGTGACTGGAACAGAGTGATGGAGGAGGGGAGTCTAGAAGGTGAGGTCAGGGGGTAAGGTGAGAGAGTAAGGAGGGATTGCATGGTTTTGAGTGGAGGGAGGCATGAAGTAACTAAGCTTTTAAAAACAGCACTCTATTTCCTTGACACCAGATTTGAATGCTGGAGACCCGTTAGGAGCCATTGAAGTCTGGTAGACAGGCAAGGATGGCACTGATCAGGGCTTATGGGGTGCAGGGCTGTTTGTGTAAGAAGTAGTCATATTGCAGATGCATTTTGGGGAGGACCAACAGGAATTATTATTGATGGGTGGGATCTATGGAATGTGAGAGGCAAAGGGAAGCCAAGAGTGGCTCCAGGGTTTTTGGCACGTGCAACCAGGATAGAGTTGCCAACACCTGGGGTGGGGGAGAGTGTGCAGGTGGAACAGGGGACACGATTTCAGTCAAGGCTAGACTACCATACCAGTCACTGCTTTTAACCAGGCCGTCTGATTCCAAAGTCAATGTGAACCACTACCCTGTCCAGTCTCCTTCAGTCAGACACTCTTTAACTGGGTGACAGAAGGCTTCTGAGACTGAGGGCATGTGTCATTTCCCAGGAGCAGATCTGGCTTCGCTCCATCGTTTCTCAGAGGACTTGTCTTACACGCAGGTTGGGGCCCTCCCCATTGAAGGATTTCAAGGTGGGCAGTGACTTGATGGAACTGCTTTTGAAGAATGTTGATGTGGTGACAGTGTAGGGACTAGAGGAGGCGAGGAGGATTCCTGGCAATGGGGATTTGGGGGTACGGAGGATTCCTGGCAATGGGGGTTTGGGGGTACACGTGGAGCATTTAGTTCAATGCTAGTGAGGGCAAGCAGGGTGGTTCAGTGGTAGAGGTCTCACCTTCCAAATGGGAGTCCCGGGTTTGATTCCTGACCAGTATACCTCAAATATAGCTGCCGTCTGTGGTGATAATTTTTATAGGAGAATTAATATCACACTAGCTCCAAGAAGATGGAGATGAAAGGTATCCCAAATGTCCCAAATGTCCAACTCCTCCCCCTCCCTTGAATATGTTCCCTCATGTTTCTGGGTTGCTGCAGTGTCTCACAGAAACTCATGAAACGTGGAGGAAATGTCTCATGTGCTGTTCAATCTCAAACCCTAAGGTCAGGTGGAGGTGAGCCAAATGTTCCACAGGCCAAAATGGTCACAAGTCAAAGCAGGTCTTCTTGCTTCTACCCAAGCACAGACAGGAAATCACAGTACGGCCTTGATGGCTTTTGTCTCTTAGCCTCTTAGCGGACCTTACTCCCAAGGAAAACAATGAAGAGTGTCTTAAAGTCACATCTGCATGAGAGTAGTCTTAGAGATGCTCCCAAGGATACATAGGATATGACTTGGATCACACCCTTACTAAAGTCAGGTCTTTTTTAAAATCATTTTTAAATTTAATCATTTCATTGGGGGCTTATACAATTCTTATCACAATCCATACATACATCCATTGTGTCAAGCACATATGTGCATTTGTTGCCATCATCATTCTCAAAACATTTGCCTTCTACTTGAGCCCTTAATATCTGCTGCTCAATTCCCCCCTTCCTCCCCACTGCCCCCTACCTCATGAACCCTTCATAATTCATAAATTATTATTATTTTGTCATATATTACACTGTCCGATGTCTCTCCCCATTTTTAAATCATTTTATTGGGGGCTCATACAATTCTTATCACAATCTATACATACATCCATGGTGTCAAGCACATATGTACATTTGTTGCCATCATCATTCTCTAAACATTTGCCTTCTACTTGAGCCCTTGATATTGGCTCCTCATTTTTCCCCTCCCCTCTCCCTAATGAACCCTTCATAAGTAATAAATTATTATTGTTTTGTCATATGTTACACTGTCTGTAAAGTCAGGTCTTAATGACATTCTGATACTGTCCGTTAGTACAGCAGAGAAGGCCTTCCAAAACAGGAGTGTAATCACAGGCATTGAGTCCAACATATCACATAAGGGATTACGGCTATAAGGGCCTGATGAATTGCCTACTTAGTGATGTTTGCGTGTTCCATGATGCTCACCAGGGTTCAGGGGAGCTTCCAGACTAAGACGGACTCGGATGAAAAGCCCAAGGATCTTCCAAACATTAGGCAATGAAAATGTTCCAAATCACAGGGATCTGATCCCTTTGTACTTGTGGTCACCATGAGTCAGGGCTGGCTCGACAGCAGCTACGTACAACAGCAGTCCTTCTTCATCGAGGGACCTGAGGGCCGCCTAAGCAAAGCACTCGGAAAAGCCGAGCTGGAGTAGCCGAGAGCCAAGCACTTGAAGGAAATCAAAACAGCAATTCTGAGTGAGGGAGATCAGTCTCAGATTTTATCATATATATACATATACACATATAGATATAAGATTATATATATATACATAATCTTCTTCTGAAAATAATTCTCCCGAGAACAATTCTATCTCCCACCTTTTCCCTTCCTCTGCCATCCTGTTATGGCGGGTTTGGGGGACTGTAAACTACTTCCTAGGCTCTACATTCAAAGTTGGCAGACACAGCCCATGGGGGAATGTGGGAAAGATTTAAGGGGCTTGCAAAAGCACATACCTATGTTTTACCCTGGATCATGGGCTATAGTACCAAAGTTTTTCATTGCCAGGGGGTCTGAGTAATTTTTTTTCCTGAAAAGGGGGGGTAGGCCAAATAAATTTGGGAACCTGTGCTCCAAATATGCAGTGGTCACACATTGGTCTGTGATCCCCAACATTGGCAGTCAAAAAACACCAGCAGCTCCTAGGCCAAAGGACAGGGCTTTCTATTCCCATAAAGAGTTACAGTCTGGAAAACTCACAGGGGCAATTCTGCCCTGTCCTACAGGGTCGCTCTATGAGTCAGCATTGACTCCATGGCAGTGAGGTTTTATGTCCCAAACAAAGAGACCATTTTAAAGCCTCTGAGTCAGGTGTGGTCAAACGAATGACTTCCTTACAGATCCACCTTTTTGATTGTTATAAATACACCTGTGTGGTGAGCAAGGGGTGACAAGGCAGAGAAGGTGCTGGACACAGCTGGTCGAGGCTGGATGCTACAAAGAGAGCAGACAGACAGACAGTCCACCCAGCTGGGCAGGCAGGCAGTATTCTGGGGCCAGTGGGTGAGAACCCTTAGAGGGTCCTGCGTGGGGCTGGGGGTGCGGGCACCTTAAGGCTCCCTGGTCCGAGGTTTCTGGGTGGCAGTGGGAGCAGAGCTCCAGGCTCGGCTCACATCATTCAGGGGCTTGCGGGCAAACTCCGGCTGCACGAAGGCTGCGCGGGAGACCTCAGCTGCCTCTGCTCCACCCGCGCCTGCGTCGGCAGCTGCACGGGAAGTTAGTGCTCCGATTTTGCTGCCCAGCATGAAACCGATCCGGCCGCAGGGGTAGGTGGGGATGGCGCCTTAGGGGTAGGCCACCAAGGGGAAGAGGGGCTTGCAGAACGGCCACATCTGGATGAAGCCCAGGTGCAGCCGCTGGCACTCGCCTTGGCAGCAGAGAATGCCATCCTCCTGGAGAGCCGTCTTCATGAGAGGGCAGTGCGATTCCCTGAAGAGGCTCTCTGCAGGGCCCAGGGGGTCTGCGGAGTCCGTGTGATGACGTCAAAGGCATCCTGGTTCTGCTTCATGAACTCAAAACCATCGCCGACGTGGAGGGTCCGTTTCGAGCTGGAGTAGCCAGCCGCCACGGCCGGTAGGAACGTCTTAGAGACTCAGATGGCATCCCCATCAATTTCCCACTGGACCACGGCCTCCACGGAGGGGGCCTTCACGACCTCCCGCTGGACGCCTCCATCCCCAGCCCCGATGATCAGCGCCTGGCGTGGGTTGGGGTGGCTGCAGAGGGGCAAGTGGGTGATCATCTCTGGATGACGCCGTCCAGCACCGGCACGTTGCCCTAGGTCTTACTGCGGAAGACAGAGATGTCCTGGTCCCGCGAGCGCTGATGGGGCAGCAGCTGCCTCACCTGCAGCGACAAGGCCTGGCCGGGTCTCGAGCTGCAGGTCTCGTGAAACCAGCCCTCGCCCATAGCAGCAGGCCGGGGGCGGCGGGGCTGGCGGTGCTGGACTCCATGGCAGACTGGCACAGACCAGACTGGAGGCCGCATGGAGTCGCAGCACAGCGGAACCTGCCCCACCCGCCGCCCAGGCACCCCCTTTTCCAAGTCAAACTGACTGAGTTGAACCTGAATGTGACTGCTGGTGACAGATTGCTGCAAGACACTCACAGCTCATGCCGGAAGATCCTTAGACAAAGGGAACCAGTCACTAAAGCCATCGCTCCGTGAAGAGCATGTCCTGCCCAGAGCCTGAAGAGACCCACATATCCCAGAACACTAGCACGTGGAAAATGGTGTTGATTCCTCACAGGAAACCGAGAGGTCACTGCAACTCCTTTTTGGAGCTCCGTCTGACTGCAGAAGGCTGCCTGGGTGGAGATGGGCCCACTCTGCACTGTAGGGGAGGGACTTCTTGGCTGCCCTTTTACTTTTGCAAGCATCACGTCCTTCTCCCCTGCTAACATGTCCAAAGTATGGGAGATGAAGTCTCACCATTCTTGCTTCTAAGCAGCTCTGGCTATTCTTTTTACAGGACAGATTGGCTTGTTCTTCTGGCAGTCCATGGGACTTGCGGTATTATTTTTGCTAGCACCATAATTCAAGTGCATCCATTCTTCTTTGGTCTTCCTTAGTCAATGTCCAAATTCCCATGCATAGGAGGCAACTGAAACCACCATGGCTTGGGTCAAGCGCACCTGAGTTCTCAAAGTGGCTTCCTTGCTCTCCAGCATTTAAATTGTGCGACAGATTTACCCAATACAATGCAGCTTTTCATTTCTTGAGATGACTGCTGGTTCCCCTTGGCCATTGGTTCTCCACTTTCCTAATGCCAAGACCCTTTCATACAGTTCCTCATGTGGTGGTGACCCCCAACCATAAAATTATTTTTATTGCTACTTCATAACTGTCATTTTGCTACTATCATGAATTGTCATGTAAATATCTGCTATGCAGGATGTATTTTCATTGCTACCAATTGAACATCATTAAAGTATAGTGATTCATCAAAAAATATGTAATTATATATTGTGAAATATTTACTTCTAATGACAAATAAATGAAATTTTGTCTCAAAGCATGGGTAACAGTCCTCATGCCAGGTACTCATATGTGGGCGTATCTGCATGTGGGCAGACAGGTGTCTCGGTTCCTAAGACCGTCAGAAATATGTGTTTTCCAATGGCCTCAGGCAACCTCTGTGAAAAGGTTGTTCGACCACCAAAGGGGTTTTGACCCACAGGTTGAGAACCACTGCCCTAGGCCACGTAGGCTTAGTTAAGCTGGTGGAAAACTTCTGCTACATAAGCTTCCACCTGACACCATAGTGGATGGACTGCCAAGACCCTCCCCACAGTCATTTAAAACCCTCAAGCCTACATGATAAGCTACATGGAGCAACGTGCTGTGTGGAGTACATCATAGATTGCTTGCATCTGGCCATCCTGAGGTGTGTGTGTGTGTGTGTTCATAATGAGTTGAAAGCTCCCGACTCATTTACATATAGGTAAGGGTTACGGGGCTGCCTGAGAAAAGCAAAGGGCCCCTTAGTTACTCCGCTATTTTCAGAAACTAGAGAAAGAAAATCAACCAAGTTGGTCATCCCGCAATTACAAAGTCATTTTTGACAACAACTCAGGAGAATTTCAAAGATTTGAGTGACCTTGTTGTTACTATAATATGTCTGTTCGTTCATATTTGGAGAGTTTCTCAGTGGTTGGATCTATTGAGAGAAAAAATAGTGGTATAATTAGAAATGAACTGTTTCCTTATTAAAGTAAGGCATCCACAAGCCCATGGATTTATAATGAGAAAGGAAACCAGCTCATCTCAGTAAGGGATGTGCGAGGGTATGTCAGAAAGCTTGCTACATAAGCGTGCTGTTAGTTGCCTTTGAGTCTGTTCCAACTCATAGTGACCCTAAGCACAACAGAATGAAGCACAGCCAGGTCTCGAGCCATCCTCCCCATTGTTATGGTTGAGCCCATTGTTGCAGCCACTGTGTCATCCGTCTCATCGAGGACGACCTTATCCCTTTTGCTGCCCCTCTAATTTCCCACACATGATGTCCTTTTCCAGGGACTAGTCTGAGAACATGTCCAAGGTACTTGAGGTGAAATCGGACCGTTCTGTCTTCTAATGAGCTTTCTAGCTGGACTTCTTCCAAAACTGATCTGTTTGTTCTTTTGGCAGTCCATAATGCTATGTGTCGAAAGTCAACACTGTCGGGCTTTTCTTCCGCAGAGAAGAGCTAGTGAGTTTATCTTGGGGAGTTTGCCGCCACAACGAGGGAGCCATCACACAAGACGTCAAAACAGGACAGTAAAGTGAGACAGAAAGCAGAGCAAAGATTTAATACACGAAGTGCGCTTCAATCACAGTGTGAAATGGGTCACCTCATTTCACTGTGTGTAGGGATCCAACGCTGGATTTTCTAGGGTTCTGGTGGAGAAGCCCCATTGACTTGCCTCAGTCCCTAGCCTGCTTGGTGTTGGGATGAGTCATCCAGACATGGTCAGGGCAGTGGATCATGGGAGGCAGTTTGGGATAGGTCATCAGACCTCATAAGTCATCCGGGCCCCTGGCTGACCCTGACACAGAATACTTTTAATAGTCGTCACCAGAATCATCATTCCAATGTATCGGTTCTTCCGGCTTCCTTCTTTAATGTCCAACTTTCACATGCATATGGGGCAATCGAAAATACAATGGCATGGCAGATGAAAAAAAAAAAAAGAAAATACAATGGCTTGGGTCAGGTGCACCTTAGTCCTCAAACTAGCGTCCTTGCTTTTCAGCACTTTTAAAGAGGTCTTGTGCAGCAGCGCAGTTTTCATTCTCTTGACTGCTGCTTCCACGAGCATCGATTGTGGATCCAACCGACACAAAATCCTTGACAACTTCAGACTTTTCTCTTGTTTATCCTGATGTTCCCTAGTGATCCAGTTGTGAGAATTTTGGTCTTCCTTACGTTGAATTGCAACGCAGACAACCCTTGATCTTCATCGGCAACTGCTTCAAGTCCTTCTCAGTCTCAGCAACCAAGGCTGCATCATAGGAGACCACCGGTTGTTCACAAGCCATCCTCCCATCCTGACCCCCGAGCTTTCCATATAGTCCAGCTTCTTAGATTACTTGCTCAGCACCTCTCTCCTGATTTTTAAACCATGCAGTAGAGCCTTGTTCTGGTCCAAGAACTGCTTCATAGAAACCTTTATTCAACAAAAATAATCAAAATATAAGGCTATTGTTTCTTGACAAAACCTGCACCTAAGTCAGAGGCAGAGCAAGTCCTGCCCGTGCGCCGTCTAAGGCATACAAAGGTATCAATACCAGCTAACATCACACTTCACAAAAGAGGAGCAGTTGTTTGACTCGTATGGCCCAGAGATGATGTTGTAACTGTCCAAATGGTCCTTGGGAGAAAACGGATTCCCCACCGTTGTGGTCTAGATCTACACACTTAGAAGGGTGATTTTCCATCTCACTAACCGTTTCTTGAAGAATTATGTCCTCCTTCATTTACACCATGCAAAGATTGGGCATCTTTGAGGCACAAGTTGTGTTCCTTTGAGGTATTCTTTGAATTTTGTAACAAAACAAAGTATGGAGGAGCAAGAGCAGGCCTGTAGGGTAGATGGAATAAGAATTCCCAGTAAAATTCTCACAGAGTGTGGGGGGTGCGGTGGGGGTGGGGATTCAGCTAAACTTGTCTGACCTTTTCTCACCAATGCAGTTTTTTTTAACCAATGCAGTTTTAAAATTTCATAAAATTCATCCCAATAAGCGTCTGCATTCAACCTGTGTCCTTTGGGAAAATCAATCAAGATAATCCCTTGGCATTCTAAAACTCAATCATCAGAACTTTCTGAGCAGACCTCTTAGCCTTGAAAAAAAAAATTTTAATCTTTTTATTGGGGACTCATACAACTCTTATCACAATCCATCCATCTATCCATTGTGTCAGGCACATTTGAACAAAAAGCTTGAAGCCCAATGGTTTATACCCTAGAAAGGGGAGACAAACGCCAGGAGGAAAAGACAAAAACAATAGAACCAAACTGCAAACCATTCCTATCTAGTAGGTTCAGGCTCAAAGGTAAGACGAGTAGACCTGCCTCCACGGGCTTTCCAAAGAGCAAACGAATCTGTCTTGAAAGAAGGACAGCAGAATACTACTCAGGACAAGGGAGATGCGACTCCATCTCATGTGCTTTGGGCATATCGTCGGGAGAGACCAGTCTCTGGAGAAAGACATCATGCTTGGTAAAGCAGAGGGGCATCTGACAAAATGGACTGACCCAGTGCCTGCAACGATGGCTCACACACAACAATTTTAAGGATGGCGTAGGGTGGGCGGTGCTTTGCGTCCTGTTGTACACGGGGTCCCGGTGTGTTTGAATCAACTCAGGGGCACTTAACAACAACAGCAACAACAACAACAACAACCATCTCTACGCTAACCCTCAAAGCGGCTTGTGGGTCTGAAGTGTTGATTGATTCGAATACCACTGCTTCCATTACTGTGACACCGGGCCCCTTTGGGGAGACACGAAGGCTCAAAACGGAGAAGGCATGTTAGTCAGCCTTGCAGGAAAACGCAGGAGAAGCTAAGACGTAGGAGTAGAATCAGGGATTACTGGGGAGCACGTGAGCCTGTGAGGCTTTGGATGCTCATCCATTTCTTTCTTTTTTTTAACAATTTATTGGGGCTCATACAACTCTTATCACAGTCCATACATATACATACATCAATTGTATGAAGCACATCTGTACAGTCTTTGCCCTAATCATTTTTTCCTCCTCTTTTCTCTTTTTACATTTTATTAGGGACTCATACAACTCTTATCACAATCCATACATATACATACATCAATTGTATAAAGCACATCCATACATTCCCTGCCCCAATCATTCTCAAAGCATTTGCTCTCCACTTAAGCCCCCTGCATCAGGTCCTCTTTTTTTCCCCCTCCCTCCCCTTACCTCCATCCCTCATGTGCCCCTGGTAATTTATACATCGTTATTTTGTCATATCTTGCCCTATCCGGAGTCTCCCCCCACCCCTTCTCTGCTGTCCCTCTCCCAGGGAAGAGGTCACATGTGGATCCTTGTAATCAGTTCCCCCTTTCCAACCCACTCACCCTCCACTCTCCCAGCATCACCCCTCACACCCTTGGTCCTGAAGGTATCGTCCACCCTGGATTGCCTGTACCTCCAGCCCTCATATGTACCAGTGTACAGCCTCTGCCCTATCCAGCCCTGCAAGGTAGAATTTGGATCATGGTAGTTGGGGGGAGGAAGCATCCAGGATCTGGGGGAAAGCTGTGTTCTTCATCGGTACTACCTCGCACCCTAATTAACCCATCTCCTCTCCTAAACCCCTCTATGAGGGGATCTCCATTGGCCGACACTTGGGCCCTGGGTCTCCACTCTGCACTTTCCCCTTCATTTAATATGGTATATATATATATATACACATATATATACATATATATATATACATATACACACACATATATCTTTTTTTGTTTTTGCATGATGCCTTATACCTGGTCCCTTTGGCACCTCATGATCGCACTGGCCGGTGTGCTTCTTCCATGTGGGCTTTTTTGCTTCTGAGCTAGATGGCCGCTTGTTCACTCATCCATTTCTTTTCTTTCTTTTTAAAATACTTTTATTGGGGGCTTTTCCATCTCTCATCACAATCCATACATTCATCCAATGTCAAGCATGTTTGCACCAAGCATCCTCTTCCCACTTGAGTCTCTGATATCCAATCCCCATTTCTTCACCCTCCCTCGCCTTCCCTCCCTCGAACCCTTGATAAGTTATAGATTATTATTTTCATGATGCTCATCCATTTCAATCAGTTATTTACACTGCAGCGCAGAGACCGGTGACTGGCAACTGAGCATAGTGAGGCCAAGTCAGAGAACCCGAGGAAGGAAGTGAAGACATCCACTGCAGACGATGCACTCTCTTAAGAAGTCAGAGCAGAGAGATAGTGGAGCAGGATTTGGCAACTTTCAGGAGAAGTGGCGTAAAGGGAGTTGTGACCACTGTCAAGATGAAATCGACTTGAACTTGTTTGTAGACCAAACCTGAACAGCTGGTGGTGAGACTGAAGACGGGGGAGATGCTCCTTGGGGTGTGTGCAAACCAGGCTGCAACCATGCTGGGGAGACCGAGGCCTCCTCCTTCTCGTGGCTCTCTCTCCCTGTGGGCTAAGGACTCTGCTCCACAGCGGTGCAGGGGGGTGCCTGTTCTCCTTCCGGCAGTGAACCGCCATGTTCGAACCCTCAGTCTCCAAACGCGATTTGCTTTTCTGCACTGCTCGTTTGTGGCAGGATTGGGGCTGGGGGGTGGGGGCTGATGGCGGTCAGCTGATGTCGACATGCTTGTTCAACATGGGTAAGAGGAAAAAGATATTTAAGGTTAAATTATTATCAGTTACTCCTCTTCACTTGTTGGAAGAATGACATTGGAAATCAAGAGCCCCTGCTAGAGTAGGGGTTCCATGTTGGGCTATGATCCGGAAGGTCAGCAGTTCAAAATCACCAGCGAGTCCATGGGTGAAGAGATGGGACGTTTTACTTTACTCTTTACTTGTAAAGAGTCACCGGCTCAGAAACTCCGAGAGGCAGTTCTACCCTGTCCTCTGTCTCACTATGAGTTGGCATTGCCTCCATGATTTTGTTTTGGGTTTGGGGCAGAAGGTGGAGGAGGATGGGCTGCCTCTGTCCTCCGTGGGTGGCTGTGAGCCAGACAGTTGTTGGGGCGTGGCACGCACCGACAAGCCCCACTCGTGGAGCTGTCCAGAGAATCCACAGAGACCAGGATCCCCGCTCACTCCCGGCCCACCCCTAGGGGCTTCATTGTGACTCTCACGTACGTGGACCCATGTCTTGATGCTTCTGCTTACGAAACGCTGTCGACAGCGAGCGCAACAACAGAAAAGAGAAGGCAGGAAGTGTGGACTCACTCAGTCTTGCATTACTTGCTGCTGCAATGGGAAGGAAAGGGGACTTCTGAAATTCCCCAGGCACCTAGAGCTACATGGTCCATGCGGAGAGGCACCTTGAGAATACTGTTGAGAAGAGGAAGTCGCGGAAAGGGAATGGATTTCCTCTTCCGAATCCTCCCAGTGGATCTAGTTGCTGTGTGCTGAGCAGAGCTGTCGTCCCCAGAAGGTGTCCCAGGCTGTGATCTTTACGGAGGCGCCCTGGTGGCACAGAGGTTTAGTGCTTGGCTGTTTACTGTAAGGTTGACGGTGTAAACCCACTGGCAGCTTCATGGGAGAACTGTAATCTGCTTCCTTAAAGATTTATACGGTTCCCGTGAGTGGGAATCAAGTCAAGGGCAATGGATTTGTGAACCTTTAGGAAGGTCTTTCTCCTGCAAAGCTGTCAGGTGGCTTTGAACCACCAGACTTTGGTTAGGCAGCTGAGCTCTGAACCTTTCTTCCTCCAGGGCTTTGGCCTCCATCTTTGGGGACTTCCTTAAGGAAATGATGTGAAGAATGAAGACTAGGTAGGCAATGAATGACATGGTAGCACATAGATGATTTTGAGCACTGAAGTGTCAGCAGGAGAAGTTATTGACTATTTTTAGATTCATACTTATTATTTTTTATTGTGATCATTGTGTTGTAGCTGGTCATTAACTTCCTTCCTGTGTGCTAAGGTCACCGAGAACACAAAGACGAAGCGGACCCAGCCTGCAAACAGCCATTCTTATCGGAGACCCCTGGGTCTCTGTCCTCAGGTGTAGTTTAAGGATGTCCTCAGGTGTGAACTTGGATGAGAAAATGTCACATCTTCATTTTCACTAGCTTCTCGCTTATGAGGCAGTCCCTTCCGTGACAGCAAACCACAGTGATACCAGCTTTCTCTGTGACTGTCACCTGTAGAGACATGTGGTACTTTCACATTATGTTATAAATTCTGAACCCCTTTTGAACTGTTGTGTAAATGTCACTTCCTGGAAGACTGGTAGTTATTTAACCTCCCACTCCAACTCAAAAAAGTTACTGCCATCGAGTCGATGCTGACTCAAAGCCACCCTAGAGGACAGGGTAGAACTGCCCCTGTGAGTTTCCAAGACTGGAACTCTTTACGGGAGTGGCCAGCCCCATCTTTCTCCCACCATAGATCTCATTCATTGTTCAGCTCCTTTCTAAGAAGCATGCAGGGAATCTGTGTTTCAGTGGTTGCAGGGCTATAGTGCATACATGCATACACCTCTTTCGCGCATTGAGAAGCCTCTTTGGAGAAGGCTTCACAAGGCTGCCAGAGCGGTCTGCGGCGTAACGTAGCTTTAGATCGCCTTTAAGTTCACAGGTCGTGGGGAAGACCGGAAACCTCAACAGATTAAATCAGTACAGAGTAGCGCATGTCTGCTAGAGGATTGTATGCTCAGGAACAGTGGGCCCAGAGGGGCTTGAGCTCAAGTTCAGGGACAAGATTCCTGAGCTGGATCTGGGATGAGGAAGGTGGGCGAAAGCCTGAGGTCTTTTGCAAGAATGCACCTTGGGCTGGGAGCCAGCCGCGGGGAAGGAGGAGCAGCTCGCCATGTCCAGTGGGAAGCGCTGTCCCAGTGGATCAGAGATGGCCCGGGTGGTTGATAAAGTTCACTCTCAGATTTATTTGTAAACACTGTCTTGTGTTTTAGGTGAACGGCTCCACAGAGAATTAGGTTCCCTTTTCTCACAGTTTGTGCACCGACTGCTCTGCGGCAGCAGGTGCAGTTTTCCCACGTGGTGGCGTCTCCGTTCTGTGGGCTGTTTCAGCGACTGGCTTCCTCATCTTCGCTGCTGGCTGCACGCGGACCGGTTGGTTCCCACCATGTAGTTGATAGTTTAAGGAACACATTACGCTCGGGTGATAAAACCAAGAATAAAACCTCTCTGCCATAGAGTTGGTGCAACTCACAGCGACCCTCGGGGACAAAGTCGACCAGCCCCTGTGGGTTTCTGAGACTGCAACTCTTTTTTTAAAATCATTTTACTGGGGGCTGGTACAATTCTTATCACAATCCATCCATCCATTGTGTCAAGCACATATGTACATTTGTTGCCATCCTTATTCTCAAAACATTTGCCTTCTACTTGAGCCATTAATATCTGCTGCTCATTTTCCCCCTCCCTCCCCACTCCCCACAACCTCATGAACCCTTCATCATTTATAAATTATTATTATTTTGTCATATGTTACACTGTCCGATGTCTCCCCCTGCCTTCTTCTCTGCTGTCCCTCCCCCAGTGAGGAGGCTATATGTGGATTCTTGTAATCAGTTCCCCCTTTCCACCCCACATTCTCTCCACCCTCCAGGCATTGCCGCTCTTACCACTGGTCCTGAAGGAGTCATCTGTCCTGGATTCCCTGTGTTTCCAGTTCCTTTCTGTGCCTATGTACATCCTCTGGTCTAGCCAGATTTGTAAGGTAGAATTGGGATCATGATAGTGGGGGGGGAGGGGGAAGCATTTAAGAACTAGAAGAGGAATGTTATATGTTTCATCGTTGCTACCCTGAACCCTGACTGGCTCATCTCCTCCTCACAATCCTTCAGTAAGGGGGTGTCCAGTTGGCTACCGATGGGCTTTGAGTCTCCACTCTGCACTCACCCACATTTACAATGATCTGATTTTTTGTTCCTTGATGCTTGATACCTGATCCCTTTGACAGCTCGTGGTCACACAGGCTGGTGTGTTTCTTCCATGTGGGCTTTGTTGCTTCTGAACTAAATGACCACTTGCTTATCTTTGAGCCTCCAAGACCCCAGACGCTAAATCTTTTGATAGCCAGGCACCATCAGCTTTCTTTACCACATTTGCCTATGCACACGTTTGTCTTCAGTGATCGTATCAGGAGGGTGGGCACCCACTGACATGCTTTTTAGTTCTTTGATGTCTGATACCTGGTCCCTTCTACACCTCATGGTCAGACAGGCTGGTGTGCCAGACAGGCTGGTGTGCTTCTTCAAGACTGCAACTCTTATGGGAACAGAAAGCCTCAGGTCTTTCTGATAGTTTCAAACTGCTGACCTTTCCATTAGCAGCCCAACAGATAACCACTAGCCCCCAGGGCTGAAAAATCTCGATGATAAGAGTTTATTTTATAAACCAGTGTAGGAGGGTGCTTCAGAAAGCTCATGGGAAAATTCCATTATATTTGAATTCCCTTTGTCCATGATTTTTTTGACACCCCCTGTATTATTTGACTTGAAGGTGGTCTCTAGGAGTAGCTTCCCTGGCAAGCTCAAGGAGGTCTCAAGGCCATAGAGAGTCCTGGGGGTAAGCTCACTGTTTCAGAATAGTGCTTGCAGGAGAAGGAGTGGAGAGACGTTCAATGGCATGATCAGGAACTCTGGTGGCCTAGTGGGTTACATGGTGGGCTGGTAGGTACAAAAGTCGACCGTTCAAACCAACCTGTTGTTCAGTGGGAGAATGACGAGTCTTCCTGTTCTCTGAAAGATTGACAGCCTCGGAAACCCACAGGGACAGTTCTACCCCGTCTGATAGGGGGGCTATCAGGTGGAATCGATGAGTTCTACGTTTTTGGTTTTAATGGTATAATAATAATTTAAAAACCCCAAACCCTGGCTGCTGCCCAGTTAATTTCGATTCCTGGTGACCCCTGGTGTTGCAGAATAGAACTGCGCCACACGGCTTTCATGGTGGCAATCTTTGTAGAGGAGCCCTAGTGGCGCAGCAGGGAAGCACTCGGCTGCTAACTGAAGGGTCAGCAGTTGGAATTGTGCCGTGTGGCAGGGTCGGTATGAGCAGAAATCACCTGAGCAATGGGGTTCGGTCATCTTTACGGGAGCAGGTCACCCGGTCTCTTCCACGGTGTCACTGGGTGCCTTTGATCCATGAGCACAAACTGTTTATACCACCCAGGGACCTAAAAATCCACAAACAAACAAGTCAGACTCTCTGCCATTGAGTCCATTCAGACTCATCCCAACCCTACAGGCCAGACCAGAACTGCCCCAGTGATTTATGAGACTGTAACTCTTTAAGGGAGCAAACAGCCTCATTTTTCTCTCTTGGAACAGCTGGTGGCTTTGATCTGCTGACCTTGTGGTTAGCAGCCCGATGCCACCACAGCTCTTACCTAGGGACCTAGTGGTAGAATCAACTCAGTGCCCATCGAATGGACTTGGACTCACAGCGGCCCATTAGGAGAGCTTAGAACTGGGAGCTAGGGTTTCTGTGGCTGCAAATCTTGACGGCAGCAGGCGGCCTCCTCTTTCTCTCTCGGAGGTGCTGGTGGGCTTGGCATACTGACCTTTTGGTTAATGGCTCAATGCTTAACCTGTGGTGCCACTCGGGCTCCTTGATAGACTCTGTTTAAAAAATCTTGATTAAGGTATGGCTGGCATACAGTAGACTGCACATCTCTGTTCGGTTTTGCTCTATGCAGATGAGCACTGTGTGAACACCATGGTCAAGGAAATGAATATATCCTCTCCCTTGTCCCCCAGAGTCCCCTCTGCCTCTCCTGGTCCTTCCACTCCCAGCAGCCACTGCTTTGCTTTGCTTCCCAGCAGCCACTGCTTTGCTTTGCTTCCTGTCACAGACTACTTTGCATTTCTAGAATTGTGTATTGATGGAGTCATATACCACATACTGTTTTTGTGTGTGTGGTCTGGCTTCTTTCCCTCGTCTTAATTATTTCGAGATCCAGCCATGTTGTTTGCTCTCAATCGTTCCTTTTGTGTGTCGAACAGTCCCTACTGTAGAATTGTATATGTTGATAAAAGGAAAAGAAGCAGCAGAAGCCGGGTGTTCAGCAGAGAAAATGTAAAAGGGAGCTGGATTTCGATGCTTATCAAATGGGAATGCAGTGAGCACGGTGCACGGCGAGGTGGTCAGAGCGCATTCCAGTGCGACGCTACATCCGAGCACATTTGGAAATATTTAAGATGAGAAAGAAGGCAGCTCCGCGGGACATCAAAACCACCACCACAGTCGGTGAGCCTTTGCAACCACAGGCTCGCTGATGAAAAGATTTGCCAAGTCTGTCTAATGAGGTGTTCGAGAAGCATTTTGTATGTCATCCTTTCTCTTCACAGACTCCTCACTTCAAATACAGGCCAAGACTAATTTTCCCTCTCACAAATGGGAAATGACGCCGGGCGAGTTTGGGGGGATTGGGGCAGACCAGGACTGCAAAGGGCCTCCCGGGGGATCCCAGTCCTGGTCTGCTGTTGGGTTGAGCTCCTGTTGTCAGAGGAAGCAGTGTGATGGCTTCACTTTCACTTTGGCTCTTGGCAGGGCTGTGATAACATCTTTAAATTGGAGAAGTGAAGGTTTTTTTCTTTTCCTGCTTTTAAAAAACCTTTCCCTCCAGTTTGTGACAGGAAACAGCAATCTATGAATTGTTGAATGGGGAACAGACTGACTGTGGAAGTCTTCATCCAGCTCGTCACCACTACTGGTGTGTGTGTGTGTGTGTGTGTGTGTGTATGATGAAACCTTCCCCTCTCTACTCGGGAAAACTCTACTTATAAACAGCGAAATATTAATTCTATTCAGATGAACCCAACAATCGCATGCTTGCTGTGGGCAAGGCTCTTTTCCAGTTTACGGAGGAGGTGGGTGAATCCCAAGGTGACCAAGGAGCCGTGTACCAAAGAATAATCGAGAATGAAAGACTGCTTCTTTGGGGCCTGGAGATGAATAGGGAGAACGTATTTGGTCCTCTCTTCCAGAAACATGTACATCTGTGTGCCCCCACCCCACCCTACTCCCTACAAGCACACAGACATATAAGTGTGCACATAATGGTGTTCAATGTCAGGTTGTGTAGCTTGTCTGTCAGGCTGATTTACCAGTAAACCAGTTGCCCCTGAGTTGATTCAGAATCAAGGTGACCTCTGGTTTGGCAAGGAGAGCTGTGCTCTATAGGGTTCCCTTGATTCTAACTGTAGCAGCTTTATTGAGATATCATTTGCATGCCAGTCATCTCATGTAACATACAAGGTTGCTTAGTATCTCGATGGAGTTGAGCAACTAAAAACAGAATGTAATTTTAGAACACCTGTACTCATTAGCAGTCAATTCCCACCCACCATTGTATTTTCTTGTGCCGCAGTCCTAGCCAATCTATTTTTGGTCTTGAGAGAGTTACAAATTCTGGATATTTCATATGCAATATATGTGCGTGGGCACCCCGTTTTGCTACTCTGTTCATCAGCTGGAGGTCAGTAGGGCTGTTTCTGCTTTTACAACATATAAAGCCGTATCTGATGTTTACTTTGGGTTTCCTATGTTTGAGGGTGCAGAAGAGACCCCAAGTCCCAAGTGCAATTTAAGGAGAACATTGATAAATCTTTAAGAGGACAAAGACAAGACAAAGACACATCATCCAGATGAGGGAGACCATTAGCACAAGGTCGTAATGGCATGCAAGGGTTTGCTGATGACTTACAAAGGACACCAGACAGCACAGGAAACGGTCACAGAAGCATGATTTGTGGCAGATCAATACCTCACGGCGACAGATGGGACTACAGAAATGGGAATGGGAATGGGACTATGATTGGGACATGCACATTATTTTAGACAGATTGATTCGGGGGCCTTCTGAGCAGGGCAGTCAGGATATGACTCATGACTATGTGACCACAGTATGGCAATCTCCATCAGAGACACACCCAGAAAAGCCCCAAAGGAGACAGTCCCTCCCCGGGCAGGTCAGAGGGCTGAGGTAATCCACTTTTCAGTGCCTGCTGCCTGAGGGCAAGACTGTTCACAACCCTGGTGATGGTCGAAAGGAAGTCAATGGAGGCTTAATCTCAGGGGCAACTGCAAATCGATTGAGCGGAGTCTGTTTGACTCACAGCGATCCCGAGTAGTATAACAGATTGAAACACTGCCCGCTCCTGGGCCAGCCTCGCAATTTGAGCCCGTTGTTGCAGAGGGACTTTATTACTACCCTCTACTTCACCAAGTGTGACATCCATTTCCAGGGACTGGTATCTCCTGACACGTCCGAAGCCCTGGAGAGGAAGTCTCGCCATCCTCGCTTCAAAGGAGCATTCTGGCTGTACTAGATTCACGGGGACTTTTGGCAGTCCAGGAAACATTCCATAATCGTCAGCAACATCGTGATTGAAATGCATCAATCCTTCTTCGATCTTCCTTATGCATCGTCCAACTCGCATAGGAATACGAGGCAATTGAAAATATCATCACTTGGGTCAGGCGCACCTCAGTCCTCAACATAACATGTTCGCTTTTCGACTCTTTACAGAGCTTTTGGGCAGCAGATTGCCCCAATGCAATGCATCTTTAGATCTCGTGACTGCTGCTTCCACGAGTAAACCTAGTGCTCAGAATTTAACCTCTGATAACACCCCTCGGCAGACTAAAACCTTCGCGAAAACAGGAACTGCTCTTTAAAAAATTTTTTTTATTCCCAACTCCAGGACTGTTTCTCTTATGTTTTATTTTGAATCATCTGCTTTTTAAAATATTGGGCTTATTTGTCCCCATTAAACCAATTTTGTGATATTTTAGGAAAATGCGCAGTTAAGGAGAGGGCGGAATACCTGTGGCCGCTCGGTCTGCACCCGGCGGAGGCAGTCGGCCCCGTAGATGGCTGTGTTCTCAGGGACGACTTCAAAAGTGTTCAGACTGCAACAGGCACCAATGATGCAGTCGCTCGTCGGTATTACATTTCTGCCTACGTACACTTTTGATTCAATGACATTATTATCTCCCATTTTCATGGCTTGAGAATAACAGCCAACTTCAAACACATTCTTGGTTCCAATGATCATAGGTTTGGGTTCAACGTCTCCAGCATCAGGGGTGATATTATCAGGGTGAGCATTTATGATGAGGGCCTGCTCTTCAATTAGGTTCCCCTCACCGATCACTATGGGCCCGGCTTCTGCAATAATTCGTGCTTGTGGGTGGATTACTGTCCTGGGTCCTACAGTGACATCTCCTCTGATCTCTCTTTCTACACACACTACTGCTCCAGGAGCAATCTTCACACTCTTTGGAGTCTTCTCCGCCATCGTCCGGCCCCGGTCCTTCGTCAGAGCTGATCTCTACACCACCGCCTGGATAGAGCGATGATCTCTGCACTCAGGAACTACTCTTTTGCCGAGAGAATGCATCCAGGGTATTTCATGAGGGAAACAGATTGCCAGGTCTTTATTGAGGTCCCCCAGGGTGAACTCAAACTTCCAGCCTCAGGCTAGTAACTGAGTGGGTTAACAGTTTATAGCACCCAGAGGCTCCTGACTTCAGGATAAAAACCAACCAACCAACCAGCAATACTCTGACGGAAGTGGAAAGCCATAATCGCCGAGCAGAAGAGAGCTATAATGAAGATCTGGGGAAGTGCGACACTCAGGTGACCAAATTAATAAAATGAAAACCAATCCCACTGCCATCTAGTCAATTCTCACTCAAGACCGTACACCTTAGCTAGAGCAGACAGTCTCATCTTTCTCCTCTGGAGTGGCTGGTGGGTTTGAACCACTGATCGTTGGTTTAGTAGCTCAATGCCTGCCCACAGCGCCACCAGGGCTCCCAGGCAGAGGTGGGGTGCTCATCTCTGGAAGGCAGTATTCCAGGTAGATGGGAAACATTTGAGAAGCACAGGGAGGATGGGATCTAGGGAAACACAAGGCATCCTGAGAAACCCTGTTTGGCTGCAGGATAAATAAAAAGTGGCTTTCAAAAAGTTCTTGGAAAAGCTCCATCATCTCTCAATTCTATTTTCCCACAAACTTTTTGAAGCCTCTTTTGTACACGAAACCTTCCGAAACAATCACAGAAAGGTAGGTGAATGGCAATTGCATGCTAAGTGAGTATATTTTCTAAAAAAAATTGCTCAATAAAATAATCAGTAATTTCATTTCCTCACTTCCTTTTTTTCCAGGTCAGGGATTTGGACTGTGCAGGTGTGAACAATATGTATCGATGGTCATCAATTTAGGAAGTTAAACAGGCACATTTTTGGATAATCTGATCTTCCTACGTATTTGGTGTGTTCTGCTTGGTGAGCCTTCTTTCCATCCCGCCTTAAACCAGCTTCAGCTGTAAGTGATATGCATGCATCACAGCGCCACACAAATCTTCCCTTTGCGCCCTAGGGTTCAAGCCTAGTGAACATTTTATACACATATCTGCTAAATTAAAAAATCTATTATTTCATTAGCATAGATACATCACAGAAGGATGATGGGATTGGCTCACACGAAATTGTTTAGAAGACTAACTGTCCATAGGGTTGGACATCTAGTTAGCATTGTTCTGAAGGATTATCTACTTCCTGTATTATTCCTCACGGAGGCCCTGGTGGTGTAGTGGTTACTCTTTGGGCTGCTAACGGCAAGGTCAGCAGTTCAAAACCACCAGCCACTTAGAGGGAAAAAGACAAGGCTTTCTACTCAAGTAAAGAATTACAGTCCTGAAATTGAGTGTGGTAATGATTGTGCAATTCTTCTTGATATGATTGAACTGTTGAATTGTGTGATATGAGGATTAAGTTATAATAAAACTGTTTTAAAAAAAAAAGGATTACAGTCTCAGAAACCCATGGGGGCAGTTTTCCCTACCTGTATAAGGTCAGTGTGAGGAGGAGTCCATTCAATGAGAGTGAGAGAGATCTTAATTCTTTTCTTTCAGCACCCCCTTGTCTACTCTTTGTTTCTTAAATACTGGGGCTCTCCAGGACCCCATTCTTCGGTGTGTCCCTCCTGAATACCCTTTCTTCCTGAGCTCATTCATAATAAGGTAACTAGCATTGAATGCTTAAGAGTCCTGGTGGAAGAGAGATGAGTGCTAACCACTGACCTTCCAGTGAGCAGCTAAGGGCATAATCACTGAGCCACCAGGTCTCCTTCCATTAAGTTTGTTGCACCGTGCTGCCCAGTCTGGTCCAACTCATAGCGACTAGCCACCTAAGAGAACAGAAACACGGTCCAGCCCTGCGCCAGCCTCGCAATCTTGATCTTTGAGTCCACTGTTGCAGCCACTGGGTCGCTCCATCTCCTTGGTGGTTTTCCTCTTTTGGCTGCCCTTCTACTTTACCCAGCAGGATGCATTTTCCAGACACCAGTGTCTCCTGATAACCTGTCCGAATGATGTGCGATGCGGTCTGTCCATACTCGCTCCTTGGAGGCATTCTGGCTGTACGTCTTCCAAGACAGATTGGTTTGTTCTTTTGTCAGGACAGCTGGTATCTGCTCACTGATACCATCATGCGACTGCCGCGGGCCTCTGCTCGTCCTGATTCATGGTCCAGTGTTCACGGGAGGAGACTGAAAATACCTTCGCCCTCCAAGAGACATCTCGGTGCTCTCACCCTTTGAGAGCAGCAGGTTTGCCCACAGCAATGTGCCCTTGGTCTCCGTGATACTGTTTCCATCAGAGTTGACGAAGAACTCAAGGAAAAGGAAATCCTTGGCAAGGTCCTATTTTTTTCTCCATTTATCACGATGTTGTCTGGTGGTCCAGTTGCGGAGACTTTTGTGTTCTTCGTGCTGAGGTGTGATCCATACGGAAGATTGAGCTTCATCAGTCGGCGCTTCAAGTGCTCCTTGCTTTTAGCTAGCCAGGCTGTGTTATTACACATCATACATTACTAATCGGCTTTCCTCCAATCCTGCTGCGGTGGATTTCTTCCTATCGTCCAGCTTTCCGGAGGATTTATCCAGCACACAGCTTGAACACTTTTGATGACAGGCTCTCTGCCAGTTGGCTGGAGGGTCTTGGGGCTCTTTAGAGTTTTCTTGTTTAGAAGGCTCCCTCAGGTTCATTCAGATGGTAGTGTTGGGGTGCCCACAGGAGCACAAGGGGAGAGGCCCATGCCCAGGTCATTCAAGCCACGGCTTCCTCCTCATTTCCTTCACAAATCACACATCAGCCAGATCCCAGGATTTGGGAAAAAGAAGGGAAGAAAGACAACAGCACATGGTAGTGATGTGGATGTAGGGAGGAGACATTCTGACCATTTTTACAAAACACCGACCTCATTGGCTTCATAAAGAAAACTTACTGCCTGGGAAAGTCAAATAGCATCAATCTGAGCAGGATCTTGTTCTGGGGCCCACAGCTTGACTCCCCAGAGGCCAGGACCAAGGAAGGACCAGCAACTAGACATTGTCCCTGGGCGAGGACCTCTCCCGATGTTGTCGTTCGTTGTCTTCTACTCTGTCCTGATGCAAGGCCTCCCCCTTCATGCAGAGCCCTGCCCTCCATCTGGGTTTGAAGGCTGGGACCCTATGGGAGCAGCCTGTCAGCCTGTCCTACTGCAGGCTCATCAACTGGAAAGGGACTTTTCCTTCAAGATTCTTACTTCTGGGCTCCTCTAATTAAAAGATGATATGCCAAGTACCATGAATCCTTTACCTGTAAGGTAAATTATATATATATAAAATCCTATGGGGGAAAAAACAAAACAAAACTTACTGCCATTGAGTCTATTCTGATTTGCAGCAATCTGACAGGAGAGAAGACTGCCCCTATGGGTTTCCAAGTCAGCCTCATCTTTCTCCTGAGGCGTGATGGGTGGTCTGGAACTACTGGCCTTCTGGTTAGCAGCCCAATGTGTAACCCACTACCCTAACAGGCCTTCTTTTGTTATCATAGAATGCATAAATTCCATGGTGCTCGATAGATATTTGGCACTCAACAGTAATATGAATTTTGGAATGAATAAAATATTGGCAACAATGCTACAACACACACACACACACACACACACGTGTGTGTTATTTTGCAAACAGGCTTAAAGTGTTGAGAGGAAAAACAGAGCTTTAGCTTCTAGTCCAGCTTATGTTTGGACCCTTGGTCATAATTCTTATGTAGAAGTCAAATGTTGCAACAACAGAAATACAATGGTAACATCAGCACCTGAAACACATCTTTAGAAATTTGGAGTTGTCGAAGGATATGAAATTCAAGGTGAAATTGAATTAAGATAATGGCTGATGCCGAATCAGTGTGCAGTGTGGAGTATCAGTGTGCAGTGTGGATGAATCAGTGTGCAGTGTGGAGAATCAGTGTGCAGTATGGAGAATCAGTGTGCAGTGTGGATGAATCAGTGTGCAGTGTGGATGAATCAGTGTGCAGTGTGGATGAATCAGTGTGCAGTGTGGAGAATCAGGGTGCAGTGAGGATGAATCAGTGTCCAGTGTGGATGAATCAGTGTGCAGTGTTTAGAATCAGGGTACAGTGTGGATGAATCAGTGTACAGTGAGGAGAATCAGTGTGCAGTGTGGATGAATCAGTGTGCAGTGTGGATGAATCAGTGTGCAGTGTGGATGAATCTGTGCAGTGTGGATGAATCAGTGTGCAGTGTGGATGAATCAGTGTGCAGTGTGGATGAATCAGTGTGCAGTGTGGATGAATCAGTGTGCAGTGTGGAGAATCAGGGTGCAGTGAGGATGAATCAGTGTCCAGTGTGGATGAATCAGTGTGCAGTGTTTAGAATCAGGGTACAGTGTGGATGAATCAGTGTACAGTGAGGAGAATCAGTGTGCAGTGTGGATGAATCAGTGTGCAGTGTGGATGAATCAGTGTGCAGTGTGGATGAATCTGTGCAGTGTGGATGAATCAGTGTGCAGTGTGGATGAATCAGTGTGCAGTGTGGATGAATCAGTGTGCAGTGTGGATGAATCAGTGCGCAGTGTGGATGACTCAGTGTACAGTGAGGATGAATCAGTGTGCAGTGTGGAGAATCAGTGTGCAGTGTGGATGAATCAGTGCGCAGTGTGGATGACTCAGTGTACAGTGAGGATGAATCAGTGTGCAGTGTGGATGAATCAGTGTGCAGTGTGGATGAATCAGTGCGCAGTGTGGATGACTCAGTGTACAGTGAGGATGAATCAGTGTGCAGTGTGGATGAATCAGTGTGCAGTGTGGATGAATCAGTGCGCAGTGTGGATGACTCAGTGTACAGTGAGGATGAATCAGTGTGCAGTGTGGATGAATCAGTGTGCAGTGTGGATGAATCAGTGTGCAGTGAGGATGAATCAGTGTGCAGTGTGGAGAATCAGTGTGCAGTGTGGATGAATCAGTGTGCAGTGAGGATGAATCAGTGTGCAGTGTGGATGAATCAGTGTGCAGTGTGGATGACTCAGTGTGCAGTGTGGATGACTCAGTGTACAGTGTGGATGAATCAGTGTGCAGTGTGGATGAATCTGTGCAGTGTGCAGAATCAGTGTGCAGTGAGGATGAATCAGTGTGCAGTGTGCAGAATCAGTGTCCAGTGTGGATGAATCAGTGTGCAGTGTGCAGAATCAGTGTCCAGTGTGGATGAATCAGTGTGCAGTGTGCAGAATCAGTGTGCAGTGTGGATGAATCAGTGTGCAGTGTGGATGAATCAGTGTACAGTGTGGATGAATCAGTGTGCAGTGTGGATGAATCTGTGCAGTGTGCAGAATCAGTGTGCAGTGAAGATGAATCAGTGTGCAGTGTGGGTGAATCAGTGTGCAGTGTGCAGAATCAGTGTCCAGTGTGGATGAATCAGTGTGCAGTGTGCAGAATCAGTGTGCAGTGTGGATGAATCAGTGTGCAGTGTGGATGAATCAGTGTACAGTGTGGATGAATCAGTGTGCAGTGTGGATGAATCTGTGCAGTGTGCAGAATCAGTGTGCAGTGAGGATGAATCAGTGTGCAGTGTGGATGAATCAGTGTGCAGTGTGGATGAATCAGTGTGCAGTGTGCAGAATCAGTGTCCAGTGTGGATGAATCAGTGTGCAGTGTGCAGAATCAGTGTGCAGTGTGGATGAATCAGTGTGCAGTGTGGATGAATCAGTGTACAGTGTGGATGAATCAGTGTGCAGTGTGGATGAATCTGTGCAGTGTGCAGAATCAGTGTGCAGTGAGGATGAATCAGTGTGCAGTGTGGATGAATCAGTGTGCAGTGTGGATGAATCAGTGTGCAGTGTGCAGAATCAGTGTCCAGTGTGGATGAATCAGTGTGCAGTGTGCAGAATCAGTGTGCAGTGTGGATGAATCAGTGTGCAGTGTGGATGAATCAGTGTACAGTGTGGATGAATCAGTGTGCAGTGTGGATGAATCTGTGCAGTGTGCAGAATCAGTGTGCAGTGAGGATGAATCAGTGTGCAGTGTGGATGAATCAGTGTGCAGTGTGGATGACTCAGTGTGCAGTGTGGATGACTCAGTGTGCAGTGTGGATGACTCAGTGTGCAGTGTGGATGACTCAGTGTGCAGTGTGGATGAATCAGTGTACAGTGAGGATGAATCAGTGTGCAGTGTGGATGAATCAGTGTGCAGTGTAGATGAATCAGTGTGCAGTCTGGATGAATCAGTGTGCAGTGTGGATGAATCAGTGTGCAGTGTGCAGAATCAGTGTCCAGTGTGGATGAATCAGTGTGCAGTGTGGAGAATCAGTGTGCAGTGTGGATGAATCAGTGTGCAGTGTGGATGAATCAGTGTGCAGTGTGGATGAATCAGTGTGCAGTGTGGAGAATCAGTGTCCAGTGTGGATGAATCAGTGTGCAGTGTGGAGAATCAGTGTGCAGTGTGGATGAATCAGTGTGTAGTGTGGATGAATCAGTGTGCAGTGTAGATGTATCAGTGTGCAGTGTGGATGAATCAGTGTGCAGTGTGGATGAATCAGTGTACAGTGAGGATGAATCAGTGTGCAGTGTGGATGAATCAGTGTGCAGTGTAGATGAATCAGTGTGCAGTGTGGATGAATCAGTGTGCAGTGTGGATGAATCAGTGTGCAGTGTGCAGAATCAGTGTCCAGTGTGGATGAATCAGTTTGCAGTGTGGAGAATCAGTGTGCAGTGTGGATGAATCAGTGTGCAGTGTGGATGAATCAGTGTGCAGTGTGGATGAATCAGTGTGCAGTGAGGATGAATCAGTGTGCAGTGTGGAGAATCAGTGTCCAGTGTGGATGAATCAGTGTGCAGTGTGGAGAATCAGTGTGCAGTGTGGATGAATCAGTGTGCAGTGTGGATGACTCAGTGTGCAGTGTGGATGAATCAGTGTACAGTGAGGATGAATCAGTGTGCAGTGTGGATGAATCAGTGTGCAGTGTAGATGAATCAGTGTGCAGTGTGGATGACTCAGTGTGCAGTGTGGATGACTCAGTGTGCAGAATCAGTGTGCAGTGTGGATGACTCAGTGTGCAGTGTGGATGAATCAGTGTGCAGTGTGGATGAATCAGTGTGCAGTAGATGAAAAGCCAGAGATTCGATTCACAATTAAAAACTGACCTGCGCCTAAAGCCGCTTCACGTCTTTGTGCCTCACTGCCGTTTCCAAGCAGAAGACTGAGGCAGAACATAGAGACGGACGCTTACTTTGAATTCTCCAGCTTATCATTCAAACTGCCTAACAAGATTATATTTATAGGTAAGTAAGGTTTGTTAAGTTTCTGGAGAGTTTTACCTCAGTTCTTGCTTCACAACTGAAAGAATTCACAAGGCAAAAAACAAAACAAAACAAAATAAAAAAAAATTCACGAAGCCCCCGAATAGGGCAAGATACGACAAAATAACGAGGTATAAATTACCAAGGGCATATGAGGGAGGGGGGAAAGGGGAGGGAGGGGGGGAAAAAAGAGGACCTGATGCAAGGGGCTTAAGTGGAGAGCAAATGCCTTGAGAATGATTGGGGCAGGGAATGTATGGATGTGCTTTATACAATTGATGTATGTATATGTATGGATTGTGGTAAGAGTTGTTTGAGTCCCTAATAAAATGTAAAAGAAGAAAAGAGAAAAAAATGATTAGGGCAAAGACTGTACAGATGTGCTTTATACAATTGATGTATGTATATGTATGAACTGTGAAAAGAATTGTATCAGCCCCAATAAATTGTTAAAAAAAAAAAATTCACGAAGCATGAGCAGGTTTCTAAATCCACGTGACTTTTATGAGAAAAGGGAAGTTTTCAGGTATTCACAGGAAATCCTAGTTGCCAAGAGTAGGAAACCCCAAAAGAGCACCCTGTGAGAGAGGCCCTAGAAGGAGCGCAAGGCCCCCCGTGCCCGGCTGGTGCATGTGCAGGCTGCCCTCTGACCTTCAAGAGGGCACCGGAACAAGAGAGGACTCAGAAAGAGGAGTCAAAGGGGAGTCAAAGGCAGGCTGCCTGGGCCTGCTTTTATCTCCTCCGTCTGGGGAGGCGTGGTCGAAGGTGTTGGCTGACCTCATTGGCTGAGTTTAGGCCCACCTGTGTGATGTCATGTGGCCGGGCCTAGTCTGTGCGCCCAGTTGGATCTCCAACCTGGGTCCAGGAGGGCTTGTGTCTGAGCATGCTCAGTTTGGATCTTTCCATAAGTGTCTTCTGGGCGCCTGGTTTCTCTGGAGCCGTTTTGTGGTGACCCGATGCAGGCATTGGGGAGACAACTCCCCTTAGACCCTATTCTGGCGACCGAACAGGTTTAGGTCTCAAAACAATGGCAGAAGTAAGGTGATATTTCTCATTCTTGCACGCAGTGCGTCCATTCTGCCTACTAGCATTGACCACGTAAGAACCCGACTTGGTGATATGGTGAATTAGACAAAACTCTGTGCCTCCATGAGTTAATGATCTATGGGGGAGGGGAAGGAAGGCGAGGACAGAAGCATACCTAGGTACAGTTCTTGGGATACATACTGATAACTTTTTGAGACAATTATGCAACAGAGCATAGTCCATACACAGCTCTTGTGGGAATCAATATGGTACTACCTCAAACAACTGGGAATAGAAATTCTGTACGAGCCAGGCATCCCACTACTGGGTTTACTCCCTGAAGAATCCAGAGCCATATCCCAAACAGACATATGTTCTCCCTGGTTCATCCCAGCACGGTTCACAATAGCTAGAAGTTGGAAACAGCCCAAATGCCCATCAGCAGTGTTTGAGGAAAAAGGCCCCAATCTCAAATCTAATGTAAGGCAAACATGTATTAAGTCAATAGGGGCAAAGGCAGCACAAATACAAGACACTTCCTCCAGATGGTGGAGGACCTAGCACCAGGTCATAATTGTGTCACAAGATTCACAATCAAAACCCAGATAAATAAGGCATGGAACAAAGGAAATGGTCACAAACTCATGATTGGGAACAGATAACTACATCACAGTTGCAGGTGGGACTACAGAGTGGGAACAGGGCCATGACTGGGATTGTACATTATGTTGAAGAAGACTTTACAGTATTTGGTCCTGGACCTTTTGACCTAGGCATCAGGGAAAGACTGATAGGGCAGGCCTCATGACTATGCCATTCCTGGTACTGTCTATCAATGACACATCCAGGCAAGCCCCTAAAAGACTTCCCCTTCCAGGGCTGTCTGGAGCAGGCTGGGGGTAATCCATCCTTTGCCTGAGGGCAAGATTAACTAATTCCTTGGTTAATGATCAGAAAGCATTCAATGGAGGCTTTTTCTATCTGGGAACTAACTCTGCAAATGGATTTTGGGCTACAACTGAGATCCATCGCCTCCAGCAAACCAATGTGCTCTGAATTTAAGCTCGAATACAGGAGAAGAATGGGCAAAGAAACATGCACACCATGGAATATTATGCATTGCTGAAAAAGGAGGATGGAATCATGAAGCACCTCATGACCTGGATGACAAATTGAAAGACAAACGGAAACAATGACTCCAATGGACTAACAGACCATGAAAACATTAGTCTGAACATTAATCTCCACAACTCTGAGACCGGAAGAACTAGATGGTACCCTGCTACCCTGAAAAGGATCACATTAGAAGTTCCTGGACAGGGTGGGAGAAAAATGTAGAAAACAACTTAGAATCAGGTGGGACATCTCAAGACTATGGCTTTTAGTTACCCTTCAGATGTGGAACCGAACTCACCTCAGTGCAGGAAAATTCAACCATTTAAGACGAAAAGAGCAGTCCTTACCCAAGGACAGAGGGTTAGCAAAGCAATAGGAATGAAAACAGGAAACCCAAGGAGGAAGTGAGAGGAGGGGTGATACATTGAAGAGATTGCAGTCAGTGTCTTGCGTTAAAAGAAAATGTACATAAATTGTTGAATGTAAAAATAATGATCTACTCTGTAAGCCTTCAGCTAATTCATAAGATAGAGTTAAAAAACAAACAACCCCCAAACTCAACAGCCACAAGAACATCATCATCACAATCAATTACACACGCTGTCTTTACTACCGATCTGTTCTGAGATTATGCACAATTCATCTTCGCTGATAAAAACCAGTTGCCGTTGAGTTGCTTCCACCTGGAGGTGACCGTGTGTCAGGGCAGAACTGTGCCCACAGGATTTCAGCGGCTGAGGCTGCGCAGCCTGATCAATAGGGCCCCGGGGTGGATTCACATGGTCAGCTCCGGCCAGAAGCCAAGTATATTAACTGTTGGTACATTTCGGGACTTATACGGCCAAATATTGACATCTATTCACAAGCATGTGATTTGAATTGAGCCTGTTCGTCACTTAGAAAGCATCTAAGGGATTCCATTCTCCTGACATTCACTTTTTAGTGTGTTGTACATTAATCATTTCTTTTGGAAAGCTTGCTGGAAGCTCCTCAGTTACAATCTGTAAAGTTTACATTCCATAATTTTTTTGTAGTAGATGGCCAGATCTTTCTTGGTAGTATGCCTTAGTCTGAAGCTCCACTGAAACCTGGCCATCATGGGTGACCCTGCGATATTGCCTGCAACAAGAGAGCCGTCCCACTACAACAAACTGGCCGATAGACGATGGTTAGGTACTAGAACGTGTCCTCATTAAGGTTTAGGGCTAAGAATTGCTACATAATATATATTTTTTAATTTATAAGAAGAAGCTAGTATCATCATTGGTTAGATTTTATGATTACAAAAGCCATGTATACTCTAGAATGTATATGAAATAGAGAAGAAAAAATAAAAATTACCCACAATACTTGAACCCACCCAGAGATGAAATACGGTTAATACTTTTATGAAAATCCTTTTATTTTTCTTTATAACACACTGCAAATGATCTAACTTGCCTGTAACTGATTTTTTTTTTCATTTAATATATCCGGAACAAGAGAAAAAGGAAAACGAGCTGATTCCAGGAACCCAAGTGGAAGGCGAATTTTGAGAATGAAGAGGGCAATGAATGTATAAGGGTGCTCTACTCAATTGAAGTATGTATGGATTGTGATAAGAGTTGTATGAGCCCCAATAAAAAGATTTATTAAATTTTAAAAATATATATATATCCGGAACATATTACCAGGATACATTAAATGATAGAAGCTGTTATGGAAGACCATGATCATGTGCAGTGTGTTTTAAAGACAAAAGTAAAAGGATTTTCATATTTTTCTGTCACTGTCTTAGGTATTTTATTTTGTGTGTAAAGTAGTTTTTGAATGTCTACTATTTGTGGGGCACCATGCTGTTGTGGGACTGTGGGGGATACAAAAAGAAAAACAGAACAGCTCACTGCTATTGAATTGATTCTGGCTCAGAGTGACTTCATAGGGTGGAGTAGAGCTGCCCAGGTGGGTTTCCAGAGCTCTAAGTCTTTAGAGGAGCCCCAAACCCCATCTTTCTCCCTTGGAACAGCTGGTGACTGCAGGTTAGTGGTTTTGAACTGTTCGACTTGTGGCAAGCAGCCCACGCTGTGTAACCCCTTGGTCCAGAAGCTCTGTGAAAGCTTTTCCCGGGGAATACAGCCTTGAACAGCAATAACATTCTTGACATTTTAGAGAGGAACGAGTCAGGATCCAGGCCCTGCCTTATCTTGAGTCTAGATTTTGGATATGCTGTCAGAAAAGACCTGTCCCTGGAGAAGGACATCATGCTTGGTAAAGGGGCAGCGAAAGAGAGGAAGGCCCTGCAAGTGATGGAGCGACCCAGGGGCCGCAACAACAACGGGCTCAAGGGTAAGCCCGATGTGAGGACGGTGCGGGACTGGCAGTTTCCTCTCTGGGTTAGATCCGACTCGATGGCATCTAACAACAACAGCAGCACCACAACCAGCAGCAACAAGCCATTTGTGTAGTTCAGCCGATTCTTCTTCTGTAAGTAATTAGCATGTCATTCAAATGCCAATGGAAAGCTGACCTTAACGGAATTTTCTTCAATAGAACCATGGGCCACTCGGTGTGGGGTTCCAACTCTGAAAGTTTACGTTAAAAAGCCTTTATTGCTGAATAGATTTCCGGACACATCTCCTCTTAGGTTTTCCCAAATATAAGGCAAATGTAGAACATAGTGAAGGAAGAATATTACTAACATTGAAATCAAAGGTTTGCCTTTATCGCTTACCACTTTCAAATAAGAACCCCTTGTCACAATGTCATTTCCAAAGATATGGCTAGAGCTGACAGACCAGTCCCCAAATGTATTTACCTTGTTTTGTGTGTGAGATAGAACCTGCAGTATTAAACCTCTCCTGGCCAGTCTCGAGCACAGAAGAATCGATGCACTTGGGTTATGGTGTTGGTGAAGAAGTTTAAAAATACTATGTTGTACCAAAAGAACTAGCAAATCTGTCTTGGAAGCAGTACAACCAGAATGCTCCTTCAAGGCAAGGCTGTCCAAAATTTCCCCCATGTATTTTGGATGTGTTATCAGGAGACATCAAGGCCAACTTGCTTGGTAAAGCAGAGGGGCAGTGAAACAGAGGAAGGCCCTTGACAAGGTGGATTGACTCAGTGGCTCCAACTATGGCTCAAGCACGGTAACAATTAGGAAGATGGCACAGGACCGGGCGGTGCTTTGCTCTGCTGTGCATCGGGTCACTATGAGTCACAACCGACTTGACAGCGCCCAACAACAGCCATCCCCTAGTCTGCGTTCACACAGCCTGTGCTCTGTTGCTATTGTTAGCGGCTGTTGAGTTGCTCAGAAGCACCACTCCCCTCTGGTAGTTACACAATCTGGTGTCAATTTGAGACTAGTAAGAGTGAAGGGGTGGAGTTTAGCCTGTCAATTAGGTTGCAGCTTGATGACCTCATTTGGAGGAGATAAATAACTCACTGGAGGGCAGACCCACACTCTCTGCTTGACATTCCTGTTGACAATCCAAATGGAGACACACTGATGGAACCAGAGCCCTGGAGCTGGAGGAGCCACATGGAGAGCCATTCTAGTGCTGAGATACTTCCACTGCCACTGGATCCACAAGACTTTCCACCCCCTGGCCTGAGATCTGCCAGCATTTGGCATCATTGCATGTGTTGTGTGAGTCTGAAGAGGAATTTATAGACTAGTATTGGATATATGGGCTAATGTCAGACTTAAGGACTTGATCTGAACTGGGCTGGGATGTTTTCTTAATATACAATTACTCTTTTTTTAAAACAATTTATTAGGGGCTCATACAACTCTTATCACAGTCCATACATATACATACATCAATTGTATAAAGCACATCTGTACATTCTTTGCCCTAATCATTTAATTTTTTTTCTCCTCTTTTCTTTTTTTTTTACATTTTATTAGGGACTCATACAACTCTTATCACAATCCATACATATACATACATCAATTGTATAAAGCACATCCATACATTCCCTGCCCTACAATTACTCTTTATATAAAGTTCTTATATACATAAGAGTGTCCATGAATTTGTTCTTCTAGTCAATGCAGACTAACACACCCCACACACAATGGAATTGAACCTTTCAGATCCAATAGGGTTTTCAGTGGCTGAACATTGGAGATGGACAGCTAGACCTTTCTTCCTACAGAAGCTCTGTGAAATCTAATCAGCTTCACAGCAACATGCAGACCTCCCTGATAGACCAGTGATGGTTGCGCTTGAGAGTCACTGGCCAAGAATCCGTCCTGAGTCTCTTGCATGGAAGGGGCGCATTCTACCACTGAACCATACTGCCTTCTGGATGACACAAAGGGCTAATGCACTCAGCTGTTAGCCAAAAGGTTGGAGGTTCAAGTCTACCTAGAATCATCTTGGAAGAAACTCCAGTTGAAAAATCAGCCATTTTAAAAAACCTTATTAAGGAGCACAGTTCTACACACACACACACACACACACACACACACACACACACACACACACACACACCTTATTAAGCAGCACAGTTCTACACACACACACACACACACACACACACACACACACACACACCATGCTTTGAGGTTGACTCTACTGCAACCAGTTTTGTGCTACTGGCATTTCAAGTTAATTGTAACAGTAATTAACATGTGGACAGTGACGGCTGGGGAGGCAGATGTTGGGCTGCCTTAGCCAGCGACTACACACTGTTGCTGACAGAGAAGATGGCCAGGAGTATTTGGGGGGTGGAGAGAAAGAGGTTTGAAGCATCCATGGAATACCTCTTGTGTGCTAGGCACTGATGATGGGTGCTTTCATGTGGTTCTTATATATGCTGACAGCCATCCTGGTAATTATCCTGACTCCCCATCCGTCAATTGGAGGCCTTGAGAAAGTAAGCCTGGCACTGAGATTTGGATTTGGGGTTCTCTATCATCTCTCTCTATTGGGCAGCCATTCTGCAGACCCCAGGGCTGAGCTTAGAGACAGAGGCTTTGGACGTGGGGCTGCTTTCTTCAACTGCCAGTGCTGAGATGTCTGTCACACCACTCAATTGCCTTAAATATCAGTTTTCTCCTCTCTGAGCTGGAGTTGATACTTCATAGGGTGTTCAGAGGCTTAAACAGGGGTGATCACATATAGAAACGCACGCAGCCCCTTGACCCTCTGGAATAGCACCCCCTGCCCTTCAGTTTCATCACTCTGTTCATTCCCTCTATATCAAGTGCCCAAGCTGAAAGGATCTGGTCCTCTCATTTGGAACAACAGAACGCAATGCTGCCTGGCCTGGCGCCTCCTTCACACATGCTACATGTGGGCCCACTGTTGCAGCCCCGGTGTCAATCCATCTCCAGAGGGCCATACTCTTTGCCCCTGGACCTCTGTGTTGCCAGCAGCGCTTCCAGACTGAGAAGCAGAGGCTGAGCACTAGTGATGGATGAGCCACAGAGAACCTAATGAACAGCACTGGAATCTGTCCCTTTTGATAGTATTTCCTATTCTTCCTCCAAGTTGGGACTTGCCTGTTCATTTGCTCGCCCCGCAAACACTCGTCTCTGTGGTTTGCACTCATTCCCTGAGCTGGAGGTTGGCCGTCTGAAGCCACGCAGTGGTTCCACAGAAGAAAAGATCCCGCCACCTGCTTTCCTGAAGATTACAGCCAGACAGCCTCCTGCATCAGTGCCACTGCGTAGCATCTGGGGCTGCGGTGAGTCAGAACGGGCCGCACGGCACCTGACAAGGGCAACTTCTCTGCCTGACCTTGTGACTCAGTCTGGAAGACCCGTAGATGCGCTTCCTCCTCTTTCGCCATGGTTGGTTTCCGTATCCTCTCTCCTGCCTGCTGGTACTGCATTATTCGCTGAAGGGTGTGCATGCTTCGAAGAATGAGAAAATAACACTGACGTCATGCATAAGGGTCTTACCCTGCCGGAGCTTCCTCTTTTCTGAAAAATTCTTTTTCTTAAAAAAGAATGACCTCCCGTTTAGGAGAAGAGATGGGTTAATTAGGGTGCGAGGTAGTACCGATGAAGAACACAGCTTTCCCCCAGATCCTGGATGCTTCCTTCCCGCAACTACCATGATCCGAATTCTACCTTGCAGGGCTGGATAGGGCAGAGGCTGTACACTGGTACATATGAGGGCTGGAGGTACAGGGAATCCAGGGTGGATGATACCTTCAGGACCAAGGGTGTGAGGGGGGATGCTGGGAGAGTGGAGGGTGAGTGGGTTGGAAAGGGGGAACTGATTACAGGGATCCACATGTGACCTCTTCCCTGGGAGAGGGACAGCAGAGAAGGGGGGAAGGGAGACTCCGGATAGGGCAAGATATGACAAAATAACGAGGTATAAATTACCAAGGGCACATGAGGGAGGGGGGAAAGGGGAGGGAGGGGAAAAAAAAAAGAGGACCTGATGCAGGGCGCTTAAGTGGAGAGCAAATGCCTTGAAAATGATTGGGGCAGGGAATGTATGGATGTGCTTTATACAATTGATGTATGTATATGTATGGATGGTGATAAGAGTTGTATGGGTCCCTAATAAAATGTAAAAAAAGAAAAGAGAAAAAAAAAAGAATGACCTCCATTGTCTTCTTATTTTACAGGTGAAACAAATAAACAAACAAACAAAAACGAGGTTCCGACAATAAGCTCAAAGGTAACGTGCTGTCAAGTTGTGGAACCTGGGGACGGAATGGAGCTGAGGGGGTCCCACTCCCAGCGCTAGCTCTTCGCCACGTGAAGAGGTGCCAGGAGGAGAGGCTCAGTCTATTCCAGGACAAGAATATGGGAGTTGGAAATCTGGCTGCCTTCCTTTCTCTGGCATTTTTGGTAAGCCTCTCAGGACATACAAAATGAAGGACATGCTTCGTCATTGTCCGACCATGTGCCCTGCGTCTCAGACTGAACGTTGTCTGCCAAGGGGACTTGTGAGGAGTCTGAGCAGGTTAGAAACCAGAGAAGGGGCTGGAAAGACTGACAATTGGGCCATCAACTGGTGCGGGGTATCGTTCCGGAAGCATCTTGACACCTGGGATGTTTTTGACCTAACCCATTATTGACCAGACTAGCGGTACTCTAGGTGTCTGTGGAATGCTGATCACACGATTGAGGAAATGAGAGTCAAGCAAGGTCAGCAGGAGTCTTGACTAGGAGGCTTGGGGAGACCTGTCTGTGTTGATTTTTTGATCCTCCCGAAAGGAACGCAGTTTAGGTGGCGCTGCTTTAAGAGTTGTTTGTTCGCCTTGTGCCAGTTCATTGCTCCTGTAGACTAGGAAGGGAAACGCGTGTTTCCAGCAATGAAGGAAAGGATGTTGAAAAGTAGTAATATGAAATTAGTTAGGAGATTTTTTTGTTTGGAAAGGCTTTTGGTTACTCAGCAGTAATACGTCAGTAGAAATCAAGGTAAATTGAGATCATATAGACTTTTCTAAGGTATTAATGTTTTATGCATGTTGACCTGTCTGATCGTGGGTATAAAGCGTATGGCTCAATACGTCGTGTAAAACCTCAAGCACGCTTATGCCTGAATGATAAATGCAGTTTCCATTGGTGCAGCTAAGATGTGAGGTCTGTGGCCCGTGGGCTGTGATGTACTAAGCATGGGAATGTGTGGGATATGCTGTCCCTTTTAGGCCTAGGTGTCATAAAACCAAAATCCAAACCAAACCACTCAACTCACTGCCATCGAGTTGATAAGTTCTGTTAAACTGAACTTATAGAAAGGGGTAGAATTGTCCTGCTGTGTTTCTAAGACTATAACTTTCTATTGGAATATTAGAAAGCCCCATCTTTCTCATAGTTAGGATAATTTCTCTAGTTTTGTTTTTAAGATGGCAAGTTTAGGTATTGATTTTGACACAGAAATACATGGGAAACCTGAAATTATACAGATACAAACACATACATATGCTCATTTCCAAACATATATAACCAAAACCAAAATCGCTGCCATCAAGTCAATGCCAACTCACAGAAACCCTGTAGGTTTTCTGAGACAGTAACTGTTTACTGGAGTAGAAAGCCCAGTCTTTCTCCCGGGGAGCTGGTGGTGATTTCAAAATGTCAACTATGCGGATCACAGCTCACATGTAACCATTACACCAGCAGGGTTCCTTCAAACAAACAAACAAACAAACATATACATGTACATATGCACAAACACATATACACATATACATGTATATCTATTTGGAGGAGTCCTCGAAGCATGGTGGGTTATATTTTGAGCGTCCAACTGTAAGGTCAGTAGTTCCAAACTACCCCGGCTGCTCTGCAGGAGAAAGATGAGGCTCTCTACTCCAGTAGAGTTATAGTTTTGGAAGCCCCCAGGGGCAGCTCTACTCTGTCATATGACGTTATGAATGAAAGGTTGTAGGTTTAAAGTCATTGATAAATGCATTTGAAGAAAGGATTGGTGATCTACTTCTAAAATATCAACCACTGAAAAAAATGTGTAATACACATGGGGTCACGGTGAGTCCGAATGGACACATAAACAATTGCTAGTTGGATTCTTGGGAGCGCACAGTGTAATAATATATAAATAATAATATATAAATACTCTTATGTGAGGTAGAATGAACATTTAAGAATAGGGAAGCTGTTGATTTTGGTGATAGATTCCAAGTCCACAAATCCATCCTTTGTACTTAGTCATTCCCTCAGGTGTTAGCCTTGAGAGGTGAGCACTTCAGCAGGCTTAATGTTATCATCTGACCCTCAACTAGTTTTGCCTGAAATTTCCTTGGTTTGTACCTTATTGAAAGCTCGTCTTTAAACATGGGCTAAGCCATTTTTGGACTGATACAACCATGACTTGCTTTTATAAGTAAAAGGTAGTTGGTCCTAAGTTCCTGTGGTCATTACATAATCTGGTGTCAATTTGAGGATTAAGAGTGTAGGGGTGGAATGTAGCCTGTCAATCAGGTATAGCCAATGAGGCCCTCTTTGTGGGCATGGTCTTCTCCTGAGGATTCTGGGAACTCCTGTAATTCCTCTGTGGAGTCGGGAGACACACTCTTTCTCTGCTCATTCCCTGCGGGACACCCCTGAGGATAAGCCACATGGACCTACCCTGATGCAGCCCTGGGAGTGGGAGAAGCCACGTGGAGACCCCTGAGAGTGCTGAGATGCTTGAAATGCCACAGGACTGCCCACCCACTGGCCTGTGATCTTCCTGCATTCAGCATCATTGCTTGTGTTTGGTGAGTCTGAAGAGGATTTTATAGATTGCTATTGGACACATGGGCTAACATTGGACTTATGGACTTGATCTGGACTGGGATATTTCCTCAATATTCAATTGCTCTTGTATATAAAGTTATTTTTTATATACATTCGAATGTCTATGGGTTTGTTTCTTTAGTCATTAAAGCATCAGGACAATAAATGCTTTTCAAAGGTCTTTTCCCTGTGATTGCAGATGTTAAAAATTGCAGTTTCAAATCCTGATCAATACTACTACTACATGAGGCTGTGTAAGAACACATATGTAGAATACACAGTCAGAACAGTGCACTCTACATACATGTACGGACCTTCTGTGCTCATGGACTGGAAGATTTAAGATGAGTACAGTGAAAAATGTCAGTTCTATCTAAAGTGATCTACAGATATAATTCAATCCCAATCTAAGTCCCAAGAGCACTATTTACAGAAATGGAAAAACTAATGGCCAACTTCAAATGGAAAGGAAAGAAACTTCAAATGGCCCAAGCAATATTGAAGAACAAGAACAAAGCAGGAGCCTCATCAATGTGCTATCAAAATATGGCTCACAATCACTATAATAAAAATTGTGTTTCATTGGTTCAGTGATAGACACATAGACCAGTGGAACATATGGAGAACTCAGAAATAAATCTAGCCATTCTGGACAACTGGATTTGAGCCAGGGGTTGGAGGTGCATCCAGTGGGACACAAACAGTCTCTTTAAAAAATGGTGCTGGTAAGACTGGATATCCACTTGCTGACCAATGGAACAGGATTTATACCCCAATACCACACACACACAAAATACCTCTGAATGGACCGAAGATTTGATGTTAATCTTAGCCTATAAAATTCCTGGAAGAAAACAAAGGGAGAAAACTATGGGACCTAATCTTTTACAAACCACAAAAGCAAACATAAAAATAGAAGACTATTTGTCATAAATGACTATAAAAAGGGGACTTCCGGGAAGATGGCGACGGAGTGACACACACCAGAGGGACTCCGCAGAATCCAGCCCAGGAGAGTTGCTCAGAATGAAATTCAACGCCACTGGATCGCAGGAGGTGCATCATAAAGATAAGTAGGCACAGATCCACGGGGTTTTGAGGGGCTGGGGGCTTTTGGCTTACCTCAGTGGAAGCCGGCTGGGGCTTGACCCTAGTCCAGTTGCCGGATCTGCCCAAGCCGGGACCATTTGGAGCCTGTAGCAGGGCTTGGTCTCAGCACAGCCACAGTTTTTCCCTATCTGCCTCAGGGCAGGAACAGGACGCTTGCGGCTCCACCGGCAGGGATCGGGGTTCATCTACATTGTTGCTTCTGTTTGTGTCTCTGCTTTATATTCCCACACAGCCTTGGAGGGCTGCGCAGGGGCTTTTTCAAGGCACAGTCGCAGCCGCGCCGCGTGGTCTGAGCAGGGAATAAACCCAAACCCCCACAGCTCCATAGGCAGGGATCAAGCTTCAGCTACACGGTGGCGTCTGTTAACATCTCTGCTCTCTGTCCCCCCATTTCTCTGGGGGCGGCTCAGCAGTTTTCTTGCGACCCTTCTTGGGGCTCAGCTGGGAACTACCGCTGGGGCTTGGGGCAGGGAGTAAGCCCTTGTAGATCCACAGGCAGGGAGTGGGACTCAGCTACATAGTTTCTTTTGCTTCCCTCGCTTCCCTGTACCCCTGCACACTCTAGTCTCACTTTTTGATTTTTCTCACCCCCCTTGTTCCTGCCCTGCTCTCTCACACTCCATTGCGGACTTATGGGGCACTCCCATTGCCCTAGGGCATTTGCGCCTGGGTCACACCCAACTAGGTGAGCTCCACCCTGCATAGATAGCCCAAGGCTAGGGTAAGGCCTGCTTGCTCTCCAGGGGATACTCCTCAGACTTCTCACCAGGGAGTTCCTGCCTGTGTACCTGGGGACATAAGGCAGCTCAGCCAACACTTATCAATATTCAAACCAATAGCGGGAACTTCAGCCCAGCCTCTGCAACACTGGTGCAGGCAGTCGATCTGCCATCTGGGGCACTCCCCTGATAGGGACGCCACAGGAAGATAAAGTGGTAGGTTAATCCCATAGCAAAATCAGCTGTAGGCAGATCGAAGAAGAATTCCTATAAGTCTTCCAGAGAGAGACTAGAAAATGGCACCTGGTCCCTCAAAAACAACTCAACGCAAACAGCCATCACCCCCAACGACCTCAACGAAAAAACAGGAGAAACAAAAGGCAAAGGAAGAAGATGTCCTGAACATAACAACATACATAGAAGAAGCAGACATTGAGATGCCATACAAAAAAGCTCTCAGAATGGTGCTTGGAGCGATGCAGAATATGAGGGAAACACTACAGAAAAAGGATGAAATGATAGAGGAGATAAAAGACATATACCAAAGGAAAATACAGGAGCTTGAGGAGCAGGTAATGAAAAACAATAGCAGAATCATGTTCCTTGAGAATCGATTGGAGGAATCAGAGAACCGCATCAGTGGCGTGGAGGACAGCCAAGCAGACTTTAATAAACGTGAACAAAAATCTAATAAGAGCATCAGAGAAGCCGAAGAAAACCTAAGAGCTATGTCTGATGCTATGAAGCGGAACAACATTAGAATTATTGGCCTACCGGAGGAAGACACAACAAAGAAGTCATCTGCAACAATAGCGAGAGAATTCTTGAAGGAAAACTTCCCCAGCCTAATGAATGAAAACCAAGCAACCATCCAGGAGGCTGAAAGAACACCAGCACGACGGGACCCCAAGAAGAAATCACCAAGGCACATAATAGTTAAACTTTCAAACTTTGAGGAAAAGGAGAAAATCATGAGAGCAGCTAGGGAAAAGCAAGCAATCACATATAAAGGTTCCCACATAAGGATATGCTCAGACCTATCAGCAGAAACTATGAAAAAAAGGAGAGAGTGGAGTAACATATTCCAAAAATTGAAAGAAAACGCAAATCCAAGAATACTCTACCCAGCCAAATTATTGATCAAGATCGATGGAGAAGTAAAAGTCTTCCCAGACAAGGAAAAACTCAAAAAATACGTTACAACAAACCCAGCCTTACAAAAGATCCTCGCCGACTCAGTATGGGCAGAAGAACAACACTCACCAAGCACAAATAAGAGACCAGCACATAGAACAACCTCACCCAGAGCACAACAAAGAGAAAACAGACACCAAGATAGCAATGGCTTAAGGATGGAAAGAAGTCAAGAATGATACACACACAAGACTATAAAAAGGGTCAAAAAGAGAATCGGGGGAATAATAACATAATAGTATATTATAAGAATATAATAATCAGGGGAAAAAGAGAATATTTGGAACTACCTGTCAGAATGGGGTCTAAAAACAACAAAAACTCATTGCCATTGAGTTGATACTGACTCTTAGCAATCCTATAGGACAGGGTTGAACTGTCCCTGTGGATTTCTGAGACTGTGACTCTTTATGAGAGTAGAAAGGCCTTTCTCCTGAGGAGTTTCTGAAGGTTTTGAACTATTGGCCTTGCAGTTACTTGTAACCACTATGCCACCAGGGCTTTTGAGTAAGGGCTTAATATCTAAAATTTATAGAAAGTTTCAACTTAATAACCAAGAAATAAGCAACCCAATTATACAATGGGCAAAAGACATGAACAGAGCCTTCACCAAAGATCCTCAGTCTGCATTAGTCATTTCAACAGTCATCTAGTTGATTCCAATTCATAGCAACTCTGTAGGTTAGAATAGAATTGCTTCTGAGGGTTTCTGAGGCTGCGAATCTTTATAGGAGCAGACAGCCTCATCGTTCTTCTATGGAGTGGCTGGTGGATTTGAACTACTGACCCTGAGGTTAGTAGCCCAATGCCTAACCCATGGCACTACCAGGGCTTCTTCTACTAGTCATTAGAGAGACGCAAATCAAAACTATAATGAAGGGAAAGTGAGACCAGACTTCAACCCAGTGCCGCAAGGTGTGAATGCAATATCCCGGCGTGGAGTAGGGAACCAGTGGAGAGGTCTGGGAGGCTGGCCCCAGCACCATAAATTAAGTGGATTCCTGCCCCTCCCCCGAAAAGGATTTGTTCCAAAGAACGACATTGACTCTGCAGCTCCGGGAGATGGACATATCTGATCAGAGCACACGGGAGCAGATGAAGGGGCAGGAGGAGAGAGTGGAACACAGCCTGGCCCACCAGGCAGTGAGGATGATGTTCCTGAGTAAAGCAGCCAGTCCACAGAGAGAACAACATGGCTGGCCCCACTATGAGAAATGATGCCCCTCAGTGACCAAGGGCGCTACAGGGGACAGCACTGGAGACACAGTGTGGGAATTGCACCTGACCTGATCCCACCACACCGAGGCAAATCACTGGGGGAGTGCAGCGGAACAGCAAGGGAATGGAGTGGCAAGGTCCCCAGGGAATGCTGAAAGTGGACTTTGGGGCCAGTGCGTGGTGCCCCAAAAGACTGGACTGGAAAATGCTCCTAAAGGCCAGCAAACAATCCCTGAACTAACTACAAGCTTTTCTCTTGTGAAGTGTTTTGTTTTGTTCTTTGTCAGTGGTTTGTTTTGTTGTCTGGTTGTATACTGTTGCTTTGTTTTCCTCTGTCTTGTTTTCGTGCATGTTAGTGTCTCCACAGGTCTGTCTGAATAGGACAGGCTGGATGAACTATCTGGAGGAAAAACAACGGGACCAACAGTTCTGGGGGACTTGGGGTAGGGGGGTAGGGGGGTAAGGAAGTGGTGTTAACAAACACAGGGATAAGGGAACAACATGGGACCCAAAATGGTAGAGAGGTGGGAGTGGCAGGCCTGGTGGGAAATGATCAAGGGTAAGGTTGCTTAGAGAAGAGGTATACTCTAGCCCAGGTGGTGACGAAGCATGGTAGTAGGGCAGGAGGAAAGTCAAGGGAGATGGAGGAAAGAGCTAGGAGTCAAAGGGCATTTATGGAGGTCTAGACAAAGACAGGTACATGCAAATATATATAGGAGGATGGGGAAATAGATTTATGTGTCTATATTTATAGGTTAAGTATTAAGGTGGCGGAAAGACCTTGGGCCTCTACTCAAACACTCCCTCAATGCATGAATACTTTCTTTTATTAAATTGGAACTCTATGATGCTCACTCTCCCGACACAACTGCTGGAGCCAAAGTGGTTGAACAAGTAAATGTGGTGAAGAAAGCTGATGGTGCCCGGCTATCAAAAGAGATAGTGACTGAGGTCTTAAAGGCTTGAAGTTAAAAAAGCGGCCATCTAGCTCAGAAGCAACAAAGTTCACATGGAAGAACACACCAGCCTGTGTGATCGAGTGGTCCCAAAGGGATCGGTTATCAGGCATCAAAGAACAAAAAATCATATAATTGACTGCACACCTCCATGATAGGATCGCTGAAGACAAATGGGTGCATAAGCAAATGTGGTGAAGAAAGCTGATGGTGCCCGGCTATCAAAAGAGATAGTGTCTGGGGTCTTAAAGGCTTGATGGTGAACAAGCGGCCATCTAGCTCAGAAGCAAAAAAGCCCACATGGAAGAAGCACACTGGCCAGTGCGATCACGAGGTGCCAAAGGGACCAGGTATAAGGCATCATGCAAAAAAAAAAAAAAAAAGAGAGAGATATGTGTATATATATATATATATATATATATATATATATATATATATATATATACCATATTGAATGAAGGGGGAAGTGCAGAGTGGAGTCCCAAGGCCCAAGTGTCGGCCAATGGAGATCCCCTCATAGAGGGTTTTAGGAGAGGAGATGGGTTAATTAGGGTGTGAGGTAGTACCGATGAAGAACACAGCTTTCCCCCAGATCCTGGATGCTTCCTCCCCCCAACTACCATGATCCGAATTCTACCTTGCAGGGCTGGATAGGGCAGAGGTTGCACACTGGTACATATGAGGGCTGGAGGCACAGGGAATCCAGGGTGTATGATACCTTCAGGACCAAGGGTGTGAGAGGCGATGCTGGGAGAGTGGAGGGTGAGTGGGTTGGAAAGGGGGAACTGATTACAAGGATCCACATGTGACCTCCTCCCTGGGAGAAGGACGGCAGAGAAGGGGAGAAGGGAGACTCCGGATAGGGCAAGATATGACAAAATAACGATGTATAAATTACCAAGGGCACATGAGGGAGGGGGGAGAGGGGAGGTAAGGGGAAAAAAAAAAGAGAACCTGATGCAAAGGGCTTAAGTGGAGAGCAAATGCTTTGAGAATGATTGGGGCAGGGAATGTATGGATGTGCTTTATACTATTGATGTATGTATATGTATGGATTGTGAAAAGAGTTGTATGAGTCCCTAATAAAATGTAAAAAAAGAAAAGAGGAGAAAAAAAAAGAAAATGATTAGGGCAAAGAATGTACAGATGTGCTTTATACAATTGATGTATGTATATGTATGGACTGTGATAAGAGTTGTATGAGCCCCTAATAAACTGTTTAAAAAAAAACTATAATGAAATATCATCTCACCCCACTCCTGACTAAAATGGCTGTGATTAAAAAAAAAAGATAACAAAAAATATAGTAATAAGTGTTCCGGGGGTGGGGTATGATGGGGGAGGGAGGGGATAATGAGGAGCTGATTTCAAAAGTTCAAGAAGAAAGAAATGTTTTGAAACTGATGGTGGCAGTAATTGTACAATTATGCTTGTTCTAATTGAATTATGGATTATTATAATATCTGTAAGAGCTTCCAATAAAATGATTTTTTTAAAAAGATGACAAGAAATGTTGGCAAGGATGTGAGTAAGTGGTACAGCCACTCTGGAACATGGTATGGCCTTTCCTCCAAGAACTAGCAAAAGGAGCACCCAGGAGACAGGCCTCCCAGTCCTCCAGGTATTCTCCAGAAGACTTAAAAGCATTGACACGATCAGACGTATGTTGACCTATGTTTCCTGCAGCTGTACTCATGATAGCCCAAGAATGGAAACAACCAACATGTCCAGCAGTTGCGGAAGGGTTAAATGAGGTCCACACATACAATGGATTCATATGCAACCACAGAAAGCAAGGATGAGTCCACATAACAGAACATGGCTGCTCAATGACATGATGCTCAATGAAATAAGTGGAGCGCATAGGGACAAATATTGTGTGAGGCCTCTTTTATAAGAAGACAGAAGTAGCCATTGGATAAAGAGGTCAGTGTCCAATGGTGGTTGTGAAGGGGAGGGGTGAGCGGAGGGGGAAGCATGCTTTAGATTGTACTTGCTCTGGGTGATGGGAGAAGTGACACTGAGTGTGGGTTCAGCGAGCACAGTGTGGCCCAAGCAAATGATGTCGCTGCGAAGCACTCGTGTGAAAAGGATGCCTGCATTAAAACGTTCGACATATGCGTGACAGCAACCACTCCAACAGAAAACTAAAGAGCAAGCCTAAGACACACATGGATAAGGCCAGGCACATACACTGCCCAAACCAACCAGCTCCTCGCGAGTCCTTTTCAATTCCTTTAGACCCTGTACAGGGTTTCTGAGGCTGTGAATCTTTATGGAGCACGCAGCCTCACCTTTCTCCCTTTGAGAGGCTGGTGGGTTTGAACTGATGACCGTTAAGCATGAATTGTGTAGGTGAGTTTCTGTGTAGCTATTGCAATGGATATTAAAAACCAGAGAGGTAAATTATAGAACATTGAGGCCCAAACAATTCCTGTATGTGCACATGTATATAGGTACGTCTATCTATTCTTATATACACACACACACACACACCTACTTGTATCTTATGTACACGGTGTTGTGTCTATCTCATATCTATGTCTTGTTTATAGATATGAGATACATGTCTTGAAAAACAACTTTGTGAGTCCACAATGTCGGCATTGGATTCCAAGCAAAGATGAAAAGATAATGAGACAGAGTTGTTGAAATGGAACAAAAAGACAGAGAGAATGCTGACTGCGGATACCCTTCAAGCCCAGAGCTGAACCCAGGCCCAGAAGCCCCCTTTCAACCCCACTGGAGGCAGGCCTATCACCTCAACAGTAGCACTGGTGAGGAAGTGTGTGCGCCTCACAACAACCCCCTCGTGCTTACTGTCTTTGGTAGGATTTGCCCCCAAACAAACCTCAGCAAACACTAAGTGGAAGGAAAGATGGGGCCTGAGAAAGGGGGAGCTCATGGAGGGAGTGGGGCGAGTGCTGTTACATTCAAGGGGTGGTAAGCAATGTCACAAATCACAATGTGGATCCTTTGGTGAGCAGGGAACCTTATGTGCGCTGTAAACTCCTACCTAAGCCACAGCCAAACGTTCGAAAGAGGTAAAGAGACTGTTTGCAGACGGCAGAAAACGTAGCTAATGGCATGGAGCGGTGTTACCACAAACATTTGTGTACACGCTCTTGTTGGAACATCTGTTTCCTTTTGGGCCTACACCTGGGACTGCGACGCGGGGCGCCTTCATACATCTATGTCTCCTTCAGCGGGGGCTTACCAAACTCTTTTTCTGTTGCCTTTTGAAAAATTAAAAACGGTTCACACGATTCTCCTCCAGTGTGGACCTTGGAGCACCCGTTAAAGAATGGTGATACTTGCAGACTCAATCTTAACTCATTCAAAATCCCTTGCTTACAGAGCCCGGCAAGCCCAGGCACCGCTCATGGCCATGAACTTCCTGCCAGAGTTTGCTTTTTCCCAAACAAAATGATCGTAAGGGGGGCTGGTGGTGGTTATCAATAGATTATAGCCTCACTGTCTACTTTAGTGGCCCCCCATCCTTTTCTGGGTCAAGCTCTTTCATCTCTTTTGTGATTTGGTTTAAATGTCGAGTAATCTCTAAGGGCAAATCCGAGGGAGCCAGTCATCTTTGCTTAAATATTGTGCCTCCCCAGAACAGGGCAAGAGAGGAATCAAATGCCTAAGTTTCTCAACATCACTTTGGCTGGCAAGTCTCCTGGCCCCAGGGAGTGAGGACACAGAGTGGTTTGTTGGACCTGAGCCCTCTACCCAGGGAGCTCCCCAGGAGGGCCGCTTAGCCCCTTCTCCGCCACGCAGCTCTCTGCCCCTCCATTCCTCTCTGTGCTCCCTAGGTTTTGGGAACTGGTTCGATATGAAGGGTCTTTTCTCTATGAGGGGTCTCCTCTCACCCAAAGCTAAGATCCAAAATATTTAGCAATCAAGATGGCGCAGGCATCAACCAGCCTGCACAGAGGGTATGGGTCATAGTGGGATGCGGTAGGTTCTGGAAGCTCGCATGGGACAGGTTCCATGTGACAGTTGCTGGAGCATGGGGAGCCTCAGGGTCCCGGAGTGGGACTAGGGCAGATGTCTGTTGAGTGGTGGCCCTGGGGGGGGGGGGCTGTTAGGGTAGAGATAATTTATCAACTCATATAGATAGCGGTTAAATGGGGCTGTTGTGCTATACTACGTCCATAGCCTTGAGTCATGGTGACCCTATAGGACAGAATGAAAGCGCTCCTTATAGTTTCTGAGACTTTAAATCTCTATGGGAGTAGGCAATTTAATTAAAAAACGGAATCATGTTACTGGGGGCTCTTACAGATATAACAACCCATTTGTTCAATCACATCAAGCAGTATTGTACAATTGCCACCACAATCACTTTCAATACATTTTCTTTCTTTAGACTTCCTTGATATCAGCTCCACTTTATCCCATCCCTCACCCACTCTACCACCCAGGAACCCTTACCGCCACCCCCATAACAGGTTTTTTATTTTTTTGCCATCTCTTACATGATCCAATATATCCATTCACATACAATTCTATTGTTTGATCCCACTGAGTGTGGTTATACAGTCACCAATGCTATCATGCTATCAGCATCTGATTCCCCCTTTCCACCGCTCTCTCCCCATACTCCCAGGGAATCGTTACTCCTGTTATTTATCTGAAGGGTTATTTATCATGTACCCAGCGATCTTAAATACACAAATGAACATACACAAATCTAACATACTTAATGAGGTAAAACAAACAAATCCCGTAACTGTAAGGGGAGGAGGTTAAAGAAACGAGAGGATCGTGATGCGGTTCATCAGTGCCATGCCACACCCTGGATTGATCATCTCTTCTGAGAGGGACTGTCCAATTATCTCACAGGTGGGTTTGGAGTCTCCACTGCAGCCACGGCCCTTCACATTGATTTGGTTGCTTGTTTTTGAACGTTTGATACCCTTTGCTGCTATGCTGGTAAAGCAGTGTTTCTCAACCTGTGGGTCAAGATCCCTTTGGGGGTCAACCCTTTCACAGGGGTGGCCTAAGACCATTGAAAAACACATATTTCTGATGCTCTTAGGAACCAAGACACCAATCCTCTATCCGTCTCCAGGTGGGTCTGCCCACATGCAGCCGACTGTGACCCACGCTACACCATGCTTCAAGAAGAAATTTCATTTATTTGGAATTATAAATGAATATTTCACAATATATAATTACATATTTTGTGATGAATCACTATGTTTAATGATGTTCAGTTGTTAACAATGAAAACGCATCCTGCTAACAGATATTTGCATGACAATTTATAACAGTAGCAAAATTACAGTGATGGAGTAGCAACAGAAATAATGTTATGGGTGGGGGTCACCACAACATGAGGAACTGAAGAAAGGGTCACAGCATTGGGAAGGCTGAGAACCACTGCTGTAAAGGGTGACGACCTTGGGAGAAGAAATTGAAGTTGCCAACCATTTCCTTCTATGTGAATCAACCATCAATGGCCTGGGACGTGACAGTTGAGAAGTTCAGTGCTGCCGTACTTGCTGGGGTGAAGGCAGGCCACCGCGTGTTCAGGGGCCACAAATGCATAAGAAAGCTAGAGAGTGGAGAGGGAAGACCAAAGGATTGAAGTATTCACAGTCCAGAGTGGACTGAGAAAACGGAGTCTCCCAGGGCCTGCCAAGAGATCGAACAAGTCAGTCTTAGAAGAAATGCAGCCAGAGGTTGCTCCTTAGAGGGGAGGATGGAGAGACCGCTTCCTTTGGATGCATCATCGAAAGAGGAAGGGCTGGAGAAGAACTCCACTTTGGGTAAAGTAGAGGAGCAGTGAAAAGGAGGCAGGCCCTCCATGAGACGGATGACGGACAGACGGACACCATGACCACACCAGCCTGAAACATACCGATGATCACGACCGTGATGCAGACAAGGCGACGTTTTGTCCTGTGATCCATGAGCTGGCTCTATGGCCACTAACCACCACCACAATGGTGATTCCCACCGTTCTTCACCAGAAATCTTCAGGATCAAGACGAGGGAAACTGACCCTACTGTCTTTCCACAGTGGATAACTACCACTGTTTCTACCACGGAAGGCATGCTTCGGTCTGTGTTCTATGATCATTCTACCTGTATCACTCTAGGAAGGTTATCATCCAGGACTTGGAGTGATTCCTTGTCCCCCCTGGAATTCCTCTCTCCGTCTGTCCATTTTATAGGACATCCCTATAATCCCTGGATGCCCTCTCATTGTCCTGTTTAATAACCAGAATGCTTTTTTCAATGCCTAAAAGTACCCTTTCCTGAAACACACATTCTCTCTCTCTCTCTCTCTCTCTCTCTCTCTCTCTCTCTCTCTCTCTCTCTCTCTCTCTCTCTCTCTCTCTCTCTCTCTCACACACACACACACACACACACACACCACTTCCCCATGCCACTCTAGGTACTTGGTCTCACACGTCTTTTTTGGTTCCTATTTCTCTCTATGCTCCTTCTCCATAAACAGGAACACGTGCTCTCCCCCAGATGCACCCTGCCACTCACCACCTCCAGCTCACCAGCCCCTTCACGGCGTCCCTTGCTAAGATCCCCTCAGACTTGCTGTCTTACTCCCTGAGTGTCGCTTCCTTTCCCCACTGGAAGCTGAGGAGGAGGAGGCAGGTAACCTAGGCTGAGCAGCCAGCCTGTGTCCAGTTCCAAGGCTGGGAGAACCTGGGGCCCCCAGGGACCGCTGTTCTGAAGAGATTAAGCGATTGCAGGGATGCGTCCTGGTCAGCAGGGTTCGAACCCACACATCCTCCGTTGGACTGTCCTGCGGCGGGGGAAGAGTATCACTCTTGCTTCAGCTAACTTGACTGGAATGGGATTTCTGTCCTGTGAGAGCGAGGTGGCATGTGTTTCAGAGCTGAGGTCAGACACCAAGGCCTTCCTGTTTGTCCTCAGTCACCCATCTCCCGCCTCCTTGCTCCCGTGGCTGTTGACTGGCACTGCTTTGACCTGACCACGGGTATGCTGCTGTGCAAGGTCTCATCTCCCCTGCTGGGAAGTCAGGACAGATCCCGGCTCCAAGGGCCTAATTAGGGAGAGGCTGGCCCGTGAAGCTGAGGTAGCTCTTTCCTGAAATGAGGCCGGGAGAGAGGGAAGGCTGGTTGAATCAAGAATAGGGTGCTACCAACCTGCCCACGCCAGGATCCCGAACGAGTTTCAACCGAGCTGGCACCCTTGACAAAACTCTCTGGACTGCATCGGCACCGACATGTTGTTCCCTTGGGCCTGGGGTCACCGTTAGTGACGGCAAGTTCCACAGCCCCTCCCAATAACAGCAAGCAGCTTCCAGAGGGGAACAAACCGCCCGGGGCAGATAGGAACATTCGTGTTTATAAGCCAGAGGGGAGCCAGCAAAGAGGGTGGAGGAAGTTGCCAAAGAGGGAGGAAATGATAGGGTGCACCCTCGGCATTCCCAGGAGGGCCGGGACCAGGAGCAGAGAGAGGCTGTGGCTTGGGAGACCGCGAGAGAAGGACATTTATTGTGCGCCACGAGAGGGAGGAAACAATATATTAAAACGTGGGCACATTTTAATGTGGGGAGGAGGTGCAGCAACATGCACATTACGGTTTGAATCTCAGAAAAGCAGCAAATCATGGGGGCTTTCAGCTTTTTGCGATAGTTCTTTTGAGTGTTTTAACACGGTTTTCTTAAGCAGCGTTCAACCACCATGCCTTTATTTGATCGTGATCCGGACGTCACCTGTAGCCAGCTTCCTATGGGGTCTCCTCATCCCTGTTCTTTTCCACAGCCGTCTAGTCTCTGCCCAGTGTCCAGCTTTCTGAAATGTAAAATTTATCCTGCCCCTCCCTTCTTGGAACCTGCAAAAATTCCACGGAAATTCTACTGTCAAATGTCCAGATTCCGATCCTTGTCCAGCACCTGGGACTCTATGTGATGTGTAAGCTCTACCACCTGTCCCCACCAGCCTGGACCGCTTCTTTCCTGCCCTCTATTCCCATCCCGACCTCTGATCGCACACCTCCCCACCAAACTTAAGTCCTTATTTTTGATCAGATGCTGTGTGCATGTTCATCCCTCGAAACCTGGCCACATCCGGTTCCACTTTAATTCAGTAACACTCACTGAACAGGGAAGAGGAATGTGCCTGGGCTGTCGTAGGGATGGCATTAATTCTTTTATATTAAAAATATTTAATTGTGATCTGGGTGAAAGTGTACAGAGCAAATACCTTTTGAATTCAACACTGTGGAGACATTTTGTTTCTACGTGTCCCTGTCAGTCCCCGCCAGGTAACGTTACGTACCCCACGCCCTGCCAGAGTTCCCTGTTTTCAGTCTCCCTCTTTCCTAACTCTCGGTCCTTGGGGAAATGCCACCCTTTTGATCTCAAGTGGTTGCATCGTCTCACGTGAAGGTGAGCTCACTCCCAGCCCTGAAGCGTGTCTCAGGGCCGTCGTTTTTGGAGTCCCACCAGTGTCTGTCGGTCCAGTAAGCCTGGTCTGTTTGCAATGCTGAGTTTTGTTCCATGCTTTTCTCCCACTGCATCTAGGACCTTCCAATGTGATCCACTGGAGAGTAGTTGGTGGTGGTAGCCGGGCACCATCTGGTTCTTGTCTCAGGGCTGTGGAGACTGGTATTTGCCTGCCTAGAGGTCCATTGGACTCATTACTTCCACCTGTCTTTTGATTTTTCATCACTCTCCCCTCCTCTGGATGGTGAGAGACCAAGATTTGGCTGCGCATGGGCTTTTAAGATCCCATTCGAGAGGGGGGAGTTGCATTAATCCCCACTGACTTGTTTGGTAAAGCCTTCAAGACCTTGTTCGTTTGAGTCTTTTCAGAATGTCTAGGAAAGGCCTAGAAGCATGTACGGCAGAATCACATCATATGTGGTCCAGCAGGTTTCCCTAGCCTCCTTTATTTCTCTTATAGCCCGATTTACTTCACAAATGCAACAACGGAAAACAAATCAAACTCCTTGTCATAAGAACAGAGTAGAATCGCCCCCATGAGTTTCAAAGACGGTAGCTCTTTATGGGAGTAGAAAGCCTTGTCTTTCTCCCTCGGAACGGCTGGTGGTTTTGAACTGCCAACTTTGTCGTCAGCAGCCCACAGATCTCCGACAACAGGAGCCCTATCTTATCTGGTAGTTGGCTACAACATCACCGTGTTCACAGTCTTGATTCAATAGTGCATGGAGCTGTACGCATGTGCTGTTAGGTGTCGCGGAGTTGATTCCAATGCCAAGTGGACGACAGAGCAGAACTAACTGCTCCACCGCGTTCCTAGGCTGTATCTTCCTCGGAACACTATTCCAGGTCTTTCCTCCCTCAGAGCCCCGGGTGGGTAGTCACTGTGTGCTCAACCACTGTCTCACCGGGGCGCTCGGCTGTATGTGCACACAGCACCCCACATCACGCCCTTAAAACCTCTTGAGCTGTCCATAGCATACAAGGTTTTACACAAATAACATGTGTAGTAATGTGTATGTATGAACACCCAAACTTCCGTGTACATACACAGAACAGTATGGTGTATTTGTGGAAACTTTTGTATGTGATGGAGGATCCAAGAGAGTTTCTAGGGAGGAATTGTGAGTTCCCCTCAGAGTACACTCTCCCACTCACTGACCTCTCTCCCAAAGATTAAGTTACTGGGGAAGGCAGAAATGGCATTGGTTCTATTGGAAAATTGCTCAAGAAAAGGCAACAAGTTGGGTTGACCTTGCAGGCTAGGACTGCTCTCCTTTGCTCCAGTGTTGGAATACAGGGTGCTTTGGGGGGACAGGAACCTCTTGAAATATCAGACTTTCTGGTTCTCGCATCTCGGGATGAGATGAATTTTGGGGATGAGATGTCAGGAGAAAGCACAGGCTCACCCTCAGTATAGGGCAGGGCTTCATCTGATAGCATGAACTGTGCTACCTCTATGGGTAGTGTTTGAGTTCTCTTATAAAAAACCAAACCAAAACAAACCCCCAACATACCGAATGAGTATATCTGGATTCATTTCAGTCAAATGCTGATACGATGTAATCGGACCACACTGGTGTGAGGTAGGAGTCCATTCTGGGCAGAGAATGTGTCTGGGGAATAATTATATGTGTGGGTGCACCCCCCCCCCCCAGGAGCCTGTGTCCGGTGTAGAAGCAGAAAGCCTAGGGCAGGGCTTAGGTGGACACTGCTGTTTATTGAGCTGCAGCAGGAGGACCTGGCACTTGGGACATGACCTGGGGCACGAGTTTCAGGAATGAGTGTGGAGTACTGAGTCTGACTGGGTAGAAGAGGGAGCCCCTTAGCTTAATGAAGTTGGATGAGGCCAGAGGGTGTTTTTGGGCTTTAGCGATGTCTCCAAAGTGGCCTTTGCTAGTACATGTCCACAGCCCCGCAGGGGAGTGGGAGAGAGCGGGTAGTGCCTGCTAAAGCCACCAGGAGACTCACCTTTTTGGTCAGAGTGCGAGATCAGGGCTGAGAATGTTTTCAGATGAATTCCAAGGGAGTCTATTGAGCCTGTAATAATGCTGAAGAACTGAAATGGTTTAAGACGAGAGATTAGAAAAACAGAAAGCTGAGGTAAAGGATGGTGAAGGACAAAAGTCCTCGAGGACTTGCGAGGAGATAGCAGGGAATGGGAGGGCTAGATCCAACATTGTCCTCTGGACCAGAATGGTGGGAAGAAGGATGCAAACGCTGGCAAGGTCAAAGCCAAATCCACTGCCGTTGAGTTGCTTTTGGCTCCTAGTGACCCTACTGGAGGGTGTCACCTGCTGTAAATCCTTGAGGCACGGCCCTCCACCTTCCTCATGCCACGGCCCTTTCATACCATTCCTCATGTAGTGGTGACCCCCCAACCATAAGATGATTTTCGTTGCTACTTCATCATTGTCATTTGGCTACTGTTATGTATCGGGCAACCCCTGTGAAAGCGTCATTTGACTCCCAAGGGGTCGCCCTCGACCCGCAGGTTGAGAACTGCTGCCTTACAGGAACAGACAGCCTCCTCTTTCTTCCCTGGAGTGACTGGTGGGTTTGAACTACTAATCTTGCGATAGCAGTCTGCCATGTAAATCACTCTAGCCCAGTTGTTGCTATTAAATTCCAATTGAATTGAGTGGATCCTGCTCACAGTGACTCATGGGACACACTGGAACCCAGGTGAGCTCCAGTTTGTGTCCTTGTGCGGAGAACCCTGTGCTGTAGGTGGGATTGAGAAGTGAGGGGACCCTTCCCTGGAGGTCCTCTTGTCAAGGAAAAGGAGGGGGCAAGGCCATCTGTTGGAAATGTGTGAGGAACGGTTGGGGCTGGAGGCTGGCTATGGGGAGGGAGCTGCAGGCTGGAGGGCAACAGGATGGAGGGGGAGGGGACGAGGGAACTTGTGCTTGCTGAGGTCAGGGAGCTTGAAGTCAGAGTCCTAGCCTTGGCATTAGAGGGTCTTCTCCCGCTGCCCGTGAGCAGGAGCCAAGGAGGCTGCACTGCTCAGGGCCAATATGCCAAGTGCAAGAGAGTCCGGTCTCTCTGGGATCTTGCAGCACTAACTTTCCATTTTTCCAGTAGATGACCTCGCCCGCGCCTTCTCCTGGAACACACCAGCTGCTGCCCTGCTTCCAAGTCCTAGGCTTCAACACTGAGGTGGAGCGGGTAGCGTTTCAGCCCTCCCCGCCGGGAGCCATCCCCCTGGCGCAGCTACCCACCTGACCCCAGCAATCCACGGTGGGACTCATGTTCTGTCCGGTGGCTTCTGTACTGCCTGGTTCGGCCCCTCCTCCTCTCCTGGCACACTTCCCGGGATCCTGGGCCTCGCAGAGTCCGACAGAGTGGCCTTCACCGGCAGCCTTGTTCTAGGTTTCTGTCCCAACCACCTCAGCACTTCCATGATGGACCCTGCCTCTTGTGACGTGGTACCTGGGTGTCGGGAACAGGGGTCCCTGGTGGCACAGCGGTTGAGCACCTGGCTGCCAACCCGAAGTTCTCCAGCCATTTAACCCACCAGCTGCTCCCCAGGAGAAAGATGAGCTGTCTGCTTTTGTAAAGAGCCACAGCCTCTACACTCCCACGGGATAGTCTTATTCGCTCCTCCAGGCTGCTATGAGTCAGAGTCAGTTCCACTGCGGTAGGATTAGGCTGGTGACATTTACAATTTTTATTTTTCAGATGATTGAAGTAATACATGCTCATTTTAGAAAACTTAGAAAATCAAAAGAAACTAAAAACGAAAACCACCACCCATTATCCTACCTTCCTAAGGAGCTTTGGTGACTAAAAAGGATAAGTGTTAAGATACCAACCCCGCTCCGTCCCCCACCCCCCAAAAGATGCTAACCCAAAGGTTGGAAGTTCCAACCAACCAGGGGTTCCTAGGAGGAAAGACCTGGTAATTGGCTCCTGGATCGATGAGGGGCTAGCAAAGACTTTCATTCCGTTCAACTGTGTCACATGGAGTTACTATGCGTCAGAATTCACTCCCAGGGCCGAACACCAATCTTACCTCCCCATGGTAAGCATTTTAAACCTATAGGATTTTTCGGCGTTTGTATATTTTGTATAAAATGGGATACTATTTTAATCTAAGTAGCTCTTCGTGTAGTTTTGTCTTCACATTTCTTTCTGTGCATTATTATATGTCACAAATCATGCACTGGAAACACATACAGTGTCTGCCTAGGATTCCAGTTAGGACCACACAGAGCATCTTTAACCATGTTCCTGTTTCTGCTCTGCTCCAGCTTGTCCGCTTTCTTGGGCGGCACCTTCCCCTGCAGTGTCACCGAGGCCCTGGAGCCATCTGCACACAACCTCTTTCTTCCTGCTGGCAGTCTTCCATGGACTGGTAGGAAGGACATTTTGTTGAGCAAAACTTACCTCCTCATCTTGGGATTTTCTTTTTTCAACAATTAAGCACAGTTTTAATTTTCTGTTCCATTTTATTTTATTTTTTTTTCTGTTCCATTTTTAAGAGTTAGCAGTCTTGCCCATTTTCCGTCATTGCCTGAACAAACACAGAAGACCTTTAATCATAACGTGCTGATAGTAACACACTGAATCCTCACTTAGAGACTATCCAATTAAAAGGCAAGGGCTCATATTCCTTTTGTTACACTGTAGGTTTGGGGAGTAGTTAAGAGTTAGTTCCTGTATCATCTCACCAGAAAATGGAACGCAGTCTACTTCATGAATACAATTCTTCTCACACTTTTCCCTAGTCATATGGTTCTCTGCAGGTTTAATCTTTGGACATATCTGTTATTTCCTCCTTATAGACAGGCGAATGGCATAACACAGCAGAGGCAAAGAGCTGTACAATCAATTTTTAGGGTGTGAAGAAAAAAGAGTCAGAGCTTCCATAGCATGGCCACAGCTTTGCAGATGCGACGTCGTGGTAGGTGAAGTAACAAAGGCCAGCAAAGGTCACGGCTGAGAGTGCCAACAGGCCTGCCTTGGCAGCTTTCTGGGTAGCTTCCCCATGGACATAGTCAGTAACGACCTGTCCAGTGCCCCAGTGACTATGAAGTGTGAGGGCTGCTGCCAGGGAGTAGTCCATCGCCGAGCACGGATTCAAATAAGCAGCTGGGAGCAGGCCCAGGAGCAAAACACTGACCACCCTCTCACCAGTCCAGTGGATGGATGCAGCCTTGGAGCCAGCACGGTGACTGGGGGACAGGTGGATGTGCTGCACTCCCGGAGTAGAGTGGTCCTGGAGAAATGCTGAGGCAAGCGCAGGTCTAACCACTGGGGCTTGGTGGAACAGAGCTTGGGCTCCCAGGTCACCACGGAAGACGCTCAGCCTCAAAACCACCGCCATCGCGTTTCCTAGGGCTCAAGGTCACCCAGCACCCCGCGGGATTTTCTTTACCACACACATGCTCAGCTACACCTGAACCTTCCTGGGGGAAACATCTGATAGCTAGGATGTAATCTCCCTCCTCTATTTACTCTTACCTCCTTCAGCTATGTCCTGGCAGTCCCCTCCGATGTCCTAGGCCAGGACTTTGGGTATATAGCATAGTAGTATGTAGCTTACTACCTAGTAGCTTAGCTTAGGAGTACACATTTTATTTTGCTACCTGACATCCATTACATTCAAACACGTACACATCCATGGTCCCGTAAGGCTATAATAGAAGTCAGAACTCCTGGTAAAGTAGTGAACGCAACAGCTTCCTGCACACCGTAGATGTATCCTCAGTCTTTGTCTTATACACAAATCGGCTGCGCTGCCAGGCATGTAACCTTACAGCACATATGGAACGTACACTACAGATGACTTAATTGTCCTAATCAATGCCCACCCTACAGACTTATGCATGTGCAATACTTATCTTCAAAGTTTATTGTTTGAACAGTGCGTGCTTCGACTCAGAAGCAGCAACATCAAATCCCTCATGCGTCTCTTGAGTGCTGTGGGACTCTGTCACTGTTTACTTCTTCCTTAGAAAATCCTACATGGTGTGCATCATGGCTCCCCCTGATGCCCCAGTAAAACCAGTGCTCACGATGGCAACAGCAAGAGGCAAAGGAGAAGGGCTGATTTGGAAGCGCAACAAAAGGTGATGAAACAGCCTGAAGGTGGGAAATCCGTGAACTCCATGATGCATCTCGGAGTTAGGCCTGTTTTCCTGACAAATCATGATAAGTGTCAACAACAAAGAAAACCCTCCATCCAAGCTGCTAGAGGACGCACCGAAGGCCACCAGGCTAAAGAAAGTGAGAGAGGTCGCCCCTGTCAGACATGGAGCAGGTGCTAATGATGTGGCTTGAGGATCAAACACAAAAGCGCATCCCCTCTCAGCACATTGACATCCTGCGAAGGCATGACGCTTGTTCCAGGTGCTTGAAGAGAAAGCAGGACTGGATGATGGAGATGGTGTGTGCACTGTCTCTAGATCCCCTCCTGTCCCTTGCACGAGGTCTCCTCCATGGCCAGCGACACAGCCTGCACACGGCAGTGGCACGGACGACCTTCCTGGAGCCGGGCAAACATTCTCAACCTCTTCTTTTACTGGACATGCACTTACTGCTCCCCGAGGCTCCTGTCTAACCTTTCAAGCAGCTGTTGCTGATGTGACCCCATTATAGGTATACCTCGTTCTATTGTGCTTTGCAGTTCCAGCCTCTTTTTTTTTTAGGGACAAATAAAAGGTTGGTGGCAACCCAGCAAGACTATCAAGCATCATTTTTCCAACACCCGCGCTCACTTTGTGTCACGATGTCACATTTTGGTGATTCTCCGATCGTTCAAACCGTATTTTATTATTTTCAAACTATCTGTGATCAGGGATGGTTGATGCTACGATTGTGATTGTCCTGGGAATTTCTAGCTAGCCTAGTTGCCCACGTAAGACAGAAAACTTCATCAACAGATGTCCTTGTTTTCTTCCCAGCTCTCACCATCTCCTTGGGGCTCCTGATTTCCTGAGACACCCTACAAAGGCCTCTGGGCACTCAAGTGAAAGCAAAAGTCAATTGATGAGGAAAACTTTATTGTTGGCTTGTGGGAAATTGCCACAGTCAGCTTCAGCAACCTCCATCCTGAACAGTTGCCAACATTGAGGTAAGACGCACCACCAGCCAAAAGATTGCAAATTGCTGAAGGTTCACATGGTGATTAGCATTTTTCAACCAAAAAGCTTAAAAAAATTAAGTTATGTATTTTTAAATAATCATAGTGCCATTTACTGTATACTTACTGGACTAGTCTAGGTGTAAATATCACTTTTACATGTACCAGGAAGCAAGAACTTCATGTGACCCACTTTATCGTGACACTTGCTTTACTGCAGTTGACTGGAACCCAGTTTGCAATATCTCTTGAGATCTGCCAGTAGGTCAGTCTTAAAAAAGTACAGTGCTCGAGGCAGACAGTTTTTATTGGTTAAGCTAAATTATGGCTTGGTTTTAAGAAGATACCAGGTGATACTTTTGGTCTACAATTTCAAGATTCTCCCAGGGCAATAGTTTCACGGGTTCCCTGAACCTGCATGGCTTTGAAAAGTTGGGAGTCCAAAGAATCTGAAATTCTGTTCTACAATCTCCCCCCACCCCACCCCCAACTTTGATCAGAGTTTTTGTTTACAGACTCTTTGCTAAAAATGCTCAGGGCACCATCCAGCTGTTCTAGTCTAAAGGCAAAGGAGACAGTTCTTCACAGAGGCCACAAGGCACACATGCCACACCCTCAGATCCCTGATCCTTGACTTTCCTAGTGTTCTGTTGCTCCAGGCAACTAGAGATCAGTTGTGTTTCAGATGGCTGCTTGTAAGCTTTTAGGACCTCAGGCAAGATGCAACAAACTAGGAGCTGGAATGGAAGCATTAAACATGTTATTAGGCCAATTAATTGGCATGTCCCATGAAATCACAACCCTAAATCTCATTTAACATCCATATTTAACATCCATATTCATCCTAATTATAAAAAGAAATAATTGTTTATTATGAAATAGAGAAAAGTATCGGGAAGGAAAATTAATAATTTCCAGCACTGTCCAGAGGTAACCACCATCAGACTCTGGTGTACCCCGACTTGCATCTGCCTGCACCCCGAGGCTGACATGATTGGGAGAGCATTAATATGTCTAGTCTAGAGTTCTGCTCTCCTAGTTGTTCTAATCCTGCTTGGGAAGCCACTTTCAGATGGATAGAGGAAAGGGGTGGCCATCAAGTCTCTTGGGACTCATGGCAATGGCATGCCCTCCGAGCCCACTAACAGCTGGCTGTTCACAAGGACAGTGGGGAGCCTTTCTTCTGCAGAGCCTCTGAGGGTGCTGGACGGCCAAGCTCTCAGTCAGCACACATACGCTGCTTCCAGGTAGCTGCCAAGGGATGCTTCGCTGCTAATGCTGCGCTCAGTGTGTGGGCCCTACGGACGGAGTAGCCAGAGGCAGCTGTTCGGAGCCTCCGGGCACTCCGTGGAGAAAGGTGGCAGTCTGCCATCATACAGATGACAGCCTTGGAAAGCTGTTAGTGGGCTCGGAGGGCAATTGCCATGAGTCCCAAGAGACTTGATGGCCACCCCTTTCCTCTGTCCATCTGAAAGTGGCTTCCCAAGCAGGATTAGAACAACTAAGACCCTGAGGTCAGTTGATTTCAAGAGATAGGTCTTTCTGTGCTGGCCAGCCGTCCCCTGAATCATCACCTTAGCATAACCTGCCAGGTCTGATCTGGACTCTTCAAATGCCATGGTTTGGGAGGTGACCTCTCAGGAACCAAGGACAAAGACCAGATTTTTCGGTGTGAAGTTAACTCTGTGACTATGTCATCTGTAGCTGGACGGCAGTTTGTGACAGAAACAAACAAGTGTTACTGGTCTTTGATGACACCCGGGGTACAGGCTCAAAATTCTCTATTCAAGCACCATCGTGACTTAAATCCAAGTAAATGTTTAAAAGGTCATGAATACGATGCTACGATCGTGGCGCCCTCCCAACCCCAAACCAGAATTTTTGTCTTCATGTCAGCTCTGACTCATAGCAACTCTATTGCACATTGCTTCCAAAAGGTCCCCTGGGTTTCTGAGGCTGCAAAGGATCACAGGGCAGAGCCTCATCTTTCTCCGGCTGAGCAGCTGGTGGTTTTGAACTGTTAGCCCTGTGGTTACAGTCCACCTTGGAACCCCCTATGCCACCTAGCTAGTGTTTACCAAATCAAAACCAAACTCACAGCTAGAGTCCATTCTGACTCCTGGCTGCCCTACAGGGCAGAGTGGAATTGCTCTTGTGGGTTTCCAAGAGTGTAGCTGGTTACGGGAGTAGAAATCTCTGTCTTCAAACTGCTGACCTTGCAGTTAGCAGCCCAATGAGTGACCACTAGAGTTTATTTATGAGATTTCCAAAGTTGAATTGTGATTTGCTTTCTAATCTCATTAATCACCCCACCATTTATCTGTCAGTTTGTCATACTATGGTGGCTTACGTGTTGCTGTCATGTTGGAAGCTGTCATTAGTATTTCAAATACCAGTAGGGCCACCCAAAATGAATATGTTTCAGAATTTCCAGACTGAGGGAGTTAGTATATTGGGCCAAACTGACTGACAAACACATGTGGAGTTAATTGAAGGGCAGGGGAATAACTGGCCCAGGGAACCTCGCCTTTCGAGTTCTCAGGTCTCTTGCTTTGTGATGGTTGGACCAAGATGCAGCTGCCTTAGCCAGTTCCCTGCTTCACCTGGCAAGGCTCACTTCCTACAAGACATACCCGAGGAGAAGCCACATGGACCTACCCCGATGCAGCCCTGGGTGCTGGAGCAGCCGTGTGGAGACCCCTGTCAGCGCTGAGATACTCACACATTCACTGCACTCCTGCAGTCTGCATCACTGTGTGTGTTTTGTGAGATGGAGGAGGACTTTGTGGATTGGTGTCGGACATAGGGGTTAATGTTGAACATGTGGGCTTGGGCAGCACTGGGTTGGGATGTTTTCTTGATGTGCACTTACCTTTATATAAAACTCTCTCGTATACATGAGTTTCTGTGGATTTGTTTCTATACAATACCCAGACTAACACACAGACAAAGAAGAAATAGACTGTTCACTTCTGAGTAATGAGCCACCGGAAACCTCATGGATGGCATCCAAACACTGTCAGACACTGAAACCTTAGTGAACGAAGCAGAGCATCATCAGCTGGGGTGCCAGGAGATGAGCCCCTCAGGTTAGAGGCACTCAAGACACGACAGAGAAGGAGCATCCTTCTCAAAGTAGAGTCCCCGTAATGATGCAATGGAGTAGAACCCGGGGGTAAAGTCTGCAGACCTTCATTTGCTGATGAGGCAGCACTCAAAAGCGAGAAGAAATAGCTGGACAAATTGACATGTAATTGAACTTGGAAACCATGAAGAATGAATCTCGAAAACCTGGAAATTATCAAAAGTGAAATGGGATCTATAAAGATCAATATCTTAGGTGTTTAGTGAGCTAAAATGAACTGGTATTTGCCATTTTAAAGATTAATAGTTTTATTGGGGGCTCTTACACATCTTTTGATGATCCATCATTCAACTGTATTAAGTACACGTGTCCATATGGTGTCATCAACATTTCCAAAACATTTTCTTTCTACTTGAGCCCTTGGTAGCACTGGCCACTTTGAATCAGAAAACCGTATGGTTTATTCTGCAGGGAACGACATAATCAAGAGGAATGATGTGGCATTCACTGAAGCAATTGAAAAATTCCACCAACCTCTTCAGGCTGAAATTGATCACAGGTGCAATCAAGATGAACTGATAATTATTGGCAGTGAGAAGGAAAAACTGGAAAAAAAAGAGAAGAAACTGTGGTTGGAAAATATGGTCTTGGTGATATGAATGAAGCTGGAGATCCCATGATAGGATTTTGTAAGAACAACAACTTCTTCACTGTAAAATACCCCTTTTCAACAACACAAATGGCAACTATAGACATGGACTTCTCCCAGTGGAATACACAGATACCCAATTGACTACATCCGTAGGAAGAGACTATGGAGAAATTCAATATCAACAGCTAAAATGGGCCAGCGACTGACTGTGGTATAGACCATCAATTGCTGACACGTAAGTTCAGGCTGAAGGTGAAAAAAATTAAAACAAGTCCATAAGAGCCCAAATGCATCTACCTTGAGTAGACCCGCCTGAATTTCCAGAATATCTCAGGACCAGATTTGACACACTAAGTACTGATAGCAGAAGACCTGATAAGCTGTGGCACGACATCTAGACATCATACCTGAAGAAAGATAAAGGTCATGAAAAAGACAGGACAGAAAGAAAAGATCAAGGAGAAGAGACTCTGAAACTTGCTATTCAGTGTAGAGTAGCCAAGGCTTATGGAAGAAATGGTAATGGCGGAACAGAGAATTTAAAAGGGCAGCTCCAGAAGCCAAGTAAAATATTACCAGGAAATGTGCAAAGACCTCGAGTTAGAAAACAGAAAAGGAAGAACATGGCCGCCTATCTTAAACGGAAAGAACTATAATTAATTAATTAAGCTTGGATAAATTACAGGTTTTTTTTAAGATTCTAGGGGCAAAATGTTGAATGTTGCAGGAAGCATCAAAAGAAGATGGACAGAGTGCACAGAGTGTATCGAGAAGGACTAGTGGACATCCAACCATTTCAAGAGGTAGCACATGAGCGGGAACCAATGACGCTGAAGGAAGAAGTCTTCGTGCTTGGCAAAGTAGAGAGCTGTGAAAAAGGGGCAGGCCCTCAACAAGGTGGACTCACACAGTAATGGGCCCAAACATAGGAATCGTGGTGAGGAGGTGCAGGACCGGGCAGTGCTTTGCTCTGTTGCACGTAGAGTGGCTTTGAGTTGGAACCACCTCGCTGGCACCTGACAACAACATCATGAGTCATTAGGTAAATATAAACTACAACACGAAACTATTACGTACATCAGAATGGCTAAAATAAACAAACAACAACAACAAAACTGATCGTAGTAGATGTTGTTGGTGTGACCATGAAGCAACCAGAATGCTCAGATACTACTTGTGGGGATTATAAATGGAAACATTCAATTTAGAAAACTCTGGCAGTGTTAACAGCAAATCTATATATACTCAAAGACTCTACTCTAAAACGCATATGCCATAAAAATGCAAAAAAAGAAAAAGATACATAAAAGAATGCTAAGACATTACTCCTAATAGGTCTAAATTGCAAACAACCTAGACATCCATCAGTAGTAGAGTGGGTTAATAAATGTGGCGTATTCATACTGAACTCACTGCCATTGAGTCAATTCCGATTCATAACAGCCATAATAGGAAGGTAGAACTGCCTCCCTGGGTATGTGAGACTATCATTATTTATAGAAGTAGGTTGCCCTGTCTTTTTCCTGAGGAGTGGCTGGTGGTTTTGAACTGCTAACCTTGCAGTTAGCAGCCCAACACATAACCAACTATGCTTCTAGAGCTCTGGGTGTGTTCATACAGTGGAATATTATTCAGTAATAGAAATGTATGACTACTAGACATACTTATATGGATAAATCTCACATACCTATATGAATGTTGGCCAAATAAACCAGACACCAGTAGTACATGCTGCCTGTTATGATTACAGCAAAGTTAAGACACAAGCCAGATAAGTGAGGGGTAATGTGTGGGGATGTGGGAGGCCTGTGGTTGTTGGTAAGTTTCTATATCTTAATCTGGGTTCAAATATATACACGTATATATATATGGTTTTAAAATTTTCTATGCGTAGAAATGAAAAATATTCTTTAAAAATTGTGATTTACTCAAACTATATAAACTAATGTTAATGCTATAAATACTATTAGTTAATGAGTTAGAAATTTATTATGATTACTTCCTTAAAAAAACAAACAAATAATGAAACTTCCTTGGTTTAAATTCATAGTGAACCAGAAAGTATTCATTTCAGCTCTAGGTACACATAGTAGGCAGGTGTTATGTGCAAAGACACCTGGCATAGGATCATGTGGTACCTTGTGATGCTTCTCTGTCCTTGCTTTGTCTTCTTTAGAATTTGGAATAACAATCAAAAGTCTTGGGAGGAAAGGGAGGGGGAGGGGGTGGAGCCATGAGATGGAATTGGGAGCCTGTGGAAAGTTTAGTGTAGCGTGCTTAGTTTAGAAGCCTGAGCTTTGGAAACAAGTTACCTGCATTTGAATCTGGCTCCTGCTCTTCAGCTGTGGGATAACTTCAAGAGCATCACACGTAAAGAAAGCAGCAAGACATCAAAAAGACAGAGTAGAAAGAAAGACCAAACTCAGATGTCAGAAGACCCTCTGAGATTTGCTCTTGAACACAGAGTAGCTAAAGGGAATGGAAGAAACTCTGAAGTAAAAGAGCAGAACAGAAAATTTCAACAGACAGCTCCAGACACAAAGTATGCAAAGGCATGGAATCAGAGAACAAGACGCAAAGGACATATCCCAAGCTGGAAAGAAAAAGCTGAAGAAAAAAAAAATCGAGCCTCAGGTTGTAATATTGAAAGATTCTATGGGAAAAACATTGAATTACTCAAGGTTCAATCATTTCAAGAGGTAGCATATGATCAAAAACTGGTGGGATAGAAGCAAGAAGTCTAAGCTGCTAACGAAAGCATTAGCAATGAATAATGAATGAATGAATAAATGCTCCAGGAGTTGATGGAATACCAAGTGAAATATTTGAATAAACTGATGCATGCAGAGCTGTAAGAACTCATTAGTCTATGCCAAGAAATTTGGAAGATAGCTATGTGACTGGAAAAGATCTATATTTGTGTTCATTCCAAAGAAAGGTAATTCAACCCCAAACCAACCACATCCATCACCATTGAGTTGATTCTGAATCATAGCTGGAGCCAACAGCCTAGTCTTCCTCCTAGCTCCTACCAGATAGTGCCATGAGAGCTCTGTAGGTGACCCCACCCACAGAATACAGAAAATATTGAACAATGTCATTTGGTATCACATGCGAGTAAAATTTTCCTGTAAATCATTCAAAAACAGATGCTACAGTGCATCCACAAGGGGGCTGTCAGAAATTCAAGCTGGATTTAGAAGAGGCTGCGGAAGGAATAATTTCATTGCTCATGTCAACATTAGCTCCACTGAAAACATTTGTTGGGTAGCTACTCTGTATCATGTACTTTATATCACCCAATATAATACCGTGGATTGGATATTACCCTCAATTTATAATCGAGGAAACTGAGGCCCAGGGATTAGAAAATCTGTTTTGCAGGCAAGTGAGAGATAGTGTGGGATTTGTGCTCCTATCTGCTGGTTGAATTGGATGCTTTCCCCATCTCACTAGGCTGCCTGTTCTTTATCGTTGCCCTGTGGCCACAGCCTAGAACGCTGCCTGGCACACGAGTGCCCAGAAAATGCGTGAGGCTGACTGCATGAATGCCTTCCATCCCTTTGCCCTGACTGGTTCTTTGTTCTGTGCACGGGACCCTTGAGTACTTGGCTCTCGTTGCGCCACACGGGACTCATTAGTATGCTGCAGCTTCTCTTGAAGCTGCTTGTCTTGTCAGTGTGCTGCCAATCCCCTGGCCAGACTGGGCATTTTCAGAAGTCTAGGATTGGCTTGTATTCACTAATACAGGGCTCTAAGCTATGCTGTTTTAATTAATGTTCTTTATGTTATCTCGACAGGATCTAATATCCATTGCAATGGCTACACAGAACCCCGAGACAAAATTAATGACTATCGGGTTTACTCTGGAAGTTAACAAATTGTGGTGCCAATGAGAAGTGCTCCGGTCGAGTTGTTTATCAGGACCTGCTGCAAAGTTCTTTCAGGTCTGATAATAAATGCCCAGTGGGAGAAAGAGGAGGCTGTCCACTCCTGTAAAGAGTTACAGTCTTGGAAACCCACAGGGGCAGTTCTACCCTGTCCTCTAGGATCACTCTGAATCCGAACGGACTTGCTGGTGCTGGGTTCGAGTTTGCATAAATGCCCAAGGGGACAGATCCCTCTGCTGTCAGCCTCACACAGAAGGTGTTCAACTCAAGCTCCCTGGGTCAGCATACCCAGCTCCCTGAATTAAGGGTCCAGTGTTGCCTGACTCCAGAAAGCTCCAGCCAAAAGGCACTCCGCTCCACTTCTGTGGGTCAGCAAGCCTAAGATCCCACTGAAGTACCCAGAGCACCTGGCTCCGCAAGCCAGCCAACTGCACAAAAGCTCCATGGGTTGGGAAGTCCACCTCTCTGCCCCATGTTTTGGCTCCTGCTTTCGCTGCCGCTCCTCTGATGGTATAGCTGTCTTCTCACTCACAAGGTTCACTGCGCAGGGATCCTGGACCAGGACGGCTTCACTCCTGGTACTTGCTAGTAATGAGATCCCTCCTGCTTCTTCTCTGGGCTCATTTTATACACAGCAGGACGGCACTCTCGGGGGCCCTGGCGGTGTAGTGGTTACAGCAGGACGGCACTCTCGGGGGGCCCTGGTGGTGTAGTGGTTACGTGCTGGACTGCGATCTGCAAGGGCCAAAGTTTGAAACCATCAGCCGCTCCTCAGGAGAAAAATGGGGCTTTCTACCCCCACGAACAGTTACAGTCTTGGAAACTCACACAGGTCAGTTCTACCCTGTCCTGTAGGGTCGCTATAGGTCAGCATTGACTCGGTGGCCGTGAGTTTTGACAGTGGCACCCCAGGAATCCTGCCCACCATTATTCACAGGTGAGACAGTGCCTACCCCAGCTTCTTCCGAGATCATTCAGGGGAAGTGTGTTTGGTGAGCGTTAGAGGCTTTGACTAGCCGAGCCACATTCAGTAGTTCAGTGCCCCGACATACGCTCCAGCATGCTGAACCCAAATTGTTCTATCCAGACAGATTGCTTAGGACATTCTAGGATGGAGTATCCCAACTTTTTTTTTCTTGTAAAGATTCAAAGATCAAATGGACACTTGGCTAGCTGAACCTTGTTAACCAGGATCAGATCTATGAGACTGTTTTCACATTGGCAGCTCAGCCAAAAACGAGTATTTGGCATGCAGAAACAACGTCACCTGCCTTTGGGTTTGGTCACCTGCCTTTGGTCACTGCATGGTTCAGAGGACAAGAGCACCGAGCTTGAGGTTTAAATCACTTAAGTGCTTGTTCTTGGTTTTCTCACTTCTAAAGCAAGTGAAACAACGGTGACGTATGCTGCCATCCAACAGGAAGCTTGGTAAGACCAGGAGGCAGCATGTCTTGTGAACAGTGCTTTTGTAGTTGTTGTTAGGGGTTGTTGAGCCAGTTCCCAATCACAGTGACCCAAGGTACAAGAGAACACAGCACGACCCGCTGCCGTGCCGCAGGCAGCACCATCAATGCTATGTTCGAGCCCCTTGTCGCCTCCACTATGTCGATTCATTTTTGTGATGTGTCTTCCCCTTTCTCGCTGCACCTCCGCTTTCCCAGGCATGACACCCTTCTCCAGAGACGATCTCTCCGATGATATGTCCAAAGGACGTGCGATGCAATCTCACTGCTCTCTCTTCCGAGGGTCTGGCTGGCTGGACTTCCTCCAACTCGTGCTTTATTCATCTTCCTCCCCATCGCCCTCCCTCAAAGGCATTGTTTCTTCGGTGGTGCCTGGCGCAGCTCTCACAGGGTTAGCCCTAGTACAATAAAAGCCATCACATCTAAACGCAATTAACGAGAAACAAGATCAGATGCAGGATCCGAGCGACCAGTTTGAATATGCAGAGTTCCAAGAGTGTCGAGAGGTCCAAGTTTTATAGTCAACACATGCGCTTCTAGGCAGAGGAAAGCTTCCATCCACTGACACTATGTCATTCGGTGGTGGCTTGCACTTTGCTGTGGGGCTAGCGGTGATGCCCCCAGGCATGATTACGAGTATCAGCAGGTGGACTGGTTTCAGGGCAGTGTCCAGACTAAAGCAATCTAGGAATAAAGGCCGGGTGGTCTACTTCCACATCGTAGCCATTGGAAAACTCGTGCGTTCCAGAAGATGTGCCATCTCCAGGATGGGACCCACTCCCAGTACACAGTGCTGACAACAATGGAGCCAAGCATGCCAACTGTCACGAAGATGGGGCCGTATCAGGTGGTACTCCATTTTGTTGTATATGGGGGTCACTCTCAGGTCCTGAATGTCAGTACTGGGTCAAGTTACTATTTGGGCGTGGGCCCTCGGGTGGCGGGTAGGGAGTGCTCATTCACTGCCAAGCCAACTGTGTCCCCTTATGCAAGCCCTCGCAATTCTGAACCTGCCCAGGTTTGATCAGACCTCCCGGAGCCTGGGGAGACTACCACACTCTAGTTCCTGAGAGCTCCATCCAGATGCCTGGAGCCAGTCCACAGCAGACGGACATCTCCCCTACCCAGCCGCATCCAGGAGCAGATCCGGACCTCCTCAGTCCTAGGGCTCAGGACACTCTCCCAGAATGCACAGGGCAGCCCTACACAGCAAAGGATGATGCCAACAGCTGAGGTGGAGAAACTTTGGTTTGAGTGTATCCAGCAGAATATGGCTATTTTATCTATTTTATGCTAAGCAGAGTCCACTGAAAGAAACATGCACATGCTATCGTTTGATCTCCCTTTTGACTCATTTTAAATTTGTTCTATTTTAAAACATTTTCTGCTTTCATTTCAAGTGAGGTTTTGCTCTGTTTTACTTTGTTATTGTAGTTGTGAGTTTTGTTTGTATGTTTTTCTGTATTCAAAATTCAGGATAGGCAAATCTATAGAAAAAGTAACTGGATTAATGATTTATTTGGAGTGTGACAGGGAGGTTGGGGGAAAATGGGGAGCTAATAACAATGAGTACAAGAATCTACACATAGTCTCCTCCCTGGGGGAGGGGCAGCAGAGAAGAAGGCAGGGGGAGACATCGGACAGTGTAATATATGACAAAATAATAATAATAATCTATGAATTATGAAGGGTTCATGAGGTGGGGGGGAGTGGCAATGGAGGGGGAAAATGAGCAGCAGATATTAAGGGCTCAGGTGGAAGGCAAATGTTTTGAGAATGATGATGGCAACAAATGTACATATGTTCTTGACACAATGGATGTATGTATGGATTGTGATAAGAATTGTATAAGCCTCCAATAAAATGATTAAAAAAAAGAAGAAGAAAATGTTCTAAAATCAATTGTGATGATGACTGCACAACTCTTCTTAATAAGACTGGTCTACCAAATTGTATGATGTGTAAATTTATATGTCAATAAAACTGTTAGAAAAAATACTAGTAAATGCGCTGGAAAAAATACCCGCATGCACACTTATCTAATGTTTCCCTTTCTCCTTGAAATTGTATTCCACTCCTTTTACTCACAGAATTTTATTCTGATAAATATACTTTATTTAAAGAGTAAACATGTATACTTGAAAGCCTTATTAATCATCTAATATGTCTCTGCGATAAAAATGTTCATGGTGGGCGGTTTGGGAGGGAGGATTACAAAGAGGAGCTAAAACCAAGGGCTCAAATAGAAAGTAAATAAATGTTTAGAAAATGGTGATGTCAACATACGATGCATGCAATGTTATAAGAGCTGTGAGAGTTCCCAATAAAACGATTAAAGCAAGATATTCATATACATTGAAAGTGTTTTAGTTTCAAATCCTATGGCCATGGAATTCTGAAAGTTAAGGTAGCATTCGTCGTCCAAATTACGGTAGCATTGTTATGTGACAGATCCAAACAACAAAAAAATATTACAAACTTGGATTAAAAATACTTTATTACTTTTATTAAGCACAGAAACCTTTTGGTTGAAAGGCTTTCCGTGGGGAGATCACCCCAAGTGTCTGGTAAGATGTGGGGTTTTCAGCAGGGGTGCAGGGCAGCTGGAGGTGGGGCTGGAGAGAGAGAGAGATGTGCCTACTAGCATATGATCGCAGTCCTGCAGTTGTGGAAAGAGGGTAGAAATGATACTCCTGCCTGCTATTTCCTTAGGCAGATCAATTTTAGGACATTAAGCTCAGGGGTGTTGAGGATTTGGAAATGAAAGAGTCCTCTAAAACTTTCCGGGCCTGGTACACTCCGGAAAGTTCATGCTTCACAGAGGCAGGGTATCTCCCTGTGGTGTGACCCAGTCTGGCTGTAACTGATGACTCCTCCCTTTCAGTGATGCTGACTGTCTGCACACGGCTAATGCATGTGAAAGAAGCCAGTGTAGATCATGAGTACTTTACAAGTCAAGCCAGTCGAATTCTCACGGGAGGCATAATTATAGTGGAGGTGGGATAGCATCTTACTGGCAGCGTGTGTGATTTCGGGAGTCAGACGTGGTATTTGCTCCTATTTTCCGACACTAGCAACCGTGTGACCTGGGGCAAAGGAGGAATGGTTCTGGACTGCAGCCTTCTCACCTGGGAAGTGGCGCTAAAAAGAAAACCCCCATTGTGAGATTTAAATGAGATCCTGCATGCAAAACACTTAGTACAGTGTCTGACCTTAGTAAGCACTCAGTACACCATAGCTAATGTTATCTTCACAGGAAGGAGCCCTGGTGGTGCAGTGGGTACACTTTGGGCTGCTAACTGCAAGGTCGGGAGTTTGAAACCACCAGCTGCTCCCTGGGAGAAAGATGAGTTTTTCTATTCCCAGAGAGTCCCTTGCCTAGGAGAGTTAAGAGCGCAGATGCTAGCAAAGTTTAGCATTTCAAGGCCAATCAGAAGGTACCTTGGAAGGAAGAATGCTCTGGTGATGATCTGCTTTACGAAAATCCCATAGAGTGCACCTGGGGTACTTGAGTTCGCATCTACTCCAGGCAACTGTTTAATTATTTTTATTGTTAGCTTTAGATAGCATAGCGTTTGTCTCAGGAATGAGTATTTCAAAGGTAATGGACTAATGATTTCTGCCTCCTTTCTTTTTATTAAATACTTTTATTGGGGCTCTTACTTCTCTTAGCACAATCCATACATTCCTCCAGTGTGTCAAGCACATTTGCACATATGCCACCATCATCATTTTCAAAGCTTTCTCTTTCCATTTGAGCCCCTGATATCAGCTCCTCATTTCTTCCCCTTCCCTCCCCTGCCTGCCCTTCCTCAGGAACCCTTGATAAGTTATAGATTATTATTTTTATATCTTACATCGTCCTCCATTGCCCCTCACCCACTTTTCTGTTATTCATCCCCGTGGGAGGCGGTTATAGTTTGATCCTTGTGATGGATTCCCCCTTTCTCCACACACCCTCCCCTAACCCTTCTGGTATCTCTATTCTCCTTGTTGGCCCTGAGGAGTTTATCCTGAATTCCCTGTGTTGCAGGCTCTTGTCTGTAGCAGTGTGGATGCTCTGGTCTAATCCGATTTGTAAGGTAGAATTGAGGTCATGATAGTGAGGGGGAAGGAAGCACCAAAGAACCAGAGGAAAGTAGTGTGCTTCATTGGTGCTATACTGCACCCTCACTAGCTCGTTTCTTCCCTGTGACCCCTCTGTAGGGGGATGTCTCCACTCCATGTCTCCCCCAGCCCCCAAATTCACCTTGGGTATGATTTTTGTTCTGGGTCTTAGATGCCTGTTACATGATCCCATCCACACCTCATGATCACACAGGTTGGTGTGCTTCTTCCATGTGGGCTTTGTTGCTTCTCAGCTAGATGGCTGCTTGTTTATCTTCAAGCCTTTAAGACCCCAGATGCTATATCTTTCGATAGCCGGGTCTGTCTTATTTCTTATATCACTGTGTCATTTTTGGATACTGAAGTTATCATAGTTGACTTCCCAGAGTTTATGGACAGTAGTAGGTCTTTGATCATCCCCAACTTAACCCTGAGTCCAGAAAGCCCCAGGCTCTTGGGATGCTGCTGGAGCTTTGGAAGGAGGCTGTCAGGAGCCTCAGTGGCACTGTGGGTGAGGTTGGGCAAGGCCAATGGTCCAATCTCACCCGCTGTTCCATGGGAGAAAGAGCAGGCTGTCTGCTGCCCCCAGAATTTACATTCTTGGAGACTCTGTATAGTCAGAGTCAGAATTGACCGGGTGGCAATTGGAGACCACAGTGTGCTCTCATTTTCTGGCCAGCCTCACAAGGACAAACGTAAATGCTCTCAGCACACCTTTGGGGAGGGTGACCCCTTCTTACTCTCAGAGCACTCTAGGAACTGCACCCTGTAGACAGACCTGGTGCCGAGTCTCCTGTGGGATCCCTTACCCACACTCAAACCAACCCCACACCCATGGCCATCGACTTGACGGATGCCCCGAGGATGTAAGGGCATGCCTCGAGGTAACAATACCAAAGCCCCTTAGCCTCATGTCGACAACGGTTCTCTTGGGTTCCGCAGTTTTCATCCCACAGGAGTTGACTCTTGACATTAAACTGTCCAAGCAGTATTTATATCTGCGGCTGCCCTGCAAGATCACTTAACCCTGCAGAGCCGTGTAAAAGTAGTTAATGACGGAACCGGCAGGACTTGCCCCTTATGAATGATCACACAAGTTCGACCTGCGCTGTCATGGTTTATGGAGGAAGGCAGTTTGTCCATAGCTGGCTTCACCCACAGCAGGTAATTTGAAATGAAATGAGACAGTTTCTACAAGCAGATTGATTTGGGAATCTTGCCTGTTCTTCCCTTTGACCCTTGACAAGTTGACACTACAAAGATTGTGACTTTAAAAAATGATTGGGTGCAAATGCATGTAGGGAGATGATTTACGGTGTGCCGAAGCAAGGACAGTGCATTTCGAGGATGCTGCGAGGGAAGGTGATTGTAAGCTTTAACAGCGCGGGTTTTATATTTCTGGATCTTGTTAATTGTCCTACCAGCACAATCTACAGACTACTGTTGATCAAATACTTCCTAAGCCTGGTAAGACATCAGGGACCCACTGTCTGGGCAAACACCGAGAGAATTAAAGTCCACACTGAGAGATTCTAGTGGAGTGTTTATGATGAGCTTATCCAAAATTACTGACTCAGTGCATTGTATTTAGCTAAAAACCACTTTGAGTGTATGAGGATAAGAAATAAAGCCCTCTCTTGTGAATCTCATTTTCCCCCCTTGTTACTTAAATGTGTGTGTGTGTGGGGGGGGGGATGCGCGTGGTAAATATAGGAAACGGCGGTGTGATTAAAAGTATGATACATTTAACTTGTGATTTCTAGAGATGTCAGAAGAGGAAGTGACATCCAAATGTGCATTAGCACGTGTTTTTTTCTTCCCCAACCTTTTGTAATCACATTTAGATTTTCACACCAAATATGATGTAATGCTTAAAGAAATCTTTTCAATCGTATGACTCCCTCCCCCTGACGCAACTTGTCTTTTAGATGTGACATTTCATCATGAATAGACATAATCACCAAAGAATTTAAACATCAACTCTTTCCCAAATAGCAAGCAACTGAAAAGTGACAAGATTATTATTGCTATTAACATCTGCTTTCTCTGTTCAAAATTCTATAACCTTCATGCCCACATGCTTTTAAAAATGACATTTGTGATAGAATGGTTAATTTCTTTAATGCTTGGATTTTCGTGGAGCAAGCAATAGATGCCCCTGCCCTTTGGCGTAGAAAATATCGGCCACGTACGGTTTGTATGGCTTGGGCTGCTCTGAAGCCTCTTTGTGTTTCTCTCTCTTCTAAACCACTTCGTTTGAAATAGAATTTTGAAGATGCTAGTAAAATATATATATAACAAATTCCCTATTGGTCTTGGTTTAAATTATTTACTGCCCCTTGGAGTCATATCTTCATTGAACTATGCTAAAAGTATTTTGCTGAAATGTTTCTTTATGTTGTCCATTGGGTTTAATAGACGTGCCATTTAATAAGCTCTCTACCTGTAAGGATAGACTATTTGACCTCTGTGACCTGCCACTGGTACACATAGTATAAGATTGCTTTGTGAAATAAAGCTGTCGGTAACATCAACAAAATAAAAAATGATCGTATTCCAATACTCTCTGCTGAGTACTATGACAGCGCTGAAATATGGAATAAAATTGAAAGTAGATTAGTTTTGGGTCTTAAGTCATGTTTTGACAAGATATAAGAGAGGAGAACATATCTTTGAACTTTTAGTTTTAAAGTTTTTTAATGAAAATATTTATCATTTTGTAAGGTCCCTTCTTTCTTGATCACATCTAGGCTCTATAACCTTAAAACAATCTGTTCTCTCATTGTGAGGGATATAAATACTATAGCTCTCTTTATACTTTATCTTTATACTAAATATCATAAAGGACAGACCGGCAGTGGGAGATGGGTTGACATGTGTAAGTTAGGGAGTGTCATGCTAATAAAAACAGCTATGGCTGAGGCTGGAAAATCCATCATTAATAAGCTACATATTTTTAAGGTATGTAAAGCATGTAAATACAAGAGACAAGCAGTGCTTTTTTTTTCTGGCAAGGGTTTGGATTTGAAAAGCAAGAACTGAGGTGTCGGGAGTTGAGGAAGTTTGTCTGGTGGTTGCTTTCAGCTTACAAGAATTTGAAAATTGAAGCAACATGCAGATAGGGGAAGTATGTCTTTCCTCTCTGCGTTAAGATGGAAGCGGGGGGTCCACAGAGCATCCGCGTGCCCCTGAGCCCACAGCCCTACCCTTCAGGAATCTGCAAACATCCTGGGTCATCCAATAGCGAGGTTGTAGAGCAATTAACACAAGCTGGGCCAATTTCCCCTGCATTTCCTATGCAGAAGGATTACCAAGGGGCTGGGCAAGCAGCTCTGGGAGCTCCGTTCAGAAGGAACTATTCTCTTTTCAAATTCTTTCCTTTAAAAAAAAAGGCGCATTCTCCCGCCCCTGCCCCCCACCCTTCCATGCTGGGCAGGAAAAGGCACTGCCCCACCTGGCCCAGTGTGCCCTGCAGCCTCTGCACAAAGGCAGGGCAATGCCAACTGGTGGGCCCTGCTAACAGGGGTTTCTACCTGAAAAATCCAAATGAGCTTTTCTGGTCTTCTGAGAAATGTGAATTTGATGGTCAATGAGGACCGGGGAGAATTACAGCCAGAATGCTCCTTGGAAGCAAGGACGGCGAGCCGTCGGTCGCCTCACATACTTTGGACCTGTAGTCTGGAGAGACGGGTCCCTAGAAGAGGACATCAGGCTTGGTAAAGTAGAGGGGCAGCGAAGAGGAGGAAGACCTTCATTGAGGGATGGGCTCAGTGGCTCCAAGAACGGGCTCAAACATAAGAGCCATTGGGAGGACGGTGCAGGACCCGGCAGCGTTTCCTTCTGCTGTCCACAGGATCACTGAGAGTCGGAACCAACTCCCAGTACCTAACAACCACAACCTAGACGAATGGAGATGGTGCTTGCTCCATGGACAAATGTTTCGCTTCCCTGAGGGAAACCCTGGCTTGATTTCCAGCCAGTGTAGCTGCCCGTCTGACGGTGATGTGGTGGCTCGCTTGTTACAGTGCTGAGCAGGCTATGGTGAGTGTCCAGACTCCAGCGAACCAGCCAGAAAGGGGATCCAATTCCAAGAGATCAGCCAAAGAAACCCCGAGGGCTCACAGTGACCCCAGCCCTGGGGCAGTACAGGGCAGCCTGCCAGTCATGGTGCACTGGGATGACCATTGGCACTGGCCGATGGGTTAAACCTGCGGCGAGACCCCAATGGAGTCTTTGTCGGCATGAAAAGGGTTAACGTGTTGGTCTAACCACCAGACGTTTAAAAAGTAACAGTTACGTAGTCAAAAAGTTCTAAAGCAATTTCTCCCAGAGTTTCAAAACTACCTCTTTACCAAATAGTTTAAAGCTGTGGCCAAGGGAACAGGGAAAACATCAGTGAGATGAATATAAAATATAGTTGTCTTTCCAGTAGTTGAGGGTAAAGGGGTTTGTGAGGGTCCTGTAACATCACCCCTTCATTTGTTCCGTGACATGATTTTAACCTTGACTTTGCTAAATAATATCTTTAAACAGGACAGTGAATGACGGTGTCATTAGGCGGGTGTCATTTGTCATCATCAGTGTAGGCTTGTCTCCGGACCCTGGGAGGTTGTTAAATAGCTATAGTATTCAGCCATCAAGACCAAATCGACATGCATATTTCCTTTGTGATTTTTCCTGTGTCAACATGTCAGCTGGAGGAAGGGCCTGGAGCCCTTGGGAGGGGTCAGGGACAGGGAGTCAGCATCTGGCTCTTAGAGGATAGGAATGCCGAATCCCTGGGAGACTGTGCCCAGGCAGCAGGAAATCTGCTGGAAGTGAATGAGGCTAAGGAAGGAGCGGGATATGACTCAGAACAGGGGAGAAGCCTCCGTAGTCCAGGGATTCAGAGCTTGGCTTCTTAAAGGTCAGCGGTTCAGGACCCCCCTCTGCCTGAGAAATATCGGGGGATCTGCTCCAGTAAAGATTAGAAAACTCGTAGTGACCCCAGGAGAATTGAAGAGCTGCGCGTGGGGCTCCCAAGGCGCAGTCTTCATGGCTGCATTCTGCTTTGCCTCTCTCCAGTGGAGCTGCGGTGGGGGGGGGGGGGGGGAGGTCGGAACTACTGCCCTCTGGTTAGCAGTTGAGCTCTTCATCATTGCACTATGAATGCTCCTTCCTATAAAGATTACAGCCTTGGGAACTCTTTGGGGGCCATTCTATGCTACCCTACAAGGTGGCTATGAGTCTCAATCAACTTGCCAGCACCTAACAATAAGGTCCTGGGAGGGTAACAGAAACTTAGAGGTGGGATACAAGTTAGAACTTTTCAGAAGGGAAACAGAGAAATCGAAAGACAGTATTAAAAAAAATGAATCATGCCACTCTAAAGAACTACCTATTGAAATGAGGATGAGATAGCTTTCAGAAGGACCTTCTCCAAGTATGGAAAACGGTACCTTGTCCTTGGATGGTAGACAGTTGGGGTTCAGGCGTCCGTTCTACACTTAACAGCTGTGGTGCCCTGAGCAAAAGACGTGAACCTTCTTAGTCTCAGCTTTCTAATAAGCTTTGTAATCTAGAGGGCTGTGCTCACCTGTGAAATAAGTGAAATCACATACTTTAGTGAGCCTTGCACGGTGGCTGACACATGGTAACTGCCCAGAGCATGCTGGGGGCCTTTTCTTCCACTCCACCTGCAGTGAGGGTGTCAGCCCCTCCTTCTGCCCAGATTGCATGGCCTCAATGAGTCCATTCCATCTTGTGAAAGGCAGTACTTGAGTGGCATCAAAAAGTCTGTGGAAAAATGGAATGAAAAGATACTGGAAGCTTTCCACAAACTTTTGAAGCTTCCATGAATTTTATCTCCATTAAACAAAACACCTTTATTCCATTTTTATTCCAGTCATTTAAAAAAATTATTATTTCCCCCCAGTCATTTGGTTTTATCTAATCCAGAACCCTAATGTCATGAATTTTAGAGACAATTTATCTTGTAGCTTAGTAATTAAGTTGGAATTAGCTTTATTTGTAAAATTGTGGGTCCCTTTACTGTGCATCCATCCATAGTATTATAGGAGAATATAGGACCTTAGGTGAATAATGACTTTTTAAATCATTTTTTGGCATATAATCCTTATATCATAACATGCCACAGTGCAATCATATCACAAAGAGTTGTACAATCATCATCACAATCAACGTTAGACCATTGTCTTCTTTCTTGTGCTCATTGGTATTAGCTCCCCATTTCTCTCCAATGTCTCCTGCGGTACCCCAGGAAACCGTTAATTCAGTTACTGTGTCTGTAGAGTTTCCTATCCTGGGCTTCATATACAGAAAAGCATATTAAACAACAACAACAAAATGAACAACAACAAATTAAAACAGAAAAAATTCAATTGAAAAAAGAGCAGGAAACATTAAAGAGTAGAAGAGAGGTTTTAGAAGACACACAGACTCTTAGGTCAGACTTCCTGATTTTTCTATCCAGGCTCTGCTATTTCCCGAAGGACTTACTTCTCTCTGCCTCAGTTTCCCCATCTATTAAAAAAATTACAACACACAGGTGCCATCAAGTTGATTCTGACTCATGGTGCTCCTACGTGTGTCAGAATAGAAGTAGGTTCCACAGGATTCTCAATGTCTGATTTCCTTAAAAGGAGAGCACCAGGCCTTTCTTGAGAGGCACCTATGGGTGGACTAGAACAGGCAACCTTTTGGCTCAAGGAGCAGTCAGACTGACTGACAAGTCATTTCCTGAATATCTAGAGGAGTGATTGCTAAGGGACAGTGCATTTCTGTTGCTGTTGGTAGGTAGTCAAGCCGGTTCTAACCCATAGCGACCGTAGGCACAGCAGAATGAAGTACAGCTGCCCGTCCCTGTGCCACGCTCACAGTTGTCCCTATGCATATGCCCATTGCTGCAGCCCTGGCGTTAATCCATCCCCTGAGGGCCTGCCTTTCCTTTGCTGCCCTTCCACCTTACTACACATGATGCCCTTCTCCAGGGACAAGTTCCTCCTGACCACATGCCCAAAGTATGTAAGAGAGGTCTTGCCATCCTTGCCACTAAGGAGCACTCTGACTTTACTTCTTCTAAGACGGATGGGCTTCTCCTTTTATCAGTCCACGCTACTTTAACACTCTTCTCCAGCCCCACAGTTCAAGTGTGTCGATTCTTCTTTGGCCTTCTTCATTCAGTGTCCAACTTTCACCGGCATGTGGCGCAATGAAAACACCATGGCTTGAGTCGGGTGCATCCCAGTCCTCTAAGAATAATCTTTGCTTTCCAGTACTCTGAGGAGGTCTTGTGCAGCAGATTGACTTAATGCAGTGGTTCTCACCCGCGGGTCTCGGCCCCTTTGGGGGGTGTTGAACGTCACAGCGGGCACCTAAGACCACCAGAAAACACAAAATTTCATATATTTGTAATCAGAAATAAACATTTCACAATATATAATTACATACTGTTTTGTGATTAATCACTATGCTTTAATGATGTTCAATTTGTGACAAAGACAATACTTCCTGCATATCAAATATTTACATTATGATTCATAACAATAGCAAAATTGCAGTTATGAAGTAGCAATGAAAATAATTTTATGGTTGGGGGTCACCACCACATTAGGAACTGTATTAAAGAGTCATGCCATTAGGAAGGTTGAGAATTTAATTCGAAAGACTTAATGCAACTTGTCTTTTGATCTCTTGACTGCTGCTTCAGTAAGCATTGATTATAGATCCAAGCAAGACAAAATCCTTGTCAACGTCAACATTTTCTCCATTTATCATGATGCGATCGATGCTCTGGTTGTGAGGATCTTTGTGTTCCTTTCCACTGAGTTGTGATCCATTCTAAGGGCTGCAATTCTTTATCTGCTCCAAGCCCTCCTCACTTTCAGCATGCCAGGTTGCACCATGTGCACATCGCTGGTTGTTAGTAATCCTTCCTCCAATCCTGATGCCACCTTCTTCCTCCTACATGGCATCTTCTCTGATGATTTGCTCAGCAGACAGATTAAGTGTGGTGCGAGGTTACCTCCGGATGTGCCCCTTTCCTGATTTTAAATAATGCAGGATCCCCTTGCTCCCTTCTCACAAGTGCCTCTTGATCCATGGACATGTGTGCAGGAGCACAGTTATCAGGCATCAAAGACAAAAAATCATATCATTGTGTGCTCACCTCCTGGATACCATTACTGACGACAAATGGGTGCATAAGCAAATGTGGTGAAGAAAGCTGATGGTGCCCTGCTATCAAAAGATATAGCGTCTGGGGTCTTAAAGGCTTAAAGGTAAACAAGTGGCCATCTAGTTCAGAAGCAACAAAGTCTACATGGAAGAAGCACACCAGCCTGTGTGACTATTGCCCAGAAGTTCGATGTACACAGGTACAGATAGGAACTGGAAACACAGGGAATCCAGGACAGATGATCCCTTTAGGACCAGTGCTGACAGTGGCGATACAAGGAGTGTGGGGTGGAAAGGGGAACCGATTACAAGGATCTACATATAACCTCCTCCCTGGGGGATGGCCAACAGAAAAGTGAGGGAAGGGAGATGTTGGACAGTGTAAGATATGATAAAAATAATAATAATTTATAAATTATCAAGGGTTCATGATGAAGGGGGTAGCAGGGAGGGAGGGGAAAACAAGGAGCTGATACCAAGGGATCAAGCAGAAAGCAAATGTTTTGAGAATGACGAGGGCAACAAATGTACAAATGTGCTTGACGCAGTGGATATATGTATGGATTGTGATAAGAGTTGTATGAGCTCCGAATAAAATGATTTTTTAAAAAAGGTATTCGGGAAGCCCCATTCTTCTCAAGTTGGTCCGTAGTTTTTTATGATCCGTACACTCAAATGCCTTTGCATCGTCAATAGAGCAACCGTGGACATCTTTCTGGTGTTCTCTGCTTCCTGCCAAGATCCCTGTGTTATCAGCAATGACAGCCCTTGCTCCAGGTCCTCCCAGGAGTCTAGCCTGCACTTCTGGCAGCTCCCTGTGAATGTACTGCTACAGCTGTTGTTGGAGGATCTTCAGCAGAATGTTACTTGCAGTCACATCAGTGATACTGTTCCATCATTTGAGCATTTTATTGGGCTACCTTCCTTTGGAATGGGTACAAATGGATCTCTTCCAGTCAGTTGGCCAGGTGGCTGTTTTACAAGTTTCCTGGTGAAGACAAGTGAGCGTGTCCAGTACTTCATTAGCTTGTTGAAACGAGTGTTTCTGTTCAAGGCGAGGAAACCATTTGGAAATGGATAGTGGCAGTGACTGCACAAGCATGATGAACGTCACTGAAAGGCACATATAACAAGGGCAGACATTGCAAATGGTTGGGTATAGAGATTCCCGCCCCCCGGAAAAAAAATCATCCTTTGGGGGGAAAAACCCTAAAATCTGTGGCTATGCTACTGTAAATATAACTGCTTCTCGATGCCTGCTTGAAGAGAGGCTTGTGTGGGCCACCGTTAATTCTGTTTGATTCTTGCGTAAACGGCAGTGGCTGTTCATGGGAAAGGAAGTGCCAGCACCTCGCTGGTAACACCCGTCATATGCATTTGCGATTGTATGCGGCAAAGAAGCGCGTGAGCTGCATTTTATTGCTTGAATAAACAGCAATGGCTCTAGAAATGACTCAGGCCCCGGAGCAGCAACACTCTGCGGGCTGGCTGCCTGCCCTGCCCCTCCTGGCAGAGGTTAGTCAAATTTCTGTTAACTAGCAATAAGGCTCCTCTCGGAAATGACAGCATTGAGGAGAAAGGGTTGCATTTTGATGAGCGAACATGTTATCCGAGAGCTATGCGAGCAACAGCCCAGATAATACAAACAAACAAACAAACAAACAAACAAACCCAAGTCAACGAGAACGAAAAGCAAGATGGGAGAACTTCTCATTCATGGGGTTGGCACAATGCCAGATTTGGTAGAAAATCACGCACCCCTTGGCACGTTGGCACCTGCACTGTATGTGGGGTGAGGGAAGTTAAGGGCGCTGTTCAGATTGCTGGAGTGTACGGCTCCCAGCACGCTGGGCTAATACCTTGGCCACAGTGACAGGTAAAAAGGACCGTGTTGAACCGTCTGGGCCGGTCGATAGCTCTTTAGGCGTCTGCCATTCACTCCATTAGGCGCTCCAAGGTCTGGGCCGTGGGAGGGTGGGGGCAGAGGGGCTCCCTGCGGGAGGCGGTCGGCTTCGGGTCTGGATCGCCAGCGCTGGCCGCTGCCGCCCTGCTAAAATCTTCGTAGAAACCCAGAAGGCATTTCCATACACGGAGCAAAGGACAGCCTTGCCCCAGGGAGGATTTAAGGGAGCTACAGCGGCCGTGTCGCAATCATACGGCTTCTGTTGGAAACTCGCACCTCCCAGAGTCCCTGGAGAGACTTCTCCAGCGGTTAGAATTTAGATGAACAACGATAAGAAATCGGGTAGTCTTTGCTGCAAGGCGAAGTTCAGAGGGAGTCCCCCTTCCTCCCCACCCCTGCCCGTTTCTTTCAAGGCCTAATCAATTTTGAACTACAAGAATCACTTGAAGGCAAACGCTATCTTCTGGATGAGTTTGCATTAGAATTCTTGGTTCCAAGTGCCCACACTCTCCCAGAATCTGTCATAGCTCATGCTTGTGTTGCGAATGCTTGACGGGGTCTGGAAAGGGTATGCGGAAGGGCTTCAAGTGGTCCAGAGCATTCTACATGTGGGTAGAACAGAACAGAACAAAACGGTTTGTGTGTATATCTTTGCTGGGGAGGAAGTGCAAAGCTTCCACAACATTCTCCGAAGGGCCTGCAATCCCCTGGCTGCCCCTTAGAAGCAGGGCCCTGACAGGAACACTGCTCCTTGCCCGGGGGTGCATTTCCTTGGAAGTCCAAGAGATGGCAGCACACACAGCCACCTGCCGCCGTCCCATTTTCCTGACAGGCTTTGCAGGGGTAAATCTGAACCATGCGATGTCTCACGGGTAATTTTGTTTTGACTTGGACGGGCTGTCCATCCAGGGTCCTGTCAAGCTGTCCTGAATACTTGTGGGGCAGCAGAATGAGAGTGAGTGAGCAGCCCTGTACTTAAAAGTCACAAAATGTCAAACACGATATTTTATATACTTCGGATTAGGACGTTGGGCCCAGTGTGGAGAAAAGTGCAGACTGGGGCTTGAGTTGAACTAAAGACCTTGACGTACTGTAAAATCGAATGTAGTTTCCAAGCTGTTTAGCTAGCATACCAGGAATTACTTACTCTGAGCAAGAAAACACTTTAGCTTCTTAGAACGAACCACCCAAACATCTGTCAGGCTTTTTTTTTGTCTTCAGTCCTTGGAGGATTGAAAATAATAGAAAAGGGGAAGTTATTTTACACATGTAGACTCTAAGGATTTAAAAAATCTGACAGCTAGGCATCGCTTTCACTTTCTGTAGACTTAGGCGAAGGATGAATGAGTGCATATGGCAAGCGAATCACACTGGAGTACTATTATTTTTTCACTTTAAAGATATCGGCTGTTGCTACTTGTAATCAAATCAATTACAACACACGGGGAAGCCAGGTGTCTTTTAAAAAACCAAACCAAACTCATTGCCATCAAGTCAATTCTGACTCATGACCACCTTATAAGGCAGGGTAGAGTTGTCTTGTAGGCTTGTAAGACTGTAACTTTTTAGTCTTGGAAAGCCTCATCTTGCTCCCCCAAAGTGGCTGGTAGCTTTGAACTGCTGACCTGTGGTTACCAGCCCAACTCATAACCCCATGACACTACCACTGATTCTTGCCATGTGTGCTGAAGCCAAGTCCCAAATAAACTTTTAAGTACATAGTTGTTTCTGGGCCTTAACATGGCGATTATAATGGCATTTCCTAAGTACACTCATTTGTTTCATGGTGTACCTTATCTGGTGTTAGTGGTTCTTAGTGATGAAAATAAGTCTCTGCTTAATTTTTTTTGTTTTTTTTCTGCTTAAATCTTAAAGGAGACCTTGAAAAAAGTCAGTTGATGGGTTTAACTGGAAGATAGTTCACCTATGATTTTGTTTCTTTGATAAAAACTCTCACCGCCATCGTGTCGATTCTAACTCACCGTGGCCCTATAGGACAGACTGGAACTGCCGCCTGTGGATTTCTGAGACTGTAACTCGTTCTGGGAGTAGAAAGTCTCATCTTTCTCCTACGGAGCAGCTGGTGGATTCGATGTGTTGACCTTGCGGTTTGCAGTGCAACACATTAGCTCACTATGCCGCCATCACTCTCTGTTCCTTTGATAAGGTCTTGTAATATCTTTAAAATTCCTAATAATTAACTAGTGGTGTAAGTGCGCACTGTCAGTTTGAGGCTGTTCTTTGTGGAAGAAGAGGCTTGGATGGGCCGGTGGGGGTGGACCGACATCCACAGGAGCAACGCAAAGGCGGCTGAACAGAATCGGGAACTCGGGTCAGCTTCCACTTTCAGAGTCCGGGTCAGTCTGCGGTGCCCCTTGAGTGGAAAACCACCTCCCGGGGAGAAGCTGGGCCGAGGTGTTGGCATCCAGCTAGGAGTCCAGCTTCTCTGCGGTGACAGGGCCTTCAGACAAAGCATCTATCGATCCGTCCCTTAATCAAGCCATTACCATTTCGAAGCGTCTCCTTTTGGCCTACTCCTCAGCTAAGGCTCATGGGAAGGGGACACAAATGTAGGCAGACTCCCTTCGTGGGAGCCATGTGATTGCTGTGCCTTTCTGTAGTGCTGGTGGTGGGTTGGGGTGTTGTAGGAAAACTTGAATGGGCAGGGGGGCCTGTGTTTTCCTGGAGGCGCTTCGGTTTTACTTTCTGGGGTCTCTCCCAGATGGAGGAGGACTGAATGAACCCCCTTCCCTGTGGACTGCCCCTCATTTGCTGCCAGCCAGCTACACTGGGTGCCCTGGGGCTTCTCTAACCAGCTGCTCTGGCAGGGTGCACCGGGTGGGGCAGCGGCTAGCCCTGGGGCTGCGGCTTGTCGCCAGGTGCAGGCCTGAGGCTCCGCACATTCCTCTGTCCGCACATCCCTCTGTCGGTGGCCAGCGTGTCCCGCAGAGCAAAGGGCACTTGGCAGGGCTTTACGGTCATGCAGACCAAAGCCTGCTGATTCGCTTTGGGAGTCCACACCGGGGCTCAGGGGGTAGACCAGGGCTGCACTGGGCGCAGCAATCTCAGTCTCAGGGACGAGTTTTAAATACGCCTGGTCTCCTGGGGGCTGATGGACATGCCCTTTCAGGAAGGAGGGAATGCACCAGACTTGGGGCTGTCCTTCCCATGGGGTGGAAAGGGAGGTTCTGGAACCTTTTCATACAGTAGTTCTGAATATTGACACCGTGTCCACTCACCTAGTTATTTAAAGCACCTTTACTTTATCTATTGTTAAAAACACTGGATTTATGGAATTCACAAACCGTAATTAGGATCAGCTTACTCTTTAACTCACTAAAATATTTTAAAAATACTTATCTCACTTTCATTTGACCTAAAATTATTCCATCTATCGTTAGGTGCTGTCCAGGCGGTGCCCACGCATAGTGACCCTGCACACAGCAAAGGGAAACTGCCCAGGTCGGTACCAGCCTCACCATGGTCCATGGTGGCATTCAACTTTTTGGTTGAGTCTGCTGAACCGGTGGCTAAAACGCCACTTGTAACCAGGATTCTCTCTAAGGGGATTCTCTCAATGTGGAAATCACAGATTTACTTTCCTTACTCTTTTTTTAAAACGTTCATCCACGCATACTTCACTCCTTCGTGTTTGTTACTTCAGAAAACAACATAGAACACAGAGAGGAAAAGGGCCAAACCAGAGGGCGCTATGCTGTTCTTCATTTCAGCGCTGCGTTACAGCCCGAACTCTCACTGGATAGTAAGAGTGAATGATGAAATGCCTGAAAGGGTGCAAAGAGCTGAAACCGTTGTCAGAGGTAGAAAGGGGCTTTTCCAAGGTGAACAAGCTATGTGCATAGAGGAGGAGTGGCCTGTTTCTGATCTAGCCAACACAACAACTGTTGTCTGATTGGCCTACCTCTAAAGGAAAGGGATCCTATTCGTACAGGGAAAGATGCTGAAGGACAAATCACACAGCCATTCATCCTGGATAAAAGCGAGGGAGAATGCCAGTCAAGAAACAATATGGAAATACCATAGAACAATTGTATGGGTTTTTCTCAGGTATCATTTACTTTTTGAAATTAACATTTAAAAACTTTCTTATAATCCAGCTTTGTGAACCTCCTTTATTGTGTTCTTTAAATATTAATTGAAATAATAAACTACCTATTTGTATATATATTTTTAATACTTAAAACCATCGTTAGGACAGCAAATCAGTCAAATGCTTTGAATCCCACCCCGGCTGCGTTTGAGGCTGTGGTTTTATCCCCTGAGCATCAGAGCACGGATCTTGCTGAAGGTTGTCCTCCTTTTTGCTGACCCTCAAGCATCCTGCTGCCCTGCTTCTGGGAACAATGTCCTAAGTACGCGAGTCTCACCATCCTCATAGCTTAGGTGCACTCTGGCTGTGTGTGTATAATTTTATTTGGGACTCTTACAGCTCTTATCACTCTCTCTCTATATATATGTGTGTGTGTGTGTGTGTACACACACACATTGTGTCAAGCACATTTGTACATAGGTTACCACCATCATTTTCACAACGTTTTCTTTCTACGTAAGCCCTTGGTACCAGGTCCTCATTTTTTCCCCTCCCTCCACCCTCTTTCCTTCATGAACCCTTGATAATTTATAAATGATCTTTTTTTCATGTCTTACACTGACTGCTGTCTCCCTTCACCCACTTCTCTGTTGTCTGTCCCCCTGGGGGGGGTTATATGTAGATCATTGTGATCAGTTCCCTCTCACCCCCCCCTTTTCTTTACCCTCCTAGTATCGTTACTCTCATTATTGGTCTTGAGGGGATTGTCTGTCCTGGATTCCTGGTGTTGCAAGCTCTTATCTGTACCCGTGCACTTTCTCTGGTCTAGCTGGATTTGTAAGGTAGAATTGGGGTCATGATAGTGACATGGGGTGGGGGAAGCATTAAAGAACTAGAGGAAAGTTGGATGTTTCATTGGTGCTATACTGCATCCCATTTGGCTGTCTCTTCCTTGTGACCCTTCTGAAAGGGAATGTCCAATTGACTACAGATGGGCTTTGGGTCTCCACTCTGCCCTCCCCCTCATTCACATCGATATGATTTTTTGTTTGTTTGTTTTGGATCTTTGATACCTGATACCTGATCCCATTGACACCTTATGATCACACAAGCTGGTGTGCTTTTTTCCATGTGGGCTGGCTGTACTTCTTCAAAGACAAATTTAATTGTTCTTCTGGCAGTTCATGTCCAGGGTATAGTCATTCTTCTTGGTCAAAAATTTAAACCATAATTTAAAGGCATGAATTAGTCCTTATTCATTAACCAGCTTTCACAAGTCGCTTGGGTCCAGGACATAGTAGTTTTCAAAGTGAGAACTGAAGGAAATCTATTGCCGCACATTTGCCCAATGCAACTGGTCCTTTAATTTCTTGGCTGCTGTTTGCGTGAGTGTTGAACGTGGACCTGAGAATAATGAAATCCTCCACACCCCCAGTCTTATCTCTGTTTATTATGATGCTGTTACTTGGTCCCCTTATAATGGTTCTCGCTTTCCTCATGTTGAGGTGTAATCCTTATGGAGAGCTGTAGTCTTGGCTCTTCACCAGTAAGGGCTTTAAGCCCTCTTTGCTTACAGCAAGCAGGGTTGTGTCATCTGCATTTCATAGGTTGTGAATGTGTCTTTCTCTAATCTTGGTGCATGTTCTTCTACACAGAGGACAACTTCTCAGACGATTTACTCGGCATGCAGATTGAATAAATGGATGGAAAGATACAACCCCGACACCTTTTTTCTAACTTTAAAGTACTCAGTATTCCTCTGTTCTGTTCAAACAACTGGCTCTAGGTCTAGGTCTGTGTTCTCCAAGAGCACAATGAAATGTTCAGAAATCCCTATTATTCTGAATATTACCCATAATGTGCTATGACTCACACAGCCAAACACCTTTGCATTGCGATGAAACACGGGTAAACATCACTCAGGTACTCTCTGCTGTCAGACAAGCTCAGATGACATCAGTAATGATGGGCTCTACTCCACGTCCTCTTCTGAATCTAGCTTGGATTTCTGGAGGTTCTCTTTTGATGTATCGCTGCCAACACTTCTAAATTATCAGAATTTTATTTATGATATTATTCTGTAAATTCAAACCCCTCTTGCCTAAACAACAACAACAACAACAAACAGAACATAGCGCAATTAGTATAAATACTAAAACCAGACCTTAGAAGTTGTTTCTGTGGGAAAATTCACGGCAAATTGAAAAGAATCAGTTAGACATTGGATGGCCAACTGAGGACTCTCCGAGAGGAAATGGCTACATTGTGTGCCCAGGAAATGTTTATCTGGCGAGTGCCTGGTCTCTTACTTAGGGCGAGCTGGTAGGGAATCTCTAGGATAGAATAGAACTTCTTTGGTGCGTTTCCCAGACTATAATTCTCTACAGGAGGACAGAGCCTTAGGATTGAGTTTCGTACATAGGACCAGATAAAAGGTTGCAAGTGAGAAATAAAGTAACTTATTTGCTGCACGGTGATTTGTCTTGAAGCTCACTCATGTATTTGAGTGAGTGTGTGTGCATGTGCGTGTGTGCAGCCACCGCTGTTTTGTCCCATTGGGGTGGTTGGTGTGTTGCTGTGCCTCCAGTGTTTCAAATAGCAGCAGGTCATTCATGGTGGATAAATGACAGTGGGACTTTTAATCTAATAACCAACTAGGAAGAAGCCATAAGGGATCTGAGGCCGAGGGATTAGCCATTGAAAATGTTACGAATAATTATGACATATTGTTTGACATGGTGGCAGAAGATGAACCGATTGGGCTGGAAGGCACTCAAAAGAAGGCTGGGGAAGAGTTACCGCCTCAAATGGGTCACCCTTAAAGACCTGGATGAAGCAGAGCTTTCAGGACGGTCATTTGAGCATGACGCAAAATGGGGAGAAACAGCTGCAAACATCCACTGATCATCGAATGTGGAATGTGCAAGCATGAATCTAGGAAAACGGAAAGTTCTCTGAGATGGAACGGACAGCATAAAGATCTGTGTTCTAGGCACTCTGAACGCATTTGGCCAGCACCACAATTCAAATGCATCAATTCTTCTTTGCAGTTTTTAAGTCAGCGTCCAACTTTCACACGCATGATGAGGCAATTGAAAGCACCAAGGTTGGGATCAGGTGCTCTCTCTGACAATGCTCTGCTTCCCTCACTAGGCCTTTAGTATCTGACAGTGCTCTGCTTCCCTCACTAGGCCTTTAGTATCTGACAGTGCTCTGCTTCCCTCACTAGGCCTTTAGTATCTGACAGTGCTCTGCTTCCCTCACTAGGCCTTTAGTATCTGACAGTGCTCTGCTTCCCTCACTAGGCCTTTAGTATCTGACAGTGCTCTGCTTCCCTCACTAGGCCTTTAGTATCTGACAGTGCTCTGCTTCCCTCACTAGGCCTTTAGTATCTGACAGTGCTCTGCTTCCCTCACTAGGCCTTTAGTATCTGACAGTGCTCTGCTTCCCTCACTAGGCCTTTAGTATCTGACAGTGCTCTGCTTCCCTCACTAGGCCTTTAGTATCTGACAGTGCTCTGCTTCCCTCACTAGGCCTTTAGTATCTGACAGTGCTCTGCTTCCCTCACTAGGCCTTTAGTATCTGACAGTGCTCTGCTTCCCTCACTAGGCCTTTAGTATCTGACAGTGCTCTGCTTCCCTCACTAGGCCTTTAGTATCTGACAGTGCTCTGCTTCCCTCACTAGGCCTTTAGTATCTGACAGTGCTCTGCTTCCCTCACTAGGCCTTTAGTCTCTGACAGTGCTCTGCTTCCCTCACTAGGCCTTTAGTATCTGACAGTGCTCTGCTTCCCTCACTAGGCCTTTAGTATCTGACAGTGCTCTGCTTCCCTCACTAGGCCTTTAGTATCTGACAGTGCTCTGCTTCCCTCACTAGGCCTTTAGTATCTGACAGTGCTCTGCTTCCCTCACTAGGCCTTTAGTATCTGACAGTGCTCTGCTTCCCTCACTAGGCCTTTAGTATCTGACAGTGCTCTGCTTCCCTCACTAGGCCTTTAGTATCTGACAGTGCTCTGCTTCCCTCACTAGGCCTTTAGTGTCTGACAGTGCTCTGCTTCCCTCACTAGGCCTTTAGTATCTGACAGTGCTCTGCTTCCCTCACTAGGCCTTTAGTATCTGACAGTGCTCTGCTTCCCTCACTAGGCCTTTAGTATCTGACAGTGCTCTGCTTCCCTCACTAGGCCTTTAGTATCTGACAGTGCTCTGCTTCCCTCACTAGGCCTTTAGTATCTGACAGTGCTCTGCTTCCCTCACTAGGCCTTTAGTATCTGACAGTGCTCTGCTTCCCTCACTAGGCCTTTAGTATCTGACAGTGCTCTGCTTCCCTCACTAGGCCTTTAGTATCTGACAGTGCTCTGCTTCCCTCACTAGGCCTTTAGTATCTGACAGTGCTCTGCTTCCCTCACTAGGCCTTTAGTATCTGACAGTGCTCTGCTTCCCTCACTAGGCCTTTAGTATCTGACAGTGCTCTGCTTCCCTCACTAGGCCTTTAGTATCTGACAGTGCTCTGCTTCCCTCACTAGGCCTTTAGTATCTGACAGTGCTCTGCTTCCCTCACTAGGCCTTTAGTATCTGACAGTGCTCTGCTTCCCTCACTAGGCCTTTAGTATCTGACAGTGCTCTGCTTCCCTCACTAGGCCTTTAGTATCTGACAGTGCTCTGCTTCCCTCACTAGGCCTTTAGTATCTGACAGTGCTCTGCTTCCCTCACTAGGCCTTTAGTATCTGACAGTGCTCTGCTTCCCTCACTAGGCCTGTAGTGTCTGACAGTGCTCTGCTTCCCTCACTAGGCCTTTAGTATCTGACAGTGCTCTGCTTCCCTCACTAGGCCTTTAGTCTCTGACAGTGCTCTGCTTCCCTCACTAGGCCTTTAGTATCTGACAGTGCTCTGCTTCCCTCACTAGGCCTTTAGTGTCTGACAGTGCTCTGCTTCCCTCACTAGGCCTTTAGTATCTGACAGTGCTCTGCTTCCCTCACTAGGCCTTTAGTCTCTGACAGTGCTCTGCTTCCCTCACTAGGCCTTTAGTATCTGACAGTGCTCTGCTTCCCTCACTAGGCCTTTAGTATCTGACAGTGCTCTGCTTCCCTCACTAGGCCTTTAGTATCTGACAGTGCTCTGCTTCCCTCACTAGGCCTTTAGTATCTGACAGTGCTCTGCTTCCCTCACTAGGCCTTTAGTATCTGACAGTGCTCTGCTTCCCTCACTAGGCCTTTAGTATCTGACAGTGCTCTGCTTCCCTCACTAGGCCTGTAGTGTCTGACAGTGCTCTGCTTCCCTCACTAGGCCTTTAGTATCTGACAGTGCTCTGCTTCCCTCACTAGGCCTTTAGTCTCTGACAGTGCTCTGCTTCCCTCACTAGGCCTTTAGTATCTGACAGTGCTCTGCTTCCCTCACTAGGCCTTTAGTGTCTGACAGTGCTCTGCTTCCCTCACTAGGCCTTTAGTATCTGACAGTGCTCTGCTTCCCTCACTAGGCCTTTAGTCTCTGACAGTGCTCTGCTTCCCTCACTAGGCCTTTAGTATCTGACAGTGCTCTGCTTCCCTCACTAGGCCTTTAGTATCTGACAGTGCTCTGCTTCCCTCACTAGGCCTTTAGTCTCTGACAGTGCTCTGCTTCCCTCACTAGGCCTTTAGTATCTGACAGTGCTCTGCTTCCCTCACTAGGCCTTTAGTGTCTGACAGTGCTCTGCTTCCCTCACTAGGCCTTTAGTATCTGACAGTGCTCTGCTTCCCTCACTAGGCCTTTAGTATCTGACAGTGCTCTGCTTCCCTCACTAGGCCTTTAGTATCTGACAGTGCTCTGCTTCCCTCACTAGGCCTTTAGTATCTGACAGTGCTCTGCTTCCCTCACTAGGCCTTTAGTATCTGACAGTGCTCTGCTTCCCTCACTAGGCCTTTAGTATCTGACAGTGCTCTGCTTCCCTCACTAGGCCTTTAGTATCTGACAGTGCTCTGCTTCCCTCACTAGGCCTTTAGTATCTGACAGTGCTCTGCTTCCCTCACTAGGCCTTTAGTATCTGACAGTGCTCTGCTTCCCTCACTAGGCCTTTAGTATCTGACAGTGCTCTGCTTCCCTCACTAGGCCTTTAGTATCTGACAGTGCTCTGCTTCCCTCACTAGGCCTTTAGTATCTGACAGTGCTCTGCTTCCCTCACTAGGCCTTTAGTATCTGACAGTGCTCTGCTTCCCTCACTAGGCCTGTAGTGTCTGACAGTGCTCTGCTTCCCTCACTAGGCCTTTAGTATCTGACAGTGCTCTGCTTCCCTCACTAGGCCTTTAGTCTCTGACAGTGCTCTGCTTCCCTCACTAGGCCTTTAGTATCTGACAGTGCTCTGCTTCCCTCACTAGGCCTTTAGTGTCTGACAGTGCTCTGCTTCCCTCACTAGGCCTTTAGTATCTGACAGTGCTCTGCTTCCCTCACTAGGCCTTTAGTCTCTGACAGTGCTCTGCTTCCCTCACTAGGCCTTTAGTCTCTGACAGTGCTCTGCTTCCCTCACTAGGCCTTTAGTATCTGACAGTGCTCTGCTTCCCTCACTAGGCCTTTAGTATCTGACAGTGCTCTGCTTCCCTCACTAGGCCTTTAGTATCTGACAGTGCTCTGCTTCCCTCACTAGGCCTTTAGTCTCTGACAGTGCTCTGCTTCCCTCACTAGGCCTTTAGTATCTGACAGTGCTCTGCTTCCCTCACTAGGCCTTTAGTATCTGACAGTGCTCTGCTTCCCTCACTAGGCCTGTAGTGTCTGACAGTGCTCTGCTTCCCTCACTAGGCCTTTAGTATCTGACAGTGCTCTGCTTCCCTCACTAGGCCTTTAGTCTCTGACAGTGCTCTGCTTCCCTCACTAGGCCTGTAGTGTCTGACAGTGCTCTGCTTCCCTCACTAGGCCTTTAGTGTCTGACAGTGCTCTGCTTCCCTCACTAGGCCTTTAGTCTCTGACAGTGCTCTGCTTCCCTCACTAGGCCTTTAGTATCTGACAGTGCTCTGCTTCCCTCACTAGGCCTTTAGTGTCTGACAGTGCTCTGCTTCCCTCACTAGGCCTTTAGTATCTGACAGTGCTCTGCTTCCCTCACTAGGCCTTTAGTATCTGACAGTGCTCTGCTTCCCTCACTAGGCCTTTAGTATCTGACAGTGCTCTGCTTCCCTCACTAGGCCTTTAGTCTCTGACAGTGCTCTGCTTCCCTCACTAGGCCTTTAGTATCTGACAGTGCTCTGCTTCCCTCACTAGGCCTTTAGTGTCTGACAGTGCTCTGCTTCCCTCACTAGGCCTTTAGTATCTGACAGTGCTCTGCTTCCCTCACTAGGCCTTTAGTCTCTGACAGTGCTCTGCTTCCCTCACTAGGCCTTTAGTATCTGACAGTGCTCTGCTTCCCTCACTAGGCCTTTAGTATCTGACAGTGCTCTGCTTCCCTCACTAGGCCTTTAGTATCTGACAGTGCTCTGCTTCCCTCACTAGGCCTTTAGTATCTGACAGTGCTCTGCTTCCCTCACTAGGCCTTTAGTATCTGACAGTGCTCTGCTTCCCTCACTAGGCCTTTAGTCTCTGACAGTGCTCTGCTTCCCTCACTAGGCCTTTAGTATCTGACAGTGCTCTGCTTCCCTCACTAGGCCTTTAGTATCTGACAGTGCTCTGCTTCCCTCACTAGGCCTTTAGTATCTGACAGTGCTCTGCTTCCCTCACTAGGCCTTTAGTATCTGACAGTGCTCTGCTTCCCTCACTAGGCCTTTAGTATCTGACAGTGCTCTGCTTCCCTCACTAGGCCTTTAGTATCTGACAGTGCTCTGCTTCCCTCACTAGGCCTTTAGTATCTGACAGTGCTCTGCTTCCCTCACTAGGCCTTTAGTCTCTGACAGTGCTCTGCTTCCCTCACTAGGCCTTTAGTATCTGACAGTGCTCTGCTTCCCTCACTAGGCCTTTAGTATCTGACAGTGCTCTGCTTCCCTCACTAGGCCTTTAGTATCTGACAGTGCTCTGCTTCCCTCACTAGGCCTTTAGTATCTGACAGTGCTCTGCTTCCCTCACTAGGCCTTTAGTATCTGACAGTGCTCTGCTTCCCTCACTAGGCCTTTAGTATCTGACAGTGCTCTGCTTCCCTCACTAGGCCTTTAGTATCTGACAGTGCTCTGCTTCCCTCACTAGGCCTTTAGTATCTGACAGTGCTCTGCTTCCCTCACTAGGCCTTTAGTATCTGACAGTGCTCTGCTTCCCTCACTAGGCCTTTAGTATCTGACAGTGCTCTGCTTCCCTCACTAGGCCTTTAGTATCTGACAGTGCTCTGCTTCCCTCACTAGGCCTTTAGTATCTGACAGTGCTCTGCTTCCCTCACTAGGCCTTTAGTATCTGACAGTGCTCTGCTTCCCTCACTAGGCCTTTAGTATCTGACAGTGCTCTGCTTCCCTCACTAGGCCTTTAGTATCTGACAGCGCGTCCACGCGAGGCATCAGGTTTTCAGCGGCTCCTTCCTTTGACGCATCACAGAAACACACGAGCCACCGCAGCACGACAAATTGACGACAAGTGGTGGTTGTTGGAAGCTGAGTCACTGGTATTTCCCATGTTAGCAGATCACCCACAGTGAACAGCTTTCAGCAGAGCTTCCAGACTAAGAAAAGACAAACAAGAAATCAGCCGTCCACTTTGGAGGAAGTAACCACTAAAACCCTCAAGCCTATCACCAGAATATTGTCAGATACTGAAGGCAGAGCATTGTCAGAGAGCGCCTGCCAATGAGCACCTCTGCTCAGAAGACACTCAGACTGTGACTGGGGAAGAGCTGCCTTCTCGAAGTAAAGTCGACCATCATGACACGAAGGCAGCAAAACTTGGGGGACCTTCACTTGCTTCCGGGGCATGATGCAAAATAAGAAGAAATCACTGCAAAAAATCACTAACAATCAGGACTTGTAACGGATGAAGTTTGTATCTAGGAAAATTGGAAGTCATCAAAAATAAATGGAAAATATAAAGAGGTGTTTGGTATTGACCATTTTGAATCAGAAAATCATATGATGTACGATGCGGGAAAGACACGATCAAGAGGAATGGCATTGCATTCAGTGTCAAAAAGTACCGTGCCATCTGTGTTAGGATTACATCTATCCGCCTTCAAGGAGAGCCGATCAATACAACTATTATTCACAAGCATGCACCACCCCCTAAACTAGTGATTCAGAAACTGGAAAATCCTACCAAAATCTTCAGTCTGAATTAAATCAACTTTGCATCTAATCAAGCAGCTCATGGGGCAGGGGTTATGAGTTTGAGGGTTAGATTCAGTGCTACATGGTATCTGGGGTCAGGGCAGCTGGTCTGGGAGCAGTTTGTGACAGTTCAGGGTTCTTGTCCAGAAGGCAAATGGAGGCAGGGGAGCTGGTTATGAAAGGAAGTGCAGGACTTCCAGGGGTGGCTGGGGCTCAGCAGCTCATCTGGAGCTGTGTGTTCTGCTGATCTCATGAGGCAGATTCACCCAGTGGGTTTGGCTAGGACTTATGATTAAGCATGGATTTGGGGAGGGGTGGGAGGCAGCCAAGGGAGGATGTCACTGGCCGATGGGAGGGTGGAGGTGGTGACTCGCCATGCTGCCAGGAGAGTGTAGGTGGCAAGGTGAGTATTACATTTTTCTGGCTGTCAGCCACCTGTGTGGATGCTTATGTGTAAGACCAGGTTGCGTTGTGCTGTTGTGCACAGGGTCATTCTGAGTCATCACGGACTCAATGGCGCTCAACAAGGCTGCCACATTGGCGTTTTGTAGCATCTCACTAATCCCAATGTTGTTATTTAAAAAAAAATCAGTTTCAGTAATCCTCTCTTGCCTTTGGTCTTTGAACAATGCACTTCCTTTGCTTTAAATGGATTTTAATTGTTGTGGAGAACGTACACACCCAAACTTACACCAATCCAACAAGTTCTCCGTGTAGTGCTCAGTGGCAGTGGTTCTGCTGCTCGAGTTGTACAACTATGCTCACCCTCCTTCTTTGAACGGGTAGTTCAAGAAAAACAAATCCCTAACATATGATTGAGCTTATAACTAAGTCATTACAGGTGTGGCAAGTGTTGTACTAGGGACAGGCCAAGGGCTACAGGAGCATGGAGTAGGGGCCACACTGGTCCTTAGGAAGAGTGGTCAGGCTGGCTCTTTCAGACAAGAAGGTCAAAGGATGTGAGCAAACAAAGAGAAGGAGCCTGAGCTCAGGGTGGAAGCAGTGTGCTGGGGGGTGAGAAGTAGAGGAGGTTACGGGGTCTGAAGGGCCAAGAGGGGCTGGATATGGTTGAAGGTTAAAAACGAAAAGCTGATGGGAGTTGTGGGCCAGAGAGATGATAATGTCAGATTTTTCAGGATCTTGAAGACTACCCGAACGAGTTATATTTTTATGGAAAGCGCTTGAGGTCTTCTTAGCTAAGAAGATTCGGATCTGTACGGTCCCATCAGATGTGTGTCACAACCATTGTCACTCTAGCGGCAGAGAGGAGAAGGGAGAGGGCTGTGAAGAGCGGGGGAGGGACCCCAGTTAGACAGTGGTGACTGATGGCTGGGAGAGACAGGAAGGAGGACTGAATGAGGGTGGTGACATTAGGATCCGAAGGAAGTAGACAGAGCTAAGATATGCCATTTTACACGGATCCTGGATTGTACATATTTCCATATTTTCACATCTTTGAAATTGGGTACAGGCTTAGATTTGGTGATATTTTAAAAACAAAAATGTTAGTGTCACATAAGGCAAGAGTGGGTCTTCTGATTGACATACGGTGTTTGGGAGATAAGGGCTTCGGAGCTTGCCATAGAGCTGAAAGAACAGGGACTCGGGTCATCAGATGATGTGGAGCCTCAGATTCCAGCAGAGAAAAGACTTTATGGGAACACATTCAGTCATTCCCTTTCTTTCTTTTTCCCCTCAACTACAGCAAAGTCCAAATGAGAAGAGTCATTAGTTAATATGTACCAGGAATTGAGTTGCCCAGTTTGAAGACTGTGAGGTAAGAGGTCAAGCCTTTAGCTGTTGATAGGCAACTTGCTTTATGGAGCGACGAGCCCTTTCCTAACTTATTTCTCAGTCCACACAGATCTGCTTAAGGCAATACACTTGGTCCCTGCCCTCTTTCTGCCTTCCTTTCGGTCAGTTTTAGTCTCTGTGGCTTGAGGACACAGAAGCTTCACTTTGTACACGACTGACCAAGGGGCGATGCCAAATAGCTGCCTCATTGGTGTGTTTGTGCCTCGGATGCTCTAGAACGCCTGATCCTTCGTGCCTCTTGGCAAAGCCACCCAATGAAAGACAGCTTTTGTAAGAAAGCAGGAGTCATCGGAGAGGAAGATTGGGAAGTAGTCTCCTCTAGTTTATGCAGGCTGGAGGGTATTTTTAGCTCAGGAATACCAGGCCTGCAGGTAATAGCTGCTGGTCACCTGAGCAGGGTGTTGAGACTCGCCAATGGCAAAATATAGGCATACTTCTCTTCTCTACCTTGCAAAGAAACCTACATTACACGGCATCTTTAAGGCGACAATTTTGACTTGGTGGTTAGATATGAAATTACTAATTATGTTCCAGGCACTATGGTGGGACAATGGATAATAACAGACAGAGCTTGGCTGACTACTTTAAGTTGATGGTTTTGACCAGTTGCATCTACCCAGTGCCTCTAGGGAAGGAAGAGCAGGCAAGCTGCTCCCGGATGGATGACAGCCCAGGAAATCCCGCCTGTCTCATGGGGTCTCTCTGAGTCAACAACAACTTGGGAGCAGCTAAGAACAACAGCAATTATTGTTGTTTTGAAAAGGAACATGTGCACTTCCCTTTTAAAAACAATTTCAACCTTGTCCATCCATTTCATTTTTAACAAGTCTGACATGCTTGCACTGGTCACTGCCCTTTTTATCCAAAGCTCCCAGACCAGACTCTGGTACTGCCAACTTTCATCTACCATGATAGGCAGAAATGCCTAGGGATCAAGCCCACCCATGATTCCTGCTCTGACATCTACTTTGAGGACCTGGAAGTGGAAGCATAATTGAGCTATTGTCCAATTTATTTCATCAAGCTTGTGACCATTAATAATAATGGATAGCTTATCATGTTTTTGGATAAATTAAAAGCATGTACTTAAATACTGAGTTTCTTGAAAGTACTTATCTCATCAATGGGGATTCATGCCTATTATTGACTGACAGTAATAAAAAATATTTCACCCTGTGAATGAATTATCATAAACGAGTATTTAGAAGATGCTATTTTCACTATCAATAGAATGATGGTTTGGCATACTCCAAAACTCGAAACTCACTGCCGACTCCTAGTGCCCCGCAGATTTCTGAGACTAACTCTTTACAGGAGTAGAAAACCTCATGGTTTGGTGTACAGGTTGTGAAAAATACATTGTTCCAGGGCAAATGAAGCTAGGCCTCCAGGGGGCCATTCTTATTTAAAAAAAAATCCCGGAGTAGGTTAGGGTCTTCATTTCAGACTACCAATTCTGCATTCACCAGTTGACACCACTCACCAACCCCCACCCCTGTATTCTATCCCCCCCTCTCCTGATCGCTCTTCTCCTTCTTATGGACCCCCTCTTCCTTCACACCCAGGTCCATACCCATCAACCTTCTAGTCCACTGCTCCATCTTCTCACCCTGCACTCCCTCCCTTGGAAACCGCCAGAGTCCATGGTCCTTGGTATGCCAGTCTTTGCCTCCGTGTTGATCCTTCTAGCGGTGGTCCCTGTGATAGCTGTCCTTTATGACTTCCCTCAGAACATACTCTCCAGCTCCGCTATGCCGTGAGACCTTCATGGATTCATCAGTGTTTCTAGGGATGCATAGTGCACCAAGTGTGCATGTACCAAAGGTTCCTTAACCGTTCTTCTCTTGAAGGACAGGTAGTGGTTTCCAGCTTCTTGCTACTGTGAACAGTGCTGCGAGGAGCATGGGAGTACTTATGTGTGTTAGACAGGGTTCTCTAGAGAGAGAAAACCAGATTGCTAGTGATTATAGATATATAACACAAGAAATTAACTGTTAAATTATATACAGATAGATAGATATATAATACAAGAAATAAACAGTTAAATTATAAAGCAGTACAAATGGCTCAGTGCAACTCACTCCCGCGAGAGAGCTGTGAGACACTGGCAGTCCTTCAAGTCTTGAGGGCCGCCAGGTAGTTCTCTGTAGAGAGAGCTAGGCTATCTCAGCACAGGCAGCAAACAGCAAGGCAGGTCACCAACCATCAGTCCCCAGCTCCAGAGATGTACATTCCAACCATTTGGGCTTAAAGGAATCTCAATTAACAGTGACAAAGTCCACAGGCTAGGCATCCCACAGGTAGTGTAGCCTGTAAATTGAGGCACAGAATGAGCAAGGCAGCCGCACACTGGTCCAATGATCAAAGAGCGAGAGACAAGAAAGGCAAGGCTCACCGAGCCATTTATCTCCCCGCCCTTCAATTAATCCTACTTGTGTTTATTGGCCAGACTGCCACAATAAACTATCTCAATCCACCCATTGCCAACCTGAAACCTGTACACAGTTCTTTAGCCATTTATACTTATGTAATTTCCGGATATTGATTAAATCACACTTATACTTATCATCAATCATCTATCATACATATAAACGAAAACACACTGAGTCCAGTTGTAGCTGATATATTATACCCGAACAAAGAAAACATATGCAGTAAGCACATAAAAAGAAAATACATGGACAATTACAAATCTCGCTTTTGCAATTGATCACATGGTCGTAATTGATAGGTAGAACTACCTTCCTTTACTACCCATTCTGTATTACCTTTGCCCTCAAAAAGCACAACTCCCTTTTTCATGAATTGAAAAAGAAAACCTGACCCACTGCCATCGAGTTGATGCCGACACATATCGACTATAGGATTTCCGAGAGTGCCAACCTTTAACTGGAAGGCAGCTGTGCTCTCCACTGCACCACCGATGTTGTCAACCTTTACCGGCACAGCCAGCCTCGGCTTCCTCCCGCCTGGCTCGTGGGTTTGCCAAGCAAGCCTTCTCTCCAGCAGTCTGACTCAACAGCACCCCCTGCTGTAGCCTCCCTTTTTCTGTATCCTGTTTGGTCAGAACACTGCTGACCAAGTCAACTTTGCTGCGGCTTTGGGTAAAAAAAAATCTGGAATGATTTCTCCTCTCTAAATGCTTTATTTGTAAGTGCGTTAACCTTCCAATAGTATTTTAAAAGAATGCCACACATTCGTCTGAAGAATGATGGATGCAGTGAAATGGGGTCACACTGTGTGGTCTCACTCATCTGTTGGACATTTCTAGCTGCTGACTGCTAGATCTTAAAAACAAAAGGCAGAGTGAAAGATAAGTCTGAAATTGATTCTGATCACGAACATACTAGCATTTATATAAGTAAATTCTCCTTCTTCCTTACCTTTTATATTAGTCAATGGTGGTGTGGTACGTAAGTAAGAATTACACATCCCTTGGAATTTGGCCTCTAGAAATAGAGGCATCACTAGGTGTGGATGCAGGGGCCTTGGTAGCCCACTGGGTTCAGCGTTGGGCTGTTAACTGAAAGGCTGTGTTTGGAGCCCAGTAGCCAGTCCCCAGGAAGATGAGGCTCTCTGTTCCCATAAAGATTCACGGTCTCTAAACCCCACAGGGGCAGTTGTACTCTGTCCTGTAGAGTCACAAGGAGTTGGATTTGACTCGATGGCTGAGGTCTTTGTTGTTCTGTTGTGTGTCTTCACGTTCACAAACGCCTGTCACTGCCTGGTTGGGATGGGAAACAGAGCACTACCTAAATGCCCATCAAGAAGAGAATGGCTGGGTACCTGCATTACGGCATCTTCGGCAACAATTCCAGAGAATGCTGGACATCTGGATCTGCCAGTGTGGTGTGGGAGGGGGGGGCGGGGGGCTGGGAGGGGGCGTTCACTATGCTACGCCCTTAGATGAAAAAGCGAACCGCAGAGGTCTTAGGAAGAAAAAAAATTCAAGTAGAGACTGTGTGGAGAGAGGGTCTCTCACTGTGCGGTTAGCAGGCTCACCTGCAGGGACTGCAGGGAGATGACCACAAGACCGCTCAAGACGACAAAAACAACATCGTGTTAGAAATGCTAAAGGAAATTGGAGTGCAAAGACTCTCTCTGATGTCAAAATCTGCAAACCGTGGAAATCTCCATGAGGAAGAGTCTAACAAGAATCAAATAAATTCTGGATAAGACGCTAAGGAGTGAAAAGAAGATGCCTGGACAAAGAGCAATGCTAGCCGAGCAAACACAAGGCACTTTGAACTGGAGTTTCTTACAAAGGGCAACCCAAGCTCGCCATTCCATCCAGCCGTCTAGAGGCGCCTTGGGAGAAAGATGAGGCTGTCTGCTCCCAGCAAGAGTTACAGTCTAGGAAAACTGATAGGGTATATGTAGCCGTGGACTGGGGGCTGTACAGTAATGTGTGTGTGTGTCTAAGGTGACCAGATTTTAACACTGGTAAAGTGGGGCACCATTGACAAAACTCGTATCCTGGCGAAAGAGCCACATGGCAGCCGAAAACCGTGTACCCTAGCTTGTCGTGCATTCTTTCCCAAAATCGGGACTTTTTAAAAATGCCACGGGACGTGGGACAAATTGTTAAAAATTGGGACTGTCCCGCCAAAAGCAGGATGTCTGGTCTTTCACAACCTTAGGATAACTGGAAGAAGAGGAGGAGGAGCATGAGTAGGGAGATAAAAAGGGGGGGAGCAGGAAAATCAAGTTAGAGAAGGCACCCAGCACATGGACCGCCGATGAGAGTGTCACACACGAATGAATCCAACACTCTGCCCCGAAAGACGGCAAGCAAAGTCAGATGCACGCGTCCTCGCGGTGTCACTCATGGAAAGAAGAATGTGGATGATGAACTTAAAATTCAAGGGTGACCATGTCCGCCCCGTCCGCCTAGCCCGCATGACCTGTGTCAGTCGGTGGGGGAAGACCCTTCGGCCGGCTGGCCGTCTGCTCTCCTCAGTCTTCGTGCAATCAGTACCCTGGGGAGAATCTTAGCTCTTTATCATTCTCCTTGAACACTGGCTTACAATTTTTCAAGTTACATTCGTGGGTGGTCTTCTAAAAGAATGCCATGTCACTTTTAGGCCATTGAGACTTTTTGTTTCATTTCCCCTGGGCTGTTCTTTGCCTCTTCTGGCCTCTGGCTTGTGTCCTTTCTGTAACCCTCTGCACGGAGGGAGCTCTTGAGCTTTGCCCCTGTCCCAGCGGATCAGGTATTTCACTGAGGCCACCAGTCTCCAGAAATAGGTTAACACCGTAAAAGAATGGCTTAAAAAATTAGTTCATTTAAAATTTTCAGTGACATACTATTCATGCATCGTACATTTATTTGGCAATTTCAACCATCTTCATCGGAGTTGGGCAAATATCACCAACGATAAATTCCAGAATATTTCTTCTTCCTTGAACTCATTGCTTTAGCTCTCCATTTCCCGTCCCCTCTGCCCGCTCCCCCACACCCGCCACCCCCCTTTGAAACTACTAATCCAGTTGTTTTTTCCGTAGCTTTTTGCATGTGTGATCAAAGCCCTGCCTTGCCGCCCAGGTCTGAGGCTGGTAGCTTCCTGTCTGTGGATGCCAGTGGCAGAACCTCCTTGCTATGTTGCCTTTTTTTCTGGTTCTGTGAGTAACTGGGGGCTTGCTAGGCCTGGCGCTGGGCCGGAAGGCGTCAGATCAGATACACTTGCAGGGTGGCTGCTCCTGGTGTGGGCGCTACTGATGTGGGGACCCTGCTCACCGGGCGCTCTCGGTTGCTGCGAGACCACGTAAAAGTAGTTGCCTCCCCTCTGCCGGAACGCGTGGTGCGCTGGATGGCACTCATTACAGTTAATGAGCTGTTCGCATTTCCATTAAGGGATTTTTTAACAGGGTTTATAACCTGGTAATAACAATAATTTGCTTCAGTCTGGAGCTGGAGAAGCCCAGCCATTACTTGTGCTCTTGATCTTGCTGAGGCGAAGACTTGGTTCTACCCCGTGTTTGCAGCATACAAAAGGAAAGGCTTCAGAAATGGTGAGGCACCGGAAGTCTTTTTCCTTTTCTTGACAATCACAACTGAGCAATAAGCCTGTTGGGTATTAAAAAGTTACTGTCAGAACACAGGGTCACCAAGAACCCCAGATGGACCCCGGATGGCTGTGGTGGTGGGTGCTGGGGATGTGCCTGCCTGGTGCTTCTGAGGGGCCAGGCTGGGAAATCTAGTGCCCATCAGCTGGTGGAGCTCAGTCAGGACCCTCGAACTTCTTAACCACAGGTCTCAAGAAGGTCTGGGTTGTTTCCAGAGAGATCCATGGAGGATTTAGTTCATCAAGCAGTCTGGTCTCTGAGAAAGGCCATTCAGTATTTCGCAGGCCATGGGAAATGTTCAGTTGGCCTTTCTGGACTGAGGGGCTTGGCCTGAGACACTTTGCAGATGTGAGCCAGACCTCCCCCCTGAAAAGGGGGTCACGGGCTTCTGGAGAGCCTCATGAATGGCAATGAGTCGCTCAGTGGTCAAATCCCTCTCTAGGAGGGAGACCAGGGTTGGATTCCTGGGCAACGAAGCTTGTGTGTAGCTGTCTTCCTCCCAGTGTAGGCTTGGGTGTTGCTGTGATGCTGCCTGGTGAAGCTGCCGGACTAAGATGGACTAGGAAGAAGGACTAATCTCAGTGGGTCACAATGATTCAATCTGTGACCTGTAACAAGGACGGCACAGGCTGAGGCAGCTTTTTGCTGTATTGTGTCTCCACAAGGGGTGTGCCAACTCAATGGTGACTAACAACAAAACTGAGTGGAAGAAGTGATTGAAGAAGGCAGCCCTTGAGGTGAGGGAGCCTAGACTGGACGAGAGGTTGCCAGGAAGAAGGGGGTGAGGAAGGGATTTACTCTCTCAAGTTCTATGGTAGGTGAGTGGCTAAGAGTCAATGCTGACCTTCACAGGACAATACAAGGGAGTAAAGGGAACTGGCAGGGGTGAGGGGGCCTGGTGCCAGCCCTGGGGAGAAGTGAGGTTTCACGGTCTTGGGGATACAGACTTATGCCAGCTGAGACCACCTACAAAATAGAGCATCTGGGGCCATGTACAAAAACAGAAGGGTGTAGATAGCAAAAAGACAACTAGCCCAAGTTAAAAATGAGCAAAGGATTTGAATAGACAGTTCTTCAAAGAAGTTATACAATTGATCAATGAGCACAGGACAAGACACTCAACATCATTAGTCATTAGGAACAAAGCACAGTGGATAGTATCAGAGAGAACGAAGAGAGCCAAGGCTGGTGAGGGTGTGGAGGAATTGGGATCCTTTTGCCTCGCCGGTGGGAAAGTAAAGATACAGTAAGCGCTTTTTAAAAGAAAAAGTCATTCTCATTTCGAACCACGGTGGTTGGATACGCGAGTGAGGGAATCTAACATTCCGGCCCTCAGCCAGTAGCGGGTTTTGGAAGACCTAAGTTGGCTTGATTACGCTTAGGTGTCTTCCTCCCAACTTTCTGTGGAAGAGCTGACGCTGGCCCTGGGGTCACTAAGTCCCAGTCCCTTGGGACGTGAGCTCACAAAGACTCGGGAGATGCCCTTGGCCGGAGTGGCTCTTGCCTAATCAAGAGGCTTTTACCTTTAAATCGGAGTGTTGGGCTGTTCCGGTAGGAGGGGAAGCTGTCTACCGTAGAAATGAATCACTTTCAACAGAAGTGGCCGTTGTTTTTCAGAGGAACCAGCTCCCGAAGAGGCCACGGGATAGAAGATGTTGATAATCACAGGGGATGCTTTGCATCAGCTACACTTGTGAGTAGTCCCCCCCACCCCCTCCAATATTAAAATAAAGCATGAGCGCTACAGAAAGTGTAAGAAAATACAGGTCAGGGTGAAAAAGAAACAAAGAGCTCATTGTTTCTTCCCTCGTTATCAGTAACGACTGCTACCCACTTGCAGTATTTGTTTTCACATTAAGCATCTTTTAAAAGTGATTTTTTAGCTTGATTTTTTTATTGCAGAGATTTTAGAATAATCAGAAAAGTACAAAAAAGAAAATAGTGCCAATAAAGCCACCCTCTCTATTAACACAGCTTTTAACTTTGGACTAAGGAAAACTACAAACATATCCCACCTGCTAACATTTTCATATATTTAATGCATTTCTTTTTTAAACATTTTATTAGGGGCTCATACAACTCATCACAATCCATACATATACATACATCAATTGTATAAAGCACATCTGTACATTCTTTGCTCTAATCATTTTCAAAGTTAATTCATTTCTTGTCTCTGTATACTTGTATGCGTATAATATATCTGTAAATGTACTTATACACAGCCATATACAGAAGCACATACATAGGGACACATATATAGGTAAAACTAGAATTATATTTCATATTTTGCTTCATATGACTTTGTGACGTATTCTTTGAGACATTTGACAAGAGAAGCAAAACAATTTTATAGGTTACTGTCTTAGTTTGTATTCTCTAGAAGAACAAAATATGTTTATATATAGAACTTTACCTCAAGGAAATGGCTTGTTTATGTGTGAGGAAATAGCTCGTGTAATACTGGAGGCTGTCAAGTATCCCAAATCCATAGGTCAGAAAACAATTTGAAAACCTCTGCTGGCATGTGTGCTTGAGGGGGCTGAGAACCCCGCAATCTGCAGGTCAGGTGGGAGGTGGAGGCCTCTGATGGCTCATCGGGTTGCAGGAGACATAGTAGAGGCTTTGTCAGACATGCATGGCAAGAACTGGAGATCAGGCAATGAAAAGAGTGTGCAGAGATGTGTGTGTGTGTGAGTGTGTGTGTGTGTGTGTGTGTGTGTGTGTGTGTGTGTGAGAGAGAGAGAGAGAGAGAGAGAGAGAGAGAGAGAGAGAGAGAGAGAGAGAGAGAGAGAGACAGACAGACTTTGGGCCAGCTTTGACAAGATATTCATTTACATGGCCCCAATCCAGAGGAATCTCCCCCTTTCAACTGATTGGCTGCTCACATTGGACCATAGAATAGAAGATAATGACAAAGTATCTGCCAAAGCCTGGAGCATCATAACCCAGCCCGGCGACACATCTCGTTAACTAGCCCAATTACCTTGAACTTGGTGGGAGAAGACACGTCATGCAACTCAGTAAGGGAAACCGTTTCTAATGTCTCGGAACTCGTAGATACTCAGTGAATGGTGCTTTGTTCAAAAATAGACCGAATCCAAAGGGTGACTAAGGGACACTGCAGGGAAAGGCATGAACGACAATACACATTGTCGCTCCTGGAACTTGAACTTGCAGTCCATGGGGATTTTACTTTTCAGGCTCAGAAGTAAGGCAGAGGAAAACATGAGCCTCTCAACTGGAATGTAGGTTTCTGCTGGTTGAGGTGCTCAATAGTCGATCGCAAACGTAGTGTGGGTCGATGGCATGGTATTAAAAAAATTGACGTAAGCCTATCATCGATCCCATCACTCAATTGATATACAGCACAGCCAATCAGATGCCACCTTTGGTGTCAAACGCATGCGCAAACAACTGCGCTAAGTGCAGCAAAACGGACAAGCTAAGTCATCACCAATTTTTAGACCTTGTTTTTTTTTCCTTTTAAACGTAAGAAAGGGTATTAAAATGGGTGGGGGAACTGGACCAAGTGAGAAGACAAAAACGCATCACTTTCATCCGGAATGGGAGATTTTGACCCTACAAGCCAACATTCAGCTGAAGTCCAGAGCGCATGCACAATTCTGGAACTTACTCGCAGAGGGAAAGTATCCAAACATGAGACAATGTGCTACCTCCTTGACCGCTCTACTTATTGATGTGAGTCAACCTTTTCCCACATGAAGATCATTAAGTCCAAGTAACATTCCACCATAGGTGATGATCATTTGGAAGTGTGCTTGAGGCTGGCTGTCAGCAGCTACTGTCTGGACTAGGCATCCCTGTCTCATTCCATTCAGTGCAAGTCATCAGAGTAAACTCAGGTCATGACAAAAAAAATCTACACAGTTCATTGTGTTGTGCAATATGGACTCATGCGGTTATGTAAGGACATAAACATACATTGTACAGAGAAAGAATTTCTATGCATTTATGAATAAATGTAATAAATAAATAAAAATAAACATATGTTTTGTAGTTGGTAGATCATTTTGACTTGATCAATTTATAAGTAGCTCGTATGCTGGAAAAGTGTGAGCTCCCCTGCTCTAGATCCTCCTGCAGACAGACCTTTGCTTGCGGTCTGTTACTTCTCCTTGTCAATCCCAATACTTGCCTGCATCCATTGCAAACCAGTTGCTGTCCAGGCAGCTCCAGTTCCTGGTCACCCTGTATGTGTTGGAATAGAATTGTGCTCAGTGGGATTTTCAGTAGCGATGATTATTATTTTTAGAAGTAGAGTGAAAGGCTTTTTCCTGAGATTCCTCTGAGCTACTCCACTTTCCAGTTAGCAGTCCAGCTCGTTAACTATTTGCACCACCAGTTCTCCAAAGCTCATGGGAGGAGCCGAGTATTCTGGGTTTCTGGAATGCAGAAATAAACGTCTTTGGCCACACAGGAAGGCCGTGAAGGATGGGGGCTTTTTTTGGATGGGTGCTCTCGGTGAAGGAGAATGAAGTAATGACATAAAGGAAATGGTCCTTTGGGAGTGTTTGAACTAATAAATATGTTGACAAATTGAATACATTTGCAATTTTGTTAGTTCCCTTTTCCATTAAACATATACTAAACCCTGACAGCATGCCAGGGCCAAGAGCTATACACATAGAGAAGAAATGCTATCTTCTTCCAGAAGTTCACAGTAGAAAAATATGGAGCAAAACTCAAAAAGGACCAGGTTCGCTGGGTGGATCGACTGGTGGAATGTCCGTACTTTGGTCCTTAGTCGCCCTCCAGGTCTGGAAGAAAATTCACCCTGTGGCCGAATTTTATGCCCAATGATAGACAGGGTTATGGGGGAAGCAATGACACAAGCGAAGTACACACCTTAGAAGAATCAATGATTTGAGATCAAAAGGATGGCATTTGTTCCGGAACAAAGTTCAGCAGGGTTAGCAAAGGTATAGGAAGGGAACTAGGCAACCCAGGGAGAAAGTGGGCTAAGTGACCCGGCATTGATGGAATTGCACTGAATGACTGGAAGCACAATGTGTGTGACTGTTGGTGGGAGGACTGATGGTCCAGAGGGGCGACAGATGCTAACTGGGGTGAAGGAGGAGGCAATGGCCGACAAGAGGCCGATGGGGGAAAGGAGGAGGGGAGCGTGGGGCGAGCCACGGAGAAGGTTCATCAGTTGTTTAAGTTTGTGGAATGCAAAATCGATGATTCGATACGTAACCCCTCACTAAATGCACAATGAAAAAAATTCAGAACAAAACCAACGGATGATCTGCTATGTAATTGCTCACCCAACTGACAATAAAACACTGAGTAGGCATAATAAATGCTCGATGAATCTTAAGTATTAAGCTGAGGAAAGCGTCTCCATTGGCTGTGAGCTAGGTCACTCAACAGCGGAGAGGCGAAGGGCTCCAAAGTAGAAAAGCCTGTCCCCAGGGGGCCCGAGAGTAGTTTGTCCCCAGAGCGGAGAGGCCTAGCCAAGGGGGCTCAGAAGATGCCCTCCAGGAGGGACCCTGGAGGAGGACTGCCCTGAAGGAGTTGAGAGGAGGCTGCATAGATGAGGGTCGGGCGCCGTGGAGAGAAAGCCCTGTCTGCCTGCAAGCCCCACAGGAGCTGATCGAGATGCTCTGTCCTGAGGAAGGGAGAGATGTGGGGGCCTTTCAGACTTTGCGGACATGCTTCCCCCTCCTGATCTTGAGTTGTAGCTTGTTGGTCCTTTTCTTGAGTTATGCCCTGTTGAGTCCTTAATAACCCCCTGAGTTCTGTGTGGCCGGTGTGGCAGATTACTGAACCCATAGGGAATAAAAGAGTGTCAGAGGAAGGACGGCTGGCATCAGAGTTGGTAAAAACCATGGAGAGCGGAGGTAGGTCTGGTCTCCACCTCATGGGATTCAGCCTTGGGCTGACCCTCCTTCTCACTGTCCCGCCATGCTAGTATTTTATGACCTTCCTCATCACTTGCCCTTGTCCTCTGGATTGAGCTCAGACTCTGTATCACAGTGCCTAGGGCTTTTCTGCTGGGCTTCTGATAAATACACACCCTCTCCTTTACTCAATCGGCTCCCGTGGCACATTTATAGAGTACCTGCCATGTGCTAGATGCTGGAAACAAACTCAACAAAAGATTTGTCATGCGGATCTTACAACCTACTGAAGGGGCATAGAAAACAACATTTTAAAAAGTAAATAAGTTATTGCACTTCTATTTAATAAAAGGTACTGTATACAAACATTTGTGGGGTGAAGACTGTGTAGTATGGCAGAGACCAGAACAAAACCAGGGATGCACATGGTAGACAATAGTGGAGGGGCGGGGGAAGGAAAACAAAAGGATGAATATAAGGAAGAAAAGGGGAGTGGGGGCATGGGGCACTAATCCACCCAAGGGGAGGGTATTGTTTATATCTTCACAGGGAAAGTGGGACCAGACTTCAACCCAGTGCCGCAAGGTGTGAATGCAATATCCTGGCGTGGAGTAGGGAACCAGTGGAGAGGTCTGGGAGGCTGGCCCCAGCACCATAAATTAAGTGGATTCCTGCCCCTCCCCCGAAAAGAATTTGTTTCAAAGGACGACATTGACTCTGCAGCTCTGGGAGATGGACATATCTGATCAGAGCACACGGGAGCAGATGAAGGGGCAGGAGGAGAGAGTGGAACACAGCCTGGCCCACCAGGCAGTGAGGATGATGTTCCTGAGTAGAGCAGCCAGTCCACAGAGAGAACAACATGGCTGGCCCCGCTATGAGACATGATGCCCCTCAGTGACTAAGGGCGCTACAGGGGACAGCACTGGAGACACAGTGTGGGAATTGCACCTGACCTGATCCCACCACACCGAGGCAAAGCACTGGGGGAATGCAACGGAACAGCAAGGGAATGGAGTGGCAAGGTCCCCAGGGAATGCTGAAAGTGGACTTTGGGGCCAGGGCGGGGTGCCCCAACAGACTGGACTGGAAAATGCTCCTAAGGGCCAGCAAACGATCCCTGAACTAACTACAAGCTTTTCTTTGGTGAAGTGTTAAAAAAAAAGAGTTTATATCTTTTAATAATTTAGGTGAAATCACATATGAAGTAGCGATTAGGCTTCTTGGCATCAGAAGGTGGTAAATGCATTGTGTGGGGTGAAAACATGTCAGGTAAGGAAGGATCCGGGGCTCTTGAGTCGAGGGTGGGAGGCGGGTGTGTGTGTGCAGGACTGGCTTGCAAGTTAAGAAAAGTGATCAGGGATGTGTCTGAGAGGGAGAGATTTGAGGTTGGGATGGGGAGGTTGTGAATCAGGTGAATGTCTGGGGCAGGGAGGGAAGAGTCCTTGCAAAGGTCCTGAGGTGTGTGCTGGTCTATTCCAGGGGCCTGGGTGAGTGGAGTGGAATAAGTGTTGAGTGCAGTGGGGAGGGGACTCACATCCTTTGGGATTTTCCAGACCCCTTAAAGAGCCTGAGTGACTTAGCATTTTTGAAAGACTCACTCTGGGGCTCAGTGTATGGGCTGACCTGTTAGGAGTTGAACGCAACAACCTGGGGAAGAGACGTGGTGGTTTGGATCTGAGGGTGGCCCCGGAGGAGGTGCGGAAGTGAAAGAGCATCCTGGTGCTGGACTCATCCTTCTGAACTCATATTTCTTTTCAGAGTTGTGGTCCTGGAAGATTGAGTAGTGGGACACCGGACAGGGGTTGAACTGCTACCACCAGAAGAAGGAAATCCATTGCTAGATCATGGGTTGATCCCTTACACCCCAGATTATGTCACTTTTCAGCTAAAACCTCCGGTGCGGAAAACACCTCAATCCATTGGAAAGCATTCATTGTCTGAGGGCTGTAGATTGGGCTACCCATTTTTCATTTTCCTCTTTCCTTTTCAAAACTGGAGGGAGGGGCGAACGAGTCACTTGTGTGCACAGTGGCACTGCGGTGAGGGTGGGAGGTGGGAGGGTGGAGGACAGGAGTATTGATCATAACTCATTGGCCTTGCAGTTAAATTCTCCTTATTGAAGCTGAAATTCTTGAAGACTCCTGCCTGTGTGAGACTGCGAATTACATATCATAGGGATTCAGTCTAACCGGCAATAAAAAAGTTACTGTATTATTGTGTTCACGGAATCCAGAAACTCTGTTTTACAAATACCTCCAGTCATAGGTTTCTAGACATCATACCAACTCTCTCACCCACTCAACTTAATGAGGGATGAGTGTGTGAATAGTGTTTTAAACTTCATTCGATCTTATTTCTTTGAGGTATCAAGTAGCAGTTTAAAACTGGTAAGAACAGTTTGTATTGGGGAGAGAAAAGAGTTTTCAGGACACCTACATGTGCCAGGAGCCCTGGTGGTAGAGGGGCCATGGTGAGGAGTTATTGAACCCAGCAGAGGAGTAGAGTATCCTGGGGGAATGGTTGGTGTCCTAAAAGGGTAAAGGATGCTGGAGACTGGAAGCATATCTAACCTTGGCCTTGTGGCAGCCAGCCTTGGGCTAGTGTGGAGCCAGACTGTGCCTTCTGCTTTGTGCAGCCAGGAGTCAGATACGGCCCCACCCCCTTTTCCTAGTCTTCTAGTGTATTTTCATAGTGAGTTGGAATGAACTTGGCAGCAGTGGGCTGATCTTAATATTTGTTTTGTATTGGCCACAACCATTCTTTTTTACTTCTGTTCCTCACTTATTTCTTTTCTTTTCGGTAAATTGAATATTTGTTATAATCAATTTTACTTCCTCTATTGATATTTTAGCTATATCTCTTGTGTGTGTTAGCATTACACTATGTATCTTTAATTTATCATAGTCTACCTTCAGATGTTTTATTATTTCGTTCCCATCTCATCAGGCAGTTCATTTGTTATATAATGGTGAGCGGAAAATCAATGTTATACCGATCATATTTAGGTGAAGATTAGCTGTATTTAGATTTGCATTTTAAAATCAATGTGGGTGAAGCTCTGTTCTCTATCTAATTATAGAATTGATTATGTAGTTCTCAGACATTTGTGCGGCTCTTGGTTGCTGGCTTAACTGATATTTAATTTCTTCAGAGACAAATTACTCTTTCCTTTTTCTTTTTTGAAATAACTTGTGCAAGTTTAGAAGAGAAAAAAAAAGGCAACGCTAAGCAGAAATCTTCCTTAAAAGGAAGTTGAAGCAGGGTTGGTAAAGCCCTGGTCATGGGGTAGTGGCCTTTGCATGACATTGATGATGAGAATCTCCCTCCCCCCCACTCTCTTAGTCATTGGCGCTCTTTTTATTGAGGCCGGAGTTGACTAGTTTGAGAATGTGAATGGTTTGAGGAGCCTTATTTTGATTAAAACAAAACTCCTTGTCATATGTCTGAATATATTTTGCAAATGAACTCTTTCTTGTTTTCTTGTAAGATTGGTACTGTGCCACATCCTACTTAGCATCAGTAGATCCATCACCGAAGTTAGTGTGGGGTTAGTTCCTGGCACAGTGGCAGGGACATGTTAACTATTGGAAGCTAACTCACCCTAACTGCCATCCAGTCAGTGCCGATGCATAACAACCTCTGGAGCATTTCCAAGACTATAGCGACTTACAGGAGCAGTGTGGTCTTTCTCCTGTGGAGCTGTTGGTGGTTTTGAACTGCCGAAGATGCAGATCACAGTCCAATGAGCCATCATTCTGGTCATGGCTCTAGAAGAAGTTTGTATTTCAGTTTCCAGAAGCTAACACGCATTGGCATTCCCAGGCTTATAGCTACATCTGCCATGTGTATCTGTCTTCATTTGACATCTCTGCCTGTGCCTCGTTATCTATTCTGCTCCTTTTACTACTCAGAAGTGCTGAGGTTTAGGACCCACCCTACTCTGAAATGAGCCCATTAATATAACAGAAGAAAACATATAAATCCAAATGTCATATTTACAGTAGTTATGTTAGGATTTTAGCATGTATTTCAGGGGGACACAATTATTCCATATCACTGATTTAGTACATATCAGTAATCAAATATTCATCTTATGAACTCCACTATTTCAACTGGATTGGTTGAAATACTCTCTACGGAGACTGACCATTGCTGGACACGAGTTTTCTTTCATGCCAAAGGAACAATTAAACAAGAAGAGAAAGCAGCAACAACAAAAAGAACCCACTTAATTTACCCCAAATTGTAAAATTCCATCTGTTATTGTTTTACAATGCTCACTTCAGTTTATATATCAGTGCATATGCATTTGATTTTAAAAAGTGGTATTTAAGCTGCATGGCATATCTCAAAGTGACTTATGCATGAGTGGTTCTTTTGTGTTTTTAGCAAACTTAGGAGGCAGAAAAAGCTGGGATTGTGATGACTAACAAAAGACAGAAGTATGCTTTATATTTATGATTGCTTTCCAAAGTGCACTGACCTGCTTAACATCCATCCACACAGAATTCACAGCATACACATCTGTACACAGCAGTAATCACCTGATCACTGCTTTGCTTTTAACTGACTACTTGGAATAGTTGCTCTCCTGGTTCTTATCATGAAATACAATCCCCAAATCACTAGCATTAATACCTTTCGAAGGCTTTGCAGAGAGAAATGATATTTATGGAGCATTGCCTGAGGGATTTGCTGTTCATCCATTTTTTAGATAAGTCATCACCAACCTGTTGTCTTACCGACCCCTGGGGGAATGAGGAGTTATTGCCAGACTGCCTGAAAATCCTCCAGTGAAGGCATTATTTCTGTCATCGTTCTCTGTAAGGACACCATGGTGACATTGAATAGTTTGGTTAAGGGAATGCAGCCTTTTCTAACATTTAGGCTTTTAGTTAGAAGAATATAAGTATGTGATCCATTCAGTTAGTAATGGGATATAGAACTAGAGTCTCTATGATTAAGAATTGTACTTAACTACTTGTGTTCCAAGTGCCCCTTTAGCATGTTAACATCACAGGACATTAGTATTGGAAAAGATTCCATGGATCCAGTTGGGCCAATTATGATAAAAAATTGTGGAGAGCACAATTGCTGAAGACAAATGGGTGCATAAGAAAATGTGGCAAAGAAAGCGGATGGTGACCGGCTATCAAAAGATAAAGCATCTGGGGTCTTAAAGACTTGAAGGTAAACAAACGGCCATCCAGCTCAGAAGCAACAAAGACCACATGGAAGAAGCAAACCAGCCTGTGCAATCACGAGGTGTCAAAGGGATTAGGTGTCAGGCATCATCAGAACAAAAACTCATATCATTGTGAATGAGGGGGAGTGTGGAGTGAAGACCCAAACCTATCTGCAGGCAATTGAACATCCCCTCACGGAAGAGTCGTGGGGAGGAGACGAGCCAGTAAGGGTGCGATGTAGCAACAATGAAACATACAACTTTCTTCTAATTCCTAAGTGTTTCCTCTCTCCAGCACCCTTCCACTATCATGATCCCAATTCTACCTTACAAATCTGGCTAGACCAGAGGATGTACACTGGTACAGACAGAACTGAAACACAGGGAATCCAGGGCGGATGATCCCTTCAGGACCAGTGGTGAGAGTGGCAATACTGGGAGGATGGAGGGAGGGAGGGGTGGAAAGGGGAACCAATTACAAGGATCTACTTATAACCTCCTCCCTGGGGGATGGACAACAGAAAAATGGGTGAAGGGAGATGTCAGACAATGCAAGATATGACAAAACAATAATTTATAAATTATCTAAGGTTCAGGAGGGAGGGGAAAATGAGGACCTGATGCCAGGGGCTTAAGTGGAGAGCAAATGTTTTGAGAATGATGAGGGCAATGAATGTACAGATGTGCTTTACACAATTGATGTATGTATGGATTGTGATAAGAGTTGTATGAACCCCTAATAAAACAATTTAAAAAATTATGGGAGTTGATGGGCTCAGATGCTAACCCCAAAGTTGGAGGTTTAAATCCACCCGGAGACATCTTGGAAGAAAAGCTTGACCATCTCCTTTCAAAACAAAAAACCCACCAGTCATTGAAAATCCCAGGGCGCTCAGCTCTGCCCTAGCACACATGGGCCACCATGAGCTGGGTTCACCTTGGCAGGACTGGGTGAGAATGGCCTTTTCCACTGGTGGTGGTGGTAGGAGACAATTTCCAAAGCTGGTTTTGGTTGTTGGAAACCTGAGAAGAGGCTAAGGCTTCTATATAAATGTCTATTTTTACAATATCAACGAGGAAAATAATTTTCCAAAAAGTCCGCCTTTGAAATGGAGCAGAAAGGAGAGTGGTTCCCCAGGATGTGTTCTGTGAGCACTCTGTGGGTGATGAGTGCTGGCTGGTCACCCCCGGAGCGGGACTGGAACAGCACAGTTGTTTGTTTGTGATCACCTGCTGTTTAGTTTGTCTCCGCAGTGGACCATGGATTCAAGGTGGGAGGCTTCAGAGCACTGGATTGGATGGGGAGGGGGCGTGGCAAAAAAATCAAACAAACAAGCTAATCAGAAGTGCAGAAATTATAGTAATTCTGCCAATTTACTCCAAGAAGCCTTTTCATCAAATCTGTCAATTGCACGGATCTGATCTGAATTCTAACACACGTCAAGAAGCTTCTAGTTTCTCAAAAACCCATGGTAAGAAGGGGAAAGAAGATGATGATTAAATGTAATTTAGCCCTTTATTTATGGAGGATTAAAGTTATCCATACTGTCTGCTTGTAGGTGCTTACAAATAGTAATGGGAAGTCTTCTTTAAAAAAAAAAAACCACCACCAACAACTGACCCTGTAGAAATAAAACATACGAATTGCAAAAATAGCTTTTTAATTTACGTATTAAACAAATTTGCAAAGGCAGTCCCCTCCCACTACCACAAATTAAGCAGTTTCCCCAATTTGGGGAACTCGTGAGATCAGCATATCCGGGCACCCGGGTGTAGTGGGGAAGGCAGGCCCTGGGAGAGCCATCTTCCTGACCATGCCATCTCCCCTGCCAGGTGAACAAACAGACACAGCTTGTTAGTGTAAACTAGTAGGACTCCAAGCATCGCGTCTTAAAGGCAGTGTTTAATCTCTGTTCAATATAGCTACATTTATTAACTAGATTTAGTGTATACTTTCTACCCAAGTCATACATGAGATGGTAGTCATTTTAACATTTACTTGCTATCAAACCACGCCCCCCCATCAAGATGTAATTACCACTTTAAAGAACTGAAACCTGCCGATAGTTGTGGGAGGCGCAGATTCAGCACACAGTGAAGCCTGTGAGAGCTGCCATGATTTGATGGGAAGTCGATGTCAACATGAATGCTCACCCTATCATTTGACCTTTCTCTTGACTTAGTTTACATTTGTTCTACTCTTTCATGTTTTCTACTTTCTTTTCTACTGAGGTTTTTCTCTGTTTCACTTCGTTACTTTTGTTGGACTTAAAAAAATGTTTTTCTGTTTAGGAAATCCAGCATAAGTAAACCTACAGAGATAGTAACTGGATTAATGTTTGGCGGGGCTATGGCAGGAGAGGTTGCGGGGAGATGAGGAGTGAGTCCAAGAAAGAAGAATGTGTTCTCAAATCGATTGTACAACTCATCTTAATCCAATTGAACTGTCTAATTGTAGGAATGAAAGAAGGAGAATGGCCCAGGGAGGTAGCTCCTCCACGGATGATGGGAAATGAAGCCATCGTTGCCTTCGCGGTGGCCTGTCTCACCAGGGTGAAGCTTCCGGCTTCTGGTGACCTCGCGTGTGTCATACAAGTATGACCGTGCTTGGTGGTGGGTTTCTGAAGTAGATCCCTCGGCTTTCTTGTCAGGTGCCAGCGGATGGACTTGGATCTCCCCCCTTTCAATGAGAAGACGAGCTGTCTGTACTGGCCAGGGGCTGATCTTCAGAGGTAATCATCAACAGCCTCAGGAACTTTGGAACGAGACCCAGAGATATTTCAAACATTCCAACTTAAAGAACGAACAGTTCAGGGGTAAGGAAGACCAGACTTGTACATCTCGGGTGTTTTAGGTACTTGTAACAATTAAGAACATTTGGATAGCCATCCTTGTAAGTTCAGTCAAAAAGGTGTGACTTCGTGATTATGGTACGCCTGTATTTTCTATAGAAATCTTAATTGTGATTTTTAAAGTAGAAAGTTTACTTACAAAGGGCTTCAAAAAGTTCACAGAAGATTTCCATTATCTTTTCATTTTCCTTTCTACAAACTTTTTGAAGTTCCTTCATATAACATAAAATTGTAGAATTATCAAAATATTTCTATATTGTAGAATTTCAATTCAAATGTATAATATAGATAAATTAAATGTATAAGTGTTTTTAGTTTCTTGGGACTAATTCATTATCTGACCACTGAGATATTATTAAAGTAGGATGTATTAAATATATAAATGAAATTAACATTTTCCAAAGGAGTTCAATATCCCAACTTTGTAAGGGAACTAAGTATGAACAGAACATGTTTCAAGGAGATTGCTAAGTTTTTAATCTTATCAATCAAATAGAAAGACATGACTCAGTCAAACGCTCACTGCCATTGAGTTGATGGTGGCCCACTGGGATCCTACAGGACAGGGCAGAATTGCTCCTGTGGGTTTCCGAGATGGCAAACCCGTTATGGGAGTGAAAAGCTTCATTTTTCTCCCAAAGAGCGGCTGGTGCTTCGAATGGTTGACCTTTCCGTTAGAAGCCCAGTAAAAAGTAAGCTCTCCATCTGAAATCTTAATTAGAATTAAATATTACTCATTTGGTTATTAAAAGGGTTATTAAAAGTTGAATGATGTTTTTGTACACTAAAGATTAGACCAGATTTCAACCAAGAGTCAACAAATGTAACTGCATCTGGATACATGGACTCTTTTCCTAATCCACTTCTTACAATTCAATCTGGTATGTGAGTGACTGTCAAACTATTTCTATGAGGGGGCTTCCAAAAGTTCATGGAAAAATGGAATTAAGAGACCCTAATTTTTCCACTAACTTTTAAAAGCCCAACTGTTATACTGCCTCAACTGCACTACTATTTTAAAATGTTATCTGCATTATTAACTCACTTTCTTAAGTCTAAACAAAAAGTAGAGCAATGTCTTCAATAGTATTTGCCAATTTTCACGGTGTAAACCCATTGCAAACTCACTGCCGTGGCGTCAATTTCGACTCATCGCAACCCTACAGGACAGGGTAGAACTGCCCTTGTGGGTTTCTGAGACAGTCACTGTGTACAGGAATAGAAAGCCTTATTTTTTGGGAGAGCTACACAATGGCACAGCATTGTGTAATATTGCCACTGTACAAGACCTGACTAACCCTAAGACCATCCATCCTAGTACAACGTAACGAAATAGTGGAGGACTGGTGAATTCTGAGTCATTACCACATGTGTTTTAAATATTATTTAATCGTAAGAATATGAAATTTATTATCTAAAAACTGATATGCTGAATAGCCTTCAAAATTCTTTAAACTATACAACGGACTCTTGTGAGTTCGTCCTAGCTGGCTGCAGCACACCAATGGTCCAGAGAAGTCCCCGGGAGCTCCTGGCCCGGCTTCGAGGAATGAGGAGGGTCCCAGCAGTCTCTTGATCGCATGAGGACGCAAAGGAGGATGCGGCCTATGACAGGAACCCTAAAACTTACCTTTACCCTTTAACTTTGCACACCGGCATCCCAGCTTGCTTCCCGAGACGTCGTAAGCCTTCTCTCTGGTGCACAGCGGGCTAAGTGGTTCGGACAGAGGCCTCCACGTGATAAATCCTCCGCGAATGTTTCTCGTTGATGTACTTCCAGATGACCTTATACAGTTTGACCCAGCTCGTGCGTTCCACTTGTGCTTACGGCTTACTGTTTTCAGCGCAGCTTCCTTTGTCAGGGTAGGGAACGCCAGGCTTGTTTGCACATTACCTCTCAAACGAACTTGCGCTTTCCAATTTAGCATTTTATTTCCACTGGATACTAAAATGATATCATGTCTTTTTTCTCTCCATCTCCTCACTAAGATGAGTAAGTGAATTAACCCGCGAGGTCATGATGTAGAAGCGGATGTGTCGGATCAGCGGCAGCCGGGGGGCCATCCCCCAGTGTTTCAGAGAATGGACTGGGCAGCCCCACGGGGTGATTCCTGATCTGCCTCTGCCAGGAGGTAGCTTGTGAACTCGAGCACACAGCTCCACCTCTTGTTGTCTCAATTCCCTCGAGTGCAAAATGGGAATGATAGTGGTGATTCTCCCTCACAGGGAAACCATCCTCTTCTTTTAAAAAAAAATTTAAATCATTTTATTGGGAGCTCTTACAGGTATCACAAACATTCCATAGTTCAACCACATCAAGCAGTATTGTACAATTGCTACCATAATCAGTTTCAAAACAGTCATTCTTAATAAGCTCCTTGATATCATCTCCCCTTTATCCACTCTGTCTCCCACCCTACCCCGCAGGGACCCTTATTATTATTAATTTTCCTTATAATAATTTTTTGCCATATCTTACATGATCTAATATATCCATTCACATACAATCTATTGGTCAATTGCACTAAGTAGGGTTATACAGTAGCATCAATGCTATCAACTTCCTATTCCCACTCTCCACCCACCTACTCTTTTCCTGGATCCCCAGGGAACCATTACTCCTGTTACTGTTTCTCAAGGGTTATCTATCTTGGTTTTCATGTACTGATTGATCTTAAATATACAAATGAACATACATAAATCTAACATGATTAATTAGGCAAAATAAATAAAAACCAAAATAGTAAGGGATTTTTCATCCCTTTGTGTGGCTCTTCTCAAAGGGTCTGTCCAATTATCTCACAGGTGGATTTTGGGTCTCCACTGTATGAAAGACATCATTGTTGTGGGGAAGATTTAATTTCTACAAGATATCTAGCATATGAACTATTTTTTTCTCTATAAATCATTTTATTGGGGGCTCTTACAGCTTTTATAACAATTCATACATTAATTGTGTCCAACACATTTGTACATTTGCTGAATTCATCATTTTTTAAAAGTACTCATCATTTTCAAAACATTTTCTTTCTACTTGAGGCTTTGATATCAGCTCCTCTTTTGTCCCTCTATCCCCCACCCGCTCACTCTCACAACCCTTTGTTAAATTATTATTATTTTCATGTCTTACACTGTTCTCTGTCTCCCTTCACCCACGTTTCTGTTGTTCATCCCCCTTGGATTGGGGGCTGGGTGTTATATGTCAATCACTGTGATTGGTTCCCCCGTTCTCCCCTTCTCCCCCACCTTCCCCACCCTTCATGGTATCATTGCTCCCAATATTGTTCCTGAAGGATTTATCAGTCCTGGATTCCCAGTGTCCAGAGCTCTTATCTACACCAGTGCACATGCTTCAGTCTAGCCAGATTTGTATGGTAGAACTGGGTCATGATAGTGGGGGAATTGGGGGGGGGCAGGAAGCACTAAAGAACTAGAGGAATGTTGTGTGACTGAATCCTGGATGGATTTTCCCTTCCTTGGGACCCTTCTGTGAGGGGATATTCCATTGTCTACAAATGGGCTTTGGGTCTCCACTCAGACCCCCTCTTTCTTATTAATGTGATTGTTTTGAGTCTTCTGATGCCTGATACCTGATCCTGTTGACACCTAGAGATCACACAGGCTGGTGTGCTTCTTCCATGTGGGCTCTGTGGCTTTCTTGCTAGATGCCACCTGTTTTACTTCTATCTTCTAATAGCTGGGCACCATCAGCTTTCTATGCATCCATTTTGACTTCAGTGATCGTGTCAGGCAGGTGAGCATCACAGAATGTCAGGTTATTAGAACAAAGTGTTCTTGTGTTGAGAGAGGACTTGAGTAGAGGCCCAGTGTTCTTCTGCTGCCTTGATACATAACATATAAATATATGTACATAGACCTTTGTCCCTACCATTATATATTAATATGTTTACATATATACATTCCTATATTTATACCTCTATAAATATCCTTTGTCTCCTAGTTCTTTACTCTATTTCCTTTTACTTTCCTCCTGCCCTACTATCATGTTTGACATTTGTTCAGCTCTCAGTAATTCCTCTTGGCTACATTGCTCTTGATCAAACCCCACCAGGTGTTCTACACACTCCTTGCCATCGATTTTAGATCTCTTGTTAGTCTCTTGTCCCTGGGTTTGTGGGCTCCCCTCTCCCTTTCCCCCACCTCCCCTTCTCCCTGTTCCCTCATAACCATCAGTCCCATTGTTTCTCCTCGGGATTATCTTGTCTATCTTATATAGATAGCCATGAAAAAAAGGAAGAAGGGGGTGGGGTGGGGAAAGGGATAGTTCTTGTAAATAGTTCCAGGTCTGTCTGCTTTCCCTTATGCATGTTTTCTGATGGAGTCTGATGAGGTGCCAAGTTCTGCCGTCTGGGTCTGAAGTCTATTTTCAGGATTCCTTGGGGGTTTTGTTGCTTTCCTCCCCTTGCTGCTCTGTTGTGCTCCCTTTGTGGTCTCCCTGGTGTGGGGTTCAGACTGGGCAATTCCCATGTGTCCCCAGTTCTGTCTCCTGCAATGCTGTGGTCTCATGGCGGGGCCAGCCCTACTGTCCTTTCTGTGCCTTGGCTGCTCTGAGCAGGAGTGTCATCCTTGGGGCTTGGTGGGTCAGGATGCGGTCCACTTTCTCTCTTTCCCTCTTAGTTTGCTCCTGTGTGGTCTGGGCAGACCTGCCACCCTCCCCGGGCTGTATCTTGAGTGCTGTCCTCTGTAGTACAGTCTTCTGGAAAGGGGGTGGTCAATGTAGCTGGGATTGAGGCCAGCCCTGCAGACCTCTCTGTTAGTTTGCTGCTTCATGCCGGTATGTTGTCCTCAAGGCTTGGTGTACCAGGTTGAAGTCTGATTTCACTCCCCCTATCCTTTGGAGACATAAACAAAACCCTCCCCATGGGTGGGTTAGTGCCCTGTTCCCCCACTCTCCATGTCCTCTTTGTTGTTTCCCCTCCTTTTTAACTGGCTGCCACATGCATCTCTGGGTGGGTCTGACCCTGACAGAGGGCCTGGGCCTGGCCCTGGGAATGTATGCATTTAGTGGCCTTTCCCTTATGCCCCTGTGCTTTTGAAGCTTACCTCCATGGACGCATGTTGTACTTGTCTGTTTGTAGCGCATGAACTATTATGCAATCTCAGAAATTCTTCTGTGATGGCCCATAGGGTCAATTCCAATCCACGGAGACATGGTATATGCGGTGTGGAACTGTGCTTAATAGGGGGTTCAAGGTAGAAATACTTGGGAAGCAGATGGCCCTACCTGTCTTCTTTGATATCTCTGAGTGGGCTCAAACCCACGGCTTTTCAGCCAGTAGTTGAGCACTTTACTGTTTGTGCCAAGAGGGTGGCCATTTCAAAAGCCTGTAAAAGTATATGTGTCTCTTTGGGGCTCGCTCGTCAGGTGGATAAGCATATCAGAGTGTTATTTGGTGTCTGCGTTGTTTGGATAGCACCACATTGTTGTTTAGAAAGAAAAACAGAAACCGTAAATCAGTAGAAGGACTGGAAGAAGGATCCTGGCAAAGGTCACACATGTACCACCTCCATTACCACCCCTCTAAGTTCATCAGATGTTTATGGAGTTGGTCAGTCAGTGCTAAGGTAAAGGAGTGTATAGATATCTCTAGAAACACAATGGCCCAGTGGCATCTTGGAGGGCTTCCTGGAAGTGGTGAGTCCAAATTGACTTCTGAAGAATGAGTATGAGTTGAAGGTAAAGTATTTATATCTATATCTATAGATATATATAGAGAGAGCTGATATCTATGACTTTTTAGGATTGAGAATTAAGTGGGTGGGGGAACGTATAGTTTAGACCACTAATTCTGCATTCACCAGTTCAAACCACTCATCAACCACCCTCCCATATTTTATCCTACCCACCCTCCCCTGATTCTCTTCTCCTTTTTATGAGTCTCTAACCTCTCTTTCACCCAAGTCAATATCTGCCAACGTTCTAGTCCATTGCTTCATCTCCCTACCTTTGCCCTCCTTCCCTTGGGAACTCCTCAGTTTTGGGTATACAAGTCTTGGTCTGGGTTTACCTCATAGGAGTGGTCTCATACAAAGATTTCAGGAACAGCAGCGGGCACAGTAGGTGGAGCGCTGTGATGGTGGCCATGTCCAGTCGTCGCCATGTTGGGCTTCAGAAGAGTGCCCTCCAGGTAAACAAGAGGGCCATCGAAGGCCTGTAGTCAGGCCCTTCTCACTAACATACTACAAGTGTTCCAGGTCATGGTCACCGTCAGGAACAGCCTCTGGTTCCACAAGGGACACTAAGTCATGCTGCTGACAGATGCTGGCTTAGCAGGCCAGGGTGTTGGCGTGCTCCTGCATAGCCAGATTGGTCGGACACTGGTCAGCGATGTTCAGCATAGTGCGCTACTTCCCACGATTAGCCCTGTCATTTTTGTACTGAGCACAGCTCTCAGAGAGGCCGCCAAGCCTTGGATGATGGTTCCTTTTGGGGTTCATAAGAGCAGCAGCTCCTTGCTCTAACTTGATTCCCACGGCAAACCCTTCCTTGAGCAGGGTTGGCACAGCTTCCCCTGGTTGTCCCTCTGGTAGAGGGTCTCATGGAAAAGGATCACACCCCGATGCTCTGGTTGATGGACAAATCCACAGTGAAGACGGTTTCTCAGAACTGCCGGTTCTCCTGGCGTTCTCCACCTCGATCCTCTGCCGGCGGTTTCCATTGGTGCCTACGGACTCATCTTCAGCCAGAATCCCCTTTACATCTGGAAAAATGCACTGGGTGATGTCTGAGAGAGCCTTTTCCAGTTGAGGGTGAGGTACGACTGGGCATTGTTATGCTATGGTGATAGTTTGGGAGGAAAGAGTCTTTTTTGATGCCAGAAGTTGTGGCTGAGGCAGCCGCTGCCAAATAGCTCATTGGTTTTTAGGGACATGTGATATTCTCAAAAACCCACAGGGGCTTGTTACGAGTCAGAATTGACTCGATGGCGGTGAGTTTTTGTCTTTTAGTCATCCTTTGTATGGAATGGGTACGTGCACACGTTTCTTTATCAGTCCTTATACTGATGGGCATTTGAGCTGTTTCCAACGTCTTGCAATAGTGAACAGAGCTGCGATGAACACGGGAGAGCATACATCTGTTTGTGTCATGGCTACACATGGAGGTTTGGTGGCTCCTATGGACTTTCTATTCCCAGCTGTTTGGGGTAGTGCCATGCTGCTGTCTACAATGGCTCAATGGCTTCACACTGAGTTTTCAGAAAAAAGATTGAACTGTTCAGACTCTTGTTTGGAAACAGGTGAAAAAAGAGGCAACAATTGAAATTTTCTTTTATAGGGAAAATTCTGTGACAGCAGACTCTGCAGCTGCTGGGAAGCAGAAGGCAGAAGTTCCCAGCAATAATAGTGGAAACCACAATTTCTAAAAACACTCTCGGTTTCAAAACGGATTTGTTGCACAACTTGAAGACTGTTGTCCACGTCACGGAATTGCACATGTAGACATAGTTGAATTGGTGGATGTTTTGCTGAGTATCTTTTCAACAACCACCTTTTAAAACTGAGTCTCACTCCTGTTTTGATAGAGCCCAACAGGAAAAAGCAATTCCTTAGTTGCTCGCTGAACTTGGATGACCTCCTCTCTGCCCCCAGCCAGGAATTCATGTTTACTCATTTCATGAATGTTTTCAATAGTTTTGGGTGTCTATTATGTAGCAGGGAGTCCCTGGGTGGTACAAGCGGTTAAGCACTCAACTGTGAGCTGAGATGTTGCTGGTTCTGGGATGGTAGACCTACCGGTCTCCTTCCAAAAGGTCTCAGCTTTGAGAACCCTGTGGAGCAGGTCTACACTGCACACATGGGGTCAGAGATCAACTGGAACCGAACCAAGCAGAACAACAACACGTGGTAGTGGAAGCAGACCTGGTGGCACAGAGGGTTCAGACTTGTCTACTAACCTGAAGGTGTGCAGTTTGAACCTACCTTTTCCACGATGGTTGTACAATAAGTTGTTCGTATTCTCAGAAAAATGTTCAACAGTTCAAATTGTCTTTTTAAAACAGTTGGAAAAATATTAAGAGATTCAACAATTTAATGTAAAGAAAACAACCATCCTCACAACTGGGCCGGTCGCACCATGAGAAATGGAGAAAAGATTGAATTTGTCAGGGATTTCATCTTGCTTGAATCCTTAGTCAATGCTTACGGAAGCAGCAGTCAAGAGATCAAGCAATGGGTTGTATGGGGTAAATCCGCTGTACAAAACCTCTTTAAAGGACTGAAGAGCAAGGATGTTACTTTGGGGACTCAGGTGTGCCTGCCTCAAGCCACGGTATTTACAGATGCTTCCCATTCATGGGAAAGTTGGACACTGAACAAGGAAGACCAAAGAAGAGCCAATGCATTTAAATCACAGTGCTGGCGAAACTTGGAGCCATTAGATTGGTTTTTGATCCATAGTGACCCCAAGTGGCAGAGTAGAGCTACCCCAGAGGATTTTTGAGACTATAATCTTTCTGGAAACAGATCTCCTGGCATTTGTTCCACAGAAGTACTGGGTAGGTTGGACACTGACATCCTTTCAGCTAGCAGGCTGGCATTTCACCATTGCTCCAGCTGGGCTTCTTCCATAGAGATTACAGCCAAGAAATCCCTCTCCAGCCGTTCTGCTCCGCACTGCTTGGCGTCAGTGGCAATCACTCAAGGACAGTGACTTGGTTTGGGGGGGCGGCGGCTAGTAAGTAGCAGAGGCTGAGACCACAGTGGGGAATGGGTCAGACATGTGATCCCTACCTTCATGGAGCAAAGGAGGCCTTGAGTAAGACAGGCATCAATCAACTGTTGTTGTTGCTAGCTGCTTTACAGTCAGCCCCCCACTCATGATGCCCCACGAAATGAACAACATGCTGCTGGATCCCGTGCCCCCCCACCCCACCCCCACAAGATCCTTTGCAAATTAGACTGTTGTTTCCCTCGGGGTTTCATTGGACGAGTTTTGGATTGGCTGCCCTTTTCTGAGCTTTCTGCTGAAAGCGGTCAGCATTCCAGCAACGTGAAAGCCTCCCTTACAGACACGTGATGACAGTGCATGGGAGACATTGTCCAGGAAGCAAACCCAGGCCTTGCTAAAAGGCGTGACGATATTACGATGGTGGAAGCAAAGTGCTCATGGGAGCACACAGCAGGAGACAGTCGCAGAACCTTCTTTGGAAAAGAGATGTCTACGCATCAGCTAGACCGAGGAGGGAGAGGCAGAGATTCCAGGAAGAGGGAAGGGCACCTGCAAAGGCCTGGAGACGAGACTGGGCTCTGTCTTGAAAATGAAAGTCTGAAGTGACTGGAGCTAGGAAAGTGGAAGGGATGTGTGACTGAGAGTTAAGGTGGTTTAGTTGGGAAGTTTCTCGAAAACCATTGCAAGGAGACGAGATTTTAACCTCAGGGCAACCTTAGAAGAGATGTTTAGAAAGGTCAGGATATCATTTAAGATTTACATTTTAAAATAGTCACTATGACTGTAGGCAAGGAGCCTTAGGTTATAGAGGAGTGTAGTGGATCAGCACTAAGCTGCTAATCGAAAGGCCAGTGACTTGAATCCGCCTGCCTTCTCCATATGAGGCCGAGAGGGTAGCTCTGCGTCACATCAACTCAACAGAAGGGGCTTATGGCTACAGGCAAGAGCCTGGCTGCGTATTTGCTGAGCAAAGATGAGAAGCTCATCAGAGAAGCTGGATTCTATGAAGCAGCATGTGGCATCAGGGTTGGAGGAAGGCTTATGAACAACCTGTGATATGCAGAAGACACAAACTTCCTTGCTGAAAGTGAGGAAGAATTGAAGAATTGCTGATGAAGATCAAGGATTGCAGCCTTCCATATGGATTACAGCTCAATGTAATTAAATGTCACCAAAATCCTCACAACTGGACCAATAAGTAACATCATGATAAATGGAGAAAAGGTTGATGTTGCTAAGGATTTTGTCTTACTTGGCTCTACAAGCAATGCTCATGGAAGCAGCAGTCAAGCCATCAAAAGACCTACTGCATTAGGTAAATCTGTGGCACAAGAACTCTTCAGAGTACTGAAGAGCACAGATGTTACTTTGAGGACTAAGGTGTGCCTGACCCAAGCCATGGTATTCTCCATTGCACAACATGCATGTCAAAGTCAAACATTGAATAAGGAGTACCATGGGAGACTCAGTGTATTTGAATTGTGGTGATACAGGAGAATCTTGAAAGTACCATGGACTGCTAAAAGGACCAACTGATCTGTCTTGGAAGAAGTAAGGTCGCTGTGTTAGTCTGGGTTGACTAAAAAAATGTATTTATAGACACATATATGCATAAGAAAGAGCTTTATATAAAAGAGCAAGTGTATATTGAGAAAACATCCCACCCCAGTCTAGATCAAGCCCATAAGTCTAATATTAGCCCATATGTCCAATATCAATCTATAAATTCCTCTTCAGACCCATGCAAAACATGCAATGATGCCAAATGCAGGGAGATCACAGGCCAGTGGGTGGAAAGTCTTGTGGATCCAGTGGCAGTGGAAGCATCTCAGCACTGTCAGGAGTCTCCACGTGGCCCCTCCGGCTCCAGGGCCCTAGTGTATCTCCATATGTCTTGTCAACAGGAATGTCTATCAGGGAGACAAGCAGAGCATGTCCTTTCCGCCTCCAGGGAGCAAGATAGGAGTTCCCAGAATCCTCAGGAGAATTCCATGCCCACACAGAGGCCTTGTTGGCTATGACCTGATTGACAGGCCAAACTCCACCTTCACAAGTTGACAGGCGATTATATAACTGCTATAGCCAGAGTGCTCCTTAGAGGCAAGGATGGCATGATTTTGTCTCACGTACTATGGACATATTGTCAGGAGAAGGACATCATGTTTGGTAAAGTGGAAGAGCAAGCAGGAAAAAAGAAGAGATGGACTGACACCCTGGCTGCATCAGCTGGCTCGGACACAGGAACAATGGTGAGGGCCGCGCAGGACCGTGCAGTGTTTCCTTCTGCTGTGCACATGGTCGCCACGGGCCGGAGCCGACTCGACGCTGGTACCTAACAACATTTGCTGTGCTATCAGATGCTGTCGTCAAGGCCACTTTTAAATCTGAACAGAAAGACGACACAACCATAATAAAGGAAAGGCCAGATGAAGATGGAAACACGACTGCCCATCAGTGTAGTGCTTTCTCGGCACGGAATTTTTCTCTCTCCGTCTCCTCCCTTTTGGCATTCTTCTCCCTGCTTGTGTGCTCATTTCTCACGCAATCCCAACGGTGGTGGGATGGGTCCTTGCGTCACTACCCACGGCTGAGTAGATGCCAGCTGACAGGCATGCAGGCGCGTGCCACCCAGATGCCAGAGAGAACCCTCCATTGTGAGCCAGTCTTCCGTGGCAGCTCTTGTTGGTGACTGGATTGGCTTGTTTTCTCTGTTCGTGGTGGCTTCGCCAGTGTAGCGAGGGGCTCTGAACCATCATTGGCCCTGATATCTCAGGGTAACCTCTGCCTCCACTGCTCTGGACATGTCGGTCAGTGGTGAGCCAAAGTGAACTGGTGGCTGGTCATGCCATTGAATTGGCTCCCAGTCAGGACGAACGACTTTGTGGATGGCTCCCCAAATGCTCCCACCCTTGGAGGTCGCTGTTGTGCCTCTTGGGTCCATCTATCTCGCTGAGGGTTTCCCTCGTTTTGCGAACCCTTCTACTTTGCCACACACCATGCCCTTTCCTAATGCATGCTCCTTTCGGATGACGTATTCAAAACAAGCGAGCCGAAGTCTCAGCGTCTTCCCTTCTAAGCAATGTTCTGGTTGTGTTTCTTCTAAGACTGAATTGTTCATTCTTTCAGCAGCTCCCCACCCCCTGCTCAATATTCTTCACCAACACCCCAGTCTGAAGGTTCCAAGTCTTTCCCTGTTTTCCTTTTATACGCATACGAGGTGCTAGAAAAGACCAGGGCTGGGGTTAAGTATACCTTAGTTTTAATGACAACTTTGCTTAAAAAAAAAAAGTTAAAGAAATGTTTCTCAGCAGATTTAGCAAATGTGACATGTTGTTTGATTTCTTGACTGCTGCGTCCATGGGCATTGCTTGAAGCTTGGATTGTTGTCAGGAAATATTCACTCTCTCACCTCCTGATGTGGGTGGACTGTTCTCTGCTGCATCCATCCAGGCTTGCCCGCGTGACTGGGTTTGGCCAGGACTGATGGTGAATGTGTCTGGAGCCAGGACCCTCCATGTCCTCCCACCTAAGAATTTGAATCTTGAGCTGCAGGAATCTTCTTGGGAGTGTATGTCCCTGCAGTCTTTGGTCTGGGAAGACTGAGAGGCATCTGCAACAATTCTGTACCATCCTCTGCAGCCAAGTCCAGCAGCCCTCCCCTGTATGATTGTGCGACTTTGCCACGCTCAGCCTAGACCCCTCCCAAACTCAGTAGACGTCTTCTTTCAGGGCACTGAATTGAGGTGGTTTCTTCTGCAACATTATAGTGACAACATCTGACTCAAGGCACTGTGTTGACAGGCCTCTCTCAGGGTGCCTTCAAGTAAATTTCATAGACATCCAAGAGTCTCTATTATAAGTTGATTTTTAAATCACTGTAGCCACTTTATACAATATAATATGATACAGTTATTCCACAATTGTCATATTCGACCTTCATTAGGGTCATGCCCTGTGCAGGACCTCTGGGTACACTAGTGATGGAAGAGAATGCTCCCGAGCTTTGACGCTCACACTGTGAAGAGGAAGATGACTTAACCATGTGAATGTTCAAAATGTGAGGAAACCAACAGGGGAGAACTTATTTGGCATTTCTCAAGCTAAACATACTTAAGTTAAAAGTCAAGCTCCAAATCGCAATATTGATATTGTTGGATTCTGTGAGCAAAATATTGAATTGTGCGGGAAACATTAAAATAAGATGTAAAGAGGATACAGAGTCAGTGTATCAATATATATGTCAATGTTCAACCATTTCAGGAGATAAAATATGATCATGAACCAATAGTATTGAAGGAAAAAGTCTAAGGTGCATTGAAGGCATTTGAAAGAATACAAGACTCCAGGAATCTGTGGAATATTCATGGAGATGTTTCTGATGCAACACTGCAATCGCTGTGGGAACAGCAAGGACGCAGCTGTAGCTGACCTTGAGGCGGGGGTCAGACATACCTTCACCCTCGGTTTTTCTTTACCTGCTCTCACACCACCCATTCCTCTCACTCTGTTTCTTTAAAAAAATTATTTTTATCGCTTTATTGAGAGCTCTTACAGATATTATAACAATCCACTATTCAATTAGATCAAGCATAATTGTACAATTGCTGCCACCATCATTTTCAAAACATTTTCTTTCTTCTTGAACTCTTTGATATTAGCTCCTCTTTAGCCCCTCTCTCCCCTACCCTACCTCCATAGAAACCCTTATTATAACATGACTTTCTTCCATGCCAAATCTCCCTCCGCCCACCTCTTACAAGAGTATTGTGAATACCAACTAATCCAGGATAGCCTCTCTATCTCAAGATGCTCTTTTTGATCATAGGTGCAAAAAATATATATCCACTTTGGAATAAGGTGACATTCACAGATTTCTTCCAGAGACTAGGACCTGGTAATCTTTGGAGTGCATGGGTACCGATTATATGCTTTTATTTTAGGCAGGGTTCTCTAGAGAAACAAAACCGGGACACTTATGATTTATATATATATATATATATATCTGTGTGTGTGTGTTTATATATATATATATACATATGTACATATGTATATATATACATATACATATATATATATATATATATATATATATATATACAAAGATATATATATATATCTGTGTGTGTGTGTTTATGCAGCACAAAGGAAAATAACAGCTCATTAGTCAACACAGCAGTACAGAGGGCTCAGTTCCACTCACTTCCAAGGAACAGCTAATATACTGGAGGTCCTTCAACTCGCTAGGGTTGCTGGGTCCAAGGTCAAGGAAGCAGACAGCTCAGTCTGCCTTTGGGCAATGCAGGCAGTGCCCACCCACAGGGAGCAAACAGCAGGGTGGGTCACCACGTCATCAGCTCCAGAGCTTAGTGAAGCAGGCCCAGATGGGATCTCGAACTCAAGAAATGCAAGATGACAAGATCCACCAGCCTCAAGTTCAAGCGATATACACACCAGCACCATGGCAAAGCAGGTCTCAAAGTAACCTCAAGCTCTAGTGACAAGATTCAAGGGTTGGCTTGTGCCACAGGTAGCGTAGCTCACAAGTCGAAGCAGAGAACTAGCTAAAGCAGCCGCACACTGGTTAGATCACCAGGGAACAGGAGCGTGAGGGCAGGCCTTGCCAAACCATTGATCTCTTTGCCCTCCAATCAAACTAAAACCTGATAAATCCCACATGTTCCTATTGGCCAGGTTGGCACAATAAACCTACCTATCACAGTTTCCATGCTAAATAAAACACTGGCAGTTTGAACCCATCTCTAGTTTCATGGGAGAGAAGTCCTGGTGATCTGCTCCATAAAAAGAATTGTTGTTAGTGTGTTCTGTGTAATTGAGGCTCAACTCACAGCAACCAATGCGACATAGTAGGGATGGTTTTCTAGGCTGAAATCCTTTTAGAAGTATACCACTGGGTCTTTTCTCCCACAGAGCTGCTGGGTGGATTCAAACTGCCAACGATTTGGTTAGCAGTCAAGTGATAAACCATTGCCACTCTGGGGCCCCTCCATAAAGATTACAGCCCAGAAAAGCTGGTGGAGCAGTTCCACCTTGTTCCACTGGAGTTCTCTCTGTTAAAAGCCATCTGGAAGGTACCGAGCAACAACCACTACAGCTGTAGTCACTCGCCTAGAAGGGGTGAAAGTGGTATTTTCCAATTCCGTTGACTCGGGATGCATTTTCATACTGAGTCGGACTCAACAAGAAAACACATTCTTACTGATTCTTTTGAGAATGTTGATTTTAACACAAATATTCTCAAACCCTTTCAGTCATGGTGTATAAGGGGCTCTGGTGGAATTGTGGGTGAGGCACTGCACTGCTAACCACAAAGCTGGCAGTTCAAACCCACCAGCTGCTCTGAGGGAGAAAGGTGAGGCTCTCTGCTCCTGTAAAGATTCACAGTCTCGGAAACCCTATATAGTAGGGTCATTTAGAGTTGTAATCTGCTAGATGGCAGTGGGACCTGGGTCAGGGCAACCTTTAATTAAAGACTGTTTGAGATAGTTTATTGTGCCAGCCTGGCCGATAAACACATGGGGGATTAATTGAAGGGCAGAGAGATAAATGGCTCGGCAAGCCTCACCTTTCTTGTCTCTTGCTCTTTGATCATCGGACCAGTGTGCAGCTGCCTTTCTTGTTCTGTGTCTCAATTTGCAAGCTACACTACCTGTGGGACACCTAACCTGTGGACTGTGTCGCTGAAATTTGAGGTTCCTTCAAGACCCGCTCTGCCACACAACTGGAATGTACATCTCTGGAGCTGGGGACTGACTGTTGGTGACCTGCCTTGCTGTTTGCTGCCTGTGCTGATATAGACTAGCTCTCTCTACAGAGGACAAACTGGTGGCCCTCAAGCCTTGAAGGACTGTGAGTGTCTCACAACTCTTTAACGGGAGTGAGTTGCACTGAGCCATTTACACTGCTTTATAATTTAACTGTTCATTTCTTGTGTTAAATATCTATCTATCTGTATATATATATATAATTATTAGCAATCTGGCTTTATCTCTTTAGAGAACCCTGTCTAACACACTGTTGTTGTTAAGTTAGTTCTGACTCATAGCAAATCCACCTACAACAGAATGAAACTACTGATCCTTCGCTAGCTTCACAATTGTTGTTATGTTTGCATCCACTGTGGCAGTCACGGTGTCACTTCACCTCATTAAGGGCCTTCCTCTTTCTCACTATCCAAGCATGATGTCTTCCTCCAGGTACTGGTCTTTCCTGATTATATGTCCAAGGTGTGTGAGATGAAGTCTCGCTATTCTTATTTCTAAGGAGAATTCTGACTGTAACTTTTTCCAAAACAGATTGACCTATTCTTCTGGAAATTGGTGGCACTTTCAATATTTCTTGCTAGCACCACCATTCAAATGCATCCCCTTTTCTGTGGTCTTCCTTATTCCAGCGCCCACTTTCCCATGTAGATAGGTGGTTAGAAAGACCCTGACTTGGGTCAGGCTCATCTTCGTCCTCCTCACAGGCACCTTTGCTCTTCAACACTTAAGAGGTCTTGTGTAGCAGATTCACCCAATGCAATGCATCATTTACTTTCTTGACTGCTGCTTCCACAAGCTTTGATTGTGGATCCAAGCAAGATAAAGTCTTTTACAACTTCAATCTTTTCTTCGTTTACCATGATTTTACTATTGGTCCAGATGCAAGGATTTTGGTTTTCTTTACATTGAGTTGCAATCCATATTGAAGGCTGTAACCCTTGATCTTCATTAGCAAGTGCTTCAATCCTCCTCACTTTCAGCAAGCATTTCATTTGCCTGTATCAGGCTGTTTGTAAGTCTCCAATCCTAATATTATGTTCTAATTCATATAGTCCAGTTTTTTAGATTATTTGCTCTGCATACAGATTGAAAAAGTGTGGTGAAAAGATACGCTCCTGATGCACATCTTTCTTGATGTTAAACCATGCAGTATCCCCTTGTTCTGTTCCAAGGGCTGCCTCTTTCTCCATGTACAGGTTCAGCATGAGCACAACGAAGCATCCTGGAAATCCCATCCTTCTCAATGTTACCCATAATTTGTTATCACCTGAATCCAGCTTGAATTTCTGGCAGCTCTCTGTTGATGTACTGCTGCAATTGTTTTTGGATGATCTTCAGAAAAACAATATTACTTGCTTTCAATAACATCTTTATAGGATTTCCAGATTCTGTTAGGTTGCCCAATAGAATGCAGAAATGTGAATCCTAGATGTCATTAAAAGTGGTTATTAAGGGATCAAATAGAAAGTAGAGGTTTAGAAAATGATGATGGCAGTGGAGAGCAAATGCTTTGAAAATGATGAGGGCAATGAATGTACAGATGTGCTTTACACAATTGATGTATGTATGGATTGTGATAAGAGTTGTATGAGCCCCTAATAAAATGTTTTTTTTAAAAAGAGAAAATGATGATAGCAACATATGTACAGATATGCTTGATACAATTGATGTATGGAAAGTTAAAAGAGCTGTAAGAACCCCCAATAAAATGACTTAAAAAAAAGTAGATATCAACAATCTTGGTCATTGGAATTTTGCTAAGATTAGCAGGAAGCCCTGACTTCTCTCATCCTAATGAATATATTTTCCTTTTGAAAAATAAGGTCGATATAATGGAAAACCCACTTTATGTAAGTGTGCCTCTTACTTCACTTTACTCTCTGTTAGAAGCAATGTTGAGAGGAGATGATGTCCAGTTGCAGTAACGTGTGTAACAGTAGCTCCAGGGAAACATGGAAACTCCTGACATCTGCTTCTCTGGTGCAGATGAGTAAGGGGGAAAATGTTCTTACCTTTGGACTTAGAAATTTTAACAAGGAAAACAGACAGACACGTCTTTCTCCCCAGCCCTTTTATAAATATATATCAGTAGATTATTTCAGGAAAAACATCAAGTGGTAGGTTATCTGAAAATCAAACATCGATTGGTTGATAAGTTGCTCAGTCATTCATTGGTCACACACATATGTAGTGTGAGAGTTGATACCGAGCCAGGTATTAGCATGAGCTCTGGGGATTCAGCAGTCAGACAGGGAGGGTTCCTACCCTAGTGAGCCTAGTATTCGCTTGCTGTTGGGGAGAGGCAGATCCAGAAGTAGGCCATAAAGAGACATGACTTCAGGTGGTGGCAAGGGTTGAGAAGGAAATGGCATCACATAGCCAAGAATAAGGAGCTCTGGTGTCACTGTCATGTAAGTAGGGGATGGCCAACCATATGGCTGGCAGTACAAGCCCACCAGACCCTCGGCAGGAAAAAGGCTAGGCTGTCTGCTTCTACAAAGATTTCATCCCCTGAAATCCTGTACAAGGTCATTATGAGTTAGAATCAACTCGGTGGCAGTGGCAATTGCGTTTGGAGATGGCGTGCCTGTGTTTTAAAAATCATTCAGCTCTTTTACTATGTTTAACTTTTTAAAACTAATTTTGTTGCTATTGAAAATATACACACAAAAAACATATGCCCACTCAAATATCGACAGGCATCATTTAGTGATATTGACTCCATTCTTTGGATTGGGGCAGTGTTTGAGGTGGAGCAATCCTGAAGTTTCCAAAGAACCAGCCAGGTTTCCATGAAGAGGAACAGCAGCCCCCAACAGACACGAATAGAAGGAAGCCGGTGTGTTCAAGGAAAGAGGCCAGCTCGTCCGGAACAAGGAGAGAGGATGGTCGAGCGGCCAACTGCCATCAGATTAAGACATCCGTCTGCTCATCTGTTTATTTATGTCATTATTTCATACAAGTTACAAATGCCTTCGAGTTAATTCTGACTCATAGTCACCCGATAGGACAGAGTGGAGCTGCCGCACAGGGATCCATGGCTGCAGTCCTTAAGCACGTGGACTAGCTCACCATTCCCCCGGGGAGCAGCTGAAGGGTTGGAACCACTAACCTTCTGGTTAGCAGCTGGGTGATTCAATCATTGTGCTACAGGGATCCTACAACTTACGGTCTAAATCAAGGAAATCTGGACAGGGGACCAACTAGAAAGTGAAACCAAATTCATGGGGATAGCATGTAAAATGCATGTTACAACACTCATACAGTTATGAGCCAAGCAAACAAAACACCAAAACTCACTGCCATCAAGTTGATGCTGACTCATAGCAGCCCTTTAGGACTTGCTAGAACTGCCCTGTGGGTTTCTGAGACTGCACGTCTTCACAGGAGCAGAGAATCTCATCTTTCTCTAGCGCAGCGGCAGATGATTTTGAGCTGCTGACCTTTGGGTTTGGAGCCCTGGTGGGGTAGTGGTTACGTGTTGGGCGACGAACTGCATATCTGGCAGTTCCAAGTCACCAGGAACACGGGAGAAAGACTGGGCTTTTTCTACTTCAGGAAACAGTGATAGTCTCAGAAACCCACCCGAGGTCACGATGAGCCAACACTGACTCAATGGCAGTGGGTATGATTTTGGTTGGAACCTTCTGGTTAGCTGCCCAACAGGTAACCACCATCCCACCAGGGCTCCTACAGTTCTGGACAGTAGTCTGTAAGTTAGGTTTTGAGCTTCCTAGCATTCAAAGCAAAGAGAGAAATGTCTCTGTTTTGTGACTACAATGGGGTATCCCCCCAAAACAGAAATTGCGCTGGGAGGAGCAGAGCTTTTGTAGTTCACATTTTCCCCTCTAGGTGAATATTGAACAACTCACGCCGAGTTAGTGCACCCAGTGGCATTGCCTGGGAAGGTTCTCTCTGGTTAAAGTGACTTTTTGTAAAAGCAGTTTCATTTGGATCTCATTTTTTGTGATTGCCAATCTAAGAGAGCTATGTGTGGCTGTGAAATTTTGTTTCCTGCTCAGGAAAAATGCCACAGAAACTACTGCGATGTTGAACACAGCTTACATGGACAGAACTATTGGGAAAATGCAAGTGTATGAGTGGTTTTCTCATTCCCCAAAAGGTGAATGTCTATTAATGCCAAACCTCATTCTGAATGTCCACCACTTCCCTAATGGATACAGTGCATTTGGAGTTTGTTCCACCAGGTCAGACTGTTAGAGGTTTTGAAAAGATTGCTTAAAAAAAAAAAGAAAAGATTGCTTAACAGTGTTAAACAAAAACGACCTGATTTGCGACAGACGGGGGACTGGTTTTGCCACCATGACAATGCACCTGCTCATGCAGCTAGCTATCTCAGTGTGCCAGTTTTGGGCAAAAACAGCATGCCTCTCTTGTCCCACACACTTGACTCACCTGACCTCATGCTGTGCTTTTTGTTTCTCTGAATGCAGAGGGACATAAAAGGACAGCAATTTGACGATGTAGAAGAGGTGAAGAAAAAAATGAGGGAGGTGTTGTCAGCCATCGAGCAGATGAGTTTGAAGAATGCTTCCAAGAATGGAGTCATAGATTTGACAAATGTATTAAATGTAATGGAGAGTACTTTGAAGGGGATAAAGTTGTTTTAGAATCATAGATTTGACAAATACATTAAGTGTAATAGAGAGTACTTTGAAGGGGATAAAGTTTTTTTGTAAAAAAAAAGTAAACACATAACTTTTGGGGCAAAAATTCCATTTTGGGGAGTGCCCCCTCGTATAGAGTACATGAGATACAAGCAACATTTATTTTTTTTTAAAGAAGAAAAGCTTTACTTATCTGGAAGGTGGAGAAAACATAGTACTTCTTCTAATCTGTGATATTTTAGTACTTTGTTCACCTGGAGTTATAACTTCCAGCATCTCATTCCCTAGGTGACTTGAAACTTCCTAAAAGAGAAAGCAGTTAAAGATTTCTAAGAGGAAGTGCACCTGCAGCCTTTCCTCTCAGTGGGTCTGCAGAGTTGAATGCAGTGAAGGACAGGCTCCAGCTCGCGGTTGCTCTCCTCCACTGCACATCCAGGCACTTCTGCTCGCCCACAGGCCTGCAGACAGTGGCGAGCCCAGACCCACCCCCAGATGCAGCAGCAGCAGCAGTAGCAGCAGCAGCAGCCATTTACCTCATCTCCCCTTTGTGCCTGGTTCTCAGAGTACCCTGAGAACTTGACCGTCCATGCTCACAAGTGCTCCAGAATGGCTGGTTAGCGATCCTCTACGCCCAGCTTCCTTGACAGGTTCTAGCAAGTCAAGATAGAACAACATTAAGGATACAGTTTTGCTTTGTTTTACCTGTGGCTTCTCTTCTGGCACGTTTTCCCTCTGGTCATTGGGGTCCCACAGGGTGCCCCATTCTGCATGCCAACCTCCTGCCTGAAGACACTCGGCTTTACGTATTCCCTGGGCAGAGAAATCAGCTGTTCCATCTCCTGGTCTCTGCCGCCATTTCTCCATGCGGGGATCCTGAGTCCACATGGCTCTTCTCTCTGTCGTCCTGCTGTTCTCTCTTTTCCCGATTTGAAGATGGATCACGTATATCAGAGAAATGGTAAAACAAACCAATTCCCTCCTCAGTCTTCTGCAACTTGTCTGTGTGCTCCCTCCCAGTCCCTGGATGAGAGTTACAAACACTATGTGTAGAAAAGCCAGACCAAGTAATTTCACCTCCTGGCAATGATTACAATTTCTTAAAAGAAAAAACAAAAACAGCATTAAAAAATGTGGCTACCGACACAACCACTGAAGACAAAGCGGGTGCATAAGCAAATGTGATAAAGAAAGTTGATGGCGCCCAGCTATCAGAAGATATAGCATCTGGGATCATTTGGAGCCTGTAGGGTGGCTTGGTTTCAACACAGCCACAGTTTGCCACCACCCGCCTCTGGGCAGGGATTAGACCCTTGTGTATCTTCTTTGTCCCACCCTCGGTCTTGGAGGGCTGCACAGGGGCCTTTTCTCAACACAGCCACAGCTTGCTGCTGCCACCTTGGAGCAGGGACTAAACCCTTGCAGCTCCACTGGCAGGATCTCGACTCAGCTACATTGTTGCTCTGTTTCCATCTCTTCACTATATCCCCCTGCCCCGCCCCTCACAGGCTCATCAGGCTTGCTTTTTAACCTTTTTCCCCTCTTCTTTGCCTCTTTCTTGGTCTCTCACACTCTACTGCTAACCTCCAAACCACTCCCCTTAGCCAAGGGCATTTACCCCTGCACCACACCCAGCTAAGTGAGCTCCACCCTGTGTAGCTAGAGAGGCTTGGAAAAGCCCTGCTGGCTCCCACCAGGGGAGACTCTGCTCAACTTCTTACTGGGGAGTTCCTGCCTGTGTGCGTGGGAGCATAAGGCAGCTCAGCCAACACTCCTCAACGTTCCAAGCTGCAGCAGGAACCTCTGCCAACCTCCACAACACCAAAGCAGGCAACCCTTCTGGGTCACTCCCCTGAGAGGGAAGCCACAGGAGGATAAAGTGATAGGTTAATTCCATAGTGAAATAAGCCATAGGCAGTTTGAAGAAGCACTCCAAGTCTCCCAGAGAGAGCCAGTGCTCTTTGACTCCCTGGAAAATGGCAACTGGCTCATCTAAAACAACGCAATGCAAAAAACCATCAGCCCCAACGACCTCAATGAAAAAATGGGAGAAACAAAAGGCAATACCAGACGATGTCCTGAACATAATGGCATGCATAGAGGAAGCAGACATTGAGCTGTCACAGAAAGAAATTTCCAGAATGCTACTTGGAGTCATAGAGGATATGAGGGAAACAATACAGAAAAAGGATGAAATGATAGAAGAGGTAAAAGCCATAAATCAAAGAGAAGTACAGGAGCTTAGGGAGGAAATAACAAAAACCAGTAGCACACTCATGGACCTCGAGAAGTGACTGGAGGAATCAGAGAACCGCATCAGTGACTTGGAGGACATCCAAGCAGACTTTAACAAATGCGAACAAAAATCTAATAAGATCATCAGAGAAGCTGAAGAAAACTTAAGAGCTATGTCTGATGCTAGGAAGTGAAACAACATTAGAATTATTGGCTTACCGGAGGAAGACACAACAAAGAAGTCAGTTGCAACAATAGTGAGAGAGTTCTTGGAGGAAAGCTCCCCCAGCTTAGTGAATGAAAACCAGGCAACCATTCAGAGGTTGAAAGAACACCAGCTAGACTTGATCCCAACAAGAAGTCACCAAGGCACATAATAGTTAAATTATCCAACTTTGAGGACAAGGAGAAAATCATAAGAGCAGTTAGGGAAAAACAAACAATCACATATAAAGTTTCCAAAATAAGAATATGCTCAGACCTATCAGTAGAAACTATGAAGAAGAGACAAGAGTGGAGTAACATATTCCAAAAATTGAAGGAAAACAATGCAAACCTAAGAATACTCTACCCAGCCAAATTATCGATCAAGATAGATGGAGACGTAAGAGTCTTCCCAGACAAGGAAAAATTCAAAGAATATGTTAGAAGAAACGCAGCCCTACAAAGATCCTTGCCGACCCAGTATGGGCAGAAGAACAACACTCACCAAGCATAAATAAGAGACTACCATATAGAACAACCTCACCCAGAGGGCAGAAAAGAGAAAACAGACTTCAAGATAGCATTGACTTAAGTATAGAAAGACTTGAAAGGCTGCTGAGGTAAGCTTAAAAAAAAAAAAAAGAAAGAAAAATGGGGCATAGGGAAAAAGCTACGGTATACAAACATTCCTGGCATGAGGACCAGGTAATATGGCAGGAACCAGACCAAATACAGGGATACACATGGTAGCCAACTAAAAAGGAGATTGGGGAAAGGAAAAAACTAATAAAACCGAAAAGGGTAGCGGGAGCACAGGGCACTAACCCACCCAAGGGGAGGGTATTGTTTGTGTCTCCACAGGAAAAGAGGGACCAGACTTCAACCCAGCGCTTCAAGATGTGAATGCAACATGCCGGCATGGAGGAGGGAACAAGTGGAGAGGTCTGGGGGGCCAGTCCCAACCCCAACTACTAAGGGGACATCTGCCCCTCCCCTCAGAAGAATTTATTTCAAAGGATGGCACTGAATCTACAGCTCCGGAAGAGGGACATATCTGATCGGAGCACACAGGAGCAGATGAATGGGGAGGAGGAGAGAGTGGATCACATCATGGCCCACCAGGCCAGGAGGTGGATGTTCCCAATTAGAGCAGCCAGTCGACAGAGAGGACCACAAGGCTGGCCCCACTATGAGACATGACGTCCCTCACCGACCCATAGCCCTACAGGCGACAACACCGGAGACACAGTGAGGGAATTGCACCCGATCAGATCCTGCCACACCGAGGCAAAACACAGAACAGCAAGGGAATGTAACAGGGAATGCTGAAGGTGTACATTGGGGCCAGGGCATGGTGCCCCAAAAGACTGGACTGGAAAACACTCCTAAAGGCCAATGAACAATCCTGGAACTAACTACAAGCTTTTCTTTCTTGTTATGTTTTGCTTTTGTCATTGGTTTGTTGTATATTGTTGCTTGGTTGTGCTCTGTCTTGTTTTTGTGCATGTTATTATCTCCCGAGGTCTGTCTAACTAAGATAGGCTGGATGAACAATTGGAGGAGAAAACAATGGGACTGATAGTTCTGTGGGGACATGGGAGATGGAGAGGTGGGGGGAAAGGTAGTGGTGGTAATAAACCCAGGGACAAAGGAACAGCAAGTGATCCAAAATGGTGGTGAAGAGTTGTGGGAGGCCTCTTGGGCATGATCAAGGGTAATGTAACTAAGAGGAATAACTGAAACCCTGGTGGGGACTGAGCATGATAGTGGGACAGGAAATCAAAGGAAATAGAGGAAAGAGCTGGGAGGTAGAGGGCATTTATAGAGGTCTAGATAAAGACATGTACATATGCAAATATATTTATACATGAGGATGGGGAAATAGACCTATGTTCATATATTTATAATGTTAGTATTAAGGTAGCAGTGTGATATTGGACCTCCTCTCAAGTACTCCCTCAATGCAAGAATACTTTCTTCTATTAAATTGGCATTCTATGATGCTCACCTTCCCGACACAACCGCTGAAGACAAAGTGGGTGAACAACTAAATGAGGTGAAGAAAGCTGATGGTGCCTGGCTATCAAAAGAGATAGCATCTGGGTCTTAAAGGCTTGAAGGTAAACAAGCGGCCATCTGACTCAGAAGCAATAAAGCCCACATTGATGTAGCACACCAGCCTGTGTGACCACGAGGTGCTGAAGGGATCAGTTATTAGGCATCAAAGAACAAAAAAAATATCATTTTGTGGTTGGAGGGGGGAAGATGGCCGACAGGGACACCCGCATACTCTGAGAGCTCCTCCAAACAAAGCGGGATTGGCGACCAGGTAGCTGAATAGTAAGAGTCTGGTGAGTGAAATATCCCCCTGGGACAGCACCCCAGTCCTACCCCACGTATTTGTCCGGAGCAGGGGTCTAGGTGAAAGAGGACCGGACTAGTGGGACATCTCTGGCCACTAAGCTGCCGTGAGCTCACTGGCGACCGGCTTAGGCTCCATCCCCAAACCCGACGCCAGCCCAGAGCCGCTTGCCTGCCCTGCCTACTCCAGCGGCCCACTCCCCACTCCCCACTCGCGGATCTCCACTGGGAGAGAAGCTTTCCTCTCCCGCAGTTCCCCTCTCCCCACAGGGCAGCGATCTGCCCTTGGGCCCATGTCCCTCCCTCCATTCATCCAAGCTCAGGGGAGCGGACCCGCGGGTTGTCTGGCGACCCCCACGGGGGACCATCCACCCGCACCGCTGCCGCGGACCTCTCCACCTGCCCTCCGTGCGCTGGCCTCCCACCCCCGCCCGCCCCCGCCAGCCCCTGGCAGCCTAGCGCCAGCTCCACTCCTGGCGGGGACCCTGCGCTGAGCACTTCCCGCCAACAGGAGCCATAGCCCAACCCGCGCCTGTCCTGCACCCTGAGCTTCCGCGGAGCGCCGCGCCCCGCGCTGCTGAGTCTGCCCACCAAGGCCCCCCCCCCTGCGCAAGGCACAAGAGTAGGTGCCCTCCCCAGGGTGCTGCGGGGACCCCGGCGGCCGCGACTCTGAGCCTGAGCAGAGGAAGGGCGCCATTACCCCCTGCGGTTTCGCGCCAAAAGGGCGGAGAGCGAACACCATTGTTCCCTGCAGTGTCCCGCAGCTGCCTGCGCAGCTATCCAAGGGGCCTCCCCGCGCCCGCTCACAGCCCGGGCAGATCAAACACTCCACCTGCAGTGGAGCCTGGGTCTCGGCTTTGCAGTCCCTGAGGAGCCGTCAGTGAGCTCCAGCCAGCTCTCACCACCTGGGGCCCTGTTGGGTCCCCAGTGCCAGCCCTAAGCCTGCTGCAGCCCGCCCCAGCCACCCCAGGAGACGGCACAGTGGCCTGAGCCTCCACACAATAAGGTTACTCCTGTCTCCCAGAAGCATGGGGCCTATTAAAGGATCAAGGAAAAATCAACAGACCACATCACTCCCAACAAAAAAATCAGAAAAACGAGGCACTTTAACAGACCTAACGTCACTCATAGAAGAAACAGATATAGATCAGCCACAAAAGGAAATCTTCAGAACTCTGCTTGCAGTAATACAGGAGCTAAGAGAAGCAAACCAAAATAAGGATGCAACAATAGAAGGGATGAAATGCACAATAGAGGGGATGAAGTCCACAATAGAGGGGATGAATACTATCCACCAAAAGGAACTGCAGAAACTAACAGAGGAGGTAGCAGAGGCCACACAAAAGGTCACAGAAGCTATATCTAGGCTTGAGGAGACTGAGAACCGTATCAGTGAACTCGAGGACGCTCAAACCAAACGAAGCAAGCGAGAAAAACAATTAGATAGGAAAATTAAAGAAACAGAAGACAGCCTGAGATCAATGACAGATGCTATGAAGAGGAATAATATTCGAATAATCGGTCTACCGGAACACAACATAACACACAAATCGACCGCCAAGATAGCAAAGGAATTCCTGGAAGAAAATTTCTCCAACCTAACAAAGGAGAATCCGACTCTCATACAGGAAGCAGAGAGGACGCCGGCTAAGCTAAACACCAAGAAGAACACGCCAAGGCATATAATTGTAAAATTATCCAACTTAGAGGAAAAAGAGAAAATTCTACGAGCATCAAGAGAAAGGAAGACAGTCACATACAAAGGAGCGCAGGTAAGGTTATGCTCAGACTTATCAGCAGAAACCATGAAGAGGAGGAGAGAATGGAGCAACATCTTCCAAAAACTGAAAGATGAAAATGCCTCCCCCAGAATCCTATACCCTGCCAAGTTATCCATTAAGATAGAGGGTAAGATAAGGGTCTTCCAGGACAAGGAAGAACTCAAAAAATATACTGCAAGTCACCCGACCCTGCAGAACATACTGGCTGACTCACTATGGCCAGAAGATCAAGCTCCAACTAGAACCACCAGGAGACCACCATATAGCCCATCTCCATCTAGAAGCCAACATGCCAGCAACACGTACCAGGACAACACGGTCTCAGATGGAAAAGAGGACAGGATAGAAACCCTCCACTCAAACGCAGTACACTGATATGAAGGAAGATAGGCAAAGACCCAAAACACAAAACAGAATATGGCAACCATGAAGCCAGAGATTGTAATAATCACTTTGAATACAAATGGGCTCAATTCATATGTTAAAAGAAAGAGGCTGGAGGATTGGATTAGAAAACATAACCCATCAATCTGCTGCCTGCAAGAGACACACCTTAAGCAAGCAGACAAGCATATGCTGAGAATAAAGGGCTGGCAGAAAGTTTACCAAGCAAATGGTAACTCCAAGAAGGCAGGAGTGGCTATCTTAATCTCCGACAAAATGGATCTCAAGATCCAAAACATAAAAAGAGACAAAGAGGGACATTACATAATGCTCAAAGGCTCAGTAAACCAGGAAGCAATAAGCATACTGAATATTTACGCACCTAATAATGGTGCGGCAAATTTCGTCAAACAAACTATTAAAAAAATGACAGAAGAAATCACGGAAACAACAATAATAGTGGGGGACTTCAACACTCCACTATCAGAGAAAGACAGGTCACAGGGAAAGAAGCTCAGCAAAGAGGCCAGAGAGCTAAACAATGTAATTAGGCAACAGGGCCTGATAGACATCTATAGAGCCTTTCATCCAAAAGCAAAAGGTTTCACATTCTTCTCCAATCCACACGGATCTTTCTCAAGAATAGATCACATGCTGGGGCACAAGGCCAGCCTGAGTAAATTCAAACACATAGATATTATCCAGACGTCTTTCTCAGACCACCATGCCATAAAGCTGGAGATTAATAGAAGGGCACCCAGAAAAGCAAGGGCCACCAATTGGAGAATAAACAACGATCTCCTGCGACATGAATGGGTTAAGGTCCAGATCAGAGAGGATATCAGGAAATTTCTAGAAACTAATGAGAACGAGCATACAACATATCAAAACTTATGGGACACTGCAAAGGCAGTTATCAGAGGTAGCTTGATATCACTGAATGCATACATGAAAAAAGAAGAAAGGCGTATGACAGATATGTTAACACAAAACCTCCAACAACTAGAACAGAGTCAACAGAACTACCCCTCCAATAGCAAGAGAAAAGAAATAATAAAAATCAGGGCGGAGTTAAACCAGTGGGAAGACAAAAGAACAATGCAAAGGATTAACGCAACTAGAAGCTGGTTTTATGAACGAATTAATAAAATTGACACTCCCCTGGCAAAGCTTACCAAAGATAGAAAGGAACAATCATCAATAGCCAGGATGAGGGATGAGTCGGGGGCAATAACAACAGACCCCAATGAGATAAAAAGGATAATCACAAAGTACTATGAAGGTTTGTATTCTAATGAATTCAGAAACCTGGAAGACATGGATAAATATTTAGAAAAACAATCTATCCCTAGATTATCTGAGACAGAGATCAAGAACCTCAACAAACCCATAGCGAAGGAAGAAATAGAGAGTGTCATCAAAAACCTACCAAGGAAAAAGGCCCCACGGCCAGATGGCTACACAGCAGAATTTTACCAAACATTCAGGGAAGAGCTGACACCGATCCTCCACAAAGTATTCCATAACATAGAAAAGAACGGCAAGCTCCCAAACTCATTTTACGAAGCCAGCATTACTTTGATACCCAAACAGGGAAAAGACCCCACAAGTGTAGAGAATTATAGACCAATATCTCTAATGAACATAGATGCAAAAATCCTTAACAAAATATTGGCCAATAGAATACAAAGGAACATCAAACATATCATTCACCACGACCAAGTAGGATTCATCCCAGCGATGCAGGGATGGTTTAACATCCGAAAATCCATCAATATCATACACCACATCGAGAAGAAAAAGGATAAAAACCATATGATAATATCCATAGATGCAGAAAAAGCATTTGACAACATCCAGCATCCATTCCTAATCAAAACACTCATGAAGATAGGATTGGAAGGTAAGTTCCTCAAGCTCATACAAGCTATCTATGAAAGACCAACAGCCAACATCATAGTCAATGGAGAAAAGACAAGAACAATACCACTGAAAAAGGGTACAAGACAAGGATGCCCCCTGTCCTCTCTTCTATTCAATATCGTTTTGGAGGTTCTGGCTAACAACATAAGACAGCGGAAGGACATCAAAGGGATCCAGTTGGGAGAGGAGGAGGTGAAACTATCGTTATTTGCAGATGACATGATCCTATACATTGAAGACCCCCAAAACTCCACAGTTGGAATACTTACAGCAATAGAGGAATACGGAAGAGTAGCAGGATACAAGATCAATAAACAGAAGTCGGTAGGGTTTCTATACACATCGGACAGGGCCATGGAAGAGGCGATTAAGAGGGAAGTACCCTTCACAGTAGCCAAGAACAAACTGAAATACCTAGGAATATACTTAACAAAAAATACTAAAGACCTTTATAAGCATAATTATAAAACCCTATTACAGGAAACCAAAAGTGACCTTCACAAATGGATGAAGCTCCCCTGCTCATGGTTAGGTAGGCTGAACATAGTAAAGATGACAGTTCTTCCTAAAGCACTCTACAAGTTCAATGCTATACCAATCCAATTACCATCAACCTTCTTCAAAGAATTGGAAAAACTGACCACCAACTTCATATGGAGAGGGAAGAAACCCAGAATTAGCAGAGAACTCCTCAAGAAGAAGGACACAATTGGAGGACTCGCCCTACCTGATTTTAATGCCTACTACACTGCTACAGTGGTCAAAACAGCATGGTACTGGCACAATGATAGACACTCAGACCAGTGGAAAAGAATAGAAAGCCCAGGAGTAAAATCATCAGCATATAGACAACTGATCTTCGACAAGGGTCCCAAAAACGTCAAGTGGGAAGCAGATGCCCTCTTTAATAAGTGGTGCTGGAAACAATGGATATCCACATGTAGAAAGTTGAAACAAGACGTCTACCTCACCCCATGCACAAGAATACACTCAAGGTGGATCACAGATCTAGAAGTCAAACCCCAAACCATCAGGACCATTAAGGAGGGAATCGGGACTAATCTCAGAGCACTGGCCCAGGGAGCACATAGGCTCACTGCAACAGGGAAGGGGACACACACAGGTGATCTGGAAATCGACAAATGGGATCTAATAAGAATAAAACACCTGTGCACCTCGAAAGACTTTGCCAAGAGGGTGACAAGGCAACCCACAGACTGGGAGAAGATTTTTAGTAATGACACGTCAGACAAAGGGCTCATTACTAAAATCTACAACACCATCATGACCTGCAAAAAGAGGAAAACAGTTAACCCCCTAAGGAAGTGGGCAAAAGAAATGAGAAGAACTTTCACTAGAGAGGAGATCAATATGGCCAATAAATATATGAGAAAGTGCTCGAAGTCCCTTGCCATAAGAGAAATGCAAATCAAAACAACCATGAGATACCACCTAACACCCCTCAGGCTAGCTCAGATCAGTAAATCAGAGAGCAACAAGTGTTGGAGGGGCTGTGGTGAAATAGGAACCCTCCTCCACTGCTGGTGGTCGTGCAGATTTGTACAGACACTGTGGAAAGCAATCTGGCGATACCTAAAGAAAATGGAAATTGATCTACCTTACGACCCAGCCATCCCTCTACTGGGCATATACCCGGTTGAAGCAGCAAATAAAACACGACCAGTCATATGCGCTCCAATGTTTATTGCGGCACAATTCACAATAGCAAAGACTTGGAAACAGCCTAAGTTTCCATCGATAGACGAGTGGATTAGCAAACTTTGGCACATACACACAATGGAGTATTATGCAGCACTAAAAAGCACCGATGAGCACATGAAACACGTTATTTCATGGGAAGAGCTGGAAGGAATTATGTTAAGCGAGGTAAGCCAGACCCAAAGGGACAGGTACAACATGAGTCCCCTGAGGTAAGTACAATCAGCATGACAGAAATGGGGCATTAATCCACCCAAGGGGAGGGTATGGTTTATATCTCCACAGGGAAAGTGGGACCAGACTTCAACCCAGTGTCGCAAGGTGTGAATGCAATATCCCGGCGTGGAGGACGGAACCGGTGGAGAGGTCTGGGAGGCTGGCCCCAGCACCATAAATTAAGTGGATTCCTGCCCCTCCCCCGAAAAGAACTTGTTCCAAAGGACGACATTGACCCTGCAGCTATGGGAGATGGACATATTTGATCAGAGCACACGGGAGCAGATGAAGGGGCAGGAGGAGAGAGTGGAGCACAGCCTGGCCCACCAGGCCGTGATGATGATGTTCCTGAGTAGAGCAGCCAGTCCACAGAGAGAACAACATGGCTGGCCCTACTATGAGACATGATGCCCCTCAGTGACTAAGGGCGATACAGGGGACAGCACCGGAGACACAGTGTGGGAATTGCACCTGACCTGATCCCACCACACCGAGGCAAATCACTGGGGGAGTGCAGCGGAACAGCAAGGGAATGGAGTGGCAAGGTCCCCAGGGAATGCTGAAAGTGGACTTTGGGGCCAGGGCGTGGTGCCCCAACAGACTGGACTGGAAAACGCTCCTAAGGGCCAGCAAAGATCCCTGAACTAACTACAAGCTTTTCTCTTGTGAACTGTTTTGTTCTGTTCTTTTTCAGTGGTTTGTTTTGGTTGTTTTGTTGTCTGGTTGTATACTGTTGCTTTGTGTTCCTCTGTCTAGTTTTCGTGCATGTTAGTGACTCCACAGGTCTGTCTGAATAGGACAGGCTGGATGAACTATCTGGATGAAAAACAACGGGACCGACAGTTCCGGGGGGACTTGGGGTGGGGGGTAGGGGGGTAAGGAAGTGGTGTTAACAAACCCAGGGACAAGGGAAAAACATGGGACCCCAAAGGGTAGAGAAGGGGGAGTGGCAGGCCTGATGGGAAATGATCAAGGGTAAGGTTGCTTAGAGAAGAGGTATACTCTAGCCCAGGTGGCGATGAAGCATGGTAGTAGGGCAGGAGGAAGGTCAAGGGAGATGGAGGAAAGAGCTAGGAGTCAAAGGGCATTCATGGAGGTCTAGACAAAGACATGTACATGCAAATATATATAGGAGGTTGGGGAAATAGATCTTTGTGTCGATATTTATAGGTCAAGTATTAAGGTGGCGGAAGGACCTTGGGCCTCTACTCAAACACTCCCTCTATGCATGAATACCTTCTTTTATTAAATTGGAACTCTATGATGCTCACTCTCCCGACACAACGGCTGGAGCCAAAGTGGGTGAACAAGTAAATGTGGTGAAGAAAGCTGATGGTGCCCGGCTATCAAAAGAGATAGTGACTGGGGTCTTAAAGGCTTGAAGATAAACAAGCGGCCATCTAGCTCAGAAGCAACAAAGTCCACATGGAAGAACACACCAGCCTGTGTGATCGAGTGGTCCCAAAGGGATCAGTTACCAGGCATCAAAGAACAAAAAATCATATCATTGACTGCACACCTCCATGATAGGATCGCTGAAGACAAATGGGTGCACAAGCAAATGTGGTGAAGAAAGCTGATGGTGCCCGGCTATCAAAAGAGATAGTGTCTGGGGTCTTAAAGGCTTGAAGGTGAACAAGCGGCCATCTCGCTCAGAAACAAATAAGCCCACATGGAAGAAGCACACCGGCCAGTGCGATCACGAGGTGCCCAAGGGACCAGATATAAGGCATCATGCAAAAAAAAAAAAAAAGATATAAGTGTGTGTATGTATGTGTATATATGTGTATATGTATATATGTATGTGTATATATATATTATATTAAATGAAGGGGGAAGTGCAGAGTGGAGACCCAAGGCCCAAGTGTCGGCCAATGGAGATCCCCTCATAGAGGGGCTTAGGAGAGGAGATGGGTTAATTAGGGTGTGAGGTAGTATCGATGAAGAACACAGCTTTCCCCCAGATCCTGGATGCTTCCTCCCCCCAACTACCATGATCCGAATTCTACCTTGCAGGGCTGGATAGGACAGAGGCTGTACACTGGTACATATGAGGGTTGGAGGTACAGGGAATCCAGGGTGGATGATACCTTCAGGACCAAGGGCGTGAGGGACGATGCTGGGAGAGTGGAGGGTGAGTGGGTTGGAAAGGGGGAACTGATTACAAGGAGCCACATGTGACCTCTTCCCTGGGAGAGGGACAGCAGAGAAGGGGGGAAGGGAGACCCCGAATAAGGCAAGATATGACAAAATAACGAGGTATAAATTACCAAGGGCATATGAGGGAGGGGGGAAAGGGGAGGGAGGGGGGGGGAAAGAGGACCTGATGCAAGGGGCTTAAGTGGAGAGCAAATGCCTTGAGAATGATTGGGGCAGGGAATGTATGGATGTGCTTTATACAATTGATGTATGTATATGTATGGATTGTGGTAAGAGTTGTTGGAGTCCCTAATAAAATGTAAAAGAAGAAAAGAGAAAAAAATGATTAGGGCAAAGACTGTACAGATGTGCTTTATACAATTGATGTATGTATATGTATGAACTGTGAAAAGAATTGTATCAGCCCCAATAAATTGTTTTAAAAAAAAATATCATTTTGTGCTCACCTCTCTGATACGACCACTAAAGACAAATGGGTGCATAAGCAAATATGGTGAAGAAAGCTGATGGTGCCTGGCTATCAAAAGATATAGCATCTGGGGCCATAAAGGCTTGAAGGCAAACAAGCGACATCTAGCTCAGAAGTAACAAAACCCACAAGGAAGAAGCACACCAGCCTGTGCAATCACAAGGTGTCAAGGGAGCAGGAACCAGGCATCATCAGAACAAAAAAATCTTACTATTGTGAATGAGCAGAGGAATGCGGAGTGGAGACCCAAAGTCCAATTGTAGGCCACTGGGCATCCCCTTACAAAAGGGTCTTGGGGAGGAGACGAGACAGTCAGTGTGCGATGTAGCAACGATGAAAATACAACTTTCCTCCAGTTCCTAAATGCTTCCCCCCACTCCCACTGTCATGATCCGAGTCCGACCTTGTAAGTCTGAGTAGACCAGAGGATGTACACTGGTACAGATGAGAACTGGAAACACAGGGAATCCAGGGCGGATGATCCCCTCACGACCAGTGGTGTGAGTGGCGCTACTGGGAGGGCATAGGGAGGGTGGGTTGGAAAGGGGGAACCTATTTCAAGGAACTACATGTGACCCCCTCCCTGGGGGACATATAACAGAAAAGTGGGGGAAGGGGGACATGGGACAGAGCAAGTTATGACAAAATAATAATTTATACATTATCAAGAGTTCATGAGGGAGGGGAAAAATGAGGACCTGATGCCAGGGGCTTGGCGGGAGAGCAAAACTTTTGAGAATGATGAGGGCAACGAATGTACAAATGTGCTTTACACAATTGATGTATGTATGGATTGTGATAAGAGTTGTATGAGCCCCTAATAAAATGATCTAAAAGAAAAAAAAGAAAGTTTAAAATGACATGTGTAGCATTATTTTTCAATTGGGACAGGGCTGCTGCGGAACAGAAGACAGCACCCTTGGTGAGGGGACCGAGTTATCTGTCCTCAGCTGTCTCTTGGGGAGTGGGGGGGACTGCGTTCCTGCTGCCGTTTGTCTCCCACGTTAACTCGGCCCTGGGATCAGGGTTCTCCTAGAGAACTTGTCCATTTTAGATCAGGTGTCAGCTACAAACTACGGAGAGTACAAGAAAATTCTAAATTCTCATGCTATCGGGAGCTCTTACAGATGTCATGATAGTCCACGATTCCAATAGTTTGAGCATAGTTGTACCATTGCTACTTCAATCAGTTTCAAACCATTGTTTGGAGAGTTTGCTGATGTTTTTAACTTGCAGAACTTGTGTTGGAGAGAGGGAAAATCTACAATAAACAAGAGCTACATTCACAATGAAGAGAAAGGGACACCAATATTGCTTTTTCCCTAGGAGAATGTTTGCTAACGACTTTGAACTTCCATGGGGACTTACTCCTGCTTAGGACCCGGTTTCCTGGAGGGCAGTTTGGGGCTTTGGGGCCCAATGGGGGGAACCCCAAAAGTCTGTGTAGGGGAGGGCTCTCTCTGTTAAAAAGAAAAAGAGGCTTAGGACATATTTATAAATGCTGACATTAAGTAAGCACAAATTGTATGCAAATGTAGTCACTCTGGACAGGAAGTACTGAGTCTCTATAATATCACTTCATTAATTGGTACTTGCGAGGGTCAAACCGAGGTACTTGTGAAGAAGAACCCAGCTGGTGTGAACTTCTACAACTTCCTGCATTCATTGACAAAGACTCTTTTTCCTTCTGTCACATCAGACCCTGCATCTGGGAGCCTGGTTTTGCAGGAAACTGTAGGAAAAATACAGTGGTCGAAGTGGAAGCAAAATCAAGAGAGGATAAAGGGGCAGAAGTGAGAGAAAAGCAAATGAGAACGTTTAGGAGTCGTCTGGGCATCTCCTGGCATCACTCAGCACTTATTTGGCCCCCTTTCAGTTCTCCTGATGTAAAATATGCAAGGAAGAGCTGACCGTCCGCCTGAAGGAAGAACCGTTTATGATGAATGGGAGCTCTTTGTGAAAAGTGCTTGATGTTATGATTTTAAACTTACTTCACCGAAGATTTCAAGCTAACAAGCTTACCCTTTATCCACATACTTTTAGCTTTTCTGTGCTCCTTGAGTCACCTGGGCCCCTGAGGGTAGCAGGGGTCACTGGGGGAAATAGGTTATTGACTAGTACTAAAATATTACTACCAGAAGTGGTAAGGCTGGGTCAATACCAGAGAAGGACAAATTTTAAGGTATATGGCTGTTTCCCCTCCAGTTATTGTAAGAAAACCAGTGCAGCAAAGGACGTGTCTTCTTTGATCCATTGTGCTCATCCGCAAGCTGCAGTCTCTTCTCCGCACTAGGTCCTGGTCGACCTCCATGCACACTGTCTACTCGGAGACAATGCTGGCAGAGCCGGGGGCTGGATGACCTCAAGGCGGCTTGGATACCGGCTTTCCACCACAGACTATGTGCAGTTGTGCATTTTCTGGAAAGCATGGGAGTGGAACTGTGGTCCCGCATGTGGTCTTGTATCTGAGTACCAACCTGGGCGGCTACGGGACATTTTCAAGCAGGCATGCACTCGGGGGCTCCTACAAGTTCGTGGAAAAGACTCATTATCTTTTCATTCCAATTTCCCATCATGTTTAGCACCTTTCTGATATCTGTTAGCCCTCGTCAAGAGTGGTCATACCCACTGCTGCCGAATGGGCTCCAAAGGGCACTATGTGCCTGATGGGCAAGCAAAAAAGAATATGCTAGAATTTACTTTTATATTTTTTATCGCAGCCCCTTTCAATCTATTTTGCATGTTTTATATATGTAGACGCAATCTACGGAACAAATATAGGAACAAAGCCCCTGGGTGACGCTGTGGAACACGTATTGGGCTGCTCAATGCAAGGTTGGCAATTCACATTCACCAACCCGCCAGAAAGACAGGCTGCTCGCTCCTGTCACATGTATGAGTCTGGGAAACCCTACACGATGTCACTCTGCATCAGGACGGACTGGACGGCAGTGGGCTTAGTAGAAGGCCCGAGAAAATGAGGAAGCCTCTCCACGCGTTGGATGGACACAGTGGCTGCAGCCATGGCCTCCAGTATCAGAAGAGTTGTGAGGAAGGCGCAGGCCTGGGCAGAGGGCACTCTGGGTGCGGGGCAGAGGGTTGCTATGGGTCAGGGGCAGAGGGTTGCTATGGGTCAGGACTAACTTGATGGCCCCTGACCACCACCACCACACCAAACAGGCCCCGTAGCTGCAATCCCTTAGCCACGGTCCTGGTGTCCATAAAACTCAGAAAACCAGAAGCCAGCTCAGCCTGAGCTGAAGGGATGTAGAGCTATGTATAGCTTTTATTTAATTACCTTCAATCTCTTCATGTGTTTCCTTATAGGATGCTGCCTCCGACTCCCCACCACGGGGTGTTAACATAACGTCAGGACCATGTACCCTATTACCTTTCAGAGCTGGGAAAGGTGCTGCATTCGGAGGCACACTGGTTCTCAGGCTTTTGGAGAAGGGATCTGGGACTGACCCTGCTGCCCTGGCATCCATTCTCTCCACGTCACGGCGGCCCCTGGTGTGTTGAGTGGAACTGTGCTTCCTGGGCTGCTTCATGGCGGCCTTCTTTTCAGATGGGGACCACCAGGCCTTTCTTCTGAGGCACCTCAGGAAGGACTCATGCCTCTAACATTTCCATTAGCTGCCAAACATGTTAACCAAATGTTAGCACCATAGAAGAGCCACCATATTTGTAGTGTTTATAAATAAACAAATACATCCATGTTGAGGGTACAGGCTCAAAAAAGAAAGTTGGTAGATTTATTGTAACAATAGGGCCCTGTTGCCATAGAAACTTAAGTACACTGGACCAGGCCAGGCTCCCCAAGCGATGACTTGTACTCTAGCCCCACTGATTTCTCAGCTTGACAGACAGGGGAGCCGAGAGACTAAGAGGGCAAATAACTCAAAAACCAAACCACTGCCACTGCTGAGTCAATTCTGACTCATAGCAACAGGGCAGGATATAACTTCCCCCTGTAGATTTCCCAGGCTGTAGATTTTTAAAAAAACATTTTATTAGGGGCTCATACAACTCTTATCACAATCCATACATATACCTACATCAATTGTATAAAGCACATCTGTACATTCCCTGCCCTAATCATTTTCGAAGCATTTGCTCTCCACTTAAACCCTTTGCATCAGGTCCTCCTTTTCCCCTCCCTTCCCGCTCCCTCCTCCCTCATGAGCCCTTGATAATTTATAAATTATTATTTTGTCATATCTTGCCCTATCCGGCGTCTCCCTTCACCCCTTTTCTGTTGTCCGTCTCCCAGGGAGGAGGTCACATATAGATCCTTGTAATCGGCTCCCTCTTTCCAACCCATTCACCCTCTACCCTCCCAGTATAACCCCTCACATCCGTGGTCCTGAAGGTATCATCCACCCTGGATTCCCTATGCCTCCAGCTCCTATCTGCACCAGTGTACAGCCTCTGCTCTATCCAGACTTGCAAGGTAGAATTCGGATCATGGTAATGTGTGTGTGGGGGTGTGGAGAGGGAGGAAGCATTTAGGAACTGGAGGGAAGCTGTATTCTTCATCGGTGCTACGTCGCACCCTGACTGACTCATCTCTTCCCCTAGACCCCTCTGTGAGGGGATCTCCAGTGGCCGACAAATGGGCTTTGGGTCTCCACTCTGCACTTTCCCCTTCATTCACTATGATAAGATTTTTAAAAAAATGATGCTTTATACCTGATCTCTTCGGCACCTCGTGATCGCACAGGCTGGTGTACTTCTTCCATGTGGGCTTTGCTGCTTCTGAGCTAGATGGCCGCTTGTTCACCTTCAAGCCTTTAAGACCCCAGACACTACCTCTTTTGATAGCCGGGCACCATCAGCTTTCTTCGCCACATTTGCTTATGCACCCGTTTGTCCTCGGCGATCGTATCATGGAGGTGTGCAGCCAATGATATGATTTTTTGTTCTTTGATGCCAGGCTGTATAGCTTTCAGGGAGTAGAAAGCCTCATCTTTTTCCTAAGGCATATCTGCTGTCTTAGAATTGCTGACCTTGTCATTAGCAGCCAAAGCATAATCCTCTAAGCCACTAGGGCAGATAGGAGGTAGAAACCAAAGACAACTAAGATAGTCTCCCTCTTGAAGCTGTGCTATATACTTTCCCATTTTTCAGTATATGAAACCCAGCATTGATGAACCTATAGGGACAGCAATTAGAATAAGGGTTTTAGTGGGGAGGGGGATATATTGGTGGAGGTGGGGTAAAAGCGAGATGGTGACAAGCAGTCCATGCAGAAAAAGAGTGGTTGGAAACTGATGATGGTAGCAATTGTACAATTCTACTTGATGTGACTGAAATATGGAATGATATATACAATTAATATTTTAAAGACAAAAAGGCTCTGCTTAACCTTTTTCAGAAAAGTCTCATGGTGCAGAGCTGATCAGATGTTTCCCAGGATGGAGAACTCCTGGCTGAGTCCTAGCCATAAGGCATTTATTTTCTAGCCTGTGAGATCATGTGATCTTTTGACAATTAAGGTGGGAGAAATTGCGTTCTTAACCGTTTAGAGTCTCATAAACCCACCGGGGCAGCCGTACCCTGTCCTGTAGGGTCAATATGAGTCAGAATCAACTCGACGGCAGTGGGTTTGGGGTGGGACAGTTCATGGACAGAAAGAGGGAGAATGAGAGGGATCCACCGAGCAGCAGGAAGGGAAGGCCAGGCGCCCGTCAATGTCAAGCGGAGCGGACTCTTCCTGGGTGGCGGTGCCTGCCTTTTCCTGTTGTCATGAGGAAATCACAGTACCAGGAGACAGTGTTTTCAGGGAGCTTTCCTCGGTTTCTCTCTTAAGTCCTCACAAGGCTGATTGTATGCTTCAGCGCCTGAGCAAACATGGACTTGGCCGATCCTAAAGGATTTTGCTGACAGACGTTCACGTCTGGCTTTGGATCCAAGCTGAAGAGGCACCGCCACTCGGATCACTTTTCCACGAGGGGTTGGGCGTGCAGTATTTACACGACAGTAGAAAACCCGTCCTGTGTCGTGTTTGCTCCTGGACCTTTCCTGGTCCGGGCTCTGGGGATGCCGAATGTCACTCGGACTCCAGTAAGTAATGCGGGCGGCCCAGGTAGATGGATCTGACAGGGCCGAGGACTAACAGCGCCTCTGCCGCTTTTCTCCAATGACGGCTATCCATCAGCACTTGGAATCTGCTGGAGCCGGAGAGGGTGACAAGGGAATAACATCCCTTTCTCTTCCATCGACAGGGGTAATAACTCCTCGCTCCCTAGGGACAGATTGTAAAAGCCAATAGCCAGGAGCTGTGAAGCAGGGAGGGTAGAAGAATGGAAAATTAAAGAGCCAGTGGAAATTTTGCGTAAGGCTTTAGTGAGATGGAAGAACCCATCAAACGCCCGGCCTTTTAATTGCCTTGTTGTCGTTGACGTGGATTTGCTTGCTTTTATTTTATTCTTTTGCAAATGTTCTTTTTGATTGCTTATTTTCAGCAGCTTGTCCGTCATCCCGTGGATTCCATGTATCTGGGTTCATGTTTTATGCCTAGCTTTTCCTGGTGGATGTTCCTGGTGGGTGTTTACGCTTAATATCTGGACTTTCGGTTTTGAAGCCATTGTTACAAAGTGCTTCTGGACATGGTATTTAAAAAGAAATAAATCTTCCAGAAGCACGATGCACTGTTCCTAAAATGTTTAATGTGATGTCTTGATTTCCTCTTGCGTACCTAGGTATTTATTGCTGGCGTGGAACGGGACCGTATCCAGTTTATGCAGATCCCAGACAGTAGTTTTCAGTCGCTCACATGAATTTCGACGTGAGAGTCAGAGTGACGCCTGTGCCCTGCGGACCTTAGTCTTGGACAGCGGCAAAGGAGAAGCGGGCACTTCTTAAGGTTCACGTTTTCAGCGTGAGTTTCACCCTCCTGGCAGCACACGGATAAAGGAGTTTGGGGTCCAAACGGTGCCTCGCATTAAACACCGCACACAGAGGGATGGAACTTTTCAGAGAGCCTCAGAAAGAGGCGCCGTTCACAGTCACCTGGTTGATAGGAAACCCACTTATTTCGCTTTTAAACCGGGGCTGGTGTTTAGTTAAATTTCCTACGGACTCAGTTCACTGAAGGTGACAGAAGTACTCGCGTGCGCCCAATGAGAAGTGGACGCGACAGTAAATTTCTCAGGCAGCGACAGGAGATCTTGTTATAGGACTCCGAGCGGGGGTCAGGGCAGAGCCTGTTGATGATTGAGGAAAAGAGAAGTAAATTCATTCTGCTTCAGGCACTTTGTCAAGTGCCAGTAGCTCACCATTGAGAACCAGTCACCCGTTCCAGTCTTCCGGCCCTAGAGGTCACTCGGTTGATATAAATCACAGCCCCGCAGAGGCGCGGCAACCTACTGCCACTAGGATGAAATAAAAAAGGAGGCAGGGCGCTTTCGGAATGGAAATGACTACGAATATCCCACCACATGTTGCTGTTTAATGCAATATGTGCTTAGATATTGATCTCCAGAATCAAGTCATTAAAATGTGCAGGTTTTGTTTATTGGACTGAAGCAATTAAATGGTTCAGTTATGCCAGACCTTACCTTTTCTGATGAAAACTATTGATTTCTTGCCACAGCTTTATAAGCGACAATGTTTTTGATTACTCTTGACAAACCTCCTTGGAGTGTTAATTAAAATTGTACCAGAGGAGCAGGTGTGGGAGATCATTAGATCGCCCGGATCACACAGCTACGCTTCATATTCTGCAGCCTTGCATAATGAATAGGGCACGAGAGGGGAGAAACAATATCTTCATCAGCAGAATTAGCATCTCCACTTTCTCAAAAACTAGGTGACACGAAACCTTAGACTAGCGCAGCTTGTGAATTGTTTGCTCGTTCTTAGCCACTGTGCTGGACCGCAGATGGCTTTGGAAACAACTTTCCCATGAATATGTCTAGTACCTAATGCGTTGCTGCTTTTGTTTCCGAGGTGGCAAATATTGAAACGCATTTTGTAGACGGAAAATGGTGGAATCAAATAAGGCTTATGCAGATGAACTCATGAATATTAATGTATTGTATTTAGCAACTTAAAAAAACCCCTCAGCAAGATAGCCTCAATATAATTTTTGAAAAAAATAATAATTTGCTCCTTGTTTTGGGGACCTGTGTGGAATATAAATTTTTAGGAATATAGTCTCTTGAAGACTACATTCTATGAATTTATAATATTACCTCTCTTAAAGCTATAATAAGATGGTTACATTCTAAAACCACTTTTTTAGATGGCATCTTCTCAGTGATAATTCATAAAAACAGAGGCTAGAAATAGGTAACTTTCCAGAAATTAATGATCTTTACATTAGTGCCATCCATTATGAAGTATGATTTAATTATTATTTTACCCATATTGGCATTTTTGCATAATGAGTAACATTTAAATAACTGAAATTAGATTAAAAATCCTCTGTGATCTAATGTTTATAGATAGCAAGAAAACCCAGATTTCTCAGATTCTTCAGCCCCGAAAGGAGCTATAAGCGGTCACTTAATCCACTCCCCAAAGGAACTGTTTAAAAATGTACTATTTTTCATTAGTCTGGAATTTTAAAAAGGACTAATGAATTTAGCAATGTATTATTTACAATGTTCTGATCATGTATAGCTAACTGGAGCTAACTATTGGGCTTTGAAATGGTAAGTTTTTATTTTAATCTTAACTTCTCTCTGTAGAAAGCTTTACGCTTTGAAAAATATTTTTTATTTGTATTATTGCATTCGATCAACAATCAAGTTTTACAGTATGGATTTTTTTAGTTGTTTATATATTTATATATACATATATGTGCATATGTATAAAATAAGCCTCTGGCTCAGTTTGCTCAATTCATTGAATGATATTTACATGTTGTAATTATTTGAAGCCACATTATTGTTTTGCAGCTTCCACTATGGGCGGCTTCTGGGATGCACATAACCCCAAATTGGTATTTGCATGTTGTAGGTGAAGGGAGCTATAACGTTCAAATAAGAGTTCCAAAATAATTTTCCAGGAATAAAATTTGACTCACTATTTCTAATTTCTCCGACACACATAATAACTGTGCTCTCCCAATCACTTAGAACACTCAAGAAAAACCCAAAACAAACCCAAACTGACTGCCATTGAGTTAATTCTGACTCACAGTGACCCTGTAAGCTAGGATACAACTGCCCTTGTAGGTTTTTGAGACTATAACCCTTTCGGAGTAGAAAGGCTCAGCTTTCTCCTGAGGAGCTTGCTGGTGATTTCAAACTGCTGACCTTTGGTTAGCAGTTCCATGTGTAACCACCATGCCACAGAACACTGCAATAAATAAATAGATTATTGTTGCTATTGTATGTAGTCGATTATATTCTCTGATAGAAGAGTATATCCACTGTAAAACAGAATAGAACTGCCCCAGAAAGCTTCCATCTGTAATCATTAAGCAGATTGCTACATCTTTCTCCTGATACACATAGAAGTCTTTTAAAATCGTAGACCTTTAATCTAAGAAACTATATCTGCTATCTATTGCTGCTTAACAAATTACCCTAAAACTCAGTATCTAAAACAAGGCAATCAATTGTTTTGTTTATCAGTCTGCTCACCTTTGCTCTTCAGAGGATCAATTGAGGTGTCTGTACTGGGCACTCGAGAAGCCCCTTCCAAGATGGCTCATTCAGATGGATGGCATGTTAGTGCCCAGGAACTCCAGCGAGGCTGTAGGCCTGGGGCCTCACCTCCTTCAACTTCCCCACAGTCTAGTGGTGGGATCTGAACATGAATATTCCAGGAGATTGAAGTAGAAGCCTATGTTAGTCTGGGTAGACTACAGGAACACATTCGTAGACATTCATACGTATATAAGAAAGAGGTTGATATACAAGAGCAATTGAATATTGAGAAAACATCCCAGCCCAATCCAGATCGAGTTCAAAAGTCCAAAATTAATGCATATCTGTTACCAATCTATAAAGTCCTCTTCAGACTCACGAAATACATGCAATGATGCCAAATGCAGGAGGATCACAGACCTGTGCATTGGAAGTCTTGTGGATCCAGTGGCGTTGTAAGCATCTCAGCACTGGCAGGGTCTCTACGTGGCTTCTCCGACTCCAGATGTCTGGTTGCATTAAGGTAGATCCATGTGGCTTCTCCAGCTCCCAAGGCATAGTGCCATGTGTCTTGTCAGTAGAGCATCACTCAAGGAGTGAGGAGAGAGAGAAAATCTCCTGCCTCCAAGGAGGAAAATACAGGAGTTCCCAGAATTCTCAGGAGGCCATGCCTACACAGAGGCTTCATTGAGTATGACCCGATTGACAGACTCCACCCCTTCACTCTTAATCCTCTCAAGTCCTAAACTGACACTGGATGATGTAACTACCACAAAGCCCTTGGTATTGAAAAATTCTAAGCTTAGAAGCCACATTCTATCATTTTTACTATACTTTTTGTGTGATGTACTCATAAAGATCCCCTGTCTCAAGGAAAGGGGATGCAGCCCCATCACTTGAAGGGAGGGGCATCCAAGCCACAGTGTAAAAGGTACATGAAATGGGCAGTCATCTTCAGCAGATACAATCTGCTTTGGAAAGTATAATTTCAATCTTGTGGCATGGCGTATTTTGTATATGGCTTCATTTGAGGAAGGTAAAAAGTAAATAGAAAATCCAACATCACAAAGAATCAACTAACAGCTGTTGCTGTTAGGTGCCATCTAGCTGGTTCCAACTCAGAGTGACTCCCTGTATGATAGAATGGAACATCACTAGGTCCTACCTCATTCTCACCATTTTTGTTAGGCTTGACCCCACGTTGCAGTCAGTGTGCACTGAGTCTTTTCTTTCTTTTTCAGTGCCCAAGTTCACATGCATACAAGGCCATTGAAAGTACCATGGCTTGGACCAGACCCACCTTAGTCTTCAAAGTGACATCCTGACTTTTCTACACTTTAAAGGGAGGGTGGGGCAGCAATGTACACCCAAATCAATGTGCCATTTGACCTCTTGCCTGCTGCTTCCATGAGCATTGATTATGGATCCAAGAAAGATGAAATGTTGATTACCTCAAATTTCACATTTATTCCATTTATCATATTATCGGTCCGGTGTTAAGGAATTTTGTTTTCTTTATATTGAGTTGTAATCCATACTGAAGGCGTCAATCCTTGGTGCTCATCAGCCAGTGCTTCAAGTCCTCCTCACTTCCAGCAAGTAAGGTTGTGTCATCTGCCTATTGAAGGCTGTTAATGAGTCTTTCTCTGATTCTAATGCTGGGTTCTTCTTCATATAGCCCAGCTTCTCATTTTATTTGCTTAGTAAACAAATTGAATAAGTATAGTGAAATGATACAGCTTTGATGTACACTTTTATAGATTTTAAGCCATGAAGTATTCCTTTATTCTTTTGGACAACTGCCTCTTGCTCCCTGTACAGGTTCTTTAGGAACATGTTGGAGTTTTCTAGGGTTTTCATTCCTCTCAATGCTATCTCAATATACAAATTACAGCCATTCTTTAAAATATTACCTTAAGTTGTGGTTTATTTCACAAACAAGGACATAAAGTTGTTAGATACAGTCATCTCTGTATCATAGAATTCATAGTGACCCTATGTGTAGACAGGGTTCTCTAGAGAGACAAACCAGATTGCTAGTAATTATATATATATATATATAATTTTATATATTTATATAATATTATATATATATTTATAAAGTTAGATATATAACACAAGAAATGAACTGTTAAATTATAAAGCAGTACAAATGGCTCAGTGCAACTCACTCCCGTGAGAGAGCTGTGAGACACTCACAGTCCTTCAAGTCTTAAGGGCTGCCAGGTAGTCCTCTGCAGAGAGAGCTAGGCTATATCAGCACAGGCAGCAAACAGCAAGGCAGGTCACCAACTGTCAGCCAGGTCACCAACAGTCAGTCCCCAGCTCCATAGATGTACATTCAAATCATGTGGGCTTAAAGGGAGCTCAACTTACAGCAACACAGTCCACAGGGTAGGCATCCCACAGGTAGTGTAGCCTGTAAATTGAGGCACAGAACAAGCAAGGCAGCCACACACTGGTCCGATGATCAAAGAGCGAGAGACAAGAAAGGTAGGGCTTACCGAGCCATTTATCGCTCCGCCTTTCAATTAATCCCACTTGTGTTTATCCGCCGGGCTGTTTCATTGAAAGAAGCACAGCTGGTTCGTTGCCATCTTCAACATTATTCTGTTTGAGCCCATTGCTGTAGTCACTGTGCTGAACCATCAGTCTTTCCCACTGCTCCTCGACTTTACCTACCACAATGTCCTTCTCTAGGGGCAGGTCTCTCGATCATGTGTCCGAAATATGTGAGATGAAGTCTCATCATCCTTGCTTTTAAGGCACATTCTGGTTGTACTTTTTCCAAGACAGATTTGTTTGTTCTTTTGGCAGTCCATAGCAGCATAATTCAAACACATCAACGCTTCTTCAGTCTTCTTTAGTCAAAGTTCCCCTTTGACATGTATATGACGGAATTGAAAATAACCATGGCTTACCGATGAAACACACAACTTTCCTCTAGTTCTTTAATGCTCACCCCCACTATCATGACCCCAATTCTACCTTACAAATCCGGCTAAACCAGCGCATGTACATGGGTACAGATAAGAGCTGGAAACAGGGAATCCATGACAGATAAACCTCTCAGGACCTGCAATGAGAGAAGTGATACCAGGAGGGTGAGGGGAAGGTGGGAACGGATCATAATGATCTACATATAACTCCCTTCCAGGGGGATCTACAACAGAAAAGTGGGTGGAGGGAGACATCAATCATTAAGACATGAAAAAATAATAATATTTTATAAATTATCAAGGGTTCATGAAAGGGGGAGGGGGAGGGAGGGAAAAAACAAGGGGCTGATATCAAGGGCTCAAGTAGAAAGAAAATGTTTTTAAATTTTTTGCAAGTTATTATAAAGGTTTGTCTTGTTCTTGGTACATAGGTAGTCCACAAATAGAACTTGGAATTTTTTTGATATAAACATGTTCAGTAGGATTCTCTCTCTCAAAATGCAATTTATCTGTTTAACTCCTGCAATTAAATCATATTGTTATGGATTCTTGCTTGCCAACATAACAACTTTGTATAATCAACATTTCAGTTATAGATTTTCCAATCATCAATTTCAACCAACATTTGTTTATATACATCACAGTGTACTAGGCACTTTTCCGTGCATTATTTTCTTTAATCTGTGATGCTATATGACTATTTCCGTGTCACAGATTAGCCTATCTTGTGTTCCGGTCTTCTCTTCCTGGTTAATGTTCTTCCCTACCTTCCCACCTTCTCTGCAGGAGACGTGGGTAGATTGCTCATGCCAGGTCTACATGCAACCCCCAACAGTGAAGGCAGATCCACTGCCCCAAATCCGGCAGTGAAAACCCCAAACAGTCCAAGCCTAGTGAGCAGGAAGCTGCAGCGCTGGGAACCCACCGGATGGCAGCCAACAGCAGGGACAGCATAATTTCACTGCTCAAGAAGGAAAGGGTTCCGTCTAAAGCTAAATCGTATAGTTAGCTTTACAGAACAGGCCCGCCCCGCATCTCTCCTCATCACTGAAAACTGGCACCACTTCAAACACAAAAGAGCGTCAGTATGTATCCACAACATGGAAAGGAGCCGGAGACCAAGCCATTAGATATACATTAGCTAGCGCCCACCTTTTCTGCAGTAAAGTGAAATTCCATTCAAACAGACATGTGTCGTGTACATTTTGAAATGGAGCTGTATTTTCATCTTAAGCACTCCCAAGTCCACCACGGCCGCTGCCCAGTGACAGCAAGGCAGGAGTTGGAGCCAGGAGTCTCCGTGGGTGCCAGACAGCAAACCCAGCGTTTCACAGATGCTCCCAAACAGCCAAACTGGCTGGCGAGGGATTGGCGCAGATTCCTAAGCCCTTTCTCTCGCTCTTCGCTCCGCAGTGTGCCAGCTGTGCGTGCGTAATTTTCCCACATAGCAGTGTGACCTGTTGAGCTCCGTGGCGGCACAACTAAGGTCGGCTGTTGCCACTGCAGTGACTCCCAGTGTCGCCTGGCCCTCCTCTCATAGGGGACCAAATAAAATCCTTAGCAATGTTCATTATCAGTGTTTATCATAGAAGACGTGTTAAATGCCATTGTGACTTGCTTGGCTGACGTATTTGTTAGATGACATGAATAGAAAAAAAAAATTGTCTGACAAAGTTTTTCTACCTTGTGCTTCAGGACTAGTTGCCCGTGATGTGCGAATGAGCTGAAACCTATTTTCATTTCCTCTCACCGTGACTTCATTCTCAAAAGAGTTATTGATTTAGGTTCAAAAATACAAATGACCACAATATTGTAGCTAAAACACCCAGCAAATTTGACAAAATCAGAGATTGAAAAACGCCGCCCGCAGGACCAGCATCAAAAACAGCAGTGAGAGAGCGTAGCGAGCGCAGAAAACCACGTTTTCCAAGCGTCACTGCAGCTGGGTCATGATGGCAGCCCTGATCGGAGTGCATGCCAACGTTCACAACGTAACATCAAACAGACGTTTAGCCTCTGTAGCTAGACTGATACATGAAAGCTGGGCTTATGGAAAACGTCGTTGCTAGAACTCACCCCTTGAGGCCGACTCACAGCGACCCTCTAGAGTAGGGCAGCTCTGCTCCCGGGGGCTTCTGAGATGGCAACTGTTCACTGGAGTAGAAAGCCCTGTCTTTCTCCCGCTGAGCTGCTGGTGGTTTTGAACTGCTGACCTTCTGGGTGGCAGCCCAACGAGTAACTGCTTCACCACATGGCTACCTATGCATAACCAAGCCCAGGGATTCCCCCTCTGGCCCCTGAGGCAGGGGGAAGGGTGCTGCTGAAATGTTGCACAAACATTCTATGGACAGTCATTTCGATGTCACCCCAATGGACAGTGTCACCCTGTGTTTTTTGCACCCCGCCCCAGCGGCTCGCTCCCCAGGTAGGCCGCTGGTGGAGCTGTCTCCTGTCTTTTTGGGAAAGCCGGGAGGTGGGATGCAGGAGAAGGTGAGGTGCACTCAGTCTTGGGCTCAGGGTTGTGCAGAGGGGGGCACAAGCTCACCCTTTCAGAGCACCGGCCGCAGGATGTGTGTCTGTGAGGTGTTCTTCTGCAGTGCTTTGAATGGCTTGCTTGTCAGAGGCGTTGCATGTTTTATCAGCAACACCTGCATTCTCTTAAGACCAGCAGCTCTCTGCTCTCTCCTCCAGGTTGGAAATGGCTCCTGTCAGCCAGTGCACGCTAAGCTGCCTGGGAGAACTTTGGCATCGTTTCCCTAACCTTCTGAACAGTAAAGGCAGAACTCTCCTTTGATTAAAAAAAGCTGGAGGACTTTGGCACGTCGCCATGAAGGATGCAGGGGACTGGGCTGCGATCTGACAGAATATTCCACAAAACCCTGAAAAGTTCTCTTTCAGGCCCCCAGAGTGGGTCGAGGCACTTTGCTTGTACTTAACATATATCAACTGTCACCCGGCAGCAGTCAGTGTGGAGCTGAACACAATGGAACATCCAGATGGTCTAAACAAAGCGGACAAATGCTCACTGCTATTAAAAGCTGTTTACATCAACTTCCAGTATTTCATGTAGTGAAGTTTATTTTGTGTCACTACTGAGGTGCTTAGCTCTGTCCCCAGCGAAGACCAGCCTTCTATAAACTGGCTCAGAGTGCTCAGACTCTCAGCACCTGGTGGAAGGAAGTCAGGGGGAGAGATGGAATAATGTCAGGGAGATATGCAATTCTGGACAATTTGCATGATTGGTCCCTAGTTCAGTTTTACTAATCGTTTTCTGCAGCCTCTGCCCCAGACCCAACAAACTCAGGGTAGACCCTCCTCTGTCACGGCTGGATGGATGGTGGCCACTATCTGCCTGGGCAGGCAGGGCCCCGGAGTCTCTTTGGCTCCTCAGGGGGGATGTTTACGCTCCGAATGGTTTTGTTTTCTTCCTCCAAGACGCTGTGATATCAGGCCCTGTTTTATTGGGGATTAATATACATGAGTGATAAACCCATGGTGTTTTTTCTTCTTCTTTTTCTACCTTCTTCCTGTGACCTCCTTCTGGCAAGTCCTTTACAAATCCCAGCAGCATCGCCGCCCTTGTCAAAGGTTTGCTGTTGCCATTAATAATAATTTGAGTGCACGTCTTATTGCTTGCTGAAGAAGAATCTAGAAACAAAAATGTCTCTATATTCCCGTTTGTAAATCACTACCAATTTCTTTTGTCAAAGTATACCTACAATTTGGGAAATTACTAAATAATTAATAAATGAATACAGGTTATTAATGTTTCCAGAAATTCAAAGTATCATAATAGCAGAAAAGGCCTTCCCACATACAAGTCCATTAATGATTTAAATAATCATTGTCTATAGGAATTGATAATTTTAACAATATGTTGTGTCATATTTGGGTTGAATTATATATTTTTAAAATTAACTGAACATAGTTTTTTGTTTCTTTTTTCTTTTAAGTAACCCCGCTTCAAGTCTTTATGGTAAATATTTAAAGATGGGTGATGTTAAGGGATAAAACTCATATGGTTGAGCAAATAAAATTTATTGTTCTCCAGGAATAACCTTTGTTTCAAATTAAGATCAAGATTGAGGGACTGAACAATGTCATGGGTCATAAGACAAAACTGAGTTTTACTGATGATCGCCTGTGTTGCCCAAGAAAGAGCTATGTGGGGCTATTATGCACATCTAGGAGCCCTGGTGGCGTAAGGGTTACAGGTCGGGCTGCTAACCACAACGTGAGTAGTTTGAAACCACCAGCTGCTCCAGAGGAGAAAGATGGGCTTTTCTACGTCTGTGAAGAGTTCCTGTCTTGAAAACTCCCAAGGGCAGTCCTACCCTGTCCTGTAGGGACACCAGGAGTTGGCATTGACTTGATGGCAATGAGCTTGGCTTTGGAGTTTATTGTGCATAAAGATGAGCTCAGTTTTACAATGGTACTGGTACATCAAATAATTTTGATAGCTTGGGTAAGGTCTTGATCACCCATCTTTTAATAAGGAAGCACTGTATGCGGCTAGCTGTTGGCCTCAGAATCGTAAGGCCAGCAGTTTGAACCCCCTAGTTGCTGTACTAGAGAAAGATGATGGCATCTACCTCTAAAGATTTATAGTCCCAGAAACCCATTGTGAGCTTGGTAGCAGTGTGTTGGGGTTTGGTAGGTTTTTCCGGAGTTGTCTGCTTTCTTTTTCATGCGATCAAGGAAATTCAAAATTACAGCTTGAATGTTTATATTTCAGTGAATCGCTGGCCAGTCAAGCGCAGCTCCTGGTGCTGTCCTGGGTGGCAGAGCAGGGCTGGGTTCCCTAGGGTTCTCTATGGCTGCATGTCCAAAGCAATGTCACGAGGGCTTCTTTCTCCCCAAGGACTTCTGAGTGGACTTGAACCTCCAAACTTTGGGCTAGTAGCACCATGCTGTAACCATTTGCACCACTCAGGGATATGCTTAAGCTTAAAAACAATGCACTGTCTTTAAAACGTCATCCCAGGATGGCACACTTTATGCACACGATGATAATTAGACAGAAGAAACAGGAAAGTTCTCCCGAGAGTCCCTTTCAGGGTTTGAGACTTTTTGTCGATACTAATTTTGTGATGTCAAGAAGACAACATGAAAGGAAAACCACCGTAGGCACCTCTGTATTATACCTATTGCTGCTGAGTCAATTCTGACTCACAGTGAACCCACCGGACAGAGTCGAGCCACCCCGATATTAGGTCCGAGGTTGGGATCCTGGTGGAAGCTGATAGCCCCCTTTTCTCCTCTGGAGCAGCAGGGTGGGCCCCAATCACTGACTTGTAGTTAGCAGCTGAGTGCTTAAGCACGGTGCCACAGGGTCCCTTTCATTTAAGTCGGGGAGAAGAAGGTTTTATTGGCTGTTAGCGTTTGCAATTTTGGGGAGTGGGTGGGAGGACAGATGTCTCTGAGTGACTGGATATGATTTCTGAAAATGCGGATGACCCAGATATACAAATAAATAAAACAAAATAAGGGCTTCGGTTTATGCCCAGGATCAAGCACCAGGCCTACTTTAGAGGAGCCACTCAAAGCCAGGGATGCCTGATTCCCTAATCAGCAGGGCAAACTTGTGTTTGCTTATTGATCTGTGGTGAACAGCTTCCTGTGTCTGTCACTGCAACCGAGATTGTGCTCCTAGGTCTGGCTGCCATCTGTCCCTCTCCCAATCCCACAGCACCTGCCGGCATTATCAAAGTCTCTTTTACAAAATGTTTACCCTCCCTAATAGGAACTGAAACCTGATAAGCAAGGTAATGATGAGCTAATTGACTCATCTACAGCGAGCACTGTCACTTGGTTTCTTTGTACTTACTAATGTACCGTGGAGCGACCAGGTGAGCCCCGCCAGCACGGTTTCTTTGTGCTCATGTGCTCGTTTGTAGTGAGTTGTGCACTACAGATGTGTAAGTGAGCCCACACAAGCCCATGCGCGCCTTGCTTGTTGAGGCATCCGCCTCAAGAGAGCTTGCCCTTCCCAGTAGGAGCTGCTTCGTTTCCTGTTTATGCCTGTGCAGAGTTCCACATCCGCAGAGCTGGCCCTCAGCAGCAGGTTTCCCCGCACACCCCAGGAGATCTCTTCCTTAAAGTGGCCCATTATTTATCCCTCAAGTAAGCCATTGGAATTTTGTTAATTCCTGTTTTACTTAGCACACACAGAACACTATCATCATCTTGCGAGAGATAATGTTAACTTATAACTGTTACCGAAGTACTAATAAGTGACCTTTACAAAACAAACCCAGCTAGGGAGTCTATGAAATAGAGAGAGCGGATGCCAAGTTGGTTGCCTGCCAGGGCTTTGGGTATATAACCTGAGCTATTGAAACCTGAAGTTGGGAGAAAGAGGAGGCCGCCTGCTCCTGGGAAGATTCACAGTCTCCCAAACCCTGTGGGGCAGCTCTGCTCTGAGTGAGTCCAAATGGACTCAGTGGCAATGGGTTTGGCTTTTGCTTATTTGAAGAAGTTAAGCACTTGATCTTTATGAAATCAGCCAAAAGGTAGACATCTCTTTGGCCTAGGCTACTTTTTGAATGGGCTAAATTTAGCTTGTGTCCTCTTTGTTCTTTCTGCTTCCTTGTAGCTCCCTGGGAGTCCCTGGGCGGTGCAAACTATCATTGCACTTGGCTGCTAACTATTCTGGTGCTTGTGTTGGCCGTTCCAGTCCACCCAGAGGTGCCGTGGAAGAAATGCCTGCCCAGGGAGCTATTTCTGAAAAATCAGCTATTGAAAACTATGGCACCCAGCTTGTCTCTGACAAGCCTGGGTGCACTGTGAGCCCGAGGTCCGTTCAAAGATGGCCAACAGCAATAGTGACATCCAGACCCCTCATCTTTTCTTCCAGCCTCTTATACACCCCTTGAGAGATTAGGGTGAGCTAATTCACACTCAAGTGTAAACGATACTTTGCTAATAGTCAATATCTTCTAGAGCTATGTCAATTGAAAAGAAACTAAAATCCCAAACGAATGAAATAAAGCTCTGAAATGGTCTCCTGCAATTAGCTTGCTACGTGAGGCATTTCCGGAGGCAAACGAAACATCTCACTGTTCCTGTCATTGTGTCGGCTAAAAGAGCATCTCTTTATGATAGTCCTGTATTGTATTTTATTGCATTTACTAGCTGATGGGGCATAATTTTTTTTTTGAAAAAAAGAAGAAAGAAAGAAAACTTAGATATAGTTCAAGCTGTGGCTACATAGGAGTTACGCTTTTGAGATTTCTACATTTTCCCCTGAAAATCTTCTATGACTTGAATACTTATCTCAACAGAAGGGGATACTTTGATTTCCCCTTCTGAAGCATTGTTCCCGAATCATAGAAACCCTTCTTAAACAAAGACGTCAATGTGGGAAGCTGTTGTTCTTTTCCAAACAGAAGCTCCATCCAGGTCTGCATACTTCTGAAGGAGGCATTTCCTCCTCCTCCTCCTCCTCCCCTCCTCCTCCTCCTCCTCCTCCCCCTCCTTCTCCTCCTCCTCCTCCTCCTCCTCCCCCTCCTCCTCCTCCTCCTCCTCCTTCTTCTTTTTTGAATAACATCAGGTTTATGTTTATTAGAGGGGAGGAAAGGAAAGGCTTAATCAAGCGAGTGGACCTTTGGGTGCCCCTCTCTTTAACATTGCATAAAGCCCCAAGCCTGTCCCCGTGCAGTAGGTAGGGAGTGCGCCGGCAGTTGTAGCAGAAGGCCAAGGGGGTGGGGGGGGGCAGAGGGCGCTGAGCACTCCTCCTCGCTCATGGCTCACGGACCCTCTGCACCACAGTGGAGTCCCACCTGCCTCCGTGGCAAGCTTAGATGTCAGTGGGCTCCTGGCCTCGGTTCTGCCTCTTCACCACAAACATCCTACCCTGCCGCGGTAGGATGCAGAGTGTATTCTGCAAAGACCACAGGCAGGCGTTTGATGGGTCCATTCATGTGGTCCATCAGAAACCAGATTCAGTGCTGACCAGCTCAGCGAGGGCGCTGGCTGCTTGCTCTGCTCACCGTTCTCTAGATCCCCAGACGACGCCTGCACCGCGCCTGCGCTCATCACGGAGAAGCCCTGTCAGCACAGAAGTCATCGAAAACTTTAGGTGCTGGGGGCTCTCCCCGCTACAAGCAGTTTCTGACTCTCCATGCTTTAAAAAGATGAAGTATATTAAGAGCATCTTACGTGAAGAAAGCAAATGGTCATTAAAAAGACAGAAAAGAAAGAGACCAAAGCAGATGTCAGTAAAGATTGAAACTTGCTCTTGATAATAGTTAACAATTTTCTGTTCTGCTCTTGACTTTATCATTTCACAGGGTAGCTCAAGAAGGCAAAGTATCATGATGAAATGTACAAAGACCTGGAGTTAGAAAACCAAAAAGGAAAAACATGCCCGGCATATCTTAAGACTAGAGAACTAAAGGAAAAATTCAAGCTTCAAGTGGCACTGTTAATAGAGCGGTTACACATTAGGCTGCTAACCACAAGGTCAGCAGTTCAAAAGCACCGATGGCTCTGAGGGGGAAAGATGAACTTCCTATTCCTGAAAAGAGTTCCAGTCTTGGAAACCCACAAGGGGCAGTTCTACCCTGTCCTACAGAGTCAATATGAGTCAGCATCGACTCGATGGCAGTGAGTTTTTTTAGTGAGATGGGCAAAATATTGAACAATGTAGAAAATATCAAAAGAAGATGAATGGACTACAAACTCACTGTACCAAAAAAACAAAACAAACTACTTGACACAATCATTTCAAGTGGTAGCATGTGATCAAGAACCAATGGTGTTGAAGGAAGAAGTCCAAGCTGGAAAGAAGGTATTAACAAACAAACAACAAAGGCTCCAATAGTTGACAGAATACTATTTAAAATGTTTCAACAAGTTGATGGAGCACTAGAGACACTGTCCCATCTATGCCAAGAAATTTGGAAGACAGCTACGTGGTCAATCCATTGGAAAAAAATTTATTTGTACCTATTCCAAAGAAAAGTGATCCAACAGAATGAAGAAATGATCAAACATTAATATCACACGGAAGTAAAATTTTGTTGAAGATCATTCAGCAATGGTTGTAGCAATACATTGACAGGGAGCTGCCAGAAATTTGGGCTGGATTCAGAAGAGAATATAGCAGGAGGGATATCATTGCTCATATCAGATGGATCTTGGCTCAAAGTGGAATACCAGAAAGTTGTTTACTTCTGTTGTATTGACCACACAAATACATTTTACTATGTGGATCGAAACAAACTATGTACAGCCTTGAGAAAAAAGGGAACACCAGAACTCTTCATTGGGCTATGTAGAATCATGGATCAAGAGGCAGCTGTGCTAACAGAACACAGGAATACTGCATTGTTTTTAATGAGGAAAGGTGTATAATAGGATTATATCTTTTCTGGACATTGGCTTCCACTCAAATACTCCCTCAATGGAAGAATACTTTGTTCTATTAAACTGGCATTCTATGGTGCTCACCTTCCTGACACAATCGCTGAAGACAAAATGTGTGCATAAGCAAATGTGGTAAAGAAAGTTGATTGTGCCCAGCTATCAGAAGATATAGCCTCTGGGGTCTTAAAGGCTTGAAGGTAAACAAGCAGCCATCTAGCTCAGACGCAACAAAACCCATATGGAAGAAGCACACCAGCCTCCATGATCACAAAGTGCCGAAGGGATCAGGTATCAGGCATCATAAAAAAAAAGCTCATATCATTGTGAATGAGGGGGAGTGTGGAGTGGAGACTCAAAGCCCATCTGAGGGCAATTGGACATTCCCTTACAGAAGGATCCCAGGGAGGAGAAGAGCCAGTCAGGGTGCAATGCAGCAACGACGAAACATACAACTTTCCTCTGGTTCCTAAATGTTTCTTCTCTGTACCACTATCATGATCCCAATTCTATCTTACAAATCTGGCTAGACCAGAGCATGTACACTGGTACAGATGGGAACTGGAAACACAGGGAATCCAGGGCAGATGATCCCTTTAGGACCAGCGGTAAGAGTGGTGATGCTGGGAGGGTAGACGGAGGGTGGGTTGGAAAGGGGCAACCGATTACAAGGATCTACATATAACCTCTTCCCTGGGGGATGGACAACAGAAAAGTGGGTGAAAAGAGACGTCGGACAGTGTAAGATATGACAAAATAATAATTTATAAATTATCTAGGGTTCGTGAGGGAGGGGGGAGCAGAGAGGGAGGGGGAAAATGAGGAGCTGATGCCAGGGGCTTATGTGGAGAGCAAATGTTTTGAGAATGATGAGGGCAATAAATGTTTAAATGTGCTTTACGAAATTGATGTATGTATGGATTGTGATAAGAGTTGTATGAGCCGCTAATAAAATGATTAAAATTAAAACAAAGGGCTGTATCCTTTCACCATACTTATTCAATCTGTATGCTGAGAAAATACTCTGAGACAGTGGGCCATATTAAGAAGAACACACACACACACACACACACACACACACAAAGAAGAACACAACATGAGGATTAGAGGAAAACTTAACAACTTTGATGACACAACCTTGCTAGCTGAATGTGAGGAGGACTTGAAACGCTTGCTGATGGAGTATTACAGTCTTCGATATAGATGACAACTGAATGTAAAGAAAAACAAGTCTCACAACTGGACCAATACATCACATCATGGTAAACAAAGAAAAGATTGAAGTAGTCAAGAATTTCACCTTGCTTGGATCCACAATCAGTGATCATAGATGCAACAGTCAAAAGATCAAGTGACATACTGCACTGAGGATGCTGCATCAGCCTCCTAAAAGTATTAACGAGTGAAATGCCTCTTTCAGGATAAAGGAGTGTCCGGCCTAAGCCCTGGCCTACTCAGTGGCCTCATGTGCATGTGGAAGTTGGACACCGAATAAGACTAAAAAAATGGCTGCGTTTGAATTACGACTCTGGAAAAGAATACTGCAAGTTCCACGGACAGTCAGAAGAACAAACAAAACCTTCTTGGGAGAAGCCCAGCCAGAGTGCTCTTTAGAAGGTAGAAAGGCAACAACAACAAAAAAGAAGGTAGAATGGCAAGACGTTGTCTTACATACATTGCACATGCTATCAGGAGAGACTAGTCCCTCGAAGGACATCAAGTTGGTAAAGCAGAAGAGCATCAAAAAGAGGAATACCATCAATGGTTGACAACAGTGACTGCAAAGACAGGCCCAAACAGAGCCACACAGTGAGGATGGCACAGGACTGGTAGTGCCACCTGTTCATTGTGTTGCGCGTGGAGTTGCTAAGAGTCGGAACTGACTAGATGACACCTAGCAACAGCAATAACAATAACAGGTGAAGTAAAAGAGCTGAAAAGAAAACGTCAAAGGGCAGTCTGAGAAGGTAACAAAGTATTATAATGACATGTGCAAAGAGAAGTAGAAAACAAAAAAGCAAGAACAGGTTCAGCATATCTTATATGGAAAGAACTACAGAGAAATTTAATCCTCGAGTTGTAATATTAAGGAATTCTAGGGATAAAAATATTAAACGATGCAGGAAACATCAGGAGAAGATGGAAGGAATACAGTCAGTGTTCACGAAAAGAATCAGTCGACTGTCAACTATTTCAAGGAGGAGCATGTGATCAAGAACTGATGGTATTGAGGGGTCCAAGCTATACAGGAGGGATTAGTGAAGAACAAGACCCCAGAAATTGATGGAATGCCACTTGAAATATTTTTTAAAATTGATGCACTCCCAGAAGCACTCACGAGTCCATCCCAGAAATTCCAAGACAGCTACCTGGCCAACCAACTGGAAGAGATCTAGATCTGTGCCCATTCCGAAGAGAGGTGACTCCTACGAATGCAGGCATCTTCAACAACACCACACACAAGTCAAATGTTGCTGAGGAGAATCCTGAAGTGGCTGCAGCAGCACATCAACAAGGAGTATCCAGAAATTCAAGTCAGATCCAGAAGAGGATATGGAATACAGGATATACTTGCTGTTTTAAGATGGATCTTGTTGGAAAGCAGAAAATACCAGAAAGATTTTTACTTTGTTCTAGAGCAGTGCAAAGGCCATGTGTGGAACATAACAAACTATGGACAACATTGTAAAGAACAGAGTGAGTCAAGAAGCTAGGCCTGTGCTCGTGCAGAAACTGTCCTTGACCAAGAACTAGGAGATGCTGCAAAGGCTAACCTCAACTCACTGCCATCAAGTCGACTCTGACCTTGTTGTTGATTTTACTGAGCCTTTGCTACGTGTTTCATCATCAGAGCCTCCTGCTCGTGAGGGCTCATCTAGTCCTAACATTGTCTGATTGGGTTTCTCAACTTCCTTCCCCTTCATCTTTCGTTGCACATGCCATCTTTTTCTGACTGTCCTTATTTTATCAGGGTTTCCCCATTATCAACAGCTCAAAGCTATTTATATTAGGATACTGGACAGTATTGTTTACCTTCTTGCTCTCTCCCTTTCAAGAAATTCTAAAGTCTCCATAAATTGCCTCAGCCCTGTGGTATGTGGCTAATTGATTAGAAGGCAGTAAAAATTTAATATCTCAGAAAGCAACCCACAATCAGCCATATTTATAAACACTGCTTCATAGAAACAGGGTATGATACGCTGTTGGCCATCGAATGACTAAACACTGAACTCCTCTGGGGATTGTGCTCCAGTCCCGTGACGCATCAGCACACATGTTTTATCCATCACCAGAGGAGCAGCCCATTGAAGGCTTTTCCCTGCAGTAATCAAGGCTAGAGTCAGAGGAAAATTGCATTCCCTTCAGAGGGTACATCAAGATAAGCTGAATCGTTTGAGGAGACTGGCCCACTGGACCAATTCCTTTCTATGATAATATCAGCTTAACAAGATCTGACTTTCCCATACACTGCCAAACCATTTGTTGACTCTTTTCTTGAGAAAACCTTGACTTGTAATCACTTTTGCATGGAGGCAGGAGCCTACGATCTCTTTGCTTCTGGCCCCCTCTCTCTCTCTTGCTCGCTTTCTGCTGCCCCCTACCTCCCCCCACCAAGCTCATTTAAAAGATTGTCATATGGTTTCTTTAATTCCATGCTCACAGTCTCAACAGGTTTTTCAGTCATTAAAAAAATGTGTTAGAAGGTGTCAAAATAAATTTGGTATGTGCTATTCCCTTCTTAGGAATATTCCCATCTATCTCGGCTTCCCACATGAAGCATTCTTTTCCATTGATTAGAATTGAGGATAATAAATTCATTCAGTCCACAAATGTGGATTTAGCCCTACATGTGACTCACTGGGGACACAACAGAGTGAGTCACAGTTTAGATATCCTAAGGCTTAATAGTGGAGACAGATAAGCATTCACTTTGTCGTGTGAAAAGGGAGATAGGCAATTCAAGGCTGGCTGTCAGTGCAGGGGAGAATGTGGAGGGAAGGAGACCTGCCTGGGCTTCAAACACGAGCAGGAGGCAGTCATGTGAATGTGCACCGGGTGGAGTGAACACTCATGTCAGTGGGACTGGGCTGTAGTGAGAACATGTTTCAGGAAACAAGCCCCCAGGCATGTGGAGTCCCTGCAGGAATTTTACATGACCACCGGATGAGAGTAGAAAGGGATGGTTCTTCAGGACTACTTCCCATGGGGTTGAATTTTCTCTCAGTTAGATACCTAAAAGGCTGCAGTCTTTTTTTGGTTTGGTTTTGTGGTGGTGAAATACTCATATGTAGCAAAATAGCCGCCAATTGAATCATTTTTACATTCAAGTGACATTAATTATGTCAAAGTGATACAACCAGCACTCCTGTTTCTGAACTTCTCATCACTTAAAAATGTTGTTTTGTTTTAATGCTTTTATTGGGGGCTCTTACCAGGATCCACACATTCCTCCAGTGTGTCAAGCACATTTGCACATATGCCGCCATCATCATTTTCACAGCATTCTCTTCCCACGTGAGCCCCTGATATGAGCTCCCTATTTCTTCTCCCTCCCTCCCCCCACCCTCCCTCATGAGCCCTTGATAAGTTATAGATTATTTTTTCCATGTCTTACATTGTCCTCCATCGCCCCTCACCCACTTTCCCGTTATTCCTCCCCCTGGGAGGGGGTTCTACATTGATTTCCAACACTCTTAACAGAAATGTTGAAAAACCCAAACCAAATCCGCTGCCATCAAGTCGATCCCAACTCACAGGAACCCGACAGGACAGACTCTCCAAGGCTTTACTGGAGCAGGCAGACTCACCTTTTCCTCAAGGAATGTTTGGAACCTCCAATCTTAACAGTTAGCAGTCCCATTTGCAGCCCACAAAGACACTCAGTACTCCTTAAACCATAGCTCTCTATTTCCTGCCCCCAAACCCTGGGGCCACTAACACACTTCTGTCGCTCCCCATTTGCCTGATCAAGAGAGTTCAAAGTGGGATCCTGCTATGCTTCTGCTTCTCCGTTTGTGGCTGACTCCTTTCACTCAGCATCATGATTTGACAGGGGGAGGCCTCAAAATGTCGCTTGTCCTGGTGCAGACATAGATTTCCAGTGCAGGTATACCCATTGTGTTTGCCCACTTGATGGACAACCTGACTCCAAGGGGTGTGGTGAATTAATATAATGCAAAGTAAACACATAGATTAATCCACGGAAAGTGAGGGCTTCGGCAGTGCCTGGCACACATGCTCAATACCTGCTCAGTATTAGTTATTGTTATAAATCCTGTTAGGAAAGGGAGAAGCTGAAGCAGGCACACTGTCTTTTTATATTAATCCAGGGGAGAAATGATGAGCATATGGACCAAGGCAGCAGAAACAGGGGTGGAAGGGGCACAGATTATGGAGATCGAAAAAGCATCCATGAGGTCCCGAGGAAGCACAAACGGCATGTGCTCTATGACTCATGGAAAGGTTGGTGGTTCAAAGTCACCCGGAGACACATGGGAAGAGAAGCTGTTGATATGAGAACTCCAAGCAGCAGTTCCAGTAGGGACACAGGGAGTTGCCCTGAGTCCGGATCAACCCCATAAAAACATACAACAGCAGCAACAAAGAGGAGCAACTTGATCCTGTGATCCACTGGACATGGGGTATGGGAATATGCACCGGATGGAAAGGACGAGGTCAAGGGTGGCTCTTTGAATCCCGGCTATGGTAGTTGGGTGGACGGTGGTGATAGTCAACTGAGAGAGAGCACAGAGGAAAGGGAAAGGGGTTGGGATGGATGATGGGGAGTTCAGTGTAGCTCGGAAGTGTTGATGGCACATTCAGGATTCTGATCAGGAGCTTAGTAACAAGGTTCTTGCTGGGGATGTAAATGTGAATTGATCAGCCTTTGGATGGGAATTAAGCCACATGTAAGAACACTCTTGAGCTACAAGGAATTTCAGAAAGCTCAGTTCAAAATGGTTAAGAAGCAAAAATTACGTATGAACTCAGAAAGGAGGGCAAGTCCAGGAGTGCGGTGGAGGGCAGGCTTGTTTCGGTACGACTCCAGCTCTGCTGTTCTGCTACACTTGTTCTTGGCCCAGCCTGCCGCCGTGTTGCTTTCCCTGCCCTGCAGATGGCTCCATCCAATCCAGCCCTCATGGGCCCACTCGCAAATGTTCAAAAGAAGCACGGCCATAGTGGGAATGGCCTCTCTTAATCACAGTGCTCTCTATATAACCCCCTCCCCAGGGGGACAGACAACACAAAAGTGGGTGAAGGGAGACAGCGGTCAGTGTAAGACCTGAAAAAAAATTCATGCGTTATCAAGGGTTCATGAGGGAGGGAGGCTGGGGGGAGGGGAATGAGCTGATATCAAGGGCTCAAGGAAAAAGAAAATGTTTGGAAAATAATGGCAGCATGTGTTCAAATACGCTCGATACAATGGACGGACGTATGGATTGTGATAGCTGTTAAGAGGACCCAATAAAATGATTGGGGAAAAAAAAAAAAGCAAGGCACAGAGGACTTCCCGACAAAACCTTCAACTCACTGGCCACAGTTAGGTTAGATGCTTTTATCCAATACAAGTCTGAGGCCAGAGGTTTCTATGGCTCTCAAACCAATCACTGTCTTCAAGGAGAGCTGCTGGACTTCTCTTAAACCTGGGCCATCTCTGGAGGGTGTGGGGTGGGAGAGGCATGCTAGAAACACCCCAGGGAGAGATGAGAACTAGTGTTCTCCCAAGGAAAGCACCAAGGCTCCAGGTAGGTGACTAACCAATTCCCTTTACCGTGACGTTTGCCAAACTTTCCCAAAAGGATACTGAAGCACTGGATGAAATGAAGGCCTAGGACTGACTCCTAGGTCCCAGGCAGATTGTAAAGGTGTTTGGCCTAGTGGACTGCTTTGGAAATCTTGGATTTCTTTGAGAGTGCCTTTGGCTTTTGCCTGACTCTGTGATTAAACGGAACTGTCTTGTTTTGGATGCTACAGAGTGGATCAACAATCACTATTGATATGATGCGGTTCTAAGGACATGATCACCGTGTCAAGTCTGCACTATGAGAAAATAGAGGATAATCACATCAGATCACAAAATGTGGGATGACTGCATTATTACATAACAGCCAAACCACTGAGGATCATGACTCAGCCAAGTTGACACACACCCTTAACTATTACAGTCCGTGTAACTTAGTGCTTGTTATGACCAGACACACGAAGATAATATGATAGTAGATTTTTTTACTATTGTCAAAAGTGTAAAATTTTGGACCACTAGATGGAAATTGGCCATGTGGAAATAGTATATTGTACAGACAAGCATGATAATGGTAGGAAGTCTTGGTGAGTCATGTATGCACACTAGAAGCAGTAACAGACACTTACTGAGTCTGTAGCGTCTCTGGGTGGTGCAAATGCGTACTGCACTCAGCTGCTAATGCAAAGGCTGGGAGTGTAGTCCACGCAGCGGCGCCTCTGAAGAAAGGCTTAACAATCGACTTCTGGTAAATCAACCATGGGAAGCCCTGCGGAAAAATAAAACAAAAAAAAAAAATCCAGGCAAATAAACTAAAATGTAGAAAATCCGAAGGAGCAGAGCTCCTTTCTGGCGTGCTCAGGGTTGCGGTGAGTGGGACTCAACCAGAGGACAGTTATTTCGGTGACTCCAGGTTAAGGTCTCACTTTGTCTTTCCAATAATCCTTGTGAGTCATGCACCCTTAGGACAATCGCCTCGTCACTTTCAGATGAACAGATCAGGACCCATTAAGTCTGTAGCTCCAGCACTCCAAGAACTCACAGAGGGGTACTTCAGCTCAAGTCTCGGTTCCCAATGCACCGCTCTTCAGCATTCCCAGAGGTAGAAATTGGCGTGTAATTAAGGATCTCTGTGCTTCCTTAGCTCTGTTCTTTTTGGAATCTTCCTATTCAGCGTGGTCTAGCTGGTTATCTGATTGTGGCCCGTCAAGGTATCCCTCTTCCCATTATAGTGACTTCTCTCTCGGAACAGCCTCGGCAGCCCTTGGAGTCCGAGAGAAGGGGAAGCCCAGTGGCTAGAGCGGGAATGAGGCTGATGAGCGCGTCCCAGGGTCTCTTGTGATTTGCCAGCACATTAAGCAATCTCAGTCATGGATTCCAAGCAAGAGTTCTGGGATCCCAGGACTTACGAGGGAATCACTCTCGGAAAGGACCTGCGAATCCATCTGATTGACACACAAATAATAATAATAACCCCATGGCCTGGCAGGTTACAGATAAGTAGGAAACGGTAGCAGCATAAGCCCATGCCGCAGAAGAAGGGTCCGCTCCTTTGTTCAGAAGGGGACACATGGAGTCCCAGAGGGCTGTAGAGAAGCCCGTCCTATGGCCTGGATTGAGCCATGATTTGATATGGTCATGATTTGAGGCAGAGAGAACTGTTAAGAAGTTATTAGTGAGAGTCCAGGGGAAGATTTTGAAGGCGAGAGCTAGCTGTAATAATGTAGCCTGTGTGTGTGTACACAAATTCCAGGTATGAGAATTCGGGGTTGGTTTTTAGATTTCTGGCCCACGTAACTATGAAAGCTGAGAAAGCTGCAGGGCCAGAGGCTGGGAAGATGGAGGTAAGGTCATATTTGGGCAAACTGTGTTTAAGGAACCTGTAAGAGACAAGTGGCGATGTGCTGAGTTGTTTTTGCCTTGTGCTGTGGACTCCATGACAACTCAGAGTGACTTCATGGGACAGAGTAGAACCGCCTTGTCCCGGGGGCTTTCCTGGCTGCAATCTTTATAGAAGGACATGGCCTGGTCTTGGCCCCCATGGGGAGCTGCTGTGTGCATTCAAACCAACAACCCTTCTGGTAAGAACCAAGTACTAGCCATTGTACCACCACAGCCGGCCTCTTAGATTTCCTGTAAACCCCAATCAAACCCGCTTCCAACCAGTCGACCGCAACTCATAGAAACCTTTAACGCGACAAGAGTAGAGCCGCTCCACGGGGTTCCCAGGCTACAAGTGTTTTGGAAAGCCAGCGACCTCGCCTTTCTTCTAAGCAGTGGCTGGTGGGCGCGAACCACTAACCTTTCAGTTAGCAGCCCAATATGCCTAACTTTCTGCACTCTCTGGACTCTTTCCTTGCTCTGAAGACGGTGGATGGATGGATATGTAGATTCGCCAGACATCTGATGAAAGCAAGGGGCAAGATACCTCCAATTCCACATAGTGGGGCAGACGGGGAGGGAGGAGCCTGGGGTTCTTCTGTCACTTCCTGACCAGCTCTTGGATTGGCCTGGCTTCCTTGTCAGCATTTCTGGAACTTCATCTGCTTTGGGAGCGCAGGCAGGGGAAGGGGAAGGCTTGCATTGTTGTTTGGCAAAGCGATGAGAGACAATCTGGCATTGTCTTCAAAAACTGTAAGCCATTAAAAAGCCCAGTGCAGGAAGCAGGGTCCGGGGTTAGGAATGTGTGTGTCTGAGCTCCTAAGTGGGGCGTTGTCTCCGTTTTTCTTTTCTTGGCACGGCGGCTCCCTCTGCTTGTCTTTTCCCCCGACGGGTCAGCTGGCCTGGGTTCTCTGTGGTCCAGAAACCGAAGCATTTACCTGGGGGGTGGGGCTGGGGGTGGGAGTCCAAAGAGAACAGCAAAGGGGTGGAGGAAAGATCCATGATTAAAACACACTTTTCTTTCTCGCTAGTTCTCACATGGTTTCAGTTCTTGAAATATCATCTTTTCTTTTGGGTGTGGAGGGGACGAGGAGAGAAAGAAAGAAAGGAAGGATTTCCTATCGATTGCACTCCGGCTTGTAAAACGAAAACTTCCTGCTGTTGCTATTGCTCTGCTCCAGATTCGGGAATAAATAGACGCCTCTGCGCACCGCTGACAACCTTGTAAGGAACAGCCCCCGAATATGATGGAGGCCATTGATTTTTCATAAAAGTTTAATAAGATGATACAGGTCAAAAGCTTCGCAAATTTTGCTATAAATTTTAGCGAGGAGCTGAGCAAGATGTAATTGGATCCGAAAATGTAAATGAAACTTGTGCCGGGGCAGGGACTCTGTTGGACGGTGATGGGAAGAAGGCCCGGCTTGGTGATCGGTGCTCCGCAGACTGACAGACCCACATGTGCCTCAGGCTCTATTCAATCCTCAATAACCGATGATTTAATAATATACTCTGTTACCCATCTAGGTTTTGAACATCATGAAAAATTCACCAGATCCATTTTAGGGCTCTAAATTAAATGGTACAATCGGTATGTTTGGCATCTGACTTCATTCTCAGGTGACGCTGGTTAAGGCCGGGTTCAGAAATAGCATCCTAAAGAATAGTGTACGCTTCCTTTCCGACTCCTGTAACGAGCTGCTGCTCAATTTCCAATACATGTGATTTATGTGGCATTGATTTACTGTAAGTTTTCTCAATGAATGGAAATTTATTTCATTTTCATATGAGGTGCTATCTTTTTATAAACGGACTGCTCTTTTCTCTTCATACTTTTGCTTCATTTAAGATTTTTTTAACTGTCTGGTTTCTTGCAGTGACCTTGAAAGTGATCCTAACCCCAGCACTCCCTCTTTCTTCTTATTAAAGAGTGATGCGGAGCTCCTCTGGACAGTGGCTGCCCTTCCCTTCAGCTTCCTGGCTCAGGAATGCACAGGTTCCCTCCTCAATCTGCTTATAGTCAATTGTACATCCCGCGCGTTCACACACAAACGGCTGATTCTTACAATGATGCGCCTCGAGGAGGCAGCATGGAAAAGATAGGCTTGTTGGGGTTAATTCCACGTGGGTTCATTTGTGTTATATTCTCCGTTGCCGTGTGCGGTTTTCCTTTCCCTTGCTGGTGCCATTTAGGGTGATATTAGACCGTGTTCTTTGTTATGAAACAAAGTGAAACAGAAATCTGCCTCCTGTTCTGGTTTAAGAGACTCAGAACTAACGGAGACTGAGAGGGAAATATGACGCAGGGCAAGACATTTTCCACAAAGCAGCCATATAATTTAGGATACCAGTAAATTACTAGGAAGTTTGTGCAACTGCTATTTAATGGACATGAACTAATTATAGCCCCAGAGTGTGTCTCCTGCGGATATACAATATAATTCTTCTTACAGAAGCAATATCATGTTGCTAATAACATGGCCCAGTAGTGTACAAATCCCAAATTTCGAAAGAGGGGAGACAGGGCACAGGACCAGGATGTGGTGATCTGAGCTTTGGACTCGGAGCTGCTCTTGTGTAGCTGAATGACGCTCCTGGATTATGTCACTGAAAGTCCGCACCACGAAAGTACTGCCCACTTTGTCACTCTGGCAATTGTGTAACAGCCATTTTTATGTATTCCTGCAGACAGCAATTACAACTGCCCAAATCGCTCCACTTGTTTTACTCATTGATGAGCACTTTATAGATCTCTTTGATCACCTAGCCCTGCTACAAACCTTGAACTAATAGTATTTTAGGTAACAGATGGAGAAATGTGACTCAGAGAGGCTAAGGGATTTTCTTTAAAGGTCACACAGTTCATCGGTGGAACTTGAATTCAATGCCAGGTCTACCTCATGAGTAAAAACATCTTACACCTGGCTGGCTGGCTGTGCCCTTACTAATTCTGGGGCTTCGAGGTGCACATCACTTGGCTTTTTGTGTACCTTGTACATCTCAAGGGAATTAGATGCTGTTGGACAAAATGAGGCCAATTGGTTTTAAGCTTCGGAAGAAGTGTGTTTTCTAGCCTGGATCAAGGATGTGGCTCCGGGAGCGGAGATTCCATTCCAGTGGGTCTGCTGGATGCTACTCTGGATTTTGGAACCTGCAAATGTCTGGAGGTCCCAAGTTTCCCTTGCGAGAGGCTTTTTGCTTCGGATGCTGGGTTTCTGCCTCAGCCGATCCAGGAATCAGGTAGGGGTGTACGTTGCTAATTCAAGACATACTGCGAAGACTGCCACCCCTCTGTTCCTCTAAGCATGCAGCTTCTCCATGGGTCCCCTTGTGAAGAACCTCGTTCATGCTAGACATTGATTGCTTCCAGAGCTGGGACTTATTCGTGCTGTCCTGAGCAGCACCTTGGGCCTCTGGGTGCTCAGGCATAAGCAGGGGATCCTATGCTGGAGGGATGTCCCCTTCCGCTGGACCGGCTCCTCAGTGGCGTAGATGGCAGGGGCCACTTTGTCCATGTCCTCTTTTCAGAGCGCCGTGGCTGTTGCCCTCAGACTGGCTCATTCCCGCTCACAGAGACGGCCCCGTGGATAAGGCCGCTCTCTCAGTGAGCATCTCACGGCCCCATGGCGGTTGCCTCATTCCCTGACTATGTTCAGATTACTTTCCGACTTTCGGTCCTTTTAATCCTTCGTTCCTTCTCTCAGCGTCCACTGTGTGGCTTGTGTTCACATGAACATCCGCTCTGAGGATACAGCTGGGAAGCAGACAGACAAGGTCTCCACCCTGACCGGGCTTACTCTCCAAGGGTGGTGTGGAGACAAAACAAATGAGTGTTGAAATATAATATCAGGTAGTAGGATGAGCCACGGAGACAAATATAACAAGTGAAATCATGCTGAGCGGTTAGATAGTTCCTCAGATGGCTCAGAGGCGACCTGTGGGTCGTGATATGAATAATAAGCAGGAACCAGCCATGCAAAGAACTAGACTAGTTCTCAGTCTGGGGCCGCGGACCCATTGGGGTTGAAAGAACCTTTTACAGGGGTCACCCGATTCATAACAGTAGGAAACTTACAGTTATGAAGTAGCAACAAAAAGAGTTTTATGGCTGGGGGGATCACCACAACACGAGGAACTATATTAAAGGGTCGCAGCATGAGGAAGGTTGAGAACCACTGACCTAGAAGATGAAAAGTCAGGCAGGTAAAACAGCCTGTCCAAGCAATCGAGGAAGGGCAAACACGGGCACGATGGGTGAGAAGGAGCAGGCCTTAAACCACATGCAGTTATTGGTGTAGAGATATAGGCCTCCTGGGAAGCTGGACCAGGAGCCCTGGTGGACTCGTGGTTACCCACTCCTGCTTTGAGGTTTGCGGTGAGTGCTAGTCGGCTTAGCGCTGGACGCAGGGAGAGTGTTCCCAGGGAGAGGAGCTGTCGAAGGCAGGGTTAGGAGCTGCATAGGAACAGGGCTTGTTTGGGGATTGTAGCCCATTCAAAGCTGGTCCCTTGGGTGGCTTCCAATTCACCATGATCCCATAGGACAGGAGAACTGCCCCGTGGAGTTTCCAAGATGAGTCTTTTACAGAAGCAGATTGACACACCTTCAAATGAAGAGTGCCTTCCTGGCCAAGCTCTCAGCCACCAGGGCTCCTTGGGGGGGACAGTATGTTATTGTTGATAGTAGGTGCCTTCCAGTGGCTTCTGACTCAGCGACTCTGCAGGCAAGCAAAGGAAACCTTGTGGGGTCCAGCATCCTCCTCACAACTGTTCTTCTGCGCCGGCCCACTGTGTCAGTTCACCTTGTCAAGGCCTTCCCCCTTTTCTGCTGCTCCTCCATCCACTTCACCACGCATGATGTCCTTCTCCAGGGACTGGGCTCTCCTGAGAACGTGTCCAAAGACCAAGAGATTGAAGCCTTGCCATCCTTGAGATTCCAAACCAAGAGATTGAAGTCTTGCTAAGCCTCTTGTTTATACTTCTTCCAAGACAGACTTGTGCTTTCTTCCAGCAGCCGTGTGAGGGCCAGGTGGTGGGGGTCAATAGAAGGAAGGGGAGATGGAGTTTGCAAGCCGCACCATGATATTTAATCAGTCGATAGACACACGGCTACGTGTTTAAATTCCAGATCCTGTAGGACATTGTGAGAGCCGAAGAACGTGCAGAGGAAAGGAAAGGTTTTCAGAGCAAAGGTGCTTACTCAGGGGGCGTTCTTGTACCCAGACGACAATGCTCAGAATCTCAACTCCCTTCATAACACAACTGCAACCGGAGGCTCAGAGAGAAGTTTGAGTTTCCAGCTGGATCCGGGCATTTACTGTAGCCACACCCCCCAGGTAACGCGTGTGTCACTTGTTTTCAGTAACTGATAGCAGTGCTTTTATAAACAAGTTATCTGGGTAACAAAGGAGACAGCGCTGGCAGGAAGGAAGGTCAAGAAGAGACTGGAGTCACTGGGGGAAGCATCTACTGCCTGGCCGCATTGTTCTTCCTCCCCCAACACTCCCAGGGGAGAAGTGTTTTGTGGGCAGGGGGAGGGGGGCAGTCACGTGGACGTCACTTTGTTCCATCAAATGTATGCGATGATGCTAAGATCCGGAAGCATGTGGCTCTGCGGTTTTATCTGCCCAGTGCACCCCGTGCCTGGAAAGTGGAAAAGGAAAGGAGAGAGTGGGTCGTCCTATCTGGGCAACGACGTCCGCTCTGGGCTGCAGGTGATTCTTGGGAAGCACTGAATGTGTTTGCATACCGGGCCAGGAGGCGTGCCTTTTTGCAGGGGAGGCCACCCGCTCTGGTCTGTCTCCCGAGACTGGTAAACCGTGGGTTTTGTCAGTGAAATACTTCGAGTAGCTGGTGAATTCCTTCCACGACAGCGTCTCATAACACGGTGTACATGTGGCAAGGACGGGTGCTTGGCAAGTCGTGGGCCTTTTCTCCCAGCGTGGCCGTCCTGTTGACTCGGAGCACAGTAGAGGGAGAGGGTAGAAGAAAGTAGACTCTCCTTTGGCTGTGTGGGAATAACTTTTGCTTACTGGAGGGAGTGACTCATTGGTGTAAGCATGAAAAGTTAAGACTTTTCAAAAGACCACAGGTAATACTGTTTTTCCCTCCGACTTCTGATGAAGCCACCCATTTACCATTTTCACTTATTTGCAGCATACTTGGATAAAAATCTCCAAGCACTCAGTTGATTTGTGTATGTTTCCATCTGTTTTTATGGTAGAGAAAACGGCGGATTAGCTAACTCAGCCAAACCAAACTCACTGCCATCAGTCGGTGCCGACTCACAGTGACCCTATGGGCCAGGGTACAACTGCCACCGAGGGTTTCTGAGCCGGTAACTCATGGAGGGAATCGAAAGCCTTGCCTGTGTCCCTGGAGCAGCTGGTGGCTTCCCGTGGTTGACTGTGGGGTTAACAGCCCAGTGAGGAACCTGTTACCCCATCAGGGTAACCAGCTGGTCTGCGAAACGAGAGTGCCGAGTCAGCTTGAAACTGCAGAAGGAAACGCCAACAGCAGACTGTTCAAAACCGGGGCGGGAGGCAGACCTTCTAGGAAAGGAGCGGTTGACTGTGACCCTTGACGTGAGGACCATGTAGTGGCGCTTACCTCATACTTCAAATCAACAGCACAGGCAGGTGCCCCTTAGCCTGGACACACAGGCATGTAGAATAGTACCAAGAGCATCTTCAATTTGTACCCCCAAACCAGAATATTATCTGTTTGCAGACTTTACGAATGTCCTGTCCAGATCCCTGGTGATGCTGGAGGTTAACCCTGGACTGCTAACCGCAGGATGGGTGGGGAGCAGCTGTCAGCCAGTCTGTGGGATCTTAGAGGAGGCAGTACGGCTTCCAGATGGAGGGGAGTCACAGGTTAGAGGGAGATAAGTGTAACCTTCCGTGATGAGAAGGCAATATACAGTAAGGGAGCGCTTAGGGAGCGATGAAGGCCGGGGAAGACACCGGGAGACACAAGAGTTACAGCAACAGAGGCAAATACTGTCTTATACTCAATCCTGACATTGTGGTAATCTACGATAGACGTGCTGGCTGACCAGGTGTGTGAGGGAGACTGGGAGTATTACCATGAAAGCACGCACACACACACACACACACGCACACGCACGCACACATATGTACAGACAGAGGATGTTTGTATATGTGCACTTACCTTTGCTGTCACTATATCTATGAAGGTGGTGCAGCCTAAAGGGGGCAACATGATAAAACTTCTTAGACAGAACCAAACACCTGGAGGGACTGAGTCACTGGGGCTGGGAGAGCCGAGCCATAGTCTTGGAAACACCAAAGTCAATCGGTACTATAGTGTTCACAGAGACAGTGGTCAGCGCCCTGCTCTGGTGAGTATCCACTGAGGCCTGAGAAGCTCTCCCCATTCAGATGAAAGAGTGATGCACATCAAAAGACACATGGAAACGATTGGTCCCATGCAAACTGGATCATCCAAATGTCGGTCTCTACGACCCGGAGGTCAGAAGGACTAGAGAGTGCCCAGGTACTGTTACTGTCTGCTCTGAGGAGGATCACACTCTAAGGTCCCGTGTAGAGTGGGCAGAAAATGTGGAATTGAACTCAGTATCATAAAAAAAAGACCAGGCTTATGGGCTGGATAGAGACTAGTGCCTTCCTACCTCCCAGGACTCTGGTTCTTAGTCACCTGTCAGGTCTCAAACTGAACTTACTCCCATGTTAGAATGGTTCAACACTTAAGGTCAAAAGGGCAACGTCGCTCAGAGTTCAAAGGGTTAGCGGAAGAAGGATTGGAAACAGGAACCACAGGGAGGAAGTGGGTTAACTACTGTAACGGAGGAGCTGAACACGGTGGGTATGAATGGCCGAATGGAAACGGGTGATCCACTCTGCAAACGCTTACCTGATTCACAACAAGAAGTTTTTACAAAAGGAAATCAGGAGCATGACCTCAGACACCCCAGGGGCAGCTTCTGCTTTGTCCTGTAAGCTCACTAAGAGTCAGAATTGACCCAATGGCAGAGGGTCTTTGAGTTTTGGAATCGAATGTGCAGAAAGATCTCTATGTTGTGCAAATGCTTAATGCTCTCAGCTACTAACTCAGAGCTTAGCGGTTCAAGTCAACCCAGTGGTGCCTCAGAGGAAAGGTCTGGAGATTTACTTGCAAGACATCCAAACCCAAACCAAATCAAACCCACTGCCATCGAGTCAATTCCCACTGACAAAACCCAAAAATGAATGAATAAACGAACAGTCTTGCTGCCATCAAGTCGATTCACTCATAACAGGGACGGAGAACTACCCTGGTGAGTTTCTGAGGGTGTAAATCTTTAAGGAAGCTAGTACTCCGTCCATCTCCCCCTGAGCAGCTGGTGGCTTGAACTGCCGACCTTGTGGATAGCAGCCCAAACTCATGACCTGGTGTCTTCCTGGAGATCCTTATTAGCGGCTGGATGTAGGATTTCCAGTGCTGCAAATCTTTACCGATGCAGACAGCCTCATCTTTCTCCCAAGGGCTGGCGCTTGGGTTTAAATCACCAACTTTGCAGTTAGCAATCCAATGTTTGCCCACCAAAGTATCAGCCACGGAAGACCCCATGGAGCACAATTCTGCTCTGGCATGTCCATGGGACCACCATGAGTCAGAGTCAGCTTGATGGCAACTGGACTGGCTTATGTGACAGGTCTTTGCAAAAGAACCATATAGCATGTTGTAGGCTTGCTGCTCTCCCCAATGGCTGGGTTTTCACCCCTTTCTACCAATCCTAAGGAGCCCTGGTGGTGCAGTGCGCTACACATTGGACCGATAACTGCAGGTACACTGTTCAAAATCACCAGTTGCTCTGAAGGAGAAAGATAAAGCTTTCTACTTCTGCAGAGTTATGGTCTTGGCCCATGCCCTATAGGGCTGCTATTGAATTAGTCTTGACTTAGCAGTGAAAGTGATGCCTGAGGGGGGTGATTAATAATGTTCGCCAACATAAAATGACAATGATATCTCTAAGGTGAACTAGAGACATACACAAATCATAGACACATGAATTTGGGGCTTCACTTAATTCTAACCCCAATCTAAGAGTGATTAGTTCTTATGACATTGCCCTGCTCGATGTTCAATTTGATGAAGAAATCACTGAAAATATGGATCCTCTAGCAAAGTATGGTGAAGACACTAGATGGTGCCCGACTATCAGAAAGAATTGTATCTGGGATATTAAAGACTTGTTTTCAAACAAGTACTCATCTAAATGAAGTGTCAACTAAGTCCACATGGTAGAAGCATGCCAGCCTGTGTGATCCAAGGATTGTAAATAATATAATCCAGATCTAAAAGAATGAACGATACCAGAATTTAAATTGTGAACACTTGGTTTGCAGACAGTAGAAGCCCAGAATCCATTTGCAGGGTCCTCGCATGGAGCAAGCCTCCAGTGAATCCTTCTGATCACAGTTGAGGGATGTGAATCGCCCTGTTTTCAGACAGAGAACATTGTAAAGTCGATTACAGCAGATATAGTGAGGTCAAAATGCACTGTATTATCATTTGATTCCTTTTGGACCTATTTTAAAGTTGTTTTGGTTAAAAAAACAGTAAAGGGGACACAGAATGCAGTGGAAAGTGGATCACTGCAGATGCAGCTAGGTTACAATTTAGCACCCCATCATTTGATCTCCCTTATAACTCATTTAAGTTTGTTCTAGTTTTTAATATTTTCTGCCTTCTTTTCAGTTGAGGTTTTTAAAATCTATTTTACATTGTTAGTCTTATTTGTTTTTGCTTGCTGATTGGTTTGTTTTGAACGCTTTTCTGTATATGAAATCCAAGAGAGGTAAATCTATAGTGACAGTAACTAGATCAATGGTTTTTGGGGGTGTGGCAGGGGAGGCTGGGGGAGGGAAGGGGGATGGGGAGCGGATAAGGAAGAGTACAAAAATGAAGAAAGTGCTCTCAGACGGATTGTGGTGATGATTTTACACGTCTTCTCAACGTGATTGACCTACTGAGACGTATGATATGTGAGTTATATGCCAATAAAACTGTTGGAAAAATTAAAACAAAACAAAAAAAGAGTTATGGTCTAAGAAACTCATAGGAACAGTTCTTCTCTGCCCTATAGGGTTGCTACGAGTGGGCATTAACTCTATGCTATGGTTTTGGTTGTGTGTGTGTGTGTGTGTGCGTGTGTATGTGCGTGTGTGTGTGTGTGTTTTCCTTGTCATATCAATCCTAACCCTGCGCAGGGTTCATGTTCCCCAAAAACATTCTTCCCAAAGTTCTGGAAGCTATTTGGCATATCCTGAAAGGGCAAAGGATACACAGTAGCACATGATAAACACTAAGGAATGACTTACTGCAGGGGAAACCACCCCCTGGCTGGGGGAAGTCAGGAGGGCTTCCTGGAGGAGGAGGAGCTTACATTGGACTTTTAAAAGAGCAGCAGGATTTGGGTCAAGTGCAAGAGATAAGAGTGGGGTGACTATTCTGGGTGGAGAAGAACTCACCCTACTATCCCATTGATAGCAAATGTAATCACGCGCCCTTACAACTGCTCAGCATTTCCTGTGCCACATTCCTGACACCAGGGACAGGATGCCCATCTCAGAGGCTCCTCCTAGTTCTGTGGCTACCAGTGGTTGATAAGCAACGAGGCTCCCTTTCCGTCATTACCTTCCTGAACAAATGACAAAACAAAACAACAACAACAAAGTGCATTTCTCTTCTTGAGACCACCTTTATCACAAATCTCCCACGTCTGATCTGAAGATCTTTGTCATCCTTCCGTTTCTGGTGTGAATCTTCTTGTCTCTCTCCTCACGCCCTGGCCGCCTCTGGCCTTTTCTTTCTCTATCTGCTGATTGAGACTAAACTGATCGCTCAGCACATGGCAGGAAGTGGCGGCTGCTGAGTCATCATTTCTCTCCCCTCGAGTCGCACACAGCTGGCTCCTCGCAGCCCTTCAGCCTCGAGAAAGAGGCAGAGAGCATTCACGTTGCAACCGCAAGAAAAGGCTGCCCTGCCATTGAGGGGTGTTCAGAGTGAGCCAGAGTCCTGGAGAGGTCAAGAGCTTCAGAATCAGCGAATTATTTTGTCATTGTGGGGGGCTAGAAATATATTTGGGGAATTTCAGAAACAGGCTTTCACTTCTGTCTACCCCACAAGGGGCACCCGCTTTCATTGACACTGCTTCTGAGTTTTCAGAACAACCAAAGGGTTTCTTAAAACAAGCTGTGTGGGGGTCAGTCCCTTTGCATCCCTCGATTCCAGTGTTTTGTTGTACTACTGTGTGTGTGTGTGTGTGTGTGTGAGTTCATGTACGTGTGTGTATGCGTGTATGGGTGTGTGCATGCATGTCTTCCAAGAGGTCCCACACAGACAGTTCTTCAGGACATCCACATGTGAGTGGAACTCTTGTGAGACTGATGACATTTAACATGAGAAACCAGACAAAGAGATTGTCCTGTTCACACGGGTATGGCTATCATTGCAAAGCCACCGTGCAGTGCAAACGGTTTGTGCTCCACTGTGCACAGCAAGGACAGGTTGGTGATGCAAACCCACCCTGTGGTGGCGCAGAGGAAAGGCTTGGCGTGCTGCTACCATTGGGATCTTAGCCAAGAAAAGAAAGCTGTTCTACACTGTAATGCCAGGGGACGTCGCCACGAATTGGAATCGACTTGATAATTGTGATTATTAGTCTATTTTGTTCTTGCAATGGATTCAATTATACGACGTTCATTTCTAGGCTAATTCTTATCGTGTTAAAAATAGTGAAGGCTCAGGACTGTCAAGCAGAAGATTTGAGATTTGGCTTGCCTCTAAATTCCTGACATGTTAGAAATCTTATGCCGTGACACCGGGATCAGCAGCCCTGACATGATGTTAATAAAACAAACAAGCTCACTGCCATCGAGTCGATTCTACTAAGACAGAATAGGACTGTCCCTGGGCTCCTGAGGTTGCAACTCTTTATGGGAATAGAAAGCCTTGTCTCTCTGCTACAGAGTGGTGGGTGGTTTTGAACTGTTCACCTTGTGGTTAGTAGCCTGAAGCGTAACCCTCGTCTTAGATGAGGCAAATTTCCCTCTCAGTCTACTGAAGAACATTCTTGGCCAGACAGAATCGAGGTTCTTTGGAAAGGTGGGCAGAAAGTGCTGGAAATGGCATTCGAAAAATAACTGTGTGGACATGTAACACTAACTGGAGACCCTTGCAAACTTATATCCCTTCAACGGTGGCGTTGTTTTTTGGAGAGTTGGGTAAGGCATTTAAAAGTGCAGAAAACGGAGAAGAATGACCAAGGAAGCCTCTGGCTGCTTATCAGAACTTGCATCCCCGTGTTTCCTTTGAACACATATTTTTACTGTAGAAGCTTAAAAAAAATTTACTGAGAATAAGTTTTAAAAAATACAAAACTTATCTTGGTCTTTCTAGCTGTTGCTATGGTTTTGAGTCATATATCATTAAAGCCACGGCACTCCCATGATATATTAAAGTAATATATCATAACAATGCCATGGCTTTGATGATATATTAATGTAATACATCGTGAAGGCGCCATCGGCCTCATGATATATTACTCAAAACACTACCAATTGGTTAGATCAACACACAGGGACCTGTGTGTTAGGGACAGGAGAATGGCAAATGATTCTGGACCCCACACAATTGAACTTCTCAGAGATGTCTCGCCCACAAAAGCAGTTCTGTATGATCCGACGGACTTCAAAGGCTCTCTCAAGAGTGGTTCGGTTGAATTACAAGTGAAGGGCAACAAGGACATCGGCTCTGATGACATTCGAAACCTATATTGGTCTCACACGGGACAAGAGGGTGCCTGTATTTTTGCCTAGCAACAAGCTACGTGCTTTCTGTGCACTGTGAACTCATTTAATCCCCACTGCAATGCTTCAGATAATGTTACCCCTCGCACAAGATCACATGGCTCTTATGAGGTTGAGCTAGGATTCGAACCTTGGTCTAGCAGAACTGGGCTAGGTGGGCTCATTCCGATTTTGTGCCTTTGGTTTAAAGGGATATATTTTTTCTTCTATCTTTCAAGGAAAATTGGGCATGTCTCTCTTATCCTCTTCATCCCTGTGTACATGACACCTGGAGAAGGGCTTTGGAAAAGGAGAACTGGAAAGCATTAGACCACATAAGACCTGGTGGCACAAGGATTAAGCACTTAGCTGCTAACCAAGAGGCAGGCAGTTCGAACCCTTCCAACAGCTACACAGGAAAAGGACCTGGAAGTCTCTTTGATTATTCTTTCTTTCCTTTAATTATTACTTCATTCTCCAAAAATTATTCACAAATACTGTTTATCCCAATAGGACAGCTAAACCACTAGAAAAGTTGACAAAACTGGCAACTGCAAGAACTCTAGCATCCAGGAAAACAGCGTCACCTGCAGATGAAAGCCAGGGAGTCCATGTCTCATTGTAACTGAGTAATAATGTTGGCTCTGACAAGAGCACGTTAAACTGAAACCAAGCCTACCAAAGTCCAGTCAATTCTGACTCATAACGACTCTCTATAGCAGTGGTTCTCAACCTTCCTAATGCCGTGACCCTTTAATATAGTTAATATTGTAGTGACCCCCCCCCCAAACATAAAAATATTTTCGTTGCTACTTCAGTAATTTTGCTACTGTTATGAATCAAGCGGCCCCTGTGAAATGGTCTTTCAATGCCCAAAGGGGAGGCGACCAACCGGTTTAGAACCTCTGGTCTATAGGGTTTCTGAGACTGCAAATCATTATGGACTCAGACACCCCTCATCCTGAGGAGTGGCTGGTGAGTTTGAACTGGTGACCTTGAGGTTAGCAGTCTAATGCTTACCTGACAACACCACTAGGCTTCCTACGGAAGACATCGGAAATTTTAAGATGTAAACTAGCATAGCATACATTGTGTCGGTGTACTCACCTGTATAAGCTGTCCTTACAAAAAATGTTTCCGTTGTTATAACTAAAAAGTCCAGACCCGAATCCACTGCCATTGAGTACAGGGATTGTAAAATAAAAATCAATACTCAAAAACGAAAGACCCAAACTCACTTCCATAGAGTTGATGCCTGCCTATTCAAAGCAGCCTACAGGCCAGGGTGGAACTATTCCTGTGGGTTTCTGAGACTGGAGCTCTTTACCGCAGCAGAAAGCCTTGTCTTTCTCCCTGGAGCGGCTGGAGGTTTCAAACTGCTGACCCCGTGGACTATAGGCCCAAATGTAGCCACCACCCCACCAGGGATCCTTAAAAACCAATATGTTTCTGTTAAAACCTTGCAAAAAGATTGTAGACGGTCATTTTGGTGTAGCTCCCAGTGTGGTCTGTACTCCCATGATGCTCCAGCTTCTGTAAATTCTCCTTAAACAGGACCCCCGCGTTGCACAAGCTTCAAAACCTACATCAACCTACATCTATCTCCAGCTTGGGAAGTTAGCCTAGGAAAAAAGGATACGATTGAATACTAACATGTTGATTAATCTATATGGGAGAACCAAATGCATGTTCAAAGAATCGATTCCTTTTACCTTGAGAAGATCCACAGCTCCTGGTTTCTCGGTCTGTTTCTTTTCGGAGAAGGAGTCTAGAACCGGGACAGTGTCGAGGAATTTTGGGCCAGGCACTTCCGCCATCCATTTCATCCCTTCCTTCTCCTGCCTTCTGCCCAGTCAGACTTCGTTCCCACTCCCAGGTCCCTGCTCAGTGGTTCTGGCCTATTTGAATCAGGCTTGCTTCTAGAATGTTCTTCCTCTTTACAAGTCACCTCTTATTTGCCTGGTTTTCTCAGAGGCTTGTAAACCAACTGGCTTTTTAAGCTTGGACAAGTTAACTGACATTAAGATGTTATTGATCTAGTGCATTCGTTCTCCCAGGGGTACTTGTGGTTAGGAAACACACCAATGTTTACCGTGGAAGAGAGGGGATTAAGGACAAGACGACAGAAGACAGCGGTAGGAAGCATTCAAGGCAGGTCCAGAGTGAATTTTTCTCAAATGAAGGTAGGTCCTGAATAAGCTGTTTTCCAGATTAAGGTACGTCCTTTGTGAACTTGCATTTCAGGAACTTATAAATTAATTAAGTCTGCCCATAGCTCCACAGGGTCTTCCACATGTTAATTGTTGGGACCCAAGTCAGAAGCTACCCCTGATCTCATGGAGCAGCAGTTCTCAACATGTGGGTCGCGACCCCTTTGGGGGTCAAACGACCCTTTCACGGGGTCACTCAATTCATTTCAGTAGCAAAATTACAGTTATGAAGTAGCAACGTAAGTAATTTTATGTTTGGGGTCACCACACCATGCGGAACTGTATGAAAGGGTCGCAGCATTAGGAAGGCTGGGAACCACTGTCCTGGAGCCTCAGCCAGCACCGCCCTTTGGCACACAGATACCCTGCGCCCTGGAAGATGAAGGAGCAAACCGTGAACTCCTAGGAAGCAATTTGGTAGGTAGAGCCTTAACGAGTTTAATTGACGTCATCCCTTGGCTGATAGCCTCCACGTAGCCCACAAACACAGTGGGCTGGCTCTGTTCACAGAGGCGAACGGAGCTATAGGGGGTACTCGGGAACTCGCCCAGGGCTTGGAAGGAAAGGCAGAATGTCTGGACCTCGTTGACATGACCACGCATCATTGAAGAGCTCTCCGAGGGGCTGATGCTGCAATGGAGCGCTGAAGGATGAGAAAGGGAAGTCCCAAGAGGGAGGATGTGGGATGAGGTGGGACTTGAGGGGTGCCCCACCCAGGACTAGCGTGTACAAAGGCCCAGGCGTTGGAGGAGACACGACCACCTTGAGGAGTTCAAGAAAGCTCCCAAACCCTAACTGCACAGACCCCATGTTCTACATCCTGCCGAGTGAGCAGCAGCTGGGGCCATCTGCCGTGCCCCGTGGTCTCTCTCTTTGTGGAGGGGAGAAGAGTGAGGAACATGTAAGACACATGGAAGCAATTAGTCCAAGGGACTAAGGGACCCTGGACTTCAAACGCCAATCTCTGTAACCCAGAGACCCAAAGAGCCGGGTGGTGCTTGTCTGCCACTTACAGCTCTGAAAGGGATTGCCTTTGAAGGTCCTGGATAGATGGGGGAAAGTGTGGAACAAATCCCAAACCATAAAGCAGACCCAGGCACCCCTGTTGAATAGACACTGGTGGAATGGCTGAGACTAAGGCACTGAGCCATCTTTTAGGTGTGAAACAACTCACTTCCATGGACAATTTTCAGCCAAACAATAGACAGGTCTATAAGGGGCCCTTGAACCTTAGGCAAGTGTTCACACCTTAAAATCATCAGGCACTTGAGATGGAAAATGCAGCATTTACCCAAGGACAAGGTTCAGAAGTCGGGTAAGTGAGGTTATATCATGGGATTGCAATCAAGGACACGAAACAAGGTGTATATGAATTATTGAATGGGAAACTGATGACCTGCTCTGTCAATTTTCACTCAATTCACCAGAAAAAAGTAAAAAGAAAGTAAAGACCCGACGTGGATACTCCTGGGAGGTCACTCTCCCCGGCTCTGTCCAGACCCAACGTGGATACTCCCGGGAGGTCACTCTCCCTGGGCTCTGTCCAGACCCGACGTGGATACTCCCTGGAGGTCACTCTCCCCGGCTCTGTCCAGGTGGCATGGAGGAACACAGGGCTCAGTGCCCGGTGATGGACAGTCCTTTTCCACAACGTCGGAGATCAAGTCGGGCCTTGAGCCTGCGCCTGCATATTCCTACAGCTTCTTAGAGTCCTGTGGACAATGACCGAGGAGACAAACCATGCAGGAAACAGGCCTCAAAAAAAAAAAAAAAAAAGAAAGTAAAGAAATATCAGTAGGAATGTACCGAGTTTGTGCACAGTGTAAATAAAACACCCGGTCACCCAGGCTCTTTGGGCTTCTTCTGGCCCTGGACCAACAGGTGAAGCCAGGCGTCACTGTAGGAAAGAGAGCCAGAGGGCACCGAGAGACCACAGCCATGGCTGTTGCTATAGGCAGGAGGAGGAGGCGGGGCCCAAGCCAAGAAGACCCCTAGAATGTTCATGACTTGGGTCTTTATCTTAGGAGCAAGGGGAGGTTTTGTTGAAGGGGTTCGAAACAGTGGGATGGGGGCAGTGAGGTTCCGTAGGAGAATGTGCACTTTCCATGTGGGGATTCCTGGCTGCAGCCCAGTCCACGCGCCTCAGGCATAGCCACTGCTTGTCTGTGAGAGGGAGTTTGTGCATTACTGGGCTTCAGTGGAGCTTCTAGAGTAAGATGAACTAGAAAGAATGGCCCAGAGGCCGACTTTTGAAAATTGGCCAAGGAGAACTCTTTGGAGCACAACAGAATCTTGATTGGCACAGTGCTGGGAGGGCGAGCTTCCCTGGGTTGAAAGGCATGATATCATGGCCACAACAAAGGGTCAACATGATCATAAGGTCAGTGCAGGACAGTATTCTATTGTTCATGGAGTCACCACGAAACAGAGCCGGCTGACAGCCATTGCTACTAAAAACATCAACACCAGCTTCAGAGCCAGTCAAAAACCAAACACTGGCATCAAGGCGATGCCAACGCCTAGTAACCCCAGGGGAGGGGCAACACTGCCCCTGTGGGTTTCCAAGGCTGTAGCTCTACAGGCATAGAAAGCCACGTTATTCTCTTAGAGAGCAGCTGGTGGATTTGAACTGGATAGTAACTAAGCCAGTTTACCTGAAATGGGGATTTTGTGTTAGGGAATCGTGAGGCAGTCAATGGCACTTAATTGTAGGCTAAGGGCTTCCAGAGTTTGTTTAGCAAGCAATAAGAATCATTCCATTAAATATAGGTGAGTAAGTTACAAAAGTGTGGCTACTGGGTTCCAGCCTGTGTTAGTCTGGGCGGACTAGAGAAACAAACTCATGTGTATAAGACAGAGCTTCATATACAGGAGCAATTGAATATCGAGCAAACACCCCAGCCCAGTCCAGACCAAGTCCATAAGTCTGATACCAATCTATACAGTCTTCATGCAAAACATGCAATAATGCTGAATTCAAGGAAATCACAGGCCAGTGGGTGGAAAGTCTTGTGGACCCAGTGGCAGTGGAAGCATCTCAGCGCTGGCAGGGGTCTTCATGTGGCAACTCCAGCTCCAGGGATCTAGCATAGCTCTACATATCTTGTCCACAGGGATATCTCACAGGGAGTGAGCGTGTGTCCTGCCTCCAGCGATCTATTTATCTCCTTAGGGCCTCCAAATGAGCTCATCAAGCTGCAACCCGATGGACAGGCTAAACTCCACCCCTTCACTCTTCAGTCTCAAATGGACAACAGATTATGTAACTACCACACAGTTTGTACGCACACGAGTCAATGCCTAACAAAACCTGTTTAAACTGGCCCCTGCAATCAGTGGATTGCTGCAGACCATCCACCAAGTTCTCTCAGTCAGACACTCGTGGGTCTACCTTGCGGGTGCCTTCGAATCAAGGTCTGTCAAGGCAGTGGCTTCTGAAGGTATCTGTCGGGCCAGGTCCATTCAAGGCGGCTCAGATTAGGGCTGCTGTCTCTCAGAACTCCGAAGGGGTACGCGTGCTCGATCGATCCTCGAGTAAGAGAGGATGGTTATGGTGGCTTATTGTGAAGACGTTTTCAGCTAATTGAGACAAAGACCAGCAAAGTCATCCCAAGGAATTTCCCCAGCAAGAAAAGGCCTCTGCTCCTTTGTTGAGGGCGGCATGGGCTGTCCTAGGAGAATTCTGTTAGCAAACCGGTACTCCGTGCACCATCCTGCCCGGATCTTGCCTCTGCAGACATCTTCTCCTTCCCCAAACTCAAGTACCATTGAAAAGGAACACCGTTTGTGTCTCAGGAGACTGTCCAAACTGCCCTTTTGGCGTACTGTAAATGAAAGAGTGTAGCGTTCTTTGGGGGAAGAGATGGAGAGATGGAAGCGTCGCCTTGAGAAGTGCAGGGAGCTAGGTGGCGGCTCTGTTGAGAAATGATGGCTTCACTTGTTGATGTGGTTGTGTGATAAAGCTTTCTATGATTTTGCAGCAATATTTTTTCCCTTGCCCTCCTGTTTTCTCTTTAAGGAGTCTGGGTGGTTCCGTGGTTAAAGCACTAGGGCTGCTACTCAAAAGGCCAATGGTTCAAACCCAGCAGCTGTCCTACAGAAGGTTGTGGCAGCCTGCGTCCATGAAGATTGACAGCCTTGGAAAGCCGCTGGGGCAGTTCCACTCTGTCCCTAGGGTGGCCCTGGGTTTGAATGGACTTGGCGGCAGCAGGCTGTCTTCTTCTGTTTGTCTGTGCTGTTTATTGTGCTCTCCCCGCCTGCTGGCCATCTTGCTAAGCACATATGTCATTTCTTGAGGATGATCACGTGATTAAACCCAGGTCTGTCAGACACCAAAGCCAACATATGCAGATAAGTGATTGCCCAGGTAGCGATTGCCCAGCTGTGCAGCGTGAAGAGAGGACAGCAAAGAGAGCAGACGTAACTGGGCACGTGAGGAAAGCAGACATGGGTTCAAAAGGATACGTGCCTAGCAGAATTGTCCAATGCAAGCCGTGGTGCTCGACAGCATCTTGATAACCCGAGATCGGACTCAAGAAGCGCTTGTCCACAGCTCTTCGCTGACCCTAACGTCATCCACTTTCCGTTACCGTGGGTTGCAGTGTGCTTGCAGTTGTCACTGGTGATGCACAGCGTCCATCCATTGAGCTGCCCAAGACCATGCTCTTGCCTTGCTGGGATGTCTAAATGCAATACATCAGTGGTATTTTCCTCTGGTGGCGCAGTGGTTCCATGCTGGGCCACTAACCTCAAGGCCAGCAGTTCAAAATCACCAGCCACTGCGAGGCAGAGAGTCCCCGTGACCCTGCCTCCTGGAGCAGGCTATGAATTGGGATGGACTTGGCGGCAGTGAGTTTTGTTTTGGGTCCGTATTTTCCTTCTTGGTTTCTTCCAGTCCCTTGATTTTAGGTCTGACTTCCAGTGTACGGAACCCAAAACCTGTAACGCTGAAACAGGAAACCAGCAGGCTCTGCAGCCCCCGGAGCCCCGTGCGTCTCGACAGCCAGACACAGTCAGAAGCGCTACCACATGAAGTAGCTGCTGTGGGTCACAGCCAGCCTGCCATTCTGCGGGGACAGTGACAGGAGGCGGGTGCAGAGCGAGCAGATGTCTCTTTGCTAGTCCCTTTGATCCGTGCATGCCAGCTCACGGGGCGCCTTTTGTAACTGTCATCTTCGGTTTCAGAGCGTGTCAGGTGGCTCTGACTATGTGGTATGGGTGGCAAGGGAGTGTGGATTCTTCCTGGGGTGGACTCCTGCCAGAGCTCCCCAATCTCCCAAGATGGACGGGGCGTGGGAGGAGAGGAGCTGGTGGGGCAAGAGCAGCGTGAGCGTGCCGGTGCAGAGCGCAGAGAGCCCTGCAAACCCTGAGCTCAGTGACTCAATGCGGGGAGCAGCAGGTCATTGTATTTCTGTGGTGAGCAGAGAAATGTCAACACCTTCTAACCGTGTCCGACGCGTCTGCCCATTCCTGTGGTATGTCTGCGATGGCTGTTTGCAAAGGGGGAGCCATTCCCACGGGAGGAGCCGGTATGGGACGGGCTGTGTCTCGACCAAGGGGATCGAGGCAACCTTAGTGAGAAGTCTTCTCGTCACAGTCGGCAGGTTCCTTGCTGGTAGCCCCTGAGTTGTACGTATTGTTAGGGGTTCAACTATGAGCTGGAAGATGGGCAGTTCAAACCCACCCAGAGCCGCTTGGAAGATAGGCCTGGCGATCTGCTTCAGGAAGATCACAGCTCTGATGACAGTGGGGGACAGTTCTATTCTGCCCAGGTGAGTTGGAAGAGACTCAGCAACAGCAATAAGAGTGGTTAGTGTATGCTGACCACCAAGATGCATCAGAACATGAAATCTCTGTATGCCTCATACAGTGGTTGTCTTAGTATATGAGGAGATGCTAACCACTCATTAGAACTAAGAATAAGTGAAACCTTGAGCGATAAGGCATTTTTTATGGGTTTAATTTCTCACAGCCTTTAAGAATAGGGTGAAGAACTCAAAAGAATCTAGGAACAAGAGATATTGGGTGTCATCCTTGCGCAGGGGCCATGCTAATCTTCTCTGTATCGTTCCAATTTTAGTATATGTGCTGCCGAAGCGAGCACGGAACAAGAGATATTGGAGAGAGAAAAACAACAACAACAAAGGGGGCTGATCACTTAAACCAGGTCCTCAAACTTTTTAAACAAGGGGCCAGTTCACTGGTCCTCAGACCAATTGGAAGGCCGGACTATAGTTTTAAAAAAAACAAAATTATGAACAAATTCCTATGCACACTACACATATCTTATTTTGAAGTAAAAATCAAATGGGGCAAAAACACCTGGCGGGCAGGATAAATGTCCTCAGTGGGCCGCAAGTGGCCCGCAGGGCCATAGTTTGAGGACGCCTGACTTAGACATTTAACTCCAGTCTTACCACTCTTTGGCCATTACATAATCTCCTGGTAACTTGCAAAAGGGTGGGGTGTAGCCTGTCAATCAGGTTGCAGCTTGATGACCTCATTTGGAGGTGCAACAGAGCGAAATAGCTCATTAGACGCCAGACACACACTCTGTTTTGTCTTTCTGCTGACAAGTCAGATGGAGTTACATTGATGGAGCCAGAGTCCTAGAGCTGGAGGAGCCACGTGGAGACCCACGCCAGTGCTAAGATACTTCAATCGCCACTGGATCCACAAGACTTTCCACCCCTGGCCTGTGATCTTCCTGCACTTGGTGCCATTGCATAGTTGCATGAGTCTGAAGAGGAATTTACAGACTGGTATCAGCCATATGGGTTAATATCAGACTTATGGACTTGATCTGGACTGGGCTGGGATGTTTTCTCAATATATAATTATTCTTTGATATAAAGTTCTTCCCTATACATATGAATCTCTCTGGATTTGTTTCTCTAGTCTACCTGGACTAACACACTTCCACCCCATTATGTTGTTATTGGGACTAAGGCTCTGCTGAAACCTGCTCCTCACAATAGCAGTAGACATACATCCATCGACAGATAGGTGGTGGCTGTGCACAAGGAAATTAAACCTGTGTTCTCAGAGGGGAGGTGAAAATTCCATCACGTAATGGTCCATGACCCCCCACCCCCATCCTGCCTATTATAACTGATACTCCCCTTCCCCCAAAGAAAACCTAAGTATTTAGAAAACAGCTCTTACTACTGACACCGCGAGACTCTGCTGCAGAGGTAGGATCTTAGTTCCTTAGGTCGTGCCCAAACTGTTGCCTGGTGAAGGAATGAGACAAAAGTTGCAGTTTCCAGGTGTTCGTACCAAAGCCATAGCCTCAAAGTCCTAAAGTATAAGAAAAAATATGGTCACAAAGAAGTCTGTTTCACACAGAGGCACTGCTGGAACGTTGAAAATAAGAGCAACTGCGTCATGCAACAAACGTTTCACTGAGCTCCTGCAGAGGTGAATGCATCCAAGGTTTGCAGGTAGGATGATGGTCTCTGATGACTCCCAGGATTGGCAGGCAGTGCAGCAAATCATTGGTTCAAATCCAGCTTAACTGAAAGCCGAATTTCTAGAAATTGTTGAAGGGATATATGTACTCTAGCTTTGGAAAGTCACTAGCAAATTGACTAGAAAAAGACACCAAATTCCATTCTTACCCAGAGCTACAGGAGAACCAATTCCTCCCCTCTCTATCATCAGAATATCTTCAGCGGTTCTATTTTTGCTAATCTAGTAGGTGAGATTAATTTAGTATGTCATTATTGATATATTTGATAGTTCTCCCACTTTTCGGTGTCTAGTCCAGGGACATTAGTTATGTTTGCCATGATGTGCAAACATCTCCACTATGCCCCAAACCTATCCTCTCCCTGGACAGAACACAGAATCCTTGAAGCAATTATCTCCCATGTCCCTATCAATGCTTTTTATTACTATTCTATATATATATCCTTCATTCTGCCGTTTCGGCCCTGAGAGCTCATCTAACCCCGACCGTGTGATCTGAGACTAGAAAGGGTGTCATACACGGAACCACAGACGTTAGAGATGGAGAAACTCCTGCGTCATCCCGGAAGTGTTCTCATTGTCGGATGAAGAAACAGAGGCCTAAGGAAGCGGCAGTAATGGTCCCGGTCCACAGAAAACTGGAGACTAAGCCCAAACCAGAACTCATGCTGCCTCTGGCATCATTCAGATCTTTTTATCCTGCTGTTTTTAAAAACGAAAGGCCTCTCCTGGAAATTTAAACCTTTCATTTTAATTACAATCTCCAGGAGCTCCTCTGGCTGCAATCGTGAGCTGACCAGCCAGCTTCCACCAGCAGAGTTTCACTTAAAGGTGTTTGTAGTCTAGCTGGGCAATCCCAGAGGATGGGTCCTCATGCAGCATCTGTACTGCTCTCAAGGCACAGTGAGGGGTCAGGAAATGAGCACCTCTTATGCTCAGGCAACAGTCACTCAAGGCAAATCAACTGGTCTCACCTCTGCCATCACTGGACGTTTCCATGGATTGTTTAATATCATGAAACATTGCTGCGGGGGAGGGTGGGCGGGGGGACAACCTTAAATGCTATATTGTCTTCTCATACCTCCTAGACGCTTCATGAAATCATAGTTCATCTTAACTAAGTCTGGGAATGAGAATTTTCACTTCCTTGGGAGCCCTTCAGTCAAGGGTGACTCACGTGACAGAGCAGAACTGTCCCATAAGGAGATGTGGTGGTATCATGGTTACATGTTCGGCTGCTAATCACAAGGTAAGCAGTTTTAAACCACCAGCTGCTCTGTGAGAGAAAGATGAGGATTTCTACACCTGTAAAGAGTTTCGGTCTTGGACACCCACAAGGCAGTTCTATCCTCTCCTATAAGGTCCCTGTGAGTCAGACTTGATGGCACTGAGGGATTTTATTTTTGGTTTGTTTGTTTTGGATTTTTTATTTTCAGAATCTTTATGGAAGCAGATAGCCAGGTCTTTCTCTCGTGGTGCCTCTGGGTGCATTAGAACCACTAACCTTTCAGGGAGCAGCTGAGTGCATAATTGTTGTACCTCCAGGGTTCATTCTTGTCTTCTTTTGTGGGCCCTTAAAATTATAATAATCTGAGTTTTGTCACTAAGGGGATTTAAAGATGAAAATTGGTCTGTAACAGACTTTATTTCAGGAAACCCTAAATTCAATGGTTCCATGTCATCACCATTCCCATTCTGTTCTGCTTATGTTTTCCTCCCAAGAAGGATGATTTTTATCATTTAGGTAAGTCTAGATCTTCTTTTCTCACACTAGATAGTTCTTTCATATTTATAGAACTTATAATCAACAATGATATACCATTTTACCATCTATAAAATTATTGATGCAATTTTCCAATTGATGAAAATGATGTAAGGTTTTAAAAATAAGACCTTTTTAAAAAATACTGGTAAATCAATTGTTAGGCAACTTGACGCCAAATTGTCCCTACTAGGAAGCACACACACAACAATGATGTTCAAGTTCAAATATGATAAGTCAGCTAATAAATTATTGTCTTGCGATATCTTCAAATCTTGAGCCAAAATCTTGAGCCAGAACTCAATTGGCTTCCAATTGGCCACAGCAGCACAACCCAGAAGATGAGGGAAGAACTGGCGGAGGCGGGGAGCTTGTGCTCGTGGAGGAGGGGCGGACCTGGAAGAGGAGGATGAAGATAAGAATGGTTACAAGCATCTCAGGATGTCGTCAACGCCAGTGGATGGGACAAGTAGAAATGTTGGTTTGATGAATGGTTTCTCAACAACAAGAAATAGAAACTTGTTTAATTACTAGCTAGTAATCACAGGCTGGTAAAAAATAATCTAAAAAACAACTTAAAAGTGAAATAAAACAATGCCGTAGAGTAACAACAACAATAGAGAAGCAGATGGGTGACCATTGTACAACTCTCCTTGATATAATTGAATTGTATGACGTGGATAAAGTGCTAATAAATTTTTTTAAGAAAAGGAGATAGGCCAATGATACGTTCTGAATAAAAAATAAAGGAGATAAGTGAGCTAAGCGCTAAATAAATAGTAATAACTAAAAGTTCAAAGTAAAACCTCCTGATGAATATAAACTTAGAAGCATAATTTCTTTATGAGTGGTTTTTTTTTCTCTTTGGTATATCTCATTAGCTCAATAAATAATCTACAAAAGTGAAAAATAAACAACCAATTCCAGTTCCTGGCCCCATCCTCGACACCCAGTAGCCAGACTTGTTGAAAGGATTACATTAGTTGATATATGAAGGAGTTGTTAGACAGGGTTCTCTAGAGAGACAAAACCAGATTGCTAATAATTATCTATCTATCTTTCTATAGATAGATATATAACACAAGAAATGAACAGTTAAATTATATATGGATAGATAGATATATAATACAAGAAATGAACAATTAAATTATAAAGCAGTACAATGGCTCAGTGTAACTCACTCACATGAGAGAATTGTGAGACACTGGAAGTCCTTCAAGTCTTGAGGGCTGCCAGGTAGTCCTCTGTAGAGAGATTCAGGTTATCCTGGCACAGGCAGCAAACAGCAAGGCAGGTCACCAACAGTCAGCCAAGTCACCTACAATTGGGTGACCAACAGTCAGTCCCCAGCTCAAGAGATCTAAATTCCAATTGTGTGGCAAAGCGGGTTTTGAAGGAACCTCAAAATACAGCGACACAATCCACAGGTTAGGTGTCCCACAGGCAGTGTAGCTTGCAAATTGAGGCAAAGAACAAGCAAGGCAGCCACACACTGGTCCAATAATCAAAGAGCAAGAGACAAGAAAGCGAGACTCACCGAGCCATTTATCTCTCTGCCCTTCAATTAATCCCACATGTGTTTATCGGCCAGGCTGGCACAATACACTAACTACCTCAAGGAGCTTAAAAAGGTCACGAAAAGTTTCCATTATCTTTTATTTGTCCACGAACTTTTTGAAGCCTCCTGTATAAAGCATCTATGGCAGTGCTGGACACATACACTAGCTGCTAACAGCTTTATGTCACTTACTGTGAATACCAAGAGCCTGGTGGCATGTTATACAGCATTTTGGGCTGCTTAATTCAAGGTCAAGCAGTTAAAATCACCAGCCACACAGTGGGAGAAGGATGAGGCTTTTTTTTTTTTTTTTTAGCACAAACACATTCATTTATTCATCAGATAGGTGATCCTAATCAAGTCAACACTTGGAAATAGTTGCATGTAAAATGTGTGTGATCGAAGTAATGGAATATAATAATAACAACAACAAAGCAGTATGGAGATTTGCTAACTGAACTGAGCTTGTTCCTTCTCACAGCTAATTCTTGTCCAAGTGATGATGGAATTTTTATTCTACTTTTTCATAGGTCCGAGTACAGGTGACATTGTTCATAACGCATTCCACCACTAATTTTCCATTTTCCAATTTTCTGGTTATTGTGCTCTCCTTCCCATCCCAGTCCTGGTGTTGAACCAAAACACCATCTGTGAAGTTGCAGACAGTCTGAGTTTTTCTGCTGTCAGCTGTGGTTTCTTCAAACTTTTCTCCTAGGTTACAAGAAAACTGTGTGGTTTTCAAAGTGCTCTCCTTTTTAACGGTGAGGGCTTTGCCATCACAAGTGATGACACAGTCAGGCTTGGCCATCGCCCCCATTTTTCGAAGAGCCATTCCCACTCCTAGTTCCTTCATGTTTTCATCAAAGCCTTTGCTGTCCACCAGGCGCCATCTTCCCACGAACTGCTCAATGGTGGCCATGGTGGGCGAGGACAGGCAGGCAAGCGGAGAAGGTAGAAGAGAGTGTGGCGGGCAAGCGCGGTGTCGGATGAGGCTTTCTGACCCTGTAAAGATGGACATTCTTGGACACCCAACAGGGAAGCTCTGTGGAGTTGCTATGAGTGGGAATAAACTAGACAGCAACCCATGACAATGCCTTCCAGTACTGCTCACACTCATCTGTCATTGTCACACTGTGGTGGCTTGTGTGTTGCTGTGAGGCTGGAAGCTATGTGACTGTTAGTTCAAATTATCAGTAGGGTTTGCCATGGTGAACAAATTTCAGTGGAGCTTCCAGACTAAGAACAGACTAAGAAGAAGAAATAAGTTACTTCCAAGAGATTAGCCACTGAAAACCTCCTGAACACTAAAGGAACATTGTCTAATGTAGTGCCAGAAGATGAGCCCCTCACTTTGGAAAGTACTCAAAACACTGCTCCAGGAGAGCCACCTCCTCAAAGCAACGTGGACGTGAATAATATGGAGGGAGTCAGGTTCTCAGGACCTTCATGTGCCGACGAGGCAATTAAAATGACAAGAAATAACTACAATGACTAATAATCAGAAAATAGACTGTGCAAAATGTGACTACAGGGAAATTGGAAATCATCAAAGATGAAATGGAATGCATGAAGACTGATATTCTAGGCTTAGTGAGCTGAAGTGGCTCAGGCCACTATATGATTTACTTTTGCAGAAATTACAAATTCAAGAGGAATGGTGCCACATGCAGGGTCAAAAAGAACAGTTCGATATCTACCTCGAAGTGCAGTGCTCTCTGTCATAGGAATATATATATATATATATAGATCCCTGTAAGAAAGTCAGGTTAATACAACTATTATTCAGATTTATACTCCAAGCTACTAGAGCTAATGATGAAAAAAAAACTGAAGAATTCTACCAACTTCTCCAATCTGAATGATAAAACATGCAATCAAGATGCCTTGTTAATTAGTGATGATTGAAATTTTAGATTTGGAAGCAAAGTAGTTAGAAAGTATAGACTTGGTAATAAAAATGAAGCTTGAGATGGCATGATAGAATTTTGCAAGGCCAGTGACTTATGCATTGCTAACTCATGCATTGCTAACAAGATGAACAATGACTGGTAACCTGGTGGAAGTCACCAGAATCAAATGCACTAAATCTGTTGGAAGATATGATGAAGAGGCTCAACATCATGAACCAAGCCAGTGCCAGGGAGAGACCAGGGAACAGCCCATCAATTTATCATATATAAGTTCAGCTTGAAGCTGAAGAAAATTAAAATAAGACCATGAGAATCAAAATATGACCTTAAGTACATCACCTGGATTTAGAGATCATCACAAGAATAGATTTGATGCATTGAACACTATTGACTAAAGTTGTGATGAGTTATGGGATGATATCAAGGGCGTCATACATGAAGGAAGCAAGAGGTCATTAAAAAGAGAGGAAATGGAAAAAAGCAAAACAAATAAAAAAAGACCAAAGTGGATGTCAGGAGAGACTCTGAAACTTGCTCTGCAATATAAAGTAGCTAACGTGAATGGTGCTGTCTGTAATCAGTTGGCTGCTAACTGCAAGGTCAGTGGTTCAGACCCACTAGTAGATCTGTGGGAGAAAGATGAGGCTGCTCCCATAAAGCCTTAGAAACTTTATAAAGGGATTCTATGAGTTGAAATTGGCTTGATGGCAGAGGCCTTTGTTCGAGGTTGGAAACCTAATGGAAGAAAGATTGATGTAAAAAAATGAGCTGAATGGAAATGTCAAAGGGCAGATTGAGAAGACAAAGTAAAATATTATTGTAATGAATTAAGCAGAGTCTTGGGTTTAGAAAGCCAAAAAGCCTATCTCAAGTTTAACTTACTGAAGAAAATACCCAAGACTTGAGTTGAAATATTGAATAATTATATGGACAAAATATTGACTGATGCAAGACATATTGAAAGAAGATTGGAGGAATACAGTGCCATTGTATCAAAAATAATTTGCCAACTTTCAATCATTTCAAGAAGTGATGTTGAAGGAAGAAATCCAAGTTGTACTGAAGGCTTAGCCAAACAAAAGGTTCCAGGAATTGATAGTATAAATGAAATGTTTCAACAAGTTGACGTAGTGCTGGAAGTATTCACTGACCTATGAGGATGAAAGGAGTGCACAGAATATCACTGTACAAAAAAAGCTAGCCAACATTCATCCGAGAGGTAATGAATGATCAAGAACCTATGGTACTGAAGGAAGAAGTCCAAGATCCACTTAAGGAACTAGCCAAAAATAAAGCTCCAGAAACGGACAGAATACCAACTGAAATGTTTCAACAAGCCTGCAAAGCACTGGAAACATTCACCTGTCTATGCCAAGATACTAGGAAGACAGCTACCTGGTCAACTAACTGGAAGAGATCCATATTTGTAACCATTCCAAAGAAAGATGATCTACCAGAGTGCTCGAATTATAGACCAATATCCCTGATAACACATACAAGTAAGATTTTGCTGATGATTATCCAACAATGGTTGCTGCGCTACATTGACAGGGGCTGTCCACGATTCAGAGCAATTTTAGAAGAGGATGTTCAACAAGGGCTATATATCTATCATCACTGATATCAAATGGATTTTGGCTGAAAGCAGTATATACTAGACTCTGCCAAGGCATTCAGCTGTACGGATCATAAAAAACTATGAATACTTTTGAGAAGAATGGGAATTCCAGCACACTTCATGTGCTCATGCAGAACTTGTGCATGGAATGAGATGCAGTTGCGCACACGGAACAAGGGAATTCTGCATGGTCTAAAACCAAGACAGGTTTGCATGCATCTGGATTGTTTCTCAGCATACTTTTTCAAACTGTATGCTGAGCAAATGATCAGAGAAGTTGGATTACATGAAGAAGAATATGGCATCAAGATTGGAGGAAGGCTTATGAACAACCTGTGGTATGCAGCAGACACAGCCTTATTTGCTAATGTGAGGAGAACTTGCAACACTTGCTGATGAAGATCAACAATTGTAGCTTTTGATATGCACTCTGACCCAATGTCAAAAAGGCCCAAATCCTCACAACTGGACCAAGAGGTAACAGTGTGATCCATGGAGCAAAGATTGAAGTTGTTAAGGATTTCGTCTTGCTTGGATCCACAATCAATGATTACGGAAGCAGCCATCAAGAGATCCAACAATGCATAGAATTTGGTAAATCTGCTGTGGAAGACCTCTTTAAAGTGTTGAGAAGCGAGGATATTATTTGAAAACTAAAAAGTGCTTGTCCCGTAGCAACAATGAAACATATAACTTTCCTCTAGTTCTTGAATGTTTCCTCAACCCCACTATCATGAGCCCAATACTACCTTGCAACTCTGGCTAGACCAGAGGGTGTACATTGGTACAGATAGCAACTGGAAACACAGGGAATCCAGGACAGATGACTCCTCCAGAACCACTGATGAGAGTGGTAATGCCCGGAGGGTGGAGAGAATGTGGGGTAGAAAGTGGGAACTGATTACAGGAATCTACATATAACCTCCTCCCTGGGAGAGGGACAGCAGAGAAGAGGGCAGGGGGAGACGACGTCAGACAGTGTAATATATGACAAAATAACAATAATATTTGAATGATGAAGGGTTCACGGGGTGGGGGGGAGTGGGGAGGGTGGGGAAAATGAGCAGCAGATATTAAGGGCTCAAGTAGAAGGCAAATGTTTTACGAATGATGATGGCAACAAATGTACACATGTTCTTGACACAATAGATGTATGCATGGATTGTGATAAGAATTGTACGAGCCCCCAATAAAATGATTTTTTAAAAAGTCCTTGTCCCAAGCCATGGTATATTTCCATTGCCTGATATGCATGTGAGGGACTGAAAGGTTGAATAAGGAAGACTGAAGAAGAATCAACGTATTTGAATGATGATGCTCTTCAAAAATACTGAAAGTACCACCGACTGACATAAAGAGAAACAAATCTATCTTGAAAAAGTACAGCCAGCATGCTCCTTGGAGGCCAGGATGGCAAGAGTTGGCTTCACATACTTTGGACATAGTATCAGGAGAGACCAGTCCTTGGCGAAGGACATCATGCTTGGTAAAGTGGAGGGGCAGTGAAGAAGAGGAAGATCCTCGACTGGACGGGTTGACACGGCTGCTGTAGCAATGGACTCAAAGTTGACAATAACGGTGCGGTGTTGTTCTGTTGTGCACAGAGCTGAGATGAGTCAGAGCCAACTCGGTCACACCTAATAGCAAGAACAGCACTCCCCCTAGTCTTCCCGCAGCTGCTTGCTGCCCACAGAGATCCCACCGCAAAGTTGATGAGATCGTGTTGGGAGCACATCAAAGGAGTCCTGGACCAACCAAGTGACAGAGATAGTAACGAGCACATACAAAAATGAAATGATATATTCTTTTGGACACGTCTGCTGAAAAAGGCCTCTTTAAAGTGATAAGGGGCAAATATGTCCTTTTGAGTCCTAAGGTGAGCCTGACCCAAGTCATCATATTTTCGTGTGAGAGGGGGACAATGAATAAGGAAGACCGCAGAAGAATTGATGCCTTTGAATCATGGTTTGGGCAAAGATTATTGAAAGTATCATGGGCTACCAGAATCTATCTCGGAAGAAGTAGGTAGAGCCAGACAGTTCCTTAGAAGCAAGGATGTGAGATTTCATTTCAAGACCAGTCCCTGAGACAGGCCAACCTGGAGGGTCAGCAGAAAAGGGGAAGCCTCTCCGTGGAATGGAATTGACGCAGCAGAGGCAACAACAGTAACAACCGTGAGGCTGGCGCAACCAGGCCCTGCTTCTTCTGTTGTACACAGGGTTGCACTGAGTCGGAACTGCCTCGCTGGCATCTAACCACCAAAACCACCACCGACACTATGGGACTGGTCCATATTGCTTTCCTTTGGACCTCAGTTTGTCTCTCTGGACACTGAGTGGAGAAGAACTCCTGCTGAGATGATTGACAGAAGTTAGAGGGAGCAGATCAACTTAACAGAAAAAGAAAGAATTCCTTAAGGGAGCTTAAAATTCCAGGCAGATGGGAGCTATTATCATTGTTGGTAGAAGTGTTGCTTCTCTTATTGTGATTCTCTATTTATGTGAAACCAAAGACAATTTAAAATAACTAGCCCAATAGAAAACATTATACAGGAGACAGTGCGTGAGCCTTTCCGTATAATAAACTGTTTATTTGCGTCTCAGACTTCTGAATCAGCCTGGTGTGGTTTAGGCTTCTCTCAGCAGCCTGATCTGCACTCTGCTGGAGTGAAGCCTGTGGTGGCCAGGCTTTTGACAGGAGGGCTGCACAGTGGTTTCTGATGGAACCTCTGTCCTCCCATCCCAGGCAGCTCCCATCCCAGGCAGCTTCAGCTAAATCATTGCACTGCCTCTGGATGTGGACCATTTTCCTGCTGGTTCCTTTTATTTTTTTCTGTGTTTAAGAGGTGGAGTTTGCAAGTACTCCCTCAACACAACAACACTTTGTGCTATTAAATTGGCATTCCATGATGCTGACCTTCCTGATACAATCGCTGAAGACAAACGGGTGCATAAGCAAAAGTGGTGAAGCAAGCTGATGGTGTCTGGCTATCAAAAGATATAGCATCTGGGGTCTTAAAGGCTTGAAGATAAACAAGTGGCCATCTATCTGAGAAGCAACAAAGCCCACATGGAAGCCTGTGTGATCACAAGGTCTTGAAGGGATCAGGTATCAGGCATCAAAGAACAAAATTTCATATCATTATGAATGAGGGGGAGTGCAGAGTGGGGACCCAAAGCCCAACTGTAGGCAACTGGGCATCCCCTTACAGAAGGGTCACAGGGAGGAGATGAGCCAGTCAGGGTGCAGTGTAGCAATGATGAAACATACAACTTTCCTCTAGTTCTTGAGTGCTTCCACCCCACCCCCACTATCATGATCCCATTTGTATCTTACAAATCCAACTAGACTGGAGGATGTACACTGGTATAGATAAAAACTGGAAATACAGGGAATCCCAGACAGATGAACCCCTCAGGACCAGTGGTGAGAGTGGTGATACCAGGAGGGTGGAGGGAATGTGGGGTAGAAAGGGGGAATCGATCACAATGATCTACATATGGCCCCCTCCCCTGGGGGATGGACAACAGAAAAGGGGGTGAAGGGAGATGTCAGACAGGGTAAGACATGACAAAATAATAATTTATAAAGTATCAAGGGTTTGTGAGGGAGGGAGAGTGGGCGAGGGATGGGGGAAAATGAGGAGCTGATACCAAGGGCTCAAGTAGAAAGCAAATGTTTTTTTTTAAAATCTTTTTATTGGGGCTCATAAGGCTCTTATCACAATCTGTACATACATCAATTGAGCAAAGCACCCTTATACATTCGTTGCACTCGTCACTCTCATAATTCACCTTCCACTTGGGTTCCTGGAATCAGCTCGGTTTCCCTTTTTTTCCCTCCATCCCCCTCCCTCCCCGATCCCACCCCTGGTCCCTTGATAGTTTATAAATAATTATTATATCTTATCTTACACTCCCCGGTGTCTCCCCTCACCCGCCTCCCCCTTGCCAATCTCCCAGAGAGGAGGTTACACATAGATCTCCGAGATCGGTTCTCCCTTTCTACAAGTCCTTCCCTCCTGGTGTCACCACTCCCACTGCTGGTGTTGAGGGGTTTGTCTGTCCTAGATTCCCTGTACCTCCAGATCCCCACTGCACCGCTGTACATCCTCTGGTATAACCAGGTCCGCAAGGCAAGGTAGGATTGGGGTCATGATGATTGGGAGGGGAGGAAGCGTTCAGGAACTAGAGGAAGGTTTTGAGTTTCATTGTTGCTACACTGAACCCTGAGTGGCCCATCTCCTCCTCACTACCCCTCTGGAAGGGGTGTCCAGCTGTCTACAGGTGGGCATTGGGTCCCCATCATGCACTCCCCCTCTTTCATGGTGATGTGATTCTCACCACCACCCCACCTTTGATGTTGGAGACCTGGTCTCCTCTGTCCTTCATGGTCACCTATGTTGGTGTAGAAAGCAAATGTTTTGAGAATGATGGTGGCAACAAATGTACAAATGTGCTTGACAATGGATGGCTGTATGGATTGTGATAAGAGTGGCATGAGCCCCCAATAAAATGATTTTTTAAAAAGTGATTGACTAATTTAAGACATCATAGGTCCTCTAGGTTCATCCATATTATGAATTATTTCCCAGATTCATTATCACTCTTTAATGTTACATAGTATTTCATTGTATATATGCATTACCATCATTTGCTTATCTATTCATCCATTAATGAGCAGGTGGGGCAGTTCTGCTCTGTCATATATGGTCACTACAAGTCAGAATTGAGTCAACGACCATGAATTTGTTTTGGGGGGATTGTTTCCATCTTTTTTTTGTTATTGAGAATAACACTGAGATGAATGTGGGTGGTCTTGCTCATTAAATGGGGATCATGATACTTGATTTGGGGGATTTTTTAGTATTAAGAATGAGATATGTAAACTGATTAGCACAAAGGATTCAATAATAATAATTATCATTGTTGTTATTGCTCAATATCATCAAGTGGGCTTCGACTTGTAGCCACTGCGTGTCCAACAGGGGAAAGCACTGCCCAGCCTCACAAAAGAAAGACAAAAGAAAGAGGTGGAGTCTGTTTGTCACATCCCAGTCTGGGAAGCAGCTTTCATCCTCGCAAGCTGTGATTATTTCCCTCCAATAAACGATGATATTGAGCACGCAGAGGCGTCACGTGTCAGTAAGGCTTCCTCCGTCACTGGACCTGCTTCCGCTGCTCAGTGGTCACGGCAACTGTAGAGCATCCTGCCCTGTCCCAGGATGTCCCTCCCACGTGAGCAGCTGCTCACACACAATGTCACTACCCAGTACCACGCAGAAGTCAGGCTAAAGGGCCGTCTCTTTACATCATCGTTAATGATCGATGGGGAGTTTGTGATTGATTAGGGCCACCACAACTCACAGCCACAGCATCGGTTCTGACAGGACAGGACTGTGACTCGACTGGACAGGGGAGAACTGCCCTGTGGGTTTCCGAGGCTTAAATCCTCCTGGGAGTGGAAAGCCTCGTCTCTTTCCTGTGGAGCGGCTGGTGCTTTGGAACTGCTGACCCTGTGGTTAACAGCCTCACTTGTAGCCCAAGACACCACCAGGGCTCCTTTTGATTAGGGTAGAGGGGGTTATTTTGAAGTTTACCTTCACAAAAGCATCACAAAGATACGAATCACCTGGGGCTCCCTGTTTCTGTCCTCCTTATAGACGTTTCAAGCACTGCCTACGGGTCATTCGGACTCATAGCAGCCCTGCAGGACAGAGGGCACCTGTATGGCTGCAGATCTGTATGGAGTGGACTGCCTCCTCTCTCCAGGCCAGGGACTGGTGGGTTTGAATCACCCTTGGCTTAGCAACCCCTCTTTACTCACCGTGCTCCCAGGGCTCCTGAAAGCACTGGTGAGCATTTGCGAAATTCATGGTATATGAATTATATAGTCATAACGTATTGCACATCGAAGCCAAATCAGTTGCTGCGGAGTCCTCTCTGACCGACGGTGGCCCAGGGTGCGTCGGAGCAGAACTGTGCTCCACAACTTTAGTTCCACTTTTGCGTTTACTTCAATGGCGATTAAAGGTGGACATATCACATTGAATCTACAGCCTTACCGTGGGCACATATAAATATATTAAACATAAAAATCTGTTACTATATAAAGCCAGTTGAAACTAGTTGCTATCCAGTAGATTGGGAGTCATGTGTCAGGTTAAAACTGTGCTCCAGTATGTGTGGATTGTGATAAGAATTATATGAGCCCCTAATAAAATGATTTTTAAAAAATAAATAAAACTGTGCTCCATAGAGTTTGTAATGTTTTGTTTTGGGAGTGGGGTGGAGATCACCAGGCCTTTTTTCTGCGGTGCCTCGGGTGGGTCCTTTAAGTGAGGCTTAGCAGCTGAGCTGGTTAACACCTTGCAGCGGCAGGGTCCTCTTTCCTGTGCGCAGTATTCGCGTGATTGAGTTCATACAAACTGTGTGTGAAGCATTTATACCCGGAGCGTACACTTTCGTGTTTAGACAGAAGCTGCCTGCGCACCAGTGGCGATTAGCGCCCACGTCCCTTTCTGTCCCCGCCTGTCCTGTAGCAGGTGACAGTTCCCAAACACAAACCGGGTTCTCCTTTCAACACCTTCAGGACACTTCATCACCTTCGCCTCCTCTGGCCTCTCAGGCCCTTCTTTTTGTCACTCCCCGCCTTGCTCCGCTTTCCCCTCCCCCACCAGCACTTGGACTCCTGTCACGCTGCACAATTTGCAATTACCGAGGGATTTATGAGCTATCAGAGTCGCCTCCCAGCCCCGCAGTGCCTACACTTCCTGCATCGGGAGCATCTTAGCCCTCTGGGGCCTCTCAAGACGCAGCACACAGTCATTTTTCAGGGTGGGCTTGCCAGTCAACCACTGCGTCTGGCCCACAACCCCCTCTGGGAACCCAAAGGGCCCGTGGGTCACCGCACCACCGGCTGTAGTCCTTGGCCATTGACATCCTGTCCCTCTGCAGTCGGGGAGATTCCTCAGGCCCAGGCACCCCGGAGCTTGCTGCTCCCACCAAGTGCCTGCAACCTGGGCTGAAACTTGCAGGCCCGTCAGACAATAGTGCGCTGGTCAAAGTACTCGAAGGCCGATGTGACTTTGGAATTTCTCAGACTTCTTGGTGAAGTCCGTTTATGTGAGGGTAAGTTATTCCAATTTCCAAGCAGCCCAGCATTTAATATACTTTGTGATCCACAACAGACCCCCAATAGTGGTTCCTGTTTATTTAGGACCCCTGGGGGCACAGGGGTTAAGAGTCCCACCACTGACTGATGGACATGCATTCTCTGACCCCCAGCAGGAGACAGATGCAGTTGTCTGCTTCCGTAAAGATTGACACCCTTGCGAATCCAGTGGGGGCAGTTCTGCCTTGTCATATAGGGTCTCTATTATCTGAGAGTCACTGATGGCCATGGGGATCTTGTTGGGGTACCTGCGTGGTGCAGACCTTAACACCATTGGCTGCTAAACAAAAGATTGGAGGTTCAATCCGTCCTTAGGCGGCTTGGAATAAATCCCTGGCTCTCTACTCCTCACAAAATCAGTCACTGGAAGCCTTACAGAGCAGTTTAATCTGACACTCAAGTTTGAATCTGCAGGGTAGCCAGGGGTTGGATTTTAGGTATCTGTTGCTAAAAATGGTTCTAACCTCCTAGTCAACCTTTTCTCAGCCGCGTTTCTTAGACATTAAGTCTCTGCTACATGAAGTGTGGGTTGAAGATGAGCAACTGCAGGGCTTGGGAGCCTATAAAAAATGCAGACTGCTGGTGCCTCCCTCCAGACTCGTCTCCGGGCACCTGCAGGTTTGAACGGCACTGCTAGAGGTAAGGAATAGCAATGCAATCTGCCCCTTTGAAAACAATTCTGTAATTCAAAGAGACCTTTTCTTCGTGAAAATAAATAAAAAGGATAGGATACTATTCTCAGCTTAATAAAACTCTCTCACCTAAATTCTGGTATGCTGAGCATAGGAGTAATATTTAGTAGAAAATATCATTTATCCTCTAATCCTTGATGGTGCATCTTGTACATCCTTGATGTTACACCTGCTCCTCACTGACTGACCATTGCTCCGTCCAAGATTTCTCACTTATGGCAATAGTAAGTAAGAAATCTCCGACTCGACTATTTTGTACACGGGCAGCATGTGTCTGACGGTAGTGTAGGGGCTATGGAAATGGGCAGCCAGAGTAAATGCATCAGATGGTTAAGGTTGCGTGTCAACTGGGCTGACCCATGGTTTTGAGTGGTCTTGCAGCTGTGTAACAATATCATTTGGCAATTAGGTAATGATGTTGTCAGCCTGCATTTTGCATAATGCCAGTTTGGGTCTATGGCTTGATCTCTGAAAGGCAACCACACTGACAAGTGGAGAGTAGGTGTGTGGCAGACATGGGAAACTCCTGCTTGTAAAAGGACCACAGAAATGAGCTCCTGACACACAGATATCCGAAGTTGCTTCGCTGTGGTGGGGGTTGTTAGGGATCTTCAAGTCTTTTCCAACAAAGAGCAAAACCCGACCTGACCCTGCACCGCTTGACACTCAGTGCTCTGTCTGAGGTCACTGGGCAGCTATATCGCTGAGATCCAGTCTTGTTGAGAGTCATTTTCTTTTCTTGGATCTTTTACCAAGCATGATGTCTTTCTCAGGGACTGGTCTTTCCTGAGGTTATGTCCAAAGTACATGGGAGGAAGTCTGGCCGTCCTCGGTACTAGGCTTGTTCATTAACCAGACAGCCCATGGTGTACTCAATATTCTTTCCCCAAACTATAATTCAAAGGCATCATTTCTTCTTAGGTCTTCCTAATTCATTGTTCAGCTTTGGCATGCATATGAAAGGACAGCTTACTGCAGATCATCCGATTGGAAAAGAAGGTTAGGCAATTTGTCTTGAAGTTGTAATACAAGCACATTCTTGTCTTTAGAGTATGTACTGCTCAGTCAGCAGATCATTTTTCTAAAGATGAGTTCATTCACATTTTATATCTTGCTGTTGTCCACTTGGGTCCAACCCATGGCAACCCTACGGACAGCAAAATGCAACAGTGCCAAGTCCGGCACCATCCGTGCAATTGTTCCTGGGTCTGAGGCCATTGTGGCAACCACGGGGTCAATTCATTAGAAACTCCCTAGGTATCGTCTTTGTCATAAGCCCGAACTCCAGCTTCTTTTCACCATTTTCCCCACAGCGACTCTAATTCAAGTCACCATCTTCTCTTGCTTGAATCATTGCCATAAGCTTCAGATGCCTTCCCTCCTTCCCATCTACAGGCCCGCATCTGTTCTCCACCCAGCTGTCGGATCATGTCCTCTTCAGTCGAACCCCTCCTTGGCATCCCATCTTTCTCAGAAAGGCCCTGCAGTTCTGGCTGTACGGCCATCCTCCCACTCCCTCGCTACTCCTCCTTTTGTGTTTTTCAGCATCTGGGTCTCTTTGCTGATTTCCAAGTCCAGCCAATTATGCTCCTTCCACGGGTCCTTTGAAATATTCTTACCACTCACTGTTGGTGAACTTTCCAGATATTAAGATAGCAGTTCTCTATTTCTCCAGGTTGCTTTCAATGGCAGGAAGCCTTTCCCAGACCACACAGCATCACTCCCACCATCCCAGCTCATCACTACTCACCAAAGCAGGATGGAGAACATGGTCTTTGTGGATGATGGCATGCCAATTGACACTGACATTCCCAAGGCTACAGTCTTGAGTCCCGAAGCCCAGGGGTTTGGATATGTTAAGAGCTTTTCATAGCTTTGCCCTCTGGAAAGTAGCACCTTGTTTGTGGATATAGTTGGAGCAAAGGTGCTCATGTACAAATATCCTATGCCAAAGTTATCCTCACTAATCAGGTGGTGGAGTGATTTCACATTTGGCTGCTTACCACAAGGTTAGCAGTTTGAAGCCACTAGCTGGTCCACTGGAAAGGGTGAGGCTTTCTACTCCCACAGCGAGCTAGTGTCAGAAACCCACAGGGGCGTTCTGCCCGTCCTGAGGTGCTGTTATGAGTTAGAATGGCCTCGGTGGCGGTGAGGTCCTGTGCTGTCCACACAGTGGTTCTTATGTTTGAGTTCATGGTCGCAGCCACGGGGTCAGTCCACCTTGTTGAGGGCCTTCCTCTTTTTAATGTCCCTCCACTTTACCGAGCGTGATGTCCTCCAGGGACTGGTCTCTCCTGAGAATATGTCCAAAGTATTCGAGATAAATTCTCACCATCCTTGCCTTAAGGAGCATTCTGGTTGTACTTCTTCCAACATGGGTTTGTCTGTTCTTTTGACAGCCCATGCTGCTTTTAATATTCTTTGCCAGCATCATCATCATGGAAATGCATCGATTATTCTTCGGTCTTGCTTATTCAAGGTCCACTTTTTCACATGCATATGAGGTGATTGACAACCCCATGGGTCAGATGCACCTTAGTTTCCAAAATAACATCCTTGTTTTTCAATAGTTTACGGAAGTCTTACGCAGCAGGTATACCATGTAACATATTGTTTGATCTCTTGACTGTTATTTTCATGAGTTGATTGTGTATACAAACAAGACAAGATCCTTGACAACTTCAACCTTTTCTCCATTTAGCATGATGTTGCTTATTGGCCTAGTTGTGTGGATTTTGGTCTTCTTTACATTGAGTTGTAATCCATCCTGAATGCTTCGATCCTTGATCTTCATCAGCAAGTGCTTCAAGTTCTCTTTGCTTTCAGCAAACAACGTTGTATCGGCTCCATATCAAAGATTGTTATTAAGCTCTCCTTCCATCTTGATGCCACGCTCTTCATATAATCCAGCTGCTCTGATGGTTTGCTCAGCAAACAACCCGAGTAAGTGTGCTGAGAGGGTACAACCCTGACACACATCTTTCTTGCTTTTACACCATGCAGAATTCCTTTGTTCTATGTGCACAACGGACTCTTGGTCCATGTACAAGCTCCTCATGACCACAATTCTGAAATTACCATTCTTCTCAAGACTATCCATAGCTTGTTATGATCCACACAGTAGAATTCCTTAGCATGGTCAATAATAAAACACAAGTAAACATCTTTCTGGTAGTCTCTGCTTTCATCTGACAACCACAATGCTATCCCTTGTTTTACATCCTTTCCTGATTCTTAATCTGGCTGGAACCTTTGGCAGTTCCCTATCAATGTACTGCTTCAACCACTGTTGGAAAATCTTGAGGAAAAATTACTTCCATGTGATATTAATGATATTCCATAATTTGCACGTTCTGTGGGGTCACCTTTCTTTGGAATGGGTACATATACAGATTTCTTTCAGTTAGTTAGGCAAATAGCTGTCCTCCAAAGCTCCTGACATAGATGAGTAAGTGCTTCCAATGCTTCATCAACTTAGTAAAACATATCAATGGGTATTCCGTCAATTCCTAGAGCCTTGTTTTTGGCTAATGCTTTTGGTGCAGCTTGGACCTCTTCCGTCAGTGCCATTGGTTCTTGCTCATATGCCGCCTCTTGAAATGATTGAATATTGACTGGTTCTTTGTGGTACAGTGACTCTGTGTATTCCTTCTATCTTGTTTTACTGCTTCCTGCATTGTTCAATATTTTAACCACGGAATCTTTAAATATTGCAACCAAGTCTTGATTATTTTCTTGAGTTCTTTCAGTTTAAGATACAGTGGGCATTTCTCCCCTTAGGGCTCTCTGTGTCTAGCTTGTTGCACATTTCATTATAGTATTTTTCTTCTTGAGCTGGTCCTTGAAATTTTCTGCTCAGCTCTTTGACTTCACCCTTTCTTCCATTTGCCTCGGCTACTCTGTGATTAAGAGCAAGTTTCAGAGTCTTTTCTGACGTCCAATTTGACCTTTCCTTCTTTCTTGTTTTTTAAGTGACCTTTGGCTTTCTCCACATATGATTATCCTCCCACAGCTCATCAGGTTTTCTGCCATTCATGGTCAGTGCATTAAATCTGTCCTTGGAATCCTGGTGGGATATACTGAAGGTCATATATTGGCTCTCATGAACTTGTTTTAATTTTCTTGAACTTGATCTAATTTTCTTCACCATCAACCTGAACTTACATATGAGCAATTCATGGTTTGTTTCACAGTTGGTACCTGGCCTAATATTAGCTGCTGTTGTTGAGTTTCTCCATGACTTCTTCCCACAGATGTAGTCAATTTCATTTCTGTGTATTCCATCTGGAGAAGTCTACATATATTTTTGTGGTGTTGAAAAATTATTTCTACCACAAAAGCCATATTTTCCAATTACTGTTCTTTTCACTGTGTTTCCAACTTTTGCATAACATTTAAGTTGCTGAGGCTGCTAACTGAAAGGTTGGTGGTTCAAATCCATCCAGGGCCTCTGCGAGACAAAAAGCCTGGAATCTGCTTCCATAAAGACTAAGTCTTGGAATCCTATGGGCAGTTCTTCTCCGTCCTGTAGGATCACTATGGTTTGGAGTGTACTCAACAGCATCTAAGCCCAACAGCATACAGACGCCAGTATAATCACTGCAAGGGCTGCAGAAGCTCACAGTGTCAGTATCCTAAATACAAAGCTATTATTGGCTGTGACTTTCAAGCAACATGAACACTCACATTGAATTGACACTGAAATATTAAGTAGGTTTTAAGTTTTGAACCATAATGGGTTTAAGAATTATTCTATAAATGGCATCTGTTTTATCCTAGAGAATGAAAAATTATTGAACCAGAAACGATCAGTGAAAGCACAATTTTCAATTATTAGGTTCTCTTGTGGAGTTGTTACAAGAGACACAGCAGAGGACACGCCTACAGATTAGGACATACATCCCCTTCTCAATGTGACATGAACACTGCTTTCAAATACATTCCCTCCCCCGCCCCCAAGATGTCTTAAGATAAGACAAATGCATTGAGATGTTTGGATCGATGCTAGGAATCTTTATCAAACACCTATTCCATTTGGAGATTGCATAGTGTTAGTATTGGTCAACAAAGCCGGAAGCTGATTTCCCTACCAGGCGTGATACACATGATTAGGAGGACTTGTTTGCAGGCCTTGCAGTTTCCAGGTTTCCCCACAGTCCACGAGCATGGGCTCCTCCAGGTGTGTCAGGAGCTTCCCTCGTATCTTCGCTTCCGTTCAGCTTTGTAGCCAATCAGATTATATTTGGGAGATTTCCGCAGTGCGTGAAAAACAGGAAATTGGCATCACCGTGGACTATAAATCAAAGTGTGGATGGAAAGCCCCGTCATTTTACTCCCATAGCACCAGCTCAGCCCTATTGAATACAGAAAGATGAGAGGGTCTCAGGAGGCGTCCGTCGACTTAAACACATAATCACTTGATCTCACCGATCCCTTAATTGGCCACATTTTTTTTCTAGAGAATGAGTGACTCTTAGGGATTGCATGGTGCTCTCTCTCCTGTCTCCACACACCCCAAGGAACCTTGGTGGCATGGTGGGTTAAGCACCAGGCAGTAGAGTAGACCCCGGCTGGAAATGGGGTTCACAGATCATCTGTAAGGAATGACAAAGGACCTCTGAGATTAGCCACAAGGAAAGAATCTGCCCTGACTTGGACTTCTGGCCCCAGAACTGTGAGAAATAAATCTCTGTTCTTCAAAGCCCCCCACATGTGGTATTCCTGTCCTAGGAGCATTAGGAAAGTAATACAGTTTTTATATTAGAAAAAAAACCATTTCTTTTTGTCACCTAGTTGACTCTTCCGTAGATGCTTGTTCTCTGCAATGTTAATGACGTCATCCATATCTTTCTTATTCTTTAACCCCCCCCCCCATGTCTTTGAGTTTATATGTTTGTCCTTTCTTGGTTTATCTTCTGGGTTCCCTATCACCTTACTCTTCCCTGGCTGTCTAGTTTCCACTTATTTCTTTTAGCCTTTATGCCTAGACTTTGTGAACTTCATTTACATCTAAGTCCTGCTCTGTCCATAAAATTCTCTTGACCGATAATGATTCAGAGGCCAATAATATGAAAAAAGTACCTGCATTTTAGGGTTGAATGCAACGCAGGTTTTTTGTTTAAGTTCTGTTTACATCCAACAAAATAAAAACTCAGCCATACCCCTTACCACCTGGCCATTAGTGGATAGCCATTAAGCTGCCATTTCCTCCTCTTCTAGAACATCCCCCCTCATCGTGAACTGTAGGACACAGTCGATTTGCCCATGGAGTCTCCAAGGTGGCCATCAGTGCAGAAGCAGACTGCCACATCTTTTCTCTGGGGAGCGACTGATGGACTCAAACCACTGACCTTTGGGTTGGCAGCCAAGTGCTTTAACCATTGCACTACTAGAACACTTCAACACCCCACCTCCACCCCCTGCCACCAAGCAAACAAGCAGGCGAATGAAAAGAAAGCATTAGCCAGGAAAGAGGGCCCCCTCATGGCACAGCACATTGCCCTTTCTGTCGAGTTCTGCCAAGATCATGGCTGTGAAAGTTTGATAAGCGTGTGTGTTATTGCAGTCTCTTTCTATGGGCTCAACAGAAGCTGATTGAGATTCTTCTCAAAAATGCAGGCCATGTGGTGATGAAATATAAAATAAAAACTGGCCCGGGAGTCTCCCAATCCTAGCTTCATGTCTCCGTGCTGTTTCCCTCCCAGAGTTCCCGGCTGCCCGCCTAAAGGCCGGGCTCAGAGGGAGCTGGGCTTGCTTTGGGGCCTTACCATTTACCAGCTGTGGGACTTTAGAAAAACCGTCAGTCCCGAAGTGGCTGCTTCCTTTTCTCGAACATTGCCATGAGAAGGCCTTCCCTGGAAGGTAGTTGTGACGAAACAGAATGGGACAATTTAGTCAGAGCTCACCCACGGCGTGAGTCACTACAGCACCTCACATGCCCACACGAGACGGGGAGCAGCCGGGTGGCACAGCCGCCTGTGCTCTGTGTGCTGGGGGCCCATGTCAGGAGCGAGGGCTCCCCTTTCACTCCTGGTGGCTGCTCCGCTTCTTGGCTGCTTTCGGGAAGTGGCGAGGATGAGCCAGCCCTGGCCAGGCATGGCCCAGGGAGCTTGGCTGGAATCCAGGCCACGCAATGGTCACAAAAACATTCGACACTCAAAGAACACAAGGCCGCCAGGCAGAAACAGAGAGGAAACCAGACCTGGTACAGCCACGCTCGGGGGAGCAGAGCACGTGTTTCCACACTTACTTATAGACACTCGCTCCACCTCCAGGGCAGAGAGCTTTGGACAGTTCTAACTTATTCCAGGGGAAGCTCCTTGGACACCGTGTTTTCTCCTTTAAAGCGGATGGCTTTGCATTTTCCCAGAGCCCCACGCCTAATCAGACGGGCTCCCGCCCACATGCTTCTGCGGGGGAATAAGGAGCAATATGGCAAGGCGGAGGAAGGAGGAGAAAAGCGGGCGTCCGGTCACAGCACGGGCAGGACTCGATGTGGGGAAGAGGTGGTGGCGACGAGGGTGCGACGAGGGTGCCCCCTTTACAGACTTTGAGAGGTTGCTGCTGTTGAAGTCTCATTTGTGGGCGACTCCGAGGATGAGCTGTGGACGTTTCCAGTGCATGAAGCACTCCTCGCCTGTGGCAGACGTCAGGGGCCAGAGCTGCCTTTGTCAAGGCTCTGGGCGACAAAGAGAACGTTCTGCGAGTGTTGTTGATTGGGCTGTTTCAGTTCATCGAAACACAGAGCACAGAGACAGCAGCCCCAAGCAGATTCCAAAGGCCACATCTTGCTTCCACAGAGCAGCAGGGGGATCCGAATGGCTACCAGGGATTGGCTGCTTTTGTGCCAGAGTTCTTAAAAAAGCAATCTGTCACCCTTGCTTCTTTAAAAAAAAGAAAGAAAAACGCTTGGTCTCGGTTCCCGTTTTCAGGCAGGTACCACACTCTAGCGAAGTGTTTCAAGAACAAAGGAAGGTCGGGGATAGAACAGACCTGTGTGAACTCCTGCCTCAACAGTCCCTGCAGCCCTTTGGGCAAGCCCTCGTCTTGGGGCACTGCACTTTCCTTCATTGTAACATGTGGTTGTTGTGAGAGTGACTGACATCACGTGTGTGTGTGTCAGGGTACATGCTAAGCTCTTGAAACAAAGCCCCCAACAAACCCCACTCCTAATAAGTCACTTCCACCTCCAAGTGACCCTTTAGGACAGAATAGAACTGCCTTTGTTTGTTTGTTTGCTTATAATCTTTACTAGAATAAACAGCCTCCTCTTTCTTCTGCAGAGTGGCTGTTAGATTTGAACCACTGACCTCACAGTTAGCAGCCCAATGCTTAACCCACGGGGTCACCAACAGACCCCCAAAGTATAATGGCTGAAATAACAGAGCAGTCTATCTCTCTTTCACCTAAAAGCCCTGTCAGGTTAGGTAGGACCCTAACTTGCTGCCACACAATCTGCTGGTTATTGGGACCAACGTCCACACCTGGGTTCCAGCCAGGAAAGAAAAAAGAGGCAAAGTCCAGGGAAATGGCTCATCACACGAGCTGGCAAACACTGGGAAGTTGTGTTTATCATCTCTGTCACCTTCCACTGCCAGAAGCCCAATCTTAGGCCACTCACCCAATCTTAGCCCCATGGCCACACCTGGCTGAAAAGGAGCATGGGAAATGCAGTCTCGAACTAGGTGGCCATTTCCCCAGGAAAAATGGAGTTTTAGGAGAAACTAAAACCCAAGTCAAACTCAACCCTTCGCCATGGGGTTGGTTCCGACTCACGGGAAGCCACGTGTCACGGGGGTCTCAGCACTCACCATCACCTTTCTTCGGTGGCAGCACTCAGGAGGTTAGAGCCACCAACCTTTAGGGTAGCGGTTGAGTACACCTCGTTTGTGCTGCCCAGGGCCACTGAAGAGCTCGAAAGAGGATGCTATTATTTCCGTCCGTTTTCTTGACTGTGTTCCTGGAGCAGGACATTCCGCCCCTGGGCGGTGGCGGCTGCTCAATGTGAATGGCTCTCAGGTAATGGTCGTTGTGTTCCCTGCCCTGACACAGTCTCACGGAGCCCGATGTCCTCCGGGCTTCTCGTTGCCAGATGCCAGGGGCCCGTAAGGAGGGTCTGTGAGAACCAGTGCTTGGACGACCGCGTCGAGCCCAGGACACTCGGTGGCTCACAGAGGAGGGGAGAGTAGAGGGACCAATGCTCCACCCAGGGTCGGATCACCCAACACGCAGGGCAAGGGGGACGCGGCTTCCTCGTGTTTCTTTACGGACCTTCCGCGCAGAAGTGCACATTTTTCACATGAGAGATTCTGCTCCGAGGTATGGCTGGCACCTGCCTCTCTCCCGCCCCGGAGCACCTGCTCCTGAAAGCAAGCCTCTCTTCAAATGTACAATCCCCGGCAGGAACCAGGGACACAGTAACCAGTAAGCAAGATAAGCACGGGCTTACTTGTGCTTATTTATTAATGTGTAGTAAACAGTTTCAAGTGTTTGTTTTTTAACCCCCTTACTTGTAATCGGCCTCTGCCCTCCCCACCTCCCCCCCTCCCACCCACACACACAAAGTGCCGCTCATTTCAGCACAGGTGACTGCTGTTGGTGCCGCCGACTGGATTCCGTCTCGTATTGGTTGCTGTGACAGAGCAGACCTGCCCCATAGGGTTTTCCAGCTGGGATCTCTGTGGGAGCAGGTCTCGTGTCTCTCTCACAGAGCTACCGAGTGGGATCAAACACCCACCTTTACGTTAGCCGCTGACCGCTTCAGCCCTCCGCTCAGAGGGCTCTGTGCACAGCGGATGCCTGAGAGCGAATCTGGACCGCACCCATCCACCCATACAGCTTCTCTAAAGCAGCCAGCGTCCTTTCCAGAATCTCTCCGATGGCCCGTGTCTAAGGGTGAGTGGCTCTCACGTGCTTGGCAGGGAGAGCTTGTACTGGCTCTCCTGAGTCTAACCCCAGTCCTGGAGAATCGATCCTCTGTGCAGTCACCACTTAGACATGGCGATCTCCGGGAGCTGCCTGGGGCTTGCCTGCCAGGATCTTGTCACTGCAACGAGGCTCCAAAGTGACAAGCAGGCTGCTCCTGGAGGGAGGGAGCAAGGGAAGAGGTTCTTGAGGACGTTTTGACCAGTCTGTTAGGCTGGCCGGGTTGGAGTCATAGATTGCTAGTTCAGGACGGTCCTTAAGGTTTCCCTGGCTACCTCATGTGGCATCTGGGAAGGCGGGCAAGGGCTGTATCATGCGACTCCACATGTCACGCTACCAAATTGCAATCCCACCCCGAAGGTACCAGGACTCAGAGGACGCTAATTGGAGGAATAGCCAGACGAGCTGCAGGGGTGGGGTAGTGGGAGGGGCTCTGGCGCTGGGTGAAGGAGGTACAGTGACTGGTGGTAGGTCGGTGCCAGGAGGCCAGTCTGAAGGCTGTTGCATCATTTTATTGGGGGCTCTTATAGCTCTTATCACAATCCATCCATCCATCAATCGTGTCAAGCATTTTGCACATATGTTGCCATCATCATGTTCAAAATATTTTCTTTCTACTTGAGTCCTTGATATCAGCTCATTCCGCACCCCCCCTCCGCCCCCCGCCAAACCTTCCTTCCTTCATGAACCCTTGGTCATTTATAAAAATGTTCCCCCATGTCCTACACTGACTGCTGTCTCCCTTCACCCACTTTTCTCTTACTATTGCTACTTTCCCCATAACTCACAGGTGGGGCTTCATCCTCAGAGAGGCAGGCTGACCAAACCCCACAGCCCACGTATCTGGAGCTGTGGTTGGGGCAGGTGAGACCCGAGGGTGGACGTGCTAGGTAAAGGAATCATCTCGCTAGCTGCCTTTGAGCTGCCAGAGTCCTGGTAGTAGCTTTGGGCTGCTAACCACAAGGTCAGCAACTCGAAACCATGAGCTGCTCTAAGGGAGAAATATGAGGTTTTCGACTCCCGTGTAAAGAGTTAGAGGCTTGGGCATCCACAGGGGCCCATTGTAGGGGGCATTCTACTCTGTCCTATAGAGTCACGAGGAGACAGAGTTGGTTGAAGTCTTTGGGTCTGCCTCATATCAACACCCATTCAGTGGAGCAAACTACTACCTTGCTGGGATCATGCAACCTAGAGCTCTCACTGCTGGATTTTGAAAGTAGACTGCCAGGTCTTTCTGCTCCATCTTCTTTTGCCTGGAAGCTCTGCTGAGACCTGTTAAACTTCATAGGATTTCACAAGTCTCCCCTGACAGACTGCACATGAAGTGCATTGGCTGGGAATCTACCCCAAGTCTCCTGCATGGAGACTCGAGACGTCCACCACTGGGACCACCACTGTCTCCAGGGTTAGACGTTCATCACGTGTCCACACACTCACGTCCCTTCTGACTAACATGGCCCTGAGGACAGTGACTATCCAATCCACTCATGTTCCAGGACGTCCCAGCTGGGATCCACAATAGTCCTGGGGCAAGTAAGGCTCAGACATAGGCTCCTGAAAGGGTCCTAGGTCTGTTGATTATTCAGCAGGATTAGTTTCAAATTCATTTCAGGAATACTCAGCAGTTAGTCTAATTATACCTCCTTTTGCCTCTTCTTCTTTTTTCTATCAACAATTAAACATGGAGAGTTTCATAGAGGGGTTCTCAGCCTTTTTCCTTTTCTTTAAAACTGAAACCACAATCAAAGGCTGATCATCAGTCAGCGGATTATTAATTCCCAGCTTAACATAAAGCAAATGCCTGTGTGAAGCAGTCGAAGTATTGCAAGAATATTTATTTTGAGGGACTAAATAGTATATTTCCTGTTCAGCATTAAGGAAAATTGGCCTTTATTATTCCAGGGAAACGTCAAGATCACTAAGTATTGTAGCATTTTGACCCGTGTTATGTTGAACAAACTCTCCACATGGTTCTCATAAAAACACACATCAGAGATGGCTTCAAACTGAATGTCAAACTTAGTTAAAGCTACAAACCTCTTCAAAGTTATTGTAGGTATCAAGCATAACAATCGAACGCACATCAGCCTGAGCCGTTTTCCCCCCTCTGGGGCTCCTCACATTGTAGGGCTAGTGATGTCTGAGTGTTAGTCTAGCTGCAGGAACGTGGTCCTCTTCATTCACGGAGTGCCCTCTGCCCCTGCCAAGCTGGGTGTGGAAGAATCTCCTCCTTGACCACTTCTTTTAAAGTGATGCATGTTGCTGTTAGATGTCATCGAGTCTGTCCCCTGACCTCATGTGACAGAGCAGCACTTCCCCCAAGGGTTTTCTAAGCTGTCATGTTTACAGAGGGGGTCCTAGTAGCACAGTGGATTAAGCACTTGATTGCTAACCGAAAGGTTGGTGATTCACACCTACCAGTCGCTCTACATGCGAGAGACAGGGCAAGTCTCCTTCCAGGAGGATTTACAGTTTGGGAAACCCCGTGGAGCAGTTCCACTCTCTGGCCGACAGTCCATAGGTGACTTCTGTGAGTCTGTGTGGACGGGGGTAGAGCTTGTTTGACTGGTAATCTTTACTGGCGCAAATCATCATTTGGTCTTTCTTGCATAAGCAGGTTAGTTCGTTGAGTATTCCTGTATTGAGTTAGAAACGTTTTTGTTGACAGTCTCAGGCCTACCGATTACACTGCTAAGGGGCTTCAAAATATTCATGGAAAATTTCATTACCTTTTCCATGAAAGTTCTGAAGCCCCCTTGCATAGAAACACAAATTAAATCTGTTGCCATTAAGTTGATTCCAACTCATAGTGACCCTGCAGGACTGAACTCAACTGCTCAGTGGGTCTCTGAGGGTGCAATATCTTTATGGAAGCAGACTGCTACAACTTTCTCCTGAGGAGACTCATAGGGTCAAGCTTCCAACATTTTGGTTAGCAGCTGAGCTCTTAAGCACTGTGGCACCATATTCCCTATCCCATGGAATGTCACCAAGATTTTTAACAAACAAGGTTCTTCATCTTAAAGAGATGACAAGAGTCAGGTTGTACCGGCCACGGTTGTGTATTCTTTGGTGGGACCGTTACTGTGCTCAGCTGCTTCAAGGTCAGGGGTCACTGTCCATCCAGAGATGCCTGGAAGAAAGGCCATCAAAAACCCTGTGGAACTTGCCTCTCCTCTGGTGCACATGGGGTTGCCATGGGCCAGAATGAACAGGGCCTACAGTGTGTTCTTTTGGGCTCACTGCTTGGTATCATTTTTCCAGGACCTGCTTGGGAAAGGAATACTGGCTGTGGGTTGGAGGAGGGGTCAGGATGGGGAGGGAAAGGTATGGGAGGGAGATGGTTCCACAGGTTTTGATGAGTTTGACGGCACTTGTAGTACTTGGTCAGAGAAGGTATTCTTAATTTCAAAACTGTACTCTGTAGGTGTTGTGCTGCTGAACACATCTGCAATGACTCAATGGTACTGAAAGAGATCCATTTCCCAAACACAGGCACCAGACTTTTTAGGGTTAAACTTCAGACAAGGAGAAGCCTTTCTGTCTCTGAGTTATTGATAAACATTCGTAGGGTTGGATGATCTGGCACCTCATCTCCTAAAATCAATATGAAGACAATCTACAGTGTCACCCTGAACTAGACACCATAACGTAGAGCATGCGCACACTGTGAGGTCACACAGCCTGCGTTCATCTCCTAGCTCTTCCGCCGACTAGGGTGGTGGACTAGAGCAGGCAGGAAGAAGATGATAAACTCGACTCCTGGAGCTGTTCTGAGGGTCGGTCCAGCGAATGGACAGAGCGCTGAGGACAGCCATGAGCACACAGGAAGCTCAGCAATGTAGGCCTGACAATCTACCACCAAAGGTGAGCCAATGAAAACCTTCTGGATTACGGACACACCACCGTCTGACTGGCTGGCTTTGAACATATACCAGGAGGGACTCAATCACTGGGGGTAGACGTCATGGTGAAGCAGAGGGCAAGCAAGGGCATGGGAGACCCAGTAGCTGCTTCAGTGAACTCTTCCCAGGCAGGCAACCGCAGAGATGATGCAGGGCCGGGCAGGGGCTTCGTTCTGCAGTATATTGGCCCCACAGGTGAGTTCTAGGCAACTTGACAGTAGCTATCTGCTCTGAGTTATAAGATTTTATGTCAATCAATCATCAGTGTAAGTGATAGAAACAGTGTGATTGATGTACGGTGATGGGTGCACATGTTAAGCTTGCAGTCTCATTGTATCCGATGAAGGACAACGTCTAACGGCAAAGTCCTCTCCTGGTAGAATTCTTTTGCCTCACCTCCCAGTGACTTAACGAGCTTTAGTAACCCAACAGAATGAGGGCAGCTTAAAAATTTAAAAATGATCAGGCTGAGCACATCAACATTTATTGAAATACTGAAAAAAAAATCCATTTTGTTGGGAAATTCCTGGCAAGAACGGACACAACAATATGCATTTCACTGGTACAGTAAGAAACCGTCAGCAAGTAACCAACTTCACACTCTAAATGCGGCACGGATTCAAATCCAGCATGGGTGCAGAAGACCTGTCGTACAAATACTACTCAGACACCGCCGATTGTCTGCTCACCAACAAAGACCAATTACAATGAAACAGGCGAAGCCAGCAACCTTTATATTTGAGTCTGCTTTTACTGAGAAGTTCTGGAATCAATCAGGTGATCATCCAGTGAATGTATGGTTCCAAGCTGGGTAGCATTTAGAGAAAACGTGCTTGCCCACTTTGGAGGCACTGTCCTTACTTCTCGGCTTATCCTGGGTGTCACCACCAGAGTGGATGTCACTCTGGGCGTTACCACCTTTCTTACGGTTCCCATGGTGTCAGTTACAGGGCTTGCAGCCTACTTGGTTTTAATCTTCAGTGGGGAGCACGGTCGATTTTTAAAAAGCACACATGGATTTTAAAGACCACGGTAGATATTTTTGTCCACGTGAACAATCTGGAAATAACCCTCCCCATCGTCTCACCGGTCTCACGCACAGTCCACAGTGCCATTGCCCTCCACGCGCTGTCTAACTACTTTGGTTTTTAACCCGGGAAAACTGGGGAGGCGGCCCGCTTGCTCTTCGAGGCTTTGGATTCGCACTCGGATCGGATTTGTCTCCTTTGTCGGCAGCGAACACCGGCAAGGGGGACCCTGTGGGAGGAGCCGTCCGCGTCCAGCTTCGCTAAAGTGTACCCTTGTGGACGAGCATTCGCGGTGATTAATAAAAGTAATAAAATAATCCTCTTTGTACACACAGAAGTAATAACTAATATCTTTGGTATACAACTTACAATGTCTGGGAAAGAAAACCAGGTAAGACTTCACCTTGTTTAAATTTACTTCGAAACAGAGAAGGCTACAAGTCACATAATTTACAATAGGTATTAAATAAACTACAGTCAAGAATGATGAAAGATTTACAGACATTGAATCAAGTGAGTGATTTTTTAAAAATTCATTAAGACCCTTCCATGTCCCTGAACTATGTTCCACTAAGTTGAAAACATGCTACAGTAAACACATAGATTTGGTTTCTTCAGGCTTGGTGATATCTTATACAAAGGTGAGACCGAGGAACAATAAATTAGCATCATAATTGTCTACAGTCAAAACTATGATATACAATATAAATAAACTATTCAAAAGCCAGAAATATTTCTGAAAAAAAATTAAGAAACTAGGAGACACCTTTTCTTTCTTTCTTTTTTTTACAATTTCTACAAGTGATTGTGCCGCCATCGTCTCAAAACATTAGTGTAAATGAGATCCCCATCGTTGATTTTAGTGTCTCACGACATGATGATTACGCGCAGTTAAAGATAATTACCGATCAGAAAAATAACATTAAGCAAATGACTGCATCTGCGGCTTTGGGATCGCATGGCTCCCCCACCCCACCCCCACAGGACCTAAAGAATGTAAACAGTGTTTTCTTTGACTTTAAAAGTGTTAATACTTTGTATTTTTGAACCAATCCACATCTGCACAGCTACCTTTGAGAATCATGACACAAGGCAAGGCTTCCATGCCAGCGGCATCACACATTAATAATACTGATAGCTTCATCCGGGAGAGGGGGTATGCAATGGTTTGTCCTCCAATATTTGTTCGACAGCAAACTTTGGTCTATGACTTACAAAGGTCAGTCAGCATCACTCTCTTCTTTTCCCTGTGTGGGAAGATCTGGATTACTGGAATTTCTTTCCAGGCAATAGGCCAAAACACAACACCAAAACCCGTCCAATCGACTGGACCACTCTTCCCCTTTCATAGCTGAACAGGTTTCAGTTGTGTTTTGAACTAGATAACACTGTGACTATTGGGCATCCCAGAAAAAACAGGTCGAATGTTTTATGTAGTTGTCAGTGGATGACAAGGTTTGATGATTGAATATTGGATGCATCCTAGGAAGCCTTTTGGCCAGAAATGCTTTTATTTTTTTTAATGAAACCCAGCAATGCCAAGGCCACATTTCAGCAACAGTAGCAGAAATAAGGTCTAACGTGTGTTTTAGCTGCGGGACAGTGACTCTAGAGGTGTGTCTTCGCCGCCCCTAGGATAATGGGTGCTTCTGGAACACAGAAGAGCGATATCGCCTGCTTGTTTTTTAAACTTTATGAACACGGAAGAAAACAAACTTCGGAACATATTTAACATGGCAAGCTAATATATTAATAGACTGCTTCCTTTAGCTGCTTGCGGGTCTAAGACACAGACATTCAAAAGGCGGCTCTTCATGGTTGGGTGGAACTACGACTGGGTGTGGCTGGACGCAGGTCCCCTATACTACAGGTCCCATGATCCCCAGGGGGCGGGGGTGGGTGGGGAGGCGCTAGGTCCTTGGAGGGAAGCCGGAGGGTGCTGACAGGTGTGGGCAGTCGGTCCGCATCCTTGCGCGCGCGTTCAGTTCAGCTCAGCCGTGGAGGAATTCTGTGAGCTCAGTCTCTCCCCCGCCCCCGCCCCGGGCTGAATGAACAATACGGACCGGTTCCGAAAGCTCTTCATAGGGTAGCTCAATCGAAATGTACAAGAATTGTTCGGTTCCCGTTTTAAATCCGGATGCGCTGTTGCCACCCATTCACAAAGTCTTCCGTAGGGAATCCTTTGGGGTGGGGGTGAGGGGCGGGGGAGGCGGGTGGGAAGCATTTGATTCACAGTTTGCAAATGCAAATACCCTGCAACCTCACGTATTTGCTACGAAGGATTGGATTATTAGGCCGTTTTAAATCGCTCTATCTTTAAACCAAGTCTGTTTTTTCGTGCGCGGTGCTCGGAGCAGTTCTTTTCTCCGTCCCCCCTCCCCCTCCCCCGGCCCTCCCGCCCAGCCTCTCCGTGTGAGGAACGCTGCGCTCACAGTTAGCACTTAGGCCCTTTTGGCATGCAGCATCTCGATGAGGAGGTTATTGTAGGGTACGTCTCCGTTCAGGTGCTTGTAGTAGAGGTATTCTTCAGCCTGCAGGCTGATGGCCCGGATTTCCGGCAGTCGCAGCAGGAGCTGCCCAAACTTCTCTGTCTGCTGCGGGTAGTTGCAGATCGTGTAGTCCAGGAGGGCGGCGTTCACCTGCTCTTGGACACCTTCCACCAGCTGGAAGTTCTCCAGGTTTTTGACATCTGCGTCAAAAGAGAGAGAGAGAGGCAAAACGAAAATCATTTCAATTGCACTTGAATGTGCACTCAAGCTGTGGGTTCCATTAATGGGTGTCTTTTCCTCTTGACGTCAAGCAGATGCTTTCTATGCTGCGGAATATTCCATCAGCCTCCCTCACCAGCTTCCCGGGAACCGGCTCACAAAAGAGCTTAGAAGAAAGTCCTGTTGAAATTCTGCACAGACCTCGACATCAATTAGACACCAGTGGATTTGGAGCAAGGTCAACTCTTTCCACAGCCTGCAAAGGGAAAGGTTTGAAGATTCCTAAAGTAGAGGGATCATAATATATCGCCGGCAAATGAGTCCCTAGAGAGAGACCTATCTTAAACCAGTATATTACACAATTCATATAACACTATATTAATTTTTCTGACCCAAGGTGAAATCTGTGTCCAGGGTATGATGTAGTTAATTCTAATAAAAAGTGACAGGGTTCTTGTTTCTGTTTGACATTTTCTAAATGATTCTGAAAGCCTTTGACTTGTCTAGCCTATGCTAATGAACCATCTGGTACACTCCAGTGACTGCCAACGGAAGATTCGCTACTGGGAACCCGCTAAAGTATATATCTCGGTGACTAATGATCTTTATAAAACGCGAGCCTTGTCCTCTAGGCAGAATCCATAGCAGGATGGTCGGTGCCCTTTAACCTGAATGCGGTTTCTAAATTCGGATCTGCCACTCGTGTTTTATTTCCTCCTGGTCCTGGGTCACTTAGAGAGAGAAGGTCGACATGAACAGTTCCTGCTCTCCTGTCTCAGTCTCACACCGGCAGTTGTGTTAAGGCACCTGCCCCTAGAGCAGTGGTTCTCAACCTTCCTAATGCCGCGACCCTTTAATACAGTTCCTCATGTTGTGGTGACCCCCCCCAATCACAAAATTACTGTTGTTGCTACTTCATAACTGTCATTGTGCTACTGTTAGGGTCGGGCAACCCCCGTGAAAGGGTTGTTTGACCCCCAAAGGGGTGGAGATCCACAGGTTGAGAATCACTGCCTTGGAGGATCCCATCCAAGACTGAGTAAGAGAGAAACACAGTAAATGAAAAAAAAAAAAAAAGCAGACTGCCACACATACACGGACACAGACGATGTGCAAGGCGAAGACAAGTGCTGGAGTTGCTCTCCTGGAACCTACTGATGTGAACGGCGCAGCGCCGGTCCCATATGTAGCTAGAAGCCCCTGGAAAGAAGTACAGAGACGTGTGCATATTTACACACATCTGTGCTCAGTGGGTAAACACCCACACTATTTTATTTTCTACTTGGACAGACAATAAATAAGAAACAGCAGGGACTAGCTGGCTCTGGAGGAACCCTGGGAAGATACTGTGTCCAAGGTCAGATGTGTGATTCAGCGGGCGATTAACCCAACACCCCGAGCCAGTAGTGTTGGCACCGCACGCTCTCATGCCCATGCCCGCCATTCCGTGTGCACACTCACGCTGGTCTCTTGATATGCTCCACTGACAAGAGTGCCTGCTCTTCAAGTGATGCTGACATGGGTTCTGCATGATTTAAGTGTTTGCCATTCGGGGGCCACAACTTGGCAGGAAAGAATGAAGACTGAAATAAATAGATACGGAAATAGAGGGTGTGAGAGCTGGATGCCCTATCTCGTATTGCAGCGTGAGAGGCAGACATGTTTCATCATCTCTGGTTGAGAAGTACATGCATGTACACACATGGACACTCTCTCAGGCTTTGCACTTTCCTGTGGAATTTAAGGCTGCAGCGTGGTCAATGTCCACACACCTTTCATGGATGCAACCCTTCACAATTGATAGAGCATGTTGCCACTTTATTTAAAATAGTAGAAATTAATTATTTAGAAAATTCACACACGTGGCTGTGAAGACAAAGCTGAAGCTGGTCCATATTATGAAGTGTAAACTATCATGAAAGACAGTTGACCCTCTTGGCTCACAGATTCCTCATTTGTAAGTTCACCTGTCAGCATAGCATGGCGAGTCACACCTTTGGCTGCTAACCTTATGGTCAGAAATTCAAATCCACCAACCACTTTGTGGGAAAAGAATGAGGCTTTCTACTCCTGTAACAGTTATAGTGTCTGAAATCCACAGAGGCAGTTCTATCTTGTCCTAGAGGCTCACTACTTGATGGCAACGAGTTATCCTAGACTATAGGGCTAAGTAGAATTCTCTTTTGGGATAACAGGAACAGATGATCAGTATTTATGGTCTAGAATCACGGCTGCTGCTTGTACTGACAAACTCTCTGTCGGCAATCCTGAACCACTGCTACTTTAAAATGTGTCGGCCAAACCCCAACCCACTTCTATCCAGTCAATTTCAACTCACAGCAACTCTCTACAGGGTTTCCAAGACTGTGGACAGCCTCATCCTTCTCCCAGAGAGTGGCTGGTGGGTTTGAACTGCTGATCTTGCCATTCGCAGCTGAACGCCCAACCTGTAGCACTCCAGGACTCTTTGAAATATCTATTCGCAACCTCAACATAGATACTTGCAGTGCTTTTGCAGTCACCCATGGAGAGAGCACCTGCTTCCATTTCAGCTGGTATAGAGGGAGGAAAGTACCACCAATCCACATGGTTGAGTTCCAAAGACCAGGATGTTTTCCAAAAGGGAGGCTGACTACCCCACTACACAACCGCTCAACTATACCATCGGATCCACGCCACACCACAGAGTCATGGGCCAGTGGGACGGACATCTGACCTCAACCATCATCGCAGCCAGTAACTCGCCTGGCGACTCCATGTTTTACATCGAGGGCCGTGTTAATGTGTCATAGTCAGACAGCGGATTTTTCACAATTGTCCTAAATACAAAACATCAGCTAGCGAGGCGGTCGATCGGCAGGGAGGCGCACAGTCCGCCTTTCTCACTGCTTCTCTTGGTGATTTTGCTGTTCAAAAAGGCCCCGCGTGAGTGTCCTAAATGCAGCCTGTGCTGGGTCTTGGCAGAGAAAATGTGGGCGCTAGGCTAGCTCTGCTTTGGCGTGAGTCGCAGGTGGCTAGCTGGATTTGTTGCTAACGTAATATACAACAAATGTCTTCAAACAGAACACAAAGTTCCTGGGTGCCATAAACTATGTGAGCTCATCTACGCCCAGAAACTCCCGGAGGCAGTTCTACCCTGTCCTACACAGGGTTCAAGATGAGGCAGAATGGACTTGATGTCGGGGAGGTCGGTGTTTTGTCTTGACCAAGCCACTGGGTGGCTGTTTGTACCCACTCGATGGGTGCATGGCAGAAAGGCACCAGCTCTGAGAAACGCTAGTCACGAGAACCCTCGGGTCTATTTTTATGTATGGGGTCACCATCAGTCAGAATCAGCTAGGTAGCAATGGGTCTGGTTGGGTTTTGGAAATGCACATGCAAATGTTGTGACTTACAGTTGCGGTGACTTGAGAGAACAATGGGAATCGAGCTGTGTACTTTCTGCATGCCACACCTCGGGATACAACCGAAGAATCGCCTTTGGGTTGGTTTTGTGCTCTCTCACCTGCAAGGACCTGCATTCCAGTTAGGATTAGACAACCTGCAGACTCTCACAGCGTAAAGTGACCACGATCGCTCATTGTCCTATATACCCATGTTCCTTATGGCCTCATTCAAAAGCACTAAAAGGTGGAAACCCAAATGTACACATAGGAATCCACAGATCAAAAGGTATTTTAAAAAGGCATCCGCACATCATGAAACATTACTCAGCTACTGGAACAAACGCCACCGTGAAAACGTTAGGCTGAGTGCCCCACACAGCAATGCTGCCACGATGTTATGCTGAGAGAACTAAGCCAGGCACGAAAAGACAACTATGGTGTGAGTCCACTTACTTAGGATATTTTACACGAACTATTTGGAATGGGCAAGGGCCCCAGGAACAGGCCAGGTTAGTGATTCGGGGTGGGGGGGGAGGCTTGGACTTGGGCGGTGGGAAGTTGTTGCTTAATGGGTACAGAGTTTCTGTTTGCGGTGATGCAAACGTTCTGGAACGTAACAGTGGGATGGTTGCATAACACTGTGGATATAATTAATGCCAACAAATTGTACAGTTAATGATTAACAGGGCAAGTTTTGTTATAAGTCAACATAGCGTATTTCTCCTAATATCCAGAAGTTGAAAAAGAAGACAATCAAGCCCTTTCCAGTGCGTTACGGTGACTCAAAGTGGAACCCAAGTCTACCCTCCAGCGGAAGGTGGTCTCATCAACAAGAGAAAGCTAACAATAGTCACGAGATTAGCAGGGAGGATGTAGGGATTTTCAGTGTAAAATGTAAAGTGAATAATATTTTCTTTTAGAAAATTGTTTTTTGAAATGTTCCTTTTTTAATATAAACGTAATTTTTGAGGGCCCGGCTCCACATTCTGTGACACATGATGCCTCAAACATGAAACAAGAAGTTGGTCATGCGCTCTGGTTTACTGGCTTCTGATATTACCGAACGATCGTTTAAAATCTTTAGAGGAGCATTTGCTGAGCATTTTCTGGGAAAACTGTATGAACTGGCACCATCCCTTGGAAAAATTAAAAATAGATATGTATTTTTTCTTCTAGAAGGAAAATGTACGGGTTTCCTACATAGGCAAACATGTCAACACCATCTCCCTCTAGAGCTGGTCAAAGTTGAATCCACACCAAAAATAAAGACAAAGCCAGTTGTCATCGCGGGGATTCCGCCTCACTTCAGCACAGAAGCCAGACGCCTCCACCACGAGGCTCCAATGACTCAATTCCCCCAGCAAGCTATTTTCTGATAGAATTATTATATTTGTTGCACACCCAATTGACTCAACTATACAAAGCTGAATAAAATGTCACTGCCAAGCTCCTTCTAGGTACTTAACTTGCTGAAAGCCCAACTGTTTTTGTGTCTACACAGGCCTTTTGTAATTTGGTGACAAGGACCCTGGTCCTTAGGTAATGGGATTTTTAAAAAGGAAAAGCAAAAACTAAAAGCAGGATTTGATTGAATTGCTCGCATATTCTGACTAAGTACTCACGGGATGAAGGTGCTGCGGTCGGCTCGCGGGTTCGTTAATGTCAGTTCCACCTCGCTCTGCCGGCACAACTCCCACGGTGGGGTCCACATTTACACCGGACGAGGTCCCGTGATACCACTGCCATCGAGTTGACCCCAGCCCTGAGTGACCCCACAGGACAGTAGAGCTGCCCGGTGTGGTTTCCAAAGCAGTACAACTTTACAGAAACTGACTACCACTCTTTTCTCCCCTACTCATGTTGTGGGGACTGGAACCTCCCACCTTTGGGTTAGTTGCTGAGCACTTTAACCAGTGTGCCACCTGGGCAGTGTATTGGTTGAGGATTGCCCAGGCAACATTCCAATCGCCATTTGCTTTATGCTGTGGGTCTGAAAAACCCCACACTCCACTTCCAGGGGGGGTAATTCCAACTCATGGTGACCTTACAGGGCAAGGAGAACTTCCCTTGTGAGTTTCCGAGACAGCAATTCTTTGCAGGAGTAGAAAGCCTTATTTTCCTCCCGAGGAGCAGCTGGTGGTTTCGAACTACTGACTGTGCCGTCAGCAGTTCAACATGCAACCAGTAGTCACCAGGGCGCCTCTTGGAGCTGAGAAGACCTGGGGTTTTCCACTGTGGTTTCCCAAACCGGATGCCAAGGAACCCCTGCGCCTGGCGAAGCCACGTGAATACGGACAGCACACCTGTCAAAGGAGTGCGGTTCTCTCCTTTTGTGGGGTTCGTTTTAATTACATTTCAGGAACAGTCGCCCAACCATTTTATGTGCTTTGCCACGTGGAATTTGTCTTTGTGCTAATTTGTACCCTTTCATGAAAATGAGAAATTCGATATGACAAAATAACGATGTATAAATTACCAAGGGCACATTGGGAGGGGGGAGAGGGGAGGGAGGGGGAAAAAAAAGAGGACCTGATGCAAAGGGCTTAAGTGGAGAGCAAATGCTTTGAGAATGACTGGGGCAGGGAATGTGCGGATGTGCTTTATACAATTGATGTATGTATATGTATGGATTGTGATAAGAGTTGTATAAGCCCCTAATAAAATGTAAAAAAAGAAAAGAGGAGAAAAAAAAGAAAATGATTAGGGCAAAGAATGTATGGATGTGCTTTATACAATTGATGTATGTATATGTATGGACTTTGATAAGAGTTGTATGAGCCCTTAATCAATTGTTTTTTTTAAAAAAAGATATTTACACCAGAAAGTTTTGTATTAAAGTTCATACACTCCTAAAAAAAGAAATTCTATATCTTCCACATGTTTTCTACATTTCCCCTCCTCCGCATACAGCCTCATTTCACAGTCAGTCATGAACGATAGCTAGCAGATGGGGGGATCGATAGCAGGAGCCTGTAAGGCCAGACGTTCACACACGGGTGGATACAGTACTGCAAACCCAAGCCGACCCATTGGGTTCCTAAACAGAACTGCTCCACAGTGCTTCTTGGCTCTAATCTATGAGCGGAGCCCTGGTGACAGGCATTCTGTAAGGTCAGCAGTTGGAATCCACCAGGTGCGCCGCAGGAGAAAGATGAGGCTTTCTGTTTCTACAAAGAGTCATATTTGTCAGACCAGCCCCCTGCCCCAATAAAATGATTAATTAAAAATAAAAAGAGTTGCGGTTTCGCAAACCCACAGGGTTTCTACCCTGCGTTCACTATGAGCCGGAAGCAAGTTACCAGGCCTTTCTTCTGCAGTGCTGCCACGTGGCCAACAGAGGTCAGCAATTATGTGCAAACCGTGCCGCCCAGCGCCTGGGTTGTGACACTTTAGGAAATAATAATCATTTTTAAAAGCTGCAGAAATTACGGCATGTGTCGGTGTTTTCAGAAATAGAGATTTTTGTGGTTTGCTGTGCACGGCCCATATTGAGCGGTGCTGCCACCACATCTGGGCTGTAGAAGGAGGACCCACCCCCTGTCTGAGGAGCAGAGACGGCACAAGACCAAAATGTCCCGCTCGTTCTTGTGTGGCGCTTGGTGCTGCATCTCAAAGCCTCCTGCAGTTGGCACTCCTGTGGGCTCCTTTGAAATTCCTGAATAGCTTCATTTTAATACAGTTTAAAAACATAAGCTAATGAAGCGGATCATTACAAACTCTGTGTCGGAAACCGCATGTAAATAGACGGAGGCACCCCCAATCCTTGCTCTTAGCCTTTAAAATTTGATGATGGGCGAAAGTATTTTGTGCCTGCCCTCCAAGTATACATCTCTTATCATCTGTTCTACTTTATTCACTCAGGGACTAATTACCAACTTCTCATATGAAGCAGAATTACTATAAGCTCACAGTGGGGTGCTCAGATTTTCCCTCATCCTCACTGGAAAGGAAACCCGGAGGTCTCCTGGAATACATTACCGCTCGGGCTTTGAGGTCAGATGCAGCATCCAGATTCTGAGGCCGAGCTCCTGAGAGCTCCTCAGCTTGCTCCCTGCTATCTGACCCCGCCTGGGAGCCTCCCTGCCCAGCACACTCTGACCAGACAAGGATGGGTCTTTGGCTGAGCTACGAGGCTCTGATGTAGTATGTTTGTCTTTTGTGGGAAAGATGATCATCTGTTAATTTTCCACAAGTGCGGGGAATACATCTCAGTTAACATGGCAAAGGTATCAGCACTGGGGAAAGAAGGACATTTGTCACCTGGAGAATCCTTCTTGTCCTTGAGGCTGTGGAAGGGATGACCACTTGCAGGTAGGCACACAATTTGTCCTCGGAGAAGCCCTACCTCTGATAAGTCAGGCGAGGGCCAAGGAAGGCCTGAGTTTTTGGTAAGGCATGGCTTTTTAAAAGACTAGGTCGGAGCAATATGTCTATGGAATCTTGCCACAACCTTTCTGGGGGGTGATAGCTCCTTTCCTAGGAACAAAATCACTTAATAAAGAAGTGAGGGCCGCGTCGGCCTTCGGGATAAGAAGACAGGATCTTTCTGATGCTGATGTCTACAATTAGCCTCTAGTCCCAGTTTCCAGAAAAACTTGCAAGTCCAGACTTTAAATTCATGCCTGTAAGTCCCTTAACATACAACTCAATGCCTACATATGCCAATAAATCACTCCCAAGAAAATGCCACTTTGGGCAGGTGCTGGGTCTCAACATTGGGGCATACAGTATATGCAATATTTACTTCCATAAGAAAAACTAACTCTTAAAAACGACTGTGCACTACTTATTCCATCACACCTTTATTATGCACAGGGTATGAATCCATTTACTCATTCATTCACACTCATTACTGAGTCAGCCCATCTCACAGCCCGGCTCGGCCCTCTGCCAGGTGTTGACAACACGGGAATGGAGGGCAGTCTCTGCCTCACAGAGTTCATTGACTGTGATAGAGACAAGCCGTGGGTGGTCCCAGCACACACAGGATGAGCACCCTAACCCAGGAGACAAGGAGGGTCCCCGGGGAGGTGACATCAGAGAGGCGCTAACAAATGAGTCAGAGTGAGCTGTGCCAACAGATGGCGGGAAAGGCACGCTGCGTACAGTCCTATGGACCGCAGAGGCCCGGCGAAGGAGAGCAGGGGAACAAGACAAAGATGGAACACAAGATCCAAGGCCATGGATCCAAGGACTTTGATGGCAGAGGCTGGCTTTGTTTCTGAAAGCCATGCAGAACCGCTGGGCCATTTCAGGAAAGAAGGAAATGTCCAGATTTCTGATTTAGGGCATTCTTCCCAGAACTACGGAGAAGGGGGTGGTGTCTTGGTAGGGTTGGGGAGAGCAGAGACCTGTAGAGACAACAGGCAGGAGCCTGCCACCAGGATACAGGTGAGAGATGCAAGAGGACTCACGGTGGGGAAGGGGGGCGGAACCTGGCCTGCATCCAAGGGCTGGCTCAAGAGGGCTTGAAAACCTTAACTAATGGGGACTAGGCAAGGGCGCTGCAGTGCGGGGCGTCTTTGGGGAGAGCGTGGTGGTGGCCGCCCTGAAGGAAGAGAAGAAGAGAGTGAAGCATTTACTGAGTTTAGTTAGGGCCACGTTGCGCTGGAGGGGCACATGGGGCGGTCAGTAGAGATGGCCAGAAAAATGTCTGGCAGGGAAGTTGGTAAGATAAGAGATGGGAGAAAAGGGCTTCTTGACCGTGGTCAGAGGGGATCGGTTCGAGGCTTCATCTACATGGGTTCTCTGCAGATGAATTTTGGGCTCCCACTGTCCTCCCTTGTCTTGTATGAATGAACACCTCAATTTTTGATGCTCTGGAAGGGACTTTGGAATCTTAGGAAGGAACTCGGGTGGTTGGCCTGTCTGCGGCAGCCGGCTTTCCTCCGAGCTCTGCAGCCTGGGAAACTGTGGGGCAGCTCGGGTGCATCGGGTGGCAGCGGGGAGCTGTACCATGGCGGTTCCTGGCCCTCGTCGTTGGGAGCGGGAACCCACTCCACTGCAGTGGGTTGACCATGGAGGGCCAAGCTCATCACTGCGGACAGCAGTCACAGCCGAAAGGAAGTGTTCTATGGAGGCTTCTCCGGGCACCCAGACCCAACTCCAGCCTTTTCATTGGGACCGTGTCAGCCCAAGGATACGGGGCGAAGAAATCATTTCTCTACTTCCACCGGTTTCATCCTCTCGGCTGGTAACAAAATGGTTCCGCTACTGTTAAAAAATGCTCGAAAACACATGGTCTCGAAGTATAAGAACAACGTTAATGGCAATAGCGAGCTATTTGACTCCCAGCGGCCAGCCCCATCCCTCGGAGCAAGTCACTCAAGGCCCAGCCTGCTTTCCCACCAGCAAAACAGGGGAAACAACTCTCTTATTTCTTAGGACCATTTCAAAGTAAAATGACACCCCACATAGGCGCGTTGTTGCTGGTGAGTGGAGCCCAACGCACAGGACCATCATGCGATGTCACTGGGGTTCCCTGGGCTGTACTCTTTATTGGAGTGGAGTGTCTTGGTGGTCCTCATGGCAAGGTCAGCAGTTCAAAACCACCAGCCACTCTGAGGGAGAAAGAGGAAGATTTCTACTCTCCCGTAGAGAGGTACAGTCTAGAAACCCACAAAGCCACTTCGGCCCTGTCCTATAGGGCCGCGAGGGGTCGGAATCAACTTGGTGGCAGGGAGAGAGTTCATCTTTATGGGCACGGGTCACCAGGTGTTCTCTCCCTCGGAGAGGCTGAACATTTCACACGGTGGCCACCAGGGCGACCTCAAGATGCAAAAGTATTATGTACTCACATGGCATGAATCTTCTAAACCTCCTCACTGCCATTTGAACCAATTCCAACTCATAGTGACCCTCTAGGAAGGGTTTGAGAGACCGTCAATCTTCATGGGAGTAGGCAGTCTCATCTTTCTCGGATGAAACAGTTGGTGGGTTTGACCTTGGTTAGCAGCCCAATTACCCAACCCACAACACCATCAGAGCTTTTTAAGCAGTATTGATGAAATTTGGAGATTTTCTTCTGTTTTTACATTCAGCTGGAAGGCGGTTTTCTTAAACCGAAACCTGATAATTTTCCAAGCCATGCAGTTTCATAGACCACAAAATCTGTTGTGGTTTTTCAAAATTAATACAAGGCTGGGAAAACGAATACTTGCAAGTTTATCCCAAGAATGCTCGCGAAAGCATAATCAATTCTCAAGTTTCAACTAAACCCTTTCCCCTTCTCTTCAATTAACTTCAACGCCTCATTTCCCCAAACTTGTCATGGTACTGGCACAAAATGGGGTCAATCTAGCCAGTGTTTAATACAGCACCCAGGAAATCCCGGCCTCGGAAAACATCATTGCCTATGAACATGTCGCCCGTGGTCCTGTATGCCCCGGTCAATTGTGTGATCCCCAGCAGCAGCAGAAGCAACCCTCGTGGTATAGCAGGTTCTGTGTTAGGCTGCTAACTGCAAGGTGAACTGCACGGAGAACAATGAGGCTGGCTGCTCCCAGAAAGAGCCCCGGTCTCCGAAACCCCAGGGGAAGTTCCACCCTGTCCCAGAGGGTTGCGAAGAGTCAGTGTTGAACCGATGGCAGTGACCATGTTGTGCTAGATTATATTCCTCACTAGTGAAACGGCTCAGTTTCTGGGCCTCGTGCTGTCTCTGTGAGACACTGCTTTCAGCCTCGGACTTTCTTATTTATAAGCTGCAAGAAATGAAGATCTCTGCTGTCATTCATATCACTTTGTTCTTACGCCTTGGGCTGCGTGTGGCCAGCAGTTCTAAACCATCGGCCATTCCTTGAGAGAAAGACAAGGCGTCCTACTCTTACAAAAACGTGCAGCCTTGGAAATCTATGAGGGCAGCTCCGTCCTTGTAGCGCTGTGAGTGGCTGTCAGTAATGGTCATGACTTTTGAAAGATATACAAGGCATTGCTCTGCCTTCGCCCCATTGGCCCACCACCACCACCACCACCACCACCTCCACCCCCACCTCCACCACCACCACCACCTCCACCACCACCACCACCTCCACCTCCACCACCACCACCACCACCACCACCACCACCACCTCCACCACCACCACCTCCACCTCCACCTCTACCTCCACCTCCACCACCACCACCACCACTACCTCCACCACCACCATCACCACCACCACCTCCACCACCACCTCCACCTCCACCACCACTACCACCACCACCACCTCCACCACCACCACCACCACCACCTCCACCACCACCACCACCACCACCACCACCACCACCACCACCACCTCCACCTCCACCTCCACCACCACCACCACCACCACCACCACCACCTCCACCACCTGCTTTTGCACTTAACTGTCTACACAGACAGTTGCTGCAGTTCTCAAAGATGGTAGTTGACTTCCGTTACAGATTATGTTGAATGTTGCTTACAGTCCCTGTAGTCGAGTGGATTCTGATGCAGAATGACCAGGGAGGACAGAACAGAACCGCCCCCTGAGGTTTTCCAGACTCCATTGTTCTGGGAGCAGTCTCATCTTTCTCCCCACTCCAGAGCACATGACACACTCCAAGAGTTGGTCTTGTGTAACCCATTATACGATCAGGGCCCCTCTGGGGGTTGTACAGAGCTGTCATTTTATACGGTAGGGCATACGGAGATTGCAATACATTGACATAAAAGTTGCCCCTCTCTTAGCTTCCTGTGGCATTTGCATGTTCAAAGGTTCCAGAAGTTTCAAAGCCAGCTGATGCCAATGTTGAAAGCACATAGAAGACGTGACCCACTCACCTGTGATGTAATGTCCTTTTTGTGAGCACTTGATAGACTTTAATACGAATGGTACCATGTAAACAAAATTTCATCAGCTTACATACATCCCATCCTTTAACCAAATAAAAGGGAAACCCCTTACCATACTCTGACCCTGGGACCGCACCCCTCTGGTTCACCCCTTCCTCCCCAGATACCCTGGCCTTGCGGTTGTTTCCAACACCAACCACTCTCCTGCCACAGGTCGCTCACACTGGCAACTCCCTCGCTCCAGAGCCTTCTTCCACTGTTTGTGCAGGGCCCACGTCCTCCCTGCCCTCCAGCCTCCGCTCAGATACAGTCTCCTCCCAGATGCCATGGCTCCCTGCGCTCTCCTGAGCCACCATCTGCCCTATCACCCTGCCTGTTTTCTTCAGAATTTTAAAAAGAACTTCGGAGGGGGCTTCAGAAAGTTTGTGGGGGGGGAATTCCATGATCTTTTCAACTATTTGAACCAACTATTTGAAACCCCTCCTGGGCCATCCAGTGGACAGTGCATGATGCCGAACAAGGGGTAAGATGGCAAGTTCTTAAGTACATTTTACCACGATAAAGATACGTAAGATATACATTGTTGCACATAATAACATGTAGGGTATCTACGTTATTACATATGAGACTACCCAAGAGCCCACCACCCATCAGAGAAGCAGAGCACGATCAACATCCTTGAGGTTCCTTTGCAGTTCCTCTGGGAAACAATCCCAGGTTTTCAAAGGTACTCGCTTGAATTCTGTGTTTCCTGTTCCTTTATATCCCAAATTATATGCATACTCATTGCTTGTTTCTGACTGACCTTCCAGTAGGCATCTTATTTGCCTTTTTCAAAATTGCGCCTCCTCCCCACTGGCATGCAAGCTACAAAGACAGGGACTCCCTTCTTTGCACCGCAGCGGCTTGACCGGTGCTCAGCAGAGACGAACCTTCGTGAACAGGTGTGGACCGGGCGAATAAGTGCTGGATTGAGCACTGCCTGCCCTCCACCCAAACCTTTTCACTTTCTTTTTGTCTATCCTTCCACATCAAATGGGTGACCGACTCGTGTTTCACATAGAATTGTTCTGTGACGGCACGAGAAGGCACACACTCCATCAGGCTGTGCCATTTTGGGGAAAGAGATTCAAACAGGGATCTGCACTTGGTGGAATCCTTCAGCCTCTTCGACGTGGGGGACAGTCCCCGTTACCACGGCCTGTGCCTTCTCACAGTCTTTGGAGGAGCCACCAAGAGGAACCAGTCCCTTGGAAAGGCCTCGTGCTTAATAAAGTCGAAGGTCAGTGAGAAGTACACTCGGAAGGAAAGAGATTGACATGGTCACCAAACAAAACAACAACCACGACAATGGCGCAGGATGGACGGGACAGTGCTTCCTTCTGTTGTGCAAGGGGTGGACAGGAGCCGGGACCAATTGGCAGCACCCGATGATAACAGGAGGCCTGGTGGTGTAGTGGTTATGTGTTGGGCTGCTAATTGCAAGGTCAACGGTTCAAAACCACTAGCTTCTCCTTGGGAGAGAAAGAGGAGGCTTTCAACTCCAGTAAAGAGTTATAGTTTTGGAAGTCCATAGGGCAGTGGTTCTCAACCTTCCTGACGCCACGACCCTTTAATACAGTTTCTCATGTTGTGGTGACCCCCCCCAACTATAAAATTATTTTCATTGCTACTTCATAACTGTAATTTTGCTACTGTCGTGAATCGGGTGACCCCAAAGGGGTCGCAACCCCCAGGTTGAGAACCACTGCCACAGGCGCAGTTCTTCCCTGTCCTATAGGGTAGCAATGAGTCAGAATGGACTCCGGGGCAGTAGGATGGTGACAACATCTTTGCCAGCTCACTCAGTGGCTTGTCCTGAAGGCTGCCGGCAGGCCTTCGAGAAGTTCTGTATCTGCACACTGCTCACCAGACGGCTTTACTTGGATGACAGGCCTCTCAAAACTTCCCAGGTACGAAACCGAGCCCAACCTCTCCATCGTTTCCAACCTTCGCCACTTATTATTCTTATATCAATGAATAGACCGGTATTAAATAAATCAACCATCTGATTCTGTAGCAACCAGCTAGGAGCTCAAGCCAGAGAGCTAGTATCAATCTCTACTCCTCTTCCTCCCTGTTCCGAACCAGTATTCACCCAGCTGCCAGTCTATCTCTTATTGCCCATCTCTACCACCATCATTTGCCTCTATTCCTTCAAAAGCCTCCACCCTCCAACACTGCATACCGCCCCCTGCCCTACCCCCGACCCCCGGAGTAAATGAACATCCGATCCTCCCCTCCAGCACTCAAGGGCAACCAACTACAAGTCAAAACAACAACAATCCTCTGCTTCAAAACCCTCCGTGGTTCTGTAGACGCTCAGGCTACACGGTCATGACTTGCAGTTCCCTGGCTTGCTTATTTCGCCCATCTTATTTCTCACTTATCACTGACCCGCACATTTATTTCAGTGTCTTGAATGCTCTTGGCTTCTGAGTTGTTCCCGTTGTCTGGGACTTCCTTCCCCTCAGTTTCCTTTGGGTAAAGCGGGCTCTGTACAGACAGCACTCCCTCTGGGAGCCTCTCCCGTCCAGCTCCCCTCTGCTGGGCTTCATGGTCATTGAGTAGCCCTACCTTATAGTCACCCCTGCATGGTGGGACCAAGAGCTATGTATGACTGGTTATAAACTGGACCCCTGTGATCCAAAGGATGCTTTGCTGGCTGTCTCGGGAAGGAGATCGCCATGCTTTTTCTTCTAGGAGCTACCAGTTGGAAAGGCCCCTGGACCCGGTTCCTCACTGTAGCATCAGGCAAACCACCTGGAACTTGGCAATCCTGCAGGGAAGTTCAGAATTCTAGCACCCAGTCACACACTGCTCACCCACCACACAGAGAATATTGGCCATTACATGGTGACTTGATTGTGGTTTCACTATTGGCTGCTAATGAGGCTGACATTTGAACCCACCAGCTGCTCTGCAGGAGAAAGATGGGGTTTTCTACTCCATAAAGAGGTGTCTCAGGAACCCACAGGGGCAGTTCTACATGGTCTTAAAGGGTTGCTTTGAGTCTGAATCAACTCGACGGCAGTGAGTTGTCTGTGTTTTTTAAAACTTGATGGTCAGTTGTAAGGGCAGGTAGCCCTCTACTTTGTGAATGGTTCTGCATCTCCAGGCTTAACAGGGACCTGGATCAAGTGGGAACCCATCCCCCACCCCCCATCCGTCGGGTGAGAGATTTCATCCGCTTCCCCCTGGCTTGTGTCTGGAAGACCTTCCGGATGATTCTCCTTCCTCAAGCTTTCTGTTGTCACCCAGTAGGCCTCACCTCCTCTACCAGATCACATTCTCTCCGAAGACAGGGAGCCTGCCCCACATCACAGAAGCACAGCATCACACATACAAGAGACCCCACAAGTGGGCTACCAGTGACTCATCTGTGTTCAATGCAAATGCAAACAAATTAGATAAGAGCCAAGCATCTTCTGTGTGCCAACAGTCCCAGCCATTAATGGAAAGGTTCCTCAGCTCGTTAAATGCATGACTGATTTCAACAATATCAGGATAGAATACATTTCCTATTATTTATCTCTAAAAAGAGTATAACGATATCCACAGTAAAAGAGACTGTTTTGTGAATAGAAAAAGGGCCGGGGATTGGTCCATTTGATGGGGTGAAGTTGTAATCTCAACACTATCAGGAAAACCTGTTTTGAGGTTCTGTGCCCAGTGATCACTGGTGGCACAGTGGTCAAGCACTTGGCTGCTAACAGAAAGGCTGTTGGTTTGAATCCACCAATTGCTCTGAGGGCTACCTGCTTCCATACAGATAACAGCCCGGGGAGCCCTATGGGACAGTTCTCCTCTTTCCTACAGGGACAGAGGCTCTGCTCCGACTATGAAACACATCCTGCGTGGTGTCAGGAGAGAGCAGTCGGTCCCTGGAGAAGAAATCATGCTCGGTAGAGGGACGGCGGGAAAAGAGGAAGCACAAGGGACTGACACAGTGGCTACAACAATGGGCTGAAACCTAAGAGCAATGGTAAGGAGGGCAGGAGACCAGGTAGCGTTTCCTTCTATTGTACACAGTAGGGTCCCTATGTGTGGAACCTACTCAGTGTGCCCACTACCACTACCACCACCACAAATACCACCACCACCACCACCACCACCACCTCCAATACCACCACCACCACCATCACCACAAATACCAACACCAATACCACCACCACCAATACCACCACCACCACCACCACCTCCATCACCACAAATACCAACACCAATACCACCACCACCACCTCCACCTCCACCACCACCACCTCCACCTCCACCTCCACCACCACCACCTCCACCACCACCACCACCTCCACCCCACCCCCACCACCTCCACCACATCCACCTCCACCTCCACCACCACCACCACCTCCACCTCCACCTCCACCTCCACCACCACCACCACCATCACCTCCAATACCACCACTACCACTACCTCCACTACCACCACCTCCACCACAACCAATACCACCAACACCAATACCAATACCACCACCGATACCATGTACTATCAACCTCCTATCAGATAATAATGAAACCACATAAAAATAAGGCAAAACTGAGTTTCCTGGACCAGAACTGACTGAACACTTGGAGCGAGGAAACAGAATACAGAGGTGTATACCCAATTGGGGTGTAAGGTGATGGCATCCCCTGCTTTCTTGTTAACCCGGGAATGAAATAGACATAATAGGAAGGGAAGATGCACACATTTGAGAAACAGGTCGCACATCACCTCCCAGGTGTGTGGGGGTCACAGGCCCTCCCCCGTTGTGACACCCACCCGTCCCCACAGACTGGGCAGCACTGCGGCCAGTTGTCAACACCCAGCCCTTCCTTGGAGAAGAGCACCCCCCCCCCACATCCCCCAATTCTTGTAATCACGTCCTGAGACCGCTTCCCCTGCCTGCGCTTGCATTTGGTTTCCATTCGGGAACTTTTGTGGTTTTCGCAAAAGTTTTCTTATTCTCTTAGAATGCGATATGAGGTTCGTTTGTTCAGGTGGCAAGCCCAGCCTATGAATAAACCAACGTTATCATATGAAAGAGAATTAAGCAGGCAGGTCCAAGTGGGGATATATTAAGGCAAATTTAAGCTGCAGTTGTTGAATTTAGCCGTGCTAGATGTCTGCTTGCCTCGGGACAGAGCCGGCTTTCCAGCTAATCGAATGAAAAGCCGCCTCGGGTGGGATGAAATTTATAAGAGAGCGCAGCCGAACTGTTCTTGTTAAAAATATTAGCTTCAAGGCATTCTTATCTTCTTTGGGATGAAGCCTGTATTTGCATTTAATTATTTGATTTCAAACTTTTATGAACTTGGATCAAATATTAGCTCAGCCAATTAAAATGTTATTTTGTGTGCGTGTGGCTAAAAGCCCAATTCAGCTCGGCTTTCTCTGGGTGGGCAGTTGCCCACAAGTTTCTGACGGAGCTTCTGAGAGTGCTTAGCTGAGAGCAAGGGGCGCGTGGGGGGGGGTGGACAATATAAATGTACATTTAGTTGGCAAGGTGCTATATTCGAAACAAATCGCCGACATATTCCTCCACATTATGGTGTCAGTCTAAGAGACAGCCGAGGCGTCGTCTCGATTTTCTACCCACCTGATCAATACCTTTTCATAATTCAGCATCGGAAAGCAATCGTTTCCTTTACGCTCCTCACGTTAGGACTGGCCGGGCTGTGCGGACCTCCAGGCGCGCCTTCCTGCTTCGAGGCTCGGCTCCCCCTGAAGGCCGGTCAGAGCCGGTGGACGGCTGTCCTTCGGGCCTTCGAGGGCAGCCAGGGCCACCAGCCCGTCCCTGGCTACAGGTACCCTATACCTCGCCCCTCTCCTGTTTCAATGCCATAGTTGGCTGCCAGGAAACCTTGTAAAATGTTCTGGGGAACTTAGCCGATGGCAGCAAGCCGGCCCCCCTGCAAGGCCAGCAGCCCAAGGGGGATGTGGCCCTGGGCCAACGAGGTCACATGGCGGCTTTGTGCCTCCACTAGATGTGAAGGCAGTAAAACGAGTCGTGAATTGCTACTGCTCTGCTTTTCAGTTCTCCATCGGCCTCAGCTAAGAACCGGAATCATCGTAAGAGAAGATTGAAGCCAAGATATGAATAGAACATCACTAAGTCGTTTGAGAGAATAAGTATTCGTCATTGTAAAAGAGTGAGACACATGTGGCCAGGCCAATACCAGGACATGGAACAGGGTAGCATATTCTACACTCCAGAAATACAAGAAAGACACGACACGGAAAATACCACCACCGTTCCAAAGGGTTTGGGCTTGACTCATGAGTTTAGACCAAGTAGCTTGAGTTTGGTGCGCATTCTGATGTTGGATTTGGGTTTTACTCATTCCTGCTACCCGAAACCAGCCCCAGAATCTGAAATCCAGGCAGTCAGGAGATTGTTAACATGCCATCTATATTAAAGTCTGGTTTGAAAGTGAGAAAGGCCTTATTTATAAGGTATTTTACAGAGCAGAGCGGTGCCAATGGTTCACGTGCTCAGTGGTTCACCCAAACACTGGGAGTTCAGTCCCGCCAGAGGGTCCCAGAGGGGGGATTCTGTGGTCCACTTTAGACAAGTCACTAGCGAAAACCAGAAGCATCATGCTTTCTCTCAAACATGATAGCCATTAGGTGCCACTGAGTCGGTTCTGACCCAACACGACGTTCTGCCCGCCAAGGGAACACGAAACACTGCCCAGTCGTGCTGCACTGTTTCTGGTTGAGCCTGTGGTTGCAGCCAGTGTCCAGCCATCTCGTGGGGGGCTGCCTCTCTTTCCCTGCCCCTCTCCTTTACCACGCATGATGTCCTTCTCCAGAGGCTGGTCTCTCGGGACAACGTGTCCAAAACATGCAAGAAGTCTCACCATTCTTGCCTCTGAGGAGTGTCTGGCCACGCTTCTTCAAAGACAGGTTTGCTTGTCCTTTCCGCGGCCCATGGCACGTTCCCTATTCTTGTCCAGCACCGCAATTCAAATGTGGTTGATGGAGTCTCCCCATGGCTTGGAGTTGACTCCATCACAACTGGAAGGCTTTCCCATTACTTTTTTTTTGTTTGGTTTTGAGAATAATGTGTTGCATTTGTTCAGTTCCTTGCCCTGTCCTCCACTTTTCTCTCCTGTCTCACTCTTTCTGAGGCAAGGTTGAGGAAAGGCGGACTGCAAGGAGAGTGAGGTGCTGGGCTGCTGCCGCCGGCCCCTCTTACATGTGCGTCACTGTGTTGACACATTAGTTTGTAGAACATGTTGAGCTGTGGTCATGAAAACCTGTATGACTTTAGATACCTATCCATTCCGCTGTTCGCTGCCTGACTGAATTTGCTCTGCCTGAGCGAGGCCTGTTGCCCTCCCCGTGTTGTTTCCGCTTGTCCTTACAAGTACTCGACGGGCTGCAGATCGATTCTGGGCCCGTGGAAGGAAAAGAGAATGGCTGCTTTCGTGAGCCCCGGGGAGCCCCCTCGCACATCACAGGCAGTATGTGAACTGCTATTTGTACGGAGCTATTGTAAAGAGCTAAAGACCCCTGGTGGGTCTGTGGGATAAGTGTTGGGCTGTTAACCACTAGGCTGCAGGTTCCAACCCACCAGTTGTTCTGAGGGAGAAAGATGAGACTGTCTGCTCTCATGGGGTGTCACAGACTTAGAAACCATACGGAGGTTCATCAGTCAAAACGGATGGGATGGCAGGGGTTTGGTTTGTGTTAGTCCACATACCCTTGGTTTTATTAGTTTGTAGGATTAAAATAGTACTACTCTTTAAGATGACATCACTTAGGACATCATTCCTTAGCTTATTAAAATTCTGCTCCATTATCTCAGAGGTTGGAACGGAGGAACTCATTCAGCTGACCACTGCTTATTCTGAATCATTTGGGCTGTCAAAAGAAGACAGGGTGTCGTTGAGGTGAAAAATTAAAGGACCAAGAAAACAGATTTTCGAACAGGACCAGAAAAGCCAAATAGCGATCAGTTTGGGAGGCACAATTTAAATTAATGATTCATCCAACTGCTCAAGGATATGTATTTGTATGTGAAAGACAGAAAATCCATATTACCAATTTGTTCTGTTTGCTTGACCACGTGGCAGCGGAAAGAACTGGAAAGAGCAGTTTAAGAACTTTAGGAATCTGAGACAATGTGCGACATGTGCGGTCGTTTTTGTAAAGTGTAATTATGGATTTTGCTAAGACAGTGCTAGTGGTGATACTAAAATACTTTCTCTCTGATAGTATTTGTTTTATAAAATGCTATGCTTTAAATTCTAAAGGAGCCCTGATGGCAAAGTGGTTAGAGTGTTCAGCTGGTGGTAACGAAAAGGTCGCTGGTTCGAACCCACCAGGGCACCGCATGAGGCAGACGTGGTGGTCTGCTTTCATAAAGAGGCACAGCCTCCGAAACCCCAGGGAGCAGTTGTACTCTGTCCTGGAAGGTCTTTCTGCAACGAACACTTTGTGGCCCGAAACTTTCTGACACCCAGGTACTATTAAGTTCAGGAAGGCTTATGTCCCTGCAGTTTTATTGCAGCCTTTTAATAAGAAAAATAAAATTTGAATGTGTTTTAAGTTACAAGTTTATATAGCAAATTGGGCTTCCGTGTAGCAATTCCTATACAAACTGTTTTATGACATTGGCTGCATTTTCCACAACGAATCAATATCCTCACCATTCCCATTCTGTTTGCTCAGTTTCCAATCATCTAAAATCTCTGTCCCTCCTCTGTTTCTCATCATTATTTTAGGGCTTGGTTTCATGTATTTGATTATTTAAGGATGCACAACATTTGCATGCGATATTGTTTATTTTATAAACCAATCTAAGATTGGGGGGAAAGGCGACCACCAAGAACAGTTTCGGTTGCAAGTTCAAAGATATCTAGGGTGACAGCCTTAGGAGTTCCCCTCGTCTTCCCGAGTCCTGTAAGCTTGACTCAAAAAAAAAAAAAAAGAATGATATTTATTTGATATTTCCTCCCTTTCTTTGGTTCTCACCCTTCCTCATGCTGCAACCCTTTAACACAGTTTCTCATATTGTCGTGACCCCCAACCATAAAATCATGTTTGTTGCTACTTCAAAACTGTTATTTTGCTACTCTTATGAATTGTAATATAAATATCTAATATGCAAGATGTATTTTCATTGTTACAAATTGAACATAAATATAATTAAAGCATAGTTATTAATCACAAGACAACATGTAATTATATATTGTGAAATACTTATGTGTTTTCTGATAGTCTTAGGCGACCTCTGTGAAAGGGTCATTCGATCCCCAAAGGGGTCACAACCCACAGGTTGAGAACCACTGGTCTAATGTGTCCTGGTCAGAACAGTTTAGCTCTGGTATCTGGGGACCATCTAGTTCTTCTGGTCTCAGGCTAGACGAGACTGAGCCTCAAGCTGGCTACTGGACCTCTGCACCAGTTTCTTCTTTATTACAGGTAACTCTTGGCTATTTTAGGGGATTTTTTATATTTGCAACTGAGATAAAAGGAGGTGATTTTGAGTCTGACTTCATGATTGTAGAATTAAGAGGCCACTCTGTCTAAGCGTCTGTATCTTTAGAATGTCCTTTAACAGCAGTTGTCGTGAGTAGGACATTGTCATACTCACAAGGTACCAAATGATTAGTTATCTTTTACCTTCTTACAAGGATGACTTTGTTGAACGTGAAAAATCCCCATCTACCCCATCCAGCACTGTTCGAGAAGAATGTTTACTCAGTGTGGCTCCTCCTGAGGCCCAGCTGTCAGCTCCACAGAAAGAGCCGCTCTGACCGTGTCACTGTATTTTCCCTAAGTGAGGGGACAGTCCATGGATGTACTCTCAGGTCAGGTGCCACTCCTGTGCCCTCCAAAGGAAGTCCTCTGGGGGAGTTTTCTCTGTCGAGTCAATACTGTCCTGTGGGGCAACTCATACGTAAACAATCTCGGACAAAAGACAAAACTCCAGAAACTCTTCATTTAAGCCCCATGGTGGCGCAGAGATTATGTGGGCAGTAAAATTACGCTGCTAAAAATAAGTGACATAAAGCAATATGAATTACTGAATCACAAACTCAGCTGTCCCATAAACTTTCACTGAATTCACAATGAAAAGGACAGATGATCCCTTCAGGACCAGTGGTGAGAGAGGTGATACTGGGAGGGGGGAGTGAAGGTGGGACAGAAAGGAGAAACTGATTACAAAGTTCTACATATAACCTCCTCTCTGGGGGACAGACAACAGAAAAGTGGGTGAAGGGAGATGCTGGACAGTGTGACATATGACAAAATAATAATAATTTATAAGTTATCAAGGGTTCATGAGGGAGAGGGAGTGGGGAGGGAGGGGAAAAATGAGGAGCTGATGCCAAGGGCTCAAGTAGAAAGCAAATGTTTTGAGAATGATGATGGCAACAAATGAACAAATGTGCTTGACACATGGATGTATGCATGGATTGTGATAAGCATTGTGCAAGCCCCCAATAAAATTTTGATTTTTTTAAAAAGGCAAAGAAGGAAAAAACCTTCTGAAAAATGTTTTTCTATTTTTAAGCCATCCTAAAAATCACAGAAATCTTCATTACATAAAAATATCAAAATGTGAAGCTACTATTTCTTGACATATCCTCCATCTAGATCTATACACTTCTGAGGGAGGTTCTTCCATCTCTCAAATTCTTCTCTTGAAAGGGGCCCCTGTAGTGCTATGGGGCAAGTGGTGGACTGAAAACTGCAAGGTTGGTGGTTTAAAGCCATCGGCTACTCTGTGGGGAAAATTTGGGGCTGCCTGCCCTCGTTCCGGTTTACAAAGCCTAGGGTAAATACCTTCTATGGCAGCGGCTCTCAATGTGGGGGTCACAGCCCCTTTGGGGGTCAAATGACCCTCTCACAGGGTCATAACAAATTTACAGTTATGAAGTAGCAACGAAAATAATGTTATGCTTGGGGATCAGCACCACGTGAGGAATTGTATTAAAGGGTCGCGGCATTGGGAAGGCTGAGAACCTCTGCTCCATGGGGTCCCTCATGAATCAGAAATAATGGCAGTTAGCCAATACCATCGGCTGATCTGTGTGAGAGAGCAGGATACACCGCTTTCAGAAGGGTTTTCGCCTACATGGTTGCCATGTAGGAAAAAAAATAGCTTCACATTTTGACATGTTATTTAATAAACCATTCTATAATTTTGTGAGGAGCCCTGTTGGCATAGTGGCTACATGTTGGGCTACCAACTGCAAGGTTGATAGTTTGAAACCACCGGCCACGCTAGTGGGAAAAAGATGAGGCTTTCCACTCCTGTAAAGAGTTACAGTGTTAATAATTTTATAGTAGTACTTTTTGACTCACCTGCATATAATTAACTAGGGCCTAGAAAACATTTTTTTTAACTTAAAAAATGAGTCTTTCGTAGGCATAGACAAATGTTGGCCTCAGGGGAAAGAAAATGCATTAAGTCTTAGAATGAGGGAGACGCACAGAGCAACTACCGTTCATTTTTCCTACCACGGTTTTCCAAAGCAAGCCGGTGCCTGGTTGTCGATCAACAGAAGTTCTTCCTTCTCTAATGAAAGTAAAATGCACAGTGGAAAGGACATCAGGTTGATGCATGGACATATGTACTATCTCTCAACAGCTGCCTAAGCACGCCGTGTGCAAGTGTGGTGCTTTTGCTATGACCATTAGTGGCCCGGGGATACGAGCAAGGGACAGTTCTCAGCATCTTTCTGGGCTGGTACCCCACATGTGCACTCTCCTGCAATGCCAGAGAGAACCGTTGGGTCTCCACTCCTGCAGCTGAGGCGAGGATCCTGGCCCACGGGAGTCTAAAGTTTCCCCGAGATGCCTTTGACCGTCCCCGGCCTTTTTGGTTAGTGGGGAACAAATGTTTCTGGTGGGAGTGGAGGGGAGGGTGTGAATTCACAAGTTGTGTCTTTACTCCAGACTTGGGATCCTGGCTACTCCTCAAAGCCTGCTAACAGAGGGGGCCTCAGGAACATGTTCGTGTGTCCCAGAGAGGTGGGGATGCGCATGGACATGGCCGGACCAATAACACGAACCATGTCCTAGAAGCCCACAAAGGGCTCCCAACCACACCGACAGATGCCAGACGAGTGGGCCTGCAGGTACGATAATGTCAACATCAACTAGCCATCCTCGTGTGAACAAACAGCTTTCTGACCACTTGTCCTTCATCATCTCAGATAAATCCCTTCCTGAACACTTTGTAAAAAGGACTCCCCACCATGTCTCCAGCCACCAGTTTTCCAGCTCCCCGTAGTGCGCGTGACTGTCAAGTGTCAGTGCTTTTTGCCATGGGCTGAGCTCGCACGGGGCCAGCAGGATGCCCTGTCTCATGCCAGGACTTTCGCGGCTTGCTGGACCTGAGGCAGTTCCGGGGATGGGGTGGGGGGTGGGGAGGTGCGTGGCTGCAGCCAGGGAGCGGGAAGCCTTGTGCAGGAGCAAGCGGCAGGTGCTTTGTCCTATCACAGAACAATCCCACACAAGTGCCGTCGCCCCTGGACACCACACTGCCTCAGGGCAGCTCTGTGACATTTGAAGGGGTCACACTCTGAGGAAGCAAGTCCACACAGGGATCCCCATGCACGGGCCGCTCCTTCTGGAAATAACACAACGGAACTGAAAAGGCCTACGATACATACAAGAACATCCAAGACCATTTTTTTCTTAAATAACTTGGATAAGTCACGTACCAAGTTAAGAGCTCAGCTGAATCACAGAATAAGTTTTTCCCTTTTAAAGTCATTTTATTGGGGGCTCGTACAACTTTTATCACAATCCATCCATACATCCATTGTGTCAAGCACATTTGTAATGTGTTGCAATCATCAGTCTCAGAACACTTTCTTTCTACTTGAGCCCTTGGTATCAGCTCATTTTTCCCCTTGCACCCCCTTCCTCACAAACCCTCGATAATTTATCAATGATTATTTTGTCGTGTCTTATACTGTCTGACATCTCCCTTCACCCACTTTTCTCACAGAATAATTTTTATGCGAGTACAATTCCAGTATCATGTTTTCATTTCTTTTTGACGTATGAACTTCCTTTCTTTTTTTCCTAAGTAAGAAACTAATGTAAAAGACCTGGTTTCTGGTCAGAAAGAGACTGGTGGGACTCCTGAGATGGTGGCGCTGAACACTGGCGAAGCATGCTCGCTTCGAAGAATTCACCGCTGGAGGCCCAAAGGGCAGCCCTCCGCCCAGGACACTGGTAGGAAAGGAGGGAGAGTGGAAGCAGGAAACGCGGGGAAGGAGCAGGGTGAGTCAGGTTACATTATGAGGACCGGCTGTAGTCACTGAGATGAAACAAAACGTCTATGAATTGTTGAACAGAAAGCTGACTTGCCCTGTGAAGATTCATCCAATTCATAACACAAAGGGTTTTCTTTTTAAGAAAAAAATTCCTATGGTTAGGGAAATGAAATGACTATATTCACGGTGGCTTTTGCGGTAGGCACATTTTCTGCTCCATGGGGCTGTGGGCCAGGCTCTGGGTTGCAGCCGGTGGTTCAAACCCATCAGCCGCTCCATCCGAAAAAGATGAAGCTGTTTGTTCCCGAAAGGATTTTCCACCAAGGAAACCCAATAACAGAGAGGCACTGTGAGTGAGAATCGACCCACCTCCCTACCTTTATCTTTTTGGCTCTTTCTCTGCTTATTTGTTCAAACATAAATGGTCTCGTTCTTAGCCTGTGCTCAATCCTGCTTAAAATGCATTCTTTCGCTACACCTAGTTTTTTTTTTTTTTTTTTTTTAATGTATTGACCTGCTACCCCGTGTGTAGACATCTGACCCGCAACCTCTCCGGCAGGGAGGCGCAGCATTGATGACAAATGTGCTGGGAGGCTGGACTTCCCCCCATTCACTTGACCCTACAGGGCTTAGAACGGGGTGGTTGGAAAGTCCCCTCGTGCACAATATCCTGATGGGGTCTTCCCGGCAGGATCAGCTTCCTCCCTCTGCCTGTGATGAGCCCAGCTGCCAGGGGCAGGCAACATCCTCAGAGCGGACGATGCCTAGGTGGCTCAGGGGGGTGGGGGGCTCAGATTCAGTATGTTGGGCTTTAGTATGTACGGCATGGGGGCACAGGGTTGAAGGATCTAAGGGTGGCGTTTGGAGCCCTTTCCTACAGCCGCTCTGCAGGAGAAAGATACAGCACTCAGTTCTGTAAAGATCACAGACTTGGAAACCCGATGGGGCCCGATTCTGCTTTATCCGATCCGTAGAGTTGCTATGAGTTCGAAGTGTCTTGGCCGCAGAAGGCATGTCACGAGACAGACTTCTTTTTAAACGCAGAAGGAAACGCATAGGAAGGAATGTACACGTGCTGTCAGACGGGAGAATGATCCTAAAGAGCAGGACACTGCATCGAGGGACGAGTAAGAGCGGGGTTCCCGGAGATTCTCAAGTGAGGCTGATGCAAACTAGCGAGGGGATAAATCCTTAGACCTCCTATTAGAGTTAGAAACAGGCTTTTAAATTTTTATTTTTTAATTTACTGAATGTAAATAACATGCATAATATCAACCAGGAAAGCAGCATGGGAAATCGGTAAATGCCAGAACTTAATGTAGACCCGCATCCTATTTTCACAGCTGTAACTGGCAGAGGTACTGGCAGACAAACAGGCTTACCTTGTCACAGCTGTGTTGCTAGCAGGAAAAGGAGGCTGCTCCTCCCAGGCAGGGGTGTAAGCAGAGAAAGCTCTCTGCTTCACAGTGCCTTGTATTTTGACCCCAAACTCAAACCCAACCTTCTACCAAAGAGTCAGTGCCAACTCAGAGACCCTGCATAACGTTTCCAAATCTTTCCCAGGCAGCTCCCCTCGTCCTTCTGAGAAATGAGTGCTGGTTGTGTGGCTAGCGGCCCAGTGTCTACGCCACCGGCCACGGACTCCCGGTGACTCACTGTCTGACTCATTGTGACCTTACAGGACAGGGTGATATGGGAGTCAAAGCCTCAACTTTCTTCTGTGGCTTCAAACGACGGACCTGTGGTTAGTGGCCCCGTGCGCAAGCCACTCTGCCACCAGGGCTCCTTAGAGAAACCTTTATTAGCTACAACAGTCAAAATACAATAGGATCGATTCTCAACGTATCATTGTGGTTGTGAGATCCATTACATAACATAGGTGGTTGTACTATTTCCCCAAACACTTGGTAGTTCTTTAAAATGTTTATGCAGAAAATGATCAAGGGCCAAGTTTCCATCTTCTCACAAAGCACAGCCTCTCTGATGGCCGTTTCTAATCGCTGGAGTTGGGAATAAGATGCTCTGGTGATGCTGTGGTTAGGTGTTGGGCTCCTACATGCAACGCCATCGATTCAAATCCACCAGCCACCCCGTGGGAGAAATATGAGACCGTCTGCCATCCGTACTGATTTACGGTCTGGAGACCTCATTTAGGGTTGCTGTGCATCAGAATGACTCCGTGGCAGTGGGTCTGGTTTGGACAAACCCTTCCATCTCAGATATGGCAGTGTTTTGTTGCTGCTGCCTCATTCCCTGGAGTTGACTTTTCTAGTTGTGTCTGACACGTAACAGGCGCCAGCCTGGGCTGCTCTGGAGTAGCATGGCCTGCTCGCGCAGCGCGGGCTCTTTCCTTGATGTACACAGTCACGAAAGCTCGCTATTGATTTTTCTGTAGCTGCTTGTAACTATTATAGTTGATACATCAATAGAAAAGGAAAGCCCCATGTGTCATGGGAGGCAGAAAATCAGAGACGACATGATGCTCTGACAGTAAATCACGGCATAATCTTAGGGGTTGATGGATGGTTCCTGCTAACTTGAAACCACGGCTTTCTCTAAAAAAGACTGTCTCATAATCGCCCAATATGTCCTCACAGACTGACTGCCCACAATGGTGCTAACGGACACAAGACAATGTTTCATCTCCTGGAGAAGGCTGGGTGGTTTTTATTTATTTAATAGTTTTGCTTGTTTGGTTCCTTCCTTCCGAGCAGATGGGTAGGGGTTATTTCAGCTGGGTGGCTTACACTCAGGGGGAAACTCGTTCTGTTTGTTTGTCTCCTCCCTCCTCCCCCCACACACCCCGATCCCTGTCTAGAGCCATGAGAGAAAGGCAAGACTTTCTACTCCTATCGAGAGTTACAAGTTCGGCAACTCACAGGGGCAGTTCTACCCTGTCCTGGAGGATTGCTCTGAGTTGGCATCCACTGGATGGTAGGGACTTTTCCAGAACCCAAGTGCCCAAGAATCTAAGCGAGTACAGAGTGTAGGAAACACGAGCAGAGGCTTTGCACTCAGCAGTGACCACCTGCCCAAGATTCAGAGACGCGGCTTGCGCTTCAGTGATGAGAGAAGCTTACACACCCATCTGGTCTTCAAGGTTTTCATATTCGCCAGCCAGGGCTTCCCTGGTTCTCTCAGGAACCAAGGTTTCCCTCCGTCTCGTCTCGCTGTGACCCGCCTTCCCTGGCCGCTCCTCGGAGTCTCCATACAGAGTTAATGCCACCACAATCACACTTACGCAGTGCCTTTTACTGCTTAAACCATTTCACAAGCATCTAGTAATTCGTCCATTAATTACTGGAGCACTGAGCTTTGTTGGAAGCCCTCCTCCATCAAAAGTATTAATTATTGAACAAGCAGCCATATTTTTAAGTGGTGCTGATAATCATCCAGCGTTGAACTGCCATCAGCACAAAGGCATTAAATATAGATGATGTGAGTGTCGAAGATGGCTTTCCTGTCTTGACCCCAGGTTGATGTCATGAGAACAAGCCAAGGAACGGTGTACCCAGTCACTCCTCACACAAGCAGCACCACGCCGTGTTTCCTTCACAAGCGCCCTGCACAAGAGGACCCAAGGAGCCGGGCTCTGCGCTGTTTCCCATTTGACGAGGACTCTCTTCTGTCTAAGTGTCCAAAGAACTGATTGAACTGTGAGAGCCGAAAGGAAGTGTGGGAGGGAGTGCTTCTTCCCATTGCTTGACATGGCCTCTAATCAATCAATCGTCAATCAATCAATACTTTCCTTTCCTTTAATGCTGCTTGCGTGCCTACTTTGTACGTACGTATGCATGTATGTGATTTTGGTCCCGGGCTCTCAGGTTATGACTCCAGATTAACCCATGGTATAAATGGATGTTTGTAATGTGACAATGACCAAACACAACATGCTATCAGGGAGTCCAGTAGGCATCTTTGAAGAGACGTTTACACGGACTGTACATCATGCCTGGCTGTTGTTGGCTCTGACCCTTATTGATCCCATAAGTAGGAATTCAGAGCGGTGGAATATGGGGCAGGCCTTGACGGGCAGGGTGCCTGCTGTCAGTCAGTGCTGGGCTCAGGGTGGTTGGGATGTAAAATCAATGCTGGGTGTGCTCCTTGTCAAGGAGGTGCTCATGAGGCGAGCACACTGGGCCTGGAGAAATACTCACACTTGGGGCACCCCAGCTTTTCTGAGCTTGCTCTCCTGACCTTGACACCAACAGCCCCGGGCTCGACCCCTGACAGCAGCCGTGATCCTCTTCCTAGAAAGCTGTGTCCTCCTTCGTCTTACCCACCTCAACGACTCCCCTCCCCGCTTGTGGTGCATTGAGGGTTGGCCTGTGGGATGTGACCTCATAGCGGTGGATTACGGGGAAATACCAATGGCTCAGTGACTGACAGGCATGAAGGGTCACGATCAAAAGAAAGAAGGCTCTCAGCCCCAGCCCTAGTCCGGCGATTCTAAGACTCTGGAATGCAAACATCACCATCCTGCAGACCGTGCTGAGGACCCACTGCTCAGTCAGTCCACACACTGAGGCAGGGTGGGAAGACTGCACCCCACTCTCATAAGTCATGATCATGCTTGAATTATGGGCATGTGGGTCTACATCACCGAGAGATGCAAAACAAGTGGATTCTGAATCTAAATTTCCTGAGTGCCAAGGATGGTGGCAAGTGCTGGAGGCAAAAAGATGAAGAAGAAATCATGTCCATCCTTAAAAAACAAACAAACGCACTGCCATCGAGTTGATGCTGACTCATCATGGCCCTACAGGGCAGGGGAGAAGTGCCTGGCAGGGTTCTGAGACGGTAACTCTATACAGGAGTAGAAAACCCTGCCTTTCTCCCACAGAAGGCTAGTGGTTTTGAACTGCTGATCTTTCAGACTGCAGCCCAACGTGCAACCACTATGCCTCCAGGTCGCCTCTGTCCATTCTTACGAGGACAGAAAGTACCACAGGTTCTCTTCATTTATCTGCAAAGCTTGGACACTGGTTTATTTTGTGGATTTTTTATTGACTGAACTAATTAGATGGATCCACAAGAGCAAAGCCACTTATGTAGAAGCGGTGATTTTTAGGTTTACTGTTTATCAGTGGGTTTTTCTTCGAAGATTTATTGCTTGTTTATTTGCTGCTCAGCTCACTTAACTCCTTTGTTTTTGATTCAAGATGTACCATGAGTACATTTTGATCTTTCTAAAAATGCTGTAGTAGGTTGATCTCCTCGGTTTGAAGTTTTTATTCTTGACTAGCTAGCAATGAACCGATTTCTTAGCTAGCAATGAACTGATTTCCTATTTTGCGGCTTTTGGGAATAATACGCAGTGAAGAATACACCAATGTAACTGTTTCTACATGTACAATTCGGTGACAAGGATCACATTATTCAAGTTGTGCAAGCATTCTCATCCCTTTTCCAACTTGTTTTCCCTCCGCCAACAAAAACTCTTAAGGTTCCCATCTAATCTTTGATCGAAATGTTTGGTAATGAGCTGAGAACCAGCTAGGTCTTCCGGTCTCAGTTGTTCCCATTCCTCCTCCTCCTCCTGACTCTTCTTCCTGTGCCGCTCCAGGTGAACAGAGACCATTGTCATACCTTGGATGTCGGCAAGATTTTAGGATTCCAGCCCCACCCCCAAAACTAGGCTAATTAACTGGGATGCCCCATTAACCTGTGATCCTAAACCTCCCCAGTTTCCATCAGTCAATGAAAACAAATATAATCTCCAACTAGAAAGGTAGTAGGCGTGAAATAACTCCTGTTACACTGATTTGCTACAGTTAAGAACATGAGGCCAACATTAAAACATTTTCACACATACACAGACCAGGGTGCTCTGATCAGCCTCTGCTGATAACAAACAAAGATTGTAAACATGCGTTTAACACCGGAGCCAGTGATTACATTCTTGGGCACTTACCTCACAGAAATAAAAGCTTACTTTTACACAAAAACTGTACATGATTATTCATAGAAGCTGCTTATTTATAAAAGGCCCCAAACTGTAAACAACCCAAATGACCTTCAACAGTTGAATAGTAAACAAATGGTAGTATATTGCCACCCTGGAGTACTATATGACCAGGAAAAACCAACTCTTGCAACCGGATTCCCCAGGGACTGTGGTGTGGAGTCTATGAGCTGAGCAGACCTGAGACTGTGGGGTTGTGAAGAAGAGCGACAGGCTGGCTTCCTGGTGCATGAAAGCAAAGGCCGAGGGCCAACAGAGAGCACAGGCTGAGGACTGCAGAGACGCTTGGCTCCTGGCTAGGAGAGGTGTTGCTGTGAGCCAATAACTGTATCTTTACTGTTTTTGATCTTGACTTGTAGTAACCTATTAACTTCCCTAATAAACCCCTTTAATTTTGAAAAAAGAAAAACAAAAGAATTGCACACACTGCCTTGAGGAGTGTATATGTATTGATGAAGAATATATCCAGAAATAACACCTTCATATATGAAAAAAACAAAAAACTAACTCTTACTACACATAAGTAATCGACCTTAATAGAATTTTGAGGGGAAAAGCTAACCTCAAAGAATATCCTTTGCCAAAAGTCTCATTAACAACAAAGCAATTCTATTCAAAATTCAAGCCAGGTTCTTTGTGCAGCACAAGAAGTTCGCCTTCAAAGCTACAAAGATAAGAAAGAGCCTAGACATCAAGGACCTGGAACAAGAAACCATGTCATTGTGAATGGGGCGGGCGGGGGGGAGGGGTGCAGAGTGGAAACCTAAGGCCCCTCTGTGGGCAGCTGGACATCACCTTAGAGAGGGGTTGCAGGGAGGAGATGAGCCAGTCAGGATGCAGTGTAGCAATGATGAAACATGCAACTTTCCTCTAGTTCTTTAGTGCTGCACCCCCACCCACCCAGATGTCGTGGCCCCAATTCTACCTTGCAGGTCTGGCTGGAGCATGTACATGGGTGCAGATAGAAGCTGGAAGCACAGGGAATGCAGGACGAATAGACCCCTAAGGACCAATGCTGAGAGGGGGAAGGGAAGAGGGTGGGGGGAGTGTGGTGGGAGCTGATCACAATGATCTGCCTATGGGCCTCCTCCCGGGGGTTGGACAGCAGGGAGGTGGGTGAAGGGAGACATTGGTTGGTGTGAGACATGAGAAAAAAATAATTTGTAAGTTATTTGGGGTTTGTGGGACAGGGAGAGTAAACTGAGAAACTGGTGCCAGGGGCTTAAGTGGCGGGAGAGTACTTTGAGGATGATGGTGGCAGCGGGTGTGTGGGGTGCTCGGTGCAGTGCGTGGGTGTGTGGATTGTGGTGAGAGTTGGACGAGCCTACAATGAAATGATTTTTAAAAAATTAAAAGGTATACTTACCACACAAAGAAAGAACAAGCTCTTTAAAGCCAAGTGGAATATACATGGGCCCATAGAAGAAAACAGACATTCTCGAACAGTATCTGGAGTATATGAGTTGACTTTAAAATTACAGGGAAATACCAATTACTCAATAAATAGGATTGGATCATTTGACTACCTGTGAGAAGATGCAATAGAATCAAAAGCAGGCGAGAACTTTAAAAAGTTCATAGAAAAATGAATGAAAGGATAAAGGATCTTCTCATGAGTTTTTGGAAGCCTTCTTATATATCTCCACCTCACAGCCCCACAGAAAAATGTGGGACATTTTAGAGATAACAGAGAGTATGCACTGTCTCAAAAATAGGGGAAGGTTTCTTAAGAAAGACACAAGAAAGCATAACCGGCAGGAAAGTATTGATACGTGTGACTACTTCTGTGGAAGGACAGATAATTAATTAAAGTGAAAAAATAGTCAAATTCTCTGTCTACCTAACCATCTACCTAAGATATCTATAGATATCTAAAAACCAAACTCACTGCCTCTGAGTCAATTCTGACCTGCAGCGACCTTATGGGGCAGGGTAGAACTGCCCCTGTGGGTGTCCGAGACTGTAACTCTTTACAGAAGCAGACATCCTCATCGATCTCCCGTGGATCTGGCTGGTGGTTTCAAACTGCTGAGTCTGTGGTTAGCAGCCCATCACCAGGGCGCCTCTATAGACAGCCAGACCTGCTCAGATCGATAAGGAAAACCGAAAAGCATACAACCCAAAGGGCAAAAGATAGGAACGGGTATTTCATTTAAACATGAAAACAAGGTTAATTTTAGAAATGAATTTTAGACATTTTGGTAATCAGAAATGCAAGTTAAAACCAAAAAAGATGATAGGAATTTATTGGGCTGATAATGTGGACAAATGGAAGTTCTCGATGCTGGTAGGACGGAAATTTGGTACAACCATTTGGGAGAATCATTTTATACCCTGCATTCTTGCACACCTGTTTCAATAGGACATGGAGGAAAATGTTCTTTTAGCATTGTTTATAATAAATATCCGCCCACCTCAACCCCTAAAACTCCAAATATCCATCAACCAGAGGATGAAGCGTAAGGTACATTATAATGGTAACAATACTATAGCTTAGTGAACACAATGATCTAGTTCTGGATTTCTTAAGGATTCCAGAGCTCCACGAATCAACATAGAAATCTGGAAAACCTATCATGGAGCAAAAAAGGATAAATTAAGATGTTTTTCAATGCTCAAAGTCTTGTTCTTTTGTAAGATAAGAATAAGTTTCTGCAGTTACCTCTTTGAGAGAGGAAGTTCCTTGAAGTTATAATTAGAAATAATACTGTTACAGTACTCATGGATCTCAATTCCTTTTGATATGGGCAGCCCTGGAAAAAGGCCAGCACATGTGGTTATCTAATTTGCCCCATCATTTCTCATGGCAAGCAATAACAATCCTACTTTTCTAGTTGCTAGTTATGAAAACGAGCCTGACTCTGGGTATCAGACAGATCGAAAGGCTATGCAATAAAAATTCCTCCATATTTTATCTCGGGAAGTTTTAAAATGTTTACAAAACATCCGAAAAATTAGGTTTTCACCTCCACTCCCCACTCCATGGCGTCCCTTGAGTTTGAAGCTAGCAACAGAAAGGGAGGGGGGACTGGTTAACAATATAGGCTGGGGATTTCTGATAAATGATCTATCCTTTTAATAGAGGATAGGAATGTGGGCACAAATGGTTCCTCGGGTCCAGAACGAATTCTGCATCACAGACTCAGCAGGCCAGCCCGATGGAGAAGAGCGCTGGGTTTTTATCAGCGCTTCTCCCTCTGGCGAGAAAACCTGCAAGGCCGTCTGTACAATTGAAGTGCTTAGAGAGCAGCCTTGCCTGAAATCACACTTGCCAGTCTCCAGCCGGATGCTGGTGAGGGGAGTGCTAACTATTAAGAAGGTGAGATAGTGTCCAGGCCTTTTACTTTCAAGTAAAATCTAGAAGGGTCTGAATTCCTCCCACTTCTTGGTCTTCTTAGCATGACTTTTGTCATAGACTGCAAGCTTGGTGGTTTCTATATTTACTGACTTATTCAGCGTGGCAACAAGGAGCAGTCGAGGAAACCTGGATTTTGGAGTCTCTGAAATGTGTGCAGACCCAGCTCTACTCCTTTTCAGCTGGGTGATTCTCTCCAGTGGGTCTGCTTCTATGATCTCGGAGCAGGAGCCGTGAAACAGGGATGGCTAGTGATACCTGTCTGCTAAAACATGCCATGAAGATTAAAAGGTGCCTAGCTCAGAGGAGACAGAAGATAAGAGGGAACTATTAACCCTCCTGAGGAGCCCTGGTGGTGTGGTGCTTACGAGGTGGGCTGTGATCCTCAAGGTCAGCAGTTTGAAACCACCAGCTGCCCCAGGGGAGCAAGCTGGGGCTTTCGACTCCCATCAGGAATTCAGAGTCCTGGAAACTCACCGGGGCAATTCCACCCTGTCCTATGGGGTCGCTTTGAGTATTTCATCTAACTGAGGTTCATTCCTCACATCTCAGTTCAAAACTAGTATTTTAAGTAGTCTCATACGCATGTTAGATGAAGAAGGAAGCCTGGGGAAGGCTGGAGGCGCTTGGATTGTGGCGTTGGCCAAGAATGGTGAAGGTACCGCTGACTGTCAGAAGGATAAACGCATCTGTCTTGGAGGAAGTCCAGCCAGAACGCTCCGTATAAAAAGAGTGAGGAGATGCACTTCGGGCAGAGTTATCAGGAGAGACCAATCCCCAGGGAAGGACATCGTGTTCGGTAGAGCAGAGGGGCAGCAATGAGCTGACCGCGGGCGGGAACAAGTGTGAGGGTAGCATAGACCGGGCAATCGGTCCTCCGACTGTGCCCGGGGTCACGGTGGGTGGGAGCTGACTCAGTGGCACCTAACGAGGACACCGGGATGGACCTCACATAAGTATCAGGTAAGGTCGGTGCTGGGTAGATGCTTTATGATGGAGGCGGAAGCTCGCAGTTACGCTGTTATGTGTGGACGCTGCTCCGGCCAGCGGAGCCATCCCATGCCCATGTTATTCTGTTTCTACTGCATGGAACTCTAGGCTGCTGACTCCAAAGCACAGTTTTACATCATGCAACTGGTAAAATACACACACATCCATGTCTTAATCTTCATTCCCTAGCTCCCTGTTCCACTTAGTTTCTTGACTTTGAAGCAAGCAACAAAAACGAAGAGAGAATTGGCTATCATTGCCATAAACCTGCTATTATTATTATTACAATTAGTAATGATTATAATGACTAATTATCAGCACAGTGAGTAATTACCATTAATAAGATACCAGTATTCTGGACGAACAGTTGCTAAATAAAGACTATCCTTCATTTCTCTGGAAGGTTTCAATTCTCCAATTTCAACAACTCCACTGGAAGGGATGAAATCGCTGGACTTCAGAGTTCCACTAGGAACAGAGAGGCTAAGTGAAAAAAGTCCAGGTCATGCAATGGTGAAAGCACCCAGATCATTCAAGCCCACCTTCCCTCCTAAGAGTAAGATGAAGCCGTCTGATTCTGTAAAGACGGACGGGCTTGGAAACCCTGTGATGGGGCTGTACTCCGTCCTATGGAGTCGCTGTGAGTGGGAATCAACTGAATGGGTTTTGTGGCTCTCTAAGTGAAGTCTATCCTATCTACCTGCTGGACACCATCATTTCTGTTGACCCACTAGCTTTAGAAATCTTTGCAAGTAAGAAAGAATCATGACATTCTTTTTCAGACTGTTGACGGTAAGGGGTTGCCATTTAAAATCCTGGGAAGGAATAGCTCCCCAGCACACAGTGCCATCGCCGGGCTGCAGTCTGGATACTCTGATAACGAATGTCAGAGGGGTGACACCAAGATGATCCCAGGGTTCCAGGCACCTCCCCACTGGACAATCAGGCCGGGGGACAGAGGCTGGGCTGTGGACCCTACTATTGAATGGAGATGTGGACCCCCATCTTGCCTTGGGGTGGAGAGGTAGGGGGAGGGGAGGCCACAGAGAATGGTGCTACCACCCATCGTGTTTGCCAGCAAGGCCACATGGGGCGGGTGACACAATGTGAGGCACTAACTCCCATGGTACCACTGCCAGCACTGACATTCTTGAGGAGCGGGTAGCCAGCCTGGCTTTGTCAGCACATCCGCATGCAGGACCTGTACCATCTATGACTTGGCACCGAATTCATGTCACTTATTACTAACATCACAAAGACCTCTTCCAGGTAATCTGTATATCAGGGAGTATACCTCCGAAGAGCAATTTCCCACTGAGGTGCCGTCACTCACATGCCTTCGAAGAATATAAATATAGACGCTGTAATAGTAATAATAAATCTGGCACCCTATACCAACCATTGCAGTAGGTCCTTAATATTAATGATTACATTTAACTCTCTGAGCAATTCTTCACATAGACTATTATTACCTACTCAACTGATGGGTTACATCGGTTGCCTCCAGATGTAGAAGAGCAGCCATCTGAATTTGAGTCTGTAGTCTTTACCACCAGATCCTAGCACCTCCATCGTAGGCAACTGGTCATAGCTGTCTAACTTTCTTCTCCCTTCTTCACTATTCACTCAATTTTCTCCCAGACACAAATCATAGGGTGTCCTTTCCTGGGTGGTATGGGGATGGGGCAACGACAGCAGATGGGCTCCTGCCGATTCCACACCATGTGGCCTGGGCACTTAGCCACACTCTCTGAGTCAAGTGACTTTCTTTAAAAGTACTGTCAGGGTATATAAAAGAGTGCTTGCTAAACAACAAAAAAGTATAGACAGAGATGACAATAACACAAACATAATTTTTCTTCTCTAGGAACAAAAAAGTAGAGGAAAATGATTACTTCAAGTATAAGTATCTGTGTATCTATAAATCTATCTCTCTGCAGCCTCAGTGGTGCAGCTGCTAACTGACAGATTTGGGTTTGTGGCTGCTGAGCGGTGCCTTGGACGGTGTGGTGAGCCAGTGCATTCAAACCCCTGGGAGCACAGGCTTACTCTGATGCACCGTGTCACCATGCACCAGAGGCAATCCGATGGGTTAGAATCTACTTGTCCATAACAGGTTTGGGTTCTCTCCACCACCCCCATCATTCATCGATCTACCTATCCCAACTTAGAAGTGGTCATTCCCAGAAATGATTTGTTGGCATGGTCCAATTTGAGCTCAGAATTGTCAATCAGGTCATATCTTTGTGTAAGACATAGTACTTCATCACACACACACACACACATGCACACACACACTGCGAAGCTGAGCCAAAGTGTGAGTGAATGAGTGTGTGAGTGAGAAGCTGAGTAAGTGAGTGAGGGAGAAGCTGTTTTCCACAGTCCAACATACAAAGGATAAAACCCCAAACCAGACCATGCTGACAACTGAGCCCCAGGATGATAGAGCACATCTTGCTGAGAAGTTCCTTTTACACATCACAGCAATGATGGCTTTTGGATTGGTTGTAAAGGATGGCCAGGGTTTTGCAAAGAATACAGAAGCAGGAGTTCAGTGGTTCTGCAAACCCTTCCCTGTGCTCGTGTCCTGTGTGTGGAGGTGGGACATTACAGTCTGCACTGTGGCTCTGCACGGTTACCTAACCTCTATGAGCCTCAATGTCCGTATCTCGAAATGAGAGGGGTGGGATTAGGCAACCGGGCAGATGCTTTTCTGTGTTAACGCGCCAGCATGCAGGATCTTTCCAGGGCTGAGGTCAAACATCTGCGGGGCTCCGGGTGGGGGTGTCAGGTGCGCTGCCCACTGCCGAGGTTGCTGGAGGTAACTCCTTGCAATTTGCCAATTTTTTTCTTCCTTTTTCTTTTTAATTGTGATTTGTGGGACAGTTCACAAATCTGAAAAATAGACTGACCACAACACAACTGGTCCACAGTTTGTCCTGTGCCGCTGGCTGCAGGTCCCAAAATGGTGCAGCTCTCTCCTTACTTCCTCCCTGTGGCTACCACTTCCCTGTGTCCTTCTGTCCTCTCCCTTTCCTGCCCTCTGAGCCTTCTTCTGGCGCAGATGCTACATGGGCTAGCATTTGACTGATAGTCGAGTCAAGGAGGTGGATTCGGGTCCAAGCTTGGGGGTGGGGGAGGAATCTACCGATCATAGTCTCAAGGCTTCCACCAAGCTCTATCTGACAAGGAAGTCTGGTTGATTATTAATATTATTATTATCTTGAGTTTGGGTCCACACGGTATCCCTCTCTCTCCAGTACCCCCCATTATGACCCTTTTCAGAGTGGTTAGCAGCTGTTAGCCGGGCATCATCTAGTTCTTCTGGTCTCAGTGTCATAGATTGCTGAATCTTTGTCTTGCCTCAGATTAATCAATGTAAATGTGAGGGCCGAACAAGGACTTTTCATGAATAAAATACAGTTGACGAGAACGGCAGGTGCATGGACCATGCGGTCGTCCACAAAGGAAGGGAAAGGTGAGAGCAGTAGTGGTAGGCTCACACCATGCTCCGTTGCTCAGTTATATTTTGAACTCTCCGTTCCATGCACTGTTTGTGCAATTTGAAACCATGCCCCAGGGTCCAAAGTGCAGTTCTGTGTCAGGCCAAGGAGTTTTCCACTCTGGGAGACCTGCATGCTGCTAATCATACACTGCCCCCTAGAATTCCATTGCACAGAGCAGGCACCCCTCCCTATCCCCTCCTTCCCTCTATCCCAGATATTTAGGGATTTAATTTAACTTTTTTAAAAAACAGCCTTTTATTTTCATGCTGGACCTCGGTAGGTGGCTTGGATCTGCTAGGTTGGATTTGGATTTTAACCCAGTGTCGGCTAGAACTCAGGACTGCACTCATCAGAGGGCTCCTCCGTTCGCTAGGAAGAGGAGGAGGGCCTTCACGAGGCCCTGCATTTTGGAAGAGACTCCCAGGCCCTGGAGTGTCTGCAGTTCACTGTGCTCAGGCTCCGAGAAGCCACAGGAACTGTGCAACCTCTTCAGAGTCTGGGTTGTGAAAGCCTCTTGGTCCTGAGATCCTAACAGAGCAGCTGGTGCTGACAACGCTGGGGGCCCATGTACGCCAGGGCACACACATCCTCACTTCCTTTTCCTCCTTGGGCATTCCCAGTCTGCCAGGCCCATATGTCTCTGGAAAATGGTCTCACTACACAGCAGTAGTTAGCAAAAGGACAATATTAGTATGAACAACTAAAATATGATAAATATTTTCTAGGCCCAAGCTATTCTCAGAAATATGCCTAAACAAATGAGATTTAGGCAATTATATTCGCGTGCCAGCAGATAACAAATGATAATCATTTCTTCCATGGCTGTAAGTACGTATTGATTAAGCTCCAGCTTAGGACTCCAAAATGAATTATATCTGGTCACTGCTAAACCGCTTTGTTCACTGAAAGAGAAAAAGAAAAAAAAATGCGCGCAACACCTATTATACTGCATTTAATTAAGACAAGCATCAACTTTATGTGCCATTATTTGCTCCTGCCAAATCCCGATGGTGTAAATATTGAATGGTGGCATCTCCTGAATGCTAATCAATCCTTTCTGAATTTCAAATGATTACATAAATTTTAGGAAACGCTTCATTGCCAGCAAGACCCTCAGCTGCGTATACATCAGAGAGGCATTAGTATGAAGATGCGCAGAGTTATCTGACAAGTGTCTAGTGAGTACTTTTTTCAGAATATCATACAGGAGAAGGTGAAAAGTGAGAGTGAAAGCTAATTGTGATCAGCTTGGGACATTTCTTTGGCTGATCTGATTTCACAGGGTACAACTCAGCCAATGCACAGGCAAGTCAGCGTGCACGCCGGTGACAATGGGCACGTGCACACTGCATGGGGTGTGTGTGTGAGTATGGCGTGTGTGTATGTGGTGGGAGGGTCTGGATGAGTGGGGGGGAGCACATATTTGTGTGGGGATGAGTATGAGGATGTGTGTAGATAACCACATGTAAAGGAAGGCTGTCTATAAGGAAAGTACTATGAACAGCCTCAGGAAGGACAAAAAAAATCCCTTCCAAATTCTGACTCACAGTGAGAGACCTCATAGGACAGAGCAGAACTGCCCTTGTGAGTTTCCGAGATTGTAACTCTTTAGTAGGAAGTCTTGTCTTTCTCCCAGATTGGCTGGCAGTTTCAAATTGCTGACCCGGGTGCCTTCAGGAAAGGCAGTTGCCCTATAATGGGAAGCTAGCTCCCTTCTTGCTATTTCGAGACCCTGTCTTATGCAGATGCCATCGACGTGCCACGTTATTACATGCAGGCGGCCATGCTTGTTTCCGAAGTGAATGCATCTTCAGCCATGCACTGTAGCGCACACGCATAAAGTCCCTGTGAGTTTCCAGCCCTCCCTGACGCGTTTCAGGCACTCAGGATGTGTGTGAGGGGGCTGGGGGGGAGTAGCGGTCAGCCAGGCTAAGCAATGGGAACAGCCGCTCCCAGCTCTCGTCTGGCGGAGCAGGCGATTTGCGTGGTGGTGCAGCACTTACTAAAGAGTGGGCAGTAAATTTTGCTCTCGCATGGCAAACACCCAGCGGGTTTCTCCACGGTGAGCAAGTGTCGGTTTGCTTTGGAAGCCTCTTTTATTAGCTGGATTAGGTGTTGCAAAAAAGCAACGAGAGGATTCATTGTTCCCTCTGTTTCGGTTCCTTTCCTTTGACTTGTGCTCTGGGAGCCATCTCACACACACCCTGCCACCCCAGCCCCAACTAGGGCTAGCTAGCCAGGCGCCGAGAAGCTCTGTCGGCACCCAAGTTCAATGCGCAGCTGCGAGTCAAGTGCTTAGTGCTTCAAATCCATTCAAGTAGCTCTTAGAACAAGGACCTGATGCTCTAGTCCCATCGAGGTCACCGCGAGTCCAAAGTCAACTCCAGAGCGCTTGATAACAACAAGAATCCGTTTGCTGACCATAGTACAAACCAACACGTTGCCAGAGCCTTCCCTGGGGAAATGGGCAAAGTGGCTCCTCTCCTGTTTGAACTTCCCTGCACCCTCTTTGAAGGAGTGTTCTTCCATACAGGGCCCTGTCCCAGACAGAAGCAACGCTTCCAATCGGCCAGCTCCATAACTAGCCAGGCATCAATTCAGTCTGCGAACTGCTTCCTCCCCAGGAGGTGGAGCACAGCTGGTCTCTGCCGGGTTGACCTCGGGACTCAGAAAGGCGCATGAAAAAGCACTTCAAGCAGCCAGTCAACACTTCTGCACTGTGAGGGCGACCGTCTCTGGGGTAGCAAACAACTGAGCAGGCAGGAAGAGGGTGTGCACAGTGAAATCCTGCTTCTTACAGGGGAGCCCATCCCAACCTTGGTAGTGACATCATCACAATCTTAGCTATGGAGCGATGAAAGGGACCATGGTGGTGCCGTGGGTTAAGCAGCAGGCCGGTTAAATCCACCAGCTGCTCCACAGAGCACGGGGCTGTCTGCACCTGGAGAGATTTCTAGTATTGGAAACCTTATGAAAGGTTGCTTTGCGTTGGATTTGATTCTATGGCCATTGATTTTTGATATGGAGTAATTAAGAAGGATCCTTCCTTAAACAAAAACATATAACACCCAAGCCAAAGACAGGCCTTTCTGAGTGCTACATTGTTTTCTAGGCAATGTTAACACTGGAGCCTTTTGTAGGCTGTAGTTAATGATGGGATGTTTACTCTTTCTACAAGACCCTGCTGTCTGTCTCTGGTTCCCTGTGATGCAAGATCAATAGCTGCTCTCTAAGTCTTTGCTCCTGGGGAAGCCTGGGCTTTTCAAATGAAATCTGTATCTATGTATGTGTGTGGATGTGCGGACACACATATGGAGGCCTGGGTAGCACCAATGGTTAACATGCTCAGCTGCTCACAGAAAGCTTGGAAGTTCACATTCACTCTGAGGTGCCTCGTGATCCAAAAACTGGTGCACTGAGATGGCTGTGTGAGCCGGTGCATTGTCATGGTGCAAAACCAGTCCCCCACCTGCCACAAATTAAGCCTATTTTTGTCATATGCTGTTACAAAATCTTTTCAGAACCTTTAAATAGAAAGCTTGGTTAACAGTCTGACCTGGTGGAATGAACTCCAAATGCATTACAAATTGTCATTTTCATCTGTTTGACAGATGCCCAGAATGAGGTTTGTCATCAATTTGCATTTCACCTTTTTTGAAATGAGAAAACCTCTCGTACACTTGAGGCTTTCCTATAGTGTTGGCATTGTAAGTTGTGTTCAACATCATAACCATTTTTGCGGCATTTTCCCAAGCAGGAAACACAATTTCACAGCTGTACGCTGTTCTCTTAAGTTGGCCATCACAAAAACAAGGTCCAAGCAAAACTATTTTTATGAAAAAATTCACTGTGACCACAGAGAACCTTCCCAGGTGATGCCACTGAGCACACTAACTCAGAGCAAATGGCTTGATGCTCTTCTAGTGGAAAAAAAAATGCATACTACAAAGTACCACCTAGTGGAGATATTCTCCAGTTGTTTTTTTTGGGGGGGGGCGGGGGTACCCCTTCGTACTTAAGGAGGGATTCATTGGAGAAAGAAGTGTTTTCTTCAAGCTCACAGTAGATCTGCAACCCAGAGTTCACACAGAGATAACACATATGTATTTTGGGAACTATATGAAGTATAAAGTTTTATAAGTTTAGAAACCAAGGAAAGCAAAATGTTCTAGAATTATTCCAAATATTTAATGGAGTGGAAATCATGTAAGGTAGCTCCCTATGTTTTCACCTGGGGTAGTGGTGGTTCCGTGGGAGATTTCTGACCTCATGCAGGACACAGGGTTTGATTCCCGGCCAATGCATTTTGCATGCAGTCGCAACACAGTTGCTGGTGGAGGCTTGCCCCAAGCCACTACCATCAAGCCAGTTTCAATTCATACAGACTTTATATAGTTTCCGAAGCCGTCGATCGTTACAGGAGCTCCCTGAAAACTAACAGCCATTGAGTTGATTCCAACTCACACAACCCGATGGGACAGAGTAGAACTGCTCTCGCGAGTTTTCAAGATTGGAAGTCTTTACAAGAGTAGAAAGCCTCATCTTTCTCCTGTGTAGCATCCAATGGTTTTGAACTGCTGACCGTTGTGGTTAGCAGCCCAATGTATACCCTGCTATGCCATTAGAGTTCCTTTTATAGGAACAGAGAGCCTCAACTTTCTCCCAAGGTATGGCTTTATGGTTTGTACTTCCAACCTTACAGTTAGCAGGCCAATGCCTATGTAATGGTGCCATGATGCTTGTTAGGTTCTATATGAAATCATGGCATTAACAACATTAAATACCAAATAAGACAAAGGTCAACTCAACTACAGGTGGCAACATTTTCACCCAAATGGAAGCTGGTTCTTGAATTTGTCCACATTTGCTGTTTCATTTTGCCTGCATAGATACTGTCCTGGCATGAATGCAGTATTTAATACAGATGGATGAATTCATATGTTTCTGAAGAGGGTCACGTGCTATAGCAGAGAAAACTCTGACCCATATTTGGGCTGGTCAGTTCTAGTCCTGGCTCCATGCCTCAAAGTTAGATAAAGCACTTTGTTTTGCTTTCCCGGCTACAGAGTGGGAGGGAGATGACCTGTTAGGAACTGGACGCTTCACCCACTGATGATACTTTATTATTAAAGCAGGACCAAGACGACGGTCACGGTGCCTTGTTATCGTATCTAACGTTCTTAGTGAAATAATTCAAGTGCAACTTAAATACTGATCACGAATAAGACATTCTATTTATTCTTTTATTTATGAAGGAGAAGAAATCTATTTAGACTCATTTTACACAAGTCAATATTCTAACCTCTCGTACTTACTTTCTGAGTAAAAACTAACATCACAGCTGCTAATATTCCGCAGTAGACAGTGTGTTAACTTCCTCACCAGCCTGCCTGCCTTTCTTCCTTCCCTCCGCCTTCCTTCTCCCTCCTGGCATCCCCCTTCCTTTCTTTCTAATCTCTTCAATTCCTGGTATTTTATTTCATTCATTATTTCAATAAATAATTATTAAAACATAATGCATGTCAGATACAATGCCAAGAGCAAAACAGACACACTTGCGATGGTTGTGTGCCTTCTAGTTAATAAACTATGCTAAAACTTTTAAAAGTAAACTCTGCTTAAAATAACTTATCCAAAAGTTTGATTGCAAATCATTTAAATGTACATACAGTTAAGCTGATGGATAAAATGCCTTTGTTCCAGTAAGAACATGAGAAAAGTCCCAGGGTCCCTTTAATGTTTGTCTCAGATCATTCAAAAAGTGAGAGCCTTAGCCTCTCCGCTCTAGAAAGATCTCCTTTTATTCTTGCATCTTTCTAGAGCAAAGAAGAGAAGAAAATCAAAGACACAATAAGGCCAAGGGACTAAGGACCATGTGGGGCTCTATCTCCACTGCCCTGACCAAAAGACGTAGATGGTGCCCAGCAACCACAACCGACCACTCTGACTGGTATCAAGATTGAAGGTTCAACTGGGAGACAACTCTTGAACAAAATTCAAAATCACAAAAAAGATTAGGAATCCCTAAGACAATGGCCCTTATCTGCCCAAATCCGGCCCAAATCTGCACTTGAACCCAGCTTCATGATTCAGCTTTTAGTCAAATGAGAGAGGTCTGCAGGGAGAACCACAGCATTGAGTAGATGCCTACTCCATAGAACGGTCAACCACATGAGACCAGAAGGGCAGGATTTGCCCAGAGATAAAGTTCAGCAGGCAGGAAGGGACAGGAAAGAAGGATGGATGGAAAAGGGAATGGAGAAGAACCAGGGAAAGCACTGTTGCATGTGGGGACTGCAATCCATGTCACAAATTCAAAGGTGCGTGCATTGCTGAATGGAAAACCAATTTTTTTTGAGAACTTTCACCTAAATCAATGTATTGCATATAAAATTACATATAATTTTAAAGGTCTTTCAGAACATGAAAGTGTTACAGATCTAGTCTCAAAATTCTTTCCAAATTGTTGATTGCATCATGCATATATTATTTTCTTTGGGGACATTTCAGTAATTGCTTGGATGATCATTTGTATTTGAGACAATGTGCTTAACACTTTCAAGATAAAGGTACTGTGGCCTGACACTACAAAAAGCTCCAAGTGGCCCTGGTCTGAAGCAAATGCCTCTTCAGTCAGGTCTGCCCCTTTGGACAGCATCACAGAGGGGTGCTCCTGTAAGTATGGTAGCTTACCTGTCTGCACCAGCGAGGCAAGCCCCAGGCAACCATGGCCCAAACCCTGCGACTTTTGTCCCTGTGAGGAGGAATTCAAACTAGGATGTGTCATGGTGTCATTCCATGCCACCTTCAAAGTGTCATTGTGAGGTAAAGAGATGCTCTGAGGAGCAAAGGTCCAACGCGGAATTACGCCCCCTGTGGTACTATCCACAAGTTTTAGCAGTGCTTAGCAGACTTGTACACCGGGAGCCGGTGCCGGCTGACTGCCACCTATGAGCATTGGGATGGACTTGGATGCATTTCGAACACAGTTCTGGCCAGCAACAGTCACTCGAATCCTTCTGCCAGCTGCCTTACCGAGCCCAGCTCTCCCAGAGAACTTGTAAGGAAGCATCTCCTCACTTAAAGTGGAAGAGTCCTTACTGATCACTGGAATCACAAGGAGACATTGCTAGAGCGGTCTGCGGATAAGCTAGTCTCAGAAAGCTAACCCATACTTGAGAAGACATGACTTTTTGGCTCAACAGTGACTTGAAAGAAGCCACAAGCACTCCGGGAAAGGCCTTGCATCAAGGTTAAGATAAAGTACGTCCATGTATTTGCCTGATTTACCTGTAAGCGTTCCATAAATACCTGCTCTCTACCAGGCAGTGGCTGGGAACCCGAGGTGCAATGGACCCTGATATGGTTTATGACCCCAAGTGAGACTTGGTCTAGAGCAGTGGTTCTCGACCTTTCTGATGCCGCCACCCTTTCACACAGTGCCTCATGGTATGGTGACCCCCAACCATAAAATTATTTTCATTGCCACTTCATCACTGTAATTTTGCTACTGTTATGAATCATCATGTAAATATCTGATATACAGGCTGTATTTTCATTGTTACCAATTGAACATCATTGAAGCATGGTGATTAATCACAAAACAATATGTAATTATCTATTGCGAAATATTTACTTCTAATGACAAATCAATGAAATTTTTCCTTGAAGCATGGTGTAGCGTGGGTAACAGTCTTCACACTGGGTACTCGTATGTGGGCGCATCTGCATGTGGGCGGACCCGCCTGGAGACGGATAGAGGAGCGGTGTCTCGGTTCAAAGACCATCGGAAAGATGGGTTTTGGGATGGTCTTAGGCGACTCCTGTGAAAGGGTCGAGCCCCAAAGGCATCGCAAACCACAGGTTGAGAATCGCTGGTCTAGAGCATGACTGTGACCACACAGACACACAGCGCTCTGCTCATTTCACTGGACTTAGCGAGCGAGACATGAAGCTAGTGACATGAAGCCACCCTTTGAGCTGGGCTAAAACCCCTCCAAGCCAATAAGAATCTTCCAATTCGGCTGGATGAGATAAGTGCTTTTGGAAGTACTGGCTGGCCAGAGAAGAGAAAAATTGAAAGCAAATTAAGGACATTCATTAGAAGACATTGGATGCAATATGCTTATTGTCCTTTCTCTCACCGCCTGGGATATAACAAGAGAGCTGCAGCACCCAGCCATTGAGTCTGAGGGCTAGAAAATCCAAAGACCAGAGCGGCCTCTTGGCTGGCACAGTCGGGCTCCTTGTTGCTTTGAGCACTTAAGCCATAGTAGTATTCCTGATGGGCTTGAATGTGTAATGACATTTATTCACGGTGTGGCCATGAAGACCCGGTGGTCATTTCCCAGTTCTGCAATCCTTGTTGGGAGATAAGGTTTGTGGGGACATGCTATCAGGGGGTCATCTGGGAAGCTATGGAGTCATGTCTGCACTGGTTGGTGACAAATTTCCTGCTATCCGCCACTCTGTGTGTTTTTGTTTGTTTTTAAAGAAGATGAGGGTACAAACATTATAATCAATAAACATTATAACTTTTGTTTTGGCAGCTCTGGGATCATCAACTTTAATGTGTCAACTTAGAATACCTCCTCATCTGCCAAGATATCAATGGACTCAAACGACGTTAGCCTGTGCTTATGAAGACAACAGGCACGCACGCACACACACACACACGCACACGCACACCCACGCGCACACGCACGCGCGCACACACAGTAATGTAACAGGATTTTAAGGAAGTATTGCAACCTGCAGAGACTGACTGGGCCTTCTGTATAAATGGAAGGGGGAGAATTTCATAGGAGAATCCCACTAACTCTTAGTTCCATTTTTTCCAAACTTTTCGAAGTCCCCAGGAATTACATCACACAGAGACATCCATCTGAGAGGTTATTTTTAATTTTACATCCATCTCTTCCCCTGGTTCCCTTTTGATTCTGGTCAACTGTTTGGCTCACAAATTGCTACCTGCCCATAGATAGAATGCGAGGGGAAGAATGAGGTAGCTGACAGGAAACAATCTGGTAACTGTACTTTCTTTCTTTAATCTATCATTTGCCTTTCGTGAAATTTTGGTGACGAATTACTTTTAGGAGAAGTTGTTGCTGAAACCTGCTTTGAGCCGACGGCCACAGAATTTTCTCTCTGGTGAAGGCGCCCCGAAACCCGAGCCTCCTCTCAATTCTGGTGCTTCCTGTTAGCTGCATTCCATAACCCTTCATATCTTATTTTATCCCCACCCCATCACTTGGTCCTTCGTGAGGGGTTTTCTGGAGTATTAAACCACCTTGAACCTGCAGTTTCCAGTCCTGCTCCCTAACACTTTCCAGATTGCTGTGGGAGCCATCTTTCCAAAAGGCAAACCCTCTTAAGGTACCTGGCTCCCTTTAGAGCCCTTGCTCTCCTGCCTACAAAGGAAGTGGGTTGGTCGCACAGTGAGTAAGACTGGTCTGTTACCTGAAGGGTGGGCAGCAGCCGCTCTACAGGAAACAGGTGGCAGCCTGCGCCCAAGGAGGTGGTTGCATCCTGGGGAGCCCAGGGGGGCGGCTTTTCTCAGTCCCAGAGAGTCAGCGTGATTGCAATGGGCTCAGTGGGTTGATAATTCCAACTGCCGGCAGAACGAAGATTGCAGGGCTTATTCCCATGTCTCCCTCTGCTGCCTCTCGCAGTGCCCGGAGAACAAGTATTCCGAGAGCGTGCACGTGCCAGCTCTGCTGCTTCTCGCACCCATAACCGCCCACTGGCGTTCAGAGTCCCCGCTCCCTCCTGCCTCCTGGATTTCACACTTGCTCTCCTTTCTGTTGTGGAAATAGCACCTGTGACCATTCGTGGTAACTTGCTGCAGGATCTCTAACGGCGGGCAGTGGAAACTGCTATGGGGAATTGGAACTGCTCGGTGGCGCCCCTTCACTTGGTGCCCACATCTTAGAGACCCTGCTGGGCTCACCATCGGGCATCTCATAATCCACGTGGGAGACTCGCTCTGAGACACAGCGCAGCTTCAACAGAGCCCATCCCACGGAACCCGCCTGCTCCCCGGGCTCAGCCAGCTCAGAAGGTGTCAGGTTCAGACTCGGGCTCAAACTCCGGAGGGTTTGGGACCTGCCATCCTACCTCCTCCAGGGCTTGGTTCCTGCTTTTAAGTGTGGCTGTTAGGATTTCATTTCCACCACTGGGAAACAGTGGTTATGGGCCAGCCTCGGTATCGAAGGCAGGGTTAGCGATATATCATAGTGTGTGTGTGTGTGTGTGTGTGTGTGTGTGTGTGTGTGTGTGTGAAGGCTGATTGTCCATGGTTCCCATGGAGGAAAAAAAACTTGTCCATTTTCATAAATTGGAAAGCATCTCTACTTTACTGCCAGTTATTTTCCTTCTGCTTCTTTAAAAACAAATTCTTGGCCAAACTGTTTACCTCTAATCCAAACACCCTGTTTTCTTTTCTTTCCTAAACAACTGACTTTAGTTTTTAAGAGACATTTAGGTTAGCTAAACACACACACACACACACACACACACACACCAAACTCATGCTGACCCACCATAACAATCCCCTATGGATTTCTGAGACCGCAACACTTAACAGGAATAGAAAGCTCAGTCTTTCTCCCTCGGAGTTGCTGGCGGTTTCGAACTGCCAACCATGCGGATCACAGCCCAATGCGTAACCACTACACTACAAGGGCTCCCTAAGTTATTTAAAGGTGATTTCAGAGCAGCTGGTGGGTTTGAACTGCTGACCATGTAATTAGCAGCCCAGTGTGAAACCCACTACTCGACCTGGGTTCCCACGGGTGCCCTAAGCTCCTAAAACAGCTGACATGTCCATTAAACGAGAGAGAGTGTGACCGGTAAATGCCTGGTCCAATTGTTCTGGAAGTAATTTGTGGGGTCTACAGGTTGAAAGCACTTCAGATGAACACCCATCCCCCAATGGGACTGGCAACATAATTTTTTTAAAAAAAAACGAGTGAAAACATTTGAAGAAAAATAAGCAAATGAAAGTGATAAAAATCAAAGATGGCATGTAGTTAATATGTATATCTTCAAATGTAACATATTTATTCAACTCATTTAAAATACCATTGAAGTGAGATAACGCTCTTTAAATATTTTATCACTGAGAAGGCTTTTCGTACATGTATCATCTCATTTCGATTTCATTAGTGATCAAATGTACCAGTTAAAGAGGCTGAAATCTCCCCATAAACCAGAATATAATTTGTGAGATTAGAGCAAAGCAGGCCAATAGCATTTCATGTGCAACTTCATAAAAATTTCACTTGGATAGTAAGGATGTAGACTTGAATAAAAACATTCTTACTTAGTGTGGTCACTGCAGAAACCACCCAGCACCCAGTCCTGCACTAGAGACCTTTGAACACCGCATCTATAAAATTCTGTTGTCTTTTTAAATTTTCAGTAACATTTCTTTTTGCTATATTTATCGCATTTTTCCCAAAATATGAAAACGTTCTTTTTATTTTAAATGTTGACTACATGTGAAAAATTAACTCTGGTTATATTGCTTTAAACTATCCCTTTATTGGCAACAGTTGTGCAAGGCTGTCAAGAAGAATTTTGAAACAAAAGTACCAAATTTGGAGAGCAGACACATCTGTTTTACTTCGCAGTGGGTTTTATTGTTTTATTTCTGAGACTATGAATTCACAACTATCTTATAACTGAAAGCTAAAGAAAAAACACATGTTGGAAATCTGATTTATGCAGGGTTTTTTTCTTTTTCTTTTTTGGTCAAGGGAAGTTGCCTCTCTCAGCTCTCTGCCAATACCTAATAAATGGACTTGGCGAGAAGTTTATTTAACTTGGCTTTATTAAGCCAGCAAGATGTAGAAATCAAGCAAGGGACAGGCAGAAAAATCTGTTCCTTTGAAGTCAATAAAAATCCATCTCCTTAATCCCTTTTTTATTCTAAGCGGTGGTGATTTTTCTCAACTGATTCATTGAGAACCTTGATTTAGCTAACCTGTCCTGCACGATTATCTTTCTCCTCCAAAGCTTTCCTGGAGAAGTACTCTTTCCCCTTGACAACCTCCATCTTTTATACTTGCATGGTTGTGCATCTGGTTATAAACATGTTCTAGTTAATCCTCATAGAAAACCAGGTTTTCGGTTACTCTCATGTGCAAATGAGTAAGAGTGGCAAGGAGCAACAGCTAAAAGATGGCTCTCGGCTTTGACAGTGTTCTCTTAAGCTAGCTCCACTGAGCCTCCCTCAAAGCTTTCTATTAGTGGGCCCCACCTCCCACACAGATGCAAATCCACACTCTAGTAGGGAAAGCCCTTTTCCACATCCCCAATCTATCAGCTAAAGGGCTGAGTCATGTGGAAACAGACAATAAGTTACAAAAGAAGAAATTGCTACGTAATCATAGAAACCTCTATTAAACAAAAATATCAAACTAGGAAGCCATCATTTATCAACATAGCCTCCATCTAAGTCTATGCAGGGGGTGTCTCCATCTCTCTGGACCATTCCGGAAGATCTCTTCACTCTTTGATTTAGATTACCTCAAAAACGGCAATTTTGCTAACCTCAAGGGACTCGACTCCTGCTTCTTTTCACTCTGTATTTTGTAAGCTGGGGAGGGCAGAGGTGAGGAGAAGTCTGAAAGGGCAAGATCAGGGCTACAGGGTAGAAAGAGGAAGGTTTTCCAGTGCAATTCTTGTAGGCCAGCCTTGGATTCTCTGCAAGAATAAGCACGCGCATTGTCCCCATGATAAACAAACTCCTCTGTGTAACACTCCTGCTCCTAAATGAAGATTGAAAAAGACTATGGAAAGAAAGGTACTGAGGGTAAACAGAAAGCTATTAAAAAAGCAAAGTAGGAGGCCATTCACTCCCTGATTTCAAAACCTACTATACGGCCAAGAGTTGTTAGTTCTCACAACAGCTTGGCATTGGCTCAGCAATGGAAATGTAGACCAGCGGATTAGAACCGAGAACACAGAAAACACATTCAGTGGAGAAGAGATGGCCTTTTCAATTAATGGTGCTGGAAAAATTGATCTCCACTTGGCAAAAGAATGAAACAGAACCCTTACCTCACATCCTGAGCAAAAACAAACTCAAGGCAGAATAAAGACCTATATAAACCCTAAAACTATAAAGACCAACAATGAAGTAACAGAGGAAAACTTAAGGAGCCTAATATAAGGTATATATACATTACCAAACATAATGAAAAACATCCACATTATGGAAGACAAAGTAAAGAACTGGAGCCTTCTAAAAATTCGCCATTTCTGTAGATGGAAAAACATCATCAAAAGACTAAAAAGAGAACCTACAGATGGGAAAAATTTTCAACAATGACTATCAGATAAAGGGATAATTTCAAAAATCTATAGAAACCTACATCTTAATAAGAAAACTACAAAAATGAGCTGATTCCAGGAACCCAAGTGGAAGACGAATTTTGAGAATGAGGGCAACGAATGTATAAGGGTGCTTTACTCAATTGATATATGTATGGATTGTGATAAGAGTTGTATGAGCCCCAATAAAATGATCTTAAAAAAAAAAGAAAACTACAAATACATCCTCCCCCCCTCAAATGGGCCCAAGATAGTAGACAATTTACTAAAGATGATATTCATGTAGCCAACAACATGCATATGCAGAAATGTTTGTGTTTACCAACAATAAGAGAAATATAACTTAAAGCAACAATGAGATTCCATCTCACACCAACACTCTTACAAAATGAACATTTCGCTTAGCAAAGATAAATATTTTATGACACTACTAATAAAAAAGAAAAAGAAACAGCGTTCACACCAAAGGATAAGACTTTAAAGACTACCAGGAGGCCGGGGGGGGGGTGGGGGGGAGGAGGAAAAAAGCTTGAAAGGAAGTGGGGGCGGCGGGTGGGGGGGGTGAGGAGATGAAAGAAAAGACCCGCATACATGGGACAGGGTTGGGGAGTGAAATGGTTAACAGGATCCTATGACTGATTTGATGATGGGATGTGAAACTACATAGAAGATTTTTTCTTTGTATATTTTGATTCAAAAGCAAAAAAGAAATATATGCATACATTTATTTATAAAGTTAAACTTTTAAAAGAGACAGAGAGAAGGCCCACAGTCACCAGATTCCTCACCTATCAGATCTAAACACTGGTCTGAGTGGCTATGGAAGGTGGAAAAGTAAAACTGGAAAAGATTTGGATTCTTTTGTGACATACAAGTTCTTTTCAAACAGACAAACAAACTAAACAAGCAAATCCCTGTAACCATCCTGTGCTCTTTGAAAAAATAAAAATCTCTCACCAGTACCCTTCTGAAGTAGTCTCCATAGCCTGCAGAGCTGACCTCTCTGCCTTGAACCTAACCCACCTAGCAGGTCCTCTCAGAAGCCATCGTTTTGATTGGACTTTGGGTTTGAAGACACCCTAAGGAAGCTAGGTCAAGTGCTCAGCGTACACCTGAGAGGTCTGGTCTGACGGCACCCAAAATCACAGAGATGTTTAAACAGTTCCGTTGGAACTAGAACCTGGCAGCAACGCTTTCACTCCTGAGCTTGAAGGTTTCATAATTTGGAAGGGCATCCTCTTGCTAGAGCAAAATCACATACTTGTATGCAAATAACATGCATATTGACCCCTGGGCATTGTGACTTCCCTAGGTACCCATTATTGACAAGGACAAGCTCATAACTCCCAGACATTCAACAGTCACCATCTTTCGGTTGCACGTAGTTTGAGAAGAACAATTCCTTACCTAAACTAAAGAGCACCAAGAACTTCAGACACACAAACTCCCGTTGATCAAACTGCAGCGACCGAAGCTTCGCCACTAGCTCCTGCGCGTGACTCATGAGGTTGCCGAGCGTGGGCCCGGCTTGCGATGCGATTATGGGATAGTCCACCTGCAACACAGAAGCACAGTCCTCATGAGGGCCAGGACCAGAAACACATTTCACTTGGGATCATTTGTGGATCAAACCCGACTCCAGGAAAAGCGCAAGTGGCTCGCAGAAGTGGAGGCATAGCCTATCAGAAAATAGATCACTAGTATTCTGCTGGATGATCTATTCCATGCAAAGAACAGGCACCGACCGAGTTAATAAACGCAGGGGGATACATAACACTTTTCTATTATGGATTTACATCACTATATATGATTCGACTTCTCATCAAAAGTATGCCCCCATTTAAAAAAAAAAGCTACATCAAACAAAATAGCACAACCTCAAAAAACCCAAAACAAATCAAAAAACCCCAAACACATTGCCTTTGAGTGGATGCTGATGTGAAGCTATTGTGCAGGACAGGGTAGAGCTATCCCTGTGAGTTTCCAAGTCTAAACTCTGCGGAGGAAGAGAATGCGTCCTCTTCTCCCACGTTAGAGCTAATGGTTTGAAACTGTAGGCCTTGGCCGTTAGCAGCCTCGCACATCACAAACAACACAGGAAATATCGAGTCAACTCTCACTCGTGGGTCAAGAGTTCTCAGTGACTGATTATTCTGCAAGAAGATCGCCAGGCCTGTCTTCTGCGGTGCCTCCGAGTGGACTTGAACCCCCAACCTTTTCACTTACAGCCAGGTGTGTTAACCATTTGTATGACCCAGGGACTCCAAAGGAAAGTCCCCTGTCCATAAAAAGCCAACCCTGGACAGTGTTGTGGGTGTGCACATTGACCTTAACTGGGACCACTGGGCTCCATTTTCAAACATTCACGATTTAAAACTACATGGTTGGGGATGACCAAATCATCGCCTTCCTGGGTTTAATTTGCTGCTTCCTACAGAATCACATTTAAACGATTCTTGTTTCATTTGTTGCTTCCGAAAAAGCCATGGAATAAGATATCTCTTCATGTGCTTATTAATACATGTCTCTAGAAAGACAGCAAGGATCCTCACTTAGAAGAAGTACAAACCCTTGTTCTAGAAAACAAAGACTTCGTCCTGCATGAAAAGCAAGCAATCAAGCGCCGGAGGCCCGGTCCCAGATGGTTCCTGGAGGTGCGGGTTCAGTTTAGCATCGCAAGTTAAGATGTCGGGATGGCTGTCAGCGATGGGACGGGCTCTGCTGCCAGGATGCCTGCACGATGGGGAAGCCCAGTCGGTGTCTGACGCCCCCGCCCTTCTTCTACTGGCGAGCTCGCAGGCAAACAGATACTCTTTTAGGTGCATTTAATATTTGCAGCAGCAGCAAATTTGTCTGGGAGGCAAGTCCTCATCTGCCACTCACCCGGAGCAGACTGTATTAAATTTTTATATTTATTGACATTTCATTACCATAATTGACTGCACTTGCATCTGTAGTGGGAGGCAAGGGCTGCCTCCTAAGCAGGCGAACCAGTCCCTGGAGCAGAATTTGCAATTAAAAACAAGGCGGAATGGATTGTTTTTATTGTGTAAATATGATGAGTTGAATTTTCAGCTTTAACTAGAGAATACGGGGCGTACAGACACCTTTTTCAAGAGAGAGGAAAATTATGAGTCAGTGGAAAGCCCACCCCCAAAGGTGTCAATCAGCTTCTGTACAGTCAAGTGGGTATGAAAAAGCCATGGTTACCGTGTGTTCGAAGACAGCTCTCACACGTCCTGCCTGCTCTGTCCCTGCACAGGTAACTGTGCCCTAAATCTAAGCATCCAGTGTCCAACGAGCTCTTTGGGGTTCTGTTGCCGACAGCTTGGAAGAAAAGGTCAGTACACGGGCAGCTGGAAACCTGAGCTGTAAGCAGAGTGGACAAGCAGTTGGATGCCCAGGGTCGCCTTAAGGCTGTCAAGCATATAAGGTGGTGTTGCAACAATATGTCACCACTTCCCTTCGAGATGAGTCACAGGGTGGGACACACCTTGTAATTGGAAGGCTGGAGGGCCGAGTCCACCCACAGATGATCCACCTCCAATAAACCAACCACCCAAGTCCCGTAGAGTCTTTCTGGACAGCAAGCAACCAAAGACAGTTTTGGTTGTTTTTTGACATGCAAGGGGTGCCTGAGTTTTACATGCCTTAAAGACTATACAGGGCCTAACTGTCCTAGAGAATCATCACATATTCAGGGAGGAATAGAATCAATAAGTGAATGGAGAATGGTCCCCTGAGACGGCTAGGAATGGGCTGTGGCTGGAACAAGGCTGATGATCTGGGCCAACTCTGCCTCTCAGATGGGCCTGGAAAGAAGGCAGTTGGGTTAGACCAGGGGTGTCAAACTGCCCCCGAGGTAAGTGTTTGTGGACTGTGATGCTCTGAAATAAAATGAAAAAACAAAATATTGCTAAGAAGAAAAAAGAGGGGAGATGGAGGCAATACCGTACACACAATTCCCTCATTAACCCTCTAACTACTGAAGATGAGTATGCGCGTGGCCCAGTGCCTGTCCTGGGGGCCTGTGGACGTGTATCAACGCGCTGCTTCCCTTCCGGCAACGTTTGGAAGCGATACGTCTGCCACTCTCAGTGTCACGTAATGTAAACAGATCCCACTAGTGAAAAGGTGAAAAAGAGCACGCTGGCAGCGCTAGTTTAGAGGGAAGCCATTACAGCTGCGCATCACGTTTGTCAGCTGTCCAACATTTTGTGGTTTTCATTAGTTGCTTTGTTATATTTTCCGGTCACAACGTAAGAAGTAAGTAAAAACTTGTAGGAGGAAAGCACTGTCAAGTTTCGGTTAAAAAGAATAATTTTAGTTTTATAAATACATTGCATAAAATTAATGTTTAAATAAAAGCACGTATATAGCGTTTTAATTATCCCATCCATATTCCTGTAGCCTCACTTCAAAATATAAATTTAGCAACATTTGTAAATGTGATGTGCCCCGCGTGAATCTTGCCCGCTGCACCCAATGTCCCGCGTTTTAACTGAGGTTGACACCCCTTGGTTAAAGGATCGTGAACTGTCGCCTCATTTATGATTGTTAAGAAATAACAGTAATTGGGAAGGAATGCCGATTTTAAATTCCCAGCGGATTGCTGAATGCATTCGTGCATGTACATCCCAATCTCACCGAGCCGGTTCTGATCCATGGTGACCCCGTGCGCATAATTGCTCCCTATAGCGACTTCTTGGCTGTCACGTTCATGCAAGCAGACCGCCAGGCTTTTCTTACGCAGGCGGAGTTGCTGTACACCTTCAACCTGCTAAACCTGTAGGTGAATGCAAGTCCTTTGTGATACCCTGGGAGCTTGGACGTTTTCATTAAAAAAAAAAAAAGGAAAGAAAAGATAATTCACTAGCTAAACCTCGTTACAGTGGGAAGACCATCCTAAGAAGACACACAAATGTGCAATCAGTGCACTTTTCTGTGAACGTAGGGCTCACTGATCTGTGCGCCACTCTGACAGGTAAACGACAGTAAGTGCAAACGAGGAAAGCATGGGACAAAATTCAAAAAACACGAAAGACCAGGCTTCCTGTTTGCATACACAGGTAGGACCCCGAGAATATAGCCCGTAGTCACCCTTCAGATCTGCAACTGAACTCATCCCCATGGTAGAATAAATCAACCACTTAAGAAAGAAAGGGCAGCATTCACCCGAGGGCCAAGGTCAGAGGGTTAGGAAAGAGGGAGAGAAGGAAACAGGACGCCCAGGAAGAAATCAGAATAAACAATGGTAAGTGAAGGAACTGCAATGGATCAGCTGAAATAAGATGTATACAGATTGTTGAACGCAAGACTGGTAATCTGCTCTGTAAGCCTTCACCTAATTCACAATAAAAAGTTTATATCATAATAAGTGCAAATAGTAGACCTTCATACTTCAACACGTAGTGCATGATAATGGAAAGGAATCTAAATGGTTTCCTAGGCCCCTATAATTACGGACAGATCTTTAGTGAGCTGAACTTCAGGAAATCAATGAACAGACCAACAACTTTATGGCGCTACATTTATTTACGTGTTAATTTGAAAGCGTGAACATGTTTATTAAGGGGGGGCACCCCTCAGATAACATTTCATTCAAGGGTAATTTATCAAGTTGCACGCCTCAGAGGAGGGTGGGGGATTGATTCCTGAAAGAGTACCAGATCTGCGGCTTCCTTAGATTTTTATTACAAACATAATTATATTTCCATTGCTGAATGTGGAGTTCATGCTCATTTCAGAAGCAGCTGGCCTTGTCTTTTATGTACTTAGTAAAATTAATTTAGTGCTCTCTCACATGTAATCTTTGTGCCGTTAAACTCAAGGAAGATATTGAAGAAATAACTTGAAGCGGGTGTCCCCTTTGGATAAGTTTCATTGATCGTGGCAGTAGAAACTGTTTTCACTAAATTGGCTTTAGTTCGAATAGCTGAAGTTTTGATGACGTGCGTAATGTAAGATGCCTGTCATTTTAATACGATACACAATCATAGAAGATAATGAATAAGTTGCCAGCAGATCTCTCCCTTAGGATGATGTTTCGGTGTCGGTTAATTAGCTACAATATGCAAATACGCAAACCGACCCTGCTTCAAAAGTACTCTGCTGTTTCATTTCACATATACATACATACAGATGTGTGCATGTTTTGAAAATGCTAAGTGAAAATAAAATCCAACTGCAGTCATTCGATGCTCAATGGACAGCAATTGCTTTCCCGATGCAGAATATCACTGCCCACCACTGCGTCCTTTTCAGCACTGCAGTGCTGAGCTTATTACTGAGCTTCTGTAATGCATGCTTATATAGAAGGCAAATGAAAAGACAGAACTAAAACGGAACTGTTTCAGGGTTAAGTAAGAAGTCGGGTGTGACGGCAAAGATCCCCGATACTACTTAATGCTAGCTACCAGCGCCGAGGGCTGCTTTTTGTAATGGGGCCACCATTTCAATTGTTCTTCTGACAGAAGACTGAGGGAACTGAATTCAGCAAAAACATGTCTTGAACCAATGTGAAGTGATTGGTTGTCGCCGGGCGGGAAATGAAAGTTGTGTTATTTCAGTTTAACTTCATACCCTCTCTCTTGAAGCTCCAAGTGGTAGTTCCTTGGGAATCCCCTACTTCCAAATTCAGCCTCATCTTTTCCTTCTTCTCTTGCTGTATCAAATTCACCTCATGGCTTGCAGTGAACTGCTTCTAGCAGGAAGAAGCCAGGAGGCGGACTCCCTGTGCTGGGAGAAGAGGGGCTTCAGACTGCGGGGCATCTAGCAACAGGGCTAAAAAAAGCAAGGTTGAGAATCCATCCATCTCCTAAGCTGGGGAGTCTCTGTTTGATTCAGTCATTGGTGCTATATTGCTGACTGAGGACGCTTAGCTATGTAAACAGAAGGTTCATGAGGAACTAGGACTATTTACTAATCCTAGAGCCCTCGGAATAAACACCCTCATTTTCTTGGACCTAAGTCATTGCAGGACAGCTGAGAACATCGTACAGCAAACCTAGGAGTTCGGAGGAAGTTATTTGAGCATGCTCTATTTGTGTGTGTGGCTAACGTCTGGGCAGGAGCGGCCGGAGAGGAACCCTACTGCTCTTCTGCACACCAACAACATATCGGCAGTTCAGACCCACAGGCACCGGGCTGTGGGAGAGAGCTTGCGATCTGTTACCATACAGATTCAGCGTCCAGGCTCAGAAACTGTTCTACTGGCTCCGCCAGGATTATTCCGAGTGGGAATCAGCTCCCCGGCAAGGGATTTTGTTTCTTTGAACAGCTTGAAAATGGTGCGTAGATGCAGTTGAAATTGTAATCGGCAATCTCTGTCACGATTTCTCTAACTCAGGAAGATTTCCGGCACTGGTGTTGCCTTCAACATGCACAGAGGGTCCAGCCAGGTGCCTTCTCTTCAGGGCAACTGCTGCTGTTCGGTGCCGATGAACCAGTTCCAACTCATCGTGACCCCTCGTGCGAGAGAGCAAACACTGGTCTGTCAGTCTGTCTGTCCTGTACCATCCTCACAGACAAGTGTTGAGGTGGTTGTGCCACATCACATTCTTATCGAAGCCAAATCACCCTGGGAACTTTGGACGCCACTTACTCACCTGGAACTCCCTCCTCTGACATTTCTACTTAGCACCTTACCTGAACCTGTGCCAGGGGTCTTACCCACCAAATACCGTGGGGCAAAGCGCTATGCAGAGATTGGCCACCACGATAGTTAATTAGACATATGGATTACATTATTTTTTGCACACAGGGGTGCGTCTCCATTAAAAAAAAATTTATTACCAGGCATCAGATCTTTAGAATGATTTTTTTTCAAACTAAATGAAAAGGTTACTCATATCCTATGCATGAGTGCTAAGTTGCTAGTAGGGGAATTTCGCATGCGTTGTTTGAATAACGCTGCTTCATTTTCTTCACATGATATCAACATCCTGACCGTGATAAAAGGCATCACGGAAACAGGCTTGTCATTGTTTCAAAGTTCACACTCGGCAAAAATCCACGGCGGCGGGTGAATGGGTCTCTGTGGCACATAACTTATTGTATTTAGAAAAGTGAGGGCAAAGAACCCTCACTGGAAATATGCTCTCTCTCAAATTGGAAGAGACCCTGACAAAAACCAACCGAGCTAAGGTGGTATAGGAGGATGAGTGATTTTTCCCTTAACATTAAAATAACAATTTTATAATATTAAGTGATAATCACATAAAATTGTTTCCAGATCATTTCAATTGAGCAAGTTGGTTATCACACACACACACACACACACACACACACACAACATGCACATACCAACCCCCCCCCCCAAATAACACAAAAAAAGTACAGGCATGTAGGCTTATTCAAAGAAAACGGAATTTGTTTTGCTAGTAAGTTCTGCAGAGCCTGTCATCCACTGAAATTACACATGAAGGCCAAATTGCAAGCCTGGACTAACAGCAAGCTTTTCCGCATCTGTAAGTTATCCAGAAAAGCAGCGTGGCACGTTGGTTACAATCACAAACCCTGGCACCAACCAACTGCCCGTTTCTGACTATCTGCTCTGCCGGCAGATTGCCTCTGGACAAACGACTTAAGGATACAAATACTACCAGCATCTTCTCCAAGTCGCCATGCAGACTGAATTCGTTAATACAGAGAGCATGTTATCAGGCAGGATCAGTCCCTGGATAAGGACCTCGTGCTTGGTAAACAGAAAGTCAGCACAAAAAAGGTGCAGACCCCCAAAGAGATGGCGCAGTGGTTGAAACAATGGGCTCAAAAGTAACAATTGTGGGGATGGCGGTGGACAGGGCAGTGTTTCATTCTGTTGTGCCTGGGCCCCTGTGAGTCAGAGCTAACTCAACAGAACCTAACAACAGATAAAGCATGATTACCAGTGCCTGGCACACATGACAATAAACACTACCAGTTTTGCATCACGCACTACGTGTGTAGGGGCCCTGGTGGCACCGTGGTTTAGTCCGTAGTCCGGTGGGGCTGCTGGATGCAAGGGTGGTGGGACAAACGTCCCAGGAGCTCTGAGAGGAAGAAGAGGCTGTCTGCGTCCACAGATGTCTGGGGAACCCCCGTATACGGTCACCATGAATCTTATGGCAGTGGGTTTGGACTATGTGTATCACCAAAGCAAACTCCATCCATGCAGACTCACAGCGACCCCATGAGGGTTTCCGAGCCTAACTCTGGGATCGAGGCCCAACCCGTAACCACGACATCACCAGGACTGTGTGTACAGGAAAAAGCGGCTGATGTCAATTCCAACTCATGGTCATCCTCCGCAGGGCACAGTAGAAATTGACCATAGGCTTTCCAAGCTGGCATCTTTACAGAGACAGGGCAAGCACATCTTTCTCCCAATGGGAGGCTGGAGAGTTCCGGCCACCCGAGCTTTTTGTTTAGCAGCCAAGAACTACCTATCCTCACTATGGGGGTTCCTCGTGTATTGGGAACACTGTCTTACACGCCAGCTCAGGGCCGTTGAACTCTGGTGACTTCAGTTTCCAATGTGCACTCTTCCAGAGAGCCAATTTCCTTCCTTTTTATTGCAACCATTGTAGTCTGCTCCAGGGCAGGCAAGGACATTGAAGTTGAGGTAGAGAGACTGGTTCTAGATTGTGCAGGCAGTAAGTTGTCAGGGAGGGCATTGGTGGGTCAGCAGTAGAATTCTCATCTTCTGTGCAGGGGACTACAGTTCAATTCCTGGTGAATCTGCCTTGTGTGCAGACTCTGCGAGGTTCACGGTGGGAGCTATGTGTGGCTAGGATGCTGAACAGGTTATGCAGAATGTCAATGCTAAGATGAACTAGGAAGAAAGGCCTGGCAATCTATTTCTGAAAAACAGCCAATGACAAGCCCATAGATCACAGCAGTCCCATTTGCAATTCATTATAGATGGTGCTGGGCCAAGCAGCATTTTATTCTGTTGTGCATGCAGTTAACATGCACAGAGACAGGTACCTGCTCTTTGGAGGAATTATGGTTAAGTGCCAGTGAACTAGTCCCAACTCATAGCAACCCCTCGTACAAGAGAACAAAACGCCATCCTCACGGACAAGTGCTGTTACGTTTGGGCCACGAGCACTTTCTTATGGAAGCTGAATCACCCTGGGGACTTTGAATGCCACTTAATCACCTAGCACACCCTCCTCTGAACCTTCTTTGCACCTAACCTGAACCTGTGCCAGGGGTCTTACCTGTGAAATCCCATGGGGCAAAGTGCTAGGCGGAGAACGGCCATGGGGTTGGGGTCTGAACTGATGGCAAATAACAACAACCACAAGTTTTGGAGGAGGGACTCCCCCGGCCAATGCAAGTCTGAACTCCCCAGGACAGACACACATGCACGCACACATTTCCATCGCAAAGAGCAAGCTGCCTGCATTGCTCATGAACATTTGCTCGGCTCGTATCTGATTGTGACTGGGCTGCGCAGCTAACACCAAGGAGTCATTGTCCATTTTGTTTTCCCCTCTTCTTACCTCTTCTCCTTTTTAAAATACTTTTTTGACTTTCAGAAGTTTGGCTTGATTCTTACACTGGCTATTTTCCTTTTACCACTGTTTCTATTCTCTTAAATGAGCGTTCAGCCAATCACTTACTACTCCTGCTGTTTGTTAACAGACAGATAGGAATCTTCTCCTTTGCGGTCACTGAAATATTTGCCAAGCTAGGAGCATCATACTTTAAGATGCCAGTGCATCCCCCTGAGCAACAGGGCAGAAGGAGGACATGATCACAGAGTAAGAGGATGGTTTATGGCCCCACAGCAGGAAGTCAAGAATTACAAGGAGGTACAGATGAGCTGGGAGGCCTAGCGTGAATGCTCTCTCAGGGTCCCAAGTCTTTGGAGTTCTAATAGTGCATTACATGCTCAGCCACTACCCCAAAAGTCGGTGGGAGAAAGACGTGGCAGTCGACTGACATAAATATTACAGCGTGACCAACCCTGCGGGACAGTCCTACTCTGCCCGATAGGCTCGCTACGAGTTGGAATGGACTGGATGCCAACAGGTTGAGGTTCAGTTAACTTGTTTTCCCTAAGCCATAAGGTTAGAGCTGCAAGAGTTTTCTTTCAGTGGAGTCACCTACTCTATAGCTCACGCCTCCTCCATTCAGCACCGCAGTCAGTGCTTGGCGGGATAAGACTGTGCATCAAACTATCTTTCTGCTCTGTTAGAAAGGTCATCGGTTGAGAAATGGCTTCCTGCTCAGCCTGTTTCCTTTCTTTCCTGCATGAATTACAGGAAGCGCAGGGATACGTTCTAAATGTTTGCACCCAATTTGCGCCACTAGAGCGAGGAGCCCTGGTGGCATCGTGGGACACGAACTGGGCTGCCAACTGCAAGGTCAACAGTTCACGCCCACCAGTTACGGGTTCACAGGGTCGAAAACCCACAGGGTCAGCTCTAGTTGGGAGAGATTCTGAGGCAGCGGGTGTTTGGCATGCCACAGAAGACCAGGGCTAATGGCTTGCATCGTTTCTCTCAATGAGAGAGTCTAATTGTCACTCACATTGGAGAGGATAGGAGTGGAGCGGGTGTTTGGTGGGAATGTGGATTCGTTTTAAAAGTAGACTCCAGGTTGCACAGACAGTGTGGGGAACAGCGGGTTCCCCCCAGGGGTCCCTCATTCCGTGGTGAGGGCAAAACATACAGCAAAGGTAATTGATAATAAAAAGGCTATTATTACACCATCGCTTCCTCGACTTTTCTGGGTTCCCATGATCAGAGAGGCAAGAAAGGCACTTTCTCTGCTTTTTAAATGGTGATTACCTTTGCCCAGGGCAGCACTTAAGGTAAAATGAAACGTGAAAGAAGGAGGATTTCTAAAGAGCAGGGATGGAAGTGCTTTGAGAAAGAACAGCACAAACCCATTTCCTTTCTGAAACTCAGAAGGAAATGAAATCAAATTAATTTGTGGGCCGAATCTCGTTCTTCTAAATGTAGCTTCTAGGTAGGGGCAGGGAGGAGGGCAAAAGAACGTCCGGTGATTGGACTCTGAAAATGGGTACATTTCCCTCCAAAGACTTGGGCCACAGGAGAAAAATGCTCAACAAAAATTTGGAAAGGCAGGAAGTGAAACCCACGGTGGAGTCTCTCTCTCTCTCTCTCTCTCTCTCTTTCTGTTATCCTCCAGGAAGCTTTTCTCCTGGGAGGGGCGGAAAGCTGGGGCCAAATAGTGATGGAGTCAGTCGAATTGATCCAATTTGGTGAAGCTCTGAAATAGTTTTGCCTTTAATTTGATTGGGAAAATGTGATTTATTAATAGTACAGCGAATGGTGTGGAGAGAGCCTTTCCTTTCCAAATATGCACTGCTGCGGTTTCACAGCACATAAACAATTGATGGCCGGATGTAAAAGCTCCCGGGGCCTGAGCACTGCAGGTGCCACTGCGCAGCGACGGGGTGGCGCCCTGAGGGGGTATGACCCAGTGGACTAGAGGAATGGTAGTGACCCATGCTGTTGTTCAATAGCACGTGACCCCTAACATGTGGAGGGAAACAACCACTTGCCACAGAGCCGATTCCCAGGCACGGTGACGGCCACGGGTGTCAGAGATCTGTGCTCCCCGGCGTTTTCCATGGCTGTGCTCTTTTCAAAAGCAGAGCAGCAGACCCTTCTCCCGAGGCAACTCCGAGTGGATTCAAACCACCGACCTTCTGATTTGTCGCTGAGCACTTAATTGTTGCTACTACCCAGGGATCCTTCTCGAACGAGGGGGCCTCAGAAGTTTGTGGAAAAGTTGAATTGAACAGTAATGTCCATTTCACCCTAATTTTTGCACACATCGTTGTGAGTTATTGATTGGGATTATTGTTTAATGATCAGGATTAGTGTGGCTGAACCCCACTGCTACAGAGTAAGGTCCGGGAGGGCAAGAATTCTTTATCTTTTTGCTCACGTGTCTATATCCCAGAACAGTGACATAGGAAGACAGTCAATCAGTATTGACTGAATTAATGAATATCCATTTATACAGGTATAGGGCTGCTCAAGAAGTCATTTCCCCCCTCTCTTCCTTTTGAGTAGTTGCTGGCTCTTAAAAACAAAAACCGCAGCCCCTTCACGTTTGCTTGCCTTTAAGCAAATTACTTTGAATATATGAACTGTTCGAATCAGTCTCTTCTACCAGTCTCAGAGCACCAATCCCAGTGTTTATAAGGGTTTTGTTTTCAAAGTGTGACCGGTGAGTGCAGGACTTCCACCGAGGGCCCTGCTGAGCAAGCATGGGTCTGCTCGTCTCAAGGTGGGAGGTTTAAAACCACCAGGAGCAAGAGGAAACTGTGTTCAAAAAGATCTACCACCTAAAACCCTATGAATCAAAATAGGCAGGCTTTTAGTTTTAGGGTTTGGTGTTTGTTTTTTTTGGGGGGGGGGGTTTGAGGCTGAAAAGTCAGCTGTTCAGAACCTCTTGCCCATGCCATGGGAGAAGAATGTGGCTATCTTCTCCATAAAGATGGGCCTTGGAAGCCCCACAGGGCAGGCCTAGTGTTCCCTGTAGAGCACAGAGTCACTAGGAGTCCGAGTGGACGCGGTGGCAAAGGGCTGAGTGTTAGTTCACTTGTTCAAGCTAAGCAATAAGAGGCGGTTTGACTTTGTCCTTCGGGGTCATGAACAGTCACAATCTGCTCAATGGTGATGGGTTGTGGCGGTACAATGGTAAAGCACTCAGCTACGGAAGTATGGGTTGGTGGTTCCAATCCACCCAGTGGCTCCACCGGAGGGGAAAAAAACCATGTTGCCTTGTCCCCTTAAAGGCAGCAGTCATATGACAAAATAACGATGTATAAATTACCAAGGGCACATGAGGGAGGGGGGTGGGGGAGGGAGGGAAAAAAAAGAGGACCTGATGCAAGGGGCTTAAGTGGAGAGCAAATGCTTTGAGAATGATTGGGGCGGGGAATGTGCAGATGTGCTTTATACAATTGATGTGTGTATATGTATGGATTGTGATAAGAGTTGTATGAGCCCCTAATAAAATGTAAAAAAAGGAAAAGAGGAGGGGAAAAAAAGGCAGCAGTCTACAAAACCCTCTGGGGAAGATCTGTTTTTCCCGCCTGACTCGATGGCACACCAGCACAACCATCAGGGACTCCAATTTAGCCTTTGTTCTGACCCCTCAAGGCAGAACTTGCCCCCCAGGGGACAAGAGGCTGCAGAATGCTTATGCTTACGTTTGCTTTTACAAGTTTAACTGCAATCATCAGAGTGGGAACAGAGTGCACCGACTCATCTTTTCTAAATTATTTGCAGCGAAATCGCTCCTTTTCAAAGCACAAGAGTGCTTCTGACCTAGTTAAATCCCTGCCATTCTGAGCATGCTTAGAAAAAAAAGATGCTTTTTTCTTTTCCTTTTTTTGGGGGGGGGGGGTCTCCATGCCAATACTCACTTGTTGCCCAGTAACCAGGAAAATGGATCCTTCCTTCCCATGGACCACTTGCCGGTAAATGTGGTCAAGGATTAAGAGCTCACTCCAGCAGTTCTGAAGCAGCTTCATTTGGTCATCAACCTGTAAGAGGAAACAGAAGAGAGAGAGAGAAAATGACACTATGTTCCAATGCTCTCTCGCTTCTGTGTGGTCGTCCTCCTAAGAGAAGGTATCGCAAGCCAGAGGCGCTCCACCCGGAAGCGCTGGTGCCCAGACCTTACATCACATCACGGCTCCTGAAAACCATTATTTCCATTTGGACACATACTTTTTAGGCCACATATAAATACTTCAGGTAAGTCTTTCTAATCAATGAGCTGCTAGGAAGAGGCACTCCATTAGGTGGGTCTATCTAACATTAATAGGGCTATTAGAGTTTGCTTGTGGGAGGCGCAGGCGCCTCTGACTGTCCTCAGTAGACCCCCAAGTAACTTGTGTTTGTGTAGCTAATATAGGGACACTAGCAAGTCCTCCCACTGAGAACATTTTACACAAAGGAATACGAGCATGCCCGCTCGTAGGGTACCGGGATCCTTTGTCATCAGTGCTCATTGCGAGTCTAAAGGACACTAACTCCTGAGCACCATCAGCCCCAAAGATGTTCCTGATGCTACTCTGTCTCCGCTTTATGATTTGGCCCATTCCCCCACACAAAGTCTCCAAGCGGCAGTTTCCATATTGCAAAAATGGGTCTAGAGCAGCACCTCCATCATAGGAAAGAGGGAATGTTCTAGGCAAGTTCACCATGGCCTCCTCCCCGGGGGGGGGGGGGGGGGGACATATATCTCATGCGTATTTCACACACCCATGACCCTGGATTTGAAGAATGAATTGACCCCTTTGCTTAACCATCTGTAACTGTTAGTTCTGTGCTTTGAAGTGTAGATCAGCCCCTAACACTGGTGTGCCCAGATGTGGTGGCCACATTTGGGCTGACGATAGTCAACAATGTATTTCTTAAAACAATGCCTGACGTTCACTTGGCATTTTAAAACCTATCTTGTGTTATTTTAGATCTGATTCGCAGAACATCCCTTGGTCAGCAAAGCTAGAATTGTTATAGTCAACTAAGACCAAGGGGGCTCCGAGGTCAAATGGAATGCCCAAAGGCATTCCTCTCTCAACCTCTAGGCCATCTCCAAAGTCCTTCAGGAGGTAGGAGAATACTTCAAGCCCCGTTAATTTAACTCTCTTGAACAACTTCACGTTTAAACTGTTATCCAATGGGATTAGGGTGGTTGGATGATTCGGTGAAGAAATCCCTCCTCTTAGAAAGTTGCCACTGATATCTCAAGGTCAAACCCACAGCCATGAAATCATTTCTGTCTCACACATGTTCACGGTTTCAGAGGCTGTAAACCTTTATGGGAGCAGATAGCCACGACATGTTCAGTGGAGCAACTTGACTGGAGGGCTTCCCCAGAGCTCCTGGTACTAAAAAGAGCTTGTGGCTGGCTTGCGTTTCACAAGCCAAGCCAAAGTGAATGTATCAAGAGAAACCCAAGTTTAGATTTACACAAGGATTTACGGCACAATCCTGTTTCAGCTCTATTTTCCCAACTGAAAAAATACTGGAAGAGGAAGAAATGAGATAGTGGGTGGAAAAGCTCTTTTTCAAGTATGACACAATACATGAAGGAAGGAGCAGAAACCTGGAAGAGATACTAGAAGGCTCCCAACCAGATGACTTTACAAACTGTTGGGGAGGGAAAATATCAATTGTCGAGAATAAGGCTGCAATCAGTCTCGGTGATCAGCCACAGGCAACCCCCCGGCCCAGCCCCAACACATCCCCTTCACTCCTATTTCCAATCAGTTAAGTCTGTTCTGACCAAAAGACTTTCATTCATTAAGGAAACTTGGATTTTAAAACATCGATTACTTGGTGGGTGGACATGCAGGCCCTGGGATGGGATAACGGCGAAGCAGTCAGTACAGTCCATGTCGTGGGGCACATTACTATGGTGGTGGAGAACACTCACTTTGCATGTTTTGGTAGTTCAGGTGTTAGTAGGTGCCAGCCTGCTTCTGGAGAAAAAACTCTTATTATTATTATTTTTTGAAAAACTATTATTTTATGACTTTGCAAACCAGGCAGTGCGCTCCATTGCAGCTGTGGCCAAACATCCTGTGTCCATACCTATCGCTGTACCCAGACCACATCCCAAGAATCGGCTGGCTCAGATTCTTTCCCCCAAAGCCAAACCGACGGCCATGGAGTCTATTCCGACTCAGAGGGACCCTACACAACAGGGTAGAACTGCCCCTATGGGTCTCTGATGCTAACTTTTTGTGGGAGCAGTGTTCTTCCCCCTGTGGAGGGCTGGTGGTTTTGAACTGCTGACCTTGTGATTAGCAGCGCCATGTGTAAGCACCACTACACACCTGCCGGGTGCTGCTCTCTCAGATGCAGTGCCTGGGTGGGCCCCAAACAAAGCGTCCCCTGCTCTTCTGCATTTTGTTACATTCTCGAGTCAGCAAACACACAGCTGGCATCTTATTGTCAGAGTATCTATACATCCATGGCGGCAACTTTATTCCTTTTGACATGTTTTGCCCTATGAGGTGAAGCTTTAGTTATTTACTTAGCTTCTCCCCATTCCTATCCCATCACATGGAAGTCTGAGATACTGTACTTTTGGATCATCTCTCCCCAAACAGAGAGCACATTCATCCATGCTGATGAAAATTACAAGATGGGTAAATGGGAGTGGGCAGGGAGGGGGCGGCTTGAGGTCTAGAGACAGCAGTCTATTTAGAGACCCTGGAGGGATCCGGTTTAGAAGCCTATGTATGCAGCAGGGAAATTCCTCATTCCCGTTTTGCAAGTGGGACAAACTCAAGAGCTATGACATTACCTGCTGGCCAGGTAGACTGGGAGGAAAGGTTGGGCAACATATTTTCTTGAAGACCCTCATGCAGGGCATCTCCTCTTCTTTTGCATGTTACAGTCCCTAGCCCTTCAAGGCCCTCATATGGAGCACGGCAGAAACTCAGAGATGCTCTGTGCCTAACCCAAAGGTGGGCGTTTCCGGATCCACAGCCACTCCTTGGGAGAAAGCCCTGGCAACCTGCTCCGGTCAGGACTTACAGCCTTGGAAACCTGGGGGAGCAGTTCGACTTGATTCAATAGGGTGGCTGTGAGTTGGGGCCAGCTCGGTGGCAGTGGGTTTAAGAAACGTTAAAAATGCAAAATAAGAACAGGACTCTTCCTTTAGGATGTGCAGGACACATTCTCAAATAAGGATAGGGTTTTACGTCGTGTTCTGAAGCAGACCTTCTTCCCTGCCTTGCTGTGTGGCAGAAAGGGCGATCGCCAACCACGGGCACGGGCTCTGCTTTCATGTGCCCCTGAAAAGCCCTTTAAAAGGGGGCTAGTGCCGCCAATGGTGGCATAGTGCTAGAAATGGAGCTGTGGGCAGCTCTTCAGGAGAAAGATGTGGCTGTCTGCTCCCAGAGCCAACAGGGCCGCTCCACTCTGTCCCACAGGGCTGTTGCGAGATGGACCCACTCAATGGCAGAGAGTTTGGTTGTTTTATGGCAGAGAGGATGTTTCCCAGCCCCCCAACTCTGTGTTGTGAGGCAGGCCTGGGGCCAGTGAGCAGATGGATATAGCTTTGAACCTCGCTGTACTTCCTGGTTTCTGCCTTCTTTAACAGTGGTAAAAGTGGGTGAAAATGAGCAGGCAGGCAGGTTGACTTACCTCAATTTGACACCTGTGTTTTTGTTTTGTTTTCTCTTCTGTGCTAAATATACCATTGCTCCTTCTGCCCCCAAAAGAGGACTCGCTGCCGTCCTCGCACAAACTATCGTTAGTTGTTTCTAGACATGCCTGCCCTCCTTGAGGACACACACCGAGTCTGAGACTGCATGTCTCCTGGCACCTGCCCTGGTGCATAAATGCTGCATGATCTGCACTTCTGCAAACCTCTGGTGTTCGCCGGCGGATCCCTGCTACTGAGATGACAAAACTAGGAAGCCACGCGGTCAATGTTTGTGGCAGTACGTGATGTCCAGCTCCCTGTCCCCCTCCATTAGGCAGCTGATCTTCTTCTGGGTGCACTGCAGGTCCTTGGTTACGGCTGACTGTGACTGTCACACACCTCCAAAGCAACTGATTCCTTGTTTTAACACCCTCCGAGGAGATGTCCGCACTAATGTTTCACTTTTTTTCCATATCACTATCAGATTGCCCAGTGAGCAAGGCAAGCATGGGTTTCTATGTGCTTGCTTACAGAGCTATTGGGGATAACTGTTTGTCTTTCTTCATTGCATCTACAAGCTTGCTTCTCTCCCAGCCCATGGCATCTGCCTACAGAATCAAAGCCTCTCCTCAAATGTACAATTCCTGACAGGGAAGAAGTACCGTATATACTCGCATATAAGCCGACCCGAATATCAGCCAAGGCACCTAATTTTACCACAAAAACTGCCTTAAAAATGTCCCAGAAAACTCGGCTTATACACGAGTATACACAGCAATCAGTGAGCAAGGTGAGCACGGCTTACTCTCTTATCTGTAGTGAACAGTTTTACGTGGGTTTCCCCATACCTGTGAAACCGTTCACTGCAGGAAGGAAGCACAAGTAAGCTCATGCTTGCCTCGCTCACTGGGTAAGCCATCTCTGTCCATAAGCGGCAGTGTGAGAGTGTATGCTCTCATGAAACGCGAGCTCAGCCGCAGGTGCTTGGGATGAGAGGGCTTCGGCACAGTCCATGAAGGCGCCGAGCCATCAGTAAAAGGGCAGTGGAAAGGGGTGACTGGCTTGCTCCTATTTCTGCATGAGAAAACTGCCACGTTTGTGGAGATTTTTCTTCAGAAACCAGTTAGTGATGTGTGTGGGAGATAAGTGGTGGTGGTGGTGGGGAGACCTGAATCTAGCTCTTTTTGGCAACTTCTCTCATTGTTAAAAGTGGCCATGAAAACCGTTGGGAGTGTCCAGGATGGAGACAGTGTTCTGTGGAGCTGCTTCTGAGTCCTAGTGAAGCCATGCGACAAAGTGAGACTGCTCCTTTGGGTTGACAAGGCTGTAAGACCTCAGCGGCAGACGGCCACGTCTTCCTTCCGTAGGACTGCTGGTGAGTCTGGCTGATGACCAGGAGCTACACTACTACCAGGACCCCTTGAGTGGGGGACGCCCCAACCCCAATCCACTGCCACTGAGTCCTTTCGGACAAATAAGGACACTAGATAAACTGTCCAATGCTGTAAATCTTTCCCAGAGCAGGCAAGCTCCTCTTTCTCCTGTGGAGTGACTGGTGGGCTTGAACTGCTGACCTTAGGGTTAGCAGTCCAGCCTTTAGGGAATATAATTTCCATTATGTATGGAAGCTCTCACTCTTGGCAGTACCACCTCATATAATTCCGTGTTATCAGCTGCGATAAAAAGAAGGCCTTATCTTGGAAATGCGAGTTAGTCATCGGAGAAACTATTTCTATTGATATTATATGAGAGTATAAAGTAATACAGGCCCCATATTGTTATACAGCACAACTTCCCACAGCCCAGCGCGTTAATGATTAGAAACGTGTGATTTCTCAGAAGAACAGTGATCTCTGGCAAAAAACAATTAGAAGAAGACAAATGTGTAGACCTTTTTCAAGCGCATATTTACCTTATCAAAACCTACTTGTGGGCCCCTCCCCCTCCATTCACCGTATCACATTCCAGCAACCGGATTGTAATTTCGAGTTTCCTCTAGCAGGGGCAGTCTTAAATCGATGTCGTGGATCATTGGCTGTGGTCAAGCTTTCCGAAAGAGCTCTTTTAGGAAACATTTTATTGAAATGGACTGGTAGTACATACAAACCCATGGCTCAACTTGTGACCATTGGAGCTTTGTTTTGAGCAAAGTTAAGAAGGCTGTGATTTCATGAGCAGCTCATTAACATTTTATTGTGGCAGAATAGATAGAACATTAGCCATTTTTTTTGGCATGGACAATAAAATTAAAATTACAGTAATATTAACAGAGATTCTGTATTCCAGCAGTGTAATATGTTTCTCTTTATATTTGGCCTTTCTTGCCCTTAGTTTTGCTGGGTGACAATCCTGCAAAGGGATTGAACAATTTACTGTACAAAGAAAATGTGCAGAATCTTGGTGGGGACTGCGCAATAGGTGGCTGATCAAAGGGACTGGCTACTTTGCAGTTTTTCCATGAGGGTTATTCTAAAAGAGTCACCCCACCGGGCTTGAGGGGGAGCTCAACCACCAAGAAGCACCAGGAGCAGAGTTGGCCCTTTGGACTCGGGGTCCCTGTGCTGAGAACCTCCTAGACTCTTGAGAACGAGCTACAATGAGAGACAGCACGAAGGGGCATCACCGGGCTGGCAGCAGCACCCGTGGTGATTGGCCCGCACAGTGCAGCAGCTGCCAGGAACTTGCCAACACACAGAGCAAGAAAACTGAGCACCTCACAGTGGGAGACTTGCAGGTGAAGAGCCTCTAACCACTTGGTGGAGCCCAAAGAGCTATAACACTTGCCTAAACAGGGCAGAGTCCAAGCTCTAACAGGGCCCAGTGGCAGGAGGTTGGAGAGCAAGTCCCGTCTGGGGGCACAGCCAGGAGGAGCTTCGAGCTGTCCTGGTTGGAAGGTGACCTTCTGAGTTGTATCCTGCTGCTCCCACATTGATCCTGACCTATGACTTCCCCCAATAAATCACAGAACGATCAGTACAGCCTGTGACTCTGGTGTGACCGACACAGCAAATGATTGACACAGTAGAGGAAGAGAGATGGGATGACTGGTAAGAAGTGAGTGTGGTGGCATGTCTGACTTGCACCTCACATGACCAGGTTTAGACTGAGGGCGATGCCCCTCCCTCCTGTAAAAGCTCAGGGACTTCTGGTTCTATTGGATCCCAGCTCCTTGATCAGTAACTTCCTTCCCGTCTTCCCTTAATATTGCTGGGCGCTATGCATCACCTATGTGGATTTCCCATGTAAGAGGAATCATCTGTCTCTCATGGAGCGGGCTGCTGGTTTCAAACGGCTGACCCTTTCATACTCCAGTCAGTATACCCCACGGAGAGGGCTCTGTGGGCGAGCCCTTGTGGTAGAAACTTGAAACAGAGCTAACTAAGACTCACACCTTGTCCTCAGGAGTCTCAGCGCTGTGCTTTGAGACCCTGCGTGCACCTGTTCCTATCACTCCATGCGAGATTTGCTGGACGGAGCGCGCACACGAAGACTCCGGAGCACTTTGTTCCATTTCTCGAGAGGGTGTGCCTAAGCTTGGGGAAGCATATCAGAAAACAGTGCATGCAAAGCACGACTGAAACTGCTAGACTCATTTCATCTCTTTCTCTCTCTGCATGGCTTCTGCTAGAGAAACGAACACAGTATTTTAAAACTGGGAAGGACCTAGTGTCTTCAGAACTGCTACAAGTTAAGTCCAGCTCTTTCTCTTCTTTCTTTCCTCTCTACAAAATAAAAATTTAAAAATCCTTAGAGGTGGGCCTCCATTTCTTTCCGCTTCCTTTAGTGACAAATGCGACATGCATACAGGGGTACTCAGAATCGGAGAGAGCAAAAATCAAGACCCAAACAGATCAAAACCAACTTAGCAAATCCTAATGAGAACCTGCTTCGGGCAAGGTGGGAGCACGGTGCTTTAATCTTTGACTGTTTTTTATAAAGAGTGCTGAAGATTATCTGTAGCCTCTATAATAAACTGCTACAAAGTCCAAGAAAAAAGTGATTTCACATTAACAATGATTAAACAAGCTCTAAAAACAATACCGTACAAGAGAAATAACAGCCAGTAAAACTCCCCAGTCAATTGTTGCAATAACCTGTAGATTTATAGCCAGAGTTCTTCCCTGGTCTGAAATCACTGGGGGTGGCTCGGTGTACTTTCTCATCGGGATGCCCGTGGCCTCAAATACAAAACCTATCTGTCAACACGTAGCCAAGGCACTGAGCTTTCCGGATCCCCCTCTGTTTTCCTAGGAGAGCAGCAATGAAGCCCACCCGGGGTTCTAAACTTGAGTGAGTGAGTGAAAGGGACCGAATTGCTGAGCAGCATGGTATCTTCCTCTGCTTTCCGGTTCTCCCCATACCCTCCAGTCGACACCCATCTTTCCACCCACCAAGGTCACTATCAAGTAGTCTCCGAGCACATCTAGGACCTGTGGCGTCTACCTGCTTCTTCTTGCGCAGATCCATACAGTTACTCGAATTTGAATTGAATTTGGCCACACTATTCCTGTGGACTTGAACTGTGTCCATATTCCATAGACTTTCCTTGAAAGTTGTTTCTCAGTGTGCCTACTGATCCCCCTGCCTGGGGGGGGGGGAGTGGGGGCTGCACCAGGGGAGGTGCTCTGATCATGTGCAATGTGCTCTGTTTGCACTGATGAGCCAGGCAAATAGTATCATTTTTTTAATATACCATTTATATCATTGTTTATAACAAAAAAGGTAGAGATGCTTTCTCTTAAATGTCCTTTCCCATGCCAACAACTGTATATCTGATCACATCATAAAACACCCTTATGTTGCTGTAATCACATTACACATTACGGTGGCTTATATGACCGTGGCTACTAGGAAACACCAGAATGGTGGCCCTTAGGCCCTATTGAAAAAGCACCACATGTGTGATCTGAACCTTCATAACAACTCCTTGAGGTAGTAGCTATTAAGACGTCCATTTTATCAATGAAGTCAGAGAAGCATAGACAGGCTTGAGAAATTTGCCAGATGCTATACAACTAAAGTAAGTAGCAGAGGGAGGATGTGAAGGGGTTTTGCCAACCTCCCCTGGCATGACAACCTCCCCTGGCACATCTACCCATGCCCCGGAGAACCAGTCAACGGTGTGTCCTCCAGGAATTCTTCCCGGATCAACTCCATCCATGCGGATCAGTCCTTGATCTTAATTTCCTTTAACGTTTTTAAAGAAGGGTTCAAGCTTAGGTGTTCCTGGACTTTGCGGATTAAGTCATCTCTAACAATCTGTTTTAGGGACCAAGGTTTTTTGTTTTAAATCAACTTTTGGGAAGACCACCATAAACAGAAAGTCACGGGAAGTCAGTGGCTATCACACGTCTGCATCTCCTGGGAGGTGAGCCCGTCAGCCCTGCCACCTCTGTGTGATGGCTTGTGAAGTGACAGGGTTGCAGCAGTCAGCAGACACCAGGCGGGAAGCAGAGCGGTGCGCTCTGCCTTCGGCTTCTCTAACACGTTGTTCTGCAGGGGTGTTGAACGCAGCAATGTAAATTCATAGAATAAAGATGTGTGGTGGTCACTACAATGTGCACTGGTGCCATAGAGCATTACGAGTTGGGCTACTAACTGCAAGGTCAGCAGTTTAAAACCACCAGTCCCTCCATGGGAGAACGATGAGGCTTTCTGCTCCCATACAGCGCTATAGTCTCGGGAACCCCCAGGGCAGTGCTACTCGGTGTTACACGGCCACATCAACCCGGAACCCACTCGGTGGGCAGGGAAAATGTGTGCATATCGTCACTATGGGTCAGAATCAACTTGATGGCAGGGGGTTGAATGTCATCTATTTTGTCAAAATTTGTTCGCCTCTATAGCAGAAAGCTATTGCTATACATGAGAGATATCTTTGCGGTTTGGGAATAACACTGTACAGTGTTTGTAAGTGTAAAATAATCACTATTTCGATTCATATCATCCCAGGGACTTCTTTAGAGAGAGCTGTAGCTGCATTCTCAGAATCCTACCTCCTCACACCAAACAAGTTTTGGACAGCGCTTACTCTTCCTCTTACCCACGTTTCAGAACAGTGTTTCTCAGTGAAATACCGACCATTTATACGCTCTCAGGAAACCTATTTGGAAGGTCAGATAGCAATTTTCAGTCATGAGTCACATTGCTAAATTTTCTCTATTTTTTTAACTTTCCATATACGACACTACATAAGTCATACAATTTGATTAAGCTAAGCACAAAAAGTAGTGAGAAAAAGGAGTCCTGGTTGCATAATGGTTACGCCTTGGGCTGCTAACCATGAGATCAGCAGTTCCAATCCACTGGCCCCTGTGTGAGAGAAAACAAGGTTTCTACTCCCACAAAGAGTTACAGTCTCGAAACCCACAGAGGTAGTCCCACCCTGCCTAGAGGGTAACTATGAGTCGGCATTGCCTTGATGGCACCAAGCTTGGGTCGGTGTTTTTCCTCCGGGTTGTGTAGCCAACCACATTCCATGTCTCTAGAGAAAAAGCATGCACTGGTATAAGAGGTAGGGAGAAAAGCAGGTTCCTGTTGTAGAGAGCCAACGGAACTCCCCCTCTTCAGTGTGGTGTTTGAGATAATGACACAGTTAGCATGCTAGCAGGATTCTTTCATGAGGTTGCCCTCTCTCACACAGTAAAGAACACAGGAGTTGATCAACTTCATGACGAACTCTGTCTCAAATCTGTCAAAGGTAGATATGGAAAAGCATCGTTTGCATGAGGCCAGAGTTAATCTTTGTCCTTGTTAGTTGCCCTTGAGTTGATTCCAACTCATAGTTAACCTAGGAGTCATTTATCTTGTCATATTTTGGATAAAGCCTAATCACAAATAAATAAAAGAGCATGCATTGTTCTTGGCTGTTACGCAAGCAGATTTTCATGAATATAAGCACTAGGTTCGTATCTTTTAGGAATTTATAAATGAGTTGAACAAGTTAGAAAATCTTGCAAAATAATTTATGTACAAGGTAGTATATAACGCATTAAAATCTGTGGAATCAATCATTAGTGTGCACATGCATGCACACACACCCGGACTTTAAAAAGTACATGAAAACTTTCCATTATCTTTCAATTCCATTGTTCCATAACTTTTGCATATACCCCATTCTTAAAATATATCTGTAAGGAAGTTTACTTATCTGTGCAATAAAGAGATAAAGAATGATATAAATGAGGAAATGGCGAGAAGAGGGAAAGAAGTTGGAATCAAGAACAGAATCCGTTCTGAAATGAGGGCTTGTTTCAATTATTGAGAAGTTGGTTCCTTGTAGCCAACTCACCATCACAATCATGATTTATACGAGATAAAATCATGCTCGTTACTTGCCAAGCCATTCTTCCTACTGCTGGACTCCGGAGGGGCATTTCCCTGTGGGGTTTCATAGCATTCTACATGATTAAGTCAACAGAATTCTAACAACTATGAAGATAAACACAGGAAAAATTTTATTTCTTTTTAATGTACTCAGTGCAGTATTAAAAGGCGCTGAGAGAGCTGGCTGAAAAACACATCTTTCTGATGGTCTGCTCTGTTACAAAGACAGCTCCAAACTATAAAGACTTGAAGAGAAAGTATCATTCATTAACGACAGAGTCCAAAACAGTTAAACATTATAAAGGCAGAAAGTCTGTGGGGTTTGGAGCTAGGAGACCTGGGTTCTTATCCTGCCAACCCCACTGACCAGGTTAGATTTGGGTAGACAATTTAATCTCATTGAATCACAGTTGTTAAAAACAGTGTTACTTTCATTAAATGAGATCTATGTGAGTGTGCCTAGCCCAGAAACCGGCACATGGCAGACACTATTCGTGACAGGTAAGCCTGCAACTAAACACCCACAGAAGGAAACACAAGAGGGGAGCTGACAAAGTTCAGGGATCCTTCAGTGGCGCCAAAGATGCGCACAACCAGCTGCGGATCAAAAGGCTGCAGATCTGCGGAAGCCGGAAGCCTTCGCAAGAACACCCTGCCCCTTACATCCCCTCCAAAGCAGCCACTGCAAGCCTGAGCCCCGATCTGCTCGGACTGAAGATGGAGTCGCTGTAGGGGAATCTTACCTTGACTTTATTATTTTTTAAGCATGAAGATAAAAAACAATAATAATAACTCAGGAGACAGAAAAGGTGAATGAATGAGGAAAGAACTAGTTTGAGGTAGAGTAATGTGAAATACGTTCCCGGGCCTTCTCTTACTGAGCATTGTTTGGTTTACGACTGCTCCTGGTTTTCTCATCTCCAGCCTAGAAATCTCCTCCATATAATTAAAGTAATCGCCTCCCGTGTCTGATCAGGCAGATGGCGGTCAAGCAATAAGGAGCAAATCCTTTAAGTATGATATATTTTCCTCTGATGTGCCGAGTGTCTGAAAGAGCAGGACTATGGGGCGATGAGGGCTGGTTTGGTAGCTGAGTGATGGGACTGTGCTTCTAGGTCTCCTTTGCCATGTGCCCTGCCTGCATGGCGACAATGCCACCAGCCCAGGGGAATTCCAGGTATGCAGAGGTTGTGTCCTGTGGACACCAGTGATACAGGCCTAAATTAAGGAAGCTTCTGGCTGCTCAATGGACATACAATTGAGGCCCTTGGGAGAGGGACAGAGAGGAAAGGGAGACCTGGATGAACAGTCCACAGACTGTGACTCCCTTAGGGGCCTGCCGCAACTTCTTGGTAGATGGAATTCCTGAGCCTGAAAAATAAATTTTCTTTATCTGCTACAACGTCCTTGGGTTCTTTCTGGCTGATCACTTCAATCAGGCAGATGGCCAAAGAAAGGGAGGGCAAGAACCCAAATCGCCCAAGTATTACTCACCAAAAACACAAGAGAAATTAGGGCAGAGGTAAAGGAGGTCTCTAACAGACTGTTCGGTGGTGGAAATTCTCTGGACACAAAAGCATTTAAGGAGAGTTCCTCTACTCAGTTCCCCAGTGAAATGCGGAGGATCAACTCAGACCTTGAAGGCATTTATTTACACTCAGTGTTGGGGTCCCAGTGCTGAGTCTACCTACCATCAGCCTATGCTTGTAGAGACTCGCAGAGACGGGGTCATGGAAAGTAGTGATGACAAGTAAGGAGGCAGCGCGAGAAGGCAACATTTAGGCTCCAAGTCAAAATATTTCCAGGTAAGCCGAATGGTTTTTGTGTTATGAGAAATTTCTCGATACCGTATAAGGTATTTTTGAAACATTCATCCCTGTGCTCTATACTCTGCCTGTTAACAATACTCCTACACCCAAATCTGCTGTCTAAAGAGGTTTCTGACTTATAGCACCTCTAGATTTTCTAAATGAAATATTAGTCCCTGGAAACTTTATGAACAGCAGCAGAAAGCTGTTAAAAACAGTGCCAGGAGAGGAGCCCCTAAGTTTGGAAAGCACTTAAAATAACATGGGAGATGAACTTGAGTAAAACTTTCATTTGCTGATGGGGCACTTCTCAAATTGAGAAGAAACTGCTGGAAACTTCCATGAGTAATTGAAATAGGAAATGTATGAGGTATGGCTAGGGAATATTGAAAAACATAAATAAAATGAAACACAAAAAGATAGATGTGACAGTTACATAATCTGATGTCAATTTGGAACTTGAGAGGATTAAGAGTGAAAGGGTGAAGTCTAGTCTGTCAATCGGATAATGGCCAATGAGCAGTATGTGGGCATGGAGTTCTCCTGAAAATTCTGGGAAATCTGGTTTTTCCTCCTTGGAGGTAGAAGACTTCTCACTCTCTGCTCGACTCTTGGAGACTCTCTATTGACAAGGCTGACTTCCTGTGAGACATCCCTGAGGAGACGCCACATGGAGTAGACAGCCTCATTGTTCTCCATCTTCTGGCCTTGTGGTTAGCAGTTCAGGCATAGCACACCATACCACCAGGGGTTGTAGGCATGAGTGTGCTGAACTGGATAGATACGCATTGGCCATTTTGAGTCAGGCAATCTGTGCTAGGAATGACAAATTGAAGATAAATAGGATCACATTTATCAATACAAATACCATTTCAGATCTAGCTTAAAGTATAATGCTGCCCGTGTTGGGATACATTTTATTTGTCTACAAGGAAGTCCGGTTAATAGGACTATTATTCAAATTTTCACACCAACCACTAAAGCTAGTGACGAATACATGAAGAATTCCACAAATTCCTTCAGTCTGATATAGATAAAAACTTACAATCAAGAAATAGTGATAATTATTGCTTAATAGAATATAAAAGTTGGAAACAAGGAAGGAACAGAAATTAGAAATTATATAGATATAGAAAGGAAGCTGGACATCACAAGATCACAAGACCAATGACTTCTTCATGCAAATACTAGGATAACATGAACATAACATTTCAACAACATAAACAGTGAGAATGCATATGGACATCACTAGATGGAATACAAACAACTCAAACTGACTATATCAGGTGTGTGTGTGTAATAATGGTGCTCAATGTTCGTGCCAAAACAGCCCAGAGCAGACCAGACCATCAATTGCTCACATGTAAGTTCAGGTTGAAGGCAAAGATAATTTTCAAAAATCCATGAGAATCAAAATATGGCTTTGAGTGTATCCCACCTGAATTTTAAGAACATCTCAATAACAGATTTGACAAGGTGAACACTAATGACCAAAGACTTGACAAGTTGTGGGATGACATCAAGAACATCCCACATAAGAAGAGTAAAAAGTCATTAAAAATAAAGAAAAGGTAGAAGAGACCAAGGCAAACACCAGCGGTGACTCTGAACCTTGTCCTTGAAACTACAATATCTAAAGCAAATGGAAGAAAGGGTGAAGTAAAAGAACTTTCAGTCACAGAAAATTTTAAAGAGCAGCTCAAGAAGACAAAATTAAGTAACAAAACGAAATGTGCGACCTGATGCAGGGGGCTTAAGTGGAGAGCAAATGCCTTGAGAATGTATGGATTGTGGTAAGAGTTGTTTGAGTCCCTAATAAAATGTAAAAGAAGAAAAGAGAAAAAAATGATTAGGGCAAAGACTGTACAGATGTGCTTTATACAATTGATGTATGTATATGTATGAATTGTGAAAAGAATTGTATCAGCCCCAATAAATTGTTAAAATTAAAAAAAAAAACGAAATGTGCAAAGACCTGGAGTAAGCAAGTCAAAAGGAAGAATGAGATCAGTGTATAGCAAGCTGAAAGAACTGAAGAGAAAATTCTAATCTTGAGTTACAATGTTACAGGATCCTAAGGGGAAACTATTGAATGATGCAGAAGACAACAAAAGAAGATGGAAGGAATGCACCGAATCACCTTACCAAGAACTGGCTGGCATTCAAACATTTTAAATGGTAGCAAACAATCAAGAACTGATGGTACTCAACAAAGAAGCCTAAGCTGCAGTGAAACCAATAGTCACAAACCAGGGTCCAAGAATTGATGGAATGCCAGCTGAAATGTTTCAACAAGCTGATGAAGCACTGTAAACACTTACTTATCTATGTCAGGAAATTTGGAAGACAGCTACCTGGCCAACCAATGGGATGTGCTCATTCCAAAACAACGCAGCCCAGTAGATAGCAGAAATTATTGAGCAATATCAATCATTATCACATGCAAATAGAATTTTGTTGCAGAGGATGAAAAAAAAAATGGTTGCAGCAATATATTGACAGAGAGCTGCCAGAAATTCTAGCCAGATTCAGAGGAGGATATGGGACAAGGGCCATTGTTGCTAATGTCAGATGGATCTTGGATGAACGTAGAGACTACCAGGAGGGAGGTTTACTTGTGTTATATTGACTATGCAACGCTATTCAACTGTATCGTAACAAACGATGGGTGCCATTGAGAAGAATGGGAATTCCAGAGCACTTGACTGTGTTCATGCAGAAACTGGACACAGAACAAGAGGCAGGCATTCAAACAGAGCAAAGGGATATATTATGATTTAAAATCCAGAAATTGTGTGTTGGGTTTATATCTTTTTTTATTTATTATTTTATTTATTCAATCTATATGATGAACAAATAACCCCAGAAACTGGAATGCATAAAGAATGTTGCACCCGGATTGAAGGAAGGCTTATTAACAACCTGTAATTTTGCAAATAGAATAATTTTGCTTCTTGAAGCATCTGCTGATGAAAATCAAAGACTGCAGCTTTCTATGTAGATTGGAACTCAATACAAAGAAATCCAAAATCCTCATAAGTGAGTGAATAGACAACATCATGATAAATGGAGAAAAGATTGAAGTTGTCACGGATTTCATTTCACTGGGATCTGTAAAGGAGCTCCTGCATTAAGAAAGCCTGCTGTGTAAGACCTCTGAAACAAGCGATGTAGAGCAAGGATGCCACTTGAGACGAAGGAGCGGCTGACCCAAGCCATGGTATTTTCAATAGCCTTACAGGTGTATGCAAGTAGGACAATGAATAAAGAAGACTGAAAAAGAACTGATGCATTTGAATTACGGTGTTGGTGAAGAATATCGAAAATATTATGGGCTGCCAAAAACCAAACAAATCTGGATTGGGAGTAGTACAGTCCGAATGCTCCTTTATCTCGTTTCCTTTGGACACGTTATCAGGGGAAACCGGTTCTGGGAAAAGGACGCCATGCTTGCTAAAATCAGAAAAAGAGAGGAAGCCTCACAGTGAGATGGGCTGACACTGGGACTCCAACAAGGGGCTCCAACATAATCATTGTGAGGATGTTAGAGAACCGGAAGGTGTTTTGTTCTGTTACATATAACAGGTCAGTGTGCATTAGAACCAACTTGATGGGACCGCCATTTTAATCGAATGTGTGGGGACCGTGTAGACAGATTGACCTGCGGCGCCATCATTAGCTACCGGTCCAAAGAGGGTTATTACAACACATCAACCAAACAAGAGTTCCCTTTTTAAACAGCTGGTCCACATAGTATTGAGTGTTATGAAAGCAGCATTATAGTTTGGGTGGAATCCAGATCATCGAAGATAACCGCTTGGTCGTAACAAAAATACATCAAGATGCCCAGTCTGCACGTTACAGTTATGTTGTTTTCTATCGCTAAGGCTCTAGCAATGGTTCTCAACCTGTGGGCCGCGGTCCCTTTGGGCGTCGAATGACCCTTTCACAGGGTCGCCCAATTCAAAACAGTAGCAAAATGACAGTGATGAAGTAGCAATGAAAATAATTTGATGGTTGCGGGGCGGGGGGTGGCGTGGTTACCAGCACATGAGGCACTGCATGAAAGGGTCCTGGCACGAGGAAGGTTAAGAACCACTGATCTAGAGGAACACCACTCTTTCTGAAAAGTTGTTTTGGGGATGCGCTAACTTTTAAACCCTCTGTAAATACCATCTTTCACATGGAAAACAGTCCTTGGGTTTTTAAAACTTTCCAGGAGCCCTGGTGGCACAATGGTTATGAGTTGGGCTGCCAACTGCAATGTCAGCAGTTCGAAACCACCAGCTGCTTCTCAGAGGGAAAGCGGCTTTCTACTCCTGCCGACAGTTCCGGCCTGGAAACCTCACAGGGGCAGCTCTACCCTGTCCTACTGCGTTGTTAGGAGTCTGCATTGACTCGATAGCAGTGAGTTGTTTGAATTGCATTGCTTAGATCTATCTTCCAGACACACCCATCCAAGGGTTACAGCTTACTTCTATTTGGCAAAGTGTGGTCTCATGTAGTTGCCTCGAACTCAAGCTTCCCTTTCCTCCTGAAGGCCAAGTTGGGTTTGGAAATAGGGAAAACAAAATCTGGAAGGCGTCTGTAGGATGCCACGTCATCTGCTCGCCATGACTGTGCACAGCGCCCCCGCCCCCTGTCCTCTGGCTGGGAGGGGCTCGAGAAGGAAAAGGGACCCCGACACCACAAGCTCATGGTCAAGTGTGTGAACGCACTGTGGCCTTGTGATTCATGGTTTCTCTTGGGAACCAGGTGTAAGAGTTTAAAAGGGTTTCCAATGTGATTGTATTCAGCTTGGATATGGGATCTGCTTTTTTTAAATGAGAAATGTTTGCTTTCTTTCTCCCTCGTTTCTAGAATGCCATCTGTTACTTCAAGTAAGACTTACACAAAGGTCACATAAATGTTTACGGCTTCACCGAATTAATATTTCCTCGATGTTTCTGCCATTAATTGGCTGTGGAGCGGCAGTGGTTTTTGACACACAGTAACTCCGGTGCCTCCTGAGTGCTAAAGATTGCCTTGAACAGATACAATTTTACTAAGAAATGAACTATGGTTCCATTGTACATAGTTAATAAATTGATTAAATAATAGTTACTAAATATGCACAACATGTACTACATCAATATATTACATTTCAAAGGAATCCATTTGCCTATATTCAGATCAATGTAACCCCTACTTTGAGCACTCAGGATTGATAAATATTACACTGAAAGCAGCTCTACCTCTAACAGAAAAACCAAAGTTTTATTTGTAAAACCTTCTTTCGTGAGGGACTGATAAACAAGCACAGGAGACCAATTCCTTACAGCCTGACAGGAGGACCACAGGAATCACCTAAATGAGGATGTCAACACATCCACCCCTGGCCATGGGCGGAGCCCCGGCAGCATCCTCAGGGTCAGAAAGCAATCTATCTCCATTCACAAGTGAGCTAATCGGCTCAAGGAGGGACGCGCCAATGAGCTTCCAGATCAATATGGTGAAGTATGGAGATTGATCTCATGCCAGAGTGAGTGCATTAACGAGCTCCTCTGTATGACCTTTGCCCAGCGGTACAAATTAGACTTCACCACAGACCACATTCTCGGATTGGGACCTTAAGTCTTAGTTTGCTTTTAATAAAGCACACTGCAGGCAGACCTCCAACGTGACTACCACCCACCCCTTCCCCCCAAAAGACAGAACATCATTGTCCTCAGATTAAAAGGTCTTAGTATACTTACTATATAAAGCACAACTCATAGCATGAAATATAGTTCTAAGCAAGAAGCAGTCTTAATGACTCTGCTCACTGAATTCGCGAGCACCCATGAACCAGCAACACCCATCCCTTTCCTCAACCACCTGTACTGGCAGCCAGTAGATGGTTGGTTCCCACCTTTCCATCTAGTCACAAGTGCTGAGATCTCAAGAGAACAGAGGCCCCACTCCCTCACCCAGCTGCCCACACCAGGGACCCATACACGGGCATGGCACCTGCTGCTCTGACTGGCCACTGATGTCAAGAGCCCACAGCTGGAAGTGCACACGTCAATGCCCAGCAACCTTGTCAGGGACCAGAGACCAGTAGCACTTCCCATTGCCTCCAGCCACCTTCACTGGGGTCTACACATCAGTAGCAACCCTCTCTCATATCACACGCTGGAAGATAGGAGCACACCCTCCTGGCACACACAGACTGCCTTGCTCTCCACGTCACCCACTCTCTGCACCCTGACAACTGTACCTGCCTGACCAACCCATGCACCCTGCCTGCTTGGGAACATCCTTGAGAGTTTCTTTTCTATCCTCTCAGTGACCAACAACCCCGACAGTCTTACCGGTGCCACCCAACAACTGGTAATGTGCACACACAACACTCAAAACTCCCCAAACCAAGCCCACTGCCAGTGAGTCAATTCTGACTCACTGCGACCCTAGGTAGGAGGGTGTGGGAGGCTTTATAAATCATTGTGGGAACAGCCTCACCTTTCTCCTGCAGAGTGGCTGTGGGTTTGAACACTGCTGACCTTACAGTGCTTAACCAACAGTGCCACCAGGACACACCCAACCTTGAGACAAAGGACAATACTTCCTGCATGCACCATGCTCAGGTGACCAACCACCAGGCTTAACACTTTACCGGCAATGCCAGTTACACCCTCAGCCGCCCTGCAACGCAAGTGAACAGAGACCCATGTTCACACATCCAGTGATACCCGACCCCACCCACCAAGGAACCAGTAGTGAGAGCCCAATGTTCCCAACTAGCACCCAGGAGTACACAGCCCACCCACTTGGATAGCAAACAAAAAATCAGGACCCTGCAAGCAAACATACAAGACAGAAAGTAGTAACTTCTTAATGACATATTGGTTCTGACTCATAGCAACACTTTGCAAAGCAGAATCAAACCCTGCCTGACTCTGCAGCCTTCTCACACATGTTTTCAGGTGTGAGCACACTCTTGCAGCCACCGTGTCAACTCACCTCACCGGGGGGCCTTCCTCTTTTTCACTAACCTTTTATTTTACCAAGCATGACGTCCTTTTCCAATGACAGACTCTCCTGATAACATATCCAAAGTACATGAGACGAAGGCGTATTTATAAGGAATATCCTGACGGTAACTCTTAAGACAGATTTTTAAATTCTGGCAGTCCATGGCACTTCTCAGATTCTGTACCAACCCTCTGCCTCATAGATCATATCACAAAGAAACAGGACAAGATGGCTCCAGCAAGTGAAGAAGAAAATATAAAAAGAAATCAAAACCCTTCTGGAGGAAAAAAGAATGTTGGTAAAATTGTCTGTTAAGAATTTCCATTCCGGGGGTGAGGTCCAAGTAGTATGGTAGGGGCCAGACCAAATCCAGGAATACATATGGTAGCCAACGAAAACAGAGCGGGCAATGGGGAGGGGGAAATTGGGCGGGAGAGGGGAGAAGACACGGGTAGTGGGGGAACAGGGCACTAACCCACCCAAGGGGAGGGTACTGGTTATATCTCCACAGGGAAAGAGAGACCAGACTTCAACCCGGTGCTCCAAGATGTGAATGCAACACACCAACATGAAGCAGGGAACCAATCCCAACCATAGGGACAGTAACCCCTCCCCCCACAGAAGAATTCACTTTAGAGGCCAGTACTGAAGCTACAGCTCAGGAAGAGGGACCTGTCTGATCAGAGCACACAGGAGCAAATGAAGGGAGAGGAAGAGAGAGTGGAACACATCTTGGCCCACCAAGCCCTGAGGACGATATTCCGCTCAGAGCAGCCAAAGTACAGAGAGGATCATAGGGCTGGCCCCACTATGAGACATGATGTCCCTCACTGACCTAAGGCCCTATGGGGGACAACACTGGAGACACAGTGCGGGAATTGTGCCCAATCTGACCCTACCACTCTAAGGTCCTGCAACAGAACAGCAAGGGGAATGGAGCAATGAAGTCCACAGGGAATAAAAAAAAAGTAGACTCTGGGGGCAGGGTGTGGCACCCATCAGGCTCAAATGGAAAACACTCCTAATGGTCAACAAACAGACCTTGAACTATTACAGGCTTTTCTTTTTTGTTTGATCTTTGTTTGTTGTTGTTTTGCTTTATTTTGTTCCTTTGTTTTTGTGCATACTATTATCTCTGCAGGTCTATTTAGATAAGACAGGCGAGATAAACAATCTGGAGAGACAATGGGGCCAACACTTGTAGGGGGGCATAAGGGGGGGGCGGGGGAAAGCAAGTGGGTGTTAACAAACCCAGAGACAAAGGGAACAACAAGTGATCCAAAATCAGTGGCAATGAGGGTGTTGGAGGCCTGGTAGGGCTTGATCAAGGGTCATGTAACCAAGAGGAATTACTTAAACCCAAATGAAGGCTGAACATGATAGTGGACAAAAGGAAAGTAAAGGGAAATAGAAGAAAGAACTGGGAGGCAAGGGGCATTTATAGAGGTCTAAATACAGACATGTATATGTATAAATATATTCATATATGAGGATGGGAAAATAGATCTATGTGCATATATTGACAGGCTTACTATTAAGGTAGCAGATGGACATTGGGCCTCTACTCAAGTACTCCCTCAATGCAAGAACACTTTGTTCTATTAAACATTCCATGACGCTCACATTCCTGACATGATCGCTGAAGACAAATGGGTGCATAAGCAAATGTGGTCACCAAAGCTGATGGTGCCTGGCTATCAAAAGATATAGCATCTGGGGTCTTACAGGCTTGAAGATAAGCAAGTGGCCATCTAGCTGAGAAGCAACAAAGCCCACATGGAAGAAGCACACCAGCCTGTGTGATCATGGGTTGTTGATAGGATCAGGTATCAGGCATCGAAGAACAAAAAACTCATATCATTTTGAATGAGGGGGAGTGAGGAATGGAGACACAAAGCCCATCTGGAGGCAACTGCACATCCCCTTACAGAAAGATTGCTGGGAGGAGATGAGCCAGTCAGGGTGCAGTAGAGCATTGATGAAACATACAACTTTCCTCTAGTTCTTTAATGCTTCCTCCGCCCACTATCATGATCCCAATTCTACCTTACAAATCTGGCTAGATGAGAGGATGTACACTGGTACAGATAGGAACTGGAAACACAGGGAATCCAGGACAGATGATCCTTTCAGGACCAGCACTGAGAGTGGTGTTACCAGGAGGGTGGAGGGAGGGTAGAGTGGAAAGTGGGAACCGATTACAAGGATCTACATTATAACCCCCTTCCTGGGGGATGGACAATAGAAAAGTGAAGGGAGATGTCAGACAGTATAAGACATGACAAAATAATAATAATTTATAAATGAACAAGGGTTTATGAGGGAGGGGGGAGCAGGGAAGAAGGGGGAAATGAGGAATTGATACCAAGGGCTCAAGTAGAAAGAAAATGTTTTGAGAATGACGATGGCAACAAATGTACAAGTGTGCTCGACAATGGATGGATGGATGGATTGTAATAAGAGTTGTATAATCCCTCAATAAAATGATTAAAAAAAAAGAATTTCACCAAATTATTAGATAAGGTTCTCTAAATATCAAGAAGGAAATCAGGAAGAAACACAGACAAAGCAAGAGAATTAAGGATAAAATGACAATATATGTACACTCAGAAACAATACAAAAACAGCAGCTAGAACTCGAAATTCAACCAGGAAAACTTTAGAAAGCGATAACTCAATAGAAGACAGGAGTATAATTGAAGTAATTCAAGACAGAATCAGTGAAACATAAAGCAAGTCCCTTGACACCAAATTGTTTGAAGAAGAATCAGAAAATATAATAAAAAGAAAATGTCAGAATTAATGAGATAATACCAAGAGGGAACATTTATGTGTGATTGGAATTCCAGTACAGGTAAAAGAAGAAAGATGAAAATCACAGATGGAACTGTCAAAATTTTGCTGGCAAAGAAAATTCCCCCAGTGTTACAGAAGATGAAAAGATACCTATCCACGAAGTTCAATGGAACCCACAGGACAGGCCCAACCCAGCTAAAAAATTCCCCCAAATAAAATCAAGTTAAAAGACTGAAAACCGAGAACCAGAAATAACAATCTGTAAATGACAATATCCAAACAAAAAGCAGGAGTAAATTGTGTTGTTATACAACTTTCAGATGGAGAGGACGTTCAATCCATGTCAAGAAATAAAGGTTTGCTCTAAACTTCAAAGGTAAAGACAAATTTCAAGGTAACTACAGAGTTAGTTATTCATTAAAAAAAATTAAGCATAAAGGCTTAATAACCACAATCACAAAGAGAGAAACAAAAAGAAAATTCACAAATAAAAAATTCAGTGGTACAAAAACACCAAGAACAATATTAAAAAGAGAGCAAAACCAAGCAACAGCAGAAAACTCATGCCTAGTGATCATCACATTGAAAGTAAATGGCTTGAAAGCACCAATAAAAAAACAGGGTTGAAAAACAGATTTTTAAAATGACCCATCAATAGAAGATCAGTGACAAAGAAAAAGACCCTTCACCACAAGCTGGACTGACACCATGGCCACAACAGTGGACTCAGCCACCACAGCAACAATGAGGATGTTGCAGAACCAAGCGGTTTTGTTCCGTTGAACATAGGACCTCTGTGTCAGAAACAACACAATGACAACTGAAAACAACATACAAAACTAATGGCCAACAAGATTCTCGACAGAGAGAGTGAAAGCAATCCCCTGGACAATGGGAACCAGACAAGGATGCCCTTCCTTTAATTCCACTCTTATTCAACAGTCTTATTGTAAGTCTTACCTAGAAGGATAAGGCATGAGAAGGAAATAAAGGCAAGTGGATAAGCAAGGAATACAGCTATCCCCAATTAAGGAACCCGAACGAGGCTCCTACAAGAAACATCTACGTGGAAGGACATAGCTTGATGACAGCCAGGAAGGTCCCACACTGTGAAAATGGCAATACTACATGCAGTGGTCGAAGGACAGAACAGAATTTCAACAGCTTTTTCTAATGAAATGGACAACCTAATTTTCAGTTTTATATGGAAAGGAAAGCCAAATCTGATTGGTCAATCATTATAGAACAAGGTAAGCAGTCCCACACTATCATACTAGAACCTACTGTATTAGATACCCACAACCGGAAAACCATCCAGGTATTAGTACAATGACAGACATACCAATGGAATGAAAAATAAGAATCCATAAATAAATCCATCTACTTATACACAGCTGATCTTTGACAAAGGGCCAGAGTTCATTAAATGAAGAACAAAACAGTCATTTTACCAAATAGTGCTGGCAAACTTGGATCTATCTACCCGTAGAGAAATGAAATAGAATCCACCTTTTACACCTTGCACAAAAAAAATGACTCAAAATGGATCAAAGACCTAAATATAAGACCAAAAATATAAGCCAAAACAATGAAGAAAAACTAGGGAAGTGCCAGGGACCCTAATGAATGACATGTATAAAATACCAAGCATAGCTAAAAATGCACAAGTAGTAAATGAACGAGGTGAATGGAACATCCTAAAAATGGAATACTTATGCTTATCAAAAGTTCTTTATTGATTTTTACTCTCTCAAAAGAGTAAAAAGATAACCTACAAACTGGGGGGTAATTTTTTGCTAAGGTATGTACAGCAAGGGTATAATCTCTAAAATTTACAGAAAATACCAATACTTCAACAACAACAACAGCAACAAAATCCAATTTGAAAATGGACAAAGTTTATGAAGATGGTTCACTTAAAAACAGACCCCGCTGGCTAACAACTACCTGAAGCAATGCTCAGAGCGTTAGCCAATCCAGACAACAGGCACCAGCTCACCCTGGCAATCATGGCACTAGTCAAAAAATAAAACTAACACATGTTGGCCAGGTTACGGGGATCCCAGAACTCTTACTCGATGCTGGAAACATGGTACCACCACTATGAACCACTACTGCATGTCCTTATGAAGTTAGAACTATCAACGCCATGCAATCCAGCAATCCCACCTCTGGTTATATACCCGAAAGTATTAAGAGCCATGATGCAGGGCTTCAAAAAGTTCACGCAAAAATTGAATCGAAAGATGTTTTTTCCATGAACTCTTTGAAGTGCCATCGAATTGTGTCATTTGTTCACAGTAGCTAAAAAAACAAAACAGAAATAACCTAAGTGCCTGTATCAAGGGATAAATGAATAAACAAACGATGGTCCATGCACACTATGGAATATGATGAAATGATAGAGAATAACAATGGTCGTGAATCATCTTACAACATGGACACGTTCGTGGCTAAATTGCTGAATGAAATGTGGTCATCACCAAAGGACAAATACATTACGAGACCATGATTTAAAAAAAACAAACAAACAAGAAAAGGTTTACACACAGAAGAAAAAACATTCTTGGATAGTTACTAGAGATAAGAAAGGGACGGAGAGGAATTGGTGCCTTGAAAGAAGGAGTACGGTGAAGAGAAAGGCAATGCATTCGATGAGGTCAGTGCAAAATGCCCAACGCAAAGGAAGGGGCGACAAGGACAGGTACTGTAGCACTTGTATTAACAAACGGTAATTTACAAATGAATAAGGCCTCGGTGGATTGGCATGTCAAAGAGGACATCCAGGAATCACTCATATATATATGCAAATATTTCTGCATATATGATGGAAGATATTGCATAGCTATCAATATAGACAACAGATCACCTAAGGGCACAATCATGGAAACTTCTTCGACACAGCCAAACTACTTGCAAGATGAAGTTCCCTGGCAAACCACTTGCAGAACAAAGCTCCTAAGCTGGAAGTCAAACAACCATAGACTCAGGGACTTGTCAATTGGCACAACATAGTAAAGTCGATGTTCAGCATCCTACTTTGATGTCTTGAAAGCTTGCAAGTGGCCATCTGGGATATGATTGGTCCTTTCCTAACTGAAGCAAAGGAGAGTAGAGAAAACCAGATACTCATGAGCTAACAAGGACTAACAACAGACCATCTGACCTTGAAACCTGAACACCTAGATGGTGCTCAGCTTCTACTACCTGCAGCTCAGACTGGGTGTGGGTGGAGCAAGAGAAAAAACATAGAATAATCAAATTTACACACAGAGAAAGACCAGATGTGCTGATCTGACAGAGACTGGAGGAAACCCTCAGTCTAGGGCCCTAATACCTCCTTCTACTTGAGACCTTTCAGCCAAACAATAGACAGACCCATAAAATAAACAGTAACACCCAAGAAGAAACTGTTACACAAAACGATCTATTGTACAAGATCCAAGGAGATCATTTGCCCAAGAACAAAGACGAGAAGGCAGGAAGGGGTAGAAAATTTGGACAAAATCAAGCGAGGGACTCCAGGGTGACATGGAAGGAGCGCTGGTATATTGGGGAATCATGGCCAGTGCCATGGGACACTGATGTACAAACTATAGAATGGGAAATTAATTTCTCTGTGAGATGTCAGAAAGATACCACACTGCTCCAAACTTCAACATGGGTACGTAAGGGAGCCTGGGGGCATCGCTGTGACACACTGGTTTACTAAGTGCAAGGTCAGGAGTTTGAAATGACCAGCCACTCCTTGAGAGAAAGACAGGCTATCCACAACCGTAAAGAGGTATAGTCTCAGCATAGTGTCCCTCTGAGCCGGCATTGATTCCATGTCTGAGTTTGTTTTATTTGGATGGAGCAAGTCTGGGGCCTGAAATTGCATCTCACCAGGCTGTTGAGTGAGACCCATGTTCTTGATACATACACCACACTGTGGTAATTACATAATTTCATGTCAACTTGAAGATCTATACACGTGTAGAGGCACATCCAAGCTGTCCGTCAGGTCACACCCCGATGGCACCTCCCTGTGGGCCCTTAGAACGCCCCCTTCTCTCTGCCTTCATTCACCTTCCTGCAGGCTGACCCGACTACTGCCAGAGCCACTCCCAAGGAATCCACACGACTTTGCATCCACCAGCCTGTGATCTTCTTGCATTCGACATCATAGCTTGTGAGTGGGTGGGGCTGAAGAGGGACATACAGACTAGAATTGGACTTACGGACTTGAGGTAGACTGGGCTGGGATGTTTGCTTGATATAGAATTACTCGATAGAAAGCTCTTTCTTACACATATGATTGTCACTGGACTTGTTTCTCTAGTCAACCCAGACTAACACACACACTTTGAATAACAAAACTGTAAAAAATTCCAACAAATAGAAGTCCTCTCTTCTGTATACATGTGCATGTATGTGCACACATGCACGTGCACACCAACATTTCAGGCATGGACTTGGGGGACGGGGACAAATCACCGTAGAGGCAGATATGTGCTTTGGCATCAGACAAGACTGAAGGCAACGCCAGGCTTTATGAGCTGACGGCAACAGGGCAGTGACAGGACACTCAGGATGGTGACTGAAATTCCCTGAGCCTCATTTTGGCCAGGTACCAGTCAAATTCTAATTAAAATTGACCTGCCTTGGCCCCTTACTGTGAGCTAAGTGTGCTAATTGAGTTAATGAACGTGTGGAACTGGGCTCAAAATAAACAACAAAAGAGTACATCACTGTTCCTCTGTAATAGCAGAACTTGTTTCCACCCTTCCAAAATAAACCAAACTCACTGCCACCAAATCACTGTCAACTCACAGTGAACCTACAGAACAGGAAAGCACTGTCCCTCAAGTTTCTGAGACGAGCTCTTTACAGGTGTAAAACGCCCCGTCTTTCTCCCGCGGAGTGGCTGGTGGTTTTGAACTGCTGCCCTTGCAGTCAGCAGCCCAGTGCATAACCATTACGCCAGCAGGGCTCCAGTTTCCACCCTTACCTCCATCAAATATTATAAAAAATAACAACCCTAGAGTTTTATTTGGTAATTATTGTGTTCCTCCTTTCTCCAATTCATGAAACGACAGAAAGAAATTCTAGCAGTATGTGAGGCCACAGGGGTCTGGAGCTGAGAAAACGTTCATTCAGATGGACCGGTCCCTTAATGCCAACTCAGAGTGGCCAAGCTACTGAGCACCACCAGAGAAGCAGATGAATACCTGTGATGCTCCAAGGGGATTCTTGTGTGCGCAAGCCCTGGCTGTCACAAACAGGTAAGTGCTGGACCGAGAACCAAAAAGCCTGAAGGCTTGGGCTTTGAGGCCAATCCAGAGACCTTAGAAAACAGCCGGGAGTTTTGCTTCTGAACATCCAGGCCACCGAACACTCTAATGGACACCAGGCCGCCTCTGAAACAAATGGAGTGGCCACTAATTGGGAGTCAACTTGCGAGCAACGGGTTTGAGTTTTGTTTTCTGGTGGTGCTTCTCCATTCGGTGTTTGCTCTTTGTGTCAGTGTGAGTCTGCGTCCAGGTAGCAACAACAGCTCACAGGGCAGGAAGGCCGTGTGCAGTCTCCGGGAGTCCCCCAGTTGTGCTGATTACCTTCAAGGAGAGCAACCACCACGGGCACTGAGGGGGTTTCCTGTTCCCCCGGGTGTTTATCTCACCATTCCATTTACTTGCTGGTCTAGAAAGTGCACTTTGGGAATTCCATTCAATTGGCCGCAAGTTTTAATCCCTATGAAAGTACGGATACCCACCAGAGTGAGGCTACTTAAACCAGAGGTTTAACAGTGCGGTTGGGGTGGGTCCAAGAGGTTAAAACTATACTCACAATTAGGCTAAGATGTTATTTGCCCTTTTGACCCTCATCCTCTCTGGGGTGCACAATGGAGTTGTCCAGAGGCTGCAGGATGCGGGGTGACATCATGGCCCTGATGGCAAATGGAGTGTGTGCTGGTAAGTTCTTGTGCTTTAACGATTCCTCTGTTTTCATTTCTAATGCATTAACATTGATAGTCCAAGCTCACATAAACAAAAGGCCTTGGGGGGATCTACAACAACTTTCAAGAGTACAAAGGAGTCCTGAAATAAAAAAAAAATCTTAAAATCACTGGTTTAAATCAATATCAATCTTTTGCATTGTTTGTTTGCTGCATGTCATCCATTCAATTCCGACTCCTAATGATCCATGTGAGAGAGCAGAACTGCCAAATGCTAGTGGCATGGGTTAGGCATTGAGCTGCTAACCACAAGGTACGCAGTTTGAAACCATCGGTCATTCCCTAAGAGAAAGCTAAGGTTTTCTACTCCCATAAAGATTTAATCTCAGAAACCCACATGGGCAGTTCTGTACTTCCTGTGAGTTGGAATCGACTCAGTGGCAGTGAGTTCATCTTCATGAGAGTAGATCACCAGTCTCTTTTCCCCAAGGAACTGTTAGGTGGGTTTGAACCATCAACTTTGGACAGGATCTCATTGCATAATCATCGGGCCACCACAATGACCATGTTGTATTTAGCAGTAACATAAATGAGTTTCTGACAAGTTCAACACTTTCTCAGAGAAACAACTGGGCCCACAAAGAAAGCCGATTCCCTCTGTGGGGTAGCCCCGAGCTGCTAACTGCAAGGCTGGTGGTTGAAGCCGAGGAGAAAGAGCAGGCCGCCTGCTCCTGTAAAGATTTACTCTTGGAAACCCTACATAGATTCTCATTTAATCAAAATGGACTGTACGGCAGTGCATCCTGGGTTCACAACCTGTGGAAGGACACACTGACACATGGGGGCCTGGTAAAGAGCGAGGAAGGCAGGTATGCGAGGAGGGACCCCAGGGAGAGGTGTAAATATGACCTCCGTAGACCTCATATTTCTGCAGGCAATCTCAACTTCAAGCAGTTCCATGACTACATTTAGATCCGTGGCTGTGAGTTGGGGTGCGGGGGTGTTAGGGGTAGGGTGGGGAGGAAGCACAAAACGATTGTTACAAGAACAAACAAAACGTTACGGCAACTAGGAATGGGGATCGTTCATTTCGGCACCTGGGAATATTCTTAAAATTAAGAGTTAAGCTCAGTGCTACATGTTAGACGAGGGTAAGTCAAAAGGTACTGTACTCGGGTTTCATTTCATACATGCATGCATGTTTTCACTCCACGTGTCTCTGCCATCAAGGGATGGCTGAAGATGCATTCTCCCAGCAGTACACTTGTCTCGGTCTCCTCGGGATGCCTTCAGAAGTAAAAGCTGAGACCCAAGCTGTGATTTTTTTAGGGCAGCTGCCAGTGACATTGAAGGATGCAGGCTAACTCAGAACGTCAGGGCAACTCTTGTTTGTTTGTGGTTTTTTGACTCAAAGATGACATCTTGATAGATTTTCTCAAAGGCCACAGGCTGGCCACAGGGGCTTACTATGAAGAATTTTAAAGAAAACTGAAAACTGTATTGGGGAAACAAAGGCAAGAGAAGTGCTGAGGACATTTTTCTCCATCCTGACAGCAAACCTGCTCCTTCTTTGAGGTTCACCAGGGCTGTCTGGTGAGAACGTCACTGGGAAACTTAACCTCATTGAATCTATAACCTTGAGAACTCCTTTTGCTACTGAAACTTTTCAAGGAACATGGCTTGTGTCCCTCAGGGATGCTGGTTTGACGTGGTAAAAATGGCTTTGACCCCAGCCTTGCTGCCAACAGCCCAGTGCTACCCCACAGCATGAATTGGCTTCCTCTGTGGGCTCAGTCGCTGCTCCAGGAGTGCCCAGCTCTCTGCGGGAAGGGCTAGAGAGATGGAAACACCATCTTCAGAAGAACAGAGTGACCCTCAGAAAGTGTGAGGCAGAATGGAATTAAAAATGATGGGATTTCCCCACCAAGGTTCCGCATCCCCTACGCTAGCCCGAGATGGAGGATATACTAAGAAACAGGAGCGCCACGTTCTGATGTTTTTTGCTTCATAAAAATTTCTAGCAATTTGTAGCAACACATTTCTTTATAAATTTTCTTCTGCATGTGGTGTAGGGATACCTAAGCAAAGGGAGTGATTTGAGCAAACGGGGTGAAAATGACAAACGGAGTCCAGGTGAGGAGTTTGGTGAGTAGGCGAGCTGGGAGGGGAGCGGGGAGGGGGCAGAACAATGCAGTACACCAGCTTTTCTGCACGTGCAGGGGAACGTTGGGAGGGACCTGATCAAGTCAGCTTCGCTAGGATGATAACTAGAGGCATGTGCTGTATAAGACACAAGGACGGGACACGTTTCCACTTTGGGGGACGGTAGAACACCTCTTAGATGTGTATGCAATGCAACTTTGGTAGAATCTGGAAGACGAGGTACAGCCTAACTGTTGATGGGCGAAATCATTAAACAGAACATAAAGTGAAATAGAAGGGGAATGAATCACAAACACTTAGGAGAGACATATTTGTTGGGGGTGAGATCGAAGGAGAAGACCCAGTAAAAGAACCGTGCAAGAACAATGAAAGGCAGGAGAACCGTGGCCCAAGTCTGTCTCAAGAATGTATCTAGGCCTGCAGGCTCCCCAAGGACATGGAATGGAAACAGAGCATGTGGGCTGGGAGACACGGACAACATCTAAATATTTCGATTTCAAGAACAACTCCCACTGAAACGTGTGAAGGCAGCCTGGCTTCTCTGGCTTTGGAAGTCTAATCCCAAGAAGGCTCAGAAAAGGAAAAGGGCGCGGCATGGATGTCATGGAGTGGTGTAGAAACTGTCCAATGGGGACATACGTAACCGAAAACCCAGTAATAATACATTTACTTAAAATAAAAACCCAGCACAGGCATGGCCATCAGATGGGGGAAGCAATGATGACAGATGAGGAGGGACAGTGAAGGGGGCAGGGCTTGGTTTGGTTCGGGGTGGGGGGGGGGTCTCGCACATCTGTGGGGAGCAATGACGTGGGGTAGAAGGAAATGCTACCCAAGGGTGAGAAACGCAGTAGAAGCCAGAAGCAGCAGCAGGATGGAAACTCCAAGCAGTAGAATTAGCTTTGGAAGAGTGGGACCTCCCAACCTTCCTAAGAGGAAGACTAGGTTAGGTTTTGCATGCATGGGGGTGTGTTTCTGTGTATTTTGGGGGTATTCTTCCCTGATTTTAATCCTAATCAGCGAAAGAAGGGTATTTGGTGAGATGTTTTACCATTCTGGTGGAGCCTCAGGGTCTCTGAGTGGTTTAGGGCTCAGTTCCTATTAATCAGGGTTTGTCAGGTTGGTGGTTCAAGTACACCAGAGGCGTCCTGGAAGGGCACCCTGATGATTCAATTCCGAACGAGCACAGCCGGTGAAACCCCGACTCGAACATAGGCATGGAGTCTCCACATGCTGGAAAGGACTTGGTGGGGACGGACTTTGTCTTGGCAGGGCTGGGAGGACCGCCACCCTTCTACTCACCAGACGGTACTATAAATTTCTGAGCTTCTGACTTCCCTCTAAAAATATTTCTGGGACTCCTTTCCATTAAGAATACGTTTAATTGTTTTTTAGTCTAATAATGAGAACAAGAGAGATCCTGGGCCAGTGAATGAACCCTCTTTGACTCGCGCGCTGCTCATTTCCTGCACGCCCCTAGCCCGCAACGCCCGCGACGCCAATGGGCGCGCAGATTTCTCACAGCACAAACGCCGCCCCCTCGCTCTCCTTCAGGAGTGACGACAGTCACAGATGGAGCAGGTCTGACACCAGATCCCAAAGACATGGGAGGTGCTTACAGACTTCAAAAACGATGGTCCCCCAAATTCCCAGTTGAGCCAGCTCCAAATCAAGGCTAACCCAGATGTGTCATGGGAGCACCCCACAGAGTTTACAGCAACTGAGGTTTCAGAAGTAGCTCACCAAGCCTTAGTCGAGCGCCACCTCGCTTCCAGGTGGGCTGGGACCTCCCACCATTTAGTTAGCGGCGAGTGCTCCATCCAGGGAAGAATCGCATCCCCATTGCTGGGGCCTAGCCTGAAGAAGACCCTCGTATGTTAAGGGGGAGGAAAGTTTGAACATGTACTATGCTGAACTTGATTCCTGTTAAGTTCCTGTTAGGTCATTTAATTCTCAGTGACTCTGAAAGAAGTAACATGTCTTTGACAGTTGAGAAAATGTACTGTTAAATAAGCTCAGACACGATCTCTAACCCACAACTAGAGAGAGTCCACGTCTGTCCCTGGGTCTCCTCTGGGTGGCCTTCCCGCTGGAACGTGACCCTGAGGCAGACGTCTTCCTAAATTATAGGTCAGCAGTGTTCATTTAACCACAGCACTATTTTGTGGCTAGAAACCCTGATTCTCTTTTGACGAGTGTGTTTCTAAATCTGCTGCATTTTTAATTTGTGGATACAGTACACTCTGAGACTGCATATTTTTGCAGTGCCAAAAAATGTTTATTGGGCTGATGTTATCGGATCAATGAACTAGAGAGAGGTTACTACAAATGCATTAATGGACACTTATGGAACTGCATAGTCTAAACTTGTTATTCATGGAGAAGAATGGCAGATCTGTGAGGTTTACACCTTAAGAGCTTTGTCAGTTTATCTGAAAGCCCACATAATGGGCTGTAATGCAGAAATATATTTCAGAGATTCCATCAAGCTTTAAAAATACATCTTTTATTCATATGATCTCTACCTTTTTCCTCTGTGATTAGTGCTCCTACAAGTATATGTTTAGTAGCTTCATGTAAGAATTGTTACTATTTCCCCCTCCATCACTGATGCTCTCTCCCCCCACCTCCATCCCCCTCACACTCCAAGGTTCAGAGAAGTGAACTATTAGATCACTATTAGATCATCACTGAACACAGCCAGGGAAAAAGATCTATTGAGCAGGGACTGAAGAGGTCTGTTGGTGGTGGCTTATACAGAGAAGTAGGAATGCTTCATGACTTGCCCAGGTCAATACTGTGATAAGGCTGTTTACTGAATCATATATGCTCCTTCGTTAAGTTAATGTAGTCATTTAAAAATAAATTTTCATAATCATTAAATATTCTCCTCAAAAGCAGAGATTTTTTTGTAATGTTCATGTTGAAACTCGACATGTCCTAAAATATTACCTGCAAAACAACTAACTGACACCTAACAAGGATTTCCTGGACAAAGGACGGAATCTCAAAAGTATCTGACTGAAAAAAAAACGGATACATATGTACATATATAATGAACGGTATGGCAAGAGAACTATACTTTTATTAATTCGCCTATAAAAGTGAGTAAAAAACAAAACTGAGATCCATATTGCTTCCATGGGTCCCTGTACACACAGCACCCTGTCTCATTATCCAGGGGAAAACAAGAGCATGTTCAGGAAGCCATCGAATGCATACCACATTTCATCACTTGAATTGGCTAAATAATCATGTATGTTCTCACAGTGAAATTTCAGAGGACTTCAAAACGATGACCTCAGAGAAAATAGCAAATGACATTTGTGCTGAAAGTTGGAAATAGCAAATGAGAATATTTGTTATTGAAGAAGCAGTTGGAATTAATGCTTTAAAGTAGAGAAAAAGCCCTATGTTGTTGACTTTATTGACTATTTATGACTATTATTTTCATAAACTGAACTTCTATTATTTCTTCTTATTCTGCCCAGAGCATGCTACCCACTGCCATCGAGTCAATTCCAACTCATAGTGACCCTAAGCAGGCACAAGAGCCTCATCGCTCTCTCCCAGAGGAGCTGGTAGGCTTGAGTCGCTGATCTTACGGTCAGCAGTTTAGTGCTTATCCATCAGTGCCACCAGGCACCATAGATCTAGGTGAACCAACACAAGTTAAATTGTTTATAGAATGACTGTGTTAGTCTGGGTCCACAGAAACTAACATATAAGAGAGAATTTTATATAAAAGGTATTACAGTGCACATCAAGAAAACCTGCTAACCCAGTGCTGCCCAAGCCCACAAGGCCAACATTAACCCATAAGTCCGACAACAATCCACAAAGTCCTCCTCCATCTCACAAAAACACCCTATGATGCCGGCTGCAGGAGGAAAACCGAATAAATGAACAGGCAAGCATCTCAGCATTGGCAGGGGTTTCCACACGGCTACTCCAGCACACAGGGCTGCATTGGGGTAGGTCCATGTGGCTTCTCAGGGATGTCTTGCAGGAAGTGAGCCTTGCCAACTGAAGCAGGGAACTGACTAAGGCAGCTGCACCCTGGTACAACCATCAGAAAGCAAGAGACCCGAGAACTAGAAAGACGAGGCTCACTGAGCCTTTTATCCCTCTGCCTTTCAATGAACCCCACATACGTTTATCAGTCAGGTTGGCACAATAAACTAATTACTCAGTGACAAAATCATGATAGTATTTTATGCTGTTGATAGTCTGATATTTATGACTTATTTTAAAATCACCATTAGTAATTTGGGTTCTGAAAACATCTTGAAATTTTAATCTTTAAATGAAAGCAAGTGCTATTTCTGGTTTAAAAAAATCAGAAAACCTAGATTAAAAAAAAATCAGAAACACATACCATATATACTTGAATATAATCCGAGGCACCACTTTTACCAATAAAAACTGTGGGCCTTTTTCAGCATAAAAAATGTGCTTGGTGTACATTCAAGTATATATGGTAGTTTGAGTTTGATTTCTTATGATAGAAGTGCTACTTTAAATGCAAGGGAAAAATAAATGCTTATCAGATAGGTTCTATACATTTTTAGATTTGGGTCACATTAATATATGTAAAAAGCTTTGTAGATTCACAGCAAGTGTTTTGAGCGCTTACGTTGAAAAGCCAACGACTAATTATAAAAGCCTGCCTGGACTAATCAATTATTCAGATCAACATTAGGTGCCTATTATATACATAAACATGGGAATTATATTTCCCTTAAGTAATGGACTAAAATCACGAGTCTATAACATTCTAAATTGAAATGGGGTGACATGGCAGCCTTAATATAATATTAAGATTCATTCCAATGCAATTACCTTTGCATGTATATTAGACATAAAAGATAAATGTTTTCTTTCCATTAGAGACCCATTTTTTGTGATCTGTTTTACATTTTAAAATGATAAGGATGGACCCAGTGCTGAACTAGCATACACTCTGGGGCAAAATACTGGATGATGTGGTGCTCGTCTCTCATAATTAACATAAAAATCACTTCCGATTCTTCAAGGAACTTTCAGAATTGTACACATAAATATAATTCTACTCTCTTAGACTGGAAACATATTGATCCTCTTAAGCGGATACCTGATGTTCCCAAACCTGTTTTCTGTATCTTGGCCCTAACAAAGATATCTCTAGACTAAAAATACAAAAATGTCCTATTACAAATAAGCTTGATGAGCTGCTGCCTGTCAGATATACGATGTCCTTTACCCTTCCCCCACTCCCAGCCCACCCCCAAGGAGAACTCACTCTGCCATTTAGGGGTAAAAAGAAGCAAGCTTGCAAACAGATTCAAACCATAGAAAACCCAGAAAAAGATGCACCCAGACACCTGCTGATGAACAGTGACAAATCCCACTGACACTACATTGACCCCCCAGTTAGTCAAGATTTAATTAAGGGGCATAATTAAGTCAGTAGAACAGAACACTAATGAGGTTTTTTCTTTTCTTTTTTTAATACGGGTAATTACACATAAAAAACATAAAGTGCAATGGGAACCTAAACATACCATTAAACCGTCTAGAATACCAGAATGCTAAGCATGCCTCTATTGCATTCAATTAAAAAGAGGGGGGTGGGGGGGATATTCTCAAAAGTCTCAGGTCAAATACTACTTAGGCAAGTTTATGTTGGCCTCATGCACGGAACATTTGTTATTCTAATTTTGCAACAATGTGTACTAAGATCCTGTTTTCAATGCAGATTCCATTGGCTTTGAAGTCTTTGCATTGAGCAGTTCATCCAACTGCAAATGAGCAATTAAGAGACCGGTTGCCAGTATGTGGTTTCCTATGGATCTGCTATGGAGCTGTCCATCTGAGCGCCTGAGAATCTGACAGCTGTGGAAGCGCCACGGTATTTACGTCAGATTCAGAATGAGTTTCTCTTTGCACCAGTTATATGAATTCCTTGGATTTGGTGTTGGAGGCACCGACACAATCTATAGGACTGTCACCTACTAGCTGGGAAATGTCCCAGAAGAAAGTAAATGTGGCTGAAATAAAGTTGGTCACTTTTCAAGAAGCAGCATGAGACATTTAGATCACAAGTCAAATATCTCTATCTATCTAACCTCTCTCTGCCTGTGTGGTTTGAGACCTATATTTCTGTTGGATTGTTTTACTCACAGAACTCCCATTACAGTTCTTGATAATATTGCAGTTCATGATAATCTTTTATGCACTTATGCAAGCAGATTCTCTTGATTAATAACTCTACATAATTACTGATTCTAAATGTTGCCCTCTGTAAAAGCTGTTTTCACCTTCTCCATCTCGCCAGTCTGTCTACTTCTTTTCTAGCTTGTACTTTGCAATAATCCAGAGGAAAAGAATAGCACACCATTACCAAAACCAAACTCACTGACTTAGTGGCATAGTGGTTACCCATTGGGTGGCTAACTGCAAGGTCAGCAGTTCAAAACCACCAGTCACTCTTCAGGAGAAAGATGGGGCTTATTTCTTGTAAAGGCTTAACAGTCTTAGACACTCACAGGGGCAGTTCCACTCTGTCCTACATGGTTGCTATGAGAACACTCTTCCCTCCCTATTAATAACAGTGACCAATGGCAAGGAAGGCTCGGCAGGATTTTATCTGAACATGGATAAGGAGCCCTGGTGGTGCTGTGGGGCAAGTGTGGGACTGCTAAAGCAAAGGAGGCAGTTCAAGCTCAGTAGCTGCTCTGTGGGAGAAAGATGAGGTTGTCTGTTCTTGTCAAGATTTACAGTCTTGGAAGGCCAATGTAAGGTCCACTGTCAGTCAGCATCAACACAATAGCAATGCATTTGGGCTTGGATTTATGGATTGTGATAAGACGCTATCTCTTAGAGTCTATGCCAAAGTATATGCACTTTGCTGTATAGCAGAGCTTGTCGTTAAAAAATTCAATTTACATTGGTTCTTATATATGATCAGATGGGTGGTCCAACATTCACGTTGTAAAGATGAAGGTCAGTGTGCTGCTGATGATAATAGAACGGTGTCCATGTGAAGAACATACACTCAACAAAGGCACTCCGACTCTTGCGTCTTTCCCTAGTGGGAGTGGCTGGTGGGTTCGAACTGCAAAGCTCAGCAGTAGAGGGCTCAGACCTGGTGTCACCAGGGCCTCTTGGTAGAGGACACATACATTCATTCCAAGTGCTGGGCTCTATTCACTTGTAACATTCACAGCTTTAGGCATAATTCTGATATTGTTGCCCTTTGATTCTTGTTAGGCAAATGGATCACCAGAGTCTGTGTAAAGCAGTGGTTCTCAATCTTCCTAATGCCGTGACCCTTTAATACAGTTCCTTGTGTTGTGATAACCCCCAACCATAAAATTATCTTTGTTGCTACTTCATCACTATAGTTTCGCTACTGTCATGAATCAGGCAACCCCTGGGAAGGGGTTGTCCGACCCCCAAAGGGGTCAAGACTCACATGTTGAGATCCGCTGGTGTAAAGTGTGTTTTTCTAACTCTTGCCCTGCTTTCCCAAATCATCGCCAGCTCTCTGAAAGCAATACAATAGAGTAAGCCACTTGCTACACGTCTAGGGGCTAGTACAAACAGCTTGTAAATTCAAAAGTTAAACATTGTATGATAGTGTCTATTTTTGATGTACAAAACTTTTAAATCCCAAATTAAGAAATGAATGAGGGCAAGAGAATAGAACCAACAGATTTTTTTTAAAGGCTCATAAAGGAATATGGACCAAAATCCCACAGGGATATAGATGCAAAAGTTCTTAACAAAATCCTAATCGATAGAATGACAGCAAATGTATGTATAGCTATAAATACATCATGATGAAGTGGTGCCCACACTAGGGATGCAAGGATGGTTCCGTGTTAGAAAATTGAATCAACATAATTCACCACATATATGAAACAAAGAAAAAGAAAGACATGATCGTTTTAACTGATCCAGAAAACAGAGTTGATAAAATCCAATATCCTTTCTTGATCGACCACAAAACAAAACCCAAATCTCAGCAATATAGCTACAGAGGTGAAATTGCTCAACATACTTAGGGCATACATGCAAAACCAAGAGGAAGTCCTGGGGAAAATTATAGGCTGCTCACCACCAAAAGGTTTGTGTTTTAAGCATAGCAACCACTCTGTAAGAGAAAGACATGGCAGTCTGAAGACAGACAGCCCTAGAAACCCTAGGGGGCAGTTCCAGTCTGTCCTTGGGACCGTTGTGAGCCAGCATCACCTCGGAAGCAGTGAGCTTGGTTTGGTTTTCTACAAACCAAGAGCCAGCTTTATTCTGAAAAGAGTGAGACTGAAATCATCCCATCGAGGACTGGGAAAGACACGGTTGTCCTTCTCACCGCTCTTACTCAATAATGTACCGGAGGTCCTAGCCAGAGCACTAAGTCAAGCAAGAGAAACCACCAAGGGCATTTGCATTGGTAAGGGAGAAACAAAACAATCATTATTTACAGAGGACGTGATCGTATCCATAGAAAATCCCAGACTCCGTAAGAAGGTTACTGGAACTAGTAGATGTACTCAGCAAAATGACATGGTACAAGATCAACAACAACAACAACAAAAATTGATTGGATTCCTCTACATTACTAAAGAGAAGTCCGAAAAGGATTACTTATAGTAACCATAAAGAATTGCTCCTCTGGGTTTCTGAGACTGTTAATCTTTACTGAAGCAGACAGCCTTATCTGACACCCCACTGTCCGCCCACTGTTCTTGAGTGTCTCTAACTTCAGCAGGGATACATCCAAGGTTACTTTTTGAACTTGTGGACTAGTTTTCATTTTCTTCACTGTAAACCTGAACTTGCTTTGAGTCAGCTGTTCCACAGCTGGCCTCTGACCTTGCTTTAGCTGATGACATTGAACTTCTCCATGCTTTTTCTTCTACAGATGTAATCTATGTGACTCCTGTGAGATCCACATGAACAGTCACTGTTCAGGTTGTTGAAAAAGGCATCCACAATGAACGAGTCATTGGTCGTGCACAATTCTAACAAGGGGCTACAAGCTTCAATTTCATCACCAAGGACAAACTGTCCATGTTCCTATCCTTTCTCAGCTTTGCTAACTTGCCGTTTCAGTCATCAGTAAGGACTGATGCATCTTGCTTGGGTGTTGGATCCATTTCAGACTAAAGAAGTTGGTAGACGTTTTCAATTTTGTTATCACTGGCTTTAGTGGTTAGTGTGTGACTTTGAGCAATAGTCTCATTAGCAGATCTTTGTTGTAGATATAGAGAAATTATTCCATCACTGAGAGCCTTGCACTTCAAGATTTTGTCATTCCAGGAAAGGCAAACCAACACCGGCACATGTTAGCTCACTAATGCCTACCATGTTGATCAGCGATTCTCAACCTGTGGGTCTCCACCCCTTTGGGGGGCGAACGACCCTTTCAGTGGGGTCTCACCCGATTCATAACAGTAACAAAAAGTTATGAAATAGCCACGGAAATAATTTCACGGTTGGGGGGTCACCACACATGAAGAGCTGTGTTAGAGGGTCGCAGCAATAGGAAGGTTGGGAACCACTGATGTTAATCTTTATACAATCTATATCTGATGACTTCTAATTTTTCTAGATTCATACCCTATATATTATACTTTATAATGAGTAATAGATGGCTGCAGCTGTTTTTTCTCATCAGTAAATAGCTGATCAGCTCTATCAGTAAATAAGATCCTGCATGTTTATTTGTTTCTGTTCTTTTGTGCTCCATTCAGGTCTGTGAGGCCTGCTCTACTTTGAGGCGTTAGCTCTTAAACGGTCATATTTTAAGTGCCTCCCAACCTGCGGGCCTCATCTCCTGCCAGATAGTGTCCCACTGTGAATCATGGTCTTCCCTGGCTACTTTTTCTGAAAGGCTTTTTTCCGAAAGGCCTCACTGGTTCTTCTTCCTGTCTCTTTCAGTCTGGAACACCACTGACGCCTGTCCTGATAGGTTCACATACACCTGCTGCATGTGAACTAACCAGCACCCCAGGTTGCCGCATCAAACCAACACACAGGTCAGCACAGAGTAACATCCTGACAGACATGTGGTAGAAAATAGAGGACAGGATGTGAAGCTAAGACACGATAGGGGAAGAGTCAGCCTGTTATGTGCAAGGCAAAGGCAGACACTAAAACGTCGGCCAGAATAAATACACAGTATAACAGTCACATCCTTGCAACACCGTAGCAATAAACAGTAATCTGTGGGTGGACACAAAGGTAGATGTGTGTTATACAGGTGTGGGAGGTTGCATAGGCACCTCTTATATAAAGGTGCTGCTGTGGATACTGTCACCTGGGTATTTCTATATGGTCCATGTATATTCATAGGTAGACCACAGGGGAGCAGTTAGGTGGATGTCTTAAACACAACGAAACACACTTAGAGGATTGAATTACTGGGTTTGAAAGCCACAGAGCATATTGATCAATTGGGACAATATAGTTCATAAAGATAATGACATGGATCCAAGGTTGGCGTGGTAATTAAATTTCATGTCAATTAGCACCTGCGCACAAGTGTAGAGGTGGAGTCCCAGCTTCCAATCAGGTCAGACTGAGGACGCCTCCTTAGAGGTGTGGCCTTTTCAGAAGAGAGGCTCTGGAACTTCTCTCTCCACCCCTTCCCCGGCCTGCTCACTTGAACTGTGTCTGGCTCCAGGGGTGGCCCCGGTTGGAGCTGGAGACTCCGGCCATGTTTCCACCGACCTTGGCTACACATGGCTCTGCAGGCCCTGGCCTGTGATCTCCCTGCTTCTTGCTGTCTGTGTCAGACCTGCAGCTGAAGAGGGCCCCGGCTAGCAGTGGAGCCACGGACTTCAATGGTCAGGCTTGGCTTGCTTTCTTGACAGACATTCACTTCTTGAGACACAATCATTTCTTACACATCCATGAATGCCACCGGTTTTGTTTCTCTAGACAACACAGCCTGACGTGCTTGGTGAGTAATGTCAGGAGTTTTTCAAATTCACAGGTTGCCAACTAAGATACCACTATTGGTCCCGTCCCATCTCAAGCAAAACAGAGCAACCCAAAGACTCAAGGAAGCGATTAGTGTAATGACGCACATGAGCCATGGCCTTCTCTAGTCTGAAACCAGAAGAGCTAGATGGTGCCTTGCTGTGAGAGCCAGCTGCTCTGAACAAGAAAGCAATAGATAGTCCTGGTTAGATGGGCAAAACAATGTAAAAAGAAACTGGTCTTAAAGAGGCCAGAGAACGCCTTGAGAGTATGGCCCTAAGGTACCCTTCAAACCAAATAACACACTGGTCTATAAAAGAGACCGTAATCCGTGAGGAATATGCTCCACGGAACAGTGAAATGTACAGGACCAAAAGGGCAACTTTGCCCAAAGGCCACGATGAGCAGGCAGACAAGGGCAGGGGGGCTATGTGAATGGCAACACGGAACCTAGGTAAAAAGAGGGAGGGGTTGACACTCGGCTGGGGGTGGGGGGACAAGATGGTGCACGCAAAATTGTGGGACAACACGATCTGGGTTGTTGAATGGGAATCTAATTTGCTGTGTCAACTTTCACCTAAAGCTCTATAAACAGGAGAAACACACAGAGCAAAACCATCCAAATGACTGAATGTCTTTCTGAACTCCTCTTACCAGACTGATACGCATGTGTGGTTCTCAATATCTGGGTGACCTTTCTTTTTCCTTTCTCTTTTATTCCTGCAGAAGGCCACCCTTATCGAGGTATGTATGAATGCACCCAAGTATCTTCCGCTCCCCCACTTGCCTCCCGGTGGTTCAAAAGGAACTACGAAAATAGCAGCAGCAGAAACCCACCAGCCTGCCAGCGGGCTTGCACACGTCCCTTCTTAAAGGCATGTGAAAGACTGGAGAGCTCAGCAGAATTTTTATGTACGGGAGCAGGCCCAAGGAAAACTCACACGCCATAACCAACTGTGGACAGAGGATCATCTATCAGCAGACAAATGCAGGAACTCCAGAATGTCTCTCCTCAAATGAAATAATATATCTTTGAAAGCCAATGCCCGTTTTAGGCCCGAGGCCCATATATCAAGCCTGAGAGGCTTGTGGAATCGCTCCAGGGCCATTAACCTTCCACCTGTTTCCCCTTGTCCTTCAGGATGAGACCCTGCCCTTGATTTCACTCCCTTTCCCTGTTCATCTTCCGACAGAGTGTAAATGTAAAGCAGAGGGCCTGTGAAATAATTCAAAGGCAATGGACCAGGGGCAGGGTTACAAATCTCTGCCACTGGCACTGTGACTTATGCAGGCAGTTTGTCACACATGAGCCAGGTGACCTCTGTGACATAACAGAGAAAAATATCGCCAGAGATCAAAGATGGGATTCAGCGCACTCTAAGTAACTCTGCTCCACACAGGAGCTGGTTGTCTGGTATCGCAGGGTTTCTTCTTAGACCAATAACATTGCTTCTAGTGAAATGGGAAAGGTAACTCCGGGACTCTAACTGAAATCATTTCTGTCAAGCAGAATTGGGGACTTTTGTGGAACATCCGGATTAGAACTTCTCTTTTCCAGATGATCTCTTTAGGCTTGCAGTGCCTGGCAGCAGCGGGCCCCATGAAGCCATCTAACAGAGGCCTATTGCATAGAGATGAATCAGATTTGAAGAATGTCAAGGTGAACTGATGAAGAGCGTGCCCATTTGGTGACTTAAAAGCCATTTGACGGCAAGAAGCAAGTTTTCCTAAAGCTTATCCTGTTGCTAGGAGAAAGGAATGGGTCGATCCACATTCTGAGACTTACACTGCTTATTAAAATAAGCCACAAATATTTTACTGCTGCATTATGTGTGGCACCACAAGAAATGATAGTCACTGAAGAGTCAAGCGACATCAGGGTGGGAAACACTTCCAACGTCTGGCGCATGTCTGCAAAGGCTGACAGAATGTAAGAAAATGTAGACGGACCCAGGACCTTTCATCGAGAGAGGTGTGTACAGGGCGTGGAGGCCACTCGTTAAATTTTTCTTGGATTTGCATTAGAATAAATTTCTAGTTTGAACTGCTGACATGAATTGTTCTCTTGGCCTGACTTTTCCCAGTCATTTCGTCCATTTACTTGCGCTCTGCTGGATCCAGGAACACAGAACAACGCCAAACACTGCCCTTCCAAAGCCAATGATCTCTCTGAGCGCAACATTTGATTTTGAATTTTTTAACTAAAATAAGTAAATAATCAAGTACGTAAAATGCGTAACACGCAGTCTTGATTGGCAAGGGCAGGTGATGTAGTGACAGGTAAGAGTGCCCGGTGGTACAGTCCTCTCCTAAAGCAGGGACTCTAGCTCAATGAGAGCAGAAACCCTGGCTGACCCCTATCATCTGGATCCACGCACAGGTATTTCAGGTGTGGCACTGTCTTCAGCGGATCAGCTACGTAAGTGTTCGCATGCTACTACAGAGACACTAAAGCATCAGCTTGCATCCATCTGTTTCCATACGTGAATTTTTCGCTATGTGGAAATGGAAAGAAACAAAAATAATTGAAAAAAATTTTAATTAGGAAGCTCTGATGCCACACCTGGAGCAATTGCAAACTGCCTGCTTACATCGTCACACAATCTTGAGTTTATATAAAACTCCTATGGAGAGCCGCAGGGACACAACCTGAGTTGAAAACTGGGTCCTGGGAGGCTTCTAAAATTGCAAGCAAAATTTCTTCTGTTCACACATTACTTTTGAGAAGAAGAAGAATGAGCTCTTATGGGATGCTCAAAGGTGTTTGTGACCCACATAAGGCTTCCGTTGACAGCTGTGGTCAATTCAGTGCTGACTCGTCAGAATCCTATGGACAAGCCGCATTTGAAGCACTGAGAGTTTTCATTACCAAATTAGATTCATAAAACGCATAAACCCAAAAGGATCCTTGAAGTCATCCAACCTGAGCCACCATCTTGCAGATGAGATGATAGAGGCCCAGTGTGAGGGAACTATACAGCTACAATGAATTAAAACACGAATTAATCCCATCAGAACGCCACACAATTACTTCCTAACCTAGCACGATACGTGTCTCCAAATCCCCCCAATTGTCTCTTTTTTTAAAAGCAAGATTTTGTTTGGTTTTGGAAATAATTTCTGTATAATATAGAAACCTAATTATGAGAAATACGTTTTTTTTAAAGCAGAAATCATTATTGTGGCTGTAAGCTTCTGTTGTTGAGGAATAAATGTTACAAGACTTGTATTTATGGATTAACTTTTTTTAAAAACACACCGAGAATTATAGATATTGGGCCTTGAAGAAATTATTCGATTTTCTACTTGAAAAAATAGTCTGTAGACATGCCACGTGATGTGGTGGGTCTCGTTTTTTAAGTGGCTTTCCTGCATCTGTTTCATTGTATGCACATTTTAAGCTTCTCTACAAATTAATATTTAATTTATACAGATAAATCCATTCTCTCTTACAGTAAGTATGAGTTAGTGATGTTCTTTTGTAATATTCATGAAAATTTCAAACTGAGATCATGTAGTGCTGCCAACATTACCAATAAGTATGTTTTCACATTTACTAGTTTGGTTATTGTGAATTCCCTACAGCCCCAAATTATGAACAAAAATAACTGAGCAAGGCAATGAAGTGTTCCTATCCAAGAGTAAAAACACTAACGTAAAAAAAAAAAAAAAGGTGATTCATCTCAGAATTCTTAGATAAAAGTCAGGCATTTAATATTTTTAGTAAACTACACAAAACAGTTATTCCTTTTAGGAGAAAATTCAGAACATCAACAACAAAAGAAAAACACCCAAGATGCTCTAATAATAGGTTGTCCTGAAATGTTGAATCCCCTTATGCTCTATGATTTAAAACAAATAAAATATGGTTAGTCTGCAGCCAAAAAAAAAAAAATCCTGGGCATGAATCACTGCTTACATTCTTTTCCATCCACAAACAATTTCATTTGGGAAAGTTGCCACATAGTATCGACAGTGACAACAAATGGCATTGTCCCGTGAACATCTGTTTCCGACTCCCACACTGATACTGCAGCCCGGGCACTGGGCAGTTGGTGAGTCTTCCCAAGCGGCTGAGCCACAAAGGAACTGGAAATCACTGGTAGGCTGCGCGTTTATTGTTGGAGCTCAGGAAAACTTTATCATCGTGCTGGGAAGTTCTGTGTCTTTTGAAATATTGGAACCGGGGTTATGTTAGCACATTAAACCATGCGGAAGACTACTTCTGAAGAAAAGGGAGGGGGAAAATGTTTCTTGTCTATTTTATTATGTCCTTGGGTTGAGGTTCCCACTCAATCTTCATATAACTTCCTCACCCACCCTCAACCGAAAAGGACTTTGTTTGGTAAAAGATGTTATTGCATTTAAGAGGGTTTGGGTGTTTTTTTTTTGTTGAAATTGAAGGAACCGAAAACCAAAGACATTCTAAGGCAAACCTGATAAATAAACACTATTGTTTCTTCACACAAAATCAAATGAGACTAGAGGACCTTTTATGTCCACTTCCCCCGTGCCCCGAAACTGCAGTACTTGTGTGTTTTTCAAACCCTAGCAATGGAGGCTTCTCACGGGCCTTCCCCTCCGCGCCCAGTGTGCAAGGCAGGGCCCAGAGCTGCTGGGGGCAACCCTGGGGAGTGTGGTCAGCGGAGAGGTGCCCACAGGACACAGAGCGAAGCAGGGCTAAGAGTAATGGTAGAGGCTCACCTATTAATCACCATTTAGTCCTCTTCCGGTGCAAAGGTCCGACGCATGCTGCTTGACACATTTTTCTCTGCGTGGCCTCTATTTTTAACAAAAGCGACGCCAGGAGAGAGAACTTCCCCAGCCCCGGCCCCCACCCCTAAATGGTGATTCCAAACCATGGCTGACCGGAATTATTTGCATACTTGAAAATAATTTGCATATTGCTAGAGTCAAGGGCTCCTCCTCCCTTTCTGTGCTGCCGGTAAAAGTGGCCTGACTTATATGAATGAAATGCTGGGTGGGATTCAGTCAATGTCTGGCTTTCACAGGTGGGGGTGTGGTGGGCTTCAAAAGCTTCATAGGTAAATGGATATTTTTCCCCTTGTACTTTTCCTTTTTTTTTTAATGTTTCATTCTAAAAGACGTGGGCACATATTCTAGAAGATAATATTTGTCTCATTGTATATCACATGTAGAAGGCACTAAGAAAATTGGTTCCCTAGGTCACTGAATGAAATAACAGAATTCTAACAAATGGTGAAAAGGAGACATTTCCACTAGGGAGAAATGTCTGCTAATTTTGACCAGGGAACGATGTCTCTCACCAAAATACACGTATCACTTGTAAACAAATCTCTTGCTTTTAAAAATTCTGCTTTTCAAAAAGGAAGAAAAATAATAATGTGTTATTAAAGACTGCATCTAGGTGCAAAGAAAAAAGACTGCATGTTTATGATCTCACTAATTACGTGTGCTGAAAATCACCAGGGAACCATGACTTAAGTCGGGTTTCATTTTTAAAAGGAACATCATTACCAAACATCAGGAAATATGTCTGCATTTTCAGACCTTATCTTGTCTTCATTTGATTATGGTTCCGGCTGATTTTTTGTTGATTTAAAGGTGCTTGAGTTGTGTGTTTCGCTCACGGTTAACTAGTCTTGTAATCAAATAATTGTATTCATCATTAGTTATCAAAAAAGAAAAATGATAATAAACAGGAAATGAGTATTGAGAAGTAGAATGTAATGTTTATACATGTGAATCCTTTTGTGGTGGAAAAGAACAAACAAGATACAAATTCCTTATGGCCATTACAGTGGAAGACAGTCTTCTAAATTCCTATTGTCTTTCATCATCGCATCTCCTGGGGAGGAGTCAATGTATGTACAGGCATTTTCGAATGGCAACATGGCTGCAAAGTGTCACCAGATGCCCCTGTCCCAGACCGAGTAGCTCTGCCTTATCTGCTTTTACACCTCTGTCATACTCTTCGCACATTCTAATTTCATTACAAAGTATTAAAAAAGAAAATGATGTGCTCACAAACCTGTCTTGCCCTGCTGTGCACGGTATGTGCACGGGCACTGTTGGTGGGCAGCGTCCACAGATTTTTGACTCAGCCGCCCCACGTGACAGAGTAGACCTGCTTCCTAGACTGTTCATCTTGACAGAACCAGATGGCCAGGCCTCCCTCTCAGAGCCGCTGGGTGAGTTCAAACCACCCACCTTCCAGGGCCCAGCCCAGCCCAGCCATTGCTCCCCGGGCTCCGCGCTCCTAGGTGGTTGTTGGAAGTGGATGCCAACCCAGAGTCACCGCAGATGGCACAGTGGGACTCTCCCAAAAGGTTCCTAGGGAGAGTCTTGGTGGTGCCACAGTTGAGCACTTGGCTCTGGAGGGTGGGCCCGCACCTCCAACCCTCCAGGTAGCAGCCTAATGCTCAGCTGTGGCACCCTCGTGAGCAAAGGCCACCGAACACGCACTGGCGTCCAGTCGATTCCAACCAGGGATCGCTTACTTTGCATCTCAACTGCGTGGCAATAGGGCTGGCATGCTGGTGGTTCCCTACGGGCTGCCCATATGAGTGAGTCAGAAACCGAGTCTCAGAGAAGGTCAATCCATGCTTCGACTGGAAGCCACAAAACTCATTCGTGGCTCGAGTGGTACAAACTTGACTCCCACCTGGTCCAAAGCTACTCGGCACTACGTCTTCCAACATCAACGGCATCCACTGATCTTCCTCTCTGCACACGCACTGACAATCACCAAATAAGTTAGCAACCAAGGCAAATGGTCTGGGCGGCTGATTTTAGTAAGGAAGTGAAGATAAAATTCTTCATCACACCTTGTGTCGCCCAGAGGAAGCATCAGCCTGCCAACTTCGCAAACATGCCAGTAAAAGAATTTCCTTGGCAAACAGACAGCATGGAAATGTCCTTTTAAAAAATCAATTAACCCCCTAAATTCATGAGCTTGCTAGAAACATTTCCTAGGCCGTGGAATACAAGGCTCACCTAGATGTTCTTTCCCTTTCTATTTGTAGACCTCTTCTTTTGTTCTACTTGCTAATAATAGTGGCAGAGCTGGAGGGGGGTTATTTATAGTCCCGAAAGCAGCATGACTCCGTGAACACTTTATTCATTTATATTTCCTGTGTTTATTGTTACCTTACCTTTTCGGTAATTAAAAGTGTTCATCCAAGATTTTATTTAGTAACAAACCAGTTGTAAATAGCTTTTCTTTTAATATATAAAAGCCTATATTTAGGCTCAATAAAATATTTTACTCCCATTTTGGTATTAACTAAAAACAGGTTCCAATGGAGGGGGAGCGGGGGCGCGGGAGGGCATAAACCCTGTTTTCGTTCCAATTCTGTGACCTTTAGCACTTTGATTTTTAAAGGGTCTCAATGACTAAGCAGTAGATTACGCATCTTCAAGTCATTTCAGTTTTGTCCTTCCATGAAACAAGAGTCGTACTAGGGTGGATCTATCCTGTAATCCACAAATGGGTCACAATGTTAATATCTGCCTCACGGTTACATGAGATGGCTCGCAGCTATAATAAACAGTGCCTCCCCTTCTCTGCCAAGCTTGCTGGTAACATAGTTGGCAGCTGCAATGTACCGCATCCTCTTGGGTGAGTTTTGACTGGGGCCTTAAAAGCTCACGGGCAACCAAGATGCAGAGATCAGTCTCTCCTTCAGAGGAACGAAGAGATATCAAAACCAAAAGGCATGGGGAAGCAATTAGGACTAATGGATCACAAAACTATCAGTCTCCACAACCGTCAAGAACTAAGGACGATGACTAACTGCTCTGAAAGGATGGCAGTACACAAAGCCTTGGAGAGAGGGAGGAAATGGGAAGCCAGGCTTCCGCTCAGATAGAGACAGGGGAACCTCGCAGACCATGGCCCTCAGTCGCCCTTCGGGTTTGGAGCTGAACTTACCCTTGTGGTAGGGTAGTTACCCAGTGAAGAGAACAAGGGCAGCATTTACCCAAGGACCGCATTCAGAGAGTGAAAAAGGAGGATTGGCAAAGGGAACCGCCGGAAGAAAGTGGGGTCAGTGACAGTGCACTGAGGGGATTGAAATGGATGAGTTACAACAAAAGGTTGAGTGGAAAAGTGATGTTCCGCTTTGTAAACCACCCTCCAATTCACAGTAAAAAGTTAAAATAAGTTAAATGAAACATTTGGGGACTGCAGAAAAGAAAAAGGCAGAAAAGAAAGAACAAACAATTCCTTGCAGACATCAGAGTCTAAAAAAGACTCCCACCTATGAATTCCTTTGCATGCCAATATGGATTTATGGTTTGACAAATCCAAAACCAGAAAAATCACTTTGGCCAAATTTAGTTCTGCTAGTCCTTTACCTCTGTATCTATCATTTAAAAAATGTTTTAAAATCATATTAATTAGGGGCTCATACAACTCTTATCACAATCCATACATACATCCATTGTGTAAAGGACATTTGTACATTCATTGCCCTCATCATTCTCAAAACACTTGCTCTCCACTTAAGGCCCTGACTTCAGCACCTTTTCCCCTCCCTCCCTGATCCCCCTTCCTTCATGAACCCTAAATAATTTATAAATTATTATTTTGTCTTATCTTGCACTGTCTGCTGTCTCCTTTCACCCATTTTTCTGTTGTCTGTCCCCCAGGAAGGAGGTTCTATGTAGATCCTTGTAATCCATTCCCCCTCTCTACCCCACATTCTCTCCACCCTCCCGGTATCACCACTCTCACCACTGAGACGCTCATGTCTTTATATGCATTTCCTTTGTGTTGGCCATACTGCCATGCTACATCTAAGATAACAAAACTTCACACTCTGTCAATGTCAACCTGAACCTTTCTGTACCCCACAGGCCCTCTATTCTATAGCATAAACTACTTCCATCTCAAAGTCAAAAGAAAGGTGATCTGAGTGCATGTCTTTTTTATGTAGATGATTAATTTTTAGGACCTTTGGGGAGGAAAATCGCAATTATAATTCAATCTATTGTCAAGTAGTGATATGCTGAGTCACACGGCTGATGCTGGCTCCTGGGGCCCCACTGAACCTCATCCCCACTTTTTAAAAATCATTTTATTGGGGACTCATACAACTCGTATCACAATCCACACATCAATTGTGTAATGCACATCTGTACATTCATTGCCCTCATCATTCTCAAAACATTTGCTCTCCACTTAAGCCCCTGGCATCAGCTCCTTGCTTCCCTCCCTCCCTCTCCACTCCCCCTTCCCCATGAACCCTTGATAATTTAAGTTATTATTTTGTCATATCTTCCACTGTCCGAAGTCTCCCTTCACCCACTTTTCATCACAACTTAGACTCTGCTAGAATGAAAACAAAGTGTTGTGTGTGTGTGTATGTGTGTGTTTAGTCCCCACTAGGTCTTTATTTAGAGAAATAATCAGCAGTTAATGAGAGCATTCAAATTCAACAACCCTCTGTTAATAAAAAATAGTTTTTCCTCCTCTGCTCTCTCAAGCTGAGGCAGCTAAGAGGTTCAGCAAAGTGGGGCAATTATGTATCCATTTGTTCACCAATTCTCAATATGAGACAATGTAACTACTGGATGTGCCCTGGTCTCAGATTTACTGGAACAATGGAACTTGGGCAGGGGCTATTGTGTTAAGTGTCGTTGCAGTGACTCTCTACCTACTGCTTTGCTTGGATAAAGTTAAAGCTAAATAACTACTCCTTAGTTCAGAAACCTTTACAAAATGTCACACCTGTGCAGCAGGGTGATTTCAGATATAAAAGTAATTATTAATGTATTTGCCTGTCCCTCTCCCTTCGAAATGAAGTAGGACAGGACTCAAAGCTGTGAAAATCACACCGCAAAAGCACACCAACCATCGGCCCCTGATTCGCGGGCCCCCCACATGTGGAGTGGACCGCTGCCCATTCCCGACCCATCCTTGTGGTCGAGTGTGGTTGGCCCTTTGTGATCCTGGGGGTTGACAGTAGCTGCATTTCTGATTCCCGAGTCTGGAAGCTCTCCTGCACCCGGGTCAGCGTCAGCCGCAGGACAGCCGACACGTGCTGTCCCCACCACTGCCCTGGTGCAGCCTTGACAAAACCACGTGACCCTCTGGTGTTCGTGCCTGTTCCCGGCCTGCCATTGATCTAATGGCCACGCACCGCGTACAGGCATGTGCCACATGACCTGTGGGCAACATCTGACTGCACATGCAAGGGTAAGTGAGAATGGATTGCTACAAAATCATAAAGCCCTTTAAACACACACACACACACACACAAAGCACACAAACCATATTTCACAGATATTAGTTCTTCTCTCTGGATATTAGTTCTTCTCTCTGTTGAGTTTAGTTTGTTTTTATTTGCTTTATTTTAATTGTTATTTGGGAGTTAGTACATATGTCATTCCATAGTTCAATCACGTTAAGCAGCATTACACAATTGCTACCACAGTTTCCAAACATCTTTTCCTGAACTGCTAAACATCAACCTGCCCCCATCCTTCATCACCACTGTTTTTGTTCTTAAATATGTAAACAGTGGTGAAATGAATTTTCTGAATATGCTCCTCCCTCCATTTCTCTATAACTCCCACCCAGTGATTGGGCGGGACAATGCAATTAAGGTGTACAGGGCTCCAACTCAGGGACTGGTGAGCTTTGTCACTCCCCTGACTGAGAGAGCTTCTCAGAGGCAGGAATAGAGCATCCGTGGGCCATCGGGGAAGAAGAGTCACCAGTAGAGCACTTTCAAGATCCCTGTGTGACACGGCAGAGGCAATAGTGGTCGTGCCACACCAAGACAAGAGGAGCCAGAGCAGAGGTGCTGAGCCATTGAGACCAAGGGACCGGGAGGTGGAGCCACAGGGTGGGGGCATCCTGGCCCATGGAGGCCAAAGCTAAAGGACTGTGTGACTGAGAAGCTGAGGACCAGAGAGAGATTTGGCTGCTGGCTGACAAGATGCAGTGCTGTGGACCCAACGCTGTATCCTTAATGTTTTTGGATCTTTGGCTTATGGTAACTTGTTAACCTAATAATTCCCCGCCTGGTGACTACTGCCCAGGAGTTCGATGTGGTCACTGCCATGGAGTGTGGTCCCCCAGCAGAGAAGCTGAGTGCCATGGGAGGAATGGTTGGTGTCGGAATAGGGTGGAGGCTTGTCTCACCTCTGCCGGTGGCATTGAACATGGGTTGGTGTGGCACTGGATCCTCCCTTCTCCCTGTGGAAGCCAGAGATCAGATGTGGCTGCCACACCATTTCCCAGGAACATAAACTTATGTTTACTCTGACGCAGTGAGAGAACAAGTTTCTGCTATTCCCGGCGGATTCGTGCAGATTTCTCCCACTGACTGGGGGCCCAAAGCGCACAGGGCTGTGCACGAGCTCCACCAGCGGGCACCCCTCACCAGGAAAGGTGAGTGGCCACAGCCCTTGGTCAGGCTCATTGACACGGTCAGCTCATTTCTTCAACAGATTTTTCCTCTTCAATGATGACCGTTGGTGAAATTGCCTGATGGATCATTTTATTTAAAGGTTATTCTTGACTGTTTATCTATTGGGGAAAAAAATCATCAGGCACTTCACAATCAGCTTGGCTAAGCTGCCTTCTCTCTCGACCTCGGTGAGCCCTCACACTAAGAAAAGTCCAGATCCATAGCAAATGCAGCAAGAGGGTCTGCCAGGCATGTGTTCAACTAATGTACGAAAAAAACAAACCAGAGTCGCTGCCACCACATGACGCCGACACGTAGCAACCCCCTAAGAAAGAGCAGCCCTGCCCTGTGGGTTGCTGAGACAGTAACTTTACGAGAGGAGAAGGCCTCATCTTTCTCCCAAGGAGCAGCTGGTGGTTTCAAACTGCTGACCTTTTGGTTTCCAGTCCCATCCATAACCACTCTACCACCAGGGCTCCCCTCAACTAACCTATACTGACAGGTCATTATGAAGAGAAATGTAGATGCCCATGAAAAAAGGATCCCAGACCAATGGTACAGACCAGTTGTTTGGTTGTCTGTATAACTTCATCAGTCATACAAATGGAAAGAAGTACTTAGCCTCCTCCCTGGGGGATGGACAACAGAAAAGTGGGTGAAGGGAGATGTCGGACAGGGCAAGATATGACAAAATAATAATTTATAAGTTATCAAGGGCTCATGAGGGAGAGGGAGTGGGGAGGGAGGGGGGAAAATGAGGACCTGATGCCAGGGGCTTAAGTGGAGAGCAAATGTTTTGAGAATGATGAGTGTAATGAATGTACAGATGTGCTTTACACAGTTGATATATGTATGGATTGTGATAAGAGGTCTATGAGCCCCTAATTCAATGATTAAAAAAAAAAAAGAAGTACTTAGAAAACCCACTACGTTTTTTAAACAATGTTAGACAGGAATAAAGCTCACTTTTTTTTTCTTTTGGATCTCTCAAAGCCTCTTTATTTAGACTTTGGAGCTCCAGTGAGCATACGTGTCATCAAAACATTCTCTAATATCCCACTTTAAAGCCAACTAGGGCCCCTCTTACAGGTCAGCACTCTTGGACAGATGTGTAGTATTGGGACATAATGAGAGGGTATGCTTGTCTTTCTTTTTATTGATGTCTCCTAATCCCGTTTTATTTCATTTCTGCTGTTGAGAATACACCTAGCAAAGCACACAGCAGCTCTCCAGTGCAATGTTGTTACCCTCTCCAGGATGGGCGTCCATCCGCACTCCCTTCTCTGTGCTGCCCCTCCCCTCTTCGCATAAACCCACTGCCCGCCCCCCTCGGGTCCTGACCTCAGCCTGCTGTTGCTGCGGTCAGTTTGACCCCATTCAGATAACTTGCTAAAAAGAACACTGCTCAAAGCCAACACTTGCCTTACTGAAGCTAGATTCGTTTAATTTCAGAAGGTTATAGAGCATATTTTGGGTTTAAGGTTCAAAGATTTATCTCAAAGCAGTAGTTTCTGGAATGTATCCAGTCTCTGTGGCCCCTGAAAGTCTAGCATCATGGGAATTTGAAATCCTGCTCTGCATCCATTCCCCCTCCCCCTCCCCCTTCCCCTTCCACCTCCAGAGGTTATGGCTTTGGATTTTTTCCTAAATGGCGTCTAATCGTTTCACTTAGATGTGCAAAGTGAAATTAAAAGCAAATGTCAGATCCTCTATATTTTTGGTTAAAAAGAGATTATCCTTAAGAATCAAAATTTTGAATCGATACAATATGAGGACTCCCATATCTTAAGAACATGCTTCATAACTTACTATAGAAGATCCCGTGTGTGTGACTGGGTCATTGTGAACCCTGCATCTTCCTTTAAGTACTATAATTACTGCAGGGTGGGAATCCTTGGAGCCCTTCAGCAGGACTGAAGCAGAACCGACAGCATTCTCTAGTTAAATCTGGTTTGATATTAGCCTTGCAGATTTCAGGATAGGACCACCGGACCTGTGCTTGGCATTGGTGAGGTGAGGCAAGGAGAAGATGGAAAGGTGAAGGCTGAATTGCCAAATAGAGCCTAATGATGCTATAAATACTGAGTTCAACTCATAGGAAAACCATTTCTTTAGTAAGAGCTATACCTGTCTTGATGGTATGATGATCCCTCGCCTCCACCAAAAAAAAAAAAAAAAAAAAACCATCAGTGAAAATGGCTAGGGCTAATACTGATTTTAACCAGGTTGGGAGTTAGACTTAAATCCTATCAGATGAAGTGTTAAAGATGATCATCCATGTAGGCACACAGAGTGGGTCAGGTAATTTGTTGCTCGTCTCAGGCGATTCAAGCAATTCTCATGTGCCAGGCCGCTGCTTGAAGGGAGAAAGCTGCCGCTACCACATAGTAATTTATGTTTTTATAAACCCTTGCTAGGGTCCCTATGAGTCAGAATGGACTCACTGGCAATAGGTTGGTTTATCCTTGATGTAAATTTATAGCTCCCAAAACCCACGACTAGCACAAGTCAATTCCAACTCATAGCAACCCTATTGTACAGAGCAGAACTGCTCCATAAAATGTCCAAAGCTGTAAATCCTTATGGAATTAGATTGCCACATCTTTCTCCTGCAGTGTGACGCACGCGCTCCAGCGGACAATCGTTTAGAGTTGGCAGGCAAGCACTTCAATCACTGCACCACCAGGGTTCCCTTCAGAAATATTGAAGCTACAGCCATCTTCATGTAACAGGCACAGGAAGGTCCACTGTTTGTGTAAATGGAAGAGATTTCTGTGTGCTTTTCTTTTTTTCTTTTTCAACAAAAGTTTCCTAAATTGTCTAACCTTCAAGGTACACAACGTTTCTATCAGCCTCTGTCGCAGATGATTACTAGCTTGGGTTAATAAGAATCTTCTTTAACTACAAAGATATTAGAATAATATCATTTTTCAAATGCCCATTCACTCATCAATGAAATACGGTACTCAGGAGGGAGAAACGCCGTTTGGGTGGAATATTGGGAGACTTAAGAATGAGGATCACTAAAACACTCATTGCTATCAGCAGGGTTATTGATTCTGCGGTGCATCACATATTCATGCTCATCTAGAATTACATGTATAAACCCTGGATTTGTCTTCTGATCCAAACAGCATGCACCGCTCTGCCCTGGGGGAGACAAGTACATGTCGGAAAGATTATAACCTGCATATCTGATGCTACCGTAAAGAAGTTGAAAAGGCAATGAGGATACTTAAAGGACTGGGGATAAAGCCCAGAGAGGACACCTAATAATCCCTAGCAGTTTTACCTTCATAACAAGTAGCAGGGAAGAACATGAACTGGGACAACATGAAGCCATTCATTCAAACTTGGGGTTAAAAAGATAGGACAAATATAGATATTAAAACATCCTACTTTTAGAAAACAAGAGGCTCCATCTTCCCCGCTTGCTTTCAGAGCCCCCCGAGAGCACAGGGCAGGCTGTGAGCCTCCTCTGCCACGTCTCCCACGCACAGCCACCTCCACTGAATCCGCACTTTGGTCGGCATACGGGGTCATACCTGCAACCTCTGTACTCATTGCTGGAATGGGCCGGGCCCTCCTAAAGGATGGATGATTTTTAGGTTTTCCTGTAGCTCCTGTTCCCCGAGCAGCCATTTTGAAAGCTGATGACCAAACAAAGATTAACCATATTCGACCTCTCCCAACAAACTCAGCACCTAGCAGAGCCCTGCAACTGGACAGATTTTCGTTGCCTGCAAAGCGCTACCTGGAATGCTATCAAGCTCTGAAATCGGTGGTCGGGGCTTAAAGAGGATCCCCAAGTTTGCGAACAATCTCTTCTGTGAGTTCTTATCTGTATGAAGTCATCTATCTACCTTTTTTTTTAAATGAAAAGAGGGATCAGAAAAAACTCGATATTCTGAAAGGGGAGCATTTTGGCAGCAGCTCTTAAATGTCAATTTAGCGGTTGAGGAAGATTTTGATACAATGTGTAGATTCTTCCTCTGGAAATTCTCGCTCCCCCTGTTCGACAAAAGGCTCCCAATGGCATATGTCCAAAGTCCAAGAGAGTTGCCCTTCTGAAGCGCACGGTCTTCCTGGTGTTCTCGAAAGCACCAAGCTCGTGAGCTGCCCCTGTGGGTCCGTGCACTTGTTGCTCTGCCAGCGTGGCTTCGCCTCCGATGGGGCAAAGCTGGTTCGGTGGTGCTTTCCCGCTCCTCTGCATGCCATTGTCAGCTCTTTGCAATCCCCTCGAGGAAGGGAGTTTGGTTTGGTGGGTGCGCAGTGGTCTTTCCTTAACCGCTGGCACTGCCCCCCACCCCTCTCATATCCTACTGTCTTTCATTCCATCAGTTCATGTTACTGCTTAGTGTTTATCATCTGCTTCCCTCCCTCTAGACTGGGACCACCAAGCAAAGAAGTCGCCTTGTTGACCTTACTCCGGACAGTATTCCTAGGCTCTCAGGCAGAGAATTCAAGCAAGCCCACTGCGATCCTATCTTACAGGGACCCTACATAGGGCTTTCCACACAGTGAATCTGCATGGGAGCAAAGACCCTCTTCTTTCCCTCAAGGGGTACCTGGCACGGTTAGGCCATCCAAACCTAACCTTCCAGTTAACAGTCCAATACTTACCCTACAGAGCCGCCAGGACTTCTTTAGAGAGTAGGTAAGCAAATGTATTAATGGATGACTCATCAGTAATGGGGTGGGGACTGATAAGTCGTTTTGAAAGCTGATGTGTAATCACTTTAGGTACATTTGGCTAGATTGCTCCCTTAATGTATATATAAACTAGAAGGCTAATTTGGTGTCATTAAATCAATGAATATGAAATAAACAACAATAAATCACTGAGGATAAGAAAAACACCATTCTGGTCAAAAGAAAGCTACCCTGAGCAAAAAGTTGTAAACCTCACGTTTGTTTCAATCATAAAAATAAGGGTACAATCTAAACAAAATTGACCTAGAGGGAAAAGGCCAATTTGGAAAAAAATAACCAAAATATCCAAACATATAAAAGTGATCAATTATATGTCTGCATGGTAACAACAATGCAACAACAAAAGGTTTCGTCAGTACCGATGAAGAAAAATTTGGAATGCACTTTAGTTAAATGTTGGAAAACAAGGGAAAGCTATATGTAAATTCAAACGGAAATTATGGTTCATGGCAACATATGCCCAAGAACTATTAAGTGAGTGTCCCTAACACACACACACACACACACACACACACACACACACACCCCTCTCTCTCTCTCTCTCTCTCTCTCTCTCTCTCTCTCTCTCAAGAGAATTGCATGCAATTGGCCCAAAGGACAATGTTAATGCCTCTGCATTCCCCAAGCTTCTCTGCCAGGAAAGCCTCCTCCCATTATTCCCATCTTTTCATCTAGTTAACAATTCCTACTTATCCTTCAAAATTCCCCTCACCTGGAGGTTTGGGACAGCCCAGTTAATTGGCTTAGTAATGTGGTTAAGTGCTTCGGATCTACATTGGTCTTAATGGCTTGCAAGCAGCCATCCAAGGCACAGAAATTGGTTTCTATCACCTGGATCAATATAGGAAATAGGAGAGTCAGGAATGGGAGGAGAACATAGCATCCGTGACTAGTTGCCGCCACGAACAACTGCCTCCTTTGCCATGAAACCAGAAGGATGGTGCAGTGCCCAGCCACCAGCCTAGAACATGTTGATCGAAACTTAATACTACAGATCTGCCTTGGACATGAAGCTGCTGCTCCCCTCCCCCAAGAACTAGCTAACCAGGATCCATTTGACAACAGCAATAGCAAGGATAGGAACCTTAGCCAGCAGTGAGTTTATGTTAATGAAAAAAAACTCATGTACATAATCAATGCCGTTACACTGTGCATACAGAAATTGTATGTTTCATTATGCATCAGATCTCAATAACAATGAAAATAACATTTAAAGAGGAAATAAAACAAAACCACTCTCCTTGCATGTTCATTTCCTCATCCCGGTCCATATCTCCCTTCCTCCACACTGGGTTAAAAACAAAAACAAAAAAATTCACTACTATCGAGTCAATGCCGACTCCTACTGACTCCCTCGAATAGGATAGAACTGACCCTGTGAGAATCGGAGACTTTACCTGCTTACTGGAGATCGCCCCGTTGTTCTCCTGCGGGTTGGCTAGGGGTTTCCTGCGGGGTGGCTAGGGGTCTCCAGCGAGCAACCTTAAGGATCACGGCCCAGTGTGTAACCACTACACAACCAGGCCTCCCTATTTTGGGGCAGGGACCCTCCAAATAACTTGCACTGCATTCTGGGGAAATTTTTACCTCACACACTCTCTTTTCCTCACTATTGGACTAATGCAAAACTTCTCAAAAGTTGCTGGGTTTCCTATGTGAATAAATGCTATGTTTTCCTTCAAACATAACAGTGATGATTGGCACAGGCGCCGTCATAATCTCGCATGTGCCTTTCACAGCTAAGCACGTTCACAAGATCTCCGAGTCGGGATTTGCCTTGTGTTTAGTACTGCACCGAGGCCAGGTGCAAGTTGCTGTCAATGCCAAGTTGTGCCCAAGGCAACCCTATGCTCCATATGGTTGACTAGGGTTGGTTTTTCAGAAGTGGATTGCCAGGTCTTTCTAGCAAGGTGCCTTTGCATGGGCTTGAACCTCCAACCTTCTGATTAGCAGCATTAACTGTTAATGGTTTGCACCACCCAGGGACTGCCCAATGCCAGGTCATTCTACTTTAGCTGAAACAAGAGTCCGGGATGGCCTACACTGTGCCCTGGGAAGACGGCAATGGTCTTTAGCAGTTTCACATAGGGATGACGCTGGAGGAGCGCAGTAAATGCATGATGAATGAGTGAGGGATTGAATGCGTACATAAATAAGGACCCAATCTAGCTTAAGAGTAGTTCAGGACTACTCACTAAGGCCAGAAGTGTTTTAGGGGCCGCACTGAGTGTGATTCAACTCTAATTCTTAAAATGCTATGGTCTCAGCACGACATGCAGGCTACTGGGTTCCGTTCCTCCTCACAAGCTCAAATGTCACCTGGAAGCTCCGGGGAGATGACTCAAATGAAGTGTGTGTCAAAGATCGCAAAGCCACAAAACGGGATTCTCCGTGGTCAAAATGAAAGTCGCCCCCAAACCTTCATAACCAGGATCCCCATACTGGAGTGGGACACAGTCATGCCTTTAATGCAAGTTAGTCCCGAAAAGAGGCAGCCAGGACCACTGTTTTCACTGCCAACATGAAGCAAGATTTGAAGCCAGCACAAACACTGAAATCACGCCACTCCGGCACCTCCTCCAATCCAATGAGGCACCAAACCAATCTGGAGACTGTCTTGCACGCACATGCACAAGATTATCAATTAAAATCTATAAAACGGTGTTAACTAGCGCATACTGCAGGTCACATTAAGAGGCATTTCAGGCCTGAGTTTTTAACAGCGGAAAGTTCTTTCTTTCATTTGCTCTGTAAGATCTATAATTGAAAGAATACCATGAAAGATGCCTTTCATCAGCTCCGGGAGGTCCGTTCCCTGCTTTGATAACTGCGCGAGGAAAAGCTAAGCCCCTTCCAGCCACCCAATTACATTTGATTAGCTAGTCAAAATAACAGAACAGCTTTCATCACCCAGAGGGAAACTTTTGAAGAATTCTGTTGCTTAATGTTGCTACACAAACATTAATCCATATCATTATTTTACAAGGGGAAATGCAATATTTAGTACTTTTTAAAAATTAGTCAATGAGTAAAGTGTCTTATTCGCCATAACTTCAGATCAGAAAAGCACAACTGTGGTGAGTCGACCTGGGTGGTGAAGGGGCTTTTGAGAAGGTTTTGCAAAAGATGGGGTGCAGTCAAAAAAGAGTCCGAATCAAACTACAGACCTGAGAATGAGCCAACATTGCAGGGAGCATATCTGAAAACAGGCTACCTCCTCAAATTCTGTGATACAAACACGCAAGAGCCGATAGGAAACAGAATTATTTGGGGCCCCCAAACTAGGATTTTTATATAGTTCTTTTCTAGCCAATGACTGCTCAGTATGCTGGCAGAAAATCAGAAACACGACTTAAGCAGGCATCTGATGCTCACGATCGTTGGCCATCAGAAAATGCAAATCAAAGCCACAGTGAGATATTACCAAATTAAAATGAAATTAAGTGGGCAAATTAAAAACAAAAATATGGAACTGTAAGTATGTGCAGCCACTGTGGAAAGCCAGCTGGCGCTACCTCAAATAACTGGGAATAGAAATTCCATACTGCTCAGCAATACCTCTGTTGGGTATAAACCCTAAAAGGTTATACACACCTACATTGATCACAGCACTGCTTACAACAGCAAGAAGATGGAAACAAGCCAAATGCCCAAGTAGAAGAATAGGTAAAGAAACTTGGGTACATGCGCACAATGGAGCACTATGCATCACTGAAAAAAGCAGTGATGAAACCACAAAGTGCCTTATGGCATGGACGGACCTGGGGAACAGTACACTGCATGAATCTGCTCAATTTCCAAAGGTCAAAGGCTGTAGGAGAGCACTGTTGTACAGGAAAAATAAAGAGCGGGGGAGACAAGACAAAGACGATCATACCAAAGGCAATCGACTTTGGAGGTTACCAAGAGGGAGGGCAGAAAGGGAAGCTGAGACTGGAGACTAGAGGGTTGACAAGTATGAACTTGGGTGAAGGGGAAGTCAGTAATACACAGAGAGAAAAGATGTCAAGGGGAAGGGGAGGGTAAACTATTGGGGTTTGATACGTTCTGTAAACTGCTGAATACGAAAGTGATTATCTGAAAATGTAAAACAAACCCCTGCCTGATTTACGCGTAAGAAATGCAAATTTTCAGATCACAAAGAATATTTGTTTATGGTTGCTTATAAATTCTCTATGGATTGCTTTATCACCAACAACTTTGCCTCCTTATTAAAGTCTTGAACGTGTCAATTCGACATGCATCCCAAATCTACTATACTTCATTCCCATTAAAAAAAATGTTTTTCATTTAAATGAAATAATGACACTGCTCTCCCAGGTAAAACTTTCTGTGAACAGGGTAGATATTTAGAAATGTGATAGTCAAGGCATTGGAGGTGGTCTCGCTGGAGACTTTTGAAAACCAACAACATGAAGCCACGTTTAAAAGGCCATGTTTAGTGTTACTGCCTTGCTCCCAAAAAGAGTACTAGAGAAGGGTGCTCGGAAGGCACCTGCCTGAGGTCACATCCTGCCTATGTGGTCCTCTTATCGCACTGAGGGCAGACTTTCCACCTATTGGTCAATCGCAACAAAAAAGCTTCATTGGAGAGTTAGAAGTCAGCTCCGGTTTGGTTGTAAAGTTAATCCTGAGTGTGTGCAATCCTACTGACAGATGTAAATAAATGTTGAAGAGAAGTGAATGGCATCCAATAGCCCCGGGGTGCTTCTGACTTCTAATTTTTTTCTCCTCGAGGTTTTGAGTCTCTACTCTTTCAGAGTATAAACCACATGTGGAAAATTCAAAGAACTGATCTTGGTGGGTTTGATGATTGCCCAGGAGGAAATTCCAAGTGAAGCGGTGGGAGGACACTGCCTGGAGCCCGAGCCCCGGGCTCTGAAAGAGCTGTGCCAGTGGGGCCACACTGACAACAGGTCACGTTGTTAGGAAGTTTCGAGGGCCGTGAGGTGATGCTGACGGTGGCCCGGGAAGAGTGCCAGTGAGAAGGGCAGCACAACTCGAAGAGCGCAGCCAATGTCACTCGGTCGTGTACCTAGAAATCGCTGACTCTGGGTCTGTTTTGCTGTGTCTATATTCTGAACAACCAAAGTGGAATCAAAAAGTTTTCTTAATTTTAAGTGAGGCAAACATTGGTGACCACTTGTGGGATTGTGCAGGGAGATATGGCTAAGATCCTGCACGGGGACAGCGTGGTAGTGCCCTCACGGTCATCGAGTGGATGCCCACTCACAGCGGTCCTTCAGGGCAGGGTGAAACTGCCCCTGTAAGTTTCTGACTTACATTTACTACAACTCTCTGTGGGAGTAGACAACCCAACTTTCTCCAGTGGAGGGCATGGTGGTTTCGAACTGCTTACCTTGCAGTTGACATCCCAGTTAGAAACCACTACGCCACCAGGGCTCCTAATTGCACGGGTGTCTGATATATCATTTTACTAAAAACAACTGGCTGGATCAGCAAACCACTTACTGATCAGTGAACTCCTGTGTCTCTAAAGGGCAACATGACCCTATGCACAAGGAAGGTCAAATGGGCATCTCCTCCGGGAGGACACGAGGCTGTTGGAAAATGGAGAAGCAATACTGCACTCACTCCACAGGGTGATCTTAGGGATCCAATCAGAAAAATGGTCTCAGGAACCCAGCACTGTGGCACATTGCTTTTGTTGTTGTTAGATGCTGTCGAACTGGTTCCAACCCATAGCAACCCCATGTGTGACAAAACCAAACCCTGCCTGGCCCTGCGCCATCCCACATCGGTGCTCTGTTTGAGCCCATTGAGGCAGCCACAGTGCTTGTCCGTCTGCTTGAAGATCTTCCTCTTTTCCACTGTTTCTTACTTTACCAAGCATGATGTCCTTCTCCCAGGACCCGACCTCCTGCGAGCATGTCCAAGCTAGATGAGAGGACCCTGCACCACCCTCGCTTGCGTCTAAGGCACACTGGCTGACCACTTGATAGCAGGCACTTAGGATGCGTGCCAGGGTAAGTACACCTCAAGAGAGTTACTTCCATGCTTCATCAATTGACTTTGGGTAAAACAAAAACTCACGAACCATTGAGCCCATTTGTATAGAGCAGGGCAGAACTGCCTCTGGGGGTTTCTAAGACTGTAACTCTTCACGGAAGTACAAAGCCTCATCTTTCTCCCGCGGAGCAGCTGGTTTCAAACTAATGACCTTGTATTTAGCAGCCCAGTGCATACACACTGTACCACCAGGGAGCAGACCGAGGAAAACACCAATTTTCTTCCCATTCCGGTCATTCCTATTCAGACACCTGACAATGGCCAAGTCAGCTAGATGCGGCTTTTTAGTTGCAACTGCAGATAACAAATCAATAGGATCCAGAAGCTTACCTAGTATTGCAGCAAGCCTAGTGTGACATTACCACAATCACAACTAACAATTTTATCAAATAGGCTGGCTTCCTGTGGACGATATGTTTGCATGGGAACTGTCGTGCCTGGCTATGCAGAAACAAAGCTCCAGTACATTAAACTAGAAAGCTCACTGCCATCAAGTCCATGCCAACTCCTGGTGACCCTATAGGACAGGACAGAAGTGCCCTGTGAGTTTCCAGGACTGAAGAAAGCCCTGTCTTCCTCCCACAGAGCGGCTGGTGACTTTGAACCGCTATCATTGCACGTGGAAGCCCCTGCGGCCACTACGCCATTAGGAAATCTAAATTGAGTGCATATTTGAATGTATAATCACTTAATAAATCAAATTTCATCATTGAAAAATATCTACCAAAACAATGCCTACCTAAAACCCAAAAGGCCAAATAGATCGGAAAGGCTGGGTGGAGGAAAGCGCTGCCGTCAAAGGGGCGCAGGATAGTTATCTTTGGGGGTGAGGAGAGGTAACAGAATGGTATAATTGTATAATATTTGACGATCCACTAAAAGAGTGAGTTTTACAACATGTAAATTACACCTTAATAAAAATAAGTAGGGTATAGCAATTTCAAGGTACATGGTGTACTCCGTAAGCCCAGCACTGTAAAGAACACGAAGGTGGCAAGGGCATGCCCGCGGTCAGGCGGGCAGTTTCAGCTGCCTACTGGGCAACCCGCCATTGCACACACAGGATGGAGAAATGCTGACTCGTCTGGTGACTAAGGAAAAGAGTGCAAGATGATAGATTCCGTAATCAATAAATAATCCATGTAAACATAGAATAAATATTCCCAACACTAACAGTCGGATCAGAGGCTTGCTTCAGACCTACTTGGAAGAAATCCTAGAAGCAGATGTTTAACACCTAGCCAAGGCCTGAGAGACAGACCGTCCGGTCAAACCTGCAGGTGCCAGTGTTCTCCTAATTCCCAAAGGAAAAGCCCTGTCCACGTCGAGTCCAAGGAAAGCCAGTATTCTCTTTGTCCTGTACACTTAGGCGGGGCACAGTTGTTTCATTTTGATAGATTTTGGATGAGCTGGCAACAGACAGTTGGATGTGCCTTCAAATAGAAACACCTCTCCCCTCTTGGTCGGTAAAGAATTTTTTTTAATTAAATCATTTTAATGGGGGCTCGTAGGATTCATCACAATCCACACATACAACCATTGTGTCAAGCACTCCTGTACATTTGTTTCCCTCATCATTCTCGAAACATTCGCTTTCCACTTGAGCCCCTGGTATCTGCTCCCCCCCCCCTCCTTTCCCTCTCCTCTCTCCGCCACGAACTCTTGATAATTTATAAATTGTTATAATTTTGTCATATCTTACACCACGGTCTGTAAGCAATTTTTGAGGTTTGTTTTTCCTTCTCTTACTTCTTTCAGGAATAGGTACCTTGCGTCAAGAGATACAAAAATAAAAGCAAGACAAGTGGCTGGCTGTCATTCTGGGGCACCACATGGGCAAGTGACTCTGATTGCTGATCGGAACCATTGCTGATATGTCTCATGACGGCTGACCCCAGCGCTGTGGCAAAGGCAAGGACGGCAACAGGGCCGGTGTGTGCGTTAAGATGCTGTGCATCCTCTCTCTGTGGATGCGTGCGTGCGTGCGTGCGTGCGTGCGTGCGTGCGTCCTGGTCCTGTCTCTCCTAGAAAAAGGACTCAGTACTTTTACTGAAGGAAGGCCTGTGTTACAAGTATCCGAGCTCTCGGTCGCTAACCTCTGAAGAGGAGAAACCGGGTGAAGGTTACCACTGAAACCGAGGGTTCAGTTCCACTCAAAGCTGACTCAGTGGCACAGAACGACACCACCACGTTGACTAAAGGAAATCGGGGTGGAGCTGGTGAACTCTCGCGTGGTCACAGTGGGATTTGGCTGGGAAAGGAGGGATCAGGCCAAGGCTTGGAGAAAGGGATGGAATCTAGAATGTTACAACTGAATAAAACTGCTCAGAATGCTTCTGCACTGCAACAAAGGAAATGCAAACAGTGGCGCCCCCTCTCCGCTCACCGTGGAAAAGCCTACCCTGGAAATTGGCTTTGGCGTGGCTGAATTCCTTTGGCACAACTCCCTGCGTCTCTGAGACCTACTTTCCACAGAAACGCTGGTTACGCATTTCAGTCAAAATTAATTTAATTTCTGCAACATATGTAGATGTATATAATTCCTATACACATCAGCATCATTCTCCAAGGCAGTGGTTCTCAACCTGTGGGTCGCAACCCCTTTGGGGGTCTAATGAGCCTTTCACATGGGCCGTCCGATTCATAACAGTAACAAAATGACAGTGATGAAGCAGCAACAAAAATAACTTTATGGTTGGGGGGGGGGGTCACCACTACATGAGGAACTGTCTGAAAGGGTCGCAGTGTTAGGAAGATGGAGAACCACTGCTCCAAGGAGAAATTCACATGTATGCATTCTCAGAATCCTCTTAAGACAGTTGGGCTCGCAAGAAGATGAGCTAGACCCTCCAGATTCAGCGGTTCATCAACAAAGTGGGGGTACTTTTCTCACTGCCTTTGTGCTCATGAGATTCTCAAGATCCGGGCGAAGGGAAAACAAACATGCTCTGGACTCAGAAGCACAGCTCTTTTGCAGAGTGGGGAAGTCTAGAATCCCCTCTTAATTTCCAAAAATACAAGAGTGCTTTAAGAATGTCAGGCCATTGGAAGACCGCTTTGGTTTACAGGTTATAAAGTGCATTGAATGGAAGACATTATCTTGGAAAACATTGCTAGTACTTTTCTAGTCAGTGGCTCTTCTGGCACCGGGTTACAATCCTGGTGTGTTGTTCTTGCCGATGTTCGCAAACATAAGAAAAAGGCCTTCTCTGAACACAGCCCGCATCCAGCAGAGCGCAGGACACAAGCATGGTTGCCCATTCTAGCTCCTGAACATAACCCAGATGCTGCTGCAGAACCGGCCTCCCGAGGGTCAGGTCTGTGTAGTAGAGAGGGTACTCGGGGAAGCTTCGGGAACTCTTTCAAGACCCGAAGTGCAGCTAGTAAATCCACTACCCTGAACGATACCCCAGTGGCCAGGAAGAATTATTGCAGCTTTCTAAAGTGACTCATTCACTCTCAGGGGGTTGTCTGGGCTCAGGGAAAATCTGTCTCCCTGATTACGGGGGACTGGGTAATTGGGGTGGTGATGGACTTCAGATAAACTGGAGCTTTCTTTAGCTTCACTAGCAAAGTCCTGTGTTGAGGGGAGTCTAGATGTGTGTGGGGGGGGGGAGGGGGGCGGTGCGGTGCAGAGGCATGTACTCCATGGGCTGGGGAGGGAGGCTGCACAGAATGACTCGGTCTTGAGACCTGAGTCGACCAGTCCCATTTCTGCATCCAGTACATGTGTAATGTTGGGCAGGCCACAGTCCCTCTTTTGCCTCGTTTCTTCCTTAGTAGGAGAAAACCAAAAGCCAACCCCATTGCATGGAGCTGGTTCCGACGTGTGGCAACCCACTAGTGGTACAGAGCAGCACAGATCCACAGAGCGGCTCTACGTTGTGACAGGAGCGGCTTGCCAGGCCTTTCTTCCACAATACCACTTGGTGGGTTCCACCCACCAGCCTGAGGTTCAGTAGTCAAGGACAAGTTTGTACCACCCGAGGGCCATGCAGAAGGATTAGATGGGCCTGAAGGAGCTCCATGTCTGTTCCAGCTCTGGAAAAAATCTGTTTCCCGGCACAGGACATCTTGTCGTGTACATACAAACACAGTTTGAGAGTATTGATGTCATCTTTCTTGTGCCGATTTTGGAGAAAGAGATGGGCACTCTCCCATCAAGGTGTGCAGAAACGCGAAGTAGCTCAACAGCTCATGCCTATACGCCCTTGATTCCCTATTCCTGTCTCCTCTTCCAGCTTTAACTATGATTCACTCTTTCTTCTACCATTATTTTGAAAGTAAATCGGAATATATATTCTAAACACCTTGCAGGTGTTTAGAAAAATCGAACAGCTCACACCAAAATTTCCTCTGGCCCTTTCCTCCCCTCGAATCATAAACAAAAGGAATCTGCTGTCTCTCCTCTAATACCTGTGGAAAGTATAACTGGGGAGTGTCGGCAAGGGGGTCTTTGCCAGATTCCAGAAGCAATTAGGTGGCTTTGCATCTTGGGACTGTAGAAGGTTACGTGGCTGCCCTCTGAGGACTCTCTTCCTGAATTGGGTAGTTTGTTGTGAAGTTCACAAGGAAAAGAGAAAATGTTCGAGAGAGAACATCCTAAAGGATTTTTCCAAAGAAAACTTTTGCAGGAAGGCAGCATGAGCTCCGGCACTAGAAGTTTCTGGGACACTGGGAGAAGTCGCGTCAGGAGCAAGAGAATGTTTTTAGTTTTGACGAGCGGGTCCCCAGGGGTAACAGAAAGAAAGCCACCACCCTCCCCCAGAGCAGTGTTTCTGGACTTGCAGGTCCGGCCTCCTTAGTGGCTGGTGAGCAGAATTTCCACAAGCCCCAACTAAGCGATCCCTGGAAGGTACAGATGAGTGCTTGACTGTGGGCCACCGAAACCCACCCAGAGGCGCCTCAAAGCATCGCAGCCCTGAAACCGGAGGGAGCCATTCTACTCTGGACACATGGGTCACTAGGAGCCCGAAGTGACGACCAATGACAAGTGCAAATAAAGCAGGGCGGAATGGAAAACGGCCATGTGCACCCCGGCCCGTGGCACACAGTGACACTGGCTCGGGCCTGGGTAGGTGTATTTGTGTGTGCATGCGCTCTGTGTGTTTGGCACACTGAGTCCTCATCGGAAAATAAAACATATTTCTCAGTGAACGTCAGAGCCAACAAAACAAACAAAACTGTGAAAGCTGCCTCCCTGGCCAACGTCACTGTAATGGACATGCCTCTTGGTTGGCTTCCAACGACTTGCTCCACTTTCTGACAAAGTCGATTTAAGAAGGAAAAGGGAAAAAAAATGCTGCCGACTGGGAAGAGCCCTTTCACAGCTCTGCGCGTCTATCGAAACTCTCCCCAAGTTGCTCTGAATACTGGTTTGTGGTCCCTGAAAAGTCCATTCGTGGACCCACCCCCTGTTCAGGGTGAACCCACAGAGGCTTGTTTGTCTCTCTCTCTCCCATGGGAACACCGTCTGTCCTTTGAAGATGCCTACTCTAGCCCACCCCCCATGTTTGTACTTTCTTTCCCTTTCCACTTTCAAAGCTTTATTTTCCTGGAAGCCTGATCAACACTGTAAACAGGATAAAAGTACTCCAGTAGGTCCTGTTCCCAAAGGTATTTCTATTTTCACCAAATCGTAAGCCTTGTGCCAGATAAAAGCACCTCCTGTGGGACTTCACAGAAGGAAGAAAAGCAGTCCGCCCTGTGGCCACGAGTTCTGCTCACACTTCGTTTAGATTTTTCTTCTTGCTTACATGAAACTAACATGTTCACCTGCTTTTCGGGCGGATTGCTAAAAATATGTCCTTATTTTTTTCAGTGCTCTCATAAAACTTTCTTATCAAAGTTCTGGAGAGAAAATAGAGTCCTGTATTCAACTGTGTATTCAACTTACACTCAACGTTCTGCCGGACACAGCTCTGGTCTTCGTTTCCCTCACTCACTGCCCTCGAGTCCAGTCCCACCCTCAAGGACCCTAAGGGACAGAGTGGAACTGCCCCCGTTGGGGTTCTCAAGCTTTCAACCTGGACAGGAGCATCAGCCTCTTCGTGCCCCCCAAGTCCCTGGTGGGTTCCACCTGCTGGCCTTGTGGTTAGCGGCTCAGTGGGTAGCTCATTACGCCACCAGGATTCCTTAGGTCTTCTGTCGATGATGGTTAAAGAGTGGTTTAATTACTACACAGTTTCATTACTCTATGACCCATGCTTGATGCTGCTTCCCAATGTCACACTAATAGGACAAATGGCAAGCTTGCTTTCCAAATTTAAGGGGGTATTCTGAAACATGAGGCTGGCTTAGGACAGGCAGTTTTTTGCTCGATGTACACAGAGCACGAGTGAGAACTGACTGGATGACAGCTGGCATTTACACTCTGTAAAGATTTGCACTTTTCATCAAAAAAAAAATAAGTCTTTTGAACTCACATCCATTTGTTAAGCATCTAATATTATTGTCAGGTCTCCAGGACTTATCTTATTTACGGTACTTCTTGCAACCCGGCTTCGAGATAGGTACTGTTACTCCCCCACCACCTCAAGAATAGCACACACACCTAGTTTCACATCCGAGAATGCCGAGGCTTGGAGCGAGACTGGCAACGTGCCCACAGGACCATAAGTATCAAGGGGCAGAGACGACTCCAATCTGTCCATCTGACCGTGATGGCTACGCTCCCCTCACTTTGACCTGGCCTAATTTTTTTTGCCGAATCTAGAATTAACCTTTTCCTTAGAAATCCTGGTGTCCCTGGTTTATCACAAAGTGCACAAAGTATCTGACCCGATCTCGCAATGCTTTCTGCTTGACCTGGGCAGCCTCACGGCCCCTGCTTCAGCCATGTTCACAGGCAGCAATAAAGAAGTTAGAGTCAAGAGCGGACTATGTCCTCCATGGTCTGACCAGTCGGAGAGCTCTTTTGTTTCGGTGTTTAAACCACAGTACTTCACGGAGACTGCAGGGAAGAGCATGGTTTTTCACGCGCCCATGAGTTCCACTTTCCCTGGTCCTCCTACAGACAAATTGTAGCGGCGCCCCTTTAAATTCAAACTGGGTTTCTGTGTTGCCTTCTTTCCCCGCACTGTCCTAGGTGTTCAGAAACCCTCCGTGTGTAGCGGCCACATATCCCCCCAATGAGAGCAAATGGAAGAAATCGATTTTGTACCAGATCCTCGTAGTGATCCAACTCAGGATTCACTTTTCTTTAAAAGGGAGAATAAGCCCACTGACTACCCGTGTGGTTTGGTAGCCCGTCTTAGATGCCAAAAACATCCAAATAGCTTTCCCACATTAATTTTGCCTTCAGTTTCAGGAAATAGAATAATTTTGTAGGTACATAGAGATCCTTATACAAACAAGCACCATGTTTACAATGTACTAATCCATTAAAATCAACGACAGGCAGACATTATAAGAACTAAAACCCATTCCAAGTAGACTAGCAGCCCGGCTTCCATCTGCCCAGGCCCCATCCTTTGCCACAAAAACTCCTATTTGAACCTGCTCCCCAAACAATGGCTTTCCCAACCTCACGTCAAGGCAAAGACCTCATGAACACTATTGACCAGTGGTAGCATTTGCATTCTCTACGTTCCAAACCCAACTCATGTTGGCATTCTTTCCTTTGAAAGTAACCTTTAAAAAGATGTCATAACGTAGCTTTCACGGATCTGCTTAAATATAGTTTAGGAGACGCTGTTCCACATTAACTTACAGCTTCTAACCATAAACCGCTTGAGTCAAAGAGAATACAGTGAAGGCGAATTCCATTATTCAGATGAACCCCAGGTTCCCCGTGTTTTAAGCTTGAGCCCACACTTTGAAACGGAAAGCCACATACAGTTTAGTGCAATGGTCCTGCGGTCAAGGTCAGAACATCCTTCTACTGCATAGACCAGGCACAGAACAGAAGGAAAGCTCGTACTAAGAACACAGGGTTTCTCAAAAGGGTAGTATTAGTTGTAATGGCTGAAGGACATACCTTAAGTTCTCTGAAGAAGATACTACTCCTGGCCCACTCAACGATGGAGAACAGGGTCTGATCGGCCATTTTGCACATGAGTCCAAAGGTGCTTAGCTTTTCATGCTTGCTTCGGTTAGCTTGCTCTTGTTGCAAATAGGCCATGATTTTGGCCTGCACTTGAGGCTCATCCGGCTCACACTTCAGGAGTTCCAGTATCAGATGTGGGATGCTTGCCGGGGAGCTGGTCTGATAGCTATCCATGTAGGAATAGCCCATTATGGACTCGGGTGAGCTGGTGTAGGGGTCTGGGTACTCAGACTTGATGGCCCGGCTAGGAAAGTGGCCATAGGTTTGGTAACCTGGCAGGCTGCCGTGAGGAGGCATTGTCATGCTTATGGGGGACGTTACAAAGGGACTTCTGTCATAGTCTGCTGGAGGCAAGGCAGCATGGTTCAGAGGTAGGCCTTTGGACGCAGAGTGGATGTTCTGAATTGCAGACGAGATGGTCAGATCCGAGGGCATTGCTTGGATCACCTGAGACATGGCTTCTAGCTTAAGTCCATTGGCTCGGATGAGGGCTTTTTTCTGTTGCTTCAGGGCCCTGTCTCTCTTGTACATGGGCCCAAATTTATTCCTTCCTCCTCGCATTCGGTCGGCTCTTACGGCTGTTTGGGGAGGACGGGTGGGAAACAAGGGTATAAATATGATTCATATTGTTAGCATTCTCCCGATCAAATCACTTCTGGAAATGGTGAATACCAAGCTGGATGTGTACAGTTGTTTGAATTACAATAGCCCACAAGATATTTTTAAGCCATGTCCTTTTAATTTATGAATTCTTTCCTGTAGCATGTTTTGTCATCAAAAAAATACTTTTTGAGACCTAGAAACACATTAACCCTTCAGTGAAGGAGATTTCATAATCTTTGCTACACGGAATGGGATGCTGTCTTGCTATGGAAGAGTATCCGTTTTTCAACTAGGAAACAGCAAAACAAAAACCATTTCGCTTCTATTATGCCATTGGTCTTGTGAGTCTATGTACTTACTCCCTACACTGCTGTGGAGAAAGTTTACATAATAACACATCTCCGGATTAAATTGTGACTCCTTTCCCCTAGGACTTCTTCCCGCCTCAAAGGCGTTTTGGCTGCTTTGTTGAAAAAGGATAGGGTACCTGCTCCTCCTGAAAAAGCATGTTCACCTGGACTGGGCCACTGGTTGCTGCTTTCAATGTAAGCAGAACTGGACCTAATGAAAGCACATTCATCTCAGCAGCTGTCAAGAGCCTCGGCTGCAGGGGGTGTGGAGTCAGGGGCCGTGCCTTCTAGGTTGGTTCACGGTTCTCCCCACGCCCTTAGTGGCCAATGGCAATTAGACACAAGCCAGCCACCTCTGACAGCTTGTGGCATGTTGAGATTGCTGGAGGTGAAGTTTTTCAGCTTTTTATCTTAGGATTAGTATAGCATTAAAAATTTATTGAGTGCTAGGTATACAGAATATTACACAAGATCATAAAGAACGGCTTGTTTATTCATCTGGATGATAATCTGCTGAATACTCAGTTGGTTTCATGTCACCATGAAGGATGTCTGAAATATGCGCCATAAGCCACTGGTGATGATAAAGGCACATTACTTTTGAAAGTTAAGAAAGGCAATTTTGTTTCTTTTGTCAAAATACGGATAGCTATCAGATGACATTCCATTGAAATGGAAGCCTTTGATTTTTTACTACATCTTTATCTTCTATGCCTCAAACTATTGTCCACACCCCTCCATGCACCACGGCAGGTCACGGATGGGAAAGTAATACAGTGGCTGATGATAAAGAAATTAATAAGCATAGTTGCTCCCTTCTTGATTTCTTCTTAAAGTGATACTGGCTTTATGGTAAGCATTGACAGTACCTTGGTGAGCAAAGGGACGACTTTTATCTGGATGAATCTGTTAGCAAACTAACAGATTGATTTCATTTTATTGAGTATTTCTATCACGTCACAAAAATAGCTTATGCTGCTCTGACCAAAAGAGAAAAAAAAAAGAATTTAAAGCACTCTTAGGCCTGGCATGATCAGCGATCCATATTCCGTGTTATTACTGTGTTTGCAGTATATTTAATTTGTGCCAAGGCAGTCGGTCAGAGGCTGGAAAACAGCAACACACCAGAAGCGTCCAGGAACTACAATGATTTGCAGCAGTTACACATTAACTTCCCTGCTGACAGTGGGCACATGCTAAGTTCGGGGCCGCTCTTTCGATACAGAGTGTAGCATGGCTTTTGAGGAACGGAGCGTACTGGCGCTGCCAGACACTGCGGCCCATCTAACAACAGCACATTCGTCTTCATGTTTCTTATTTCACATTAAGTTTGCAGGTTCCGCCATTATCCTTTAAGGGGGAGAGGATGAGGGCTGTTCCTTCCCACCTTCTCAAAATGGACAGTCTCTCCAGGAAGCTCCTCTGCACAGCTAGAGGCTTTAACTCGTACGCAAACATTATGAAACTGATAGTCACAATTAGCACACCCATGTAAAGGGGCATAGGGGGAGATGGGATTCAAACTTTACTAGGCTACGCTAATTGCAAGTTTGCAAGGCTTTGGGAATATCTCTCTGTTTGCAAACTGATTTTCTATTTTCATTTGCTCTCAGTTGACTCCCTTTAACCTTGTTTTCAGCTGGCCTGACTTTTCAGTGTCAAATGCATCCGTTAAACTAAACAAGAGAAGGGGGAGACTCAGATACTGAACACAACAACAAAATGAAACAAAAATTATCCGGTAGGTTATACCAACATTTAAATGAAACTCGTCCTATAGACAAAACCGAAAGGATGCATGTCTCTTATATTACGGTCTGGAGTGTTTTAAAGAACTGGGAAAATTAACGTTGTTTGTTCTACAGCCCATGTTCTTGGAGAGTTTTCATAGGAAGTAGCCTTTAAGAAAATCTTACCTTCCAGTTTCATTCCAACACTTAGACATTTCTGAAATCGACAATAAGGGCAACGCTTTCTCTGTGTTTTGTCAATTTGGCAGTTTTGGTTTTCTATACATGTGTACCTTTTGTTATTTTGGACCGTTCGCTTAAAAAAACCCTGTAAGACAGAGAAAATAGTGAGATGCATTATAAATCGAACATCCGCCTGCACCATTGCTTTATTGTAAGGAAATCACCAACAATCCTTTCACCACCGGAGCCCTCTGTGGTTCTGTGGCGTACTTCACACTCAACAAGATCAACCCTCCCAAAGCAGTGCCAGACCAGAGCGGGGATGTTTCTGGCATCAGAACTCTATTCCTGAAGAATTATGTCAAATCTTGGGGAAAGTTGGCTACACACCATTTCATCCATAAAGAAGAGGGAAATATACTCTATATACACACAAGTTATTATTTTTAAATCGCTTTCCCAATTACTCTTCACACTCTAGTTAAGAGACACTTGGGAGATTGGGATTGTGTTTAAGTAGTCCGATATAATTTAGTAATTTAGTGACAAACCATTGAAAAATGCCAGTGGAAAAACTGAGTAGCAAAACGCCTCAGATCTTTCACAGTTGTCAACACGAGGTAACTGAAAGCAAAAACGGTTTAAAGAGTAAAATGGGGAAATGCTCATAATTCCATTGGAATACATTCAAACCTAGAACTGTAATAAAAAAAGGTGGAACTAAATGAAAAGCCATGTATTCCAGAGAGCTAAATTTTAGCACAGTATATCCTTCTATTTCACTCAAAATAATTAATCACCAGTAGGATATATAGCTTTACCAGAATGATGCTCTTTATGTTGATCCTACTAGCCACAAAAAGAAACTATTCTATTTTATTAAACAGAATCAAGGGCTTTTCTTAGCAATAAAGTCACTACACTGACTTTTCTACTTAAAAATATGCGTATACTTTTAAATTGCCAATATTGAATTTACTACAGATATAAAGGTCTGAAGTCGATTCATAAAATATAATTGATAGGATTAGTGATAATGTAGTAAATTTTACAGATTAAGCACCTTTCCATGAACATAGTTTATGACATCTTTATATGAAAATTACTATATAATGGACAAAGATCCCCTGTCTTGTTCTTCGTGATTTAAGTTTTTTTTAATCTTAAAATCATGTTTGGAAGAATTCAGAATAAAATTACACAGCTGGACTTCAGACTTGTACGTATGTGGATAAAAAAATGTTCAGATTTGCAGCACAGAATACTGTGAAGTTAAAATGTATTGGGGAAATACTTTGTCATGGTCCCTCTCAAGAACAACCGTGCTTTAAATATCTATAAGTCAAGCAAAATCAGTATTTAGGGCTGCGAGAAAGAGAGGGCTCCCAACAGCTCCATCACGTTACTACAGTGAAATACTTTCAAGCCACGAGACTGGCAAAGTTTTCTACACAGCATACATTTCTTTGCCTTTTGAACTAAATCAGACACATATTTCTAAGGGTCGCCTCCCTGAGTCGAATGCTCTCTTATCTCATTTAATTGAGTCTGAAAAAGACAGACTAAATTTAGCACGGGAGAGGGAAAAACAGAAAAAGCAACCCGGTGGTTTATTTTGGCATTGGGCATTCAATTTTTCAGGTAGCAACATGTGAGCAAACCTTGCAGCTTTCACAGGTGAGAAGCCCATAATGGTACCCAGACACTTTATCTCCACACACCGGACAGAGCTCTTCAAGATCTTCATCATAGGAGTAATTCACCATTTTAAACTGAGACACTGCAACAAGAAGAGAAATGTAGACACATACCCAATTAATTTCGCTACGTAACTTTTCATCCTGCAATGGAAAGCATGTTGGGGACTGTGGACAAAAATCACCAGGTAAAAGAGATTAAAAAAAAATATTCCCTCCCACCCCAACCCCTGGTGGTACTGAATGAAGAGCACTACTTTTTACATATATTTTAACGTCTTATTTTTTATATAAATATCTTTTAGCATCGGTGAGCATGCACTTCCTTTTTTAATTTGAAAATAATTCTAAGTTATTTTGTTAAAATTTTAAACGGATCACTCTTGGACACAAGTTTCATAATCCTGTAAAGAACAGAAACACGCATTGCATGCAGTTCACAACTGAAAAGTTTCTTTTAAACAGCTATAAAGTTCCAAAATGTCACCTTTGTCGAAAGAAGGAAAACAAACACACATATTAGCCCCTACCCCTGCCAGCCCTTCAACTTGAACCAAGTTTCTAGCAAGTACTGATTTGTCAGGATAGCAACACTGACTTGCAAATACTGTTGGCCAAAGACACTGCAGCCCTTGAGACCTGCTGTACTGCAGAAGCTGCGACCCCCTTAACAATAGCCTGTAGCTCCCAAAGCTCAGATCTGTTAGATTAATCTTAATCAGGTCACTCATTTATTGACCAGACTCCTGCTCTGGCTAAGTCCATGTCACATCTGAAAATCTGTGAGAAAAAGAAAAGGAAAGAAAGGGAAGGGCGCCCGGCGAATAAAACAGAAGAGGGAAAGGTACACACGAGGGTTATGCTTCGCCTCAAAGTATTGGAAACCCTGTAATGAACTTCACATGTTTCCGATCATCACTGCAAAATATAAACACCTCGAGATCGCCTTGTTAAAGTTAAACAGAAATCAGGCCGCGGCGAGGCACGACTCACTGCAGGGATCGGGTAACCGACTTCCTTGCGACGCAGGCTGAAGAAGGCATCTTCGCAGCTGAAAGATGGAGACACAAGGCTCCAGAAGGTCAGTGGTTAGGAGGCCCCGGGAATTACCTGATCTGACCCGCAACTGAGACACCTGGTCCAAACAGGGCCAAGTATCCCAGCACCAGGCGCGAGTGGGCGGGCGGGCGCGGCGAGCGCGCTGGGCTAGGGACCGGTCGGCTCAGCTGGGGCCCGAGCCCGCACCCTTCCCGGGCATCTAGTCCAAAAGCCCCTGGGCTCACCGGCTTTCGCTTCTTGCTCAACCTTGGGCAGCACCCGGGCTCACAAACACCGATCAGAGTTTGTTTAAAGTTAATCAGTGGCATTTACAGGGGGCGGGGCGCGGGGGATGGGGAACCGACAGGCGAGCAGAAGTTTCCTCTGATTTGTTTACCAAAAAGGAAGGACAGAAAGAGCCCCCACCCCATCGCTTGTGTACCCGGGCACTTAGATATCACCGTGGTGGCCTTCTTGCCAACGGCTAGTTCTTTTTTAAAATAAAGATCTTTTCTCTCTCTCTTTCTCCAGATTCTTAGGGCTCCCGGAAAAGGCCGAGGGGAGGGGGGGAAAGGGGGGTCACCCGCAGTTCTTGACGCCTGGGGGCTGAGCACAGACCAGCCCGGTTGAGGCGTCCCTTTCAGGAACACAATCCAGAGCTGGAACTTGAACGCCAGCGCTTTGAAAGTTTGGGAGAACCCCAGGTAGGAGGTTCCGCAGAGGCAGGAGCCTGGCTCTGTGCAATAGAAATAAAGGGGTTGCCAGGCGCAGCGGGACTTCCAACCCTAAGACGCCCGGGCTTGATTTGGGGAGGTGTGAGTTTTCTCGAAGTTTGCCAATAGCTCCATTTTCCCTAAAAGTTTCGTCTTGTATCTAGTCTAGAGGCATGTTGTAGTTGGGGGGCGGGGGGGGCGGGGTGTGAGCATAACCCAAGGCGATCTTTTCTATGGACTTTCCCCTAACTCTAACTTAGGACCTACTGGCCCGGGAGAGGCAACCGCTACCAGGGGTCCCAATGAACACCTCCGGGATCCAGCATCGGAAAAAACGGGTCTAGAATTGAGGACCCTCTTGGAAAATCCAGAGGCAGAGGGGACAAGCCGAGGGCACAGTGAAAGGCCGGAACGTTTTTCAGAGTTTCCTAGCCCGGCACAAGGAGAGCCAAATCTGTCCGGGCCAAGAAGTACCCATCTACACTCCATTCTGCGTCTGGAGCGGGGTCCGCAGGATCTGGAAAGCAAGAAGCGCCGATCGGCGCGCGCGGAGATTCGCACTGGGACACGCAGTGCTGTCCTGGGAATCCAGCAGTCAGCCGTTTCTGGGATGCCCCAGGGGTAAGATCCATTCCCGCCACCACCCAATCCCCGCCCCCGGCTGCCGTCAGTCCTTGAGGGCCCGAATGGGGTCTCTGTCCCCAGGGACCTCTTCCGGACCGACGCACAGAAGGAGAGGTCTGGAGAAAGGCGTGTCCTGGTACCCCACGCGCGTTGGCACCCCGGCGGGACAGAGTAGCTGGGAGCTTCTCCTCCGTCCTGGGCACTGTCGGAGGCCGACGCGCGGCTCTGGAGCGCCAGGTCGGGTCAAGGGCGCATCTCCCGAAGTTTACCAAGAAAATGTTACCACGGTATCCTCCCTAACCACCCAATCCCAGGGCACGCTTCTTTCGGCTTCCCCTACTTCTTGTTCCAGCGTCTCCCCGAGCTTCCCTTTCAGAGTCTGAGCTGGGATGAGAAGCAGAAACTTTCCTTTCGGATCAAGGGATCGCGCCAACGGCAGCCAGCAGACCAATGATAGGCCCTCTCAGAACCGCGCGTACAGGGACCCCCGCCTGGCCCCAAGCGCCGCTTCCCCGGGGCTCCTTCTTCGCAGAATCCAAGGTTTCGGGCGGAAACGCCTCCTTGGGGCAACCAGTTTCCCCAAGAAGTCAGCCCGAAGAGCCGCAAGTTAGACTCAGGGGATTCAGCCCCAGGAGAGTTCCACGGCCCTCCCCAGAGATTTAGAGAGCGACCTTCAGATCCCGGAGCCCGTAACCGATCCCAGGAGCAAGACGCACTGCCTCCCCACCACCCACTTTGCCTCCGCCACCGGCAGCGTCAAGCCCCGAGGCCAGAGCGCCGGGAGCGCGCACGCCTAGCCCGCACCAGCCGCATGCACCAGCCCTGAACTCTGCTCTCAACACCTCCCCGGCCCTTTCAAGTTCTCGCAAGGGGATGGCAGGAAGCGTTCGGGGATCACAGGCCGGCGTGTCCGCACATCCTGCGAGCTGGAAGGGGCGAGGATGGAAGAGCACCGGTGACTTTTCCAGGCATTGTTCCCTCCGCGGCACAGGGCAACTGCGATAAACTTCTAAAGGTCTTAATATAAGTCAGACAAGAGTTCTTATTTTGGAATACGGTGAAAATATAGCCAGCGGGATTTATTTATGTTCTTGTTAGCAATCAAGAGCTGGAAAACAAATGGGATTTTCCTATCAACTCGTAGGTTGTAGAAGGGACATTAAACTAACCTCGGGGTCCCAGCTCCAAAGCCCGACCCAAGAAGGAGTTAGGTTTAGAGGTTTTGGTCACTTTCAATTCTGCCTGCAGTTTTTAAGTTGCCCCAATTCCAGTTGTCCCCTTGGACTTTTGGGAGTGGCCACATTCATTCTAACATTGCTAAAGCAAACCTTACGCCGCTCGCCCTCCGTAGTTGACGGTCCCACGCGGCGTACTCTCCCCCACACTCCGCCCCAAGCACTGATTACAGTCTCCACTGGTTTCCAGGACCGAGAACCTGTTCGGGCTTCCCAGGAGACGTTCCAGATCCTAGAAGGGTCTCAGGATTACTAAGCACCTTTTGCCTGAAGCTGCCCGGCTCCGGTGGCCGTGGAGTTCGAAGCCTTCTTTTCTTAATCAGAAGCGGCCAATTAGGCAGTGCTTGGAAACCCTCCGCCCCGCATTGTTCAAGAGCCATAAAGTTTTATGCCTGTTTCTGGGGAGGGGGGTCTGACGCCTGCGCACCGTCCGCAGCCCTCGGGCTCCGAGCGGCCGCGCGGAGAGGGAGGCTGCAGCCCGCCGGGCGATCTCGGGGGAGGGGAGGCGGAGGGAGCCCGAGCCGCAAGCCAAGCCTCCTTACCTTGCATGTTTTCCGGCATCTGCCCCTGTTCCCCATGCGATCGAGCCAGTCCCAGGGCTTCCGTCTCCACTTTGGGCAGCATGACAAGGCGGCCGCGAGCGGGGATGGGGGGTCCGTGTCGGTCCGGAAGCCCAGCACCTGGACACGGGCAGCAGAGATTCAACTCCGGTGGAAGAGAAGGGGGCGACCAGGGTGCCCGCTCGCCCACCCGCTCGCCGGCGCGCGCCTGAGCCTCTGCCTCCTACCCGACTGCGGGTCAGGACCAAGAGCCCCGACCGGTCTCGCAGCCCTGGAGCCTCCCCCAAGCTGCGAACGGGAGGTCGGGGCTTGGAAAACTGACGGAGGAAAGGGCGACAGTGCGCCCGGGGTCGGCTCGGCCAGGGCGGAGGCGGCGGCGGTGGCCGTGGCCGTGACGCGAGCGCAGTTGCCTCGTGCGCAGCTGAGCTCTGGGCCGGCAGCCGAGGCGGCCGCGGGGCTGCTGCTACCGTGGCGGCTGGTGCCGCTGCCGCTGCTCTCAGACTGCTCGGGAGACTCTGGCTGCTCCCGTCACCCGCCCTCTAGCTCGGGATCCGCAGGGATCTCTCTCTTCCTCCGCTCCTCTCTCCACACTGCTCCCCCACCTCTCTCCTAGGCTAGCCCCTCCGCCCCTTCCCCGGTCTCTGCCTGCCTCTCCCTGCCTGCCTCCAAGTGTGGAGTTGTGAAGTTCCAACCTCCCTCCCCTGCCTCGTTGCCTTCTCTCCTGCGTCTAAGAGCAGCCCTTTCCAGCCGCGAGGGTGAAGGTGCTGGGAAGGCAGGGGGAACAAGGGAGAGGAGAAGGGAGGTAAGTAGGGCTGGGGGTAGGGGGAGGCTGAGGTGAGCGGGTGAGGCTGGGATACTGGGTCAGCAGTGTACCGACTGGGACGTGGGTTCCGGACTTGGGTCGGACACCAGCCGCCAGCCAATGAGGATGAGGCGCATGCTCTGGTCCCCTCTCCTGCCCCAACCTTTTCACCCAGCCTTAACCCCCTCCTACCCCTACCCTGGCTTGGGGCGGAGGGTTTACACGCCAGGGAGTCTTCCAGCTGGTGAGAAGCAACCTCTGTCAGATCGCAGTTGAGGCTGAGCTCAGGGGAAGAGGTGTGGGAATGTAAGGGGGGTGTCTCCCCCCCCCCCCGCCCCTGTGTGTATCGGGTGAGGGGCTGCTGGGGGAAATAAACCCATTTAAACAACCGAAAGGAGAAAGAGAATGTTGAATTTAGCAGAATTCTCAAATGCAGAGCTGTTGGTGAGGGGTCCCCGCGCTTCATTGCATTCAGACCTCAGAGGCTACGTGGTGGGATCCGCCGCCCTGGAGTAGCTAGGTGGCAACCGACTTGCCCAGAGCCGCGTTCACGCTGGAATCTAAAGCAACAATTTCTGTTTCTCCACTCCCGCCATTTTCTCATTTATAGTCGAAATCTGAGCTCAAGGTGATCTAGACTAGGTTTAGTGAACTGTCTTGCCAAACAACACAAAGATGGCCTGGGCCTTTTCTTTCCCATTCTGGGGTCTTTGGTGGGACAGATCCACGTGAGGCTCAGAGAGGCCCAGCATTCAAAAAAAAAGAAAGAAAAGTTTTAAAGAACCATCTGTTAAGTAAGCTCTTCGGCCACCAGCCCAGCCACATCTTCAAAAGTTCTCAGATCTCATCCCAACAAGCAGAAAACATTCTTTCCAGCCCCGGACTGCATGCAAAATGCCGCGTATTCAGGGCTGGCCTTGCCATGCAATCCGGTAATTGTCAGAGTCCACCCACAAGGGGGTGGATTTGAATCTCAAAAGATCTGGATTTATTCTACTTGAATGGCGCAGAGATTACACATTCCAAGTACCCGGTCCAGTATGTGATGAATTGAAACGTCTTGCAATCGTTGCCTTCTACCTCCACCCAGCAATTCAGATACAGCCTCTGACACTTTGCTGTTCAAATTTACATTGCAAATATAAATTATTCTACTCTTTGGTTTCAGTAGGATTTTAGGATTTCATGGGTAAGTTCAAACCTAGGAGGATCTAGTCACTCTTAAGATGTTCAGGTTTTCATGATAATATCAAGAACTGTCAATACATTTGCAACATTACTACTTGTTTTAAGTATCACTGTTAATTCAGAATAGACACATTTTGATATGGTTCTGATAGAGACAGTCTTAGGACTCAAGCTAGTCCTTGATGTGCTTTGCTTGTGAACTTTGAAATCGGTTTATTACAAAGCCTTCACTTAAAAATAATCTCTTCCGGAGAGCCTAGGAACCGCGTATGGTGGCACTTCCCCAAACACCAGGTTAGCAGAGGCTGGAGATTTGGGATTGCAGGTATCCAGAGGGAGTTTCTGGCCTCAGTGTGGGAGGAGAGGTCCTTAGTTGTTGGAGCCGAAGGCAGAGGTTAAGCGAGTGGAAAGGGGGCCTGACGGGGACTTGAACTTGTGGTTCCGCAAGAACTCTTCATAGAGTTGAAGCTGAGGTTTTCCTAGTGAGGCAAACTTTGCTCTCACGCTCATAAGGTTGTGTCCACACTAGAATCTTTCCAGCCCAGGCCAATCTGTCCTCCCCATCAAACCTCTCCCTGAAAAGACGCTACTGATGGCGACTGCTGGCGTTTATGTTTCACCGCACAGGTAGACTTAGAAACAGAACACGCTCACAATAGGAATTATGGGCAGAGGAACGGCCACGGAAGTTTTAAAATCCTCCGTTGAAGCAGAAAGGAAATGCCTCGCGGCTTTGCGCCGGTGCTTTGGAGAGCCAGCCCTTCGCAGAGACCCCTAGGAGCACGGAGAGGGCAGCAATCTCACAGGAGAGAGAAAACGGTCTTTTCTGAAAGCCAAAGAAAACTCCGAGCCCGGAAGTCCAGCCCCGGGCGTAGCAGGTTCCAGGGCCCCTCTCGCTGGAGGGGGTTGCTCCCTAGGGCCTGATCAACGCAGACGGTCACTGGAGTTCACAGACCCAAGGGTCCGCTCGCTCTTCTCTAGGCCACTCGCCCACTTTAGGGGTTCAGAGAGGCCTCAGCCGCGGACCTGGAGCAAAGGAAGGAGCGGCTGTACCAAGGCTGACACCCCAAGCTCAGTATTGTCCCCAAAGTGCAACCTTCCTCCGCCCTCTGAACTCCCTGCTCCCAAGGAACACCCATTCTGGTTCTTTGACCACTCGGTTCCGCTCAGCGTGTTCCCCGCTGGAGCCAGGGACTCACTGATTGAATGTCCTAGGGTCAGACCACGCTGGGCCCCGGGAATTCCGGCGTCAAACGCTTCCGCACGGTCATGGGGGGTGGGGGGGTGGCTCTGGATTGTCGGGCCGGTAGCTGAGACGAAACGCGGCGAGGGGTGGCCCTTGGAATTGTAAGTAAGGGAGACAGGACCTGTGCTGCCTAAATGCCCATGCCCGCGGTGGTCTGGACTGAGACTGACATACCCCGGCAGCATATGGACCCCCGTGCAGGCGGCCAGCCGCTTCCCATTTTCCGCCAGATCTTATTTTACTCACCACCACCCTGCCCTTGTAAATTTAGGAAGCTTACTGCTGCGGGACGTGTTTCTGGTGGCCGACACCTGAGACCAGAACTCTGTAGGGGCCGCGTGGGAGGACCACCTCGGCTTTGGTGACCTGGCGCTGTCTACAAGTGCCCTCTACTTTCCCTCCACCAACTTCTGGCAAACTTCTCTCCCCTCCCCATCCCTCCACCCCCACCCCCTACGCCTCCTCCTCTCCTCCTCTAGGCTGGCAAGACTAGTCTCCCGGGCTCGCCCTTCCCGCTTCTGACTTTGTCTTAAAGTGTTGATTGACGGTTGCAATTACCAAGGATGATGGCTCGGGGAGGCTCCCGCAGCCTTGATGAGCCTGAGAAGCGCAGTCCTGGCATATTTTATACCGGCTCAGCGTTACGGGGGCGTGCGCCTCTTCCACCCAACAGACTGGCGAAAAGGAGCCCGCGCACTCCCCACCCGAGAGCCGGCGGCGGCCGGGCTCTGCCCCCGCCCCACTCCCCCCGCGCCGGAGGGCCGCGCCGCCTTTCTTGGGACGAAAGTCCGGAACAGCTTGCCCTTGACCTGACCTGGGAAGTGTCTATGGGTCCCGCGCGCTTCAGCAATGAAAAGACTTTCAGGAGCTGTTAAGATTCCCGAGGCTTGACAAGCACAGGTCCCGCTCTGAGAGGTGGAAACTTCCTTCGTGCGTTTTGGGGGAGAATCCCCCGAGGACCCACCAAACCGCACCCGAAATTTGTAACCCTTCCTCCTTGAAAACATTCTCTAAGGGCTCCTCCACAATCGCGCCTTTACCTACTCTACCTACAATGCCTGGGGTGATTACGTTTTGTCTTTTCCACTAATCTACGTTTGTTTTCAGCCCTGGGGAAAGATAATGTTTTGTTGTTTACGTGTTGGCTTGTTTGTCTGTGGTTAACAGATCCCCATGACTCGGGAAGGATAGCCAGAGGGGAAGAGAAGCAAATTTGTTAGCAACCAGGGAATCGTCTTCTTCCTGAAAAGCAGAGTTAAGATGGCTTTTGCCTGTCCCTGACAGTTAAGTTCTACAGGGACTACAGAAAGTCCTGGCCTCAGGGGCTGGACTCTTGGCCCCCACCCCTAGTCTGGCTCCCAAAGGCTGGGCGTGTTGGTTTTAGGGGGGGAAATGGCTAGATTTTAGTACAGCCGTTGTAAATAATGCAGGCACTTCTGATTGGCCAAAACTTTGAAAACACAAACTTTAGCGAGAAGTTGTGCCACGTGAACAAGAATTCCTTTCTCATACTAGAAGGGACTTTACTGCTTTCTGCCTAGTGGAGGCACTAACAACCGCTACTGGTGAAAAACGGGGTTAGGGGCAGCCCCCCCAAAAGCACTAAATCCACATTTCTCTGGGAACATGCTAGTACTTCATGGCAGAGGAAACTTAAAATTGAAGCAATTATCCTGATAATTCTGGCTCCCCTCTCCCAGACAACTTCCCACTCCAGCAAGAAAGAGAGTGTTTGGGCAGAGTTTGGATGGGATTATCTCAACCAGTGGTTCTGCCAGTTAAAAGGGATATGGGTGGGAGGTGGGGAACTTCTTGACTTTGTTTTCTTTGAAGGCAAGTGGCTCCAACCCTGGAAACCTGGCAGCCTTGCCTCGATGTCCTAGTTATACTTAATGGAGGGAGATTCTGTCTGGGTTAGGGAAATCACCTGGTGCAGGTGGTCCTATCTGATCTCTGTTCCTCTCTGTAATTGAAATAGAGATGTGAGCCAAGTCTGCCCCAAACCTAGGACTCCACTTGAACCCATCCCTGCCCTTGGTGGTTCCTCATTAGGAGGTTAGACAAAAGGTCAGCCAGAAGCTTTGTGGGAGAAAGATGTGGCTTTCTACTCCTGTCCAGTTACCTCTCAGACGCCCACAGGGGCAGTTCTACTCTGCTCTGTAGGGTTGCAGTGAGTCGGAATGGACTGGACTGCTGTGAGTTTCAGTTTGGTCCATCACCGAGGAACTAGACTATGGGGTGGAGTTCTCAATGACAACCCAAAGGCTCATGAAACTCACGGAATATATGTAATTCCACTGCCGTAACCCAGGTCTCAACCAAGACTATGAGCTAACTGCTGATCTGGGTTCTACATACCTTCAACCAACTGTGGTCAGACTTTCTTGACGGTTCAAGTAACGCCCGCATCGCTTCAGAACTCCTTGACTCAATTGAGCCTAGATGGACCCATGGGACACCCTTCCATTAAAAAAAAAGAGTCCCTTTTGCTAGCGGTTTCCGGTTTTTTAAATCAGAGTGCACAGGGGTGGGTGTTGAGCAACTTGGATTCCTATCGGTCAGCAAAGAAAATGGTGTGGGGCATGAAAGTTGGGCGGACTTTTGGGCCAGGGCAGTTCTGGAAAGGTTCAGTTCACTGAGTGCTGTGGGCTCCGCCTCCAACTTGAAGGCGTTCTTCTCAGTGGTGGCCAGTGTGTGCCCCGTTTGGGACACCCTTTCACTTCTTCCCAGGGTTTCTTGACTGGGAATTGTGAGAAGTTGCTTGGAGAAGCTGGAGGTGAGATTTAATTTTCCTGTCCATGCATGTAGAGGCTGTTGCAGGGAGAGGTTCTCCGGGAGGGGGTGGGGATGAGGGTGAAGGTGAAGGTGGGGTGAGCAGAAGCCCCAGCGTCCAGCTTTTGAGCATGGAATCCAGCACGATGAAAAATATTGGCGCTGGTGTGCGACCAGGGTATTGTAATGGGAAATATGCATCCAGTTGGTCATCGACACCTTTCGTGGAGCAGGGCAGCAACTAGCTTGTTTCTCTTTAAACAACAACAAAACCCCGGACCCAGTCAGTTCGGACTCAAAACAAACCTACAGGGTAGAATAGAACGGCCTGCCCTTTGGGTTTCTGAGGCTGTAAATCATCACGGGAGCAGACAGCCTCAGCAGTCTCTCCGGAAGCTGAAGGCCTAGAACTGCTGACCTTGTGCAGCAAGGGCTGACCTGAGCAGTCCAGCGCATATCCCACTGAGCCACCAGGGTGCCTTTGTTTCTCTTAGGGCCTGGGTTGGGGAGGAACTACCTACCCCTCCTTTTGAGTGTTTTTTTTTTCTGCCCTCCTTTTAATTCCGTCCTGTCCATAGCCCTACTTTTTGAGTATCACCGTAGACGACACAATCTAAAGCTAAGCTTTCAAACTCCAGCACTCCCTGCCAGAGAACCTCGGAGTAGATGACTGACTGACTACCCCACCTCCCTCAGATTTCAACTCTCCCGGCCCCGCCCCCACTCACCACACCTCGCCCTCCAGAGGGGGGCTCATCCCACCCCTCTAGATTCCCTCAGGAATGAAAAGGAAAGTAAAGAGCCATTTACAACTTCTTAAGCTTGGAATGTCTTTCAGAACAATGTCCGAATGGGCCCACATTTTTGTCATCATAATTCCTTTCTATCACCTAATGCAAGTAGTTTCTACCTGGAGAAAGAAAGGTTGGATTTCCGAATCATACCGATGGGGCTTTATTTACAACTCCATATCCTGACAAGCTGGGCGATCTTGGGTAAATCACTTTACCCTTCTGGTTCCAGATTTCCTCAGTAAAATGGAGTCAACAAGCATAACAAGGTAAACCACAAGACACAGCTAAAGCAGCATGCATTACTCACTAAAATTTGGTCTCCTTCCTCTCCCCCAAAATTTCCTTCTTTGTAAGGAAAATGGTTACTAAGGGAATCACCATCCTAGGACCATTAAAAATATAACCTTCTGAGGGGAAACTGTCTAACACAGCCCCCTCCTCTCCCACTTCAACTAACTCTAGCTCATTGAACTCACCAAGGTGATGCCTCCTCCTACTGACTCTATGGGACAGAGGAGAATCCCCTCTGAGGGGTTCTGAGAGGAACTCTTTCCTGGAGTAGAAAGTCTATCTTTCTCCCATGCAGAGCCTAATGGTTTTGAACTGCTGACCTTGCAGTAGCAGCCCAGTGTGTAACTCACAACACCATCAGGGTGTCTGGTCATCTGTACTTAGGTTATTTGGAGTTTTAAAATTAAGTATGTCTTTTCTTATTTATCAACCACACAAAACTATTTATAGCAGAATCACCCCCCAAGGAATCAAAAGAATAAAAGAGGCTTTATTAACTAGTCTGGTCAATTTTAGTTTACATTGGTCTCCCAAGTTTCATCTGCCAAACCCTCACTGACTGTATTTCAACTCTTCTCCAAGGCCTCCTCAGAACCCAATGCTCACAGACTCCTGAAACCCCTAGGAGCCAGAGGGACTTTCGAGAAGTTTTTGTTCCAATGACATGAAGTGTAGAAAAGTACAAATCAACGAAGCTGCCTTATGAGCTAGGTTCTGGGCCTTGGGAGCAAAATTGTCTGACTTGTGCTCTGCCTAAAGCATCCCTGAAAATGACTGGTGGAGCCAGGACCAGAGGCCTTCTCTAGCTCCCTCAAATTCATGGCTGGATACAAGATAACCTTAGACATTGTGTCTGATAGAGGGGTCAAGTAAAGGAGGAAAGCATTACCGAGTCTCTATTCTCCCTTCTGCCATAAATCTCCTTTGGTTTCTTAAAAGAAGTCTTAATGAATGCCTTTCCGGGCCCTGGAGACAGACAGAGTGGGTTACAAATTGGGCTGCTAATTGCATGGTCAGCAGTTCACAACCACCAGCTAGCTGTTCTGTGGAAGAGGAATGAGACTTTCTACTCCTGTAGAGAGTTACAGTGCTGGAGCCCACAGGGCAGGTCTAGCCTATCCTATAGGGTCACTATTAGTCAGAATGGACTCAATGGTAGTGAGTTTGGGTTTGGGTTGTTTAATGAATGCCTTTAACCCTAGCCACAATTGTGAATTCAGGCCAGTGCTAGATTGAAGATGAGTTGGGTCAGGGAGAGAGGGGGTGCCAGAATTTAGCTTCTTAAGAGGAAATGGCAACAAGAATTAAGACACAGGCTTGCATGATTGGCATTCGAAACTGTTTTGCAGAATTAAGGCAGCTAGAGGTTAGAATGTCGTAATGGACTGTCTCATTTTCCACTAAGTGAAGTCTACTTTCAGAGACCCTTTTGAGGAAGAGCCAGTTAAAGGCCATCATTGGAATAAAATCTGACATCTAGAGAGGTAAGCGGGCCAGACAGAGTTTACATTATGCAAAATACCCCCTACCTAGGCAGACATAACTTTTATCATTATTGTATATTACTTTGAATATACATGGTATATTCTCTAGGTGCCCTTAATTTGAGATATCCATATAAATTAATATAGATCAAAGCATAACATTGGGCATATTTCCGGAGAATCAATAAATGCTTGTTACAAGACAGGGTTCTACCACAGATTGGACTCCTGTTTATATAGACCAGGATTTTATAATTAATTTCATTTTTAAAGTCTACCAAATTAGTATTGCAGATCATGTAGTGCAATCATCCCATTTGGGAGAAAGCATAGTCTAGACACCACAATCTGGTTCTGGGGTCTGCTGTCCCACCATGTGGAATGATGACCTTGCAGGCAGGCAGGGGGAATGGCAACTTTCCTTCTGTGTAAGAGTACCCACACAATGACAAAGGGAAACTGTACATAATAGGGAACCACCAATGCCATGCTCAGTTAGGACCCTTGGGCACCGCTTTCTGGATAAAGGTCTGTGTGAAGTTGGAAAGCCTGGCTGTTCTCACACTCTGGTCTCAACATCATGAACCACTCCCCAGTGCCAGCTCCACGTGCAATTTGCCATCTTGAAGGCTACCAAGGAACTTGAAACACTGGTTAGTTCTTCTCAAAGTGCTTGCCCTGGCCAGGGTCAGAAAGGTCCTAGGTCAAGGGGCAGCTTTCATTCCTGGATGGCATGGACCTTTTCCATTTGACCTTCATTCAGTCTGATGACCCCAAATTGTCCCTTCTCCCTCAGCCCCTGGAGTGGCCCTCTGCAGCCAAGAACCTTGGGAATAACCCTCAGCGCTCCTTAGAGGCCAGGGATGAAAAGACAAGACTAGTGTATCAGAAGGCTCTTACCCATTGAGGTATTGCCAGGAGGACTCCTCACGACCACCTGTGGAGCTGTACTACTGGAGGGGCAGCGAGTCTACCTAGGCAGGAAGGGGAGGGTGGCTCTGCACAGGATGTGCAGAGGTCTCTTTTGATGGTAAAATGACTGGAATTTTGTCATCCTGGGATCTGATGCCCATAAGTGTCTGGACGGGCTGGGGTTTGGGGCTAAGGCCGAGTGAGTGCCTCCTTCGGACCTTCTTCCAGTCGTGGTCGTCAGGGCCACTCCCTGACTAGAGAGCGCCTTGCTGGCCAGGGCCCTATGCCACTGGGCCATCTCGCGACTAAGCGCGGCCGGTACTGAGAGGCTCCCAAAGCACCGGCCTCGGCCCCAATCTAGCTCTCACGTCCGGTGAATGCGGGGTTTGGCTGGCGAGAATACCGTGTGTTTCAGAGAACAGTGCAAAAGCCCGCCCCGCCTTTACCCTCTCTAATACCCACTGTTTCCAACTACCCAGTGCAAAAACACCTTTCTGCTCTTAGAGTCCAGCACCGCACTCCCAGCTCGGCCTGGGGGTTGGTGGGGGGTACCGCTGGGTCCGCGTGTGCGGTCCTCACACCCCTCTGCTTCGCGGCCCCCGCGGGCACGGCGCGCGGCCGGGCTGCGGCGAGAGCGGGAGATCCCAGGGCGCGCGGGCGCGAGTCTCTGGGCGCGCTTCCCCGCGGAGCGCGCGCACGGCGACTGGCAGCAGGCGCTCCCGGCGGGCGCGCCGCGGCAATTGGGCCTGGCAACCCCGATTGCAATGGGCTGGCCTTTCTTTTGTAGCTCCTTTCTTGTGCCCAGCTCTCCTTTCCTCCGCAGAGGAATTGCTTCTGTCTCTGTGTGCCTTTCCCGAGTTGTCTTTCTCGTGAGCACGGAACGTTTTTCCTTGGAACTTATTTCCTCAACCGATACTCTTGAGGGTGTGGTTGGCCCATAAAAAAGCAATCACGGCATTCAGTGGCGTCAACTGGCGACCCAGGGGGAAGAGAAGAAAAGCCGCAAACCCCGACTTTCCTAAGGGACCCAGGAACGCCTGTCCCTGGAAACTTACTGGGGGGCTGGGGGGGGGGGTGGCGGGGAGCGGGCATTGCAGCTTCGAAAGTGCGAGGAGCAAGAACAGAGGTCCAGCGCGCAGAGGAAGACGGGAATGACTTCCAACAGACTGGGCTGCTAACTACAGTGGCAAATCACTTCCCTCTAGAGCTGATCATGAAGACTGATTCTACTCCTGCCCTAAAATCAGTCAATGTGTGAGTGACTCCATGTTTTTGTTCTTCGTTTTCATGAAAAAGTAGCATAGTTTACTTATGTTCTTTTACGAAAATATGACATGTTCATTATTTTGAAAAACAAAACGAACAGACCCGAACTCTTCATTTCTAAGGAGCTAATTGTGATCCTAGTGGCTTTTTTGTTGTTTCTTATTTTTTCCCCCTCATGATTTTATATCTGCCAGAAAAAGAAAAGACTTTCCACAGTAGGTGCAATGAATGAGACACCAGTACTGTGAGGTGGCAAAGACTTGAAAGCTGTCTGTTACAAGTTTGGCCAAGGATCACTCAACATGATTGACCTTGAATCTTTAATTTGGGTCACATTTTAGCATATTAAAGTGATTAGAAAATATTAAGAGTAAAGTGATATGTCTTCTGGCTGTTTTGGGCTGATAAAATGACATTCAAAACACTTGATAGAATGAATAGTATTCAAGTGTTGACTTATCCATTTGTTGTTTTTGAACGGCAAGAAAGATGTGTGATATATTTGCATGGGCTCATTATGTTCTAATACAAATTCCACTGATGAGCTTAAATTATACATAGTAATGTTGTGGCATAATAATAAGCAGGTGATAAATAGAGCAGTTCCTACTTACCAATAGGTGGAAGTCCGTACTTGACAGGTTCTTGTAAATCCGTGGCATCTGAATTAGAAGACATTCTTGGCGAAATGAGAGGCAGTCCTGTGGTTTACGGCAGAAATCATTGAGGATAAGGAAAAAGACAGCTGGTCAAATTGTGTGGCTTTGGGGAGCACACATAGGCTACAGTGACCCTTAGTGAAAGTTAAGGGGGGGGGAAGCTAGGCTTCAGAAAGTTACCAGCAAGTCTTTCCCTGATCTCTAGTTTTTCACGCATTAGAGACCTGCTGTAAACCATGTATCCAGTTTCATGATGGTTTCTAATCTGAAAAAAGGAAACTTTTGATAGGCCTGGGTTGATCACATGACTCTATGCAGGTTGATAAGAGGACCCTGTTATAAAGTGACAGCAAAAGAGATAAGAACTCTTGGCAGATAATGGCGAAGAAATGATTAACTCAGAAGAGGAGAGGTGCTATGCAGCACACAGGGTGGAAAGTTGTAAAACTGTGGGGTCAGAAGATCAGACTTAGTGGATAAAGCTCAAAACGAGCTAAAATCCACTAACTAAATTTAGGCTTGTGACATGCCCCTGATGTCATCACCTCTTTGCATAGAGGAGAACAGACAACTCTTTTGGCCTCTGCAAATACATTTTAGATGATAACATTGGCAGGTTTTCATTCTTTAAGTGATGACTGGAAATATGATTGACACTTTGAAGGTATTTCCAAGTTTAGACTCATTTACTTACTGATGTTTGGATTAACTCATCTTTTTATTGTGCCTACTCATTAGAAGGTGTAACCTTAGCTTGTTTGCACCTGGGTCAGTTGGTTAAAAGGACAGCCCAGCTCTCTATCCAATAGTCAAACTTACACTTTGTTACTAGTTGAGCGCGTAACAGTTTCCACCATGAACTTCCTGTCTCTTATCCATTCCCTGGATGAACACATTACAATTCAATAAGCTTGGTGTTTAAATTAGACACGTAATGAGGCTACAGGAAGCCCTGGCAGTATCATGGTTATTTATTGGCCTGCAATCCAAATAGATGGCAGTTCAAAACCACCAGCAGCTCTCCGAGAGAAAGACTGGGCTTTCTACTCCTGTAAATAGTTACAATCTTGGGAACCCACACTGGGTCGCTGGCAGTGCGTTTATGGATGGAGGTTAAGGATGGCAAACTGGTGACTGAGTGATACACATAAAGTTCTCATAAAGTTCTTTTCTCAGCTTCAGGGAGGAAATTTGGATCACTATTCACCGTTGAACTGAATCGTTTTAGATGCTTGTTGAATTTCTCCATTGTTTTGTAAATTCATGAAGGTTGAAGTCTATTTCGGTGTGTCCTTTCCCACATTGCAGAATAACTCGTTAGTATTTCCGTTATTTTGATTGAGCTACGAAAAGTTACAAATATAACAGCTTGATAGAAACTACTTCTTGCCCTTAGCTGGTAATGCCGATTTTCTGCAAATCAGAGTCTGCCTTATCATCTTCCAAGTTTTCACTCTGGTCATTTTCAGTCTAAGGCTCTAGGTTTGGCTGGATCTGACTGACATCAACCTGATATTGATATATTTCATGGTATCGTGGATGTTTCAAATGGTTCGTAACGCTTCCAAGGACTTAATATTACTCATATTTTAAAGTTGGATGCTGAAGGTGAGAAACATTCCAAAGGTCTACAGAACCAAATGGAGCAAACTTTAAAATTTTTCTTCTTTGGATTTTATTTGGGTAAGATCAAAAGTTTACTTAAAGCCTTTTTCTCACTTAAAATGCAGCTATTTTTAAAGATTGGAATAGAGCATAATAGCAATAGTACCCAGAACAACAGTGGCTTATCATGTAATAAATAACATCACTTCTGAACTTATTCCTCTTACATTCAGAAACAGGAGATCCCAGGAGAATAAGACAGCCCTGTGTCATCCTCACGATTGTTACAGTTGTGTACTTGAGCCAGTGTTGCAGCCACCGGGTGGGTGAGTCAGTTTGTCTAATTCACTGATATCACCACCGATCTTGTCAGACAGATGTCTTCAAGTCACTGGAAAGCTGTCAGACTCAAAGTGGCAGATACAAGCTTTCTAAAATTTGGATTTTCACCTTAAAGTTTCCTTTTTCTTTTCCCCCCACTAGAGGAAATACTTCCTGTGTTTTCCTTGAAAGTGCTTGAGAAAGTACTTCATTCAACTGTGCGGAACATGCCTGGAAACCAGCGTGCACACACGCGTTCTGCGACAAAAACCCACGAGTCTGTTCACACAGAGCAAACCACTGGATGTACTGGTGCTTTTCCTTCGCCCGTCCATCTTCAAGCCACTCTCGCTACTTGAAGAACTTTGGGCAGTGCACGGGAGGAATTGAATTCCCATGGCCAGCCTTACATAATTACAGGTGTGCTTTTGCTTGGTGAAGCAGCTGTGATTTTAAAGAGCAGTATGTTGATCAATTTTTTGCAACCCACATCATGTATTGAATACCCCCAGCTGATGCTTTAGGAGTCCTTGTGCAGCTCAAGGAGTAGTAGGTTACTGCAGGGACAGCAGTTCGAAACTACCAGCTGCTCCACAGCCGAAAGATGAGGCTTTCTGCTCCTGTAAAAAACTGACAGTCCCAGAAACCCACAGGGCCAGTTCTACCCTGACCTACTGGTGTGTCATGAGTCAGAATCGACTGGACATCAATGAGTTTGTTTTGGGGGGGTTTGTGTAGCTCCCATGGTTCAGTGCTCAACTACAGGCCAAAAGGTTATCACAGGCTAACTTGAGCCATGGAAGACACACTCACTGCCATCGACTTGATTCTGACTCTTAGCACCCTAAGGGTACCCTAAGGGTAGTAGAACTGCCTCTGTGGGTTTCTTAGGCTACAACTCTACGGGAGTAGGAAGCCTCAACTTTCTCCCCGTAGAACCTCTGGTGGTTTTGAACTGCTGACCTTGCAGTTAGCAGCCCACCATGAAACCCCCATACCACCAGGGCTCCTCCTTAGAAGACAGTCCTGGTACTATGCTTCTGGCGGGTCACAGCCTTGCAAACCCGGTGTCACAGTTCTACTCCGTATATGTGGGGTCGCCAGGAGTTAGAATCAATTCAATGGCAACCAATAACAACCACAAAGATGATAGTCTCTCCAGAGAATGTGTTTTTAAAAATACAGATACCTGTTTTAGAAAACATCATGATCTATTCTTTCCACATATGCCTTAAAAATATACACTTTTCATATTTGTCTTTTTGTGTGGGGGATATGTCGGAATAAAGATCTGAATTGGATTAATACAGGTCCTACTTTCTTTTGTTAAATATTCTGCATTATTCGCTTCACCGCCCTAGGTGTGGAATAGAAGTCATGCTGGGGTTCCTTCTGTGACCAGAAACATTTTCGGGTCGCCTCTAGGTCCGCATGCTCACCAGGGGCTGCGCACGGGGACCAGACTGTGAAGGGATTTGCTGACTTGGGGGACACTTTAGTTTACCCCCTAGGAGCCCAAGATTTTGATTACAGTCACAGCTTTTCATCCTTTGCAACAAAAGTCAAGATTATTTTAAGATGAACCCCCTTCCACTTTGGGATACACTCTCAGTTGGGTAAATCCCTGATCTTCAGATAAAGCGGCTTTACTCATTTTCGTAAGCACAGTACAGTTAGTAAACTCAAAGATGTTCTTTTAAGCCCTTTCAACTTAGACAAAAGAGTGGGGGCCTTCATGTGGAGCAACCCCAAAAAAGAATGTGCCTCTGGAACTAAGTTCAAAACAGAGGAATAGCGCATTGGTAATAAAAGTTTCAGAAAATTCGTGGAAAAGTATAATAAAAAAATCCTGGAATTTTTCCATGAACATTTTGAAGCGCCCCCCCCCCCCTTAGATATATTCCTTATACCAAAATGAGCCCTGGCTACACAATGGTTCCGTTCTCAGTCGGGAAGTCAACATCTTAACCTAGCAGTTGCTCTTTTGGAGAAAAGATTTGCTGTCCTAACGATGTCAGCCTAGGAAACTTCGTGGAGCAGTACTTTTCTGTCACGGGGGGGGGGGGGGTCCCTTACGAGTGGAATCAACTTGATGACACCCAGCCAAACCCAAACCAGCCCACTGCCATCACGTCAATACGACAGGGCAGAACCGCCCTGTGAATTTCCAAGACTGTGCCTGTGTATGTGAGCAGAAAGCCTCCACCAGCGTGCCAGATATAAATCAGCTGCCGAGTTGTTTCTGGCTCACCGCAAGGCCAAGTGTGAGAGCAGAACTCCTCTCTCAGGCTGTCAAAGCTGTGTCCTTTCGGAAGCCAGTCACCAGACCTTTCTTCCCAGATGTCAAAGTGGATTCGAACCTCCAATCTTTCAGTTTCTAGTTGAGTGCATCATCGTTTGCACCTAGAACCTCCTTTTACTTACCCTTGATGAACACATTCTAATCCATTGAACTTGCTATTTAAATGAAGCTACCATCGTCGGCAGTTCGAAACCACTCCAGCTCTGAGGGAGAACGCCTGGGCTTTCTACTCTTATAAACAGGTACTGCCTTGAAAACCCACAGGGGGTTTCAGCAGCGACTCGGTGGCTATGAGTTTGGTTTGTTTTGGAGGAGGCGACAGTTCACATGTTCATGGCTGTGGGAAAAGTTTTACAGGTGAAGACACTCTGTAAGGGCCTGAGCCTGGTAGCAGGGGCCCTGGTTAAGAGACCAACCGACTGCTATCTCAAACACTGGGGGCTCTGCGGCCGAAAAGACTTGACGGACCGTTTGTAAAGGTCCTAGCCTGGGGCATTCTGGAAGACACCCCCACTCTGTGATGCAGCACTGAGAAGTGACGCAGCCGCACCCCCGCCGCCAACAAACTCTGGTCAAGGCTTGCCACGTTGTGCCTGAAGTGGGAAGAGATCCTCAAGCTGTAAAGAAGAAAAGGGCACCTTTTCTGAAATGTTGACTGGATGGTGAGTTTGGATAAGTCAGAATATAAGAGAGCCGTGTCACCACACAGTTTGACTGTTCAAATTTGAAACGTAGTCTATTCTCTTTACGTTTCTGGAAGAGAGTTGACCTCTATCAGTAAGGTAAGTCTGTGCACATTTTAAATCTTTAGGTGGCTTAAACAGTGCTACCAAGAACACAGGGGGGAAATTAAGCAAAGGGAATGTCTATTTGTTGCTTTTTTTTTACATTTTATCAGGGGCTCATACAACTCTTATCACAATCCACACATATACATACATCAATTGTATAAAGCACATCCATACATTTTTTGCCCTCATCATTTTCAAAGCATTTGCTCTCCACTTAAGCCCTTTGCATCAGGTCCTCTTTTTTTCCCCCCTCCCTCGCTGCTCCCTCCTCCCTCATGAGCCCTTGATAATTTATAGATTGTTATTTTGTCATATCTTGCCCTATCCGGAGTCTCCCTTCCCCCCTTCTCTGCTGTCCCTCTCCCAGGGAAGAGGTCACATGTGGATCCTTGTAATCAGTTCCCCCTTTCCAACCCACTCACCCTCCACTCTCCCATCATCGCCCCTCACACCCTTGGTCCTGAAGGTATCGTCCACCCTGGATTTCCTGTGTGTCTATTTGTTTATAGATAATTTGTAGCTCCATATAGGAAGATTGGTTATAACTCAAGTCCACATATCAGATTACAGCTTTAGCAGTTCTTCTCTGACAAGCACCTTTGCAAAATTCTGGGTCCAGTTTTAGTTGTTGTTGTTTACTCTGACTACTGTTCATGTCACCGCCTGTCCACACTGGATTTTAGTTGCAGTGTTGAGAAATGGCATCTGAACGATGCCTTTCCCACTGTCTTTCCGCTGTGCTCCTGGTTCCGAACTCTGCTCACCTCAGACTCTAACCACTGACAAAAATGCTTCCCCTTGCTGGGAAGGGCTTGGTGCCTGGCAGTCCGGATGAGCCCTTGACGTCAGAATCAGACGTGGCCCCAGCCACCACTGTGGTCGGAAAGGGTGTTGGGCCTCTGCCCTGTTTGATCTCCATCCGGCCCTATCTTGTCGTGGTCGTTGCTGTTAAGGGCTGCTGAGTTGGTTTGGACTCGTAATGACCCCGTGGACAGCAGAAGGACACACTGCCCTGTCCTGTGCCATCGCACATTTGTTCGTATGTTTGAGGCCATTGTTACAGCCACTGTGTGAATCGCTACGGGCGACCTAATCTGATTCGGATAGTGAAAAGCACTAGACAGTGATTTGCTTCGATTCACTTTCCCTCCCCCACGTGATCAATAAAACAAGCAACAGCAAAAAAAAAAAAAGAAGAAGAAGAAGAAAGAAATTTTATGCTGTGCTACTTGCCTCTGACGAGGCAGAATTATTTTACGAAATGTCCAAAAATAAATGGAAGGATGTTAGCATCACAAGGTTGCGTAATAATTCTTAACAGGACCTTTAAAAGCGATGTACTATTTGTCACTGTCTTACTCACTTTCCCGTGGAACTTACTGGCATGCTGAGGAAACATTTAATTAATGAGTTACTTTAGCCTTTTGAAGCTTATCTATCGGTCTACCTAGAAATAGGTACTCAGTCCTTTGTGAGAAATGAACAGATTTTTGTGAAAGAGGGGCTGGCGTAACATTCACATGTGGTACAAATAACAGGTGCTCAGAACTCAGCCTAGGCAACAAGGAAACCGTTTACGTTCCAACTAAGCCAATGCAAAGCCCGCAGCGAATCACAGCCTCAGGTTTTACTACTTATACTTCTCAAGGCACAGGCTAACCTTTGGGTACATTTGGGCATTTGTCACGACAGCCTTCTGTTTTCAAACCCTTCGTAGCCCATCAGGTGCCATTCCGCAGAATATTCATACTTGAAGTTATAAGGATGCATGTTTCTTATGATTAAACATTATTTGCTAACTGATTTCAGAAAGGGATTTGTAAATGATTGACAGATAACTAATGACTCTGAGGCATCTTTGCCAACATCCAAAAGGCATTCAACAATGTCATCTGAACCTATTTTGCATGATGATGTTGAAGCTCAGTTAATGAATGACAATCATGGTAACCTCCTGACCACACTCGTCCAAGACATGATGACATCCATTAGAAACTGATGTTCAATCATATTGATGTGAACAAGTGGGGGTGGTGTGGAGACCCAGAGCCAAGCTGTAGACAGTTGGGTGTCCCCTTTCAGAAGGGTCACAAGGAAGGGATGAGCCAGCCGGGGTGCAGTATAGCACCAATGAAATATACAACATTCCTCTAGTTCTTTAAGGCTTTGCACCAACTCTCATGACCCAGTACTATCTTACAAATCTGGCTAGACAAGATCCTGTACACTGGTACAGATAAGAGCCCTTGACACATGGAATCCAGGACCGATAACCCTCTGAGGAGCAACCATGGGAATAGCTATACCATGAGGGTAGGGGAAGGTGGGGTGAGAAGCAGAACCAATCACAATGATTGATGTGTAACACCCGCCCCCCTCCCAAGGGGACGAACAACAGAAACTTGGGTGAAGGGAGACAGCAGCAGAAGGTGTAAGATATGAAAATAATAGTAATTTATAATTTTTTAAGGGTTCAAGGGGGCGGGAGGGTGGGGAAGGGGGGAAAAAAATGAGGAGCCGATACCAACGGCTCAAGTAGAAAGAAAATGTTTTGAAAAGGATGATGGCAACATGTACACAAGTGTGCTTAACACAACGATGTATGGATTATTATAAGAGCTGTAAGAGCCCCTCATAAAATGATTTTTTAAAACCCTGATGTTTTTGTAAAATTTGATTTCTGGGAGGCACCTCATAGAAGGGGTTCTAGTGACACAGTGGTTAAGCATTGGGTGACTAACCCCATGATTGGTGGCTCAAAACCAACTGATCCTACAGAGGAAGCAGAAGCTACCTGCTCCCAGAGAGAGGCCCGTCTCAGAAACCCTGGGCAGCAGATGGACTCTGTCCTATAGGCTTACTCTGAGTCGGAATCAACGTGACAGTGACAGCCGTGGGTTTGGTTTGCTTTTGGAACTTAATGCAAAAAGACTCCTGGTGTGACGATGATTGCTGATCCAGGAGCTAGCTAGAAGAGGAGTTATTCGAATAGACCAGCCACTCTGTGGGAGGGAAGGCCTGGTGACCTGTCCCCTAAAGTTTGGCAGCTTTGTAAATGCTATACGGTGCATTGCTATGAGTTGGGGCTGACGGACTGACATAACAATGACATCAGCAACTTCATATGAAGACATGCTAAATTAAGTATGCGTACAATTCGGGTTTATAAAGAACAAATCTGTCTTGGAATAAGTATGGCCAGGGTGCTCCTTAGAGGCAAGGAAGGCGAGACTTTGTCTCACGTACTATGGGCAAATTGTCAGGAGAGACTGGTCCCTGCAGAGGGACACCATGCTTGCTGAAGAGGAAGACCTTCACCAAGCCAGACTGGCACTGTGGCTGCACGGGTAGACTCAAACGTAAGAACAGCGGCAAGGATGACGGACACTGGCCTGGGAAGCAGTTCTTTTGTTGTACGTAGGGGTGCTGTGAGCTGGGGTGACTCGATGGCACCCAACACCAACAAAGGAACAAGCCCCCAAGGCCACTCATCATCCCAAATATTGGGGAGTTTATGAAGGACTTATCAATGCTGAGCCGGGCGGTTCCTGCCCAACCCTTGCTTCTCAGTACACTTTGCTTGCATCGGTCACTAACTAAGACACATCACCGATTTTATAGGCAGAGTTGGCTTGTGAAAAAAAAATCCACTTCCTAAGACTCTCCCTTCATCGCCCTCACCCTTATTATATAAGGTTGGCACATGTTAAAAAGGAACGACCAAGTAAAGATTTCTTCTCATTCTTTTTAATAATTATGGGAAATGCGGCACCTGGCAGGGAAGATAAGTGACTTTTACACAATAATATTATAGCCAGGCAAATATTACTCTCTCTTTACAGCACTAATAATTAAACAGAGCCTTAGTCAATCTTTTGGCAATTGGAATGTTGAAGGTTCCTCTCCTCTAGATGTGTGCAGACTTCCCATGTTTGTCACAATCTGTGATCTCTGTCTACTGACTTAGCGCTTTATATCTTTACTTCGAGCCAATGAAAGAAACACAGGACTCCTTTCTTTCTATTTAAGGCCCTTTAAAACATTCGGGCAAATCACTAAGTGATATGACCTATTTTTCAAAAAGGAAACTATTAGGCATCCAAAGTGATTTCCTTAGGAATTAGCAATTATTTGTACAATACCGACTCACACAATAGATCCCAGATAGCCTCAATTCATGAAACATGTTGCATCTCCCCTAACATTAGCTGGTAGACCACAGAGGTAAAGCAATCTTTCAAATAATAGATGTTCCTCCGGATTCAAACCTTTTACATGGCTAGATCTTATAAGGGGCTATGAAACTCAATTTTGGTTTCTATTTCAGTTATTCTAATAGACCTGTTTTTTTGGGGGGTGGAGAGTGGGGTTTGCCCCTCTTAGTCTATTGTAAAGTAAGAAAATGTCTAATAAGAATGATGAAGTGGGATTTTCTAAAATACCCATTCCTTAAACAGTTTCTCCACACAGAGCAATCTGTGATTTGTCAAAACATCAATCTACTGACTGTAATAGAATAGGAGCATGAATGTGCTTACGAAACATTTTTCATTATATTTTGAGGGTTAAAAAAAAAGAATAAAACCAGAAAAGATTAGTTGAAAAACACCGAAACTACTTAGGAAGCTCACTTTATAACTCTGAAATTGAAAAACAAAATTGCATTTCAAAAAAAGTAGATTTCCTTTCCATTTGCTTTTCTCATTCCTGTAAATTATAACCCCAAGCACAGTTTACTTAAAAACTGAATACATCATGTCTTAGAATTTCCAGGGTGTTAACTATGGATTATATTCTCCAGGGTGTTAAGCTACGCACAGTAAATCCTAATTTCTATATTTTGGGGTTAGAATCCTGTGTGGAAATGGGTTTTCTTAGTTAGGTTAAAGGACCATCTCATTGTAAGGTGTGTGTTGAGCTATAGACAGAGCAGATTGGGCATGAGGACGCAAGCAGAGATGGAGGGAGAGGTTGTCACGCCACGTATGAAGGTCGCCGGGGTGCCCAGGAGCAGAAACTGATGAGAGAGGGCTTCCCTCCAGAGTGTTCAGGGGAGACAAGCCTTCCCCTGCCACGGGTCCACTGAATTAGGACTTTCAGCGTCCTAAACTGGGGTGAAAGAAACGCTGTTTGTTAAAGCACCCACGTGTGCTGTTTGTGTATAGCATCACGGGATAATTCAGGCACGTGCTCTTTTGTATTCACCAGAGGCTGTAACCTGATCAATTTATATTTACCTCAAAATCCCACCACCTACTAACTGTCTTGTTCTGTATGCTCTCTGTTGCTGTATGCAGGAGGTTAAAGCTACTGATGTTTCATATAGCCACAGGGGCACGCAAGGGGCACAAGTGTTAGTGGAGAGGCTCCACAGACTGGGCATAAAGACCTAGTGATCTGTTTCTGAGAGTTAGCCAGTGAGGCCCTATGGATCACACAACACCAGTGACTGGGACCGAGGTAGAAGACAAGCCCCCGAGGGTGGAAGGCCTTCGGTGGCCCCAACAACAGCCTGGGACCTACTTACTGCGGAGAAGATGGAGAGATGACTTGGCCAGGATCCAGAGGTGACTTGTCATCAACTCATACCACCACTTGATAATGAAAAGGCACAACATTTGAAACCACAAGTAAATTTAAGAAAGGAAATGTTCTGTGATTAGACCCCCCAATTTAAATGATGCTGTGTTTAAATGGGTTTCATTTTCACTCTTTATTATACAAATAGACTATCTTAGCTGCAGATGTTATTATCAGAGGTGATTTTGACTTCTTTTCCATCTCCCTTTGCTTCTAAATCCTCATGCATAATTCCTACATTCATGCAGTGCTGACTATATTTTAAACACTCCTCTCACTGCTTTATGTGCATTATATAATTTATTCCGCAAAATTAATATTTTATTTACCACTATCTTACATATGAGAAAATTGGTACTGAAAATTCTAAGTAATCTGTCCAATGTCTGATAGCATATAACAGAATTGGATTCGGACTTTAAATTTCATGGTGTTAATCATTTAAAAGTCAGCCCTAAGAAGTCATTTTATTAAATAATATGCGTGCTTGGCACATGGTAGTCAGTGTATAAATATCTATCATCAATATTTATATTGATATCTGGGAAAGTTAATATTGGGAAAACTCAAATTGATAAAGCATTATGTCTTATGTAATTGTGCAATGTGATCATTAGTCAATGAATTGATTGAACATTAATTAATGCTTCGATTAAACATTAATCATTATGCAATAACATAAGTTTAACTTAAAATTGCAGCAAGTTGTAAATGCAGGTTCAATTTATTATATCACAAATAAAGCTACTGTATATACTCGAGTATAAACGGACCCGAATATCAGCCAAGGCACCTAATTTTACCACAAAACCTGCATAAAAATGTGTCGAAAAGCTTGGCTTACACATGAGTATATACGGTAATTTTATTTCATCTCAAAAACCTCTCTAATTTTTGCAGGAAGACATCAATTTGCTAAATCGGAAATCCACTGTCATCCTAAATGATTTCCTTCCTGTGTGACGTTCAAAGATAAGCCTAGTTCATTCTGTTTCTTTACCTGTAACTGGTGTCTCCTCGTGCCTGATCCTCCCCCTCTTGCCTTTGCTCAGCCTGGCACGCACACTAGTGTGTTCTCTGGACGGCAGGTGCAGTCAGAGTACACTATTAATCGCCATGAACACCTTTACGGAGTTCTTGGTTTCCTCGGCAGGCATGCTGCTTGAGCCATCTTTTGGGAGGGTGGGAGAAGAACACCTTGCACGTGTGGTCCCATGATCGGCACACCCATGGCTCTTAACATTTTTCATTCTGCTCCAACAGGTGCCTGTCCCCTGCTCCGGCTTCTTTTTGATCGTCTTCCACTGTGCTGCCTGAAGAAGTTAAAAAAAAAATGTTGTTGTTTTGTTTTTGTTAAATCTGATCATGATACTCTCCTGCTGAATTCTCCAGGACCAACCTGATACTTTTCAAGTTTGATCCACAGGACCCTCCTAGACTGGGCTTTTTCTCTTTTTATAATCTCCTCTCTTTCCATCCATCTTCTCCCATATCTTCACACTCCTCCTATCCTCTAACTACAAAGAACCTGATGTGGTACGTCTGTTTATTCACCTAGCTGTGCATCCATCTATTCATTTGTTCATTCAACTAACAACGGTGCTGAAGCTTCTGTTTGGCGCTGGGGAGCTGGAGTCCATCAGCCAGGTTCAACTGGATGGAAGAGTCAGTTGTTTATCAGAGTGAAGCCAGCGAGCCCTGGTGGCACAGTGGGTTTCACATTGGTCTGCTAACCACCAGGTCTCATGCAGCTCCAAACCACCAGCTGTTCCATGGGAGAAAGACGGGACTTCCTTTTCCTGTGAAGAGTGACAGTCCCAGACACCCACAGGACCTACCCTGCCCGACATGGTCGCTATGAGGCAGCATCAACTCAATGGCAGTAAATGAGAAGCTAAGGATGCTGGGAAGCACTCTGGGATCACTAACCAAATCAGAGAGACATAACAGGATATATCCCAGAGGAGCAGACGCTTGAATATTGTCAAGAACAAATTGGAGTTAATTAAGTAGCAAGGGTATTCCTGAGAGAGCTCCACATAAGCTACAGAAGTGTGCTATGGCATGTTTAATGACCCAAATGTGTTATGTTACAAAAACAACGTTACACTAGAGCTGGGTCTGACATGTGCCTAGGGTATGTTGTCAGAGAAAACAAATGGGAGAAAAGGGAGTGGCCAGCAATTAGCCATTAAAAAGCGAGAACAGCTTTATCAGATGGCTTTGAGGGAAGTGTTTATTATTGCAGGAGTAAGAGAACCACTTACAAAAAGAAGAAAAATAGGAAACAAGTATAGGTGGCATGTGCTCAGAGCTACACATTGATGTAAAAATCTGTGGACAAAATAAAAGAAAGAGATGGAAACAATTGAGAAAGCGCAGACTACTCTAAATGAAAGGTACTTGTGGCAGTCATGTAATCTGGTGTCAATTTAAGGATTAAGAGTGTAGGGTGGAGTCTAGGCTGTCATTCTGGAGATAGCCAATGAGACTTCTGTGAGGGCGTGGCCTTCTCCTAAGGATTCTGGGAAATCTGGTACTTCCTCCTTGGAGGTGGAAGACACTGCTCTCTCTCTGCCGCTTCCTGGGAGACATTGCAGAAGACACAACACATGGGCGCAACCAGACCTTGGAAGCTGGAGAAGCCACAAAGAGACCCCTGCCAGTGCTGCGATGCTTACAACGCCGCCGGATCCAAAGACTTTCTACCCAGTGACCTATGATCATCTGCATTTGGCGTCTTTGCATGTGTTTCGTGAGTCTGAAGAGGACTTTATGGATTGATATCAGACATATGGACCAATATCAGACTTATGGCCTTGGACTGGACTGGGTTGGTATATTTTCTTAGTGTACAATTGCTCTTGTATATAAACCTCTTCCTTATACACATGAGTGTCCATGGATTTGTTTCTCTAGTCTACCCAGACTAACACAGTGCTTGAATCTCTTGTCATCCTGACATGCTGAGATCTTAACATTTTGTAGTATTTTCTTGTAACCTCTTTGAGTGTATGTAAATATAGACAAAAGTCACCTCAAATTATACAATAATTTGCCCTTTAAACATTGACCATTATAGAATCAATAATTTTTTCACTGTAAAGGTGAAATCAAGGGCTTATTTTATGTTTCAACAAAGATATTCAATTTCCTATAGTTAAATAGTCATTATTAATCAATTATTTAGTGAATGTAAAATATATCCTGTAGAATTTAAGAACCTTAAATCAGAAAGAGATCATCAAAGGAGACTGTGTACAGTGACTTTTCAACAGTCAGAATAATTTTTGGGATCCCATGTCCTGCAGTAATCCAAAAGAGCAGTTTAAAACAATTGTCACATCAATTACTGAAAACAAACAACCCCCAAAACTTTTATTTCTATTTGTAACAGTTTTATTCTTCTTTCACATAATATGCACAACATTTGATCATTTTACTCAGTAAAAATATCCCATGTTGACTTGCAACACCTAGGTCGGACTTGAACTTAGGAGAGGAGGCAAATGCATCACCTAACTATAGGGAGGGAAAATGGAATCTGGTGGCAAAGGGATTGCGTTTCTTCAGTTTCTTCCTCCAGAGCAGGTTTTCTTTTTTGTGTGTGTTTGTTTTTATTATTTTAAAAATCATTTTATTGGGGGCTCGTACAACTCTTATCACAATCCATACATCCATCCATTGTGTCAAGCACATTTGTACATTTGTTGCCATCATCATTCTCAAAACACTTTCTTTCTACTTGAGCCCTTGATATCAGCTCCTTATTTTTTCCTCTCCCTCTCTGCTGCCCCCTCCCTCATGAACCCTTGATAATTTATAAATTATTATTATTTTGTCATATCTTACACTGTCTGACGTCTCCCTTCACCCCCTTTTCTGCTGTCTGTTCCCCAGGGAGGAGGTTATATGTAGATCCTTGTAATCGGTTCCTCATTTCTACCCCACTTTCCCACCACCCTCCCAGTATCACCACTCGCACCAGAGTATGAAGGGATCATGTTTCCTGAATCCCCTGTGTTTCCAGTTCCTGTCTCAACCAGTGGACATCCTCTGGTCTAGCCGGATTTGTAAGGTAGAATTGGGATCATGATAGTGGGGGGAGGAAGCATTTAAGAATTAGAGGGAAGTTGCATGGTTCATCATTGCTACCCTGCGCCCTGACTGGCTCGTCTCCTCCCCAAGACCCTTCTGTAAGGTGATGTCTAGTTTTCTACGTGGAAAGATGGGAGCTCCGTTATTTTCTGAAGCTACTCTACCAAAGAACTGATGAGAATAGCATTTCTCTAACCCAGGAATTTCTTGATTGAAATAATATACTTTAATTTTCCTGATTGGCTTTTTAGGAACAGTATACATTTATTTTTTCATTGCCTCTAAGTCAAAAAGATTTGCATTAGTGGTGCGCAGTTTTCAGAATGGCGTCAGTTACTTCCTACTATGAAAGCAGGCGCTTTATAAAATCCGTTTTAGACTCATTCACATGTAAGCATCGTCCACCTGGTAAGAGCTGCCAAATAGAGCTGTAAATGCCACCAGATAAATTTGCCAACACTTGGAGTCTGCTAGTAACATGTGTGTATTACCTAGCTGTGTGTTAACTTCAGGGGAGTCCTGAAAAGAGTCACCCCGTGTGCTTGTGAGGTACAGCTCGAGAATCACATCGAGAATCAGCTGGTCATGTCACGCTCCTGTTGAATGTGAATTTCTGTTGCCTTCTTGAAGAGGCTAGAGCTGAAGGCATGGGCTGACATCCAGAGCAAACTGTGCCCCCGTGCAGCCATTCCCACTCTTGAGGATGTCTGTCTGTCAGAGAAGACACTGGGAACTGATTTTGTGATGAGTATAATGGAGCTCTCCACTCTGGTAGGCATAGACAGTGGATTGCTGACTGGGTTGGCATGTGATAGGAGCATGACCACTGTGGCAGTTACACGGCCTGGTGTCAGTTTAGGACTCGAGAGGATTCAGAGTGAAGGCGTAGAGTTTAGTCTGTCAATCGGGTCATAGCCAATGAGGCCTCTGTGTGGGCATGGCCTTCTCCTGAGAATTCTGGGAACTCCTGTATTTTCCTCCTTCAAGACGGGAGACATGCTTCTCTCTCTTGGCTCACTCCCCTAGAAACACTCTACTGACAAGAAACATGGAACTATGTTGATAGATCCTGTGCCCCTGGGAACTGGAGAAGCCACATGGAGACCTCTGCTAGTGCTGAGATGCTTACAACGCCACTGGATCCAAAGACTTCCTACTCACTGGCCTGGGATCATCCTACATTCTGTGTCATTGTATGTGTTTCATGAGTGTGAAGAGGACTTTATAGATTGGTATAGGACATATAGGCTAATATCAGACTCATGGGCTGGGACTGGACTGGGTTGGGAAGCTTTCTTAATGTTCAGTGATCCTTTATATCAAACTCTCTCTTATCTGCATTGGAGTGTCTCTGAATTTGTTTCTCTAGGCTACCCTGACTGACACAGCCACAGTCATTGCCCACTTGGGCTTATCCTTCGCAATAGCTAGTTGAAAAGAGTTGATAACACGTACCCAATACAGAGCAAAACTTCCAGCAAATTTTTCCCAGGGGCTTGGCTCCTCTGATCTATCTTTGATGGGTGGTTCTGGAGGGGCCCTTTAGCTCAGCCCTGAAGCTGCTTGCAGGTGACCATGATGATCTTGTTGTGGCTCAGCAGCAATATGAGCAGTGGGTAAAACAGAGCCAGAGAAAGTGAAATAGACCAGGTAGCTCTTGGGGACCACATTCTCAAGGAGACACTTCATGAGACAGCGGCTTTCATTCATGCATCCAGCACAGGGCTCTCTGCAGTTGCTGGCGGCACTGTCTTTGCTCTTCCATCCCAAGTGCAGAGTCAGTCCAATGCCAAAGTCAAGGACCCAGAGGACAGCAGTGATCCCTCTCTCATGGATCCCTGTGGCCAGACTCATACCTGAGTTAGGGACACAGACAAGGTACCTGTGGGGGTTACAGCCAGCTTTTTTTGACCATGCGCACTCAGCAGGCAAGGAAGAGGCAGCTGTGAAAGTCGGTACAGCAGCGCCCAAGCTGAGGGTGATGGCCAAGGGATGGTGAACAGCCCCACGGCCACGTTGATTGCCACCAAGGACACCACAAAGTAGCTTGTGGGTATTTTCACAGAGCTCCACATGCCCATCACAGCATACACCAGCATATCACTCACCACCGATAGTGCGGCAATGGCCGGATCCAGCTCTGCATACAGAGCGTCTTGTCCCGTGTCACCTGCCGAGGCCGTGCCAGGTGCAGGGAAGCTGCATGGGCCCTGCAGGGTCTGGCCTGAGACCCAGACTGTGTGTCCTGAAAAAAAACAACACTTTTAGATGGTAGCTACAGAGCTGCAGGGCGGAACCAGTCCAGTGGCCAAAGCCTATGTGTATTACAATTAAGCAATGGTACATCCTGGTTCAGTTCAGTGACTCTGTATTCATTCTTAGTGTACGTCCAATTTGTTCAAAACAAACATCCACATTTATGTGTTATGGAATAGTGGTCTCAAGATCGAAATCTCAAACTCTCTGCCATCTAATATATTCTGACTCAGTGACCCATGGGACTGCGTACAACTGCCCTCAGTGGGTCTCCGAGATGGTAAGTCCTTCTGGAAACATAAACCCAATCTTTCTTGGGGTTCATTTAATTACAACCTATTATGTTATTTTTACCCCTTCATAGGTATTTATTTTCATTGTGGGAAATGTATAGATGTAACAATACATTTGTCATTTCAACATTCTGCACATGAACAATTCAGTGACAAAAGTTTAGTGTCCAAGCAGCTCCCTCGCTGCTATCTATTGAAAGTCAGCCCTCGACACAAGGGTTTGTTAAAAAAAAAAAAAAGTTTAGTGTTCATCATTCTCAAATTTTCCACCATCATTATATGTTTTCTACACCATGATTTTTCTTTCCAAGCTACTGTTTTTAGACGCCTGCTTTATCATTTATCTTACCATTCTCCTGCTGTGAAACAGTTTCTTTTCTTTTTTTTCTGATTTGAGTAACCTTCGACTTCCTGCTGATCATGTGACTATGGACACTTGACTTCATCCTTTTGCGTCTCAGCTTCCTGATCTGTTAGGTGGAGCTGTTATTGTCATTCTGGGTCCTGGTCAGTCGCTACCACCTCTTGCGGGCCTAACCTAGAGCGGGATGAACACTGCCAGACCTGTGCCATCCTCACATGGGTACTCTGCTTGCAGCTATTGTTACAACCACAGTGTCCAAACATCTCTTTGAAGATCTTCCTGGCTGGCACAGGCCCTCTACTTTATCATGCATGAAATTCTTCTACTTTCTCCTCCGAGGACTAGCTCCTCCTGATGACATAACCAAAGTATGAGAAATTAAATCTTGCCATCTTATTTCTAAGAAGCATTCGGGCTTTATTTCTTCCAAGACACATTTGTTTGTTCTTCTGACCAGTCTACAGTATACTCCATATTCTTTGCAATCGGCATAATTCAAAGGCATCAATTCTTCCTTGGTCTTCCTTATTCATTACACAGCATTTGAATGCATATGCGGTGGTTGACAATACTATGTTTGGTCAGGTGCATTTAGTTCTTGGAGTGGTTTTTAATATTTTCAAGAGGTCTTTTGCAATAGATTTGATCAATACAATATGTTCTTTAATTTCTTGATTGTTGCTTCCATAGATGTTGATTATGGATCCAAGTAAAATGCAATCCTCAACAACAGTCTGCCCTTGTCCCCAGCCACCCTGTGGCAGTTGCACAATCTCCTGTCAACTTGGGAAGGGTGGAGTCTAGCCTGCCAATCAGATCACAGCTTGATGACCTCATTTGGAGGCATGAAGGAGATAAATAGCTTCCTGGGCGCCAGATATACTCTCTCCTTGCAAGATACTCCGGTTGACAAGACACATGGAGCTGTGGTGGTGGCAGCCAGAGCCCTGGAGCTAGAGGAGCCACGCGGAGACCCACGCCAGCGCTGAGATGCTTCTACCGCCACTGGATTCACAAGACTTTCCACCCACTGGCCTGTGACTTTTCTGCACTCAGTGACCTTGCATGTGTTGCGTGAGTCTGAAAAACAATTTTCAGACTGGTAACGGACATATGGGCTAATATTGAATTTATGGATTTGATCTGGACTGGGCTGGGATGTTTTCATAATATACAATTACTTTTTTATATAAAGCCCCTTCTTAGACACTTATGAGTGTCTGAGTTTAACACACCCCCTTAGCATGATGTTGGTTACAGAAGCAGTTGTGAGGATTTTGTTTCCTTAGGTTGAGGTGTAATCCACACAGAAGACTGTAGTCTTTGATTTCCATCAGCACGTGTTTCAAGTTCATCTTCTTTGTTGCCAAATACTGTTGGCAGGTGCTGTGTGTTCAGTTCTGACTCAAAGCAACCTACTGTTTAATAGAAGGAAACACTGTCTGGTGCTTGAGTATTTGTGCAATATTTAGCAAACTAAGTTGTACCATTTGCCTATCACAGCTTGTTAATGAGTCATCCTTCAATCCTGAAGGCACACTTTTCATATATCCAGTTTCTCAAGTTCTTTGCTCAGCATGCAGGTTGAATACATGTGATAAGACCTGACGCACACCTGTCCTGATTATAAGTCATGCAGTATTTCTTTGTTCTAGTTGAATGCCTGGTGCTCTAGGTACAGGTTCTGCATGAGCACAATTAAGTGTTTCAGAATTCTCATATTTTGTAATATTACACATAGTATAATATGATCCACATGCTATAATGCTTTGGCATCATCAATAAAATACAAGATCCATCTGCCATCAACAACGGTATCCTTCATTCTTTGTCCTCTTTGACTCTAGCTTGCATTTTTGGCAATTCCTCTTTTTTTTAAGTCACTTTATTGGGGGCTTTTATAGCTCATATAACATCCCATACATCAATTGTATCAAGCATATTTGTACATATGTTGCCATCTTCATTCTCTAAACATCTACTCTCTTTTTGAGCCCTTGGTATCAGCTCCTCTTTTTTCCCTCCCTCCCACCTTCGACAGTTTCGTCTTGATGCACTGCTGCAGCTGCTTTTGAACTATCTTCAGCAAAAATTTACTTGCGTGTGATATTAATGATATTGATGGATAATTTAGGCATTATTATCACTGCTCTTTGGAATGAGCACAAATATGGTTTTTTCCAGCTGTTGTCTAGGTAGCTGCCTTGGAAACTTCTTGAACTAGAAATAGAGGTGAGTACTTCCAGCATCGCATCCATTTGCTGGAACATCTCAGATGGTACTCTGTCAGTTCCTGGAGCCTTGTTTTTCACCAGTATTTTCAATACAGCCTGCCCATCTTCCTTCAATACCATAGGCTCTTGATCATATACCACCTCCTAAAGTGGTTGATCATTCACCAATTCTTTTTCACACACTAGTTCTCTGTATTCCTTCCATCTTCTTTTAGGTTTCTGTGTCATTCTATATTTTCCCCATGAAACCCTTTAATGCTGAAACTGGAGGCTAGAATTTGCCCCCTTCAGTTCTTTCAGTTTTAGAAATACTGAGGGAGCAGTTTCCTCTTGGTTCTCTAACTTCAAGTCATTGCACATTTCATTCGAATGCTTTCCTCTGTCTCCCCTACCTGCATTTGAAATCTTGTGTTCAGCTCGTTTAAGTTCAAAAACAACATCCACCATTCATTTTTTCCAGCATCTGTAATTCTGTGGTGGATTGTGTAGATGCTGGAAGCCGTGTCACTGTTTTTTCAAATGCTCAAAGAATGAGTCATGGTTGACAAATTTCATTAGAGCTTCCACACTAAGACAGACCGGGAAGAAGGGCCAGGTGCTACTTCTGAAAACATTAGTCAATGAAACCCTTATCAGTAGCAGCGGTCACGAATCAAATTGACTACGTCTGTGGGCAGAGACATGAAAAGCTTAGTATCGGTGGTCAGAACTGTGCCAGGGGCCACCTGGGAAGCAGACCATCAATGGCAAAGTTCGCGTGAAAGCTGAAGGAAATGAAAACAAACCCATAAGAATTTAAATACAATGAGTGTGTTTCATCTTAATTTAGAGACCATCTCAAGCGTAGATTTTCTGCCTTGAACACGAATGCTGAGCTGTGTGGTGACACATGGATATCGTGCGTGCAGGAAGAAAGCGAAAGACCATTACAAAGATGGAAAAGCTGGAGTTTCTGTCCTACCCACTGCCATTGAGTCAATTCCAACTCATAATGATCTTATGTGATAGAACTGCTCCTTAGGTTTCCTGAGAATGTAAAGCTTTAGGAAAATAGGCTCATTTTTTCCTATGAAGCAGCTGATGGATTTGAACTGCTGACTTTGAAGTTAGCAGCCCAACTTTTAAACCACTGTGCCCCTCAGGCTCTTGAAGTGAGTGTTAGGAAGCAATAAATACACATTACAAATGGAATAACAATTAAAAATAGAGGTGATGTAAAAGCTATATATTGTGAATGAGTCACTATTAGTGGGGTTCAGAAAAACATGGGAATAGATTACAAATAAGACCGGAGTAGATAAGCAAGGTAGTCTGGTTACACATAATTTATTCAGGTGGAGGAAGTCCTGTAGTGGGGAGAAGAGTCCAGCATTTGGGACTGGAGAATGGGGATCTCAGTCCTGCTGTGTACCACGCTATGGGGTCCATGTGTAGATTGGGTACAGTAATATTGAATTACTGGTAGTGCCGATTACATGAGATATCAGAACTACAAGTACTCCACCCAATGGTCACTAGCGTATGGTGGTTCACACCCATGTTTTCTCAAGAGCCCTGGGATACGGATATCACCTTCTTAATAGCTTCGTCTGATCTGAGTCGTCAGGAGGAAAGATTAGAGGACATGGTGAGAAACCAGTCACGCTTGCAGAGAGGTGAAATGCTCTGCTTCTCATGACGAAGGAGATGCTGGATTATTGCATATGTGAATTAGCACTGTCTTTGTTTCATGTGTTAGAATTAAAATTTCTATTGTCCCCCATAATTGCCAAGCAGGTCCATTTCTAGTACCAAACAGGACCCAACCGAAAACCATAGCCACCAAGGGGATTTTGTTTTGCAGCAAGCTGTGCACAGAGTCAAACGGCCCCATCGGTCTCTCAGTTTGTAACTCTCTGTGGAAGCAGCCAAAGGCACCTCTCTCCTGCAGAGCATCTGGTGAATCCCAACTGCCGATCTTCTGGTTAGCAGCCCAGTGCTTAGCACACTGAACCACTAGGGTTCCTCTACAAGCTGGAAAGAAGATGCAAATTTAGAATGAAATGAAAAGCTACATGTGCTTATGCGTGCATGTAAAATAATGTGTATTTGTGCACTGTGTGTGTGTGTGTGTGTGTGTGTAGAGGCAACAGAGTGCTAGAGTGTGGTGTGTGGGCTCTGGGGGCAGACTGCTTTGCTTTTAGCTTAGCTGAATTACCTAGGGTAAGTTCTTTAACCTCTCTTTGCCCCAATTTTGGCATCTATAAAATAAAAGTAGTAATTGTATATATGTCATAAGGTGGTTGTGGTGCTGGAGAAGAATACTGAAAATACCGTGGTCTGCTAAAGGGAAAACTGCCTCTGTGTTGGAAGAAGCACAGCCACAGTGCTCCTTAGAGGCGAGGATGGGGCGACTTCTTCTGACATACTTGGGCGTGTTGTTGGGAGCGACCAGTCCCTGGAGAAGGATGTTGTGTATGGTTCAGCAGAGGGGCCGCGAGGGAGGGGAGAGCCCTGGAGGAGATGGACTTACACAGTGGCTGCAGCTGGGCTCAAACCAGAGAAACATCGTGAGGACGCGCAGGATCAAGCAGTGTCTCGGTCCCTTGTGCCCGTGGTCAATATGGGTCTGAGGTGACTTAATGGCACCCAACAACAGCAAGGTGGTTGAGGATGTGGCATGAGTTAACACTGTGAAAGCCTGCTGTGGTAACAGTGAATTCTAGGTCTTACTTTCTCACTGTTTGCACGCTTCATATGTCTCCCAAGGCAAACTTCTTTTATAAGAGCTAGAAAACCACTAAACATCGATTATATTTTATTTCCATGATCATTTATTTCTCTAAAACTTACATATATTTCAACGGGAGGGGAGAAAAGCCTCCGTAGCTGCATGGGAGCGATTCTGGGAGCGATCGTTTCGGCAAGGGCAGCTTTGCAGACCTGCTTTGATAGCCACTTGATCCAGTGTCAAATGAGTGATCGATTGAGGTGGGCAGTTCATGTGCTAGCATTTTATTTGGGATGTGGAGATGGGACTGACTTTGCTGACCTGACTTCTATCTATGAGAACTTGGAGAGTCTGGCAAAGCAAAGAAAGGATCCGCAGATTCCTTGGATGATACATTTACTTTTCATCTAGAAATACTGGTACTTTTAACGATGTAGAGTCATTCCAACTTTTTATAAAGTATCCATCCATTTATTCCTGGATCAACAAAAGCTGATGAGATTGGCCTAAGCTTAGACTCAAAAGACAAAAAGCAAAAGAACATACCTGGATATGCTTACGTGTATGAAATGACTAGAGTCCTTCTAACTTGCGCCAATCTCAGAGATGGTAAAATGTGGTATTAAAGCTGTGATATTCATGATATTGTTCGGTAATTTAGGCAATTTGGATCACCTTTCTTTGGAATGAGCACAGTAGATCCTTTCCAGTTGGTTGGCTAGGTAGCAGCCTGTGGTAGTTCTATAATTTTGTGTCAACTTGAAGATATAAAAGTATAAGGGTGGAATCTAGACTGTCAATCAGGTCACAGCCTGATGGTACCTCCTTGTGAGCATGGCCTTCTCATAAGGAGGGTCCTGGGCACCTCCCCCCGCCCCTCTCTCGGCTTCACCTTCCTGCTGTCAAGTCAGCTGAGACCTGCACAAGCCCTGTGATGCTTCCACTGCCATTGGATCCACAAGACTTTGCCCCCACCAGCCTGTGGTCTCCCTGCATTCCGCATCATTGCATTTGGCTGCGTGAGTCTGAAGAGGGATTTATGGATTAATATTGGATTTATGGACTAATATTGGACTTATGGACTGGCATCGGATTTATGGACTTAATCTGAACTGGGCTGGGATGTTTGCTTGATATACAATTAGCTTGATATAAATCTCTCTCTTACACATATATAAGTGTCACTGAATTTTTTTCTCTAGTCAACTAGGCCTAACACACTGCCTTGAAAATTTCTGGAGCTAGAACTACAGGTGAGCACTTTCAGGGGTGTATCTATTTGTTGAAACATCTCAGTTGGGACTTGGTCAATTCCTGGATCTTTGCTTCTCACTAATACTTTCAATGCAGCCTGTATTTCTTCCTTTAATTCCACAGGGTCTTGATCATACACTACCTCCTGAAGGGGTTGATCACTGACCAATTCTTTTGGGGTTGGACTGATGTACCTTTGGGTGGGTTCGCTCCACCATCCTTAACCATTCCTGCCACCTAGGGACGCCAGTGGAAATGATGTAGCGGCTTAAATTTATAGGTCTGTTTGAAGCATGGTTTCAAATTAATTTCGGTTTTATCTACACATGAGGTAATGATAATTATTTCTTCCACTTAAAAAAAAGCTGCTCAGACATGGAAAATCGAAGGCATGAGTGTTCTATGCTGTGAAATACAGAGTAGCAACTCATAGCGGAGCTGAGCCTGAGGACCACGGCTCTGAGGGGAGATGGCAGTGCTTATTCATTCCCTGACTTTGGATTCACCTCCCCCAAGACTCGCGGGCTTCCTAGAGAGACCCACCTTGCCACACAGAAAGCCCGTAGCCTGGAATTGCGTGATTACACTGACTTACTATTAAGAACCTTGTTATTCTTCCTTCATTTCACAGCCGAATATCCATAGATAAAGACTCTTCCTTAACATCTTTCAAAGAGCAAGCAACTTCCACCAAGTCTGTTACACTAGAATCACACCATAATGAGATATCTTCCCAACCACGTGTTTAAACGACTCAACTGCTTCTCCCTGATAAGAAACCCCGTTTCTGTACCTCTGTCTTGACTCTCTGGTTCAAAATACTGCTGAGGATCAAGCTCCTGGGAAAGACCTCTCTGATTTATTGAAGATATCTTCACAGTCCCAAATGCCCCCAAATCCTTTTATCAGGGGATTAGAACAATGTCCCATTTGATTACTGCAGGTTTAAGAGTCCCCTTTTCTTTTCTATTATTCAATGCAGCCTCAGACCAGAGAGGACCATTGTGACTGCCTTTAAGCATCAGGACCTGAGGGAGTCTTTCGGAATCTGGAATTAGTTCATGGGGAGACCCATTTTCTCCTTGAGATAAGGCTCTAAGCTAGAGAGAATCAGTTTTCACTGTTATTGCTACCCCCCAAAATGAAAGTTCAACACACAACAGCATTTCCGACCTATTCGCATTGTGTCCATGCTGACTTATACGACCCTATAGTTTATCTAGCTCTTCGTATTTCAGTCTTTTTAAAATCTTGACTTTGACCTGTTTGCTCAAAATATAGATATTAAAGATATTACATATGCAGCCTTTTAAAGCCACTGGGGAATAAATATGGGTTAGCAGTAAAGGAAAAGGACTAGCGTTTCAGAAAACAAAACAAACCAACCTGAGTTTTATAGTAGACATGGTTTTAGAATCTCACGATAAAAGTACCCTGTAGTTTTAGAAGTATGCATCATGGAAAATTAAATTTTCTCATAAAATTATTAATTATTTCAACATGAGAAATTAAGAAGAACAATTCAGTGCAAAAGAAGCCCTCCTTTCTTCTATCTCTCTAGCACAAGCTTTCATATTTTTTTGACAATCAAGATATAAGGAGCTCCCTAAACACACACACACACACACACACACACACACACACACACCCAACACACATACACAATGTTTTCTTTCCCTTCTACACTTTCATGCCACTAATCAAATTTGGTTTTCTTAAATTGTAGCTTTTTTTGTTTGTTTTTTAATGATAGCATTTGGTAGTGTTGGCTATTTGAGCACCCAAAGTAAACAGAAGAGAGAGGTTGGAATCTTAAAAAGGAAAACTTTTCCTTTTTAAGAACTAATGATTAACTTGCTCATAATCAGGTGTTTATGCGTTGTCATTAGTTTATTGTTAGTCGCTGTGATGTCTCATGGCAACTCATGTGTTAGGCAGTAGGACGCTCTATCGATTTCCTGGAGACCGGCAGGTCTTTATTCCAAGGTACCACTGACTGGGTTCTAAGTGCCAATTGATTACAGAGTTGCTTGCACCACTGGGGCTCATCCAGTTTTTGTAACAACTCCTATTTTTGGAGCACCTGCCTTGTACCAGGCCTCGTGCAAAGTTCTGCAAGCAAAAACAGTCTCCAGATGCATCAACACCACAGGGACAGCTTGGTGATGGCCATCTTCCATCACCACAAGACACAAGAAATCAAGATGGAAAATATCTGTATTTTGGGAGAGGGGAACGCCCCTCCAAGTGCTCTCTTTCATTTTAAATGAGAGAAACTCAGTTTAGCAAACATTTAGAGAGTGCAATGTGATTCTGTCAATGGATACGATGTATTCAAGGATAGCTCGGAGACTGATCACTCACATTATTAACTGTTCCTTAGGTAGTCTATAGCAGCCTCAGAAATTTAACAAAAGCCTCCCATGTCATCTCCACTAGCCACTCCATGCGAGAAGGTTTTCTGCTTCCACAAAGAGCTGCACTCTCTGAAGCCCACAGCGGCAGCTCTACTTTGTTGTATAGGGTCACTGTGAATCAGAATTGGCTCAATAGCAGGGAGCTTGGTTTGGTTTAGGATGTCTTCATTGTCATCAATAAACTTATATAATGTTTGGAGAATTTTCCTTTTTGTATTTTGCTAGGCTAGTTATTTCCTTTCCTAATTTGTCAGAATTTAATCAGTGTGGAAAATAACATTTAATACAGCAGCATACACTGTTTACTCAAATTCAGATCTCTGGTTTCTAATTCACTTGATTATGAAATGGCAATAACAGGATTGTTCATTTAAACTTGAACACAGACCTCTTGTACCATCTACACGAGACTATGTTACAATGTGCATGTAACTCCTACATCAAATTTTTATTATTAAGTTGCTTACAGCCACTGCGGAGGAGCCCTGGTGGCACAGTGCTTATGTGCTGGGCAGCTGACCTGAAGGCCAGCAGTTCAAAACCACCAGCTGCTCTGTGGGAGAAAGACTGGCTTGGGACCCCAAGGGTCCCAATGAGTCAGTATCCACTCCACGACAGACAGAGCATTTGGGTTTTGAGTATGGGCCTTAGCAATCTGGAAAGTGATTGTTAGAATTGCCTCCTATTGTCCCTTCATTAACCTTCACAGCTTCAATTGCATAACTTTGTTTTAACTGAAATATTCTTGTTTCCTTCACCGTTGGATCCACACTTCAGCCCTTTCATCCTGAATCTCTGATGAGCTGCGCCTACCCTGGGCTATCCCTGTCATATCACACACACACACACACACACACACACACACACACACACACACACACACACACGTACTGAGCTCCTTTGGGCCATACGAAGAGTGAGAAGCAGGCAGCTCATGGTCCTGTCACAGGCTGCATCTCAGAGAGTTCAAATAAAGGAGATGGGGAGTCTCGAGCTGTAACAGTGGCTTGGGAAATACCAGCCCTCATGGTAGAAATGACGCTCCCCAAGAGGCTCTCTACTCCCATCAATATTCACAGCCCTGGAGACCCAAAGGGGCAGTTCCACTCCGTCCCACAGGGTTGACGGGTCAGCGTGGACCTGATGACAGTGCTTTCCGTGTTCACATGCGGGGCAGCGCTCAGACTGGCACCAACAAGTGTGAGGTTTGAGTCCGTCCAGGGAACACTTCAGACGGCACACTTAGTAATCGCCTTCTAAAGGCTCAGCCATGTAAAAACTGGATGGAATGTCATGAAACAAAATGTGCACGAATTATTGAATGAAAAAACAATTTTCTCTGGAAGCTGTTATTCAAATCACAGTAAGTAGAAAAAAAACCCAACCCAAACATATTCCCCCCTCCAAAAGAAAAATCCAAGAAAACCCTCCCAACTCTATGGAGCAGAGTCCACTCGGACAAAAACGTGGTTGCCATGGGGGGGGATCGTGTGACTACAACAGCTATTTGTTGTTTTTAACTGTTCACCAGAGTTCATGCTTTGTGTTTGACGATGACAAGCTGGGTGAGCGGTAGATTGGACGAGAAGGGTTCAAAGTGACAGGCAACCTCTACTCCATGTGTGGGCCTGAGGGGACCTTGTCTGTTCCCCACGGGGCTCCTGGCATAACTGCTCCCAAGGCATTTCTGCGTGCATGACAGTCAGACCGGAAGGAGGGGAGACAGCTCTGGGTCAGAGTTAACTCTCAGGAAGCTGCTCCGGGGAGTTGTCAGGAAAGTTTTAGCTTTTACTTACAATTTTAATGTTGCTTACAGGTTTAGTGGCTGGTGGTACAAGGAGAAGAGTCTGCCAGGCTTCTTTTTAAATATTTTCCTTCCTCTTTTAAAATCAATCAGACACATTGTTTGTCCCTCTGGGTTTGATAGACATGTTGTAATAGGGTCCTGAACTGCTCACTGTCTCTTTATGTACCTTCTGTCTACAGGCTTGTTCCTATTGTGACCTATATTCATGGAACCACAAACAATGGGTTTAACCATTAACTTTTGAGCCACCTTTAAATGAATTCTTTTATAAGATGAGAGTTACATAGACTTCCACAGGCTGGTTAGAGGAGGAAAAAGGAAAAAGACAAGAGGAGGGTTGGGGTTGTACTAGATTATGGGAGCTGGGTTGATGGTTAGGATGCCCCTAGACTGGGCAGATAATTTCCTTTGACCTGACCATGTCAGATAACAGTGCTTAGCTGACATTCCAATGCCCCTGAAAAACGCAATGCTTTCTAAAGTTGACTTGGTGCAGAATAAAACGAAATTGTGGCACTAGGTTGTATTCCTTCAGCAAAGCCCTGTCTCTACTCACCCCATACTTAGTAGCCATTAAGGCACAATTTATTGTTTGGTGGCTGTTTCAGGGCCCTTCATGGTGGACCTTGAGAAAGTTAAAACTCTACATTTTTTCTCAAAGGATCTATAGCATTAAAGAGATGACTAAACTCTGTCCCTTCAGATTCATAATGTTTCCCCCCCTCTTTTAGCTTTTATTTTAAGCTTAATTTACTCCCAAACCAAGATTCATAATTTTTTATGACTTTCTTATTTTCATCTGAGTGACACCCAGAAGAAATATTCACTTTCCAGGAAGCTAAACGAATTAAGCACTGTCTAGGTAATATTTAATTCATTTTAACCATATTTCATGCAATGCAAAAAAATTCTTCTATTGGAGTAGTGAGATTGAAATTACTTGAATTGTTCATGATATAGCACCAGGGACTCTGGGGCCCATTCGGGATCTTCCATACTTAGAATCTTCTGCTTTGCTGGAGCTTAATTTCCATAGCTGCTTTGAATCACACAAACTCATGCCTCATACCATAGCCTTAAAAAAAACACACAAAACATTGGAAAAGCCTTTTCCTATTCTTCTGGTAGATTAATTATTTCTCAGAATCTGTCTATAGACTGGTTTAACCTACTGGCCACAATTTTGGGGTTAAGAAATAGAAGCATGGTGGGATAGGTTGGTCAGTGACAGATTCAGCATGACCCAGGAGCCTGCAAAAGCCAGGTGCTCTTGCTTCTGATCCTGGCTTTGCTGTGTTGAATGGCTGAGGGGTTGAAACTCAGAGAAAGGCTTACCTGTACAAAGCTGTCCCTATGGAAGAATTGTATCCTGAGTTATCCTTGATGCTGCACTGTAACCTGCTATTTCCCTAATAAACTTCACAATCTTAAGTATTATCTGTGAGTTCTGCTGTGGCCACTACCATGAATTAATGAACCTAACAGAAACATAGAGGAAGGACATGGCTGGTGTCAGAATTTGTAAAACAGCCACCAGGCTCCTTAAAGATTGGAGAAGGGAGGTATAGTCCTATGATCCTTGTAGGAATCTGTGTGGGCTGATGTTGAGGTTGACTCTTCCCCTTTGTAAAATGAAAGGAAGCCAGCTGTTACTAGCATCATATATATGTATATATACATACACATATGTATACATATATATAATATGACTTTATATTTAAAGGATGCAGAAAAAAAGTAGTTTATTCCTAGAAATTTCCTCCACCTGTCTCTCAAGATGCTTGGAATTCCCTGCCTCTTTAAGGAGTCAAAGAACATTCCTCACCAACACCATTTAAAAAGGCCAGGATACAGCACACCGACCCTTTAAGATTCTAGCCTAACGGCAGTATGAAGGCAGCTTTTCACTTCATACAGACTGCTAGTGCTGGCAGACCAGGTTGAAGTACTCTGTACACTATTAATATTATTAAAGGGAATGGGAGACTGAGCCTTTTACATCATTCCTATATACCAACCACAGTTTCCAGAAAGCCAACTGAACCCTCCAAACATCACAACATGCCTGTGTGGTAAATGCTGTTATCACTGTTTTACATACATAGAAACTAGTTCAGAGATGCTCAGCCACTTGCCTACGGCCACATAGCTAGTAATCGACAAAACCACTAATCAGATGGTGTGGTTCTGGGAAGTACACTGAATTGGGAAGAGTGGGGCGTAGAGAAGATGGAAAGGGGAGATTGAAATACAATTTCCTTAGAATTTGGTCTTTGTCTGCAACATGCTCTCTCATTGTCAGAGGTAAGACACGTGAAATCACGTGTGAGAGGCAATCAGTTATTTCCAGGACATTTTTTGGTTTTAAATGAATAATGAAGTTCCTGCTGGCTGGAAGCGGCAATAAATGATCCACAGGAGAAGATTCTGATTTCACTCCTGATCCCACAGTCCCCCCTCTGTTGGTCAAGGACACAAAATAATGAAATATTTAACTAGGTGTGTAAGTCTGGGTAGACTAGAGAAACAACTCCATGGACGCCCATATGTGTATAAGAAAGAGGTTTATATACAAGAGGAGTTGAACACTGAGAACACATCCCAGCCCAGTCCAGTCCAAGGCCATAAGTCTGATATTAGCCCATATGTCTGATACCAATCTGTAAAGTCCTCTTCAGACTCACGATACACATGCAATGAAGCCAAATGCAGGATGATCACAAACCCGTGGGTAGAAAGTCTTTGGGTCCAGTGGTGTTGTAAACATCTCAGTGCTGGCAGGGACTGTGGCTTCTCTGACTTCTGAGGTCTGGTTGAGTCCATGCGTTGTGTCTTCTGCAATGTCTCCCAGGAAGTGGCAGAGAAAGAGAAGTGTCTCTCTTCTCCAAGGAGGAAGTCCCAGATTTCCCAGAATTCTCAGGAGAAGGCCACGCCCTCACAGAAGTCTCATTGGCTATCTCCAGATTGACAGCCTAGACTCCACCCCTACAGTCATAATCCTTAAATTGACACCAGATTAGGTGACTACCACAGACCAGTCCTTGTCAATTTAACACTTTCACATAACTGTTTAGCCATATATAATTTTCAAACAACAATAAAATCACATCTGTACCTAATAGGATAAAACTAAAAAGCATGCAATTCACTATGTGCCACCAGGTAACACAAAATCATTCCAACTGTGGGTTTCTTCACTGTGGCCAAGGTGAAGCACATCTCTTCTGACAAGTGGGAGAGCCTCACCTCAACACAGCGTCATCTGAAACCAGAGAACCTGTCCCCTGAGTGAGAGCTCCAGATTTGCTTGGTCTCTTTTTTGTTTTATTTATTTATTTCTGACTCCTATAAATAAAAGTCCCACTTGGGGTGTTGATGCAGTTCTCTGGGTACACTCATCTGCTATACATTTTCACTGCAAAAAATTCAGTCTTTGATCTGAGAAAAACACTAAAGATGAGCCTTACCTAGCCCTCGTCTCCTTTTGGTGTGTAATAGAGGGAGCCATCCACAGAGAAGGTGCATCTAGTCAGTGCCACACCAGGGGACAAGCTACACACCTTCTACCTCTCAGCTTAGTGCTCTCCACAACCACTGGTAGTAAAAAGGGTCACTTCCCTATGTTTGCGAAAGTTCCTTTTCGACCGGAAGGTCCATTGTGACTTTCTTCTCACTATGAATTAACTTCTTGTCTAGTATATTAGTCACTGATGTACGTCGTTGAGTTGACTTCAACTCATGGTAGAGAAGTAGAACCGCACCACAGGGATTCCAACGCTGCCAGCTTTCCAGAGCTGACTGCAACATCTCTCTCCACAGAGCTGCTGGGGTTGAACCTCTGACCTTGTGGCTAGCAGCTGAGCCCTTAACCAGCATGCCTAAGAGTATGTTGGCTATTAATACTGCTCACCAGCATTTTCAGAGTCCCTTCAGAGGTGAAAGAAGCCCAGGGGACAGGAGGTTCTGTGCTGCACTGCTAGCATCAAGGTTGGCAGTTCAAACCCACTGGCAAAAGCTTCAGTCATTGAAAGCTCAACCCTCAAGGTCCCCGTGACCAAGTTGACTTGATGGAATCTTCTAGCTCTCTCTCTCTCTCTCTTTTCCCCATGCACAGGAATATTGTATTTACCTGGCTCCTTAAAGTTGGGTATGCCTATGTAAATTTCTCTTCCCAATAAAAAAATGAATGGAAATGATAACTGTGATAATTTTGGTACAAACTTTTAAATTGTTGGTGCTAGACTCTCCAGACTTCCTTTCCCCTTGCACATTAACTTAAGACGTGTATCAGATGCTTAGTAGACTTTGATCGATTGAGAAATAAACCACTATGGGTTAACTCCCAGAGATTATGTCCTTGTGTCTTACAACAGGGTAACCTAGCCTATCCTGACCCTGATACATGGACCTTAAGAGGCCAGCTTAGCGATTTTCATGAGTGCCTACAAAGTGCTGGCCACAATGGTATTTATGCGATTTCTCATTTATTAATTCAATTATTACAATGACCAAAGGGAAGCCTGTGTCTGTATCATGTTGTAAATGAGGACATTGGGTTTCAGAGAAAGTAAATAGTTCAAACGAAGGGGGAAGTGCAGAGTGGAGAGCCAAGGCCCATTTGTTGGCCGCTGGAGATCCCCTGCAGAGGGGTCTAGGGAAGGAGATGAGTCAGTCAGGGTGCGATGTAGCACCGATGAAGAATACAGCTTTCCTCCAGATCCTGGATGCTTCCTCCCCCCCAACTACCATGATCCAAATTCTACCTTGCAAGTCTGGATAGAGCAGAGGTTATACACTGGTGCATATAGGAGCTGGAGGCCCAGGGAATCCAGGGCGGATGATCCCTTCAGGACCAGGGGTGTGAGGGGCGATACTACGAGGGTAGAGGGTGAGTGGGTTGGGAAGGGGGAACCAATTACAAGGATTTGCATGTGACCTCCTCCCTAGGGGATGGAAAACAGAGGAGGGGGTGAAGGGAGACGCCTGACTGGGCAAGATATGACAAAATAATAAATTATAGATTATCAAGGATGCATGAGGGATGGGGAAGTGGGGAGGGAGGGGAAAAAAGAGGACCTGATGCAAAGGGCTTAAGCGGAGAGCAAATGCTTTGAAAATGATGAGGGCAAATAATATACAGATGTGCTTTATACAATTGATTTATGTATGGATTATGATAAGAGTTGTATGAGTCCCTAATAAAATGTTTAAAAAAATAAAAGCGATTTAACCTTGAAAAAAAAGACATTAATTTAAAATAGTTCAGCAAAAAATGAAAGCATTTGAATAGTGATAAAGCAAATACGGTAAAACATTAAAATTATGGACTTTCTGTGGAGGATATACATATAGTCTCCTGCTTTTTAAAATTTCATCTCTGTATTTGAAACAGATTAAAAATTAAGATAATGAAAAGAAAAGAAAGTAAATAGTTCTCCAAATGTATTCAGCCTGTAGGACCCAGGGCGACTGGAAGGCGTGTTTGTCTACAGCTACTTGGCTGGCTTTCACACCTTCTCCTGAGATCGGTGCCACCCCTGCAGAGTTTTCAATGGGTCCAATTTGTCTAATAAGCATCATGTGGAGTGCCGCCTGCGTGTGTATCATTGTGCCCAGCGCTAAACCAAGAACTTGGGCTTGAAGGTCAGTCAGAAGACCTGGGATGGTGATGGAGAGTGTGAACTCGGGACGGCCCGAGTTTGAAGGGTAACGTTACCATTTAAATCTCCATCAGCCTCTGTTTTCTCCTCTGGGCACGAGGTCACAGTGCTAGCATTAACGGGTTGTTGGGAGAATTCACTGGATAGTGAATGCGAAGTATTTAGCAATATGGTAACACAGTAGGTGCTCAATTAAATGTTAGCTGTCTCCAGGGCCTGAAAAATATGTCTCTTTTGTGGGTTAGGTGCTGCCAGTCAGTTTCAAATCATAGTGACCCTACATACAACCAAACCAAACCAAACAAAACACTGCCCAGTCTTTACACCTGCACGATTACTATGTTTCATACCATTGTGGAGCCACTGTGTCCATCTCTCTCATTGTGGATCTTCCTTTCGATACGAACTCTCTAGCAAGCAGGAAGCGCTTTTCCAGGGATGGGTCTCTGATCACATGCCCAAAGTATGTGAGAGGCAGCCTGAACTTCTTCCAAGATGGATGTGTAAGTTCTTCTGGCAGTCTGTGGTATTCAGTGATATCAAGCTACCTCTGATAACTGCCTTTGCAGTGTCCCATAAGTTTTGATATGTTGTATGCTCGTTCTCATTAGTTTCTAGAAATTTCCTGATATCCTCTCTGATCTGGACCTTAACCCATTCATGTCGCAGGAGATCGTTGTTTATTCTCCAATTGGTGGCCCTTGCTTTTCTGGGTGCCCTCCTATTAATCTCCAGCTTTATGGCATGGTGGTCTGAGAAAGACGTCTGGATAATATCTATGTGTTTGAATTTACTCAGGCTGGCCTTGTGCCCCAGCATGTGATCTATTCTTGAGAAAGATCCGTGTGGATTGGAGAAGAATGTGAAACCTTTTGCTTTTGGATGAAAGGCTCTATAGATGTCTATCAGGCCCTGTTGCCTAATTACATTGTTTAGCTCTCTGGCCTCTTTGCTGAGCTTCTTTCCCTGTGACCTGTCTTTCTCTGATAGTGGAGTGTTGAAGTCCCCCACTATTATTGTTGTTTCCGTGATTTCTTCTGTCATTTTTTAATAGTTTGTTTGACGAAATTTGCCGCACCATTATTAGGTGCGTAAATATTCAGTATGCTTATTGCTTCCTGGTTTACTGAGCCTTTGAGCATTATGTAATGTCCCTCTTTGTCTCTTTTTATGTTTTGGATCTTGAGATCCATTTTGTCGGAGATTAAGATAGCCACTCCTGCCTTCCTGGAGTTACCATTTGCTTGGTAAACTTTCTGCCAGCCCTTTATTCTCAGCATATGCTTGTCTGCTTGCTTAAGGTGTGTCTCTTGCAGGCAGCAGATTGATGGGTTATGTTTTCTAATCCAATCCTCCAGCCTCTTTCTTTTAACATATGAATTGAGCCCATTTGTATTCAAAGTGATTATTACAATCTCTGGCTTCATGGTTGCCATATTCTGTTTTGTGTTTTGGGTCTTTGCCTATCTTCCTTCATATCAGTGTACTGCGTTTGAGTGGAGGGTTTCTATCCTGTCCTCTTTTCCATCTGAGACCGTGTTGTCCTGGTACGTGTTGCTGGCATGTTGGCTTCTAGATGGAGATGGGCTATATGGTGGTCTCCTGGTGGTTCTAGTTGGAGCTTGATCTTCTGGCCATAGTGAGTCAGCCAGTATGTTCTGCAGGGTCGGGTGACTTGCAGTATATTTTTTGAGTTCTTCCTTGTCCTGGAAGACCCTTATCTTACCCTCTATCTTAATGGATAACTTGGCAGGGTATAGGATTCTGGGGGAGGCATTTTTATCTTTCAGTTTTTGGAAGATGTTGCTCCATTCTCTCCTCCTCTTCATGGTTTCAGCTGATAAGTCTGAGCATAACCTTACCTGCGCTCCTTTGTATGTGACTGTCTTCCTTTCTCTTGATGCTCGTAGAATTTTCTCTTTTTCCTCTAAGTTGGATAATTTAGTCTGTGGTATTTTCCATATCATTCATCAACAACAAAATTTAAATGCATCAATTCTGAAATAAGGGCTTCTTTCTTCTTTGTCCAACTTTCATTTGCATACGGGGCAATTGGAAAATATTGTGGCTTGATCAGGCACACTTCAGTCCTCAAAGTGACCCTGTTTATCAACACTTTAAAGAGGTCTTTGCAGCGCATCTGCCTGAACGCAGTCTGTTATCTGATTTCTTTCTTTTTTCTTTTTTAGTGTTATCTGATTTCTTGACTACTGTTTTCAGGAGCATCGATTGTGGAGCCTTGAAAAGTTTTCTTGGTTTATCATGAGGTTTATCATCAGTGGTGAAGTGTGGATTTTCTTCCTTTGAGCTGTGATCCACACTGAAGACTGATGCCATTGATCTTCTTCAGCAAGTGCTTCAAGTCCTCCTTTCAGCAAGCCAGTTTGTGTCATTTGCATATGCAGCTTATTCATTAGCCTTCCTCTAGTCCCAATGACGATGTGCTTTGCTTCATGTGGGCCAATTTCTCTGATGATTTGCTCAGCATAAAGACTGAATAAGTCTGGTGAAAGGGTAAAACCCTGACACACACCTTTCCTGATTTTAAGCCATGCAGTATTTCCTTGTTCTGTACTCAACTGCTTCTTGGTCTATGTACATGCTCTGCACGAGGACAATGAAGGGTTCTGGAATTTCTGTCCTTAGTGCTATTCGTAGTTTTTTACCCCATCATTCACACAGTTAAATGCCTTTGCACAGTTAATAAAACACAAGTAAACAGCGTTCTTTTATCCTCTGTTTTCAGCCAAGGTCCATCTGACATCAGCAATGATATTCCCCAGGCTAAGTCCTCTTCTGAACCTGGCTTGAAATTTTGGCAGATCGCTGGCAATGTGCTGCTTTACTTGAACTATTGTTAAATAATCTTCAGCAAAATTTTATTGCATGTGACTTTAATGACATTGTTCAGTAATTTCCATGTTCTTTCAGGCTTCCATTCTTTGGAATGGGTATAAATGTGGATCCCTTCCCATCAGTTGGCCAGGTAACTTTCTTCCAAATTTCTTGACATAGATTAGTGAGTGTTTCCAGTGCTTCATCAGGTTTGTTTTTAAAATTTCAACTGGTAGTCCATCAATTCACGTAGCCTTATTTTTCACTAATCCCTTTAGTGTACCTTACTTGGGCTTCTTCCTTCAATACCATTAACTCTTGATCATATGCTACCTCTTGAAAGAGGTAGTAACTGGTACTTTTTATTTTTAAACAGAGCAAGTGAGTTTATTTGTCCTCAAATTAGCACCAATCACACAGCTGTGCCTCACTGGATAGAAATACAGATGCTTATACTACTGATAGCAAATGTTTTGTGAATGGCCGGAATTTGTAGCACACTTCCTCTTTATGTATGTTGCAACAGCACCCAAAGTTCATGCGGTGCTCTCACCGTCTGGCCAGGACCCTGGCTGCATTCTTCCTGATGCTCTTAGTATTAACTCAGTCTTTCGCGAGGGTCAACAGGCTCTTTGTGGTACTGTGGCTCTGTGTAATCTAGCCATCTTGGTTTGATGCTTCCTGCATCATTCAGTAGTTTTCCCAAGGGATATTTCAATGTAGTCCCGTGGGGCTTGAGTTGTTTTCTTAAATAACTGTCAGTTTTAGATACACCAAGTGGATTCTTCCTTTGAGACTTTTAAATCGGAGGTCTCGGCAAACGTTATTCCAGTATTTCGTCTTCGCTAACTGTCCTCTGCTCAACATTTTTATTTCATTATTCCTTCCATTTGCTTTAGCTACTCTGGCACTTCAGAGTGTCTTCAGACATCCACTTCATCTTCTCTTTCTCTTTCCTGAATTTGAATGACCTTTGGCTTTTCCATGTGTGATGGTTTTGAGTCATCCTACAGCCGGCCAGTTTTCTGTCCTCAGTGTTCAAAGCACCAAACCCTAGTTAGTGAGATAGTCTCTGAATTCAGGTGGACTGTATTTAAGGTTGAATTTGGCTTTTGTGAATTTGTTTTAATTTTCTTCAGCTTCATACTCAACTTGCATGTGCCCTTGGATTTGTTTTGGTTGATGATTTTGACCTTCTTTATGGTCTCTTCCCACAGAGAGTCAACTTTATGTTTGTTTGTTTTTAAAATAATTTTATTGGCACTACATTCACATATTGTACAATTCATTAGTTCAATCATATCAAGACGAGTTGTTCAATCTTGACCACAATCAATTTTACCACAATCTTCTTTCTTGTACCCATTGTTATTTGTGTTTTTTTTAATTTTGTAAAAAATATGCACTACAAAACATTTTTTAATTCAACAGTTTATACATGTAAAATTCACTGCCATTGATTATACTTCTTGTGTTATTGATATCCATTATTGATATCCCTCTCCAAATTGTTCTACCACCATTGGCATAAACTCAATGCCACCTAAGCAAAAACTCTTCCTCCTTCATCTATGTAACCATAGATCAAGATTTTTCTGTAGTTTACTTGATATAATATTCACATATCACCATGCACTTCCATATTTAAATGGCTTTTTAAAAAAAGAGTTGCATATAAATCATCACAATCAGTTCTAATGCTCCCCCATCCCGCATTCATTGGTTGCTCCCTAATTTCCCTCTGCCTCCACTTCCCTCCCTTTCCTGATAAACCATTGCATCAGTTATTGTCTTTATGCATATACTCCTTTTGTGCTTCATAAACTGAGTAACCTAACAGAAACAAGAAAAAACAAAACAGAAAAAAGAAAACAACAACAATAATATAAAGATAAAGATGGAAATAAAAATAAAGTGTGTGTTAGTCCGGGTAGACTAGAGAAATAAATTCATTGACACGCATATGTGTGTTAGAGAGAACTTCATATCAAAGAGAAATCGTACATTAAGAAAACATCCCAGCCCAATCCAGATCAAGTCCATAAGTCTGATATTACCCCATATGTCAATACTAGTCCACAAATTCCTCTTTAGACTCACACAGCCATGCAATGATACTGAATGCAGGAAGATCACAGGCCAGTGGGTGGAAAGTCTTGTGGATCTAGTGGTGGTAGAAGCATCTTAGCGCTGGCAGGGGTCTCCATGTGGCTTTTATTGGGGGCTCGTACAATTCCTATTACAATTCATACATTCATCCATTGTGTCAAGCACATTTGTTGCTCTCATCATTCTCAAAACATTTTCTTTCTACTTGAGCCTTTGTATCAGCTCCTCATTTCCCCCCTCCCTTCCCCCTCCCCCCTCCCTCATGAATCCTTGATAATTTATAAATTATTATTATTTCATCATATCTTACACTGTCCAATGTCTCCCTTCACCCACTTTTCTGTTGTCCACCCCCCAGGGAGGAGGTCACATATAGATCTTTGTAATTGGTTCCCCCTTTCTACCCCACCTTCCCTCCACCCTCCCGGTATCATCACTGTCACCACTGGTCCTGAAGGGATCATCTGTCCAGGATTCCCTGTGTTTCCAGTTCCTATCTATACCAATATATATCCTCTTGTCTAGCCAGAGGAAGCATTTAAGAACTAGAGGAAAGTTGTATGTTTCATTGTTGCTACCCTGTACCCTGACTGGCTCATTTCCTCCCTGCAACCCTTCTGTAAGAGGGTGTCCAGTTGCCTACAGATGGGCTTTGGGTCTCCACTCTGCACTCACCCTCATTTACAATGATATGACTTTTTGTTCTTTGATGCCTGATACTTGATCCTTTTGACACCTCGTGTTCACACAGGCTGGTGTGCTTCTTTCATGTGGGCTTCTGAGCTAGATGGCCACTTGTTTATCTTCAAGCCTTTAAGACCCCAGATGCTCTATCTTTTGATAACTGGGCACCATCAGCTTTCTTCACCACATTTGCTAATGCACACATTTGTCTTCAGTGATCATTTCGGGAAGGTGGGCACCCACTGTTATGATTTTATGTTCTTTGATGTCTGATACCTGGTCCCTTGTACACTTTGTGGTCACACAGGCTGGTGTGCTTCTTCCATGTGGGCTTTGATGCTTCTGAGCTAGATGGCTGCTTGTTTACCTATGAGCCTTTAAGACCCCAGATGGCATATCTTTTGATAGCTGGGCACCATCAGTTTTTTTCACCACATTTTCTTATGCACTCATTTGTCTTCAGTGATCATGTCGGGAAGGTGTACATCATAGAATGCCAATTTGATAGAACAAAATGTTCTTGAATTGAGTAAATACTTGAGTGGAGGTCCAATATCCATCCTTAATATTAAACCTATAAATATATGCACGTAGATCTATCTCCCCACCTTCCTATATAAATATATTTACATATGTAAATGTCTGTATTTAGACCTCTATAAATGCCCTTTACCCCTAGTCCTTTCCTCTATTTCCTTTTACTTTCCTCTTGCCCCACTATCATGCTCAGCCTTCACTTGGGTTTCAATAATTTCTCTCAGTTACTTTGCCCTTGCTGAAGTCCTACCAGGCCTCTCACACCCTCCTTGCCACTAATTTTGGATCACTTATTGCTCCCTTGTCCCTGGGTTGGTCAACACTACCTCCTTTCTCCTGCCTCCTCCTCTTCCATGTCCTCCCAGAACCATCGGTCCCATTGTTTTCTCCTCCAGACGGTTCATCCAGTCTATCTTCTCTAGATAGATCTGCAGAGATAATAATATGCACCAAAAAACAAGGGATAGCAAGACAAAGAAACAAAAGAGAACACAACAATGGCAATAAAAAAGGAAACCAATGACCCAGAAAAGAATAAATTAATAAATAAAAAAAAGAAAAAAATTTTAAAAAGAAAGAAAAGCCTGTTAATAGATCAAGGTCTGATTTTTGACCTCTAGGCATGTCCTCCAGGAAAGTCCGATGTGGTCCCGTGCTCTGGTCCCTGAGTCTATGCTTTGCCCTCCCTCGGGTGTGCAGAGCTCCCTGCTCTGCTCTCTCCATTGCTCTGCCACATGCCGTTAGTGTTTTGCCTTGGTGTCGCGGGGTCAGACCAGGCCAATCCCGACACCGAGGCTCCAGTAAATTGATTCTTATGTATTCCCTCTTGTGAGGTCCATGTGTATAACCAAAATAACAAACTCACTTCCATCAAATAAATTCCAATTCATAGCAACCCACGAGGGCAGTGTTAGCAACCCGATGCATAACCAGGACTGCTGCTGAAAGGACACTAGCAGTGAAGACATCATGGTCTTGAAAAGTTCTATCATGGATTTCCAGTTTTGTTTCTATCACCAAGGCCATATTTTCCAACTGCTCATCTTTCCTATTTGTTTGCAACTTTTGCACTCCAACTATTAATACATCTTGACTGCATGTTTGATTAGTTTCAGACCAAGAAGTTGGTAGAGTTCTTCAATTTCTTCATTACTAGTTTTAGTGGGTGGTGCATAAATTTGAATAATGGTTGTATTAACCGGACTTCCTTGAAGGGGTACAGATACTATCCTACTGCAGACAGCATTGAACTTTAAGATAGATGACGAGTGTGATGCCATTCCTTCTGAATCTGTCTTTCTTAGCATAGTAAACACTATAACTGTCTCATTCAAGATGGCCAATTCCCATCTGTTTCAGATCCCTGATGAAGATCAGATATTGATCTTTATGTGTTTCATTTCATTTTTGATGATGTCAAACTTTCCTAGATTCATACTTCATACATTCTACAAGTCTTGTGGTCCATCCGTAAGTTAAGGTTTCCATCCACCTCATTAATATTGACATTACATTGAGGAGGAGGTTCACATTTTGAGCACCTGCCAATCTGAGGTGTCCATCTCCTGGCCCTCTATCTGAGAGGGTTCCACTACAATTGACAAGGTTTTCAGTGGGCAATCCATCAGAAGTGGACAGGCTATTCCTTCTTTGTAGTCTGACCTTAGTCTGGAAGCTCCACTGAAACCTGTTCACCTGGGTGACCTGCTAGCTGTGCAACACCAAAGCCACCACAGTAAGATAAACTCTTCCTTGTGACCCTTCTGTAAGGGGATGTCCAGTTGTCCACAGATGGCCTTTGGGTTTCCTCTCTGTGCTCCCCCCCATTCACATTGATATGATTTTTTTTGTTCTGAGTCTCATCGACTCCTCATGATCACACAGGCTGCTATGCTTCTTTCTTCATGTGGGTTTTGTTACTTTTTAGCTAGATGGCCACTGTTTATCTTCAAGCCTTTAAGATCACAGATGCTTTATCTTTTGATAGCCGGGCACCATCAACTTTCCTCACCACATTTGCTTATGCACACATTTTATCTTCAGCGATCGTGTCAAGGAAGGTGAGCATCACAGAATGCCGAGTTATTAGAACAAAGCGTTCTTGCGTTGAGGGAGTACTTGAGTGGAGGCCCAATGCCGGACTCCTGCTTTAGTACTTAACATATAAATATATGTACATAGATCTATTTCCCTATCGTGATGTATAAATGCATTTATATGTGTACATACCTGTATTTAGGCCTCTATAAGTGTCCTTTGCCTCCTAGTTCTTTCCTCTATTTCCTTTTACTTTCCTCTTGTCCCACGATCATGTTCGGTCCTTATTCAAGTTTCAGTAATTCCTCTCGGCTACATTGCCCTTGATCAAGTCCCTCCAGGCATCCCATGCCCTCCTTGCCACTTATTTTAGATCACTAGTTGATCCCTTGTCTCTGGGTTTGTTGGCACCCCTCTTTCTTTTCCCTGCCTCCCCCTCTCCCGTGTCCCCCCAGAACCATGAGTCCCATTGTTTACTCCTCTGGATTTTTTATCCCACCTATCTTATCTACATAGATACGCAGAGACAATAATAAGCACAAAAACAAGTCTACTCCAGTAGCCACATGTATTCTAGTTGTTATTAGTGTATGTGTTGTTTTTACTTCATGATGCCAAGCTGTGGAAAGAAAGGCTTTTGAGTTACAGGGACCTTGGGCAACCTGTCTCAACTGGGAAACTTTGGTAACCTGTTTGAAGCTCAATCTCTTCATACTATTCTTTAAGATTCTTTAAAGTGTGCTGAATTAGTTACTTTTAATACACACCACTCTTCTTTTTAGTCTTCACTTACCAAACAGTTATATGTCTTTTAGTAAGACCCAAATGAAACACTACTCCTGTTTCTATCTATTCAATCTTACTCATAGTAACCCTATAGAACAGAATAGAACTTCCCCATAGGGTTTATAAGACCGTAAATCTTTACAGAAGCAAATTATTACATTGTCCTTTTGCAGAGAGCCATTGGGTGGATTTGAACCACTAACCATTCAGTTACAGTCAAGCACTAAACCATTATGCCACAAGAATTCCTTTTGAATGAGATTGGGGCATTGGGAGTTGTACTTTTACTCTTCCATCCAGACAGTCCAGTTGGCACCTGTGTGAAGAAAATTGTGACGCCCTGCTAGTTTACGGTGAAGCTCAAGTACATTTAAAAGGGCAAGCCAGAGTAAACCAGCGTAGAGTTCAACTTTAGGGTTAGGGAACTTTAGCAGGCAACTCTTTCTGAAACGGTCTTCCATCAACACTCCCTGTATTGCCTTGATTGTTCTTGACAAACCGGAGTGTGTGTTCATTAAAGAATCTTCAAATTTGCACTGGTTGCCATGGTCCTGTTTGGTCTTCATGTTTTGGGGGCACTGGGAGCCCCTATGGTGCAGTGGCTATATGTGGGGCCGGTCAGCAGTCTGAAATCACCAGCTGCTCCATGGGAGAAAGACTGGGCTGTCCATTCCCCCAAATAGTTACAGTCTTAGAAGCCTCAGGAGCATTCTACCTGGTCCTATAGGGTTGCTATGAGTCAGAAACGGCTAAATGGCAGTGAGTTTGAGATATGCTTGTGGGATAACACAGGCGACCCAGTGATACAGGGGTTGAAGCACTTGGCTGCAAACTATTACCCACAGTTTCCCCCTACAGGAGAAATATGAGAGAAGCTACTCCCATGAGGACCGTTAGCCATCAAGTGGATGGCAGTAGGCATGACTTGCTTTCATGCAAACTGTATAGGAATGAGGGAGGATAATAACTCATGAAAAATGGGTTTTATTACCCTAAAGTTTGTTTACTATTTATTTGAAAATAGTAATTTTTGAGTGCTTACACAAGTCTGTATAGGAGATGGTGGGAATATTGTGGTAGATAAAACACACACCCTGATTTTCTCAGAATTTTCCATTCCTATACGAGATCCAGGCAAGTTCACAGGCAGTTAATCCGCAGTGAGGGTCACTGGGAATGGACCACCCAGAGAGCCTTGAGACTCTCCGGCTAGAAGAACGCCCTCTCTCCTCTTTAATAGCACTGTCCTAGACGAATACCCCGGCCTTTTTCTCTGTACTACGACACTAGCTTTTTGAAGACAAGAACTTTTTTGAGTCTTACAGACTTCTTGTGTTTCCCATTGCATCCAAACCATTATACCCAACTTTATCACCAGCCGTGACTCAGTCACTGCTTGTAGGATAAAAACAAACAAACAAACAAACAACTGACTCTCTATTTGGTTCCCCTAAGAACATTATTACATAAGAGAATCCCAGATTCCAATTTTAATATTGTAAGAAGAATGGTACAGCATCATAAAAGAAGTTGAAAATACACAGAATCAAACCCCTATAACATTCATTCATTCACATAGTGTGTGGTCTCAGGCACCTTATTAAGCATGAGGATACTTGAATGTTATATTGTTGCTGTTATCTATTGTCAAATTGATTTTGATTCATAGTGATCTTATAGGACTAGATAGAACTGCCCCTTGGGGCTTTCAAGTCTGTAATTTTTTTTTAATTAAAATTTTTTACTCTGAATTAGAGGGTGGGTTTCCATTTCAGACCATCGATTCTGCATTCAGTTCAAACCACTCACCAGCACCCCATCCCATACTAGACCCTCTATCACCCCCATCTGATTTATTTTCTCACTTTTATGGACCCCTGTCCTCTGTTTCACCCAACTCAGCACCTGCCAACCTTCATCTCCTTACCTCTCCCTTCCCTCCCTTGGGAGCCTCTGAAATCTGTCCCTTTGGTATTCAGATTTTTGTCTGGATTTTTATCCTTAGAGTAGTGGTCTCATACAATATTTGGCCCTTAGTGATTGGCTGATCTCACTCAGCACAATGTTCTCCAGGTCCACCCTTCACAAGCTGCTTCTTGTTTATATCAGAGGTTTTCAGCATTGCATAGTATCCCGTGGTGTGCATGTACCAAAGTTTCTTTATCTGTTCTTCTACTGATGGGCATTGGGGTTGCTTCCAGCTACTTGGTATTGTGAACGGTGCTGGGAAGAACATGGGAGGACATACCTATGCTGTGTTATGGCTATTTTTCTTTTTTAAGCAGTTTTATTACACCTCATCCACATGCCATACAATTCAATAAATCAATCACATCCAGAAGAACTTTGCAATCATCACTATAATCAATTCTAGAACATTTTCTTCTTCCTTATACTCATTGTCATTCATTTTTTTAATTGTGGCAAAAATATACACAAAAACATTCTCTACTTCAACAACTTCTACATGTATAATTCAGCACCATTAATTATACTCTTTCTGTTGTGGGCCATTATTAATATCCTTTTCCAAATTATTCCACCACTATTTACAGAAACTCAATGCCCCCTAAGCAAAAACTCTTCCTCTTTCACCATAGTAACCAAGTTTTGTTTCTTCTTAAAGTAATTTTCTTGATAGAGTATTCACATTTTGATATTTGAATATCAAACTTCCAAGGTTAAATCACTTTTAAAGAGTTGTATACACATCATCATAACCCGTTCTACTACTCCCTATCTCCCCCTTCATTGTTTGATCCCCAAACCCCCTTATGCTCCCCTGCTTCCTGCCTTCATGTCTCAGTGATCCATTGTATCAGTTATTGTCTCTATGCATCCAATCCTCTGTGTTTCACAAACTGGGAAGCCCCACAGACACAATAGAAAACAAAAATGAAACAAAATGGTAAGAAGAAAATAATAAAATATAAAGATAAAAAAGTGTAAGAAAGAAAGGACCACCATTAATATTTAAAGTCAGAGAAGAAATTTCTGTCATGGAACAAGTGAGAAATATCTGATCCTAGTGCTAATTCAAGTTGGGTCAAGAGGGAGTGCAACTGACCAAGTATTACATTATCCCATGGTTTGATCCACCATAATCAAGTTTGCCATAATCTCTGATAATAAAGCTCTTTGAGTTAGTTGTCTGTGACTAGAGGGGATCTACCAGAGGCTTAATCTGACTGGATACTCTGCAGATGGATTTTGGGCTCCCACTGTCCTCCATAGCCTTCTATAAATTGGGTGCTCACAAGTTAAGATCTAATACTTTCCTATCCTCATATTTGGATTTGGTTATCATCATCTATGGATCACACAGGCTGGTGTGCCTCTTCTGTGTGGACTTAGTTGATGGCTCACTTAGATGACTGCTTGACTATAACCCCAGACATTATTCCAATTGAGAGCTGGGCACAATCTGCTCCTTCCACCATCCTTTGATGTAGCACCCTTATCTTCAGCGATCTCTACATGAAGTCGAATATTGAGCAGGGCCATGTTATAAGAACTAACTCTTTTTGGATTGGGGCTAGGATTAAGCGGGAGCCCAGAATCCATCTGCTTGTCCCTGAGTTTATGAACTAGTCTAGTTTACTTTGTCAGCCATATTATGACAAAACCATAAAACAACAAGAGCAAGAACAACAATAACCACAGCCAAAAACAAATGAATAAACAAATAAAAGACAGAAAAGCAAAAACCAAAAGAAACAATAAACAGAAGCATTGCTAATCGTCCCCCTGGGATATAAGGCAATTGCATTTATAACATTGAAAAATTTCCCGATGATATAGAATTTAAGACACTGTTGATATGAGGAGTTTATGCAAGTACAGTCCAACCTCAAGCTGTAATCCAGGAGTAGTTGCTTTGTACATATTGCATTCTTAATTGATTGAGCTATGTTTACACTGAACATAGGGGTTGGTGCTAGGGGGAATTTTTTTTTTACATTTTATTAGGGGCTCATACAACTCTTATCACAATCCATACATATACATACATCAATTGTATAAAGCACATCCATACATTCTTTGCCCTAATCATTTTCAAAGCATTTGCTCTCCACTTAAGCCCTTTGCATCAGGTCTTCTTTTTTTTCCTTTTTCCCCTCCCTCCCCGTTCCCCCATCCCTCACGAGCCCTTGGTAATTTATACATTGTTATTTTGTCATATCTTGCCCTATCTGGAGTCTCCCTTCCCCCCCTTCTCTGCCGTCCATCTCCCAGGGAGGAGGTCACATGTGGATCCTTATAATCAGTTCCCCCTTTCCAACCCACTCACCCTCCACTCTCCCAGCATCGCCCCTCACACCCCTGGTCCTGAAGGTATCGTCCACCCAGGATTCCCTGTGCCTCCAGCTCCCATATGCACCTGTGTACAACCTCTGCCCTATCCAGTCCTGCAAGGTAGAATTCAGATCATGGTAGTTGTGGGGAGGAAGCATCCAGGATCTGAGGGAAAGCTGTGTTCTTCATCAGTACTACATCGCACCTGACTGACCCATCTCCTCTTCTAAATCCCTTCTGGTGTAGCCCCTGGAGGATGCTATGTTCCTTCTGGCGTAGCCCCTGGAAGATGCTATGTTCCTTCTGGCGTAGCCCCTGGAGGATGCTATGTTCCTTCTGGTGTAGCCCCTGGAGGATGCTGTGTTCCCTCTGGCGTAGCCCCTGGAGGATGCTGTGTCCCTCTGGCACCATTATGTAAGGTCATCATAGTGCTCAGTCCAGAGCGTGGTTCACTGGTGGTTGGCTAGAAACGCATTTTTCGTGTCTACCTAGGAACATAAAATTGGGTTTACTCTTCGCTTAGGTTACCTACAATTACTGTTTAGCATCCCTTCTGGATATGAGGTCGCTCCTACCGTTTACCACCATACTCACCAACAGAAACATCAATGCCTCCTCTGAAATGCAGATGCTCCCTCCCTCAGTCTTCATGGGGTCTTCCAGGAAGATTTTCCTCTCATTCCTATGGATGGCCTGTTGATTTGTCTCTTACTTCTTCAGGGTTTATACCTAGCGGTAGGATTGCTGGCCTATGTGGAATTTTATTCCCAGTTGTTTGAGGTAATACCATATTTCTTTCCATAATTGTTGTACATGTTTATAGATTTGCCAACAGCCTATGGGAGCTCCAGTCTCTCCAGCCTTTCTTGTTTTCTGTATTTTTCAATTGGACTGTCATTGTCAGTATAAGGTTATACCTCATTGATGTTTTGAGTTGCATTTTCCATTGGCCAATGATCATGAGCACTTTTTCATGTTTACCAGCCTCTGGATATCTTTTTTGGTGAACTGTCTGTTCATGGCTTTTGCCTAGTTTTAAATTGGATTATTTTTTTAATTGAGGTATTACAGTTTTCTATAGATTTTAAAGATTAGTCCCTTGTCTGTGTGTCATTGCTAAAAATTTCTCTCAGTCCATGGGTCCTTTCATACTCTTTTGATGAAGTGTTTAAGGCACTAGTGTCTATGTCTAGTAGGGCTCAGTCATTCATTTTGCTTTCTTCTATGCGTGCTTCCTTCCTTACGTTGGGCCGGACGTCTGCACCCTCTCTTATGGCTCTGTGTTCGCGCTGATGATCTTCTACGGCCATGGGATTTAGATTTTGGTCTTCAATCCATTTCGAGCTCACTCTTGCTCCGAGACGGGCTCTGGGCCCTGTTTCCTTCTTCTTTGGGTGGAGCTCTCGTTCTGCTCGTGCCAGTTGTTGCAGATAATATCTCTTTCTCACTTAACGTTTTTGGTCATTTGTCAAAGATCAGTTTGTCTGTCGGAGGATGGCCTTATTTCTGGGTTGCTTTCAATCAGATTATTCTGTTCCTATATTGAAAAGCCTTACCATTGCACCAGCACCGTGACTATGTGGCTATATAATTTGAGGTCAGGTGGTAAGAGGCCTCCTAAATTCTTCTTCTTAAGAAGATTTTTGCTCACCCTGGGTTTCTTCCCTCTGCATATAAAGTCAGTCATTAGTTTTCCCATTTCTTTAAAGAATGGAGCTGGCGTCTGGATAAAGACCATGTTGCATTTATAGATAGCTTTAGGTAGTCTTGACAGTTTCATAGTGTTAAGCCTTTTTATCCACAAACATGGACTATTCTTCCATTTATATAGATCTTTTTTGTTTTTTCATAGTAGTGCTCCGTAGGGTAGGTTTTTTTTGGTACAAATATTTTGTATCTCTGATTAAGCTTATTCCTCAGGATGTCATATTTTGTGTTGGAGGCATAGCGATGATGCACTGGGCTGCATTCCACACACAAGGTCAGCAGTTTGAAACCATCAGCCATTCTTCTGGAAAAAAGACGGAGCATTCTACTCCCGTAAAGAGTTACAGTCTCCGAAACCCACAGGGGCAGTTCTGCTCTGTCCTATATGGGTACTATGAGTTGGCATCCACTCAGTGGCAGTGAGTTTTTATTGTAAATAGTATTTATTTTATTTATTTTTCAGAATTCTCTTCCTCAGTATACAGGAATCCCATTTTGTGTGTGTTAGTTCTGTAACCTGCCACTTTGCTGAACCTTTTGATTGTTTCTAATATTTTTTGGAGTCAAATTTTGGGGGTTATCTACGTAGAAAATGACATCATCTGCTAATAGTGAGAGTTGTCCTTGTGTTTGCCCATTTGTATTCCTTTGATTTCTCTTTGTCGCCTAGTGGATTGGCTAAGACGCCCAGCACAATGGCGAACAAGAGTGGTGATGAAGGGCATCCACTTCTGGTTCTGTTTGTAGGGGATGCTTTCCGTTTTTCCCTGTTGAACAAGATGCCGGCCAATGGTTTTCCACATTTGGTCTGCATTGTGTTGAGTAATTTCCCCTCTATTCCTATTATGTTAAGTGTTTTTATATGGAATGGGTGTTGCATATTGGTAAAGGCCTTTTCTGTTTCTATTGATGTGGTCATCTAGTCCTTATATTGTCTTCTTTATATAGCATATTACATTGATTTCCAATATTGAACCACTCTTAAATACCACATGAACCCTACTTGCTCATGGAGTAGTTTTTGTTTGATATATTGTTGGATTTTATTGGTCAGCATTTTGTTAAGAATTTTTACTTGTATGTTTATAAAGGATGTTGTTTTCTATTTGTGTGTGGTTTTGGTAACTGGGTTATTGAGATGTAGGCAATTAGTATGAACTTTCTAGTCATAATTCCTTCTGGGATGTAGTATAATTCTGGGCACTATGACTGTGTCCATAATTCCATTTTGGAGGGAGTTCTCTGCTATAGTAATGGGCAGGATTAAGGTGGCATTAAGTATTAACCTTAGTAGAAGTTATGAATCAAGCCACACCCTTTGTTTCCTTGGGGGCATTTTAAGACTCTTCTAGAAGGTGTTATTTAAGACACTGTCCTTGGTTTTCCTAGGAAGAATGGGGGACTAAAAGACAAAAAACTCACACCTCCATCGAACCATTCCTCTGTGGAACCGTCAGGGGCAGAGATAGCAAACCCATGACCATCAGAACAAAAGAAGAGCATGTTCTAGATCTTTGCCTGAGCGGTGGAGGCTGAGACCAGAGGCACCCGAGACACATGGGAATTCAGGAGAGCAGCTCCGAGACTAAGTGGTACTTCTTCTTAACTTGCCTAAGACCATGCATGGAACTATGAGATAGAGCATAGGTGAGCTGCCGTCCTGGTCCACAGATGCAGAAGCCACGGGGCTGCATGGCTGGGAGGCTAGGACAGGAGAGTCTTGGCTGCTGGCTGAGGAGAGGTGTTGCTGTGGACCACTGACTGAATCCTTACTGTTCTCTGATCCTGACCTGTGGTAGTCTATTGACGTCCCTAACAGCCACCTGTAATTACGAGTACTGTATAATTCTGTGTGCCCCTGAAACCATTATGGACCCTATCTTAGAAGTAGAGCGCCATGGGAAGAACAGCTGGTGTCAGAGCAGGAAAAGGATGGAGCATGGAAGCTTGTCTGGCCCCTGCCTCGTGGCAATAGGGGCCACAGGAGCTTAGATGTGACCCCGCACCCCATTTATTGCAGTTATGCTCCCTTCACAAAGTGAACTTGGGAGTTTGCTTTCCTTTTCTATAGTCTGGAATTATCTGTGTAGAATTGGCATAATCTCTTTTCTGAATACTTGGTAGAATTCCCTGTTAAAGCCATTTGGTCCTGATTTTTTTGGGGGGAGGGGTGTTGGAAGTTTTTTTTTTTTGAAGATCTGATGTATTTCTTCTTTCATATGAGTTTGTTGAGGTTGTCTATATCAGCCTGAATTTATTTTGGGTAGATGGTATGTTTCTAGAAATGTCTCCATTTCATCTATTTATAAAACATTGAAGTATAGATGTTTCTATTATCTGCACTTGTTTCCAAGTTTTTACATTTACATCACTATCATTTCAGTGAATATTGCACTCTTGGTTTCATGGTGCTAGCTTACATTTTAACATATTTGATATCTATATTATCATGCTTTATATTTATCATTATTTTTAAAGCAGTATAATAGTTCACCAAGATTTTGTACCATTATTTACTTAAGAATTTCTATTTCCCTGGGAATATTGTTTTCCAATTATTTGCTATATTGAGTCAGTATACAATAAGCATCTCTATTACATCCTTCTACCCCTTCTTTTGAATTATTTTTTTAGAATGCATTTTTAAGGAATGGGATTATTCTAAAAGAGTAATTCCATGGAAGGGGTGGAACGGGGTCCTACCAGAAAGAGGTAGACATGCTCTGAGTAGTACTATGGCTGGATGCACTGCTTCTTTCAAAAGACTTCGATTGGTTTATACTCTGGCTATCAACTGATAAGTTGGCAAGTTGGACCATAGTGTGTCTACATTACAAACAATCAATTGTGAAAAGATATCCTGAGTACATGAAATTCTGTAATCAAGCTAATTGCATTCACATTCATATACCACATACTAGTGCGATTTTGGATAAGTTACTAACATCTCAAAACCTCACTTTCTTTATTTCTAAATTTATTATAAGAATATATGCCACTGGGTTGATTGTGAAGCTTAAATAGGATAATGCCTATTCCTCGTTTAACCCAGTGCCTGGTATATAATACCTACTGCTGACTCATACCAGTTCTAACTCCTAGTGACTATATATGGGGCTTTCACCAAATAACCCTCAAAACTCACTCCCATTGAGTTGGGTTGTCCTGTGGGTTTCGAAGACTAACTTTCTACAAGAGTACAAAGTGTCTTCTTTCTCTTCAGAGCAGCAGGTGGTTTCAAACTGCTGACCTTGTGGTTACAAGCCCAACATGTAGCCTACCATGCCACCAGGGAGGCAGGAGAGGAGGAGAAGAGGGAAGGAGGAATAAGGAGGAGGAGAAAGAGAAGGAGAAAAAAAATGAAAGGAAAAGGAAAACCAGTGCCACCCTCATGGTGTGGTGGGTTAGGCACTGGGCTGCCAACCACCCGCTGGTCTGGGAAGGAAGAGGAGGCTTTTTGCTCCAGTCTCCGGCAGTTCTGCCCTGCTCTGCAGGGTAGCTGTACGTCAGAGTCAACTTAATGGCAGTTGAGTTTGGCTTTCACTTACATGGGGTTTTAGAAGTTACCAATCATATGCTCCCAAATTTATTTGACCTACACGCCTTTTTCAGCAACAATCAAACAAACAAAAAACCTCAGTGCCACCTCGGCATTTAAAAACCTTTGTACCGTAGTTCACAGCCCAGGATAAAGTGTAGGCATCTGCTGTTGCAACCACCCGGATTGTTCCAATGACCCCCGGGGGTGACATTACCCACTTTGGGAAACACTGCTATAAATCTTTATAAGGCCAGAGAGCCCCATCGCTCCATTTTCTCCCCCCAGCGTATAATAGGGCTACCTTCTTGTTCCCATTCCAAAGAAAGATCATCCAACAATGGTTTCAACAGCACATTGACAAGTTGCTGCAAGAGGTTCAAGTCAAATTCCAAAGAGGATGTGGAATAAGGGCTATTATTGCTGATGCAGAGAATATCAGAAAGATGCTTACTTTTATATTATTGACTATGCCAAGGCATTGACCATGTGGATCATAACAAACTATGGATATCTTTGAGAAAAATGGGAATTCCAGAACATTACATTCAGAGGCAGTTGTGTAAACAGGGTAAGGGAATACTGCATGGTCTAAAAATCAGGAAAGGTGTGCCCAGGTTTGGATCTTCTCACCATACTTATACAATCTGTATGCTGACCAAATAATCAGAGAAACCAAAGTATATTAGGAATGCTGAGGGGTGGGGAGTGCAGAGTGGAGACCCAAAGCCCATGTGTCAGCCACTGGAGATCCCCTTGCAGAGGGGTCTAGGGGAGGAGACGAGCCAGTCAAGGTGCAATGTAGCAACGATGAAAAACACAACTTTCCTCTAGTTCCTAAGTGCTTCCTCCATCCCCCACCCCCCACTATTATGATCCGAATTCTACCTTGCAAGTCTGGCTAGACCAGAGGATGTACACTGGTACAGATAGGAATGGAAACACAGGGAATCCAGGGCGGATGATATCTTCAGGACCAGTGGTGTTAGTGGCGATACTGGGAGGGTAGAGGGTGAGTGGGTTGGAAAGAGGGAACCGATTACAAAGGATCTACATGTGACCTCCTATCTGGGGGACGGACAACAGAAAAGTGAGGGAAGGGAGATGTCATACAGGGCAACATATGACAAAATAATAGTTTATAAATTATCAAGGGCTCATGAGGGAGGGAGGAGCAGGGAGGGAGGGTTAAAAAGGAGGACCTGATGCCAAGGGCTTAGGTGGAGAGCAAATGTTTTGAGAATGATGAGGGCAATGAATGAACAGATGTGCTTTACATAATTGATATATGTATGGATTGTGATAAGAGTTGTATGAGCCCCTAATAAAATATCTATCTATCTATCTCTCTCTCTCTCTCTCTCTCTCTCTCTCTATCTATCTAGAATGCTGCATCAGGATTGGAGGAAGACTTATTAACAACCTCGCTTGCTGAAAGTAAGAAGGACTTGAAGCACTTGCTGATGAAGATCAAGGATTTCAGCCTTGGATCACAACTCAATGTAAAGAAAGCCAAACTTCTTGCAAATGGATCAATAGGTAACATTATGATATGTGGAAAAAAGATCGAAGTGGACAAGGACTTGGTCTTTCTTGGATCCACAAGCAGTGCTTATGGAACCAGTGGTCAAGGATAAAATGGCTCATTGCCTGCGATGTTCAAGACCTCTTTAAAGTGTTGAGAAGCACGGATGTTGCTTTGAGGACTACGGTGAGCCTGGCCCAAGTCATGGGATTTTCAATCACTTTCGCTGCATGCGATAATTGGACATTGAATAAGGATTACCAAGCAGAATGAATGCATTGAAATCGTAGTGCTGAAGGATATTGAAAGTTCCCTGGTCTGCTAAAAAACAATCAATCTGACTTAGGAGGCGTACAACCACAATGCTCCTGGGAGGCAAACATAGTGAGACGTCGTCTCATAAACTTTGAACTTGTGGTCAGAAGAGACCAGTCACCTTACCATTTCCTGCTTGGTCAAGTGGTGGGGCAACAACAACAACAACAACAACAACAACAACAACAAAAAGGAAGCGCCTTGAGGAGATGGATGGACACAGTGGCTGCGTGGATGGGGACGCTGCTTCCTTCGGTTGTTCATGGAGTCCTGAGTGGGAACTGACTCAGCAGCACTGAGCAGCAGCATCTAATAAACACCCACTACACGATCATTCCTATTGCTACTAGTATTTATTTTTATTTCTTTAACTTTGAACACGTTGAATACTTTAAAAAATATAATGGGATTTTGATGGACATTTATACAGTTTAAGTTAGGTTCTCATTTAATAATCTGTGTCCATGTTATTCAGTGATGTCCGTTACCCATTTCACCATGTGTCACCATTACCCGTCACTCTTGGCTGTTCTGTTTCCATTAAGCTCGCTTCTTTGTTCCCACTTGCACTCTCATCTCTGGTCTCCGATGAATGCCCATTGCTAGGTCTCAGTTTGATGATTTCTCAGAGGAGCATGGTTCATGAATGATACTATTTTAAGCACTGCTCTGTCTTTTGGCTGCTAGCTGACCATCAGTTGCCCATCTGGTTCCAAATTTAAAGGGCGAGGGCTTGGGGGATTTCTCTAGGTTTGGTGATTTTAGCTTTATTCTGCGTTTTCTCCAGGATCATCACTTGCTAGATAGGACCATCTGTTCTGTCCCTGGTTGGAATGGTCAGGAGTGGAAGGTGGACATCATCTCAATCTGGTTTCAAAGTAGGGGAGGCTTTTCCATTTGTGACTATTAGTTCTGGTCAGAGCTGCTTCTGTGGGCATAACTCCACCTGGGGCTACATAACTGAATGTGGGAGTCATGAAAAATTTGGCAACTGTGAAACATTTCTGGATGCCCAAACATAAAGTAATTACAACTCAAACATGGAATGAGATGTTTCTGGCAGTGTGTGCCCATGTTGCCTCAGGTGACTTCACAGTAGCGTTGGTTCTGAAGACACAACGTGCCACTAAAATACCTATGCCTAGTCAGGACCTTTGTCCCAAACTCTCAGCTTTATAACAACTTATTTGCATTTCCAATTGTATTTCCCATCACCCATTGCTGTCAAGTTCATTCTGACACATGCGGGGCTTCTTAAACATTTCCCACTTGTGACCTCTATTCACCTGAGAAATCTGTACACAACCCTGGGTATGCATCTGGGTAGATAAGATGAGTATGCCAACCAAACACAACTTTTAAGGAAGCTAGTGCTTTTGATAGTGTGTTGAAGCACAACCCCGTACTCTGGTGATCTTTCTTGGCTCTGAGTGCAGGTTGTGTGTGCCGAGTCCAGGCTGCAATGAAATGGCACGACACACATTGGCAACCACCGCCAGGAACACGTCAGTTCATCACGAATTTGATTTCAATGGCGTTTTTTTTTTTATCGTTGTGCATTCAGAAACCTTTTACTGTTGCTAGGTTTTTTGTGCCGCTCTCCAGGCTGCTGGGAAACCCTCTGCAGAGGGGATGGCCCCGTTTAAGAAGCTCTGTGGTAGACGGTTTCTTCCTCCAGTCGATGTTTTCTTTCGCTCTCTTTTGCACCTGATGCGTGCAGAGGAAGAGCTACAGCTGGGATGCGACTGGCACGGTTTTAAGACTCCACATGCCACTCACCGAATAGGATGTGCAGGTCACCTTTAGAGCTTTGTTATGCGTGCTGACTAAGTTGCCTTCCAAGACTGTGGTCCGAAACCCTGAACCCAGGATTCCAGTCCTGTGAAGTAGCTGTTCATATTGGCTGTGCCCTCTGAGGGCTTCATTTTAGATTTGAATGTATAAGCAGCACACACAAACATGCATATATGTTTGCCTCTGGGAATACCTGTATACATGCACTTGTGTATGCTTACCTAAACACATACAAGGGAAAACAAAAATCTCCCCCAAACCCCAGGAAAACAAAACACAAACAAACCAGAAGAAAGCGTCACTTGGGGGAGCTTTCCTGGGATGCCTTTTTCCCACTAAGGGCGCGCCAAGCAACTGGCTGAGTCAGTGCACCCCAGGGTGTCACCTGCGAAGGCTGTCTTTGGTCACAGTGCATTTTTTCATCAAAGCTGCTTCTCTTGAACCTCCTTTTCTGTGATGGCCGATTTAAAAGACCAGCATGAAGCTGTGGATTTTGTTTCCTGCTCAGGAAAAACACCGCAGAAACTGTTGTGCTGTTACAAGGAGAGCGCTATGGGAAACACCCCAGTGTAGGAGTGGTTTTCTCATTTCAAAAAAAGGTGAAATGTTGATTGATGACAAACCACGTTCTGAATGCCCATTAACTTCCTGAATCGAAGAAAATCTTCACAAATCCGCGCACTTGTGCTCCAAGACTGATGACGGACCATTGAAGAGATGGGGAACTTATCTGGACTACCTGTTCAGTGAATGTTAAGAGTAGATGTGGGAATGAGAAGGGTCGCTGGGAAATTTGTCCCTTGGGCTCTGACTGAGCATGGAGTAGAAACATGCTGTGCTTTGAAAGAACAGCTAGGAAGCGACCCAGACTTTTTCCCAAGGTCATTCTGGTGAGGAGACAAGGTGCTGTTCTATGACCCCACAGCAAACATCAATCAAGCCAGTGGAAGACGCCATCATCATCTTGCCCTCAAAAAGCTCATCAAGTGACATCAAGGATCAAGATGGTGCTCATTTGTTTTTTTGATTTGAGGGGGATAGTAAATTTGAAGTTCATTCCACCAGGTCTAACAGCTAATCAAGCTTTCTATTTAGAGGTTCTGAAAAGATTGCATAACAGTGTGCCACAAAAAAGGCCTGATTTGTGTCACATGGGGGATTTTTAAAAAATCAATCATTTTATTGGGGGCTATTATATCAAGTACACTTGTACATATGTTGCCATCATCATTTCTAAAACATTTTCTTCCTACTTGAGCCCTTGGTATCAGTTTCTCTTTCTCCCTCCTTTCCCTGCCCTCCTACCCTCATGAATCCTTGATCAATGATATATTATTATTGTTATATTATATCTTACACTGTCTGGTGTCTTCTTTCACCCATATTTCTATTATTCATCCCTCTCTGGGTGGGGTTTACATAATCAACCCTGTGATCAGTTTCCCTCTTCTCCTTCCCTCTCTACTCTCCACCTGCCCTCAGGGTATTGCTACTTCCACTACATTCTTCCTGAAGGGTGTATCTTTCCTGGACTTTATGTGTTGACAGCTCTTATCTGTACCAATGTATGTACTCCAGTCTAGCTAGATTTTGAGGTAGAACTGGGTCATGATAGTGGTGGGGGTGGGGTGGGGAGAAAACATTCAAGAACTAGATGAATATTATGTGTTTCGTTGCTGCTATACTGCACACTGGCTGTCTCGTCCCTTCCTGTGACCCTTCTGTGAGGGTGTGGGGAGACTGGTTTTGCCACCATGATAATGCACCGGCTCATGCGAGGCAGTTTTGGCTACAACCATCATGCCTCCCTTGTCCCATGCACCTTCCTGACTGCAACGTCCTTTTATTTCTGTGAACGAAGGGAGACATTTAAGGACAGTGATTTGATGATGCAGAGCAGGTGAAGAAAACAACGAGGGAGGTGCTGTCAGCTATGCAAGCAGATGAGTTTGAAAAATGTTTCCAAAAATGGAATCACAGTGAGGGGCCAGCCCCAATCCCAACAACGTGGACACCTGCCCCTCTCCCCAGAAGAATTTATTTCAGAGGAAGGCACTGAATCTGCAGCTCCGGGAGAGAAACATGTCTTGTCAGAACACTTGGGAGCAGATTAAGGGGGAGGAGGGGAGAGTGAAGCACATCCTGGCCTACCAGTCCTTGAGAATGATGTTTCCGCTCAGAGCAGCCAGTCCACAGAGAGGACCACATGGCCGGCCCCACTATGAAACATGACATCCCTCACTGACCCTTAGCCCTACAGGGGACAACACTGAAGACACAGTGTAGGAAATGCTCCTGGCCTGATCCCGCTACATCGAGACAAAACACTAAGGGAGTGCAACAGAACAGCAAGGGAATGGAGCAGTGAGGTCCCCAGGGAATGCTGAAGGTGGACTTTGGGGCCAGGTTTGGTGCCCCAACAGACTAAACTGGAAAACACTCCTAAAGGCCAACAAACAGGCTTTGAACTAACTACAAGCTTTTCTTTCTTGTTGTGTTTTTTTTGGTCATTGGTTTGTTATTGCTGTTGTTGTTTTGTTTTATATTGTTGCTCGGGTTTTGCTCTGTCTTGTTTTTGTGCATGTTATTATATCTGCAGGTCTGTCTAAATAAGATAGACTGGATGAACAATCTGGAGGAGAAAACAATGGGACCCACAGTTCTGGGGGGACATGGGAGAGGGGGTGGGGTGGGGAAAGGTGGTGGTGTTAACAAACCCAGGGACAGGGGACCAACAAGTGATCCAAATAGGTGGTGAGGAGGGTGTAGGAGGGCTAGTAGGGCATGATAAAGGGTAATGTAACCAAGAGAAATTACTGAAACCCAAATGAAGACTGAGCATGATAGTGGGACAAGAGGAAAGTCAAAGGAAATAGAGGAAAGAGCTAGGAGGCAAAGGGAATGTATAGAGGTCTAAATAAAGGCATGTACATATGTAAATATATTTATATATGAGGATGGGGAAATAAATCTATGTGCATATATTTATAGGTTTAGTATTATGGTAGCAGATGGACATTGGGCCTCCACTCAAGTACTCCCTCAATGCAAGAATACTTTGTTCTATTAAACTGGCATTTTATGTAGCTCACCTTCCTGACACAATCACTGAAGACAAAGCAGGCAAATAAGTAAATGTGGTGAAGAAAGCTGATGGTACCTGGCTATCAAAAGATATAGCGTCAGGGGGCCTTAAAGTCTTGAAGGTAAACAAGCGGCCATCTAGCTTAGAAGCAACAAAGCAACCATGGAAGAAGCACACCAGTCTGTGTGATCACAAGGTGCCGAAGGGATCAGTTATCAGGCATCAAAGAAAAAAAATCATATCATTGTGTGTTCACCTCCCTAAGACGATCACTGAAGACAAATGGGTGCATAAGCAAATATGGTAAAGAAAGTTGATGGTGCCCAGCTATCAAAAGATATAGCGTCTGGGGTCTTAAAGGCTTGAAGGTAAACAATCAGCCATCTAGCTCAGAAGCAACAAAGCACACATGGGAGAAGCACACCAGCCTGTGTGATCATGAGGTGTTGAAGGGATCAGGTAGCAGGCATCATCAGAACAAAAAATCTTATCATTGTAAATGAGGTGGGGAGACCCATTGCCCACTTGTAGGCCATTGGACATCCCCTTACAGAAGGGTTCAGGGAGGAGATGAGTCCGTCTCAGGGTACGTATAGTAGCAATGAAACATACAACTTTCCTCTAGTTCCTAAATGCTTTCTCCCCAATCCCCCATCATGATCCTTATTCTATCACAAATCTGGGTAGACCAGAGGATGTACACTGGTACAGATAAGAACTGGAAACACAGGGAATCCAGGGCGGATGATCCCTTCAGGACCAGTGGCGTGAGTGGTGATACTGTGAGTATGGAGGGAGGGTGGGTTGGAAAAGGGGAACCAATTACAAGGATCTACATATAATCTCCTCCCTGGGGGACGGACAACAGAAAAGTGGGTGAAGGGAGATGTCAGACAGTGCAATATATGACAAAATAATAACTTATAAATTATCAAGGGTTCATGAGGGAGCAGGTAGTGGGGAAGAAGTGGGAGATATGGGGAGCTGATGCCAGGAGCTTAGGTGGAGAGCAAATATTTTGAGAATGATGAGGGCAATGAATGTACAAATATGCTTTACACAATTGGTGTATATATGTATTGTGATAAGAGTTGTATGAGCCCCTAATAAAATGATTTTTTTAAAAAGCAAAACAAACAACCGCCCCCCCCCACCCCCAAAAAATAACATTGCTTGCTGAAAGTGAGAAAGATTTGAAAAAGTTGCTGAAGAAAATTAGAGACTGCAGTCTTCAATTAGGATTGCGACTCTGGACCAATAAACATTATGACGAATGGAAAAAATGATTGATGTTAAGAATTTAATTTTACTTGGATCCATAATCAGTGTTCATGGAAGCAGCAGTCAAGAACTCAAATACTCCCCCAAACTACCATGATCCGAATTCTACCTCGCAGGGCTGTATAGGGCAGAGGTTGTACACTGGTGCATATGGGAGCTGGAGGCACAGGGAATCCAGGGTGGATGATACCTTCAGGACCAAGGGTGTGAGGGGCAATGCTGGGAGAGTGGAGGGTGAGTGGGTTGGAAATGGGGAACTGATTACAAGGATCCATATGTGACCTCCTCCCTGGGAGATGGATGGCAGAGAAGGGGGGGAAGGGAGACTCCGGATAGGGCAAAATATGACAAAATAACAATGTATAAATTACCAAGGGCACATGAGGGAGGGGGGAGTAGGGAGGGAGGGAAAAAAAAAAGAGGACCTGATGCAAAGGGCTTAAGTGGAGAGCAAATGCTTTGAGACTGATTGGGGCAGGGAATGTATGGATGTGCTTTATACAATTGATGTATGTATAGGTATGGATTGTGGTAAGAGTTGTATGAGCCCCTAATAAAATGTAAAAAAAAATAAAAGAAGAGAGAAAAAAAAGAAAATGATTAGGGCAAAGAATGTACAGATGTACTTTATACAATTGATGTATGTATATATATGGATTGTGATAAGAGTTGTATGAGCCCCTAATAAAATGTTAAAAAAAAAAGAACTCAAATGAAGTATTGCATTAGGTCAGTGGTCCTCAATCTTCCTAATGCCGGGACCCATTAGTACAGTTTCTCATGTTGTGGTGACCCCCAACCATAAAATTATATTTGTTGCTACTTCATAACTGTAATTTTTGCTACTGTTATGAAGCAGGCGACCCCTGTGAAAGGGTCGTTCATCCCTCAAAGGGGTTGCTACCCCTCAGTTGAGGACTATTGCATTAGGTAAATCTGCCATAAATCTATTCAAGGAAGTAAAGATGTAACTTTGAGGGCTATGCACCTGGCCCTAGCCATGCGATTTTCAATTGCCCCATAAGCCAGTGAAAGCTGGCCAATGGTGTTGACCAAGAAGGGTGACAGCGCCAAGGGCTTCCAGAACAACCAATCCTGCCTTTGAAAGACGTACAGCCAGAATGCTCTGTACAATGAGGATGGTGAGGCCGCCTCTCCCATATTTTAGGACCCCAAGTTTGGAAAAGTAGAAGATCAGTCAAAAGAGGAAGAACCTCATGATATGCATTGATACAAGTGGTTGCCACAAAGGACTAAAATATAGCAGGCGTGAAGATTGCACAGTGTTTGGTTGGAAATGGAGCACCCAACAACAAGCGTCAAAGACTAACATCTTTGCGAAAAAGGGTGGAGAATTTAGTGTCTAAAAGATATTTTGTTTTTCTTTAAAAAAAATGGAATCACAGATTTGATAAATGTATTAAGTGCAATGGTGATATATGGTGATATAGTTGTTTTGTAAAATAAAACTTTGAAGGTGATAAGGTTGCTTTGTAAAAAATTTAAATATACAGATAGAAGTGCCTCCGGGTTGCTGTCGGCCATCGCCGACGGGCGCGATGAGGTAGCTGAGGCTCCAAGTGGTTGGTGACGTGACTTGACCAAGGTTAAATAGCCATCTAGGAGCCATGTCTACTTTGTTTCCCTCACTCTTCCCCCATGTGACTGAAACGCTCTGGTTTAATCTGGATCGGCCCTGTGTGGAGGAGACTGAACTGCAACAGCAGGAACAGCAGCATCAGGCCTGGCTCCAGAGCATTGCAGAAAAGGACAACAACCTGGTACCTATTGGCAAGCCAGCCTCAGAGCACTATGATGACGAGGAGGAAGAAGATGATGAAGATGATGAAGATAGCGAGGAAGACTCAGAGGATGATGAGGATATGCAGGACATGGACGAGATGAATGATTACAATGAGTCACCTGACGATGGAGAGGTCAATGAGGTGGACATGGAAGGCAATGAGCAGGATCAAGACCAGTGGATGATCTAGGCACACAGGAGTGCCCTAGTGACATCCTGGCCAGCCCAACCCACCGTGCACCCCCTGGAGAACCAGCTGGGGGTCCCAGTACCTAAAAGCTCAACCTTGGACACTTCCACGAACGCTGCCAACGCCTGGTCTCCTGGGCCTCTCCCAGGTCAATCGCCTTTCTTGAATCCCTAGGGCCTGCACCCACCCCATCTTCCTGGCCAGTACGTCTCTCCTTGGCTGCCAGGTCTAGTTTAGTTCTGATTCTCTTTAATAAAGACACAGGTCTGGTTGAAAAAAAATTTAAATATATAACATTGAAAAAATTGTTTTTAATACCCTCTTGTATAGGCACACCTGTGTACCCTATGTAGCCAGATATGTACTTTTTAGTTATTACTGTTGCAAAATTATATATATTATAATTTTTATACAAACAGTCCCTTATTCTTGTGTATTTCTTAGTGTGGTTTTTAAAATCTTGGTCATGCTGTGTTGACTTGACCCTTTTTCAGGATTGCCTTTTCCATCACCAGAATCTACAAGTGTCTACTGTCTAGAAAATTCTTCCCCTCTCCACTCCTTCCCATCCCTCAAACTCACTGCCATTGATTTGATGCCAACTCAGAGCAAGCCTACAGCAGCGGTTCTCAACCTGTGGATCAGGACCCTTTCGGGGGTCGAATGACCCTTTCACAGGGGTCGCCGGATTCATAACAGTAGCACAATTTCAGTTCTCAAGCAGCAACGAAAATAGTTTTATGGTTGGGGGTCACCACAGCATGAGAAACTGTATGAAAGGGTCATGGCATTGGGAAGGTTGGGAACCATTGGCCTATAGGACAGGGTAGAACAGCTCTTGTGAGTTTCTGAGACTGTAACTCTTTACGGACGTAGAAAGCTGTGTTTGTTCCTTCGAGGGGCTGGTAGTTTTGAACTGCTGACCTTGCAATTAGCAGCCCAGGACAAAACTACAAATCCAGCAATGGTCCCATGCCATCCCTAATAATTATCAAATAGCATTGCTTTTGGCATGTATAACTTTTCTTGTCTTTTAATCATAGTGAGGTCATATGGCATTTGTTCTTGACATTATTTCGTAATGCCCTCCAAATTCATCCGTTATATTTCTGGTAAGTCATCAGTATTCTATAAGGTTACATAATATTCCACTCTTTGTTTATCCATTTATCTGTACCTGGGCAGTTTGGTTGTCGCCATCTCTTTGCTATTGTGAACAGTGCTGCAGCGGGCATAGGTATGCGACTGCATGTTCAGATCAATTGCAGTTCTCTGGAGCACATCCCTAGGAGTGGGCTTGCTGGGTCACAGGATATTCGATTTCTATCTGTTTGCAGAAATGCCTACTGTTGGACACTTTTCATATCCTGTTTTGTCATTTTCACTGCTATTGTCTGACATAATGTCCCTATCTTTTGTCTCATTGTATTTTTTGGGTCTTACTTGTTTTCTTATGCTTTTAGAATAGATGCTTATAATACCCCTTGTTTAAATTTAGAGTAATTTTCCTTCAATCACCGTTTTTTATCTTATGAGTTTGAAAATTTTATCTTGCTTGACCTAATTACATTAGTTACCTTTTTTCCCATATTTTCATCTGTTCCAAATATAAATTGATGTTCTGCTCATTTTTAATGATTTAAAAAGATGTCTAATATATTGTTCTACTTCCTTGCTTGGTGTTTATGCTAAGCTCAGTCATTGTCTTGCCCTACTCCTGTCCACAACGTTATCTAGTTATCCCAATACCGTTTAAAAATAAGCTTCCCCTTTCCTATTGTTTTGTGATAACTTATTTCCCACACAACCTTCTGTTATGCGACTGGTGTATTCAATAATGAGCTGTGACTTGATGTTTCTTTGAGGTCGTTGGGGCATGTGGTGCCCAGGAATTTTCACTGTCTTGGGAGAGGGCAACATTTACAAAGAAACCTGGAAACCACATTCTGTGTTACAAGGTAATTGTGGGCAGAGCACAAGAGTTTAGCCTTACTTGGAGGCTGTAAACCTTATCTTTGTAAATAAAATAAAATGGGCTAATGATCACCTACCATATTTTCTTTTCTTCTAAGGGATAGGCTTGTGACAGAGAGGGAGAATTTCTTACAGCAGCACTAAAATAGCTTTTAGGCAGAAAATAGCCCCTGTCAACTGTGACAGGCAATCCTCATTACACAAACACACCTTTCTCAGTTCAGACCTTTATGTTATAATTGTTCCCACACCTATGGAACCCCATGAAAGATTTCACCAAAAATATGTTGGTCTAAGATGAGTTGAAAAGTACTTTCTTGCCTTTCATTTAAGCATGTCAAGACAAGCTAATTTTGGAGGAAACATTCTAATCCACCTTCACTAGATGATTAAATGATAACCAAAGATAACCAGGCTGGCTTTCTCTCAAGTCCTCGTCCCAACCATGTGTCTGTCATTTGTCTGTTGTGTCTGATTCTAGTAACTGGTTCTATCAGGCTGTGAGCCACAGGTAAGCAGTGTGAACCCACCAGCGGATCTGTTGGAGAATCCTGAAGTTCTCTGCTGCTTAACGAGTTACAGCCCGAGAAGCATCCAGGGGCAGTTCTGCTGGCTCTCCAGGGTTACTCTGAGTCAGAACGGACTCAGTGGCAATTGAGTTGACCTTCGGAACATGCCTGGAATGAGGAGTTAAGGGAGGCCAGGCTGGTTACCTGTAGGTCATTTAGTTATCAAGTGAAGGTGGACCGGGTGCATTTGGATCCTGATTGAGAGGTTTTGCTTAGATATCAGCCATAATGAGTTGAGCTGATCGTGGTGTATGCAGTAGCTGACCTGAAACATACAGAGATGGATTTTATGGTGTTACGAACTTACCTACTTGCCATATGATGGAACCAACACGGGAAGAGGTTGATATCATTGAATCAAATCAGCAAGGAATTTAATGAGTTATAGATCTGGAACTCTGCGGGGTTTTTTGTTTTTTCTTCCTGGCAGTGAGAGTATCCATTCCTGGGTTCTAGGTGTTTATAATTCAATTGGGTAGAAAAGACCTGCCCACACCATTTAAAAATTTAACGAGTAGTAAAAACCATATATAAATCAGAGCCAACTAATGGACCAGTCACTGAGAGTTGGAGGAACCAGTAAAGCTTTTCCAGGTGGCATGGTCTGCGGCGTCTGGGTCTCGGAAGGTGGAGATCAAGTTTGAGGAACGGAGAGCGTTTCAGGTAAGACGTAGCATAAGGAAAGATAAAGGGGTTGAGTTAAACATGGAGTAGGAGTCATTTTGGACAAGACCAGGTGATACAGAAGAAATCAGAGGGAGGAAATTTGATTCTGATTATAAAGGGCCTAGCTTCCCTTTGAGTAGCTGAAGGGAAACAATGCTTATTCACTTACTAATAATTTTCAACAGCTCTTGAAATTTGAATGTGATAATATTAGAGGTCCATTTGGAATTTTGTCCTTACATTTTCCTATAGTAGGATAGCAGTTTATTTTTATTTTTAAGAAGAGTGTAACAGACCTACATAGGGTTTTTTTTCTTTTAAAAATTTAAGTTGATATAATCAAGGTGACAATTTAAAAATGTACACTTCACAGGGAGAAAGAAGATACCAAATATTTGGTTTTCCTTTTGTAACTGAAATCTTATCTCTGCTTCTTTAAAGCCATATTCTTTTCTTTCTCTGTCTTTTCCAACATTGTTGTTATTGCAAAGTGAGCTGGTCTGACTCTGTGTATGAGAGAATCAAACAGTGTCGGACCCGCCACCGTTCTTACGGCTGCTGTTGGGCTTGAGCCCATTGTTGAAGCCACAGTGTCGTTCCAGCTCACTGAGGATTGTTTCAGCGGATGGCTTCTACCTCAACAAGCATGACGTCCTGTATTAAAGACTGGTCCTGCCTTGTAACACCGAAGTAGGCGAGACAAAGTCTTGCCATCCTCACTTCTAAGGAGCATTCTCACTGGACCTCCCCCAGGATAGATTAGTTTGCTCTTCAGGCAGTCCGTGCACTTTTGACATTCCTTGCCAACATTCTAATGAGAAAGTACCATGGTTTGAGTCAGGTGCACCTCATTTTCAAAGTGATAGCTTTTCTCTTTAACACTTTCAAGGAGTCTGGTGCAGCACATTTGCCCACTGAAATAAGCTGCTTGTGTTCTTGACTGCTGCTTTCACGAGCATGCTGCTTCTCTGTTACTTTAGCGGAAATGTCTGGCCTCCCGGTTGAAGAGGCTAGAAGTTCAAATTCAGTGTGCAGCTCGGGGGAGAGGTTTCTCTCTCTGTTGGTTCTGGAGAGCGATTTTTGTTCCTTTGAGCTTCTGTCCCTTTTTGATCTTTCTGTGGCTTGGCATCTCTCTTTCCCCAGCTTATTCTACTTGCTAGTGGGTTCTCTTGTACATCACAACAGTGATGGACTATTAACACACCCTGCACTAATCCTACTTCATCAACACAACAGAGATAACCCATCCCCTAATCACATTATAATCACAGTCACAGAGAGGAGCATTTACAACACATATTTTTCTTTCTTTTTAAAAAAAACATTTTATTGGAGGCTGTACAATTCTTATCACAATCCAATCTTATCACATCCACTGTGTCAAGCACATTTGTACATTTGTTGCCATCATCATTCTGAAAACATTTGCTTTCTACTTGAGCCCTTGATATCAGCTCCTCATTTCCCCCTCCCTCCCCACTCCCCTCTCCTTCATGAACTGTTGAAAATGTATAAATTATTATTATTTACAACACATATTTTTGAAAGACAGTATTCAATTCACAACATACTACCCTTGGCCCTGCCCCTCCCAAATTTATATCCTTACCCCAAACAAAGCACATTCACCCTATCACACCATCCTAAAAGTCTTAAGTCAACTGCAAGTTCTGAATCTCATCTTCTACATTATCAGCATCAACTCTGGGTGAGACTTTAGGCATCTTCCATGCTGAGGAAAACTTTCTCTTTATCTGTGAGCCTATGAAAGCTGGAATCAAAGTGATCTGCTTCCAAACTACTGTGGTGGGACAGGCACAGGCAGATGTTTCCATGACAAACGGTAGACATTGGAGAGAAAGAAGGAATAGTAGGGATCAAACTACAAAAAACAAAAACCCCGCCCAGTGGCATCAAGTTGATTCCGATTCACCCTGTATGTCAATCCTTGTGGGTTTCCTAGACAACAGCTCTTTATGGGAGTGGAAAGCCTCATCTTTGTGGAGCAGCTTGTGGTTTCAAAGTACACATCTTTGAATTTGCAGCCCAGTGCTTAACCACTATGCCACCAGGCCTCCTCATCATGGCATCAAGCAAGTCCCCAACCCAGCAGAACAAGTTACGTGTGCTCTCAGGGCTTGCAAAGGACCCTCTGTTCTCTGAGCCTGTCTGTGCAGTGGCTCCACACTCGCCAGCCTCAGGTGCTGAGCGTGCTCTCTGGGGGAGAATGCTTGGGCCTGGGTTTCAGCTCTTCCCTTCAGGCCCACCAGAATGGCACTCTACTCCCTCAGCTTTGGGTGTAAAACCCTACTTTGAGACATGATCCTGATTTTCTAAATATCATATTTCCATTATTTTCTAACTGGACTTGCCAATCTTATGAATGACTATGTCTTAAAATATGTCACCTCAGTCACCATTAAACCCCAAATCAAGTCCTGTTTGCCAGTTAGCCACATATGCTGATGATGTGCTTATACAAAGCGTGCTACACGCTGATCGTCCCTGCCACCTGGGCGGTTACAGTACTGAGCTCAGAAAGATGACACGGATGCCACTGGGCGCGCCTAGCAGCTGAGTGTGCAGGGAACAGGGAGGTAGCAGGTTTTCCGTATTGAGGAACTACATGACCGCCTTTTGGTGGGTGTGTTTTCTTTCTGTTCACCTCGACATTCCCTCTGATTGAGGAAATTCAGACACACAGTTCAGGGAGTTAAGGGATTTGTCATGAGACCTAAGAGGTGGCAAAGGACTAAATTCGTTTATTTTGTCTATCTGTTCTATATCATAAGATTCTCTCATCTCATATTTCTTATAAACATTTTGACATGCTGTTGAATTTTCTCAAATTTCTTCCATCTGGAAAAGTAGAGCATTTAACAGACAACTGTAGCCATCTTGTTAACCTTTGAACCCTGATGATCCAGTGGTTAGTTGTAAAGGAGAGTAGCAGGGGGAGCGAGGAGGGGGGGGGGAAATGAGGAGCTGATGCCAGGGGCTTAAGTGGAGAGCAAATGTTTTGAGAATGATGAGGGCAATGAATGTACAAATGTGCTTTGCACAATTGATGTATCTATGGATTGTGATAAGAGTTGTATGAGCCCTCAATAAATGGAGTAAAATGATTTTTTTAAAAAAGGCGAGTAGTAGGCATACTTGCCCTGAGGCCTTTGTGTTTGGAGGGTACATTAAACCAAGAAAAATGCTTAGGCATCGAGACTAATAAACTACAAGGAGGAAGGACTCTCTCTTTTTCTGTTTTGTTTTTAGAAATTATTATTTTCTATTGCCCATTGTCAAAATTATTTTGTGGCTTATAAAGTTTACACTCTCCAGGGAGTTGGCCACAAGCACACGGGCACACACTTCAAATGCCAGCCAGTGCTCTGGGTCTCAGATCGGTAAAGGCTGTTGGGGCTAATTCAATTCCATCACCTGTGGCCCAGCACTACGCAGCTTCCGAGCAGCTGGATGGCCTACGCAGGTGTTGAGCTGAGCACTGGTGTTGGGTGTTGAGCATGAGCTCAACATACTGTTTTCAGATGGGAGCCCCTGTCTGGAATGTCTTTTTTTGGTCAAATGTTGGTACTTTTTTTTTTGGTCTACACGTTGGTCCAACAACTGTTGTTGACTTTCACTCACAATGACCCCCTGTGACAGATCTCACGGACCTATAGGTTTTTCTAGGCTGTAATCTTTATACTTGTTTGTCAGTCTGCACTGTGGAGGTTTCTGTGTTGCTGTGTTGCTAGAAGCCATGGTACTGGCATTTCTAATGCTGGCAGGTCACCCAGATCAAATGGATTTCAGCAGAGCTTCAGACTAAGAACAGACTACAGAGAAGGAACAGGCTGTCCCCGCTGGAGGACTGAGCCATTGAGAACGTTATGGTTAGCACCGAAACACTGTCAGATACCGAAGGCCCAAGAAATAGAAGCAGAACAGTGTCAGGGAGAGTGTCGGAAGATGAGCAGGCACTCAAGAATATGACTGAGGAAGAGCTGCCTTCTCACAGTAGAACTGACCATGATGACGTAAATGGAGCAAAGCCGTGGGGGTAAAGTCTTCAGGACCTCCATTTGCTGCTGGGACACAAATACAAATGAGAAGAAACAGCTGCCAAAGTCTACTAACAGAACTTCGAATGTATGAAGTAAGAATTTAGGCAAATTGGAAGTTGTCAAAAATGAAATAACTCATAAAGATCAATACCCTAGTCATTTGTGAGCTAAATGGACTGGTATTGGCCATTTTGAATCAGAAGATCACATGATTTGCTGGCATTGCATTTGTGATGAATTCAGAGAATGGCATTGCATTTGTGATGAATTCAGAGAGCTGAACGTCACCTTTTGACAGTCAGCTTGAGAAGACAAAGTCCAATATTAGAAAATGTGTAAAAACTTAGAGTTAGAAAACCCAAAAGGAAGAGCCTCTAGGCATGTCTTAAACTGAAAGAACTAAAGAGAAAAAAAAATCAAGCCTTGAGTTGCAATATTGAAAGATTATTAAAAAAAAGAAGAAGAAAGATTATATGGGCAAAATATTGAATGATGGAGGAAAAAGAAAATTTCTTTTAAAATGCTGTCTATGATAGGATTATATCTATTCCCATTCAAGAAAATCCAATCAACATTACTTTAATTCAAATTCATGCACCAACCTCTGACATTAGTAATGCAGAAATGGAAGAATTCTACCAACACCTTCCATTTCTGATCAAACGTGCAACTAAGATGCATTGATAATTATTGATGATGGGAATGTAAAAGTTAGAAACAAAGAGGAAGGAATACTAGTTGGAAAATGTGGTCTTGGTGATAGAAATGAAGCTGACCAATGGCATCTTTATTGCAAACACCCCCCTCTTTTTTTCTTTTCAAAACCATAAATGGTGATTAGAAACATGGACCCCTCCAGATGGAACACACAGAAATCAAATTGACTCCATCTGTGGGAAAGATGATGGAGAAGCTCGATATCAGCAGATCAAACTAGCCCAGCAGTCAACTGTGAAACAGACATCAATTGCTCATATGTAACTTCAGGTTGAAGCCGAAGGACATTAAAAGAAGTCGATGAGAGCCAATATATGGACGTGAGTGTATTCCACCTGAATTTAGAGAACATATGAAAATCAGATTTGATGCATTAAACATTAATGACAGATGACATGATGAGCTGTGGGATAACGTCTGGAACTCTATTCATGAAGAAAGCAAAGATGATTAAAAAGACCGGGGAGAAAGAAAAGATCAAAGTGGATCTCAGAAGAGACCCTGAAACTTGCTCTAATTGTAGAGTCGGTGAGGACCATGGAAGAAGTGACCAAGTCAAAGAACCGAACAGAACATTTTAAATGACAGCTCGCACAGATGGTAAAGTGGGATGACTTGTAAAGACCGAGGGCTTGAAAACCAAAAGGGAAGAACATGCTCAGCATATTTTAAACAGAAAGAATTCAAGAAAAAAATTCAAGTCTCGGGTTGCAATATTGAAAGATTCTATGGACGAAATATTGAATGATGCAGGAAACATCCAAAGGAGATGGAAAGGGTACACAGAGTCCCTCTTCAAAAAAGAACTAATTGCCATTCCCACTATTTCAGGAGGTAGCATATTAGCAAGAACCAAAGGTGCTGAAGGAAGAAATCCAAGTTGCACTGAAAGCATTCGCCAAAAACAAGGCTCCGGGAATTGAAAGAATACCAATAGAAATGTTTCAACAAGCTGACGGACCACTGGAGACACCGTTGCTGATGTCAGATGGACCTACCAGCAGTTTGAAAGCAGAGAATACTAACCTAGGTGTGTGAAAGTTGGACATTAAATGATGCATTTGAATTATGGTGCCAGAGAGGAACACTGAAAGTACCATGAACTGACAAAAGAATTCTTGAAAGAAGTACAGCCAGAACACTCCTTAGTGGCAAGGATGGTGAGATTTGTCTCCCTGACATTGGGTATGTTTTTAAGGGAGGCCGGTCCCTGGAAAATGCACCATGCTTGGTGGAGCAGAGGGGCAGTGAAACAGAGGAAGGTCCTTGACAAGATGGATTGATATACTGACTGCAATAATGGGATCAAACATAAGCCCAGTTTCTGGGATGGCACAGAATGGTGCAGTTTCCATTTCATTGTACATAGCGTTGCTGTGAGTCAGAACCAACTTGATAGCTAGCACCTAACAACAACAACAACAACAACGACAACAACAACATGTTTGTAGGAACAGATCACCCTCTCTTTCTCCTATGGCTGCACCATCAGGGCTGCTTTCTAAAGAATCCATGACCTCTAACAAGTTCATTTCGATTCACAGTAACCCTGTTGGACAGAGTAGAATTGCTCCCCAGCATTTCCGAGGCTGCATATTTTAATGGGAAGCAGGCGGACTTGTCTTCCCTTACCATTTGGTTGGTAGCTCAATACTTCACCCACCAAACCACCCAGGACCTTTCTAAAGTCCTAGGATTTCCTAAATAAAAGATATTTCACAGGGGCTATGTGTTCCGGTGGAGGGCTCGTGTGTTCCGGGGGAGGGCTCGGCTCACAATATTAGCATGCTTATCGCACACCTCTTTTAGGGACGTTTGATCAAACAGACTCAGAGTTAATTTTTACATTTTGGATTTTCTCTTTATTTCTGCCTTCAAGGTTTAGATTACATTTCCCCTTTACTGTATGAACTGTAATGACATCATATTATTGAAAAAGGTAGGGGATATTTTAAGAGCATAACTTAAAAATATTATAATCCCACCATGTTAAGAAAGCTTTTATATAAATTGAGCATTTATTTTCTTCAAGCATGTTTAGTGGTAATATTTCTGAAAATCATAAAGTCTCATGGCTTTCTTTTATTTCCACTTGATTTTTCAATGTAAGTGTTTGCTTATGTCGTGGAGCCTTCTTTGTAAACATGGTTTTTGATGGTTGTGTAGTATTCTGACATACCCTTACACTCCTGTTTTAGAAATGATTTTCTATTGTTACAAGTGTATTTTTGGCACATTTTTGCCAGATGTTTACATAGATATTCTTGTACATATACTTTATGATTTGTGTACAAAGAATTGAATATGTTTAAACTTAAAAGTTTTCTATAAGGAAGTTTGTAAGGGAAGCCAAATGCAGATAAAAAATAGAGATCTAGAAAGCAAAGTATTTCTAATCACCAGGATTTTCAGAATGATTGAAGTCAGGAAAATGGATCAACTAGCCTTTCTGGCCCTGCTCTAAGGATAATCTTGGACTTGTCCTGCTTTATCCAGAGCATTTGCTGTGTTCCTGCCTGAACTTCCAGGTGCCTTATTGGGCTTATGGATACCACAGGCAACAGAGAAAACTTGTTGAAGAGATCGGCTGGTCCTATACAGGCAAAAAGGACAAGGTGGTTGGAGAAGAAACACAGCTTTGTGGTTTCACCTGCCGGCATGTAGATTCTCTGCTTGGCGGCGTTGCAGGGAGACAACCTCACAGACTCTAATTGCAGTCGAGAGGGCCCTGGGGACCAGGGCTTCCTTCCAGTCACCATGACCTGCCTTTCAGTGTTGTTGCCCACCAAAAGGATCAATAGTGTCCCACTTAATGGCGCACTGATTTCATATTGTGGTAAAGTTCTTGGAACAACTTTGATACAAACCCAAGTGATTATCGTTCGGCAGTGTCTCAACTTGAGGCCAAACAGAAGGAACAAGTCTGGACGGGTTTTGATCATCCTCCAAAGATTTAGGAGAAGGTGATTTGCTTGCACGTATCTTCTGGGTAAGGCTTTACCACCGTCTGTGTATTTTTGTTGTTGTTTTTAGAGTTTAGTGAAGATCGACACTCTGGGATGATTTGCTCTTCTGGATGACTAGAGGGGTTCATTTTAGCGACTGAACTAAGGGGAGACTTAAGTTATCTAAAATTCAGAAATTATCTGCAGCTGTCACTGAAAGTCGAACTGGGCTGTAGACGAATATCCCAAGCACAAGACCTTGGCAGTGTTATCGTCTGGTAATATGAAAACACACGCTGTCCCTTGGAAAGAGCTAAAATGATGATGGGTCTTTATTAAGAAGAGTTGCAAATTCTGCAGTCCATCTCTCACGACCCCTGCAGGTGGCCTCCAGCAGAGTCCGTCCGGAAGAGCCGGGCTGGTCTAGTGGAGGCTGAAGATGGGACACGTGGTTCTTCCTCCTGTCTGTGCTCAACCCTGCTGGACATATTTTTTCTCCCTCTCCTTTCAGGCCCTCCGTGGTTATCGCAGTGTGTGTTCTTTACTCTGGAGACTTCTAGTGCATGGCAGATACATTACAGACAAAAGGCACAAAAGAGACCACTGCATGGTTCACATGACATTCTGATTTGACTGTTATTACTCTGGTCTGGCCAGGCCAAGCTGGGAAAGGACGCCATGGTCGGGATATAGCGGATCAGTGAAAAGGAAGGATGCTCATGAGGAGAGGGCTTTTCTGGACACCAGAGCCACTGTACGGACACGGGCAATGGTGGCTCAGGACTGGGCGCTGTTCCATCTGGTTGGACATCCGGCAAAAACCTATTATTTTAAGTTGACCTGTGTCACCCTCCTCCTGTTTGCATCAGTAAAGGCACAGTGAAAGATTTAAAAAAATAGATCTAGAAATGGATTTGGGGCTCCTACTAAATCCTAGCTCCAATTTAAAAACAGTTAGTTCTTCCAACATGGCCCTGCTTGGTGCACACCCTTATGAAGGAAACACAGAAGGCATGGGTGCTTTAGCAAAGAGTGGTAAAGAAATCAGATGGTGCCCCGAGACTAAGATCAAATGGTGTCTGGGGTTGTAAAGGCTTGTTTCCAAACAAGCAGCCATCTAAATGAGCTGACAACTAAGTCCACATGGAGAAGCACACCAATATCCACGACTCAAGGATTGGAAATTATATCATCTAAAGCTGGAGGGAATTTTGTCCGAGCTTAAATTGTGAGAGTCTAGTTTGCAGAAGGATATGGATGACAGTGGAAGCCCAAGATATGTTTTTGCGATCTACACAGGAAATAAGCCTCCGGTGGTGTCCCTCAGTCCATAAGGGAGGGATGGGAATAAACTGGATATCAAAAAGAGTATTGGAGAGTTGCCTATAGGAGATCAAAATGGTAAACCTGACTTGGACCATTAAAACCTTGTCCCCTGACACCCCCGGATGCTCTTTGGGTCCGATCTAGTTTTAAATGTTTTCTGTGTTTGTTTGTTTTCATATTGGAGCTTATCTCTGATGTATTTTGTCATTGTGGGTGGCCCTCTCGAATTATTGTTATATTTTGGGGGGGTATGAAACCCAGGCTGTTGAACCTCTAGAGACATCAAATAGAATAAGAGTTCCGGTGCGGGGGGGGGGGCTCAGTGGGGAGGCGGGTAAAGGGGAGCTGATACCAGGAGTTTAAGAAAATATTTTGAAAATGATTGTAGTAGCAATTGTACAATCCTGCTTGAAGTGATTGACCTATGGAATGGTATATCTGTAATAACTCTCAATAAAATGTGTTCTAACAAGTTTTTCTTGAAAATATCCTTAATATGAGAACATTAAAACTCATGCAAATAGAGTGTGATAGAATGTACCTTCCTAAACCTACATTCAGTTTCAATAACTATCAAGTCTTATAATTATCAATATTTTCTTATAATTGCTTTGAATGCTACAGATAATATTGGCAACATATTTGAAGCAATAGTGTACCAATTTATATTACCATGAGCTCTTTTCGTAAAAGTATGAATGTCACAAAAGCTTATAGGCGGGAAATGATATTTTAGTTCTGATTTTTATTTCTTTGATAGTTAAGAAGTTTTCATTTTTAATAGATGAATCAGTATTCCAATATATTCTCCTTCTTTCCCCCCAGCCCCGCCTCCTTTTTTTCATTTATTTATTCTTTCTTTCCTTTCTTTTATGCTTATGCTCCCTTTCCCATTCTGGCTCTCGGAAATACTCTACTCAGAGGTAGTAGTGATTAAGGTTGTGAACGTGGGAGTTCTGGGCAAGGTTCAAAAGACCACCTGGCATTTATAAGACATATGACTTTAAACTCGATTATTAACCACCCTCACTCCCTCTTAGATTTATCATTTGTAAAATATAAGTAGTTATATTGTCATCAACTGCATAAGGCTGTTGTGGGGAATTAAGGGATTTAACATATATGCAAAATACTTAGAAACACCTCGCAAATGCGATACAAGTATGAGCTAGTCTTCTTGTACATTTAGCTCTTCAATCCAATTGAACATTTTGGGGGTGGATAAATGGGAAATGTAAAATCTTTTCAGAAAAGTCTTTGCTTAAAAAAAATTTCAAAACATTGGAAATGTAGGAAATGAGACATAATTAATGAGAAAATGTACTATAGCCTTCTGGAGTGAAAGCTCTATAGGACTCTTCCTCCCTGCACACAAGGGGTTAGCATGACTCTGGATCAACCTGTTAGCCACTAGATTGTTAGTTTGTTTCGGAGAGGGAAGACAGTAATGGCTAAAAATATGAGAATTTTGTACCTAATGTCTATCATTTCTAACAATAAAGGTATTCTAATAGTGAAGAGTGAAGAAAGCATGCACAAATTAAAATGATTTTTCTAGAAATAAAGTATAATTTCTTTTTAAGTAAAAATGGAAGCAGTTAAAAATATAATTTTATTTTCTGAACTTCTGATATCAAAGGCTATACTCTTGCTTATAAGTCATCATTGAGTTATAGTAAAATTAATATTTGGAATTAGAGGCCATGCTAACCATTATTTAGCTGAACCTTGTTTTAAAAAAATCCTGAGGCAACAGAGGCTCAGAGAAGATAGGATCTCACAGCTGGTCAGCACCAAAATCAGAACTATAACCTAGGACTTCTCATTCTTTTTTTTAAAAATCATTTTATTGGGGGCTCGTACAACTCTTGTCACAATCCATACATCCATCCATTGTGTCAAGCACATTTGTACATTTGTTGCCATCATCATTCTCAAAACATTTGCTTTCTACCTGAGCCATTGGTATCAGCTCCTCATTTTTTCCTTCCCTCCCCACTCCACCCTCCCTCATGAACCCTTGATAATTTATACATTATCATTATTTTGTCATATCTTACACTGTCCGACGTCGAGCTTCTCATTCTTGTTTCAGTTCTTTGTGAGGAATACAAAGAGATCTTACACAGTCAACTACTAGCATCTCACTCATTGGAAACCCCACGTGCTCACAGAAGAAACTCTATTGTCCACCACCAGGAGAAAAGAAACATTGCAGTGACATTTCCACATACGATGGGAGGTGAGCAGAAGGGACTCGAAAAACGAACTTGCTCTTGAAATGAATACTTGAGGCCAACGGGGATATTTCGCTACCTGCCTTTTCAGGATCATTATCACACCTGCATTTCTCTTGCTTATGAAATGGAGGCTCTAACATATTGACATGGAGCAGCTGGGAAGAGACTCTCAGATTGAGGCACAGCGGACCACCCATCCAGCACTCTAGGTGGTGCCTTTGAGCATTTGATAAGTACAGTTTGCCTCCTCCATTCCTGGGCTCTGCCTGTGCAATGATGCGCGAGGTAGATTTGATCCTGACCCGCAGAGAATCTGTGTTCAATGACTGTAGTTATTATTGTTAGGTGCTGTCAAGTCAGTTCTGACTCAAACCTGTGACCCTGCGCACAACAGAACAAAACACCGCCCAGTTCTGCACCATCCTCGTATGGTTCCTATGCGTGAGCCCATGGTTGCAGTCACTGTGTCAACTTATCTTGTCAAGAGCCTACTACTACTACTACTACTACTACTACTACTACTACTACTACTACTACTACTACTACTACTACGTCATCTTCATCTCTTCCTCCTCCTCCTCCTTCCTCCACCAGCTCTCCTCCTCCTCCTCCTCCTCCTCCTCCTCCTCCTCCTCCTCCTTCTTCTTCTTCTTCTTCTTCTTCTTCCTCCCCCTCCTTGACCTCCTCCTCTTCTTCGTTTTGCTGCTGTTCTACTTTGCTAAGCAGGTTTGGTCTTTCCTGACAACATGTCCAAAGTGCATGAGATGAGGCCTTGCCTCTAAGGAGCACTCTGGTTACGCTTCTTCTAAGATATATTTGCTTGTTCTTTTGGCGGTCCATAAGAACTTTCAGTATTCTCCGCCAGCACCATAATTCAAATGCACTGATTCTTCTTCAGTTTTCCTTATTTAATTTCTGACTTTCATATGCAAAGGAAGCAAATGAAAATACCATTGGCTTGGGTTGGGCACACTTTAGTCTTCAAAGTAACATCTTTTATTTTCAACACTTTTAAGAGGTCTTGTACGGCAGATTTACCCAAAGCAATGCAGTATCTGTTCTCTTGACTTCTGCTTCCGTGAGCATTGATTATGGATCCAAGCAAAACAAAATCCTTGACAACTTCAATCTTTTCTGCACTTATGATGTTATCCGTTATGAGGATTTTGGTTTTCTCTACATTGAGTTGTAATCCATATGGAAAGCTGCAGCCCTTGACCTCTACCAGCAAGAGTTTCAAGTTCTCCTCACTATCAGCAAGCAAGGTTGCGTTAGTTGCATATCACAGGTTGCTAATGTGCTTTTCTCCAATCCTGCAGCAGTGCTTTCCTTCATATAAGCTTCTATGATTATTTGCTCAGCATATAGATTGTGTAAGTATCATGAGAGGACACACCCCTAAGGCACACCTTTCATGAAGGAAATCTTTGTTTCCTTTTCCTGTTTGCACAATTGCCTCTTGATCCATGTACAGGTTCTGCATGAGTACAATTAAATTGTTCTAGAATTCCCATTCTTCTCAACTGTTTATTATGACCCAAGAAGTCAAATGCCTTGGGATAATCAATGAAATAGAAATAAATATCGTTCTGGTATTGTCTGCTATGAGTCAAGAAATATATGATATTACTAGCTATCCCTTGTTCTGTGTCTTCTTCTGAATTTGAATTTTCTGGAAGCTCCAAGTCACTGTCTTGCTGCTATCATTATAGGATAATATTCAGGAAACTTTTACTTACATGTAATATCAATGATCTTGGTCCATAATTTGAGCATCATTTCGGGTCACTTCTTTTTAGAATAGGTGTAAAAATGGTTCTTTTCTAGTCAATAGGCTAAGTGGCTGTCCTCTAAATTTGCTGGCATAGATGAGTGAGTGCTTCCAGTGCTTCTTCAGCTTAATCAAACATTTCAGTTGGTTTTCCATCAATTTCTGGAGTCTTGTTTCTGACTATGCTTTCAGTGAAGCTTGCACTTCAGTGTTAGTCTGGATTGAGTAGAGAAATAAATTCATGGGAGACTCATATATGTATAAGAAAGAGCTTTATATAAAAGAGCAGTTGAATATTGAGAAAACATTCCAGCCTAGCCCAGAGAAATCCATAAGTCTAATATTAGTCCATATATCTGATGCCGGTCTATAATTTCCTCTTTAGATTCATGCAACCTTGCAATGATGCTGAATGCAGGAAGATCCCAGGCCAGTGAGTGGAAAGTCTTGTGGATCCAGTGGCAGTGGAAGCATCTCAGCGCTGGCGTGGGTCTCCACTTGACTCCTCCAAATCCAGGGCTCTGTCTCCTTCAGTGTAGGTCCATGTGGCTTGTCAACAAGAATGTCTTGCAGGAAGTGAGAGTATCTGACCTCCAGGATGTTATTTATCTATGTAGTACCTCCAAATGAGGTCATCAAGCTTCGGCCTGATTGACAGGTAGATCCACCCCTTCACTCTCAATAGTCTCAAATTGATACCAGATTATGACGCTATCACAGACCAAAAAATTATAGTTCCTTTTTTTCTTCAATCTGTCAACAGCCTCCAAGGCAAGTATCTTTACCTCCAAATGTCCTGAACACTGAAGACACTGGGTGGGGCTTATCTTTTCAGAGCCTTCTTTGTAGGCATGTCTTAAATCCATTTAAAGATCCAATTTTAATGGCTGAAGGCAGTGGCTTACAAGCTCTTGATTTTCATACTTCCCAATAATCACTTCTATCATTCATTATATCAACAATAATAATCAGGAGAAATTAATATAAACAAAGTAGAATCAGATCCTAAACAAAATTCTTAAAACAGTCAAGTTCAATCTTTATCTATCTTATCTTAATCCTTATCTAAACTAGTCCATTGATACACAGTATGGCCTCAGGCTTCTGACTGAATCAAGCCAGAGCCAGGCTTTCTGTCTCCCATTTTGACCTTCTGTCAGCCATTTTCATTAAGCAGCATGGCCACTCTTAGGCTCCATTAGTTCTTTCTCATAAATTATTTCCTGAACTACTTGAATGTCGGATAGTTCTCTGGTGGTGTGACTTCATATATTATTCCATCTTCTTTGGATATGTCATCATTCAACATTTTTACCCATAGAATCTGTTAATATTTCACCTTAAGGTTTGAAAATTTTCTTGAATTCTTTCAGTTTATGATATACTGAGGGTGAATTTTTGGTTTTCTAACTCTAGGTCTTTGTATATTTCATTATAATATTTGATTTAATCTTCTTGGGCTGCCCTTTCAAATTTTCTGTTCAGCTTTTTTACCTAATAATTTCTTCCATATTCCTTAGCTACTCTACAATTAATAGTAAGTTTCAGGGTCTCTTCTGATAACCTCTTTGATATTTTTTTCTTTCTGATAATTTAAAAATTTTTAAGCGTTTTATTAGGGGCTCATACAACTCTTATCATAATCCATACATACATACATAAAGCACATCTGTACATTAATTGCCCTCATCATTCTCAAAACATTTGCTCTCCACTTAAGCCCCTGACATCAGGTCCTCATTTTTCCTCCTCCCTACCTGCTCCCCCTCCCTCATGATCCCTTCACCCACTTTTCGGTTGTACGTCCCCCAGGGAGGAGTTCACATGTAGATCCTTGAAATCGGTTCCCCCTTTCCAACCCACCCTCCCTCTGCCCTCCCAGTATCGCCATTCTCAACACTGGTCCTGAAGGGATCATCCTCCCTGGATTCCCTGTGTTTCCAGTTCCTATATGTAACCAGTGCACATCCTCTGGTCCAGCCAGACTTGCAAGGTAGAATTTGGATCATGATAGTGGGGGGATGGGGAGGGAGGGGAAGGAAAGGAAGCATTTAGGAACTAGAGGAAAGTTGTATTTTTCATTGTTGCTACATCGCACCTTGACTGGCTCGTCTCCTTCCCTAGACTCCTCTGCAAGGGGATCTCCAGTGGCTGACAAATGGACTTTGGGTCTCCACTCATCACTCCCCACCTCATTCACTATGGTAAGATTTTTTTGTTATGATAATGCCTTATACCTGATTCCTTAGACACCTCGTGATTGCACAGGCTGGTGTGCTTCTTCCATGTGGGCTTTGTTGCTTCTCAGCTAGATAGCTGCTTGTTTACTTTCAAGCCTTTAAGATCCCAGATGCTATATCTTTTGATAGTCGGGCACCATCAGCTTCCTTCGCCACATTTGCTTATGAACCAATTTGTCTTCAGCAATCGTATCAGGGAGGTGAGCACACAATGATATGATTTTTTTGTTCTTTGATGCCTGATAACTGTCCCTTCAGCACTTCATGATCGCGCAGGCTGGTGTGCTTCTTCCATGTGGGCTTTGTTGGTTCTGAGCTAGATGACCACTTGTTTACTCTCAAGCTTTTAAGACCCTAGACACTATATTTTTTGATAGCTGGACACCATCAGCTTTCTTCACCACATTTTCTTGTTCACCCGCTTTGTCTTCAGTGGTTGTGTTGGGAAGGTGAGCATAATAGAATGCCAATTGAATAGCGTTTCTGATAATTTTAATGACCTTTTGCGTTCCTCATGAATGGGGTACTTGATGCCATTCCACAGTTCATCAGGTCTTCTCTCATTCGTACTCCATGAATCAAATCTGTTCATGAGGTATACTTGAAATTCAGGTGGGATATACTTAAGTTCATAATTTGGCTCTTGTGGGCTTGTTTAAATTTTCTTCAACTTCAACCTGAACTTGCATATGAGCAATTGATGATGTGTTCCACTGTAAGCCCCTATTCTAGTTTTAGCTGCTGATATTGAGCTTCTTCTTGGTCGCCTTCCCACAGATGTAGTCAATTTGATTTCTGTGTATTCCATCTGGACAAGTCCATGTATATAGTTGTGATTTGTGTGGTTGAAAATAAGGCATTTATGATGAAGAAGTTGTTGGTCCTATAACATTTTATGATGTGATCTCCAGCTTTGTTTCTGTCTGCAAGATCATATTTCTAAGGAGAGTTTCATCCTGGTTGTTTCCAACTTTTACATTCCAGTTACCAACATTAATCCATATATATTAATTGCATATCTAATCAATTTCAGACTGGAGGCAGTAGAATTCTTTGATTTTTGCACCACTAGCTATAATGGTTGATTCATAAATTTGAGTAATTGTATTGATTCAGTTTCTTTGAAGGTAGATGTAATCCCATCACAGACAGCATTGTACTTCAAGATTGAGCTTGAAATGTCCTCTTTTAAGATAATGAATGTGATGCCATTCTTCTTGAATCTGTTATTCCTGGCATAGAGACTATATGAATTTCTGATTAATAATGGCCCCCACCAGTCCATAGCAGCTCACTCATACCTAGAATATTAATCTTGATATGTTGACTTAAAAATATTTGTATTGGGGGATTTTACATCTCTTATCACAATCTATACATTCCTCCAATGTGTCAAGCACATTTGCACATATGCCACCATCATCATTTTCAAAGCATTCTCTTCCCACTTGAGTCCTTGATATCAACTCCCCATTACTTCTACTTTCCTCCCCCACTTGACCTCTCTCATGAACACTTGATAAGGTAAAGATTATTTTTCAATATCTTACCATCATCCTCCATTGCCCCTTGCCCACTTTCCCATTATTCATCTCCCCTGAGAGGTGGTTCTAGATTGATCCTTGTGATCAATTCCCCCTTTCCCCCCTTTCTCCCTAATCCTCCTAAAACTCCCTAATCCTGGTATCTCTACTCTCCTTGTTGGCCCTGAGGGGTTTATCTATCCTGGATTCCCTGTGTTGTAGGCTCTTATCTGTAGCAGTGTGCATGCTCTGGTCTAATCTGATTTGTAATGTAGAATTGAGGTCATGATAGTGGGGTGAAGAAAGCACCAAAGAGCTGGAGGAAAGTTGTGTGTTTATTTGGTGCTATACTGCACCCTGGCTGACTCATCTCTTACCTGTGACCCCTCTGTGATGGGATGTCCAATTGTCTACAGATGGCATTGGGTCTCCACTCCATGCACCCCTTCATTCACATTGGGTATGGTTTTATTCTGGATCTTAGATGCATGTTACCTGATTCCATCAACACCTCATGAGCACACTGGTGTGCTTCTTCCATGTAGGCTTTGTTGCTTTTGAGCTCGATGACCACTTGTTTATCTTCAAGCCTTTAAGACCTCAGACACTATATCTTTTGATAACTGGGCACCTTCAGCTTTTTTCACCACATTTGCATATGTACCCATTTTCTCTTCAGGGATCATGTTGGGAAGGCATCTTTTACAACTTCCAATTTTCCTATATTCATGCTTCATATCTTCCAAGTTCCACGGATTAATTGATGTTTGCAGCTGTTTCTTCCCATTTTGAGTGTTATCCCATCAGTAAATGCAGATCCTGAAGGCTCTACTCCCACAGAATTTACTCCATCTGAGTCCTTATGGTCAATTGTACTTTGAGAAAGCAACTCTTCCTCAGCCATATTTTGAGTGCCTTCTCACCTGCCAGGTTCATCTAGCTGCACCATCTCTGACCATGTTCTGATGTGTCAATGTTATCCATAAATGTTCAGTGGCTGATTCCTTTGAACTGGATACCTGATTCCATTTGTAAACTGTCCTTAATCTGTAAGCTTGGCTCAAACCTGTCCAAGGGTGGAGAGAATAAATGAATACTAAAGGTAAATTTCAGACTGCAAATTCAGGTAGTTACATTAGAGGGGTAAGGTGAGGGGTGACCAGGAGTGCAGTCCTCTGGGAAGGCCTTTCTGGGGTGCAGTCTGTGAGGGTGTGGAGGGTGTCAGGACTCAGATGAGAAGTGACAGCTATGTAAATATCTGGGGGACCTGGGTTCCTTGCAGACGGGACAAAAAGTGGTAAGGACCCTAAGATACAGAAAGGTAATCTGTGCAGTCTACTGGGTTTCCTCTGGGGTTACTCAATCTCCTGAAATCTAGGCAGATGCAATTACCTGGAGAAGAGATGAAGGCACACTGGTGAAGAAGTGGTTAAGCAGTTGGCTGCTTACCAAAAGGTTGGCAGTTCAAATCCATGAGCTGCTTTGCAACACAAAGATGTTACAGTCTACTTTCACAAAAAACATAACCTTAGAAATACTGTGGGACAGTTCTACATGGTCCTTTGGAATGAATGGTGTGCTAAAATCAACTTGATGGCAGGGACCTTGGTCAAGGGTTTGGGGGAAGAAGGTTCTGTAGATTATTTCGCCCTTAACCTTTGTAGATGAAAAAGAACCTAACCTTTTCTTTCATTACCTTGCACATATGTCAATCTCATCTGTGAGACCAAGGGGAGGTAAAGGTTTTACACTGTTTGGGAGTCATAACAGCCAGTTTTGATTTTCTGAGTGTGTTGCCATGGGGGCCAGGACATTTCCAAATGTTTGGCTGCAGGGACAAGGGAATTGACTGGTCGCAGCATTTAAATTTTTTATTTGATTGCTGCTCATTTACTAATACATTCTCATTCTGTTGTTTCACCTAGGGAGCTCCCCAGAGAGAGAATTTTGTGAGAATTTTGGTCTAGCCTGATTTCTCACATCTTGATGCTCTAGAAAGCAGGCAGAATGACCACCTGTTTCACATTTTCTTTTGAATGAAAAATGATAAAAATGCCAAACAAATAAACTCTTGAGAAAAAATATTTTGAACATCCTCCTTCTCTCTAATTTGAGGATTAACCCTTGGGAATGCTCAGACTTTGAGCTTGGGTTGTTTGGGTGAGCCCTAAGGCAGACTGATGAATTGACTGAGTTTTGTTTTGTTTTCTTCTTTATGCTTGTATCATCAACATCTTAAATACCCCTGGCACATAGGAGGATGTCAGTAAAACACATACCTGCTGAATGTGTGAGAATGCCAAAAATCTAAAAGGCCCCTTTCTTTCTTTTCTTTTCTTTCTTTCTTTCTTTCTTTCTTTCTTTCTTTCTTTCTTTCTTTCTTTCTTTCTTTCTTTCTTTCTTTCAACTCCTCCAAGGTTTTCTCTTTCAGGAAAAACAATTCCAGAGAGTTATAACTGACTCATGAGCATGGGCCATTAGGGACAAATATGCTGGGTGGTAAAGAATATGTGTGTTCTCCATTCACATCAAAATTATGGGTAAAGATTCAGTAACTTATGAGTGGACCCAATTTATTGCCCTCTTGGATATTTGATTTCATTAGAAATCTCTCATATCTAGAATTATTGTAAGTGGCCATAAAACAACCGAACATTAACAACATTTAAGCAAATAGCAGAGTACCAGATTATCTATCAGCCCCTACATCTCTTCCCCCTGGTTTATTGTGTGTTGTGTTGATTCTGACTCATAGCCACCCTCTAGGACCGAGCAGTGTCCTGCAGGGCTTCTAGCCTGTGACCTGTCCTGAAGCAGCTTAGCAGGTGTTTTGTTCCTATGAGTGGCTGCTGGGCTGGAATCACCAACCTTCAGGTAGTGTCCCAGCTTGTAATCACTCTGTCACCAGGGCTTCTGTCCCCCTATAACCTTCCTCTCAGTATTCTCCCCTCCACTTGCAACCATAAACACTTCTCACTGTTTCCTCTCTCTTTCATCTTTCCTGGGTCTTCTCATTCTCAGGGATAATCTTTCTTGCTCACTGCCCTTAAGTCTCTTCTTTGGCAGAAGTAGTTGTTCTGAACACATCATAGCATTTTGCTCATGTCATATAGAACCATGACTTTAAAATCAAATGATACACTGTTCATAAATCCTCTGAACTCCATAACACTTCATCAGTGATAGCCTAGTATCTCCAACTCATCATTTTCACACTAAGCACCTGGTTTTCTGTAACACCCACCCCTCCTGCAACACTTGCCATTCCCAGCCTTCTTCCCATCGATTTGTGATTATCATCCTTTGAATCGCTCGATTCAAAAGTCTCAGGTGATATCCTTGATTTTCTCTGTTTCTCCTAACAGTCCAATCCATCAGGAAATCCTAATGATTTTATCTTCACAAAACACCACAAATCTGATCACTTAACCATGTCCACTACAATTTTCAAGGCACCTTCATGGTTAATCATGATAATCAGCCATCTCACCCAGTTTATGACAGTAGCTGTCTGACCTGTCTTTGTGCTCTCATCCAATTTATTCTCAAGAAAAGCCAGAGTATTCTTTAATTCTGTATAGCTCTACTGTCTGTCTACCTACCCACCTCCCTCTCTAACATATCTGTCTGTCTGTCTGTCTATCAATCTATCGAATCTGACAGTTCATGGAATTCTTTTGTGGTTCCCATTTTACTTGGAGTAAAAGTACAATCCTTCAAAATGATCTACAAGGCCCCACGTGGTCTGTGCTTTCCCCTTCACCCCACCACTAGCATTCTGATCTTTTATGACTCTTTTTTCTCATCCTGCCTTTGCTCCACTCCCACTGGCCCCTTGGTTCTTCCTTGACTGGGCAGTCTTCTGCCTCCGAGCCTTCCAGTGGCGATGCTTTACCTGTAAGAATCCCTGGCAGAGCAATGGTTATAGAGCTCTGCTGCTAACCCACCAGATGCTCTCCAGGAGCAACGACTCGGCAATTGTTGCATAAATATTATAGCCACGGCGAGTTGAAGTTGACTCGACAGTACATAGTATTCTCTACCTAATCACACGACCCATGCCTTCACTTTCTTTTCATCTTTGCTCAAACGACATCTTTACACTGAGGCTTAATCTTGTAATCTATTCTGTTGTGTTCTGCATCTTCCCCCTTCTGTCCTACTATGCTCTGTAGCACTTGTCACCCCCAGCCTTATGATAACATTTCCGCATGCATCAGGTCTACTGTCTGTCTTACCTTCATTATATTGTATGCTCCTCCAAAAAGAGATTTTTTTCACTCTTTTCTTGATTTCTGGATCATGAGGGTGTGAAATAATACCTGGCACATAGTAGGCATTCATATTTCTATTGACTGAATTAAAGTGTCCAGCTGTGCTTTGAGTGCTACTTTATGTCTTATTAACTTGTTTCACTGGTGAGCAAAGAGAAATGACCTGTGCCTTGAATATCTCTAACATTTACTGAACATTACAATGCGGTAGATAGTATACTGAGGGCCCTGTAGACCTTACGTTATTGAGTCTTTAAAATAATCCTAAGAAAGGACTGTTTGTCCTTTTCAGATAATGAAACAGAGGTGCAGAGAGACTGAGTAAGTGGTCCAAGGTCACACAGCAATTAGGTGGCAGGGCCGAGATATGAACCCAGATTGTATGTGAGTTAACCACTATATTATACATGTTTCAGGGAAGTTACCGTGTTATGAGGGACAATCACACAAAATGTGGATTTCATAATCCGACATATTTGACTGCCACCCACTTTGGGCTGAGAAGGAGAAGACGTCCTTGAGAGAGAATTGCTGATAGTCTTCCGTGGGCCTGGTGTCTCAGTAAGTGATGACCGGGTGAGCAACACTGGCAGATACATGAGCCATTGCTCCAAGAGGAATTCGGCCATTAAGTGGGGAACTGTTTAAGGGATGCTAACCTAGAGTAAGAGTTTTGGAGCCTCTTACAGTTTAACCTTGGACTGATGGCAACAATCATTTTGTTGATGATAATGGTGATGATGATACTAAATCAAGCCTTTGACTGGATTCTCACTCATAGTGATCGTACAGGACAGAGTAGAACTGCCCCACAGGGTTTGCAAGGCTGTAGTTTTTTTTCCCCCCTTTGACCCATTTAAAATTTGTTTAGTTCTTTTTAAAAAATCATTTTTTGGGGGGTTCATACATCTCTTATCATAATCCATCCATTCACCCATTTGTACATTTGTTGCCATCATCATTCTCAAAACATTTGCTTTCTACTTGAGCCCTTGATATCAGCTACTCATTTCCCCTCTCTCCCTATTGCCCCCTCCCTCATGAACCCTTGATAATTTATAAATTATTATTATTTGGTCATATCTTATACTGTCCAATGTCTCCCTTCACCTACTTTTCTGTTGTCCATCTCCAAAGAGGAGATTATCATGTAGATCCTTGTAATCGGTTCCCCCTTTCCACCCCACCTTCCCTCCACCTTCCGGTATTGCCACTCTCACCACTGGTCCTGAAGGGATCATCTGTCCTGGATTCCCTGTGGTTCCATTCCTATCTGTACCTGTGTATATCCTCTGGTCTAGCCGTATTTGTAAGGTAGAATTGGGATCATGATAGTTGGCGTGGGTGGGTAGGAAGCATTTAGGAACTAGAGGAAAGTTGTATGTTGCATCATTGCTACCCTGCACCCTGATTGGCTGGTCCCCTCCCCATGACACTTCTGTAAGGGGATGTCCAGTTGCCTGCAGATGGGCCTTGGGTCCCCACTCCGTACTCACCACCATTCACAATATGATTTTTTGTTCTGTGATGCCTGATTCCTGGTCCCCAAGGCTGTAGTTTTAGCAGAAGCAGTTTGCTTCATTTTCGTTCCACGGAGAGACTTGTGGGTTTGAACTACTAACCCTTAGCATTTACCTACTGCTTCCACTAGGACCCCTTGATGAGGATGGTAAGATTCATTTTTCAATCACATTCTCACAGGGAAATGCTTTTCTGTTCTTTGTAACTCAAGGCTTTTTATTTCTGAAGATTATTTTAAAATTCATCTCTTAGAAAGGCTCATGTTTACACTACACCCATGCTTCACTTTTATGTGCACCTTTGCTAGTTAAATTCCAGTTTGTATTTTTTTCACCTCTTTCCCCATGTGTACGAAGGGACAGGTTCAATTTTGTGCATCTTGTAGAGGGGTGCACAGATATCTGCACATAGTTGTTCAGTGTAAGTGTCTTGGGTTGAGTCCATCTTGCCCATTCCCCACTTCACAATTCATGTCTTTCAAATATTGTGGACAGTTTTTTTTTTAATGTCCTCATTTTGTGATGGAAAGTGTATAATCTTTCCTTTTAGAATCACATATTGGGTACATGTTCCAGGCGTATCAAAGTCAATCGGGTAACATTTCAGAAAATCACTTAAGCTATGGAAATGAATTAAAAAGTAAGGTAGAGGGACCTGGGGCCCTCTTCCGCCCAGCATGGAGGGGCCCAGGCCAGGCCCCAGGTGAGGAGCAGTGACTGGAAGTCACAACCAAAGGGATTCTGTGGTTCCTGGAGGTGGTGGATAGTGGACAACAGATCTAGTGTGGAATTTCATGAAAGAGAAAAGACTCATAAAGACAGTGTGGCCAAAATGAATCACTGAGATTAAACAGAAAAGTAAAGGAAGAAGAAAAGGCATCAATAGCATTTTCTGCTTTGAAAAGATAAGAGGATTTGAAAAGGCTTGGCTTAGAGTCAAATATTTCAGGACTAAGTGTATCACCACCCCAACCACCTCCCCATGAAACCAATAGAAAGAGAAGATGGAGACGGAGATGGAGGTGGAGAAAAGATCCTTCTGAGGGCAGATGGGGAGAAGGCACACTTTGAGGGCCACCACCACTATTGAGATCTTATCACAGGGGCAAGTCAGTGCGGGGGGGGGGGGGGGGCGGGCATTGAGGGGTAGGAAGGGTGGTGAAAGATTTCAAGGAAACTTAAAAAAAACTTTTAAAAAGACAGTGACCTCTGTTTGGGTAGAAGGTATAAGGGAAGATGGTTCTACCATGCAGAAATAGGGGAATTCAAATAGGAGAAGCTTGATGGTTTATTGCACATCTGAACAATGTACTTTCTAGTGAGAATGCGCACAAGACAGTTGGCAGCCTGGAGGAATCCAAATCATTGGATTTACATCATGATTCTGACGAGGAACAGAAAGTTAGAGAGGTCCTTATAAAAACACAGAAGCTAATAATACAGTCTAGAAAATAGCAACAAAGGAACTAAATTAGACTCACAGAAAGAAAAATACAAGAAAAGCGCTCATCACGTCCCAAGAAAGATCAATTCAAACAGGTTAAGAAGTTAAAATCATACAGAGAATGACAAGAAATTAAACAAGAAGTGGAGTCTCTTGAAGAAGTAGATTTGGAACTTTCAAGCATCGGTCAGTATATGCCCACTTCAGGAGTGGTGCAAGTGGAGAAGACAAAGGGGAATTTGAAACAAAAACTCCTCTTCTTTTGGAGTTACAGCAGGAGTGGCCTCCATCTTCAGAAACAGAATAATTAAAAATGGAAAAGCGAGAATTTTAAGACAACGAGGTGACAATCAGTCATTGTAAGAAGGCCTTTTGTATATGCTTTGGGACAAAATGGAGATGGTACACATTTATCCTCTCCGTGATTATTTCTAAATATTTAGATTTATTCTAAATTATTCTTTATGTGCATGATAATAAATCTTCTTTTTATATGAAGTGTACTTCTGTTTCTCACATGGCAGCATGCTACCATGTATTTTAGTGCCATGCACTATGGTGTTGCTGTTGTGTGGCATTGAGTTGGTCCCCACGCACAGGGACCCCACCCCAAACCCCACACGGTCCTGCACCGGCCGCACACGTGTTTCCATGCTTTTTCCCATTGCTGCAGTCACTGTGTCAATCCAGCTCATTGAGGACCTTCGTCTTTTGGCTAGCCCTCCACTTTACCCTAAGCATGACGTCCTCCTCCGGGACCGGTCTTTCCAAAGTACGTGACACCAAGTTTCTCCCTCTTTGCCTTCGGTGTTCTTCCTCCACCCCAGATCGGTTGGTCCTTTGAGCAGTCCCCGCTACTTTCAGTGTGCGTTGTCAGCACCACAACTTAAATGCATCACCCCGTCTTCAGTCTTCCCGAGTCAGTGTCCAACTGTCACATGCTTATGAGGCAGTGGAAATTGCCATGGCTTGGGTCAGGCACACTTGAGTTCTCAAAGTAACATCCTAGCTTTTCATTATTTTAAAGTGGACTTATGCAGCAGATTTACCTAATGCAACATGTCTTTTGATTTCTTGACTGCTATTTCCATGAGTATTGATTGTGGATCCAAGCAAGCCCAAAATCCTCGACAACGTCAATCTTTTCTCCATTTATCATGATGTTAACTAGTGGTCCAGGTGTGAGGATTTTGGTTTTCCTTACATTGAGTTGTGATCCCTGTAGAAGGCTGCTGAGTTAGGCTGGGTGCATTAGAGAGACATATCCACAGAAACTCCTATGTATGAGAGAGAGTTTTATATAAAGGGTAAGTGCACATCAAGAAAACATCCCAACCCAGTGCTTCCCAAGCCCACAAAGCCAACATTAGCCCATATGTCTGACACCAATCCACAAAGTCGTCCTCCACCTCACAAAACACATGCAATGATGCTGACTGCAGGAGGAAAGACAAATAAGTGAATGTGTAAGCATCTCAGCACTGGCAGGGATCTCCACATGGCTACTTCAGCACCCAGGGATGCATCAGAGTATGTCCATGCAGCTTCTCCTTGGGAATGACTTGCAGGAAGTGAGCCTTGCAAGCTGAAGAAAGGAACTGGCTAAGGCAGCTGCACTCTGATCTGACCATCAGAAAGCAAGAGACCGGAGAACTCGAAAGGCGAGGCTCACTGAGCCATTTATCTCTCCGCCCTTCAATTAACCCCACCTGTGTTTATCGGCCAGGTTGGCACAATAAACTTTAACTTTATCAGCTGCAAACCTTGATCCTCATCAGCAAGTGCTTCAAGTCCTCACTTTCAGCCAGCAAGGTGGTGTCATCTGCAGGTCGCAGGTTGCTAATGAGCCTTCCTCCCGTTCTCATGCAGCGCTCTCCCTCATATAAGCCAGCTTCTCTGGTGATTTGCTCAGTGTAGAGTTGGAACAAGAATAGTGAGAGGATCCAACGCTGACACATACCTTTCCTGATTTTAAATCGTGTAGCATTCCCTTGTTCTGTTCATACAACTGTGTTGTAGACAATGTTAAAAATTGCTAATAAGGTCACAATTTTCAGAAACCCTGGTGACCTTCATTTGTACAACTGGGAGAAACCAACTTTTGCTAGTGATAAGGATGAACATGGAAATGAAGGAGGCAGTGAGGCAAGAAAGCAGTATTTCCAAATGAGTAAACAAAAGTCTGGCCATTTGAATGATGCTAATCTAGTGTTACTGCCAAGGGATCAAAACATACTCCAGCTTTAAGATAGTGGGCTAAAAAAGACTTGTTGAGAGAGAAAGAGAGCGAGAGCGAGAGAGAGAATAGGAGAATAGTTGGGTTTGTAAAATATTTCCTTGTATTTCTAGGTCTGATTTTCCCTGAAGTGATCAACCAATATTTTCTGAAGAAAGAAGGAAAAAACAAAAATATAACAACACCAGGAAGTCTTGAAAAGAGAAATCTGATAGTTGGAAGGGAAAATAAGGACAATGATTTTGATTCATGAAGCCTGGATTCCAAAACATACTTAGCATGTACTTGACTGGAACCTCAGGTGGCACTGATGGGACCGAGAACTGAGAGCTGACCGATAGCACATAAGCCAGGAGGATGTTGTTTCCTACTCAGAATGGGCATCCCAGAGGTTGCCCTGCAGACTCCACAAGCCCCAGGAGTCTTTGAAGAATTTATGGAAATCCCAGGAAGGAGGTTCTGGATTTTCTCCTAGTCTGTCTAGAATACAGGCTTGAAATAGAATTGCTTGATTGTGGAAGTATTCATTATAATTGATTCTTAAGATAAAACAAAGACTCTGGCTGCATTCCTACGGACGGTTTTCCAGCACAAGTGCCTTTTAAAACACCTCTCTTTGTCGAATCTGTGGGCAAACTCAAACGAAATGTGCTCTATAATAATGTTCATGTGATTTCCTTGATAGACATGAGAGACAATCAGACAGTGTTATGATTTCCAGTATGTTGCGCTCATTTACTTAGTGCTTCTTGGTAGGATGTAAATGTGTCTCTCTTGTCATCTGGAAATGAAAAACATCTGTAAGGCTGGAGCTTTCCCCCCAAATATACAGCTAATATATGCTATTCTTTTAAAATGGTAGTTTTCACATCATCGTATAAATTGATATTCATGTACTATTTGTTGAGTGGCTGCTATGCTCTAGATGCTACAAATACAAGTGAATAAAATAGACAAAAACCTCTGATTTCGTCAATAATCTATGCATTGCAATTTGGAGTTAGCCTATACTTTTCAGTCTCCCGTTCTCTATTGTGGTGTCAAATGTGTACCATGGGGCAATCGATGGCACTGTGAACAGAGGATCCTTATGCTGCAGGGAGATGGTCGATGCAATTCCCTACCATAAATTAGCAAGGATGTCTCTAAGCGGTATCAGAGAAAGATAGAAACATATTCAGGAATTTGGGGCTCACACTTAATCCTATCTCCAATCTAAGAAAAATTAGTTCTTATGACATGGCCTTGATCAATACTTGCTCTCACAAAAGAAACATGGAGGATACTTGTGCCATAGCAATGCATGGTTAAGAAATTAGATGGTGCCCAGCTATCAGAAAGAATAGCATCTGGGGTCTTAAAGGCTTGTTTTCAAACAAGCAGCCATCTAAGGGAGACGTCAAATAAGCCCACTTGGAAGAAGCCCACAACACCCATGATCCAAAGACTGTAAATGAGATCATCTAAATCCAAAGGAGGGAATAATATCAAAGTTTAAATTGTGAAACACTGGTGTGAGATGGATGACAGTGGAAGCCTAAAACGCATGTGCAGGATCCACATACGGGGAATCCGGTGATTTTCCTCCAGGCAAAATCCTAACATAACCACGGGGTTGCAGTAACGTGGTATGTTAGTCTTGTATTTAAGAGAAACAAATCCACAGAAACTCATATGTAGAAGAGAGAGTTTTATATAAAGGGTAAGTGCAAATCAAGAATACATCCCAACCCAGTGCTGCCCAAGCCCACAAGTCCAACATTAACCCATATGTCCAACACCAATCCACAAAATCATCCTCCATCTCACAAAACAGACACAATGATGCTGACTGCAGGAGGAAAGCTGAGTCAGTGAATGTGTGAACATCTCAGCACTGGCAGGGTCTCCACATGGGTGCTCCAGGACCCAGGGATGTATCAGGGTAGGTCCACGTGGCTTCTCCTTGGGGATGTCTTGCAGGAAGTGAGCCTTGCAAGCATAAGCAGGGAACTGCTAAGGCAGCTGCACCCTGGTGTGACCATCACAAAACAAGAGACCTAAGAACTAGAAAGGCGAGGCTCCCTGAGCCATTTATCCCTCCGCCCTTCAATTAACCTCACAGGTTGGCACAATAAACTAACTCACATGGTGATAAGACAGAGAGTACTGGAGAGATGATTATAGTAGATTAAAATGATAAATCTGACTTGAATGGTTAAAACCCTGTCATTGGACCTTTTGATATACTTTGTGCTTGATCTGTTTTTTTAAAACACTTTCTGTTTTTTTTTTTTTCCTTTCCTATATTGGGGTTTATCTCTGTTGTATTTTCTCATTGTTGGTAGTCTTTCTGACTCTCTATAATATGTTTTTCAGTACATGAAACCCAAGATAGGTGACTCTATAAAGACAATAACTAAAATAAGAGTTGTTGGGAATTATGGGAAGGGAGTTGTGATAGGGGTAGTGGAGAGCTGATACCAGAGAATTTAAGAAGGAAGATAATATTTTTAAATTGACTGTGGTAGTGATTGTATAACACTGTGATTGTATAACACTGCTTGATATGACTGAACTATGGAATAGTATAATGTCTGAATTAGCTTCTAATACAATGGTTTTTGGGGAAAAACCCTTCCAATTTCATAGAGAGAAGATAGATTATTAGTTCAATAAATGCAATACATTACATGCAGGAGGGTGTTGTGGATTGAATAGTGTCCTCCAAAAACATGTTTGATAAATCCTAACCCTCTACCACTTGTCTATCAGTTTGCTGTACTGTGGTGGTGTGTTGTTGCTGTCATGCTGGAAGCTATGTCATTGTTCATTCAAATGCAAAAGTGAACAGGTTTCAGCAGAGCTTCCAGACTAACAGACTGCAAAGGAGATATGTCCATTTTGAAGGAATTAGCTGCTGACAACTTCATGCATGGCATCAAAACACTGTCAGATACTGAGTGTCTAGTGACTAGGGCGAGGAGATTGTAAGAGACAGTGCCAGAAGATGTCCCCCTGGGTCAGCAGGCATTCAAAATAGCACCGAGGAAGAGCTGCCTTCTCAGAGTAAAATTGAGCGCAATGCCATAAATGTTGTAAAGCCTATGGGAGTTGTGTTAGTCTGGGTTGACTAGAGAAACAAATTCATGGACACTCATGTGTATAGGAAAGAGCTTATATAAAGAGCAATTGTACATTAAGAAAATATCCCAGCCCAGTCCATAAGTCCATAAATCCAATATTAGCCCAAATGGTCAATACTAATGGATCTGGTGTGGGTGTAAGCATCTCAGCATTGGCAGAGGTCTCCATGTGGCTCCTCCAGCTCACAGTGCTCTGGCCCCATCAGTGTAGCTCCATCAGGCTCATCGTCAGTAATATCTCTCATGGAGTGTGTGAGTGTCCTGCCTCTAGTGAGCTATTTATCACTTTCGTGCTTCCAAATGAAGTCGTCAAGCTGCAACTTGATTGATGGGCTAAACTCCACCCCTTCACTCAAGTCTCAAATTGACAACAGATTATGTAACCCCAAAAGGAGTAAAGCCTTTGAGACCTTCGTTTGCTTATGAGGCATGACTTCAAATGAGAATAAACAGCTGAAAAAATCTATTAATAATTAGAACTTGAATGTATAAAGTATGAATCTAAGAGAATTAGAAATCATAAAAAATGAATGGTAACATATGGAGATCGATATCCCAGGTGTTAGTGAATTGAACTGAATTGGTCTTGGCACTTTTGCATCAGAAAATCATATAATTTACTATGCTGGAAACAATACAATCAAGAGGAATCATGTGAAATTTCAAGATCTATCTTGAAGTGCAATGTTGTCTGTGATAGGATTATATCTACCTACATTCAAGAAAATCTAATCAATACAACTATTATTCAAATGTATGCACAAAGCTAGTGATGTAAAAGTTGAAGAATTCTACAAACATCTTCAGTGTGAAATTCATCAAAACATGCAATAAAGATGCATTGATAACCATTGGTCATTGGAATGCAAAATCTGAAACAAAGAGGAAGGAACAGTAGTTGGAAAATCTGGTTTTGGTGATAAAAATGAAGCTGGAGGGCACATGATAGAATTTTGCAAGGCAAACCACTGGTTCCTAGAAAATACCTTTTTTCAACAACATTATACCTGGTGACTATACATATGGACTTCTCCAAATGGACTACACAGAGATCAAAGTTACTACATCTGTGGGAAGAGACCATGGAGAGGGCCACTATCAGCAGCCAAGACCGGGCTAAGGGCTTCCTGTGGAACAGACCATCAACCACTCATATGTGAGGTCAGGTTGAAGCTGACGAAAATTAAAACAAATCCACAAGAGCCAAAATATGACCTTGAATATATTCCACCTGAATTTTGAGAATATCTCAAGATCAGATCTGCTGCATTAAACACTAATGACAGAAGACCTGATAAGTTGTAGCATAACATAAAGAATATCATTTTCTGACGAAAGCATGAAAGGTCATTAAAGAGAAAGGTCATAACTGATAGCAATGATGGATGTATAAACCCCCTTGAGGAGGGTGAATAACAGAACTGTGGGTAAAGGGATATACCAGACAGTGTAAGATATGAACAAATAGATATTTAATTTATTAAGGGTTTACAGGGTGGGAGGGTGGGGGAGAGGAGTAAAGAGGAACTGATATCAAAGGGCTCAAGTAGAAAGAAAATGTTTTGAAGATGATGATGGCAGAATCTGTACAAATGCATTTGATATAATTGATTGATGGATTGTTATTATATCTGTAAGAGTCCCCAATAAAATGGTCAATAATAATAACAAAAAGACACAGGTGCTGCCAGGTAAGCAGAGAAACAAAACCAAGATTAAACAAACAAATAAAACAGACAGGAAAGAAAGAAAATATCCAAGTGGAGGAACATGGAAGAAGTGATGACGTCAAAGAGCTGAACAGAACATTTCAAAGGGCTGGTCGAGAAAACAAAGTTAAGTATTATGATGAAATGTGCAAATTAGAAAATCAGAAAGGAAGGGCACCCTCAGCGTATCTTAAACAGAAGGAACTCATGAAAAAATTCAAACCTCAAGTTGCAACGTTGAAAGATTCTAAGGACAAAGTATTGATTACAGCAGAAAGCCTCTAAAGAAGATGGAAAGAATACAGAATCACTGTACTGAAAAGAACTAGCTGATGTTCTATTTCTTCAGGAGGTAGCACATGCGCAAGAACCAATGGTGCTGAAGGACAGAGTCCAAGCTGTGCTGACAGCATTTGCCAAAAACAAGGCTCCCAGACCCGATGGACCACCCACTGAAATGTCTCAATAAACTGGAAGCACTCCCTCAGCTATGAAATATGAAACGTAGCTAGTTGGCCAACTAACCGGAAGAGATCCATATTTATACCCAGTCCAAAGAATAATGACCCACAGGATCCCCAGGTTACAGAACAATGCATAGACATTACATGGAAGTAAGATTTTGATGAAGCTCGCCAGCACTACATTGACAGAGGGCTGCCAGAGGTCCAGGCTGGATTCAGAAGAGGACGTGGAACAAGGGACACCATTGCTGATGTCAGATGGATCTTGCATGAAAGGAGACAATACCAGAAAAATATACAGTTGTTTTCACTGACTGTGCCAAGGCATTCAGCTGTGTGGATTATGAAACACAATGGAACGTTTTGAGAATGGGAATTCCAGAGCTCCCAATTGTGCTCATGTGGAACCTGCACGTGACTCAAGAGGCAGCTGTGTGAACAGAGCAGGCCTACCGTATAGTTCAAGATCAGGAAATGTGCACATCCGAGTTGTGTCCTCTCACTATGCTTCTTCAATATGTATGCCAAGCAAATCATCAGAGAAACGAACAACGAAGAAGAGTGGGGCATCAAGGTTGGAGGAAGGCCGATTAATCACCTGCAATATGCAGATGACACAAGCCTTGCTTCTGAAAGCGCGGAGGACTTGCTGGTGAAGATCAAGAAGCGTAGCTTTCAGTATGGATTACAAGTCTATGTAAACAGAAATGCTCGCCATGGGACCAATGGGTAACATCGTGATAAATGGAGAAAATAATGAAGTTGTCCAGGATTTCTTTCGTCTTGCTTGGGTCCACGATCTATGCTTATGGAGGCTGCAGTCAAGAGATCAAACGGTACATCTTTGCATTGTGTACATCTGTGGCACAAAGGCTTTTTGAAGTCTTGAAAAACAAGGATGTTATTTTGAGGACTTAGAGACACCTGACCCAAGCCATGTTATTTTAAATTTCTGCATATGCGTGCGAAAGTTGGGAACCAAGTAAGGAAAACAAACAAACAAAAAATCAATGCATTTGAATTCTGGGGCTGAAGAGAAATATTGAAAATACATGGGCTGCCCAAACATCAAACAAATCTGACTTGGAAGAAGTACAGCCGAATGCTCCTTAGAGGCAAAGATGGCAAGACTTCAATGAGAAGGATGTCATGCTTGGTAAAGTGTAAGGGCAGCGACAAATGGTAGGGCCCTCAACAAGGTGGATGGACATAGTGGAAGAATTCTGAGGATTGCTCAAGACTGGGCGGTGGCTTGTTTTGTTGTGCATGGGGTCGCCATGAGTCTGAACTGACTTCAAGGCAGCTCACAACAATCTGAAGCTCTATACCTGTGGATACAATTCAGCTTGGGAATAGCACTGTCTGTTATGTTACTGAAGCTCTAGCCCTCTAGCAGCGGTTCTCAACCTGTGGGTCCTGACCCCTTTGGGGGTCCAATGACCCTTTTGTAGGGGTCGCCTGATTCATAACAGTAGCAAAAAATCAGTGATGAAGGAGCAATGAAAATAATTTTATGGTTGGGGGGTCACCACATGAAAGGGGTCGTGGCACAAGGAAGGTTGAAAACCATACATTCAACTTTGAGACACACCAAACAGCTGATTAGGTGCAGAAGAGAGAGAGCAGCTCTGACAGGGGGAAGGGCGATCCCCTGTGGAGATCCCCAGGGAGCATCAAGAAGCCGCTGAGACAAAGATTTCTCTCCGGAGTGACCAGAATGCCTTTTCTGGAGCGAGTGGCCTGAATTCAAACATGCAGCCTCTTAAACTGTGAGAACACACACATCTGTATGTAAACTCACCCATTTGCGGTATTTCAGTTGTAGCAGAAAGAAACCAAGAGAGGTGCTGATATACTCAGTTCAGAAATACAGTCGGGGTGAGGACAGGCCCTCTGGGGGAGCGCTCTTAGTGGCAAAGCAGCTGTCATCACAGAAACCTGAGAACAAGCAGCAAGGAGCATACACAGTGTTCTGGTGGGACTTCATACTTTCATGTTACTCTTAGTAGCTGAATGCCTTTCTTAGGAGCAAATCTAGCCCAAATTTCTAAGAATGTGACTTAAAAACACATGAGTTTAATTTTATGGAAAATGTCCATATGTGGAGTGGTGGTGCTTGATTTAGAAAAACTCTAAATTTAATAACGATTTTGAACTGAGATCTACCTTCTGACCTTTTGCCACATCTAAAAGTTCCTTTCTCTATATATATAGGGGCACTAACTTGAGGTAGTATAAAAAATGAGCTTGTCTTGCCTAGAATAAAAGGTAGTGTCATCAAACAATGTTAAAACCACTGAGAGGGTGGGGGGCTAGGTCGTTGACCTCTCACCTGTTTTACAGAGAAAGAAACAAAGATCAACTTCCGTGAGCTCTACTCACGGTAATTTCCGGCGGACCAGACGCCAAGTCTTTCTGTTTTGGGTTCACTGATCGTCTCATTCCGTCATGAAATCACACTCAGTATTGATGAGGAAAGAATATTTTCATTGCTGCTAGTCAGTGTCCATCATTACAGGATCCGCTTTGGCAAAGCGTTGTAAATGGAGTTACAGGGAAGTTTGGCACATGGGTTGTTCTGGCACTCCCCATTCTCTGCAATGTAGAGTTCTTCAAACAAGCCAAAGAGGATCAAAATCCATTGCAATTAGCTTTGTGTGCATGATATTCTTGGGGCTATTTCATTGGTAACTTCTGGTGGCCGCAAAAGAAAATAGTTGTAGTGATGGACGAAAGGCAAGGACTTCTGTTACTTAGAGTAAACATGTGAACAGAGTGGTTTGGAATGGACCTTGGAAAATTCGGCTGATTCTTGTGGAAATATTTATTTTTTGATGGCATGTTATTACAGACCATCTACAAACTGTAAATTGAAAAAAGATGAGAGGGTTGGAGTCAAGGGTGTTATTTTGTACCCAAGCTATTACCCCAAATATCTTGTAAGCTCGTAGGCACTGCCAAATACAATCCAATGATTTTACTGTCTAAAATTTTTTTCTCAGTAGTTTCACTGATATGATGCTGCATCTTAAAGTTTTACTCTAGTTCCTCATCTAGGATGCTACTTGAAAGAGTTTAAAGAATAATACTGGGCTGATCTCTTGAGTATTAACACATCTTTCTAGGAGGATGTGGGAGATGAGGGTTAGAATGGTCTGTGGCAAGGAACCAATTTCGGAGCAGGTGATGCCACCAATAAGTTAGATTGAAACCCAAAGCCAGAGGTTGGAAAGCTCACAGGTGGGCCAGTGGGGCTAAATGGAGTCTCCTGCAATGGTGGTGCCTCTGTGGAAGGTCCATGGAAGAGCCCCTGTGGCTTTTGTGGTGAGGGAGGGAAGGCAGGGGAGGTAATTCTTTGGTTTTACAGCCATACTGTGCTGTACATCTGTTATATAAATCTTTCCCCATTCTTTCAGAGATGTCGTCATACGTGTCTTTGATCTTGCAAAACAGTTTTGTTTCTTCTATGCCCTTTCAGAAGGCTGTATTATCCTGTAGCGAAAGCACTTGAATTGCAATCTTCACAGTTCCTGAAATGGCTAGGACAGTGCCCTACACATCACAGATGCTCAAGGAGTCTTCACTGATTTGGATGTTGTTATTTATTGTTAGGCGCCGTCAACTCAGTTCTGACTCATAGCGACCCTATACATGACAGAACGAAAGACCGCCTGGTCCCATGCCATCTTCATAATTGCTCTTATGTTTGAACCCATTGTTGCAGCCACCATGGCAATCCATCTTGTTGCAGGTCTTCCTCTTTTTCCACGCCTCTCTACTTTACCAAACACGATGTTCTTCGCCAGGGCTTGGTTTCTCCTGGCAACATGTCCAAAGTTCTTGAGACGAAGTCTCATCTTCTTTGCCTCTAAAGAGTAGTCTGGTTATACTTCTTCCAAGACAGATTTGTTTGTTCTTTTGGCTGTCCATGGTGCTCTCAATGTTCTTCTCCAGCACAATTCAAATAATACTTCAATTCTTTGATTTTATTTATTCAATGTCCAACTATCACATCATATGAAGCAACTGGAAGTACCATGGTTTGTGTTAGGTGTTGCTTTGTACCACTCTAAAGAGATCACGTGCAGCACATTTATGCAATGCAAATGTCTCCTTTGATCTCCTGACTGCTGCTGCCATCAGCATTGATTGTGGATCCAAGACAAAATCCTTGACAATGTCAATCTTTGCTCTGTTTAATCATGATGTTACCCACTGGTCCAGTTGTGAAGGTTTTTGTTTTCTTTACACGGACGTGTAAGACTGCACACCGAAAGCTGCAGTCCTTGATCTTCATCAGCAAGTGCTTCAAGTTCTTTGCACTTTCAGCCAGCAAGTTGCTGCTATCTGCATATCACAGGTTGTTAATAAGCCTCCCTCCAGTCATGATGCAATGCTTTCCTGCATATAAACCAGTTTCTCTGGTGAGGTGATCAGCATACAGATTGAATACGTTTGCTGAGAGGATACAACCCCGACACACACCTTTCCTGATTTTAAGCCATGCTGTATTTCCTTGTTCTGACCACCTCTTGGTCCAGGTCCAGGTTCCCCCTGAGTGCAATGAAGTGTTCTTGAATTCCCACTCTTCTATATGCCGTCTGTAGTTACGATCCACGCAGCTGAATGCTGTTGCACAGTCAATAACTACAAGTAAACACCTTCTGGCATTGTCTGCTTTCATCCAAGATCCATCTAGCCTCAGCAATGATGTACCTTATTTCACATCCTCTTCTGAATCTGGGCTGAATCTCTCACAGCCAAACATACAGCAGTTCAGCAATTTCTACATGTCACTGTACTGTTGCAAGTGTGATTGGTGATCTTCAACAAATTTTACTTGCTGTGAATGAATGATATTGTTCTATAATCTGAACATTCTGTAGGATTACCTTACTTTGGAATGGATACAAATCCAATCTCTTCCAGTCAGTTGTTCAAGTAGTTATCTTCCAAATTCCCTGGCATAGATGTGTGAATGCTTCTGGTGCATCACCAGCTTGTTGAAACATTTCAAGTGGTATTTCCTAGAGTCTTGTTTTTAGCTAATGCATACAGTGCAGCCCAAATAAGCTCTCCTTCAGATAGATCCTGAGAAATGGAAGTGCTAATACTACCTATAAGGTAGTGTTATTGTGAAGAGAAAACTAAATGAAGAGTCTTACTCAGGATCTGGTGTAAAGCAGAGTAGTTACACATTGGTCTACTAACTACAAGGTCAGCAGTTCAAAACCACCAGTTGCTCCACATGGGAAGACAAGGCTTTCCATTCCCATAAAGTCTCATAATTTCATTGGGCAATTCTACCCTATCCTAGAGAGTCTCTATGAGTTGGAATCGACTTAATGGCAATGATTATTACTAGGACTAATACTCATTTAAGTGAACAATAGACCAGATTTTAAATTCTTATTTCCACCAACTGTCTTTTGCCTTTCTACAATTATTATATGAAATTCAAAATTGATTTGGATTATTTTATTATGATGAAAGCATATTAAGACTTTTATAGTACCCAGATAAAAACAGTTTCTAAATATTTCTTGCTCTCTGGAGACATGTTGAACTAAGGACCAAAGTTGGATTAATTTGAAGCAAGCACTTTAGACATTGCACATTTGGGATTTAGAAAGGATGTACTTGGATCACAAAATAACCAGTGATAAAAATATTAAAGCAACTTGCCTTTATAACCCAGCATTTTATCTAGAAATTCTTGAAAAACCCAAATAATTCTCATGAAGTGGTCATATGTAAATATATTTAAGATTTAATTTAACTTCTTATTATAGAAAAGATTCACAGACAAACATACACCAGTTCAATAATTTCTACATGTGCAATTCAGGGACATTGATTATATATTTTCAAGCAGCCATTCTCACCCTTGTTTCTTGAGTTTTTTCTCACTTATTAAAATAAACTCACTGTCCCTTAAGAGTTTCTCTCTAATCTTCTGAGTTGCTGTTGTTAATTTTAAAGTGCAAGGAATGATATGTTTTACATGAATAAATGAGCTATGGAGATTTTATAGCACCTAGGAGCTGTCCAACGTGTGCGATATGCTTAGAGCTATGGCACTTGGTGAAGACAATGGGAAGAGGACAAGGGTCTAGCTGCAACCTCAGCATCCAGTGGGCACTCTACCATGGACTACTTTCTTTTCCATGAGCTCATAATTCCAGTAATGGAAATATAGTTTTTGATGAATTGGACACTTTATAAACCGTGGCTTTTCAAGATCTCCTTCAACATGGCAAGAGATTCCACCGCTTTGCTCTCTCTGTTGGTGTGCCTTATAAAGTGAGTGCTCAGAGCAGCATAAGAATAAATTATGGTGCTTCTACTACAGTGATACCACCTGTTAATTTTAAGTGTTTTAAAATGTGTTTATTCTTTCATCATAGGTAAGAATAATGAGGGCAGGGTAGTATTTTATTCCTGATTCTATTATTATTAATGACTACCAATGTTAAATTAATTTGATTTAAGAATGTGATGTGTCATTAAGACCTGTTTGACTTAGTATAAAGATAAAAGAAGGAGTTGGTAATTGTCTTATGAAGGTGGATAGTCAATGTGTTTGGAGTAACATATTCTGATATTATAGCCTTGACTTGAATGTATTTGTGGAATATTGTTAAAAATTGCTTTTTAATAAGATAAAAACTCTAGACTTTGTGTATAATAAAGAGCCTGAAAATGACAAATCTAGGAGAAGGTATTTGAAGCATACACAAATGACTAGACTGTATATTTGATGCATACATATATAGTCTGTGGGTTGTATATATATATATATATATATATATATATATATATATACACACACACACACACCACATGGGAACCATATATATATATACATATATATATACCATGGGAACCTAATCTGGATGCTGATCAGTCTTTTTTTTAAACATTTTATTAGGGGCTCTTATCACAATCCATACATATACATACATCAACTGTATAAAGGACATCTGTACATTCTTTGCCCTCATCATTTTTCAAAGCATTTGCTCTCCACTTAAGCCCTTTGCATCATGTCCTCTTTTTCCCCTCCCTCCACGCTCCTCCCTCCCTCTTGAGCCCTTGATAATTTATAAATTATTATTCTGTCATATCTTGCCCTATCCGGAGTCTCCCTTCACCCCCTTTTCTGTTGTCCGCCCCCCAGGGAGGAGGTCACATGTAGATCCTTGTAAATGGTTCCCCCTTTCCAACCCACTCACCCTCTACTCTCCCAGTATCGCCCCTCATACCCCTGGTCCTGAAGGTATCATCCACCCTGGATTCCCTGTGCCTCCAGCTCCTGTATGCACCAGTGCACAACCTCTGTTCTATCCAGACTTGCAAGGTAGAATTCATATCATGGTAGTTGGGGGGGGGGGGGGAGGAGGAAGCATTTAGGAACTGGGGGAAAGCTGCATTCTTCATCGGTGCTATATTGCACCCTGACTGACTCATCTCCTCCCCTAGACCACTCTGTGAGGGGATCTCCAGTGGCCGACAAATGGGCGTTGGGTCTCCACTCTGCACTTCCCCCTTCATTCACTATGGGAAGATTTCTTTTTTATGATGATGCCTTATACCTGGTCCCTTTGACACCTCATGATTGCACAGGCTGGTGTGCTTCTTCCACGTGGACTTTGTTGCTTCTGAGCTAGGTGGTTGCTTGTTCACCTTCAAGCCTTTAAGACCCCAGACACTCTCTTTTGATAGCCGGGCACGATCAGCTTTCTTCACCACATTTGCTTATGCACCCATTTGTCCTTGGCAATCGTATCTTGGAGGTGTGCAGCCAATGATATGATTTTTTTGTTCTTTGATGCCTGATAATTGATCCCTTCAGGACCACGTGTTCACACAGGCTGGTGTGTTCTTCCATGTGGGCTTTGTTGCTTCTGAGCTAGATGGCCGCTTGTTCACCTTCAAGCCTTTAAGACCCCAGACTCTATCTCTTTTGATAGCTGGGCACCATCAGCTTTCTTCACCACATTTATTTGTTCACCCGCTTTGGCTTCAGCGGTTGTGTCGGGAGGGTGAGCATCATAGAATGCCAATTTAATAGAAGAAAGTATTCATGCATTGAGGGAGTGCTTGATTAGAGGCCCAAGGTCCTTTCGCTACCTTAATACTAAACCTATAAATATAGACACATAGATCTATTTCCCCATCCTTATATATATATTTGCATATGTACATGTTTTTGTCTAGACCTCTATAAATGCCCTTTGCCTCCTAGCTCTTTCCTCTATTTCCCTTGACTCTCCCCCTGCCCCACTATCATGCTCCGTCCCCACCTGGGTTATAGCTATACCTCTTCTTTACGTTACCTTACCCTTGATCATTCCCTACGAGGCCTGCCACTCCCCGCTCACCATCAAGCTGATCAGTCTTTTTATATTCAGCTATGGTTGATGTGAATACTGCCCCTTTTGTATAGTGACAGGTATGTAAAAAAAACACAAAGGAAAATAATAGGAAACTTTAATGAACTGTATTGACTAAACTATGCCATGTATCATCTTTTGTATTATTAAAGCTATTGTTATATATTATTTTCATTATCAAACAATCCCATGACAATGGATCATGTCAAGAAGAATGTTAAGAAAGGGAAATATAGTGAGGATTTTTTATAGTATGGTTTTACTTCAATAATTACAGCAGGAATTGAGAAACTGCAATGTGTTATTTGTTGTGAAGTTCTATCAGCCCAATGTATGAAGCCAAACAAAGTGAAATGCCATTTTGATAGCAAGCATCTGAGCTTTGTCGGCAAGGATACCAACTATTTTAGAAGCAAAGCTGATGGACTCAAGAAAGCCAGACTTGACACTGGTGGCAAGTGCCATAAACAAAACGTATCAGCCATTGAAGTTTCATATTTGGTGGCACTCAGAATCACCAGAGCTATGAAACCTCACACCATTGCTGAGGATTTACTATTGCCAGTGGCCAAAGACATTGTTTGAGTTATGATCAGAGACAAATTTGTTACGAAATTGAGCGCAATTTCCTTATCTAACAACACTGTCTTCAGAGGAATAGATGACATGTCTGCTGATGTTTTGATCAGGTAATCCAGAAAATTAAATCTGCTCCACTTCCAATGTTTAGCATCCAGCTTTATAAATCTATAGATGTTGCAAACAGTTCAGTTACTGATTTATGTGAGGTGTATTAATGATGGTGATTTTAAAGCAGAGTTTCTTTTTTGCAAACCTCTTGAAATGACAACTACTACACTTGATGTATTTGACGCAGTTGGTTCATTTCTGAAAGAGCATAAGATCTCTTGGGAAAAGGTTTGTGGTGTTTGTGCAGATGGTGCTCCAGCTATGCTAGGCTGTTGATCTGGATTTCAACGTTTGGTACTGAGTGAGTCTCCAGAAGTCATTGGAACTCACTGTCTGATTCATCAGCAAACATTAGTAATGAAGACACTGCCGCAGAGTTACAAGCAGTAATGAAAAATGTCATAAGTTCTGTCAGTTTTGTAAAGGCGAGCACTTTAAACAGTCAGTCGACTGTTTTCACAACTGTGCAATGAGTTGGATGTGCTGGATAATGCTCTGCTATTTCACACTGAAGTGAGATGGTTGTCAAGAGGAAAAAAATTTAAAATGTGTTTTTGAGCTTTGTGATGAACTCAAAAAGTTTTTAAATCAAGAAACAAGACCACAGTTCAAAGCACTTTTCAGGGATAAACGTGAACTGCAGAAAATAGCTTACTTGGCAGAGATCTTTGCTATCTTGAATGAGTTAAATTTATCACTGCAAGGACCAAATGTAACATTCCTTAATTAGTCTGAAAAGAAATGATCATTCCAAATGGAACTTTAGCATTGGCAAAAAAAATTGGATGAAAATAAAATCTAAATGTTGCCTACCTTATCTGCTTTCTTTGAGGAACATGGCATTGAACCAGACAAAAGGATTATGATGACAATTTTTGTGAAAGAACACTTGCACATGCTTGCAGACAAAATTTCATCATCCTTTCCAAATCTACCAGACACCCCCATTTGCACTTGCCAGAAGCCCATACACAAAGTTGAAGATATTCCTGATACAGCACAAGAGGAATTCATTTAACTTATTAACAGTGATGCAATGAGAACTGATTTCTCTACAATGCCAATTACAAAATTCTGGATCAAGTGTTTGCAGTCATATCCTGTTCTGTCTGAGACTGTTACATCTTCTTTTTCCATTTCTAACAACATGTCTTTGTTAAACAGGGTTTTCCAGCTTGTTGGTTATCAAGTCTAAATACAGAAGTAGACTTGTTGTGGAAGATGATCTTTATTGTGCTCTTGCAAAGACTGCCCTGAGAATGTCTGATCTGGTGATAAAGAAGTTATCTCAACCTTCGCACTGATGTGGGCTTTTTACGCATACTGTCGCAAAATGTAGCTATGTTTTACTTTTGTTATATTAAGACCCATGCTACACCATGCTTCAAAAAATTTAATTTATTTTCAAATAGAAATAAATATTTCACAATATATAATTGCATATTGCTTTGTGATTAATCACTATGTTTTAGTTATGTTCAATTTGTAACAATGAAAATACATCCCGAGCATCAGATATTTACATGATGATTCATAACAGTAGCAAAATTACAGTTATGAAGTAGCAATGAAAATAATTTTATGGTTGGGGGTCCCCACAACATGAGGAATTATATTAAAGGGTCACAGCATTAAGAAAGTTGAGAACCACTGATACAGAGGATTTGAATGAGTTAATAAGATAAATGGCAAAATATATGACTGGTCAGTTTGGGAATGACAATGAAAATCACTTTCTTGCCACCAGAATTAAACTTTTAAAAATCTACTACTTGTATAGCTAAGCATTGTTATACATGCTTTATAAGCAGTTGTTCATTTAGTTTTCCCAATAGCCCTATAAGATATAACAGTAATCCTCTCCATTTAGCAGACGAGGAAGCAGGCACAGAGTGGTAACTTTCTGAAGGCCACATAACCAATAAGTGACAGAGGATTAGAAGGCAGGTGCACTAGTTCCAGAGTCATGACCTTTGCCTGAACTCCATCCTGGCTCCCTGACAACATGGAGGTGGCAGTAGGGCACATCATTTTTGACTGTTTTGGAGACAGTTTGGCCAGACTTATTAAAGCTAAAAATCCATGTATCACATGACTTAGAACTTCTCTATGGCCTTCATCCTGATGTATTTCCTGCACATGTGCATTAAATGATATGTAGAAGATTCAAAGCGATGAAATTGTCACAGCGCTGTAAAAAGGTCGATTGACCATAGAAAGACTTAATGAGTCATCGCATGTTTGCCCTGTGCAATACTGCACTGCACTGAACAGGTGGCATATCTGAAAAGGACCAACTGCTCTTCTCGTCTCTGAGCCATCTAGACTCAGCCTCCAGTCTTAATGCTTCAGCATCCAACTCCTGACCATTATGCATGAGTGTTGTGAATGTTGCTTCTCACTGTTGCAAGAGTTGAAAACGTTTCCTGTAAAAGTCCAGAGGGTACACATTTTTGACCCCCTGAGATTGATATTGTAACTACTCAGCTCTGCCATGATAGTACAAAAGCAATCATACACAACACATTGGCCAACGAGCATGGCTGTGTTCCAATAAAACTTTATTCATCAAACAGGTTGTAGTCAACGCGTGGTCTGCAGTATAAAGTGGGATGTCAGGTCATACTCTACATTCTGCTGTGGTGAGTAGCTCCTGGGATCTCCAAAACTGTCCAGTGGCCAGGTAAGATACAGTTATTGGTTTCCTTCCACTTGGAGAAAATAATTGGGAAGAATTTCTAATACTCAAGGACACAGTTAACCCAGAGGACTAATGGTCCATGTGAACCATGGCCTCCACGACTTGGAGATCAGAAGAACCAGAAGACAACCACTACCACGACAGGCCACTCTGATTAGGACAACAAAAGAATGGGGACAGAATAGAAGAAATAAGCAGAACAAGATTCAGAATCATGAACAAGGTCAGACTTACTGAACAAGGTCAGAGACTGGTGAACTTCCGAAGGCTGTGGTGCCTAGATACTCTTCAAACATGGAACCGAACCCACCTCTCAGCCAAGCAACAGATAAGCTTATAAAGTGAACAAGAACATGTAGGAGAAATGTAGTCCTCAGAAGACCATGAGACCCAAAGGGCAACATCTGCCCAACACAAAGCTCAGAAAGCCGGAAGGTGGGGGAAGGAAGGGCCAGTGGCTGTGGAGGATGCACGGAGAAAGCGCGGAAGGGTGCTGTTATAGCGAAGGAGTTGCAACTGTCATGGAACAAAATGTGTATAAATTGTTCAGTGGAAAACTAATTTTCACTCAAACCCCAAACATACACCACAGCATGCCGACCAGGCTGCTTTATCTTCTCTTCCACTCTCGGAGACCTGCACTTCCCAAGCACAGTGTGCTAGCCCTGGCTCTCCTTTTTATGCTTCTGCACAGGCTCTTCTTGCTTCCCACAAGGGAGCTCTTTCCAAAAGTAGCGATCTGCTCTGTTTCGGAGCCTCCTCAAAAGAAGAAAAGATGCTGACAAATACTTGATCATCAGTTGCTTTAACCAGCTTCAGCTTAACTGACTGTCCTCTCAGTTCAAGTCCAGGGAAACATGGAAATGGCCCCTCCCTTGCCATATTCAAACACAAATGAAATTCCCATTCCCATAAGGAAGCATTCACAATTATTGGGACAGAACTGTATTTTGAGCAATGTTAGTGATTTGTTTTTTAAAGCACAAAGCAAGCAATAAATCTGTCACCCTGAAAAATCAGGTTCTGACCTAAAGGAAGGAGCAAATTGTGACTTTGGTAAAAACTAGTGACCTACCAGGGAGGGTAATTTATCATGATAACAAAATTGCTGGTGCTCTTCTGGCTGACCAGGAAGAAGGGCTGCAGTAAGCAAATTCAAGAGATGCAAGCATCCGAATATTTCAACTGATCAATATTTCCAGGAGTCACACTTGGCAAAAAGCTGTCATCATTTGAAGTAAGTACATTGCTCACCTGATGTGTAAAAGAGAAATACTGTTGTTGCTTTTTTTTTTTTTTAATGAGGAAGCAGAGGACAGTGTTAACTGGTAATGGGAGTCATGTCCTTTGCCTCTTCTTCTTCTTTTAAACTGTGAAAACTTTTTCCTTGGCTTTATATATTAGTGGTCTCATTCAATATTGTTCTTTTGTGCTTGACTAGTTTCTTTTTTCTTTTAAAATCATTTTATTGTATGCTTTTATAGCTCTTTACATATGTTGCCATCATCCTTTTCAAAACATTTTCTTTCTACTTGAGTTCTTAGTATCAGCTCCTCATTTATTCCACCCCCCACCTTCTCACCCTCACGAACTCTTGATAAATTATTATTATTTTCATATCTTTCACTGTCCACTGTCTCTCTTCACCCATGTTTCTGTTGGGGTGTAATATGTCGATCATTGTGATTGGTTATCCCATTCTTCCTTGACCTTCCCTGTACCCTCATGGTATCTCAACTCCCATTATTGTTCTTGAGGAGTTTGTTTGTCCTGGATTCCATATCAAGAGCTCTTATCTGTACCAGTGCACATGCTCTGGTGTAGCCGGATTTGTAAGGTAGATCTGGAATCAGGATAGTGGGGTGGGGGTGGGAACATTAAAGAGCTAGAGAAATGTTGTGTGTTTTGTCAGCACTATACACAGGAAGGGGCTAGCTCTCCCCTTTCTGTGACCCTTCAGTGAAGGGATGTCCAGTTGTCTACAGATGGGCTTTGGGTCTATACTCCACCCCACTCCACCTCATTCACATCAGTATCATTGTTTGTTTTGAGTCTTCTGATGCCTGTTACCTATACCTGATCGATCAATACCTCATGATCACATAGGCTGGTATGCTTCTTCTACGTGGGCTTTGTTGCTTCCCAACTAGAACTAGATGGCTGCTTGGTAATCTTCAAGTCTTTAAGACCTCAGATTATATCTTTTAATAGCCTGGCACCCAGCTATCAAAAGGTATAGTGTCTGGGGTCTTAAAGGCTTGAAGGTAAACAAGCGACCATCTAGCTCGGAAGCAACAAAGCCCACAGGGAAGAAATACACCAACCTGGGTGATCACGAGGTGATGAAGGGATCAGGTAGCAGACACCAAATAACAAAAAAATATCATCTTGTGCTCACCTTCCCCATATAAACCCTCAAGACAAATGTGTGCATAAGTAAGTGTGGTGAAGAAGACTGATGGTTCCCGGCTATCGAGAGATATAGCATCTGAGGTCTTAAAGGCTTGAAGGTAAACAAGCGGCCACCTAGCTCAGAAGGCACAAAGCTCACATGGAAGAAGTACACCAGCATGTGTGATCATGAGGGGTTGAAGGGATGCAGTATCAAGCACCAAAGAACAAAAAATCAGATCATCGTGAATGAAGGGGAGTGCAGGATGGGGACCCAATGCCCATCTGTAGAAAACTGGGACTCCCTTGAAAAGGGGGTATTTGGGAGGAGATGAGTCACTCAAGGTGAAGTGTAGCATTGATGAAACACACAACTTTCCTCTAGTTTTTAAATGCCCTCCCCCCACTATCACGATCCCATTTCTACCTTACAAACCTGGTTATATCAGTGGTGCAGATAGGAACCGGAAACACAAAGGATCCAGGACAGATGAACCCCTCAGGACCATTGGTGAGAGTGGTGATACCTGAAGGGAGGAGGGAAGAGGGAGTAGAAAGGTAGAACTGATTATAAGGATCTACGTATAACCTCTTCCCTGGGGGATGGACAACAGAAAAGTGGGTGAAGGGATATGTCGGACAGTGTAAATATACGACAAAATAACAATAATTTCTAAATTATCAAGGGTTCAAGGGGAGGGAGGGGAAAAAATAAAAATAAAAATGAGGAGCTGATTCCAGGAGCCCAAGAGGAAAGCGAGTGTTTTGAGAATGACCAGGTCAACGAATGTATAAGTGTGCTTTACACAATTGATGTATGTGTGGATTGTGATAAGAGTTGTATGAGTCCCAATAAAATGATTAAAAAAATATCAGGGCACCATCAGCTTTCTTCACCACATTTGCTTATGCATCCATTTTGTGTGCTTGACTAATTTCAGCATAATACCCATTTTTATTTTGGCATTCTCTACCTGATATTGAGGAAACCAACCCAGTATCACCTAAAGAAGTAACAATCATTAGGCAAAATGGGAGTTTACTTACAACAATAATCTTGACTTACCACTTATATTAGCTATCTTCCTGTTGTCCCTTAAGGTTCATTCTTTACCAGGCTGCCCCCACTTTGCTCTGTGCCCAGCTTGTCTCTTGGCTACTGGTTGGGTGTGACCAATAGGCAGCACCTGCCAGGAAGCAGAGGCACAGAGGACAGGACCTTGTTCCTTTTCAGTGTGACTTTAGCATGATGGTGTCCTTCTTTTGAGAGGCGTGATTCTGATAGGGTGATCTTTGGTGCACAGCCTTTTCCATTTCCAAGTTCTAGTAAGTTCTCCCTAGACCCTCAGTCCCAGGCATCGAACCTGTGCTTCACCGATTCTACCCTGGGCATTACACAGTTCTATGTGACTTTGCTGCACCTTGGGTAGTGCAGACAGCGAAGTGCCTCTCCAGAAGGGTGGCAATTCAAATGCACCTTGGAGGAAAGGCCTGCCAATCGACTTCACAATATCAGCGATCGAAAGAAGACTCCCTGGGGTACAGTTCCATTTGACAAAACCACCATGTATAAATGAAATTCTCATCAAGGGACCTCAGTTTGAGTGGTGAACTATAGAGATAACAAGGAGAATAAGGGTTGCCAGGGGACGGGGTACAGTGATGGTGGCGGGGTAAAAGGGAGACCATGTCGAGGAGCCTGCATAGAAAAGGAATGTCTGGAAACGGATTGTGGGAGCAAATGTGCAATTCTGCCGATGTGATTGAACTATGGAATGATATGATGTATCTATTAATTCCCAATTAAAAATGAATTAATTTTAAAAAAGATCTCAATCTGAATGTGCCACCTGCTTTCTTGTGTCCTTGCCAGTTAAACCACTTGATAGGTGCAACCTTCCTTAGATCGCAGCAGACCAGAGCTTTGCAGTTCCTTAAACGGTCATGGTCAGTAATATCCACCACTCAAGGAAACTCCTCAAACTCAGACCAAACTCACTGCCACGAGTTGATGCTGACTTCAAGCACCCCCCCCCTTTTTTTTTTAACATTTTATTAGGGGCTCATACAACTCTTATCACAATCCACACATATACATACATCAATTGTATAAAGCATATCCGTACATTCTTTGCCCTAATCACTCTCAAAGCATTTGCTCTCCACTTAAGCCCTCTGCATCAGGTCCTCTTTTTTCCCCCCCCTCCCTCCCCGCTCACCCCTCTCTCATGAGCCCTTGATAATCCACAGATTGTTAATTTGTCATATCTTGCCCTATCTGGAGTATCCCTTTCCCCCCTTCTCTGCCGTCCATCTCCCAGGGAGGAGGTCACATGTGGATCCTTATCAGTTCCCCCTTTCCAACCCACTCACCCTCCACTCTCCCAGCCTCGCCCCTCACACCCCAATCCTGAAGGTATCGTCCACCCTGGATTCTCTGTGCCTCCAGCTCCCATATGCACCAGTGTACACCCTCTGCCCGATCCAGTCCTGTGAGGTAGAATTCGGATCATGGTAGTTGGGGGAAGGAAGCATCCAGGATCTGGGGGAAAGCTGTGTTCTTCATCGGTACTACATCGCACCCTGACTGACCCATCTCCTCTCCTAAACCCCTCTGTGAGGGGATCTCCAGTGGTCGACACTTGGGCCTCCGGTCTCCACTCTGCACTTCCCCCTTCATTCACTATGGTGTATATATATATATATATATATATATATATATATATATATATATATATATATATATATATATACACACACACACACACACACACACACACACACACACACACACACACACACATATATATATATATTCTTTTTTTTTTGCATGATGCCTTATACCTGGTCCCTTTGGCACCTCATGATCGCACCGGCTGGTGTGCTTCTTCCATGTGGGCTTTATTGCTTCTGAGCTAGATGGCCGCTTGTTCACCTTCAAGCCTTTAAGACCCCAGACACTATCTCTTTCGATAGCCGGGCACCATCAGCTTTCTTCGCCACATTTGCTTATGCACCTGTTTGTCTTCGGCAATTGTATCATGGAGGTGTACAGCCAATGATACGATTTTTTGTTCTTTGATGCCTGATAACTGATCTCTTTGGGACCACGCGATCACACAGGTTGGTGTGTTCTTCCATGTGGGCTTTGTTGCTTCTGAGCTAGATGGCTGCTTGTTTATCTTCAAGCCTTTAAGACCCCAGTCACTATCTCTTTTGATAGCCGGGCACCATCAGCTTTCTTCACCACATTTACTTGTTCACCTGCTTTGACTTCAGCAGTTGTGTCAGGAGAGTGACCAGCACCCCTTTAGGGCAGGGTAGAACGGGCAATGGCCCTGTGGGTTTCCACAGTAGAAAGACCTGTCTTTCTCCAGCAGAGAGGTTGATGGCTTTGAACTGCTGACAATGCAGGTACAGTCCAGCGCGTAACCACTATGGCACCAAGGCTCCTTAATGAGTAAAAGGTGAAGCTTTTTTTAAAAAACCAGTTGCTGTCGAGTCAGTTTAGATTCCTGGCAACTCTATGTGTCAGAGTAAAATTGTGCCTCCTATGGGCTGTCCATGGCAGAGTTTGGGGAAGTAGATGACCAGGCCTTTCTTACAAGGCTTCGCTGTAAACTCGAATCTTAATCTTTTGATTAGATGCTTAGTGTGCTCACAATTTGTTCCAACCTGGGGTTTCACCAGACTTTTACATTAGGTGCTAGTGTTTCAATTAGCTCCTGAATATATGGAGCAAGACGGCAAGACCAAGTTTGACCATGTCTATGATAAAGCAATGATTTTTATCTCTGGAGCTTGCTACTAAGTACAAATATGGCAAGTCCAGCTTCGTGACAGCATTACTTCTCAGGCAGGTTGACGGCTGGCTAAAGTACTCTGTTAGCGAGCATCAACACCCGTCCTCTCTGTCAGTCACTGTGGCTACACAGCACTTCTCACTTTGATCTCACAAGTCCACAGCTTCAGCCATCCTCCCGCCACCCTCGGCAGGCTCAGCCCACTTCTCAGAAGAGGTTTAACAGCCGTGAGTTCACTTACTACAAAGACTTATTACTTTTATTAGCTTCGTGTGCTCTCTGCTTACTGGTGCACTGAAAGGTATTACTGAATTATCTGTAGTTGTCAGAAATATAAAGGTGCTCTAGCACCGTACAACTTTAACTCAACATATTTCATTCTCTTATTTCAGATATTTTGGAAGGGATTAGACAGATTTCCTCTGGTAGAGGAACTAGCTGAATTGTGGTGTCCCATTTATGAACAAAGCAGGAGTGCCCGTGCTCGTGCGCCTGTGGCGTCCGAGGAAATTCGTCCAGCGTGCCAAGTCGTATGCTGATTCCTCTGCTTTTCAGGCTACAGCAACTGTTGAGGAAGAACAGACCATATTTGTCTCCTTAGCATTTTGACTATTTTTGTGTGTGTGTGGCTTTGACCAAGTTAAAGTTATGCATAAGGCTTTCAGTGGCTTCTTCTGCCAGTGTGGGAGCCGGGTCCTTCTTTGAGGTCTGCTTTTAGTCTGGAAGCTCCCGGGAAACCGGTTCCCTTTGGGTGACGCTGCTGCATCTGAAATACCAGTGACAGCTTCCAGCATCACAGCCACACACAAGCCACCACAGGACAACCAACGGACAGACAAGTGGTGGAGAACATTGGAAGGCCCATGGATTGCCAGAAGGACAAACCAATCTCCATTTTGGAAGAAGTATGGCCAGAATGTTGTTTAGAGGCAAGGATGGCAAGATTTCATCTTACATGCTTTGGACAGATTGTCAGGAGAGACCAGTCCCTGGAGAAGGACATCATGTTTGGTCAAGCGGGGAAGCAGCAAAAAGGCGGATGGCTCGTGACGAGATGAATTGGCACAGCGACTGCATCGATGGGCTCAGACGTAGGACCGATTGGAAGGATGGCACAGGGCCACGCAGTGTTTCATTCTGTTGTGCAGAGTCACTGTGGGTTGTAGCTGACTTGATGGCATCTAACAACACCAAGGAAGTTAAATGTTTTTAAGTATCTATTTCTCTCGTATATAGGTATAAACTCTGCCCTGGATTCTTTTTTTCTTAAAAGAGACAAGAGTCAGCAGTATTCAATAGTAGCTTGTACAGTACTTGGTTACTTAAAAAATCTCTCTAAATTTAGCCAGTTAGTTATAATGCCATAGTAGAGATGAGTAGATATTTCAAGGAACCCTGGTGGCACAATGATGAAGCACTCGGCTGCTGGCCCGAAGGTGGGAGACGCCACCCACCAGCTGTGCCATGGGGGGGAGGGCCTGCAGCCTCCTGCAAATATTCCAGTTCAGGAAGCCCAATGAGGAGACCGTGCTGCTCCGCCCATTACATCATTGTGAGCCGGGATCGACTTCACAGCGTCTCACAGCACTAAAGGAAAGTGCCCATGAGACCCCACATAAAATAGAATGAAACACTATCTAGTCCTGCATCATCAGCAGCACAATTGCTCTTGTGTCTGAGCCTGCTTTTGCAACCACTGTATCAATCCATTTACTGGATGGACTTCCTCGTTTTTGCGTGTGTGCTGATCCTCTACTTTCCCAAGCGTGATGGCCTTTTCTTTGTGTGTGTGTGTGTTTTTTTAAAATATTGTTTTATTAGGGGCTCATACAACTCTTATCACAATCCATACATACATCAATTGTGTAAAGCACATTGCATGATGTCCTTCTCCAGGGACTGGTCTTTCCTGATAACATGTCCAAACTCTCAAAGAGGAAGTCTTACTCTCCTCACTTCTAAGGAGCATTCTGGTTGTATTTCTTCCAAGACAGCTTTATTTGTTCTTTTATTTGTCCATGGTATATTCGACATTCTTCACCAACACCATGATCCCAAGGCATTGATTCTTCTTTGGTTTTGTTTATTCATTGTTCAGTTTGAATGCATTCAGTTTGAATGTATGTGAGGTTATTCAAACTACCATGGCCAGGACCAGACACTTCTCAATCCTCAAAGTGACACTTTCAAGAGCTCTTTTGCAGCAGATTTGCCCCGTGCAATACATACATCAGTTGATTTTTCAAATGCTGTCCATGGATGTTGACTGTGGATCCAAGCAAAATGAAATCTCTGGCAACTTCAGTCTTTTCTCTGCGCATCCTGATGTTGCAGCGATTGGTCCAGTGGTGAGGACTTCCCTTTCCTTTAGGTTGAGATGTGATCCATACTGACGGCTGTGGCTTTGACCTTTATCAGCAAGGGCTTCAAGTGTTTGTTTCTGCCAGCAAGGCTCTGCCACGCACATTAGTAAGTCTTCTAATCCTTACACAGTCGAGTTTCTCAGATTATCTGCTTTGCACACAGATTGAATAAGTATAATGAAAGGGTGCACACTTATGATTTGAAATCATACAATATCCTTGTTCTGTGTGAATGCCTGCTGGTCTAGGTCCTAGTTCCACAGGAGCACAATTAAATATCTGGGAATCCCCCTTTTTGCAATGATATTCATAATTTGCTATGATCCACATAGTTGGACATCTTTGCCTAGTCAATAAAACACAGGCAAACATCTTTTTGGTCTTCTCTGCTTTCAGCCACGGTCTATCTGACATCAGCAATGATGTCCTTTGTTCCAGGGCCTCTTCTGAAGTGGGTCAAATTTCTAGCAACTCTTTGTTGATGAATTACTGCTGCCACAATATTTGGACTGTACTTAGCAGGAAACATTGAAGAAGTGGAAATAGTGACAGTAGATTATATACAATTAAGGTAAAATAAGCTTGATAAAGCAACAATACTCAAGAATATGGCACATAAAATTTTAGTTGCCTTAAACTTTAGTACTAGTCATGAAAAGAGACAAGGGAAGAAAACATATTGCATTCTTGGCACTGGATCATGAATTTCACATATCTGCTCTCATTTTCTATTTTTAAATTGATCTTTATATTTAGCAAACTTAGTGATGAGCTCTAGCTAACAGGTAGTATGTATTACACAAATCTCTCATATATTTTAAATAAAAATGATGTGTTTTATTCTTATTGACAAACATTTTTGGATTACCAAGTTAATAAAATAAAAAGTTTATTGGTGACAACTAAGTAAAACTTAAAAGGGAAGAATAAATTATAAACACAAAGGTGTCAGACAACAAGTTTACCTACAGCCCTTGAGAATTTTCTGACCTTTATAATTAAATTTCTTAAGCGAATTTACTTGCTGTCTTGATTTCCTTACTTCTCAACGCTTTCTCTGATTCTTGCCCACGATTCTAGTTGATCAGAAGCCTAGAGTTCTTATCTGACTTGGCCTTTCCACAATACTGGACATCATTGCTGGTTTCTTGAATGTCTCTCTTCGGGTGTCTGTGGGAACTCCCCTTTCTCCTTGCCTTTGTTCTCTCCTTCTGGCCTCCTTCTCATCTTCCTTGTGGGCTCAATCTCCAGCTGGCCATCAAACCACGGAGTTCCTTAAGGTTTGGTTTCAGAATGATTTTTTTCTTACTAGCATCTCCATGCCTAGGGTTCATTCCTAGAGCTCCACATATCCTTCATCCTTCAGCTATTTGTCAAATGCTGTTGAGACCCGAGTTTATTTGCTAGCTCCCTTCTCTCTCTACTCATTTCCCTACTGCCGCACTTGGATGCTCTGAAGTCAGTTCAACCTTCATATGTCTAAGATAAAATTCACAAGCCACGCCTCCCAGCCTCACTCTGCTTCTGGTTTTTCATATCCCGCTGACGACCACTGCCACATCCTGGCACAATTGATCATTATCTTTGTTTCACGCCACTACCCTATCCACTATCATTTAAGTATGTTGAATCCATTCATGTTTCAATAGTCTCTACTCTCCCCCAACTCCTGTGCTTCTTTGGCTGTAATACACTAACTCATCAATTGTGGAGTCTTCAGTCAGCTGTCCCTACTGCAGTGAGTGGGTTTTAGAAATAAAACCCAAGTTTAACCATGTTACCTGCGTAGTGAAAGTCTTTTTGGCCTTTATATTCTCAAGACAGAGATCAAAAGATCTTCTCAGGGCTCAGAAGGCCCTGCAGTGTCTGCAGCTTCTCCGCCACGTATTTGGAGGCTCTTCCATTTGTTTTCTGTTCTTGCCACGTATACCAAACTCCCTCCTACTGTAGCACCACCGCATCTGCCGTGCTCTCTCCGGAGCTCTCTCCTGGGAGCCCCTCATTCATTTACATTCTGGCTTATCACTTGCTTAAATCTGCCACTGCCACTAGACTTGGAGTGCAGCTGCATTGGTTTCTGCTTTCCGTTTCTTATCCAGGCACACCGTTTGGGTATACAGAAGAAGCTCAATATTTGCTATGGATATGTGTGAGTAAGTAGAAAAGGAGTGCCACTAAGGTTCTAGTTCAGACATACACAGGTTGATTCCAAACAAAACCTGTTTAACCATGTTTCCTTGATCAGTGGATACCTACAGATAAGTTCTCTTAGAAATGCACTTGCCTAGTCTCATTAACTAAAAAATTCAATGCCCCCAAGTCGATTCCAATTCATAGAGAACCTGTAGGATAGGGTAGAACTGCCCCCGTGGGTTTCTGAGAACGGACCTGCTTATGGGAGTAGAAAGCGCCATCGTTCTCCCTTGGAGCGGCTGGTAGGCTTGTCCTGCTCACTTGGCAGAAACCAGGCCAAGTGTAACCCATGATGCCACACGGCTCTTTTGAGTCTTGCTAGGGTGCCTTTAGGAAAAAAAAAATCAACCAAAACAATGGCTTCCACAGGTTCTCCTGAGCCAGCCAAATTCCCGACGGAGAGGTCCTGAAGAGATGATCTGGGTAACTTTCCCCAAGGACATACGATGATTCGAGGGATTATTATAAATGTGTTAAGAACACTGGAATGGTCCTGGTGAGCAGAGGCCAGGCGCGTTATGCTGAGGCACTCTTTGCGTCTTTTTCTCCTGATGTCTGCAAAATGCACCTGTTTATTTTTCGAGGGTAGCAGGGACCACCTTATGAGAATTTCAGTGGGAAACCTCAGCGCATCCATCCTACAGCTCTGGGTTTGCCTTTTTGGATTTGTCGCCCTGCCCCGCCACGCTCCGGCCTCAGATTCAGAGAATGTTCAAAGGAGTATGAGTTGAGTCTGACCAGGCTGCCGAACGGCATGTGAAATCTGCACTGCCCGTCAGAGGTGACAGCGTTCTTCAGCAGAGGGGTCGGGAGATGAAAACGTCACCTTTGGGCATGTGCAGACCTAGGGCTCAAGTGAGAAACAAATGTTCTGAGAAGGACGAGGGCGACAAATGTACAATGTGCTGGACACGATGGACGGATGAGCAGATTGTAAGAAGAGCTGTACGAGCCCCCGATAAAAGGATTTTTAGAAAAAAGGAAGTGTGCCGACCTAGATGGAGGATATGTTGAGAAGAAATAGCTTCACATTGTCCGACTTTGATTTCAGAAAAGTACCTGTGATTGGGTAGCGATGGTTTCCCACTTGTGGGTGCTGTTAGGTGCTGTCGGGGCAGTTTCCCCGCATGGTGACCCTTTTACAGAGAACAAAACGGTGCCCACTCTGGCCACACCCTCTCAATTGCTGTCATGCTTGAGCGCCTTGCCCCAGGGGTGCAGATCCACCCATGACCTTCTAGTTTACCAAGCATGAAGTCCTTGTCAAGGGACTAGCTGTCCAGATAACATGTCCAAAGCCCAGGAGGCGCAGTCTTGCCATCTCCCTTCCCAGAAGCACTCTGGCTGTACTGCTTTCAAGACCGATTTGTTTGCTCTTTTGGCAGGCCGCAGCATGTTCACTATTCTTTGCTGGCTCCATAATTCAAAGGCATTGATTCTTCTTCTGCTTCCTTTTGCATCAGCCAGTTTTCACGTGCACCTGAGGCAATTGAAACAAGCCTGGCCTGGGGCCAGATGCCCCTTTGTCGTCAGAGTGACATACTTGCTCTTCAACGCTCTAAAGAGGTTTTGGACAGCAGTTTCGCCCAGTGCAGTATGCCATTGAATTTCTTGACTGACTGCCGCCTTCTTGAGCTTTGGTTGTGGGTCCCAGCAAGATGAAACTCCCTAAGAACGTCAATTCCTCCCCTCCCGGCCCCTCCGCTTATCATGATCCAGTTGTGAGGACAGACTTTGTTTTCTGTAGAGTGAGTTGCAATTCAGACTGAATGAAGGCTGCAGTCATTGGTGTCCCTCGGAAGTCCCTTCAAGTCCACACTTTTCTGCAAGCACGGTTATGCCTTCTGCACAATCTTCATAAGCCTTCATTTCATCCTGAGCCCCCTTTTTCTTTTTGTTAATATACAGAAAATTACAGTGTTTATTATTTTATCCTTTGGGGTTTCTTTGCTTTATGTATAAATCATTTTATTGGTGGCTCATACAGCTGTTATAACAACCTCAGTTGTATCAAGCACATTTGTATATGTTGTTATCATCATTTTCAAAAAATTTTCTTTCTACTTGAGGCCGTGGTACCAGCTCCTCTTTTTTTTCCTCCCTCCCCCCACCCTTCCACCTTGTGACCCCTGATAAATTATAAATTATTATTATTTTTGTATCTTACACTATCTGCTGTTTCCATTTACCCACATTTCTGGGAGGTATTGTTCATCCCCCTTGGGGGTGGGTTATACATTACTTCTTGCAGTGGGTTCCCCCTTTCTCCCCCTTCTTCCCCTGCCATTCCCCTCCCTTCATGGTATCACTACTCCCAATATTGTTCCTGAGGAGATTATCTGTCCTGGATTCCCTGTGTCCAGAGCTCTTATCTGTACTGATGCACATCCCCCAGTCTAGCCAGATTTGTAAGGTAAAACTGGGGTCATGATAGTGGGTGGGGGACAGGAAGCACTAAAGAAGTAGAGGAAGGCTGTATGTTTCATTGTTGCTACACTGCACTCTGGTTGGCTCTTTCCTTCCTTGTGACCCTTCTGTGAGGGGCTATCCCATTGTCTACAGATAGGCTTTGGGTCTCCACTCAGACCCCCCACTTTCTCATCAATATGATTGTTTGTTTTGGGTCTTCGGATGCCTGTTACCAGATCCCATCAATACCATGTGATCACACAGGCTGGTGTGCTTCTTCCATGTGGACTTGGTTACTTCCCTGATAGATGGCTGTTTGTTTAACTTCAAGCCTTTAAGACCCCAGAGGCTATAACTTCTAATAGCCTGGCACCATCAGCTTTCTTCACCACATTTGCTTATGTACCCATTTTGTCTTCAGTGATCCTATCAGGAAAGTAAGTATCACAGAATGCCAAGTTATTAGAACAAAGGGTTCTTGTGTTGAAGGAGGACTTGAGTAGAGGCCCAATGTCTGTCTACTACCTTGATACTTAACAAATAAATATAAGTACATAGACTTGCATCCCTATCATTGTAATTAATATATTTACATATATGCATGCCTATATTTATACCTCTATAAATGTCGTTTACCTCCTAGTTCTTTCCTCTATTTTCTTTTACTTTCCTCCTGTCCCACTATCATGTTTGACCCTTATTTGGCTCTCAGCAATTCCTCTTTGCTAAACTGCATTTGATCAAACCCCACCAGGCATTCTACATCATCCTCACCATCAACTTTAAATCTCTTTTGTTCCCTTGTCCCTGAGGCTGAGCTTTTCTTTGGATAGCTCAACTTCTGGAATATTGTTCACTATACAAATTGAATAAGTATGGTGAAAAAACACAAACTTGACACACATCTTTCCTGATTTTAAACCATGTTTGGTCTGTTTGAGTGGCTGTCTCTTTTTGGTCCCTGCACAGTTTCCATATGAGCACAATGAAGTGTTCTGGAATTCTTGTTCTGTGGTTTCCATAATTTGTGATGCTCCACACAAGTGCCTTTGCGCAGTCAAAAAAAAAAGAAAGCAAGTAAAGAAAAACCCACAGGTAAACATCTTTCTAGTATTCTCTGCTCTCAGCCAAGATCCATCTTTTTATAAAAAAATGAATTGGGATTAATACATATATCAAATAATTCCATGGTGCAATTACATCCAGAAGAATTGTACATTTGCTACTACAATCAGTTTCCAAACATTTTGCTTGCTGACTCTGTAGGTTCATCAGTCCTATAGAGTTGAGTTTTCATACCCCGAAAAACGAAAGCACACATACTGCAGCTTTAAGGCGGTGATCTCAATGACGTGATATTTCTGGGATACCCCCTAAAATGGGAAATAGAAAACCAAATGAAACCATACATCCCCCCAAATATAGAAGATTTTAGAAATCAGGTCTAACATGCATCCTAGGGGGAATTTGCTGACAAATTTTAATTGTTTGAGTCAGGTTTCTGCCTTTGACCTTGTATATTCAACTCACTCAAGCACTTGGTTTAGTGACCACTTCACTCCTATCCCGCAATTGTGGGTAGAGGGAGCTTTATTTCTTGCACAGTTCCACCAGTGGATCTTAGGCTGCCACTGTCATCCATAGCCTTCTGCGAACCAGACTCTCAGACTGCTGGCTCGGATATTAATCCCTCCCTTTAACTTTGGATTATATACTTCACAATACTTCAGTGACTAATGATGATGTGCTTCTTCCACGTGGACTTAGTTAACATCTCACTCAGATGTCTGCTTGTTCAGAGACAAGCCTTTAAGGCCCCAGGCACTATTTTAACTGATAGCTGGCCAACAGCTGATTTCTTCAACACATTTTGCTATAGAAAGGATCTGCATAAATGGGAGAACATTCCATTTGTGGATTGTAAGACCCAATATTGTGAAACATCCATATTACCTAGATCAATATACAGATTATTCAGTGCAATCCTGATCCAAATTCCAGCATCATTCTTCTTTTTTTTAAAGTCATTTTTGGGGGGCTCGTATGATTCTTATCACAATCCATCCATCCATTGTGTCAAGCACATTTGTGCATTTGTTGCCATCATCATTCTCAAAAATTTGCTTTCTATTTGAGCCCTTCATATCAGATCCTCATTTCCCCGCCTTCCTCCCTGCTCTCCCCTCCCTCATCAACAATTGATAATTTATAAATTATAATTATTTTGTCATACCTTACACTGTCCAACATTTCCCTTCATCCACTCTTCTGTTGTCCATTCCCCAGGGAGGAGGTTATATGTAGATCCTTGTAATCAGTTCCCCCTTTCAACCCCACCTTCCCTCCACCCTCCCGGTATCACCACTCTCACCACTGGTCCTGAAGGGATCATCTGTCCTGGATTCTCTGTTTCCAGTTCCTATCTGCACCAGTGTACATCCTCTGGTCTAGCCAGACTTGTAAGGTAGAATTGGAATCATGATAGTGGGCGGGGGCATTTAGGAACTAGAGGAAAGTTGTATGTTTCATTGTTGCTACCCTGCATGCTGACTGGCTCATCTCCTCCCAGTGATCCTTCTGTAAGGGAATGTCGAGTTGCCTACAGATGGGTTTTGGGTCTCCACTCTACACTCCCCCTCATTTGCAATGATATGATTGTTCTTTGATGGCTGATACCTGATCCCTTTGACATGTTGTGTTCACACAGGCTGGTGTGCTTCTTTCATGTAGGCTTCTGAGCTAGATAGCCACTTGTTTATCTTCAAGCCTTTAATACCCCAGATGCTATATCTTTTGATAGCCGGGCACTGTCAATTTTCTTCACCACATTTGCTAATGCACACATTTGTCTTCAGTGATCATATTGGGAAGGCGGGCACCCACTGATATGATTTCTTGTTCTTTGATGCCTGATACCTGGTCCCTTCTACATCTCGTGGTCACACATGCTGGTGTCCTTCTTCCATGTGGGCTTTGTTGCTTCTGAGATAGATGGCTGCTTGTTTACCTGCAAGCCTTTAAGACACCAGATGCTACTTCTTTTGATAGCTGGGCACCATCAGCTTTCTTCACCACATTTGCTTATTTGTAAATACATTTGTCTTCAGCAATAGTGTCAGGAAGGTGTGCATCATGGAATGCCAATTTAATAGAACAAAATATTCTTGCATTGGGTAAGTACCTGAGTGGAGGTTCTATGTCCATCTGCTGTCTTAATACTAAACCTGTAAATATATGCACATAGATCTACTTCCCCATCATCCTAAATAAATATATTTACATATGTTTATGCCTGTTTTTTAAAAGCATTTTATTAGGGGCTCATACAACTCTTATCACAATCCATACATATACATACATGAATTATATAAAGCACATCTGCACATTCTTTGCCCTAATCATTTTCTTTTTTCTCTTTTCTTTTTTTACATTTTATTAGGGGCTCATACAACTCTTATCACAATCCACACATATACATACATCAATTGTATAAAGCACATCCGTACATTCTTTGCCCTAATCACTCTCAAAGCATTTGCTCTCCACTTAAGCCCTCTGCATCAGGTCCTCTTTTTTTTTCTTTTTGTTCATGCCTGTTTTTAAACCTCTATAAATACCCTTTGCCTCCTAGTTCTTTCCTCTGTTTCCTTTTACTTTCCTCCTGTCTTACTACTACCCAGCATCATTCTTCAAAGAACAAAATAGCAGTACATTGACAGGGAGCTGTCAGAATTTCAAGTCAGATTCAGAGGAGGACGTGGAGTAAGGGATATTATTGCTCACACCAGATCGATCTTGGTCTTATTTCATTCTTCTGCTGGTGGATTTCCAGTTTTTCTAGCACCATTGATTGAAGAGGGCATCTGCTTCCCATTCAATGCTTTTGGGAGCTTTCTCAAAAAATCACTTGTCACTTGTCTGTATGGGGATGTTTTTATTTCTGGGTTTTCTGTCCTAAACCATACATCTATCATTATACCAGTACCAGGTTGTTTTGACATCTGTGTCAGCTCCCTGTCAATGTACTGCTGCAATGGTTGTTCAATGATCTTCAGCAAAATAATATCAATTTCATGTGAGATTAATGATAGATATTATTCAAAATTTCCCTATTTACTGTCATATATATGTATGTGTATCTATCTATCTATCTATCTATCTATCTATCTATCTATCTATCTATCTATCTATAGATAAGCCCTTGACCAACTTAAGCTGGACTTGTGTGGACCCGCTATTTGTGGATTCTTTTGCTATTGGTGATGTGTTGAACTCAAGTGTTGGGTATATCCGCTTAAAACATTGTGTGACCCTAATCAGTTACTGGAGAGACAAAAGACCAACTGCTCATGCAGAGAGAGAATTAGTATCACAGGGTGTTTTAAGCAGAGACTAGCAACACTTGAATTTATCACATTAGCATATATATATGACCACACTGTAAAAAATGCATATAAAGAGGCAACCCAAATTGTTCAAAGGTCAGCTATGTATATGTTAGTTATTATTAGTTGTTAGTTGCTGGAATCAACTTCCACTCATAGCCATCTGATGTACAACAAAGCAAAAATATTGCTCAATCCTTCGTCATCGTCATGATGATTGGTGCGTTTGAGTTCATTGTTGTGGCTGTTGTATAATGTCTTCTAACCCAGGAGACTCATCTCTCAGCACTATATAAAATGATGTACTATGATCCAGGGGGGTTTATTGGCTAATTTTTGGAAGGAGCTTGGTAGGCCTTTCTTCCTAGTCTGTCTGAGTCTGAAAATGCTGCTCGAACCTGGGCTTCATGGATGGCCACACCGGTCTTGGGAATGCCATTGGAAGAGTGCTCAGTATCACAGCAACACACAAACCTATACACTACAGTATATTCGTACCTAGTACCCAGTACCTAGTACCCAGTGCCTAGTACCCAGTGCCTAGTACCCAGTGCCATTATTTTGGTTGTCTTCGAACTGTGCATCAAAATATAGAGGTTAATATTTTATTTCTCTTTTAAGTGTGTACTTTGTTTTAAACACTTACACAGTTAAATCTATTAATAATTCCCTTATGGCTTCTTCTGTCAGCATCATGCTTAAAAAGAAAGCATGGCGTCCCTGGCTAGTGCAACCTTTTTTCTCACTAGGAAAAAGTACAAATATTACCCATTTTCTACGACACATAGCTCTTTATTTAAAATAAAGACCATTTGAATCTTTCACTATCTAGATTTTTTTCAAGCTGCCAAGTGTTGAAGTAAGGGTTGTTCTTCATATAGCAACTCTCTTTTCCAGTAGATATTAGTCAAAGCTTTAATATGTGACCTTTACAATAGATTTTATGAGTATTTTAGACTTTTTTGATATCTAATTTTGGTCCACTAAATTTGATAATTTCATGATAGCATTTTAATAATTGTTTCTGTATAATGCATTTTGATATGTGGCTACATCAGTTATCTTTTGTCTTAACAATTCTGCACAAGCCCCATGCATGGGAAAATGCAGTGGTTTAAACAGCTCTTATGAATAGGATTTCTGTGTTGTTGCTGTTGTTTTGTCCTGTGTGTTATTGTGTTGCAAATAGGGCCACTCTAAGTCAGAGCCAACTCCAGGGCACTAACAACCCCCAGCATATATAGTAGTCCCTCGCTGGTGCAACAGGTTAAACATTCACTTACTGAACAAAGGCTTGGTAGTTTTAATCTAGAGGCACCTTAGAAGAAAGAGCTAGTGATTTGCCCCAAAGATGATCATTATGAGAATACTATGGACTGTGTAATGCTGCTCAACCACACACGAAGGCTGCTGTGAGTTGGAATCGACCATTTGGAACCACAACTAGCTTGGTTAGTGACAGTTAGGCCTGGTTTAAAAAAAAATGTTATTTGGGCTCTTACAATTCTTATCACAATCCATCCAGACATCCATTGTGTCAAGCACATTTAAAAAATCATTTTATTGGGGCTCATACAACTCTTATCAAAATCCATATGTACATCAATTGTGTAAAGCACATTTGTACGTTCGTTACCCGCATCATTCTCAAAGCATTTGCCCTCCACTGAAGCCCCTGGCATCAGGTCCTCATTTCTCCCCTTCCCCCCTCTCCCCCCTCACTCATGAACCCTTGATACTTTATAAATTATTATTTTGTCATATCTTACACTGTCTGACATCTCCCTTCACCCCCTTTTCTGTTGTCCGTCCCCCAGGGAGGAGGTCACATGTAGATCCTTGCAATCGGTTCCCCCTTTCCAACCCACTCTCCCAGTATGGCCACTCTCACCACTGGTCCTGAAGGGATCATCTACCCTGGATTCCCTGCGTTTCCAGTTCCTATCTGTACCAGTGTACATCCTCTGGTCTAGCCAGACTTGTAAGGTAGAATTGGGATCATGATAGGGGCTGGGTGGGGGTGGGGGAGAAAGCATTTAGGAACTAGGCGAAAGTTATATGTTTTACTGTTGCTACACTGCACCCTGACTGGCTCATCTCCTCCCTGGGACCCTTCTGTAAGGGAATGTCCAGTTGCCTATAGAGGGGCTTTGGGTCCCCACTCCGCACTCCCCCTCATTCACAATGGTATGTTGTTTTGTTTTTCGATGCCTGATAACTGATCCCTTCAGCAGCTTGTGATCACATAGGGGCTGGTGTGCTTCTTCCATATGGGCTTTGTTGCTTCTGAGCTAGATGGCCACTTGTTTACCTTGAAGTTTTTAACACCCTAAACACTATATCTTTTGATAGCTGGGCTGCATCAGCTTTCTTCACCACCTTTGCTTATGCACCCACTTTGTCTTCAGCGATTGTGTTGGGAAGGTGAGCGTCATGGAATGCCAGTTTAATAGAACAAAGTATTCTTGCATTGTGGGAGTACTTAATGGAGGCCTAATGTGTATCTGTTACCTTACCTTAATACTAAACCTGTCAATATATACACATAGATCTATTTCCCCATCCTCATATATGAATATATTTACATATATACATGCCTTTATTTAGACCTCTATAAATGTCCTTTGCGTCCTAGCTCTTCCCTCTATTTCTTTTGACTTTCCTCTTGTCCCTCTATCATGCTCAGCCTTCATTTGGGTTTCAGTAGTTCCTCTTGGTTACATTACCTTTAGTTACTCACTACCAGGCCTCCTACACTTCTCACCCCGATTTGGATCACTTGTTGTTTCCTTGTCCCTGAGTTTGTTAACACCACTACCTTTCCCCCTACTGCCTCTCTCCCATGTCCCCCCAGAACTGTCAGTCCTGTTGTTTTCTTCTCCAAATTGTTCATCCAGCTTATCTTATTTAGATAGACCTGCAGAGATAATAACATACACAAAAGCAAGACAGAGCAAAACCAAGCCACTAAAGAAAACAACACAACAAAAATCCAATGACAAAAACCAAAAACAAAACAACAACAAAAAAGAAAAGCTTTTAGTTAATTCAAGGACTGTTTGTTGGCCTTTAGAAGTGTTTTCTCATAGAGTCTGATCGAGTGCCAAGCCCTGGCCCGAAAGACTATTTTTGGTATTCCCTGGGGACTTCGTTGCTGTGTTTCCCCTGTTTTTTTGTTGCATACCTTTAGTGTTTTGCCTCAGTGTGTTGGGATTAGATCGCACGTAATTTCCACACTGTGTCTGCAGCATTGTCACCTGTAGGGCTATGGGTCAGTGAGGGATGTCATGTCTCATAGTGGGGCCATCCATGTTGTCTTCTCTGTGGATTGGCTGTTCTGAGCGGGAATATTGTCCTCAAGGCTTGTTGGGCCAGGATGTGCTCCACTCTCTCTTCCTCCCCCTTCATGTCCCTTTCCCCGAGCTGAAGCTTTAATGCTGTCCTCTGAAATAAATTCTTCTGGTGGGAGGGGCAGGTGTCCATGTAGTTGGGATTGGGGCCGGTCCCTCAGACCTCTCCACTGGTTCCCTACTCCATGCCGGCATGTTCAATTCACATCTTGGAGCACTGGGTTGAAGTCTGCTCCCTCTTTCTTTGGGGAGATATAAGCAATATCCTCCCCTGGGATAGGTTAGTGCCCTGTTCCCTCACTACTCATTTCTTCCCCCACCCCTTTTTAGTTGGCTACCATATGTATCCCTGGATTTGGACTGGCCCCTGCCATACTACCTGGTCCTCACCCCAGGAATGTTTGTATACAGTAGCTTTTTCCCTATGCCCCTTTTGCATATTTTTTAAAGCTTACCTCAATGGACTCATGTTGTACTTGTCCTTTTGTGCTATGTCAAGCACATTTGTACATTTGTTGCCATCATCCTTTATAAAACATTTCCTTTCCACTTGAGCTCTTGGTATCAGGTCCTCATTCCCCCCCCCTCTCTCCCCCATCCTCCCTCCCTCATGAACCCTTGATAATTTATAAATTATTATTTTTTCATGTCTTACACCCCTGGATCATCATGATCATTTCCCCCTTTCTCCCCTCACCCCCGGTATCCTCCTACCCTCCTGGTATCACTACTCTCATTGTTGGTCCTGAGGGATTTATCTGTCCTGAATTCTCTGTGTTTCCAGCTCTTATCTGTACCAGTGTACATGCTTTGGTCTAGCCAGATTTGTTAGTAGAATTGGGATCATGATAGTGGGCGTAGGGAGGAAGTATTGAAGAACTAGAGGAAAGTTGTAGGTTTTGTCGGCGCTATACTGCACTCTCACTGGCTTTTCCCTTCCTTGTGACCCTTCTGTGAGGGGATGTCTGATTGTCTACAGATGGGCTTTGGTGTCCAAGCCACCTTCCCCCTCATTCACATCAAAATGATTTTTTGTTGTGGGTCTTTGATGCCACTGCCACCTCATGATCACACAAAGCCTGGATGTTTTAGGTATTTATTATATATTGAGATGATTGAGTAAATAGTCACTAAGATCACTCTTATAGAGGGCAATTTTTCTTATTTTACCAGACTTTACTCTTAATGTCTGGTGGTCTATCAGCTGTTTGCTGGCATAAGGAAGGCAACTGGGCCACACATCTTTTATCTTATCAAGAGCTCCGCCATGCATATTTGTGTGGCTAGGTGAAGACAAACAGGAAACAGGAATGCACAAGCACCTTTTTGAAACCTCTGCTTAGAGCAAATTTGGTAACATGGCATCGGCCAAGTTAAGTGTCATGAAGAATCTTGAAGTTGGGAGGCAGGAAAATCGACTCCACCTTTGGATGGCTGCAAACAGGGTGGACACAGAGGAAAAGAGAATCGGGGTCATAAATGCAGTTCCTTTAGTGCCCCAGTGGACTCCCATTGCCACTGATTATTTGTGGTTTGGGTTGTTTATTTATTTTTACTGGCTCTACCTTCAAGCTATTCTATTTTGGAATCGTTTTGTCCAGATGAAAACAAAAACTGTCATGGGCATTTGCGCAGAAAGAAAGTGCAAGTCGGGAGGAGTTCCAGGCTTTCAGGGATGTATCTCATTTAATGTTTCAGCAAAGGAATGTAGTTCTCGTCCCCACATTTTGCAGACAGGAACTCGGAAGTGCAGATAGATTCAGTAGCTTTTGGTCAGGTTACCGAATTTTGACTCAAACTGCATTTTACTGCTTCCAGGGTCCCCCAGCTGCTTCCTCCGACGACCACTGGGGGATCCAGCAGATGTCTAAGGAAGTACTCGGAACAGTGGAAAGGGAACACTGTGCCGGTGATTTTGAAGGCCCCTAAATGTCTGCATTTTTGTAAACAGAGCTTGTGATAATTTTTAGATTTTGAAAAGAATCTTTAACAATTTTAAAAGTTTTATTGACATATAATTCTCATCTACAATTTGATAGTTTAGACACATTGAAAGGAGTTGTGCACTCATCACCACAGTCAATTTTAGAACACTCTCTTCTTTCTTGGACTTGTTTTTACTCTCCCTCCTCTCCCCTGCCATAGCCGCCAGGCTGGCAGTTTGAAACCGCCTGCAGCTGTGCAGCAGAAAGATGGACTATTTACCTTTGTGAACAGTTCCAGTCTCGGAAACTCCCAGGGCAGTTCTGCCCTGTCCCACAGGGTCCTTGTGAGTCGGTAATGACTTGCTGCTAGTGAGATTGGAGTTTGATTTTGGATTAGCTGCACCTTCATCCGCAAAATAAAATTCTTGATTTTCAACATTTTACTGTTTCTTTCTTTAAATCATTAGGAAATCATTTTGTTGGGGCTCTTACAGCTCTTATAACAGTCCATATATCCGCCATGTCAAACATATTTGTACATATGTTGCCATCATCCTTTTCAAAACATTTTCTTTCCACTTGTGCCCTTGGTATCAGCTCCTCTTTTTTCTCTCCCTCGGCTGCCCTCCCACCCTTGTGGCCCCTTGATAAATGATAAATTATTATTGTTTTATTATCTCCCTTTACCCACATTTCTGTTTTTTGCCCTCCTGGGGGGTGTTATGCATTGATTATAGCCATCTGTTCCCCTTTCTTCCCCCCCACCTTACCCTACCTTCATACCCCCATTTCTGTTCCTGATGGGTTTATCTGACCTGGATTCTATGTGTCGTGAGCTCTTATTTGTAGCAGTGGACACGCTCTGGTCTAGCCAGAGCTGAAAGGCAGGACTGGGGTCATGATAGTGGGAGGTGAGGAAGCCTCAAAGGACCAGAGGAATATGGTGTGCTTCCTAGGTGCCATACTGCACCCTGGTTGACTACTCCTTTCCTAGTGGTCCTTCTCTGAAAGGATTTCCTTTTGTCTACAGATGAGTTTACAGAGAAACCCTGCTATGATCCTTCTTATTCTCAACAATATGCTTTTTTGTTATTGTTTGTTTTTTTGGTCTTCTGATGCCTGTTAACTGATCCCATCAACACCTCATGAACATAGAGGCTGATGTGCTTCTTCCATGTGGGCTTTGTTGCTTTTGAGTGAAATGGCCACTTTATAGCTACATGGCATCATCATTATCAAAATATTTTCTTTCTACTTGAGCCCTTGGTATCAGCTCCTCATCCCCCCTCCTTCTCGCTCCCCCTCTCTCATGAACCCTTGATAATTTATAAATTATTATTATTTTGTCATATCTTACACTGTCTGACGTCTCCCTTTACCCACTTTTCTGTTGTCCTTCCCCTAGGGAGGAGGCTGTATGTAGATCCTTGTAATCGGTTTCGCCTTTCCATCCCACACTCCCTCCACCCTCCCAGTATCGCCACTCTCACCACTGGGCCTGAAGGGAATATCTGTCCGGCATTCCCTGTATTTCCAGTTCTTATCTGTACCAGTGTACACCCAGGTGCTATATCTGTTGTTAATCAGGTACCATCAGTTTTCTTCACCACATTTGCTTATGTGCCCATTTTGTCTTCAACGATCATGTTGGGAAGGTGAGCATCACAGAATGCCAGGTTATTTGAACAAAGTGTTCTTGCATTGAGAGAGGGCTTGAGCAGAGGGCCAAAGTCTGTCCACTTCCTCAGTGTATTGCCCTATCAATAAATGTACATAGGCCAACACCTCTATTTTTATGAATTAATATATTTACATATGTACACACCTCTGTTTATACCTCTAGCCATAGCTTTGCTTCCTAGATCTTTCATCGGCTTCCTTTGTGCAGCCAATTTACCCAAGGCAATGGATCCTTTGATCTCTGGCTGCGCCAATGTATAGGACAGTTTTTTTTAGACCAAAACGCTTAGATTATTGACCTGAAAAGATTCTCTTACATCTTTCTCTTATTTCATTCATTAGTTTAGAGGAGTCAACATAATTTACATATGGTTGGCTGAAGAAGATGAAATAATCACATTAGAAGTGTAAATCAACAATTACTGCTGACTCAACTTCAACGCATGGCTCAATCCCTGTGTTTCAGAGTAGGGCTAGGCTCATAGGGTTTTCTGTGGCTGATTTCACACATCTCCCCTTTCTCATTTTCATTAAGCATTTTATTGGGAGCTCTTACAGATATTATAACAATCCATAATTCAATTAGATCAAATATAATTGTACACTTGCTGCCACCATCCGTTTCAAAACATTTTCTTTCTTCTTCAACTCTTTGATCCCAGCTCCCCTTTATCCCTTCCCCCCGTCCCCTCCAGGAACACGGATTGCTGTCTTATATGTTACTGTTTGCTGTCTGGATCAGCGAGCCTGTCTCTGAGGGTCCCCGGATGGGCTTGCATCTCCATCTTTCTGGCTAGCAGTTGAGATTAACTGTTGGCCTCTCCCAGTGTCTCCTGTACAAGTGTAGTTGACATTGATTATGGAAGCTCTAACTTTTACACCTCCGCTGTGTTATACTCGGTTCAATTTTCTAACAGGCTTGAAGAACAATTACTTCTAAGGGGATTCATGATGTCTGGAGGCTTCCAAAACTTCCTTGGGGGACTTGGATTCGGGGTGGAAATGACCTCAGGGAGATGTGGATGGTCGGCAGGATAAGGTGGCCACGGTGCTCAACATGACATGCGATTCTTTTTATTTCATCTGGGCCTTTTGGAAAGTTCTCCCTGCAGGATGTCAAGCAATCACTTCAAATGCGAAAATTTTTTTTGCAGAGTTTGATTAAAATGCTTGTTTCTAGAAATTCTGGAAACAAGCAGAAGTAGAAACATAAACAATAAAATTAGCTTATTTTTCTCTGGACAGTTTCAATAATAGTCAACCACTTTTCATGTGAAAGCCTAGTTCTAAAACCAGGTGTTCGAATGCTTTGAGTGTGCTCACCAATTTAAAGCACAGCTTAGCCCCACATGGAAATGGAGGTGGGAAGGGAAGTTGTATTGTGGGCGCCCTGGCCCCTGAAGCTGCCTGGTGGTCAAGCAGGTGGGTTTGCAACAAGTAGTTTACACCCGTTTGTGGATCAGGAGCTTGTTGCTTCTTCAAGAGTTTGTTAACCTTCTTGTCACAGTTACCATGCTATACCTCTGAGCACCGTTAAGTGTATGCCTTAAGGATTCTAGGTTGCAACCGTGAAAACATACTGTTGATGGAAAATGAACCAAATCACTCTTTTATTGGATTAAATGGCAGAATTTCCTGAAGGAATATATGGAAACTTAATAGAGACCTTTAAGAATTGGTGAAGAGATAAACTTCATGAGAAGATCTACAGGGAGGAGACTGTAAAATGAGATCTACTTACAGCATGAATTCAACGGTGGTTGTAAGCATTAGGTAATGTATGTTGAAGTATCTCATCTAGAGTAGGCATTTCATAGAGATTAACTGTGATTTTCATAACTGGGAAGCTGCCTCCACTGGCATTATTTTCTATGGAAGAGACTAGATAGTCTAAGTCAGCAGGGTCCAAACTTGACCGATCATCAGAATTTCCTAAAGAACATTCAAAGGTGATCAATGTCCAGGTTTGAGCACTAGGAATTCTTATTTAACACCCACCTTCTTCGTTTCGCTCCCTGCCTCCTTCCTTTTCTCTCTCTCTCCACCCGCCCCCACTCTTTCTAAGAATAAAATCCTGTACCTGACTGATGGGAAATTACAGTTAGTTACTATTAGATTAGGAGAGTTTTCAAATTCTTTCTCAGCTGTACCATGTAGAGTTGAAATTTGGAATACAGAGGCGATTCCTTTTTGATACTCATTGCTAGAGCTAATGAAAATTAGCATTTAATCAAAGTCAAGTGGTTTAATTGTACCACCCCTCAGGTATTTTTTACTTACCTGTCAACATTGAGAATGGAAGCCTCCCTAAGATGATTGCCCAGAGGGAGTCCTCAGGCCTTGAACCGAGACTAACCCTTGAGGTCACCTTGTGGCTTTGCAACAAATTGGCACCAAATGTGAATATCACCCATAGGCACTTTGTTTCTTCTTCTTCAAAAAAATAAAATTTATGGAACTAAACAGATATCAATTACTTAAAAAAAACAAAAGATGAGGATGCAAGGGGGATGGAGAACCTTGATGTCTGGAACTGGAGCAACCAGGATGGAAATGTCGCCACGATTCACACATCGTGAACATGGCAACCAACATCATTAGACAACTGCTGCAGAGATTGCTGAATGTGAACTTAAATTGCCCTGTAAATCTTTGCCAAATATTATTATTGGAAAGTTATTAAAATATTTCAAAAACAATTATTAAATATGATGAATCAAACATGATATTATTTTAAGAAGAAGAATCTGTAAACTGGTTGGAAACACAAATGGGGAGCTGAGGAAACCTAACTTTTCCATTTTCCCTTCAGCCAGATTGAAAATAAAAATTGTTAGGCGTTCAAGCATATCTCTTTAAAAATGATATGTTGAAGTCCTAACTCCCGGTACCTGTGAACTTGACCTCTTTTAGAATAGGGTCTTTGAAGATCTTATTATTTTACATGAGAGTGTGCACTACCTGTCATTTAGAACAGACAGAGTTGGACAGGGACAAGCTGCCAGCTACAGACAAGCATAATGAAGGATGGCCAGTGGCTGCCAGAAACTTTGAGAGAGACTGTTACCATTTCTTTCTCATATCTCTCAGAAGGTATCTGCATGACCCACAATGTCATTCAGATATCTAGTGTCCAGTACTGTGACAATACATTTTTGCTCTTCTAAACCGCACCTTGTGGTGCGTTGTTATGACAGCACTAGACAAGTAAGGCAGACATGTAGGGTCTAGAACCACCATACCAAGGCCTGTGATGGTGCTTGTGCTGGTTGTCCTTGGTGCCAATTAGCTTTCGCAGGCTTCAGTCATGCTCCCACAGTTCTCCAATGCTGCGAGGAATGGAAGACCTAGGAAACCCGAGAGCACGCCGAAGCTCTCAGCCGCTGGTCCCTCCTCTCACCTTTCCATCCCCACCTTCGTTTGACTGTATGGGCAGGACTAAGGAAATCTCAAACAAAGCCTCTATTGTAATATATGCTTTTCCCCTGCTGCGACATAAAGTGAGTTACGCCCACAGGTGGGACACCTTCTCCAGGGTGCACCTGCAGTTACCACATGCACATTTCAGTTGAGCAAGAAAGCCTTTCAGAATGCTGCCTGAGAATAATTCATTAGGGTACACATACACACACCCACTTCATATATTAATATCATACATATGTATTGCTATAGCCACTAGGAAAAGAATTAAACAATTATTTGTAAATGATTACTTGCCACATGGTTCCTAACTAACGGAGATCTACTTTGCTGTCTTGACATGCCATCATGAGAGTTGCCAAGGCAACTGGCATCCAAAGAGAAGTTGTTGGTCATCGTCCACTGTCTGCTCACAGCAGAATTCTCGGCTCTTCTTTGCTCTCAGATGTTTTGTTACCTGGCGTGTGTTCCATTTTGGGTTGCCACCCTGGACCGCCTCTTGCTAGGATGTTCCTCTACTATCCTGCACAGTAAGAAAAAGGTTTGCAAGATTTGTGGGTTTTGAGGAAGTTGAGGTATTTAGTACATGGTAATTTAGGAATCATAACATTTCCCGAGGATACAATTGCCAGTAACTTGGACCAAATGGAACCAGGAGTCCAAACCCAGGACTGGCTAACTCACTTCAGTTTCCGAAACAATCAGTTACTTGGTTAACCACAAACCCGCGGAGCAATGTTTCTGTTTGGGCCTACTCAACCTATTCCAACCAGAATGAACCCTGGATATATATTTTTTCTAAAACCACAGAACCATAACAATAAAATATTTTAAAATCAAACTAAACCAAAGTTAAATTTGGTTGGAGCTCCTGGCATCTGGTTTTACAGTTGAAACGCTTTCCGTAATGTTTGATAAACTCAGCAACGATGCTGGTTTGCTGAAGACCCGGCTCCTGTGCTTGTAGATCTCAGAAACACCGGTGTTTATGAAGCGCTGCAAGTATGGGATCTGCACAGAACAGATGAATGAACTGGCTGTGACTTAGGCTTACTGATGGCTCCCTGGGGGACAGGAGGAGGGATAGTGTCTTGGGGACCTCTTTCGATGTTTGTTGCGTTGGTCATTGGACCCAGTTCCCAACACTTTATAAAGTTTCTTCTGTAGTATCCATAAGACAGGAAGCAGCAGACCCACCCTCTTGCATACGTAGTACCCGCTACTTTGCACTACTAAAGGATAAGTGCTTAGATCATTTAAATGTGTCAATGAATACAGGAACCCCTCTTCTTATTGGGCTCTACTGCAGTTAGCAGATTCTGTGTCTGTCTGTGTGCTGTTCCTCACAAAGGGAAGGGTTGTGTGAACCCTGCATTGAGCGAGCCTATCCCAGCCAGTTTCCCACGAGCCTGTGCTCACTTTGTATCTCAGTGTCATGTTTTGATGATTCTCACAACGTATGCAACATTTCTGTAATGCTGTTGTGTACTTAATAAACTGCAGTGTAATGTAGACATAACTTTGAGAGGTATTGGGAAACCCCCCAAATTGTGTAACTCATACTTTATTGTGATAGTCACTCTACTGCAGTGGTCTAGAACTGAACCCACAATGTCGCTGAAGGATGCCTGTGTAATTTTTGGGAAAAGTTAAAGATAAAATTGCATTGATTTCCCAGCAACTCCATGGTGGCTAGGGGACCTAAGGCCCATTTCAGTCAAGGGGACTAGAAGACGAGGGCTCAGAGACACGTGCTGGGCTCCTCGGGTAAGATTTTTAAGAATGCACAAGTTTATTCATGAGTGTACATGTGTGCTCGGATTCTTTCAGAACTCTAGGATATCAGTTGATTAGTTCTGCCACTTCAAGAGACCTATCTCTATTTGAAATGGTGAAATATTTAAACATTCAGGGAAATATAAAACCAGAACTGAACCCATTGCCACATTATTTCTGAGACTGCAAATCTTCACAGGAGGAAAGGTCCATCTTTCTCCCATCAGCGAATGGTGGGGGCAGAATCATTGACTTCGAGGTTAGCAGCCCATGCCTGCAACAAATAGTCACTCATTTATGCCTAACGTAGAGTGAGCAACATTTTGCTACATTTTCTTCCCAGGTTAATATTCCCCTCTCCTTCCTTCCATCTTCTATTTTTACCTCCTCCATCTTGCCTTTCTTCTCTCTCTGAAAAACAATACCCCTCCCCCAACTTCTCAAGGGATAAAACATGAGTGAAGTGGAAGCCCCTGTGTGCCCCTCATCAGCACATCTCTTTCTCTTTGGAAAGGTAAATACTGTCACATTTCATGTTTTGTACCCTCCTCCATGCCCCCAAACGTAATGCAATTGAAACCACATTGCACGTGCTTTCTGTGTCTTTTACCTGCTTTACAGCAGTTCTCTTTAGTGACCAAGTCTTTATTTCATGGTCGTTGAAGTTATTTTTTTTCACCTTTCGTTTTGACAAACCATGTGAAAATATACATACTTGCACATGCCTCATTGTGTATGTGTCTGAAATTTTCTCTAAGATCTATACCAAGGATTTGTATAGGAATCAAGAAGCCCCCAAATTGCAATTTTTTAGGCAACCTGTTGCTAACTGGAAGGCTGGTGGTTCAAACCCACTCAACAGTTCTGTGAGAGACAGACTTGGTGATCAGCTTCTATGAGTGTTACAACCAAGAAAACTATGGGACACTTTTACTGTCCCCTGGGGCCACTAAGAGCCAAAATTGATGTGAGGGCAGCCTACCAAAACAATACAACATTACATAGAGGGGGTGCACCTTCTGATTTTATTGATTCTTGCTAAATTGTTTCACAAAGTCATTATGACACTGTGTGTAAGGCTTCCTATTGGCCCACATTGTGGTAGTTATATAATCATTTGTCAATTGGAAAGATTGTGAGTAAAGGGATGGAGTCTAGTCTGTCAATTGGGTCATTGCCAATGACACCTCTGTGTGGGCAGAGCCTACTGCTAGGAATTCTGGGAACTCCAGAAGTTCCTCCTTGGAGGCGGGAGACATTTCTCTCTCTGCTGACTTCCTGTGAGACATCTCTGAGAAGAAGCCACATGGACCTACCTTGATGCACCCCTGGGTGCTGGAGAAGCCACATGAGACTCCTACCCATGCTGAGATGCTTACCAGGCCTCTGGATCCAAAGACTTTCTATCTACTGGCCTGTGATTGTCCTGCATTTGGCATCATTTCATGTGTTTCGTGAATCAGAAGAGGATTTTATAGATATGTATTGGACATATGGGTTAATATTGGACTTATGGACTTGATCTGGACCTGGCTGGGATGCTTTCTTAATGTACAATTACCCTTTATATAAAACTCTCTCCTATACACATATGAGTTTCAATGGATTTGTTTCTAGTCTACCTGGACTAACACACACATATTTGCCAACTTTTGGTTTTTCTAGAAGATTGAAATTTTATCATATGATGATTTCAAATGGTATCTAATTTCAATGTGCGTTTCCACAGTAACTAGTCTTCTCATTTTTACTAAACATTTTGATTTCCTCTCTCTGAATCCCTTTCTGTTGGGTTGTCTTTTCCTTATTAACGTTTCAAAGTTCTTATGTATTTTGAATATTTTTTCATACATTTTCCATTTTTTTCTTTTCTTTCTCGGCATGTGTTTGGCTTTTGGTTGAATAGTCAGTGGAGGAGATATACTTTGAAGGAGCTGCTCCTGAAGAGTCAAAGTACAAATCCTACAGAAGTCCAAGGGTTAAATCAGTGAAGCCAAGCCAGTCAGGGTCAGATTCAAGGACCAGGAGCGGCTACAGACAAAAGCAAGTTTGAGGAGCAGATGGAACTGCTCTCGTTCGTTATCCTCACGGCCAGGTGGTGAATGTTGCTGGGAACATTCTTGGGTGGTCCTAGTCAGGGCCCAGAGGAAAGCGCTGGTGGATCTGTAACAAAGCTACAAGCTCCCCAAAGCCTGAGGAACAAACAGAACTGCTTGCCTTGGCCCAGGAGAGCTATTTTCTTCTCCTGACTCCCAGAGCCCATGTGTCTTTCCGACCACGGACCTCCTCAAAGTTCCTTGGCCAAAGTTCCACTGACTTTTCCCCATTTCAACTCCTCTCTCAGGAGTGAGCTCAAATTCATGCTTCTGTATGCATGCCACTGATTGCCCAAGTGGTGTAAATGTCTCTGTCTCCTCTCCTCTCTTTTGTTCTCAGTGGAAATCACCTTTTTGTGTGGTGTTTTATCTCCTCAAGTAGACTGAGAATTTGTCTATGTCAAGAATCATAAAAAAGGTCATAACACATTTAGCTTTTGTTTGCAACAGTTCGTGGAGCACTGATTCGTGCTTAGTAGATACGCAATAGATGCTTGCTGAGTGATGGGTGGATGAATAAGTGAAGTAGTCCTTATCCTATATGGTAACACTAGAAGGTAGGCAATAGGTTATCTCTTGGAGCAATACATTTCAATTGTGTAATGGAGGGCTTTCAAATTCCCGAGATCCACCACAATTTCCCCATAGCGTCCACTAACTTTGGGATTAATTCTGTTCCCTCTTAAACTCCACGATTCTGAACATGATGGCTCATTAGACAGAACTTGATTTTCAGACTCATAGTAATCTATTGTGATTTGAACATTTGTTGGGAAAGAAATTAGCATTTTTCCACCCATCTATCCCTTTAATGTCTCTTATTTGTGTTTCATAGTGAAACCAAACAGACTTAAAACTTGACTTTTGGTGTCATAACTTCATAAAAAGATATACTCCTTTATGCATACATCTTAAAAGCCACTTCCACAGGGGAGGCCTCGCCTCAGCTGGAGCCAGTCAGGTGGGCAGTGGGTGCATTGAGGGTGCCCAAAGAATGGTGGCACAGGACTAGCACGTATTTTCTCTTTTCATGCTCTGCTTGCTCTTCATGTTCTCTTTGTCTAGTAGACATGGTTCTGCCTTTCTGACTGAGCCTTATTGAGAGTTTCATCCTACCTGCGAAGCAGCAAAGTGGCAGAGAGGTCTGCAGGGCTGGCCCCAATGCCAGCTATGTGGAGCCCTTCCCCTGAAGAATGTAGCCCTGAAGATAAAGTTCAGGGAGAGGGGCGGGTCTGCTCAGAACATGAGGAAGCAAACTAAGAGGGAAGAGAGAGAGACAGGCAGACAGACAGATAGACACAGAGAGAAACACATCTGGCCCACAAAGTCCCGAGGATGATATTCCTGCTTAGAGCAGCCAATGCACAGAGAGACCATAGGGCTAGCCCCACCACAGGACATGACATCCTCTCACAAACCCATAATGCTACAGGGGACAACACCGGAGACACAGTGCAGGAACTGTTCCTGGTCTGACCCCCCTCACACCGGGGAAAACACGAAGGGAGTGCATCAGAACAGCAAGGGAGCAAAGCAATGAAGTCCCTGAAAAATTTCAGAAATAGGCTTTGGGGTCAGGGCTGACACCTTATCAGACTTGATTGGAAAACATTCATAAAGGTCAACAGACAGACCTGGGACTATTTATAGGCTTTCTCCTTCCCTTCCCCATGTCTGTCTATCTAAGATAGTCAGGATTAAAGCCCCCCCCCCAGAAGAAAACAGTGGCACCAATGATTCAGGGGGACACGGGAAAGGGGGAGGTGGGGAAAAGGAAGGGACAGCCAGAAAACCCAGGGACAAGGGAACAACCAGTGATCTAAAATCAATGGCAAGGAGGGCATAGAATGCCTAGTGGGGTTTGATCAAGTACAATGTAGCTGAGAGGAATTACTTAAAGTTAAATGAAGGTCAAACATGATAGTGGGATAAGAGGAAAGTAAAAGGAAATAGAGGAAAGAACTAAGAGGCAAAGGACATTTATAGAAGTCTAAATACTGGCACATACATATGTAAATATATTTATATATAGCAATAGGGACAGAGATCTATGTACATATATTATATGTTAAGTATTAAGGTAGCCGACAGACATTGGGCCTCTACCCAAGTACTCTCTCAACACAAGACCACTTTGTTCTAATAACCTGGCATCCTTTGATGCTCACCTTCCCAACACGATCACTGAAGACAAAATGGATACATAAGCAAATGTGATGAAGAAAGCTGATGGTGCCCGGCTATCAAAAAGATATAGTGTTTGGGGGTCTTAAAGGCTTGAAGATAAACAAGCAGCCATCTAGCTCAGAAGCAACAAAGCCCACATGGAAGAAGCACACCAGCCTGTGTTATCATTAGGTGTTGACAGAATCCAATATCAGAAGACCCCAAACAATCATATTGATACCAATGAGGTGGGAGGGGGCAGCAGGGTGTAGACCCCAAACCCATTTGTAGACAATTGGACATCCCTTCACAGAAGGGTCTCCAGGAAGGGATGAGACATCCAGGGTAGAATATAGCACTGACGAAACATACTCTAGTCATTTAATACTTTTTCTCCCCCACTATCATGACCCTACTTTTACCTTATAATTCTGGCTAGACCAGAGCAAGTACACTGGTACAGATAAGAGCTCTTGACACACAGCCTCCAGGACAGATGAACCTCCTAAGTACAATAATGGAAGTAGTGATACCAAGAGTATAGGAGGAAGGTAGATGGCGGAGAGGGGGGGAATGGATCTCAATGATTGATGTTTAACCCCTCTCACTCCCACCCAGGGTGATGAACAACAGAAACATGGGTGAAGGGAGAGAGCGGATGGTGTCAAGATATGAAAATAATGATGATTTATAATTTATCAAGGATTCATGGTGGTAGGAATGTGGGGGAGGGAGGAGAAAAAATTGAGGACCTGATACCAAGGGCTCTAGTAGAAAGAAAATGTTTTGAAAAGGATGATGGCAACATGTGCTTGACACAATGGGTATATGGATTGTTATAAGAGCTGTAAAAGCCCCCAATAAAATGATTTTAAAAAGTGTTCCCCTACCTCTAATCCTCATGGTTTGTGTCATTAGTGTCTAATCACTTAAATTTTCAATCTGTATAATAAACAATCCATGCATTTACATGTTTACTTTTCTTTTCTCAAAAGTATTTTAAATTCTGTATCATTGGCTAAATTAATGATATTATCAGTAGAATTAGCATATGCCCCTTAGGGATGATTTATAATGTTCCCCAATAAAAGAGCCATGATGTCTCTAAAGTGAAACAGGAACATATATAAACCAAAGATATATTAATTGATTTCAGGATTGCACTTAATCGTAGCCCAAATCAAAGAACAATTCGTTCTTATGGCATAACCCCACTCAGTGCTTGCTCTCATGAAGACACCGCCGAAGCTATGGGTTCTGTAGCCTACTGTAGGGAAGGAAGCATATCGTGCTCAGCTAGCAGAAAGAACAGTCTGGGGTCTCAAAACCCCATCTTTTTTTTATACTCATTATCTGATTTATTTTTTAAAACATTATCTGATTTTAATTGACTATTAGCTTTCTCTGAATCATAGTTTTTATTCATTTGAATGCTTCATACATTTTAATTGATATGTATATTTTATTTATTTATTTATTTTTTGGGCTTGGGCTTGATTTTTTTATTTAAAGATCATTTCATTGCAGGCTCTTGCAGCTCTTATTACAATCTAGGCATCAATTCCTATTGAGTATATATATATATAAGTTGTCAGGTTTTATTTTACAAAAGACCATTGCTTTCACTGGGGGCTCTGGGCAAAGGGGATATCGCCCCCCACCCCAAGTAGTTGATTCCCACAGGGTGGGCTGAGGACTGGGTCAATCATCCTGCCTCCTGTTCCCTTGGTGCCCCTGCACAGCCCTGGGCAGGCAGGGTCGGGGACAGGCTGTGAGGGGTCACAGGGACATTCACTTGGGCAGGACATCCGAAGACTCGGACACCAGCTTCCTGTCCCGGGTCTCGATCTTCTTCACCACCACGGCCTTGTGGAGCTGGCTCGGGAGAAGGAGCTGGAGCCTCTGCCTGGGCTGAAGGTGGACTGCAGGGAGCTCAAGCCATAGGTGAGGCCAGGGCTCGTGAGGCCCCCGTAGCTCGAGGTCAGCCCACCGGAGTAGCCACTGGTGGTCTTCGTGTGGATGCTCATGTTCTGCATCCCGGACTCCAGATGGCTCTCCTCGCCCTCCAGCGGCTTGCGGTAGGTGGCGATCTCGATGTCCAGGGCCAGCTTGACGTTCATCAGCTCCTGGTACTCACGCAGCTGCTGTGTTATGTCCTGCATGGCCCGAAGCAGGGCAGCCTCCAGCTCGGCCAGCTTGCTGTTGCCGTCCTTGATGGCCATCTCCCCACGCTGCTCCGCGTCCGCGATGGCAGCCTCCAGGAATGCTCTCTGGCCTTTGAGCCCCTCAATCTCAGCCTGGATCCGGTTGATGTTCCGGTTCATCTCTGAGATCTCCGTCTTAATCCAATGAAGATCATCCCCATGCTTCCCAGCCTGGGCCTGCAACTCCTCATACTTGATCTGGTACATGCTCCGGCTACGGTTGGCGATCTCCTCGTACTGGGCCTTGACCTTGGCGATGATGCCGTCCATGTCCAGTGAGCGGCTTTTGTCCATGGACAGCACCACAGACGTGTCCGAGATCTGGGCCTGCAGCTCACGGAGCTCCTCTTCATGCAGCTGCCTGAGGAAGTTCATCTCATCCGTCAGCCCTTCCAGGCGGGACTCCAGCTCCACCTTGTTCATGCATGCTTCATCAACGTCCTTCTTGACGAGGACAAATTCATTCTCCATCTCTGTTCATTTGTTGATCTCGTCTTCGTACTTATTCTTGAAGTCCTCCACCAGCCCCTCCATGCTGCCCAGCTCTGCCTCCAACTTCAGCTTCTCCTGGCCCAGCATCTCCAGCTGCCGCCTGAGATTGTTGATGTAGCTCTCGAACATGTTGTCCATGCTGCTACGAGAGGTTTTCTGCTGTTGCAGAAGGCTCCACTGGGTCTCCAGCATCTTGTTCTGCTGCTCCAGGAACCGCACCTTGTCGATGAAGGAGGCAAACTTGTTGTTGAGGGTCTTAATCTGCTCCTTCTCCTGGGTGCGCACAGCCTGCATGTTGTGGTCCGACTCCAACTCTATGGGGCTCAGCAGGCTTGTGTTCACCGTGACGGCCGTGATGCCCCCCACACCTCCTGCCCCGCTGAAGCCCCCGACCATACCCAGGCCGGTGCCCAGGGGATCCCGGAGGCTGCTGCTGCCGCTGCCCACCCGGGAGTAGGACGAGAAGCTGATGTTGGGGGTGGGCATGCTGGTGTAGGAGCGGCTGCTGAAGGCCCCCCAGGGGCCAGAGGACATCCTGTGGGTCTTCTGGGTTATCCTGACAGACGACATGCTGAGGGCTACTGGGAGGCAGCGGAGGGACCGACACAAGTTCGAGAAGAAGCTGAGAAGCAGATTCGAAGTGGCGATATGTATATTTTAAATAATATGTTATGACAACATTAGGCCCTTCTGTTTTTTTTCCAGCATTTTATTAGGGGCTCATACAACTCTTATCACAATCCATACATATACATACATCAGTTGTATAAAGCACATCTGTACATTCTTTGCCCTAATCATTCTCAAAGCATTTGCTCTCCACTTAAGCCCTTTGCATCAAGTCCTCTTTTCGCCCCCATCTCTCCCCCCTTCCCCCTCCCTCATGAGCCTTTGATAATTTATAAATTATTATTTTGTCATATCTTGTCCTGTCTGACGTTTCTCTTCACCCCCTTTTCTGTTGTCCATCTCCCAGGGAGGAGGTCACATGTGGATCCTTGTAATCAGTTCCCTCTTTCCAACCCACTCACCCTCTACCCTTCCAGTATCGCCCTCACACCCCTGGTCCAGGTATCATCCTCCCTGAATTCCCTGTTCCTCCAGCTCTTATCTGCAGCAGTGGACTTCCTCTGCTCTATCCAGACTTGCAAGGTAGAATTTGGATCATGGTAGTTTGGGGGCGGGGGGGGGGGGGAGGAAGCATTTAGGAACTGGAAGAAAGTTGTATTCTTCCTCGGTGCTACATCGCACCCTGACTGACTCATCTCCTCCCTGAAACCCCTCTGTGAGGGGATCTCCAGTGGCCGACAAATGGGCTTTGGGTCTCCACTCTGCACTTCCCCCTTCATTCACTTTGGTAACATTTTTTTCCCCCTGATGATACCTTATACCTGATCCCTTCGACACTTCGCGATAGCACAGGCTGGGGTGTTCTTCCATGTGGGCTTTGTTGTTTCTGAGCTAGATGGCCGCTTGTTCACCTTCAAGCCTTTAAGACCCCAGACACTATCTCTTTTGATAGCTGGGCACCATCAGCTTTCTTCACCACATTTGCTTGTCCACCCACTTTGGCTTCAGCGGTTGTGTCGGGAGGGTGAGAATCATAGAATGCCAATTTAATAGAAGAAAGTATTCATGCATTGAAGGAGTGCTTGAGTAGAGGCCCAAGGTCCTTCAGCCACCTTAATACTAAACCTATAAGTATAGGCACATAGATCTATTTCCCCATCCTTATATATATATTTGCATATGTACATGTCTTTGTCTAGACCTCTATAAATGCCCTTTGCCTCCTAGCTCTTTCCTCTTTTTCCCTTCACTTTCCTCCTGCCCCACTATCATGCTCCATCCCCACCTGGGTTACAGCTATACCACTTCGTTACATTACCTTACCCTTGATGATTCCCTACCAGGCCCAAAGCCCCATCTTAAAACAAGCTGTCTTCTAAGTGAGATGTCAGCCAAGTCTGCATAGAAGAAGAAACACGCTGTGTGATTTAATTGTAAATAATAAAATCCAAATCCAGAGGAGGGAACAGTATTAGAGTTTAAATTCTGAGCATTCAGTTTACACAGGCTGTGGATAGCAGTGAAAGTCTCAGTTCCATGTGTAGGATCCCCACATGGATTAAGTCTCTGACCATAGACCAGGGATATGAACAGTCGTACTCTCAGATAGGATACATTGGAAAATGGGTGTTTGGGTTCAATTTTAACACCTTATCATTTTGACCCATTTTGACTACTCTAGTTTTTAATATTTTCTGCTTTCTTTACGATTGAAGTTTTACTGTTTTCTTTTATTATTATTATCTTTTGCATACTTTTCTGTATATGACATCAGGAAAGGTAAATCTATAGAGCCAGTATGGATTAGTAGTTTCTTAGGGTTACAGCAGAGAGGGTTGAGGAAAAACGGGGAGCTAGTAATGAATACAAGAAAGCAAAGTTTCTGAAATTGACTGCAGTGATGATTGAACAACTCTTTTTTCAATTAAATACTTTTATTGGGGGCTCTTACATCTCTCATCCCAATCCATACATTCATCCATTGTGTTAAATACATTTGTACATATGTTGTCATAATCATTTTCAAAGCGTTTTCTTTTAACTTGAGCCCTTGGTGTCAATCAGCTCATTCCCCCTCCTTCCTCCCTGCCCTCCCTACCTCATGAACTCTTGATAAGTGATAGATTATTATTTTCATATCTTACATCATCCTCTGTCACCCTTCACACACTTTTTTGCTGTTTGTCCCCCTGGGAGAGGGTTATATGTCAATCCTTATGATCAATTCTCCCCTTCTTCCCCCACCTTCACCTTATCCTCCTGGTATCTCTATTCTCATTGTGGACAACTCTTTGTAACGTGATTGAGCTTTTGAATTGGATGACATGTGAATTACATGTCAATAAAATTGTTTTAAAATAATAAAGGCTTACTTTTCTATAGGTTAAATGTTACATTGTATAATTCTTATTATAACCAATTTGACTGTTTTGATTTCTTTCTTGTGGGCATTCAGAGGGTCCCTGGTGGCACGATGGGTTAAGCATGGGCTACTAGCTGTAAGGTCAGCATTTCACACCCACCAGCTGCTCCCTGGGAGAAAGACGAGGTTGTTTGCTCCTATAAAAACTTACATTCTCTGAAATCATAAAAAGCAGTTCTACTATATTCTATAGCATTCTTAGTCAGAATCAACTCAATGACAGTGAGTTTTTAATTATCTTTTATATAAACATTTCTTCTTTTAAGACTCAGAAAGGATAAGTGGTTTATTCAAGGTCTCACAGCAGGCCATACGTGGAGAGGAACTTTAAAGCCAACTCATTTTTGGTTCAGTGTCCAAAGTATTAACCCCCATGATCTATATTTTAACTTCAGACATTTCTTGATGCTGTTTGTTAATTCCAATATTTTACTTATCATGATGGAATCAGCTGAGGATCAAGCTAATCATTTTCATGCATTGGCTATGTAATATTGAATTGATTTCCTTTCATTGCATTTCCTCTTCATAGAGCTAGAGCCATGCCTTCATAGCCGAGTGGGAGAAAAACTAGGGGAAAGGCCAGTTGCTTCCTTCCTTCTTAGTGTCTTCCTGCCTTTCTGACTGCCTTCCTTCCTTCCTCCTCTGTGAGTTAGGTGGCTGGAGCATCACAGCCCAGACACAACTTTATGCTCCGAGTGGAGTCTCAGGTTTCTTATCTAAACTGAGGCTGAAGCAACAAATAAATAGACAGACAAACAACCTCCCCCAAATCAATACCCCAACAGGTGAGCAAAGCCTACAAAACGGACCCTCCCTCTGCCTAACCCTCTGCTCTGAAATGATGCTTTTGTTCCTGTTAGTGAATGGCTCTAATATCCCAAAGGAGGTGACGGGGGTTCTTCCTTTAGCTCTCCAGGTTTCTCTGGCCTCCTACGGCTTTAACTGCAGGCCCACATTCTCTGAAGTGTGTCTGCAGTGAAGGCAGGCAGAGCGCATTAACAGACCTGGCATGCCAAGGCTAAGTAACCCAGTAAACGCATTCCTGTTGTGCAGCGCATGAATTCATAGGACCATTTTAGTTATTGCCGTCATTAGTTCTGATTCAAGTATTCCACCGAGAATGAGCTTTCTAGATGGAAAGTGGTCAGATGCAGCTTGGCAGTCGGGGTGGAGGATGCAGATGGCAGACAGAGCCTGAAGAAGAGATGAGATGAGAGATGTTTCTATATGCCTCAATTTCTGGCATTTCTGATTTTTATATGGACATTAAACTTGGTCAAGCTGAAGTGCCATTTGCTCCAAGAGAGGCTAATGTACAGTGTTTCTGATGCTCTCTGCAAAAGAGGCTGAAGCTGCAAGTGGCTGCTATAGGACAGCATGGTCACATCGACATTAGAGGATGCTTAAAATGCAGGTCCTACCACTAGTGAGCCAGAGATCTGATTGTATACTTTTAGGTCAAGCTATTTTGACCTTTGATTGGCGATGCCTGATCTTAGATCCTAGATCTGGGCGAGACTCGAGAAAGCATGGCGTAGTGGTTACCAGGTGGGGCAGGGGATGAGGAAGAGGACCCAGTGTTTAGGGAGGACTGAGTTTCTGCTAATGGTGGTAGGAATTGGACAACCTGTATTGGTGATGGCTGCACAACACATTTGATGCAACTGATGTCACCAAATTGCATATGTGAAAAGCGTTAACTTTGTGTTTTGTTATCGATATACTCATAGCAATAATGAAAACAATCATGTAAGCCTTGTGAAGCTGACAGTAGGACCATTTAAAAAAACTGATGGAACAGCAGAAGGTCTACTTTGAGCCAGGTATGATATTAAGTATAGTTAGGAAGGAGAATTTACATAATACACGGGTCACCCTTTCCTCAGGATGTCACAGCCGGGGGGAAGACAGAAATCTAAAGGGTTTTTGTTTTTTTTCCCTAAAACAGTATGGTAAGTGGCATTTGGTATTCTGTACTTTGCCAGTTCACATGGCACTGCTGGCACCTGAGACAATGCTCCTGAAGGTGTAGACAAGGTGGCAGAGGGAATGGCTCTGGAGCATTCGGACATTTGAAACATGTTAGGAACTCTCCAGACCTGTGGAGTGTGCGGTGTAGACAGTGGCCCACGTAGACCATTCACAAAGGCCTGGAGGTGTCAGAGAACACAAATCATTCAGGGCAGTAAGATAGTCAGTGAGGTCAGAGTTTATAAGAAGCTAATCAGAGCAGAGACGGAAAAGGTTAGAAGAAACTAGGTCACGAAAGAATTTGTTATTAGGGAGTTTGGACTATGTATGTAACCCCAAAACCCAAACCAAACTCATGGTCGTTGATGCAGTACTGATCATGGTGACCCTGTAGGACAGGGTAGAACTGCCACTGTGGGTTTCTGGGACTAGAACTCTCCAGGAGAATAGAAAGCCCTGTCTTTTTCACTCAGCGCAGCTGTGGTTTTGAACTGCTGACTAGACGTTAACAGCCCAGCATGTAGCCCACGAAGCCACCAAGTCTTGAAATATATGTTGTAGGAATTTTTGGGATTTGAAAGAGTGAAATTCAGACTTGTAGCTTTCGGGTAAAAGTGAGCACGGAGAATTTTTCACTGTTGAAAATTACATTGGGGAGATGGTAAGGCGAGATATGAATTCAAACACGGGGACTGGAGAATGGAGGATTGCTTTGAGTAACATCAAGGAACGGAGTGCTAGGATTGAAAGGGATACGGAAGCTCTGGTGGCCCAGTGATGAAGCACTCAGCTGCTGATTGAAAGGTGGCTTGCTCAAACCTATCCAGTCTCCACAGAATTGAATCCAGTCTATCTACGTACTCCTGCCCAGATTGCAGCCCAGAAAATGTTATGAGGCACTTCTCCATGGTTGCAAACCCAGCTCGTCTGGCATACACACATACATTGGTAGAGACAAGCGCTTTCAATGTATGGAATTGAGGATAGACAAGCCCCTCAGAAACAGTAATGGGAGTAACGACTTCAGGAGGGCAGGGGAGGGAAGGGGGTGGAATGGGGAGAAGGGGCAACTGATAGCAATGGTGGCAAAACAACCCCCCTCGAGGGGGATGGATACCAAGCCTGTGGGTGAAGGGATAGAAGGTCTGTCTAAGATATGTGTAAATAACAATACAGAATATATCAAGGGTACGTAAGGCTGGCAGGGTGGAAGAGGGAGGGGAAAAAAGAGGAACTGATATCAAGAGGCTCAAGAAGAAATATCATGTTTTGAAATTGTTAATGGCGATATTTATACATATCTGCTTCATATAATGGATGCATGGACTGTTAAGATAAATGAACCCACAATACAATGATGTATTATGCTAGTACTACCATGACAGCATAAATGTCTGTTTGTATACAAGCAGATGTTGCTGGAAGGTGACATAATATGAGACTGCATATAGGTGGGATGACACAAATAGCTAGCGTAATGTATTAATTCGGGGTTTTCAGAGCAAGTGAGATGGGGAAGGTGGGCGGTGGAGTGGCTGGTAGTGTTGGACAGCAGACCTTTGGGATTGCAGTCGAACACCTCATCACTCCACCACCAGGCTCCTTGGATTGTTGAAGGCACTGGTTAATAGTTATTCGTAGTTTGGGTAGCGTGAGCAAGGAAGACATGGCATAGAAAGCAGCGGTTCTCAACCTGGGGTCGTGACGCCTTTGGGGGTCAAACGACCATTTCACAGGGCTCGCCCAATTCCTAACAGTAGCAAAATGACAGTGATGAAATAGCAACAAAAATAATTTTATGGTTGGGGGTCCCCACCACATGAGGAACTGTCTGAAAGTGTCGCAGCGGGAGGCAGGTTGAGAACCACTGGACTAGAGTGAATGGTTTGAGAAACTAGAGGCCTGGAGAAGACCGTGGGCGGAGGAACAGGTGGAAGGGAACTAGGGAGGATGAGGGTTATGCTGTATGAAAAATGAAGAACTCATACGAGGGGTAGTCGTCAATATCCACAGACTTGTGGACCTCGTGGTTACATGTTCGGGGCTCCCCCACTAGATGTTCCATGGGCCAGAGATGAGAATGTCCGCTCCCTTAAAAAGGTACAACATCGGCAACCATGCTCCTGCCACATCAGTGCCCTGTAGGCCAGAGAAGAGACGTGTCATTCTGCCAGTCCTGACACAGACATTCTGTTATATTTTGCTTATTCTTATGTACAGGAAGCTTTATCTCAGAGATGCGCCGCCATTTGGGGGACATCCTCTCGAAGCTGTGTTATTTGTTTCTCTGTAAATGAAACCTAGGGATGTTGAGCCTATACAGAAAGAAAGCATAACAGAGGTTTTGGGGAGGGGCAATAGAGCTGGGTTGGGGAAAAAAAGAAAGAGATGACATCAAGAAGCTGAGGAAGCCCCCCCCCCCAACTACCATGATCTGAATTCTACCTTGCAAGTCTGGATAGAGCAGAGGTTGTACACTGGTGCAGATAGGAGCTGGAGAATCAGGGAATCCAGGGCGGATGTTACCTTCAGGACCAGGGGTGTGAGTGGCGATACTGGGAGGGGAGAAGGACAGGGGGTTGGAAAGAGGGAACCGATTACAAGGATCTATATATGACCTCCTTACTGGGGGATGGACAACAGAAAAGGGGGTGAAGGGAGACGTCAGACAGGGCAAGATGTGCCAAAATAATAATTTATAAATTATCAAAGGCTCATTAGGGAGTGGGGAGCGGGGAGGGAGGGGGAAAAAAGAGGACCTGATGCCAAGGGCTTAATTGGAAAGCAAATGCTTTGAAAATGATGAAGGCAAAAAATGTACAGATGTGCTTTATTCAATTGATGTATGTATGGATTGTGATAAGAGTTGTATGAGCCCCTAATAAAATGTTAAAAAAGAAATTAAATGTTTAGAAAATGATGATAGCAATACATGTAAAACTTGATGCTTGATACAATTGATATATGGAATGCTATAAGAGCTGTAAGATCCCCCAATAACATGATTTTTTAAAATAAGTAAATAAATTGGGTCAGAGAGGGACATTATGAGTTAGGGGCACAGACAGAGGTAATCTACTTTGGAAGGTCCAAGGTTTTCTGGAATTTCGGACATTAGTAGAAAAGGGCAGGAGGTGGTGGTCAGAGCATGAATTACATGACGTGGTCTTTATGTATGAAGAAGCATTGGCCTTTGGTCCAGGTGTCACCACATTCTGTCCATCTGCTCTGCTTTTAGTGTGAAGTCAGGGTTGGAGCTCTGTCTAGTTGACATGATGGAATGTTCCACCAGGAACCCAGAAGAGCTACCTTCTGAAACCAAGGGCTCAAGTAGAAAGAAAATCATCATGGTAACATGTGCAAATGTGCTTGACACCATGGATGCATGCATGGATTGTGATAAGAGCTGTACAAGCCCCCAATAAAATGATTTTTTTAAGGTAAAAAAAAGTACACACAGAAAAAAAAGAAGCCGAGGAAAGAAAAGTGTGTTTGGAGACTGATTACGGAAGCGATTATACAAATAGGTTTGGCATGATTGAACTATGGAATGATATGATATATGCTTTAATCCCCAAGTTCCAGCAAATTAAAAACAACCATAGATCCAGGAATGAGTTCAGCGCTCACACCGAGTCCTAGCTCCAACTTAAGAACCATCAGTTCTTCCACCATGGCCCTGCCCCATGCTCACCTTCAAAATGCTCACTGCAGATAGGGTGTGACAGCAAAGAGGGATGGAGAAAGCATATCGTGTCCTCCTGTCAAATGGAATAGTGTCTGGGGTCCAAAAGGCGTGTGCTCCAACACACAATTCCATCGAAGTGAGGAGTCAACTTAAGTCCACACAGAAAAAGCACAGCAGCGGTGTGATCCAAGCATGACGGTGATAAAATTCAAATATGGCAAAGAGAAAAGTATCAGAGCTAAAATTGTGAACACCCAATTTATGAAGGCTGTGGAGGACAGGGGGAGCCCCACACCCATCTGCAGACTCTCTCGTCTGACCTAGCTGCTGGCAGATCCGCTCTAGCCAAAGACAAGAGTCCCGAACAGCCTTCCTATCAGACAGAGACCATTGTCATCTTGCTATACTGGATCACATCCAGTGTACAGCCCAACAAAACACTGCCTGGTCCCATGTCATCTTTCATCCAACACTGTGCCTGAGTCCACTGTCGCTCGCAACCACCGCGTCAGTCCATCGCACAAGGGGGTTCCTCGTCTTCATCGACCCTTTCCCAAGCAGGACGTCCTTCAGGAGCCGGTTCCTTTTCATAATGTCCGAATCTGTGACAAGAAGTCTTGCCACGGTCACTTCTAAGGAGTGTTCTGGTTGTATTTCTTTCCAGACAGAGCTGTTTGTTCTTCGGACAGTCTGTAGCATATTTAATCATCTCTGTGAGCACCATAATTCAAGGCTATTGGTTCTTGGGCCATCCTTCTTCATTTTCCAGCTTTCATAAGCAAATGAGGTAATGGAAAGAACTCCATCTGTGTCAGGTCTGCACCTTCGTCCTTAAAGGGACACTGTTGCTTTTTAAGCCTTGAAAGAGGCCCTTTGCAGCAGAGTTGCCTAATGCAATAGATCAACTTATTTCCCAACTCCTGCTTCTATGGAATCCAAATGAAATGAAATCCTTCGCAACTTCAATCGTTCCTCCTTTTTCTCATGTTGTTTATTTGCTCGCCTGTGAGAATTTTTGCTTTCTTTATGCTGATGTATAATCCTTACTAAAGGTTCTTTGAACTTTTGCAGCAAATGCTTTAAGTTTCTTCACTTTCGGCAAGCAAAGTTCTGTTATCTGCGGCACACAAGTTATTATTGAGTCTTCCTCCGATCCTGATGTCACATACTTCTTCAAGTCGCCAAGCATCCCGGATTATTTGCTCAACATCCAGATTAAACACGTGTGGTGAAATGATTCCACTCTGACGTGCATCTTTTCTGATTTTACAACATGAAGTTTCCCCTTATTCTATCAGAACAACTTCTTCTTGTGCATATTCCTCTTGAGCACAGCGAAGTGTTCTGGAAATCATATTCTTAGCAATATTATTCATAACTATTTTATGATCTACATATTCAAATGCCTTTGCATAGTTTAAAAAAAACACAGGCTAACATCTTTCTGGTGTTCTGGCATCTCAGCCCAGATCCATCAGACATCAGCAAAGATTTTCCTTGTTCCACATCCTCTTTTTAATCTGCCTTGAATTTCTGGCAGCTCCCTCTCCATGTGTTGCTATAACCATTTTTTTCCAGTTATAGTCAGCAACATTTTACTTGCGGGGGATATCAATGATGTTCTTTGATAGTTTCTGCGTTCAGTTGAATCACCTTTCTTTGGAAAGGGAATGAGCAGGGATCTCATCTAGCTGTTCGGCAGAGAAATTTGTTCTGGAAGAGAGTTTGACTGGAGGTGAGTGAGAACCCCCAGTGTGGCCTCAGTTTGCTGAAGCATCTTTCATTCGTGGTCCACCGGTCCCTGAAGCCATTCTTGACCACGGTCCTTCTTCAGTGCCACTGAGACTTCTTTTGCTGCCATGGGTTCTTCCTCTGAGATAATTGACGTTTGATAGATTCCTTTTGGTACAGGGACTGTGCATTTCTTCCAACTTCTTTTGGTGTTTTCTTCATTGTCCGCTATTTTGTTCAGAGAATCCTTCAATATTGAAAATATTGAATAATGCTGAGAAATGCCGAGTATGCCATTCCCCTTTTGTTTCCTAACTCTAGGTTGTTCCATATTTCATTATTAATACTTTTCGTCGTCTTCCTCGCCTGTGCTCTGAAATCCCCTGCTCACCTCTTCTACTTCGCTATTTCCTCCATTCACTTTAGTTACTGTAGGTTCAAGAACAGAGCTCAGAGGAGGTAGTTTTTTTTTTTTTGGTCTTCTTTTCTGACATTTGCTCTGGTTTTTCCTTTTTCCCCTGTCATTTTAATGGCGTTGTCTTTGTTCGTGGCTGTAGGGATGTTCTTGATGTCACACCAAACTTGTCAGGTCTTTAAATCATTACTATGTGATACTTGCATTTGCAGTGATGATGGAAGAGAACTGGGGTCAGTGAATGAGAATGGAGCAAAATAGTGCTGTATTTATTTTGGCCTCTGAGTCTACTTACACTTGACTGACTTACAAGTTTTTTTTCAAGTTACTCAATAGTTCATTTAATTTAAATATTTGTAAGATCATTTTATTTTATTATTTTCTTTTTAGATCATTTTATTGGGGGCTCTTACAACTCTTGTTACAACCCACACATCAATTGTATCAGACATATTTGTACATATGTTGCCATTGTTCTTTTCTAGACATTTACTTTCTATTGAGCTCTTGGGATCAGCTCCTCTTTTCTCCCTTCCTCCTCCCCCACCACCTTTGTGGCTCTTTGATAGATTATAAATTTTCATATTTCATACTGACCATTGCCTCCCTTCCCCTCTGGTTTCTGTTGTGCTCCCTCCTGGAGGCGTGTGTGTGTCTATGTACCATTCATTGTGATTGGTTCTCCCATCCTCCCCCTCCTCATCCCCCTTCCCCCTACCCTTTTGGTATCACTATTTCCATTCCTGTTCCTGGGTTCCGTATGTCATGAGTGTTATCTCTTGTCTATACCTATGTACATGTTCTGGTACAGTCCAGAGTGGGAAGGACTGGGGTCCTGATAGTGGGGGGTGAGGAAGCCTCAAGGAACCAGAGGTATATTGCGTGATCCATTGTTGCTCTACTGCATCCTGATTGACTCACCTCTTCCCTGGGAGCCCTCTGTGGGGGGATGTTCCATTGTCTGCAGATGGGCTTTGGGTTTCTGCTCCAACCCCCCTGGTTCTTAATGGCGTGTTTTTGTTTGTTTGTTCTTTGTTATAAATCTTCTGATGCCTGTTACCTGGTCCCAATGATTGCACTGGCTGGTGTGCTTCTTCCATGTGGGCTTGTGGCTTCACTGTTGGATGGTCCCTTGTTTAATTTCAAGCCTTTAAGACCCCAGATGCTATATCTTTTAATAGCTGGGCATCATCTACTTTCTTCATCACATTTTCTTATGTACCCATTTTGTCTTCAACGATCATGCTCTTGACTAACTTTTAAAATGTCACAAGTATTTATTGAGATTATAATGTCAAGAACTGTGTTCCATGTAGGGAAGTGCAAATGTGTTCCATGTAAGGCAGTGATAAGGAAATAACTAGATATAATTTCATGTGAAAGAAAAGCAAAACAAACCAAACCACTGACATCCAGTCAATTCTGACTCATCGCAAACCTATCATAACAAGCTAACGGGGGTATAGAACTTCTCTTTTGGGCTTCTGAGGCTGTCAATTTTTATAGGAACAGAACCCCTCATCTTCCTCCTATGGACTTGCAGGTGGGCTTGAACTGCTGACCTCAGGTTAGCAGCCCAATTTGCAATCCACTAATTCACCAGCTCCTTCATATAAAAGAAGAGTGAGATTAATTTACTGTGGTAGTTCCATAATCTGTTTTCAATTTGAGACTTAAGAGTGAAGGGGTGGAGTTTATCCTGTCAATTAGGTCATGGCTTGTTTGGAGGCACTAAGGAGATAGGTGGTTGGAGGCTGGACACACACAGACTCCCTTGGAGACATTCCAGGTGACAAGACACATGGAGTTACACTAGTACCCCGAGCTGGAGGAGCCATGTAGAGAGCCCTGCCAGTGCTGAGATGCTTACAACACCACTGGATCCACAAGACTTCCTATCCATTGGCCTGTGTTTTTACTGTATTCAGTGTCATTTCATGTGCTTTGTGAATCTGAAGAGGACTTTATAGATTGGTATCAGGCATATGGGCTAATATCAGACTTATGGATTTAATCTGGAAGGGCTTGGATGTTTTCTCAATATTTAACTGCTCTTGTAGATAAAGCTTTTTCTAATACACATATGAGTGTATCTATGAGTTTGTTTCTCTAGTCTACTCAGACTAACACATTTCCTAAGAGAAATTAAGGAAGGTTTACAGAGGGATAGTATTTTAATCTGAGTTTTGGCCGATTACAAGTTTAGTAGATAAAATTGTACAACAATGTAAGGAAAACAACAACAGATAGAAACATTGAAATCAGGGAAATATCAGAATATTTTAAAATAACATGTACGTAATCCTCGACTCTTTTTTTTTTTTTTTGAGGGTGGTGTTAGGGATAGACTGATTTAGTGAAAAGCGATTATACAAGAAGACAAATACATGCTTTGAATTCCCAAAAGACCTTTGTTTTGGCCCCTAGGGGATGTACTACAAACACAGTTGTCTCTGGAACTGTGCACAGTTACGTCCTCTTCCAGAATCATGCAGACATCTTGGCCATCTCCCATCTTCCTTTGGCTACTATAGTACTTAGGACCTAACAATTACTTTTCCTCTTGACTTTAATTTGCTTTAAATGAGTAATTAACAACTATAAACCACTAATGCATTGGCTTAAAAAAATCCACCCCTCCTACCCCTCTATTTTCAGAAACATAAGCTGCTTTCAGCGTACACTTTGGATTGGTACTTAGATGAGTTTGGGGTAAGCAGATAATCAATCACAGCCAGATAATAGACATCAGTGATATTGCTTTGCAAGGTATGCACTCTGATTTATGTTAGTGGGTTGTTGTTTATGATACCCTTAAAATATTTGTGATGGAACAAGGCTTTTATAACCAAGCCCCAAAGACAAAACCATCATTTATTTATTTATTTAAACAATCCACTTATCCTCATGCGGATTAAATTGGAATGTTTGGGGTGGTTGCCAGTAGCTGCCACTTTTATAATTTATAAAAATGAATACTTCTTGCCTGATAAGAATATTAACCAACTGACAACACAAGCTCTAGTTGTTGGCTTCAAAACTCTTTTGTAGTGTTGTCATCTAAACACTACATTTATGTCATTAATGTCTACCCAGACTCCTGAAAATTGACTAAAGCCAGAGGGTTATGGGTAGTATTTTGCTTGAAATTAACCTAAACTGTTTTCAAAAATAATTAAGACATTTTTAAGCATTCGCCAGATTTTCCTCCTCCATCGTAGGCACTTTCAAGGAAATGGCAAGTCAAAGTGCAATAGTAAACACAAATTTATTTTACAACTTTATTCTGTGGAGCTTATCTGTTGCTGGCGGGAATTGGTATTGGTGTGGCCACTGTGGAAAACAGTTTGGCATCTCAACGACAGAGACAAAGATTGACCGTATGACCCAGCACTTCCATTCCTTGGTCGCCGCAAACCGGAGAGCAGGGATTCAAGCAGATGCTTATAGCCCAGATCCCTTGCGACTCTCTTCTCAGTTATTAAAAAGTGGAAAGAACCGAAAAGTCCATCAACAAAGGAATGGATAAACAAAACGTGGTCCATAGCATACGGTGGAATATTATTCGTTCATAAAGGGGAATGAAGTCCTGTTACAGTCGGTGGCACGGACAAACCTTGAAAACATTTTGTGAAGTGAACTAAGCCAGACTACAGCTGATAAATGCTGTTTGATCTGATGGTCTGAAATATCTAGTCTAGGCAATGCCGAGGTAGCGGCCGAACGTAGACTGGAGTTTACCAGGGGCTCATGGGGAAGCAAGAAAGGAGAGTTAATGTTTAATGGATACACAGTTGTGGCTTTTGGTGATGAGAAAGTTTTGGAAAAAAATGATAGTAGTAGCTACACAACATAAGGAATATTATTAAAGCCACTGAATTAAACACTTAAAATGGTTAATACAGCAAAGTTCCTGTTCTGTATTGACAGCCTGGGAAAAAGTTGAGCGGGTTGTGATTAGCTGGAATTGAGTCAATGGCAGCGGGTATGTCTGGGTCTATTATATGCCACAATAAGAATAATAATGACCCCCCATCCCACCCCCACCCAAACTGATCCTCGGAGGCCTTCGTAGCAGCTCATTTTCTGCCTTTAACTTGGTTTTCCGGGTTTGCTTCAGAAGCACATACACTGACTTGGTTTTCTCCTTGGTTTCCTCCTTGTCTATCTCGGCCCCTGACCCTGTCTCACGCACACACCTCCGACCATACAGAAAGCTAAAAGCCCTGGTCTGAGCACGCCCTGTTTCCTGGAAACCAAGCGGATCACACTCTCCTCTTTCGCTGCTATTTGTCACCGCCCGCCCCGCCCCGCCCCGCCCGCCGGCAGATGAAGACTGGCCAGCTGGAGGTGTGGGCCACATGGCCTCCCCCTTTCACAGCAGCCTCACATTGCCCGTTCTCTTTTCTCAAGCATATTCATCCTCTCTGAGTCTTCCCATCAAAAACAGACATCTTTTTTCGTTTTTGCTGTTGTTGAGAACATGCACAGCAAAACCTGCACCAATTCAGCAGCTTCTACACGCCTAATCCCATGACGCTGGCTGTAGTTTCTCTCTCCTTCCTGTTCTAAGTTGCGCTTCTTCCATGAATATAAATTCACCGACCGTGAAGGTCCCTATTTGGCTCTCTGAGTTGCTGTTGACAGTTTGATGCCATAGACGTAGTTCTTAAAAGGGCACAAAGTTCAAGGAGAAATTTTTTATTAGTGGAGCGAAGCTATTGTTTGGCTTTAGGAAGACGAACTAGGATATTGTTGGCCTAAGGTTTTGGTCACAGGGCAATAAACAGGCTTGGGCTCTCATCCAGCCTCCGTGGCTCCATGAGAATTCAACATGTCATCCCTTCAGACTAGGATTCGTCAACGGTGTTTTTGATCAAAATATTCCCTCGTGGCAGCTGTTTGTTCTGGTCTAATGGCAAACGGGGCGAGTGCCCATGGGGTGATTAGCCACAGCTTCCATTTCCTCCTGGTCCTGACTCTCCGGCTCCAGGTGAACAGGGGCCAATTACTGAGCTGTGCATGGCCAACTGCACACCTTTAGGACCCCAGAAACGACATAACGAACACAAGTACTAAGCTATTAGGCCAATTAACTGGGGTAGCCTATGAAACCGTGGCCCTAAACTTCCAACCCAGGACCAAATCCCATCCGGTTGGCCATCAGCAGCCCTGCAACGATGTTGTATATATGTGTATCATGAAACGGTTTCAGATTCAACTTCTTACAGTTGCACCATTTACTGAAACACTCATAATAATCAGCCGTGCAGCCCTAATCTTTTTAAAAAAATATTTTATTAGGGGCTTATACAACTCTTATCACAATCCACACATATACATACATCAATTGTATAAAGCACGTCCGTACATTCTTTGCCCTAATCACTCTCAAAGCATTTGCTCTCCACTTAAGCCCTCTGCATCAGATCCTCTTTTTTCCCCCCCTCCCTCCCACTCCCCCCTCCCTCATGAGGCCTTGATAATCTACAGATTGTTATTTTGTCATATCTTGTCCTATCCGGAGTCTCCCTTCCCCCCCTTCTCTGCCTGCAACCCTAATCTTAATCAAATTGCTTTTGTTCACCGCTCTTAACTGAAGTTCAGTATGCCCCTACGTGACAGCCATTGGTTTCTATCGATGCTGAGTCCAAACCAACCCTCACTGGATTCCTCTTTCTCTCGTACTCCTTGCCTTACTGAGCATCTTTCTCTCAGAGTCAAATTACTGTACAGAATTGAAAGAATTGCCTGTCCTGACAATCTCCATCTTCCCACCCGCTGCTCACTCTGCCAGCCCGTGATAATCCACTTCTCCAGCCTCGGCTCTCTCTCATTCTCTCAGGTGATCAGTGACCTTCCTGTCAGCATAGCCAATGCCTATTTTCCATTATGATGTCATTATTTTACTTGGACGAACCCTGGTGGTATATATGTATAATAAAATATATTGTGCATGTGTCTATATATGTACACACAAATAACCCAACAAACTGAAAAGTACACAGCAATTGGAAATGTACTGTTTGCAAGCTTTCACCAAATTTGTCCATTTAGTTCTTTCCCAGTCATCCTATATCCAACTTGTTGGTGCCCATATTCTACCATTTATTATCTTTTTTGCTGGGAAACAAATGAACATTTGGAACTGTGTTTTTCCTCTTAATTCTGCTAAATGAAATACTGCGCACTTCTTACAACTCAGGGGCTCTCCCTTCTGAAAAACCTAAATAAGCTATCTCCTTGTCTCGGTCCTCAATGCACTAGCTTCTCTCCTCTGACACACATTCTAGCCTTCGGTGCAAGCATTTCTCCTGCAGTCCAACTTACTGACACGAGTGTGTCCTTAAGGACAAGGTTCTTATCCTGTCCATCTTGCTATTGCTCATGAGACCTCTTGGGTGACCAGATGCATGGTGAGTAATACACTTTTCTTTTTTGGTGTGATGATCATTGCGCATTCCTAATGAATCATAAGTAGATATATTGGAACTTCAAATAATAATAAAGGGACAATTTTTAAAAGGGGGGAAATGCAACTTTCTTTTTTGTCCTTAGTTTGTCAGTCAAATAACGAAGTCAATCAGAAAAAGTCACACATTTTATATCTCTGAAAACTACGATGGTGCAAGATGAAACTTGTATGCTTCATGTTGTTATATGGAGCAGATAGCTCACTCCTAAATATTGTGATTCTCCCTCACCCCCTTACTCTGGTTTTATCTCTAATAAATGACCTGCCCCTTGGTTGTTGGTTTTGGTTAGGCCGGATCCTAGCATGCCCTAAACAAATGCAAGCAATTATGGAATAACCTCTCTAAACAAGCAAACTTTAGAAAAGCAAAAGCATCAATGGCCTTCAGCTTCAGAACAATACAGTGTGTATTATTTATGAGAGCGCTCATTCTATGTCTCACGGGGAAGGAAACACCCTGTGTTTATCTAGAGGCGGTTGCGCGTCCCCAAGGATGGGCTGGGAGAGTATCATGGCTCATATCTTTTTTTAAACATTGTGTAGGTCTGAGGTGAATGTGACCTTAGTTTTTCCTCCTCCAAGTCAGAGATCTGCTTCTAGGATTCTGGGATCACAGTTTTAGCAAAAGGCTCTTGTAATCTGAACAAATTCTGTTGTTTCAAGTTGGGTTTACTCAGCATTACATCACCCACTGAGAGCTGTTTTCCTAACAATTGCACTGGGGAAAGGGTTGATGGCAATAGAATGCAAGGGTGTTTGAAGGGCCAGCAAAATGACCTCTGTTAATGGTCTCTCCACTCCTTGCGTTGACATTTTAAATTTCCACACAGCTCTGGATTATTCTTAAGACTCAATCTCTCTAGGCCATCTTTTGAAATGCAGCATCCCCAGTTCTGAATCCCCTGGCTCCAGCAAACTTCAAGCTTACCTCAGCTAAATAGACACCTGTGCCAAAACAGAATCAGACCTTAATACCCTCTTTAAGAAGCAGTCGAGTGAAGTCAAACATATTTCTGGGTGGATTAAATCAATGCCTGGAAAAGGTGATCTTTTTTCTTCTTCTCTTGCTTTAGGGCCTTGTCTTCATCTTATAATAATTAAAGGCCACTGATCCTTTCCTGCCTTAATTTCTTCATGACTACGTAGCTCCACATTGTTTGAGTTAGAAACAGACACCAAAAATGGCTCTTTCCTCTTAGTTTACAATTATGTTCCTAAAGATGTGGAGAAACAAATTACACAAAAATAAAAATATGCAAAATAGCACAGTGCGCACGATTCCTTGTTTGACAGAGAAAATCCTGGCTGTATTAAATCAACTAGCCAGATTTTGTTTAAAAGCGTTCTCCTACTGCTCTTTGCTTGATGGAAAGCCTGGGAAGAAGAAGAGTTTTTAGGTTACTCATCATGTATCACTTAGGGTGGGTCGGAAAAATAGGACTTGTCCAGTTAAATTTGAAGATCAGAGAAATAATAATTTTGACAATGGACAGACATATAGCTCAAATATTGCATGGTATATATTTATACTGAAAATGGAATCAGTTGCTTATCTGGTGTTTGAATTTAACCAGGTGTTTTATAGTTTTATTTGCTAACTCTGCCACCTCTACTTGGGAAAGGAAAAACACCAACCAAACCAAATATGTATCAGACTTTTTAATACAAAATTTCCTCTTGTTACTAACTTTTCACTTCATCCTAGCGTCTCTCTTTCCTGCATAAACGGAGGTGGCCTGTGTTCAATAACACATGCAAAAGCTCTTTGTGAACTGAAAATAGAGGTACACAGATTTTGCTTCTATGCCTTAGGACTAGTCAGGATTCAAGAGCTGAGCACTCAGGGGTTTAACAGGCAGGACAACAGAGGCTTGTGTGGAGGTAGGTCTGAATGGTTCTTCTCTTCAGTTATTTCTCCAGCTTTCCACACCCCAATGAGTCTTATGCAAAGCCTTTTACTAGAGCACAGGTCAGAGGAGAGCTCTACAGGATTTGAGTTGCGAGAAATAAAAAGGGAAAAAGAAAGAGCGTCACTAGGCATAGTGGTTACACATTGGGCTACCATCCACATGGTGGGCAGTTCGAAACTACCAACAGCTCTGAAGAATCAAGACTGGGATTTCTACTCCCGTAAACAGTTACAGTCTCAGAAACCCACAGGGAGTCGCTATGAGTCAGCATTGACCCCATGGCAGTGCGTTTGGTCTTTTGAAGGTGCTCCAAGTGGTTTTGGCCCAAACCCTGAATAGTATTTATGGTGCAGTAGCATCTACTTATCAGCATTTGTATCAACATCTTATATAAATGATGTCCGACGTGGCTGGGTTATAATAGGCATTCCTTACATGCGGCCTTCTATAATGATTGCTAAACCTGTAAGAAAGGAGCAACCAAAGGGGGAAAAATAAAATCCTGAAAACATTGAGGTGAAGAAAGAAAATGGGAACCAGGAAAGGACAGGATGAACCTGGAGTCTTTTCTTAAATGGTTGTTGTCTTTGTCTAGTGTTGCTGTCATATAAATATCACAAGTGGGTGATTTGAAGAACATAATGCTATTTTCTCCCAGTTGAGATTTGTGGTGCTGGCCCGGAGAAGGGGCTTTCTCAGCTGATCTGCGGTGGGGGAGGAAGCCTCCTTCCTCTGCGTGTTCCTCTCCTTGGAGAGCTTCCCAAGGACTCAATGTTCCCCCCCCCCATTGTTTGTGCCTCCTTCCCTCACCCGCGCCTGCCCTTTCTAGATCTCAGAAAACCTGTGGCCGTAGGACTGATTATGGCTCATAGGGATCCAAGAAGACAGTAGACAGGGTGAAACTAACTGCCCCATAGGGTTTCCAGGGCTGGAATCTTTTTTTCTTTTTTAAATAAAAAGATCGTCTTATTGGGGGCTTTTACGGCTCTTATAACAATTCATGCATCAATTGTATCAAGCATATTTTCACCTATGGTGCCATCATTATTTTCTTTCTATTGAGCTCTTAGTATCAGCTCCTCTTTTTTCCCGCCCTCTCCCCCTACTCTCGAGACCCCTTGATCAATTATAAATTATTTCTATTTGCATACATGACCCCAACCGAGGTCTCCCTCCCCCCACGGTTTCTGTTGTTTGTCCTCCTGGAGGGTGTGTGTGCGATTATGTGTCCCTCAATGTGATCCGTTTCCCCTTCCTTCCCTCCTCTCCCATCCTTTCCTCTAACCTCCTGGTATTCCTACTCCTGAACTCCGCGTGTCACGACCTCTTATCTGTACCTGTGCACATGCTCTGGACTAGCCTGCAGGGAAAGGCAGCACTGGGGTCATGATAGTGGGGGGTGAGGAAGCCTCGAGGAACCAGAGGAACATTGTGCTTCATCAATGCTGTATGGCACCCTGATTGACCCTTCCCTTCCTTGTGACCCTTCTGGGAGGGATGTCCCATTGTCTACAGATAGGTTTGGGGTCTCTGCTCCAATCCCCCTCTCTTTCTCAACAATATGGTTGTTTCTTTGTTTTGGGTCTTCTCATTCCTCTTACCCAGTCCTGATGACACCTTGTGATCACATAGGCTGGTGTGCTTCTTCCATGTGGGCTTGTTGCTTCTCGACTAGATGGCCCCTTGTTTACCTTCAAGCCTTTAAGACCCCCAGATACTATATTTTTGATAGCCAGATACCATCAGCTTTCTTCATAACATTTTCTTATGCACCTATTTTGTTTTCATTAATCATGTTGGCAGAGTCAGTATCACATAATTCCGGGTTATTAGAACAAAATGTTCTTGCATTGAGGAAGGGCTTGAGCAGAAGCCCAAAGTCTGTTAACTACCTTAGTGTATTTCCATACAAATATATGTACATAGGCCAATACCTCTATTTTTATAAATTAATGTATTTACATATGTACACATCTATGCTTATACCCCATCCATAGCTTTGCTCCCTAGATCTTTCCTCTGTTTCCGTTTACATTCCTCCTGCCCAACCATCATACTCACCCACCCGTCTTCCTCTTTGTAATTCCTCTCAGCTAGATTGCGGTTGCTCCAACACCCCCAGGATTTCGATGTCTTCCTCATTGTTGATTTTAATTCCCTAGTTATTCCCCTGTCTATGGCATTGTTGGCTCACCACTTCCTTCCCCCACCAAGGCTGGGATCATTAAGGAGAGGAGCTAATGAGTTCCAATGGCTGACTTTTCTGAACCTACTCACTGTGCAATGAGGGATCCTGTCCATAGGTTGTTTTCCAATGATAGGAAAAATACTTGTGTCATGCTGTCTTCTATGTACATATTTTGACGGTATTATAACTATATTAGGATCCAATTAGAATTGGTTAGAATTCCAACACAGAGTTTTGGGGGATTTGAGATGGGGATACAATTCCATCTGCAATTCTTCAAGAGAAAATGGAAATGCCCTTTCCTCCTCTTCAACAAACACAGAAATCCATCTTTGAGTTCTCCCACCCCTGCTGGGACTGATGCACCAATAAGTTGCCGCGGGCATGATGAGAATGTGCCCACTGAATCATCACAGTCAAGCCACTAACAAGAGTCTATCCTCTCCTACCCACAGCCCTGCCGTCTTTGTCATCCTTACCCACCCTCGCTTCCAACCAAGAAGGGGCAAATTCATATTTCATATATCTAACCCCCAAATGAGTAACATTGTTTTGGCCAGTTGTCAAAAAGATTGGTCGGTTTGATTTATTTTTTTAACTTTAAAATGTTTCAACACGAACACGACCTATCTTCAAGGCCCCTTGCTTTGTGTTTTGTTCAACATACAACATTTATATTAGACATCCATGTTTAACATGGAGAAAGTGCCACAATGATTGATAAGCATACACCTTCAGGTCCCTTGGGAACACCTGTGTTTAATGAAAATTCAGAGGATCACGCTTTGCATACAGAGCAGAAAAACCACCCTCCCTCCCCTAATTATAGGGCAAGGCTCTGAGACAAGCTGTCTTTATTTTTTTCAATGCACATGTTTAGTCTTTTAAATCGAACCCGATCCATCATGATTAAATGGCGTGCCCGTTTTCATAAAGACCCATTGATTGTCACAGAGTAGAAGGGCCTGGGGGTGTTCTTCCTTTGTGTTGATTATCAACTTTGTTGAAGCAGATCGTCACGGACCCCCCAATGTTTGGGTTGGCAGTTGACCCTTCGCTGCTGGGACACCAGGTCTCCTTTAAACAGGAAGAGACCCAAGTTGACATTGGAAGTGTTTGGCAACGTGTAAGTTCATGTATGCCGACATGTGAATGTTCCTGGGAGTTAGGGAGATAAGATGCAGAATAGCTTGTCCCTAAGCTGGGAACTGGCCCTAAATTATGAACAATGCCTCAACTTTGTCACGCACTTTCAGGAGCAGCAAAATCCCAGTGCACAGGTGGAGGGACTCCTCCCTCAGCCCCTCAAGCCATCAGTTCATAGCCGGAGGCCCGGCCTTCAGGATCGCACCTCATTATCATAGCTTACATAGCTAAGATGCAAATAACGGGCAGGAATCCATTTTTATTTTCAAAGGAAGGCTTGAGGAGGATCTGCTCTGCCTCTCCAATGGCGCTGGACCCAGTGACCGCATCGCTATTGATGGCGACCTCTGACTGAGCGAACATCCTAGGCCTTGCTCAGATGCACTTTCCAAAAGAGGCCTTGATCAAGCACACAGCTAATGAATTTAACAGCCTCATTAGGTCACTCTGCCCACCCTTAATAGTTCACAGAAATGCTCGAGGCCTTTTAGAGCAGGCATTGATGGAGACAGCTTTGGGGATATCAGGCAGCCGCTGGGGCGGCACTTGCCTTTCTCTCTCCGAATGCCTTCACACCAACAGCCGAACGCGCCTTGTCATCGCCTAACTGCCGGCCTGTCAGGTCCCATCTGCAAGCTGGATGTTCGCCATGACTGCTTAGGGAGGCAATCATGTTAAATGGCTCCAAACGAATTCGGTTATTGCCTATTATTTATTTACTTGATCTTGGAGTCACAAAAAATTATGTGGGCCGAGAGCTGAGGCTTCTCTGTTCACGGGGGCTGGTACTTTAGTCCTTTGAGTTTTGTTGGCCGTGCTTCTGTGTGAGCTGAGTTTTAGCTCTCTCTCTCTCTCTCTCTCTCTCTCTCTCTCTCTCTCTCTCTCTCTCTCTCTCTCCTCTCTCGCTTTTGCTGGGGCCTTCATGGCCTGTCAGGTTCTCTCAATAGGGTCTGACCTCTCTCTTGACACGGCTTTCTGTTTGGATCACTCCTTCCTTAGCCCTTGCAGCTGTTCCCATGTCCTTGCACCCAGAAAACTTTCTTTCCTGTTCTTCCCAGGCCCTGCACTGAAACACTGTATCTTAGCTGGCACAGTACCTTAGCGGTGCAAATAGTCAGCATGTTTGACTATTAAAGGAAAGGTGGGAGGTTCTGGGCCACCCAGGGGTGCTTCAGAGGAAAGACCTAGCAAGTGGAACCGGGTCTACTCTGAGCACCGGCTCTGTCGCAAAGGGTGCTGGTGCAGCAGATAAGCAGAACATAGCATCTTACTCTCCAGCAGTACTTTTAAAACAAAACAGATTGGAAACAAAAATATCTTTTGTAGTCATTGTGAGGAGGTGGAGGAGTTTATGACTAAGAGTTACTCTATGAACCTTAGGATCCTCTTTCATTTCTGAGGGACTTCAAAAGGAGGATTTGTGCTTCCTGGGGATTGCTCTGAAGACGTCCCTATCCACAGAGTGTTCCTCTTTTGCACATCATTTGTTCAACTTTTATCAGCAAAATCCAGGGGGTCCCAAGCTTTTCTCATACCCTGGGACACCCAGAAACATGCTGTTTGCACTGCACACTGGGGTGAACTGACGGGGAGCCCTGGTGGTGCTGTGGGTGAGGTGCTGAGGACTGACGGCAAGGTCTGCCCTTCAAACCCACCAGCTGCTTGGCAGAAAAAAAGTGGCGGCAGTGTGCTCTTGTCACGATTTACTGCCTCGGAAGCCCCGTCCTGGGTCACTTTGAGTTGGCTCAGGGTTTTGGTGTTTGATGCCTCTGAGGGCCCTGAGTGGTGCAAACAAGCTGCAGGGAACCACTGACCTCGGGTTGGCGTTTAAATCCACCCTCCTCCCCACCAAGGGCACCGCCTCTGCTTCTGAAGATCACAGTCAAGAAACTCCCACAGAGGCTGTGAATCGCCTTGCCGTCATGCCGGATCCATTGGAAAGTGGATTTTAAAAACCAGTTTTATTGGCACTTCATCCACATATGTAATTCAATAGTTGAAGCATAACAAGAAGAGTTGGCCAATCATTACTACAATCAATTTTAGAACTTTTTCTTCTTCCTTGTGCTCCTTATTATTTGTGTAAATATATATTTTTATTTGTGGCAAAAATAGACACAACAAAACATTCTCTGATTCAACATGTATAATTCAGTGTCATTGATTATACTCTTTGTGTTGTGCACCAATATTGATATCCTTGTCCAAATCATTCTGCCGCCATCGACACAGACCCAACGCCCCTGAGCAGCAGCTCTTCCTTTTTACACTTGATGACCATTCTCTTCCTTCTTCCCTTTTCTCTCTTACTGGTTCACTTGATACACTATCCGATATCATACACTCCTATCGCTAACTTACTTTTAGAGAGAGTCGTATGTACGTCATCGCAATCAGTTCTAATGCTCCTTTCCCCCAATGTGGATTGTCGAAGATGCAGTTAGGTTAAAGTTTAGCACCCTATCAATTGATATCCCTTATGATTCATTTAAATGTGTTCTAGTTTTTAATATTTTCTGATTTATTTTTATTTGAGATTATTATCTGTTTAATAGATAATAGGTTATTATCTAGTAATAGATTATTATCTATTACTTTGCTATTGCTGTTCATTTTGTTTTTAAAAAATATTTTTCTGTTATGAAATCCAGGATAGGTAAATGTGTAGGGACAGTAACTGGGTTCATGGTTCCTTGGGGTCTGGGAGGGGAGGCGGGGGAAAGTAAGCTAATAATGACGAGTATGAGGATGAGAGAATGTGCAAAGCTGATTGTGGTGGTGATTGTATAACTCTTCTTGATTGACTGAGCTGCTGAATTGTATTATATGTGAACTATATGCCAAGAAAACTGTTTAAAAATGAAACAAAACCAAAGAAAACTTTATGGAATCCTCCTTCTTTGTAACACAAGGGGCCACTAGAAGTCAGCACCGGTGAGATAGCAATGGGTTTGGTTTTTCCGTTTTTATCACCCTTGGAAAGAAATTTATTATTTTTTATAGTGAATGATTATGAGAAACCAGCAAAAAAAAGCAACAAACAAAAAAGCAAAAAAACAAAATATCAAAGGGAAATGTTAAACAAAAGACCAACAAATAAAATTTTCTAGTTGCTTTTAATGAGATCCTTAGGCTTGCTTTCCTGGATATAAGTTTTGAGTATCAGGTGTTATCACTGACATGCTTTATTTATACTCTTTCCGATTTATTTATGGTCACTGCTCTTCCCACAGATACATGGGAAACAATTTAAGCCAATTTCTATAATTATTAAAACATTTATTACATTTGACCTAGACTGGTATCACTTTGAGTGAGTCAGGAACAAGGCAATTGAACAAGTTTTGGATCCTGCTCATTGAGTGGTGAAGCCGTTAAGTGGCAGGTTGCTTGTCCCCTGAAGTCTTTTCTGAGCAGCGTCAGACTCTGTTCACACTCCTCCCACTCTGGGCATCCTCCGAGGAGGCTGCTTATGGCTGGAAGTGAGTGTCTTGGGGACAGCTCTGTCTGGCGACCATGAGTGCTCAGGAGATTTACATCTCCCAGCACATCTGTGATCCATTTGGTGCTCGCCAGTATGTACAACATCTTGGTTAGCAAGCTTCATGTGAATCAGAGCGGGGCCCTCCCTGGTGGTTATGGATTGAGCTGCTGTCTCCACGATCGACAGTTCAAAACCACTAGAAGCTCCATGGTAGAAATCTGGGACTTTCTACTCCTGTAAACAATTACAGGAACCCACAGGGCATCACTATGAGTCAGCATTGACTCCATGGCACTGAGTGTGGCTAATGGCTGAAAAGAGGTCTCTGTCTCCTCCTGTTTCTTAGGCAAATGCACTGTACATTGGGAGAATTCTCACCTTCCACGCGGGAGAACCAGGTTTAATTCTTGCCTAAGGCACTTCATAGCTTTCATGCTGCTACGGTGCTGCACAGATTTTGGCAGAACTTCCTGATGAAGATGGACTAGAAACAAAGGGCTGGAAATCTACTTCTAAAAAATCAGTCAACAAAAATCCTGATGCATGGCTCACAAGAGTCTGATTCCCCCATTTATCCGGAGATGGTGCAGTCTGGGGTTGCCATGAGTCAGGGCAGACTCATCGGCAGCTAACAATAACATGCATGTGTCCGATTAGCGCGGTCTGAAAATTACCTGGGCCTGGGACCAGGGGAACCTGAAATTCTGCATCTGTAGGAAAGTTCTGCAAACCGACTCAGCTGCCTCCCGGAGCCATATGCGGAGGAACGCCCAAGATGATGCTCAAACCATGACCGATAGAACTGTCAAGGCTGAGTCTAGATCTTTCGGAAGGAGCCCAACCACTCTGCCTTGTCAGCGGAAGAGAGAGGTGAAAACAGAGGTCAGAGAGGGTTTACCTTCTACCTCAAAAACTCATTTGGAGGCAGAAGGTAAAAACTTAAACTTCCTGACCCTTGATGTGCAAAATTATGAGTGTTGGTCCTGTCAAGTCAACGCCCGCTCATGGTGACAGCGTGTACACATAATATTCCATCGTATGCAGGCACCAGAATGTAGTTCTTATACGAATACTAGAAACAAACTAGTTTTCTAAAAGCTTTCTACATCGAGTCACATTATTAATAACATTGCAGGTCACTGAACAGAAACCTTGATCATTTTTTTTCTCATTCTTTTCCATCAATTTTTACTTTATTTACAAATAAGTTATCAATATAGGTTAACAAGCATTAATTACCCCAATATTGTAGATAAAGAATCAGGAAAGTTGGCAAAATGAGCATTTGTAGAAACACCAGCCACAAGGTAAACAAAGTGTCCTTGTAGAAGGTACAGGCAAAACCACGTAATTCCAAGTGTCATTACAATTGTGTGATCAAGACGGCTCTGACCAGAGCTCATTAGTAGGTTAAAAAAATCAATTATCTAGAGTTTTCACCTTCTGGGTATAATTATATGGGTAATCTGGGGTTGAAAGTGAAATCTTTTGGAAATGGAATCGTTTGCTGTAACTAACTACAGGAATATTTTTAGAAACAAATATGAGAGTAGATAACAAGTACTGCTCATAGGGTTCTAGTTCCCATGTAAAACTGCACCCTGCCAGTTCAGTAATGCAGATTCATCGTGACCCAACAGGACAGGGTAGAACTGCCCTGTGTTTCAGAGACTGTAATTGTTCACGGGAGTAAAAAGCCCTGTCTTTCTCCTACAGAGCGCCTGGTGGTTTCGAACTGCTGTTCTTGGGGACCCCATCCCAACATGTCACCACTTCCCCACCAGGGCTCCTGGATCAGATATCCAATGGCTTCTTCCAAACAAAGCATGTTAAACACGTCTCTGGGATCAGTGGGTGGCTGCCGATAAGTTCTCTCAATGATCACACTGGCCAGTCTCAGGGTGACTTAAAAGGGTCAGATCGAGACAGTCGTCTCTGAGGGTCTCTGCTGGGCCCGATAAATCCAAGGGAGAGGGGTCTGCTCAAAGGGTTGTAGAGATTGTTTTTTTTCTATTCTTTTGATGGGGAGAGTGAGCCCAACGGGGTAATGTTGATAGATTTTCTTGCAGGAAGCAGGATGAACACGAGGTTATTATGAAGATGTTTTCAGAAAATGAAACAGCCGCGGTAAGAAAAGTTGTGCTGAGAATTTTTTTCTGTCATGACATGGCACCTTGTCCTTCCTGCAGGATCGCGGGAGCTGTCCTTGGACACTTTTACTGGAAGACCTTACTCCAAGCACCGCACAGCCCGATCTTGCCCCTTCTCATTTCAACAATGCTAGAGGACGCCAGCATGTTTGGTTTGACGTGCAGGGTTCTTGGGGGCAGGATGAGAGAGGTGGAAATGCCACTTTCAGAAGTATATCAACCTAGATGGAGGTTATGTTAAAAAGCAGTGACTTCGTGTTTTTATGTGTTTGTTTAACAAAGATTGCTATGATTTTATAACAATGCTTTTTGACTTACCCATAGAAATAATCTGAGATAACGTCATTGAATATTTTGTCACATCATTTAATATTTTGTCTGTGTTTTATCGAATGCCAATGTAATAGCTTTAACAAGAATTTACTGTGGAGTTGACTTTGACTCATGGTGACCCCTAGTAGTAGAAATGAACCTGACAGGGTTTTCAAAGTTTGGTCTTTCTGAAGTCAGAGCATCCTGTCCCATTTGCTCTGGGTGGATGCGAACCTACGACCTTCCAGTAAGCAGCTTTTCACCCTCCCAGAACTCCAAGTGTTTGGTAGATTGGCCGACAAGTGCTTGCTTTATTAATATGAAAGGAAACTCTTTGTTCCATGGTAACATTTCAGGCAAAGCATCAGTAAGTTCAAAGCAGCAATTAAAAGCAATTAAAGAACAGGAGCATAGAAAGCATGCTTCACTTGAGTGTCTTCATTGTGTTCTAAGAGCAAATTGTTGCAGCCCCCCATGTTTCTTCCCTAAAGCCCGGGTGACCCTTCTGTAGGATTAGGTATCTCTCATTGATTAAAATATGTTCCTAACTCTTTGTCACCGCATTTTCTTGTGACCGTAGAATTGAATATGTCAAGGAAAGAAGTCTTTGAGTCAAAATGCATCTTTAAAGTGTTCTTGAGTATTTGACATTTAAAACTCATTATCTGTGGCCCCTCGAGTCTCAGTGTTGACCTTATGGATCCTGCATATGGCACAGGATTTAGAGAGCAGAGAGAAGCACAAGAATGGCAGGGTAATGAAAATAAAGAACAGAGACGCATCACCGGAGCTGGATGGTGGCAAATCAGTTCAAGAGCACCATGCAATGCAAGTCAAAGGGAAGAGGGTGAGTTATGGGGAGAATGTCATGGAATGACAACCTAGTCAGAGCACGTGATGTGCAAGAGACTGGGGGAAAGAGAGTGAGAACAGATGAGGTCTAAAATAACAACTTTGGTCTAATTTTTTAATTGGACAAATTACTCCAAACATCACTAATGGAAAATAAAAGAGCAAAATTCTAAGAACACCGTCGTCTTAGAAAATCAAATCATTTGCCTGTTATTGTCCTTCTTTTCCAGGATTGTAGAAAATGCTCAGAGTGACAAACCTATGACGATTCTCTAAATTGACTGTGTAGTCGGCGCGCCCAGCAGTGCCTCCTCCCTGAGGCTCCTAGAATGTCTTCAGCTCACAGCAAGGGCCAACCTGACTTAAGCTCTCCCGAGATGGCCCAGCTGTCAGACTACAACCTGGAGAAAATTGACAACAAAGCAGAACCCACTGTAGACATGCTTCTAAATTACTTGCAAGCTTTCAAGAAGGCCCTGGACCTGGTCATGCAGGTGCAAAAGCGAACCAACAAAGAAACCAGAATAAGAAAAAGCCCCAGTGATGACTCCAAACAAATCTGAAAATAATGGAAATTTCCCACAAACTTTTTGAAGCCCCTTTGTATCTATCTCACAACTTTTGCCTGTTCAGTTATTTACAGGTTTAAGCCTTATTGACAGCAATTATAAAAATCTGGTGAAAGCTAAAAAAAAAAAATTCTCTAAATTGTGAAGTTTTCATTCACACTTCTATGTAATTCCCGAAGCATCTCCTTTGGGGAGAGAAGAGGAACTTTCTGAAGCATTGGCACCTCCCACCATACTTCTTCAGTCTGTGTGCTGAGCAAATATTCAGAGAAACGGGGTTCTATGAAGAATGAAGCATCAGGATTGGAGGAAGCTTATTAATGACTTGTGACATGCAGGTGAGAACCTTGCTTGCTGAAAGTGAGAAGGGCCTGAAGTACTTGCTGATGGAAACCAAGGTCTGCAGCCTTCAGTGTGGATTACAATTCAATATAAAGACCAGAATCCTCATAACTGGACCAATAGGTAACATCCTGACAAACAGAGCGAAGGTCAAAGCTGTCCAGGATTTCACCTTGCTTGATCTGCAATCAGTGCTCATGGAAGCAGCAGTCAACCAATCAAACGATGAGTTGCTTTAAGTAAATCTGCTGCCCTCAGGACCAACAATGAGAGTAGTGATACCAAGAAGGTAAGGGGAAGGTGTGGGGAGAAGAGGGGTACTGATCATAAAGATCTACATATAACCTCCTCCTTGGGGCATAGACAACAGAAAGGTGGTTGAAGGGAGACATTGGTCAGTGTAAGACATGACATAATAATAATAATTTCTAAATTATCAAGGGTTCTTCAGGGAGGGAGGGGAAAAATGAGGAGCTGATACCAAGGGCTCAAGTAGAAAGAAAATGTTTTGTAAATGATGATGGCAACAAATGTACAAGTGTGTTTGAAGCAATGGATGGATGTATGACTTGTGATAAGAGCTGTATGAGCCCCCAATGAAATTATATATATATATATATATATATATATATATATATATATATATATATATATATATATATATATATATATATATATATATATATATATATAAAGTAAATCTGCTGCACAAAGCCTCTTTAAAGTGTTGAAAAGGAAGGCTATTACTTTGAGGACCAAGTTGTGCCTGAACCAAGCAATGGTGCCTTCAATCGCCTCCTATGCATGTGAACGTTGGACCTTGAATAAGGGAGCCTGAAGAAGTATCAGCGCATTTGAACTATGGTGCTGGAGAGGAGTTTTGAAAGTATCACAGACTGCTCAAAGGACAAGCCAATCTCCCATGGAAGATGTACAGCCGCAGTGCTCTGTAGACGAAAGGATGGCAATAACTTCTTCTTACATAGTTTGGACATATTGTCAGGGGAGACCGGTCCCTGGAAATGCAATGTCTTGCTTGGTGAAGTCGAGGGGCAGAGAAAAAGACGAAGGTCCTCAAGGAGACGGGTTGGTCCAGAGGCTGCAACAATGTGTTCAAGCATTGGAACAATTGTGAGGATGGCGCAGGAGGGGGATGTGTTTGGTTCCATTAAGCATAAGGTTGCTGTGGGTCTGAGCCAACTCCATGCCTGGCCTAGTGGGGTATACCCTGGGCTGCTAACTACAGGGCACCGCTTCTGACATGGAGTCAGGTTAAGACTCTTGTTGAAAAAAGTGCAGACTTTGTTTGGTTTTTATGATGATATTTTTGTTAACTTGATAGGCATCCTAGAATTTATGGGTACCTTGTGCCCTTGTCTGAACACCATGTTGAATCACATTCATAGTTACAATGTACCTATATTTTGAAAGCATGCTCCATACCCTCAGTTTGTGGTTCAATGAAGCACAAAAATAATTCAAACTTCCCATTAAAACCAGTTGTACTTATTATAGATCATAGTATAGATATGGTTGTTGGAAATTTACATTTATTTCCATTAGAATTATTGGTAACTTCAACTTAGCTCAAGGAAAAAAGGATACCAGGGAATAATAACAATGATATATCTTGAGTCGCAAGAGTCCTGGTAGTACAGTGTTTATATATCCGGCTGCTAACTGAAAGGTTGACCATATGAGCCCACCATATGCTCTGCAGGGAGAAGAGCCTCCACAATGTTCTGCCTCCAGAAAGACTCCACCCTTAGAAATCCCATGGGGCAGAGCTACGGGGTTGCTGTGTCAGAACTGACTCAACAGCACTGTTTTATATTAAACCCACAGTAATTGAAATATAAAAGTATCGTTCACAAACTTTAGTACTTTATATTTAGTTTAAAGACAGTTTTCCAAGTTTAAGTTATTTGCGTTAAGTTATTTAAATTGGTTCCAAAGCAGGCAACCATGACTCTGTGGCTGATAACGGCTACTCTAGCATAACATTATAATGAACTATAACCTGTGAAGTCACTGTAAAGATGTGTTAATGCTCTGACAGTCTACTCAATAATTTTGGACCTTGAAATAGGTTTTGAATGTCCAATACATTTTCCTTCTGAGTGTTTGACATAAACCATTTTTATTTCTCTTGGGACTCTCTTGGCTGATATTCAAGGCCTCTCCCCAATGCAAAATCTACCATCCACTCATCACCTTTAAATGCATTTTTAATTGTCTAAATGGATTATGAAAACTTTATTTGCAGAAAAAGCTGAAAATATACCGTAACTTCAATTGTTGTCAAATAGTCACAAGGTTTAGCATGTGAAGGGATGTCAGATGTACTTCTCTATAAACTTTGGCACTCTCAAAGGTTTGCATTACGGTGCTTATGTCATGGTATCTTCCAGCTTCTCCCGAAAGGAAGAAGGACCCTAGTCAATGACTCACACAGACCATGCCTGAGTGCGTTCTTTCCTCCTGGTGCGGGTTTACTCCAAAGAAGCAGGCTATGGACCAGGGTCGAAGGGCCACAGGAGTATGAGGGACGGTCAGGAACTTTGTTACAAAATCATAGAAACCTTTATTAAAACAAAAATATAGAAACAGGATGCCATTGTGTCCCAATACATCCCCCATCTGGGTCTGCCAACTTCTAAAGGCAGGGTTTGCACCTCTCTAACGATTCCCCCCCAATTCTGCACTGTTTGATTCGCACTATGTCAGTATAGAAAGGCTGGCATCCTGAAAGTTTCAAATTGTGCTCCTTTGAACTGGTCTTTGAGTTTGGGGAACAAAATTCTAGAGTATGAAAGGGCAAGAGCAGGGCTGTAGGGTGGTCAGGGTAAAGTTTTCCTGTGCCATTCCTGGGCAGCTCCTGTTTCCCAACAGTTTTTCTGGCACATAATTTACTTCTCATTAAATTGAATAGTTCAATCGTTTAAACATATCGAGAGGCTATTGTACAATCACCACCACATCCATCCTAGGGCTCTTGGTACATCCAAAGAATGAACATGTGCAATGAGGGATGTCAGGGTTTTGGGGGGGAGTGCGGGGGATACACACACACAATGCTTAGTGCATTTTCCCTAGTCTTTTTCTCAGCAATGCAATTTTCGACTGTCTTAAAACTTCGTCATCGCAAGCCCTTGTGACAATCTTGTGTCTTCTGAGGACATCTATCTAAATGATCTCTTTAAGTCTTAAAGACTCGTTGTCCAACAAGCAGCCATCCAAGAGAGGTGCCAGCTAAGTACATAAAGGAGAAACACTCCAACCTGTGTGATCCAAGGATGACAAATAATAAAACATAAGCCTGGAGAAGGGAACAGTATCAGGACTTAAATTTGAGCACCTGGTTTGCAGGACGCTATTAATGAGATGGAAAACCCCAAGTTCATTTGCAAGGTGCTGGATCACCTGTGTCAAGCTTAATCTCTGTGGATTAAACCTCCTAGGAATCCCCTCTGACCATAGAGCAGGGATGCAAACAGCCTTGCTCGCAGACAGAGTGCATTGAAAAGTGGATTACTCTAGGTGAAGCTAGGTTAGAATTTAACACTTTATCATTTGCTCTCTGATTTCACCCATTTGAAATTTGTTCTAGTTTTTAATATTGTCTGCTTTTTTTTCCAATTGATGTTTCTCTCTTTTATTTCGCTGCTGTTAAGCTTGTTTGTTTTTCTGTAAATGAAATGCAGGCTAGGTAAATCAATAAAGATAGTAGCTGGATTCATATTATCTTAAGGATGTGACTGGGCAAGCCGGGAAGAAAGGAGAGCTAATAACAGTGAGTACAAGCAAGAAGACGATATTCTGAAGTTGATTGTAGGGATGACTGCACAATTCTTTTAAATACGATTAAGCTATTGAATTGCATATTATGTAAATTACATGCCGATTAAAAACCAACAACAATAAAATCCATTGCCATCTAGTTGATTCTAATTCATGCAACCCTATCAGACGGAGTAGAACTGCCCCTCTGGGTTTCTGAGACTATAATTCTTTATGAGAACAGAAAGTCTTTTCTTTCTCCCACAGAGTGCCTCATAGGTTTGAACTGCCATCCTTGCAGCTCTTGGTACAGCTCTTGGTACCAGCCCTTGGTACAGCTCTTGGTACAGCTGTTTGAACTGCTTGGTACAAGGTTTGAACTGCTGTCCTTGCAGCTCTTGGTACCAGCCCACTGAGGAGACACGATGCCACCTGGGCTCACGTAGAGCAGAAAGAAACACTGCCTGGTCATGGGCCATCCTCAACTTGTTTGAGCCTATTGTTACAGCTGCGGTATCAATCCATTTTGTCAAGGGGTTTCGTTTCTTTCTGCCCCTCTACTTCATCCAGCATGCTGTCATTTTCAAGGGACTTGTCCCTCCTGACAACATCTCCAAAGTACCTGAGAGGATGTCTCTCCATCCTTTCTTCTAAGGAACCTTCTAGTTGTACCACTTCCAGCACAGATCTGTTTATTCTTCTGGCAGTTCATAGTACTTTCAGTATCCTTCTCCAGAACTATGATCAATTCTTCTTTGGTCTTCTTTTATCAATGTCCTACTTTCATATTCACACGGGACAATTGAACATACTATAACCTGGGTCAGGTGCACCTGGGACCTCGCAGGGACATTCTTGCTCTTCAATATTTTAAGGAGCTCTCGTGTGGCAGATTTACTCAATGCATTGTGTCCTTTGATTGCTTGATTACTGCTTCCATGAGCCTTGACTGTGGATCCAAGCAGGATAAAAATTCTTGACAGTTCCAATGTTTTCTATATTTATCATGATGTCACATCTATTGGTCTTGTTGTAAGGATTTTGGCTATCTTTATATTGAGTTGCAATCTAGACTGAAGACTGCAAGTCTTAATCTTCATCAGCAAGTGCTTCAATTCCTCCTCACTTTCAGCAAGCAAGGCTGTGTCATCTGCGTATCTCAGGTTGCTAATAAGCCTTCCTCCGATCCTGATGCCACATTCTTCCTCACAGAGTCCAGCTTCTCAGATGATTTGTTCCGCGTACAGTTTGAGTAACTATGGTGAAAGGATAAGACCCTGACACGCACATTTCCTGATTATAAACCATGCAGTATTTTTATTCTGTTCAAACTATGCAAATCGTATCAAAAGAAGATGATGCACACACAGAGTCACTATATCAAAAAGAACTCGTCACCATTAAACCATTTCAAGAACTAGCATATCAAGAATCAATGGTGCTTAAGGAAGAAGTCCAAGCTGCACTAAAAGCATTAGCAAAAAATAAGGCTCCAGAAATGACAGAATACCAAATGAAATGTTTCAAAAGGCTAATGAAACTCTGGAGCACTCACTGGTCTGTGTCAAGAAATTTGGAAACAAGTACCAGGCAAACTGACGAAGACGGGCAGGGGGTACCCTCCCAGAAAGGATTTCCCTGCAAAGCTATATATGTGTGTATGTATGTATGTATTTATGTATGTATTTAATAAAACAGCCTTATCACTTTCAAAGTACTCACCATTACATTTAATACATTTGTCAAACCCGAGAGGCCATTCTTGGAAACATTTTTCAAACTCATCTGTTTGGATGGATGACAGTGCCTCTCTCCTTTTTTTTCTTCACCTCTTCTACATTGGCAAATTGCTGTCTTTTCATGTCGCTCTTCATTCTTGGAAACAAAAAGAAGTCACACACAGCAAGGTCAGGTAAGTAAGGTGTGTGGGGCAAGAGAGGCACGCTGTTTTTTGCCCAAAACTGGTGCACTGAGATGGCCGTGTATTGTCATGGTGGCAAAATCATTCCTCGGTCTGCCACAAATCAGGGTCCAGGTCTCTTCAGAGCTGTTCTTTCAAAGCACGGCTTGTTTCTACTCAATGTTCTTTTTCCTGGTCAGTCAGAACCTGAGGCACAAATTTCACAGCGACTTTTCTCATTCCCAAATCTTACATTAAAATTCGCTGAACCAGCTTCCAGGTGGTCCAGATAACTTCAAGTCTCCAGCGATCCATCATTGTCGTCGGTCTTTGAGCACAAATGCACAAGTTTTGTTGACATTTTCAGCCATTCTGGAAGTTGGAAGATGTCTAGAATGATGTTTGTCATCAATCGACATTTCACCTTTTCTGAAATGAGAAAACGACTTGTACACTTGAGTTTTCCCCATAGCGCTGTCCTTGTAAGCTGTGTTCAATATCACAACAATTTCTATGGCATATTTCCTGAGCAGGAAACAAAATTTCAAAACCTCACACTGTCTCTTAAGTCAGCCATCACACACACAAAAAGAAGTTTAAGCAAAACTGATTTTACAGAAAAACCACTGTGACTAGTGAGAACCTTCCCAGGTGATGCCACTGGGTGCACTAACTCAGAGTGAGTTACTTGATGCTCACCTAACAGGAAAATGAAAGCTCTGGCCAGTGGAGGTTTTTCTGGGTTTTTTTTTGGTGGGGGTACCCCCTCGTATATCTATTCTAAAGAAATGTGACCCTACAGAATATAGAAGTTATGTAAGAACATTATTAATATCACATGCAAGTAAAAATTTTGTTGCAGATCATTCAGCATGTTGACAAATTGCTGCTCAGGATTTTGGTCAGATTCAGAAGAGGATGTGGAACAAGGATCATTATAGTCGACATCAGATGGATCTTAGCCTAAAGCAGGAAATACCAGAAAATGCTGAGCTACAGGTAGCATTATATTTGCGTATGTGTTTTTGGGATTCTATCTGTTTTTAGACTATTTTCTCAGAAAAAAATTTCTGATTGGAATTAGTTACAGAGGAGATTTAGATGGAGGAATATTCTAACTAAACTAAATTCCCCACTCAGAATTTCATTTGCTATTCTTTTCACTCAGGTTACAAATGATAGATGACTTAAACCTGCCTTTGAAATTATATAGATGGAAATTCCATCTCTTCTATTTGAAAAACTTGGCTTATTAATCATCCAAATACTCAATTTCTTCTCCCAGATTCTTTCTGCAAACCTAATAATGTAAAAGTAAAAGTAGAATTAAAAAGATAATTATAGAATAATAAAGTGCTGCACTGAAAGCATTAACCCAAAGTTTCAGCAATTGATGGAACACCAATAGAAATGTTTCAACAAACTCATGAAGCATTCACTCATCTATGCCAAGAAATTTGGAAACCTGGCCAACTGACTGTACAAGATCCGTATTTGTACCCATTCCAAAGAAAAGTGACCCAAAAGAATGTGCAAATGATATCACAGATATCACATGCAAGGAAATTTTGCTGAAGATCATCCTGGATTCAGAAGAGGACATGTAAAGAGGGGTACCAATGCTGATGTCAGATAGATCTTGGCTGAAAGGAGAGAACACCAGAAAGGTATTAGCTTGTGTTTTATTGACTATCCCAAGACATTTGACTGGGTAGACCCTGAGAAAAGTATGGATGACTTTGCAGGAATGGGAACTCCTCAAGAGGCAGTTGTGCAATCAGAACAAAGGAATACCGCATGGTTTGAAATGAAGAAAGTGGGTCAGGCTTCTATCCTCTCACCCTCCTTATTCAATCTCTATGCTGAGCAAACAACCAGAGAAGCTGGCTTAGCTGAAGGAGGCACTGAATCAGGATTGGAGGAAAGCTTACTAATAGCCTGCGATCTTCAGATGAAACCACCTTGCTGGCTGAAAGTGAGGAGAACTTGAAGCACTTGCTGATGAAGATCAGGGATTGCAGCCTCCAATGTATAGAAAACAAAAATACCCACAATGTTACTTACCAATAGGTAACACCATGAAGTGATTGAAGTTGTCAAGAATTTTGTCTTCCTGGGATGCACAATCAATGCTCATGGAAAAAATAGTCAAGAGATCAAAAGACAAGTCACGTTGAATAAATCTGTGGCAAGAAACATCTTTAAAGTGTTGACATGCAAGGATGTTACTTTGAGGACGAGTGTGCACCTGATACAAGCTATACTATTTTCTTTTTTAAATTTAATTTGTTTTTTATTAGGGGCTCATACAGCTCTTATCACAGTCCATATATACATCAATTGTGTAAAGCACATTTGTACATTCATTGCCTTCATCATTCTCAAAACATTTGCTCTCCACTTAAGCCCCTGGCATCACGTCCTCATTTTTTCCCCTCCCTCCCCGCTCCTTCATGAGCCCTTGATAATTTATAAATTATAATTTTGTCATATCTTGTCCTGTCCTATGTCTCCCTTCACCCACTTTTCTGTTGTCAATCCCCCAGGGATCTATGTGTATATATTTATAGATTTAGTATTAAGGTAGCAGAAGGACATTGGGCCTCCACTCAAGTACTCCCTCAATGCAAGAATACTTTCTTCTATTAAATTGGCATTCTATAATGCTCACCTTCCTGACACAACTGCTGAAGACTAAGTGGGTAAATAAGCAAATGTGGTGAAGAAAGCTGATGATGGACAGCTATCAAAAGATATAGTGCCTGGGACTTTAAAGGCTTGAAGATAAACAAGCAGCCATCTAGCTGAGAAGCAACAAAGCCCACATGGAAGAAGCACACCAGCCTGTGTGATCACGAGGTGTTGAAGGGATCAGGTATCAGGCATCATCAGAACAAAAAAAATCTTACCCTAGTGAATGAGGGGGGAGTGCAGAGTGGAGACGCAAAGCCCATTTGTCAGCCACTGGACACCTCCTTACAGAAGGGTCTCAGGGAGGAGATGAGCCAGTCAGGGTGTGATGTAACAACAATGAAAAATACAACTTTCCTCTAGTTCCTAAATGCTTCCTCCCTCCCCCACAATCATGATCCCAATCCTACCTTGCAAGTCAGGCTAGACCAGAGGATGTACACTGGTACAGATAGGAACTGGAACACAGGGAATCCAGGGTGGATGATCCCTTCAGGACCAGTGGTGTGAGTGGTGATACTGGGAGGGTAGAGGGAAGATGGGTTGGAAAGGGGGAACTGATTACAAGAATCTGCAAGCCGTAACATTTTCAATTATCTCATATGCATGTGAAAGTTGGATATTGAATAAAGAAGACCAAAGAAGAAGAGATGCATTTGAGTTGTGGGGCTAGAGAAGACTACTGAAAGTACAACGGACTTCCTTCTAACAGGACAGAGTGATCTGTGTTGGGAGAAGTCAGCCAGAGTGCTCCTTAGAGGCAAAGATAGTGAGACTTCTACGTACTGTGGACATGCTGTTAGGAGAGACTAGTCACTGGATGAAGACATCACGCTTGGTAAGGTAGAGACGCAGTGAAATGTGGAAATCCCTTGCTAAGATGCATTGACATAATGACGGCAACAATGAGCTTAAAGAAAAGAACAATCGTCAGATGATGCAGCACCAAGCAGTGTTTTATTCTGTTGCATGTAGGGTTGCTCTGAGTCACAACCAGCTCCATGGTTCCCACAACACTGTCACTCCTAATCAGTATGTTAGTCTGGGTGCACTAGGAAAAAAATCCAGAGACACTCATATGTGTATAAGAAAGAGGTTTATATACAAGAGCAATTGAATATTGAGAAAACATCCCAGCTCAGTCCAGATCAAGTCCATAAGATCGTTATTAACTCATATGTCTGATACCAATGTATACAAATTCCTCTTCAGACCCACAAAACACATGTGATGACGTCGAATGCAGGAAGATCACAAGCCAGAAGGTGCAAAGTCCTGTGGATCCAGTGGGGGTGGAAGTATCTCAGCACTGGGGCGTGTGGGGAGGGGGTGTCTCCACGTGGCCCCTCGAGCTCCGGGCTCTGGCTGCGTCAGTGCAGCTCCATCACGCTCATCATCAATCATGTCTTGCCGGGAGGGAGAATTTGTCCTGTCTCCAGCCATCTATCTATCTCCTTGCAGTAGCGATTCTCAACCTGTGGGCCTTGACCCCTTTGGGTGCTGAATGATCCTTTCACAGGGGTTGTCCGATTCATAAAAGTAGAAAATTACAGTTCTGAAGTAGCAACAAAAATAATTTTATGGTTGGAGGGGTCACCACAACATGAGGAACTATATTAAAGGGCTGCGGCAGTAGGAAGGTTGAGAACCACTGCCTTAGAGCCTCCATATGAGGTCATCTAGCTGCGACCTGATTGACAGGCTAATCTCCACCCATTTACTCTTAATCCTCTCAAATTGACAACAGATTAGGTAACTACCACATGTTGTGACCATACTTAGCAGACTCAAGTGACCCCAAAGGATTTCTAAACTTTTATTATTACAGAAGATTATTGCCACGTCATTTTTCCACAGAGGGTCTGGTACATTTGAACCACTGACCTTTGGATTAACAGGTAACTGTTTCACCACTGTGCCACTAGGGTTCCTTAGTGTTGCATGGTAGTCTGGTGGTAAAAAGCATGAGCCTGAATCCGACACACCATCTGCTGTTATTAGCTGTAAGATGTTCACAAGCAATTGATCCAATTCTGCACTTAGTCCCTTTATTTTAACAGGGAGGTATTGCATAGGAATAGTGTTTACCTTTAGGATTATCTTGAGCAAAAATGAGATGAGTGAGTAAATATTTGTTATTAAATAATTGCCTGACACATAACAATCCTTTAGAAATATTAGCTAATATTAGCTGAAGAGACTAAAGAGAACAGAATGAAACATGGGAACTATTGCAATAATTCTGCTTTGAATTGTTAAGCAAAGTAAAAATAAGTCCAGAATTATTTATTTTTACATTGTATTTTCCAATAAGTATTATTGAGTTTTTTTTAAAACCATGTATATCTAGGTACTTGGCCTAAAGTTTGTTTATAATGTATATAATATTGAATGATTTTCCTTGTACACACTATCCTTCCTTTTTTCCTTTCTCTTGGTACCTTCAGTTTGCTTGATCATTAAGGCGGGGCCTTCTCTTCAAAACTTTGTTTTAAGTCTTTCTCTCCTTTGGGTTTTACATGCAGGCCTCTGAACAGGTTTTAAACAGTTTTGTGATAGCCAACGGTGTGTAGGAGTTGAATAGAAACCAAATTGTTTGCACCGTGATTCTGATGAGTAGAAAATAGGCAAGGGAGCCCACTTGGCGGAATAAGTCATGCACTGGGCTACTAACCGCCTGGTCAGTGGTTCAACCCACCAGTTGCTCCGTAGGAGAAAGATGTCTGCGCACGTGAAGATGTAAAGTCTTGTAAGCCCACAGGGCAGTATCTACTCTTTTTTAGAGGGTCTCTCTGGATCAGAGTTGACTCAATGGCAGTGACCATCTTGGTTTGAGATAATAGGTAATGGTGCCCCTCTCAGGGATGGAGAGCACTCGCCCTGCTTTTGTTAGAAGCCGGTTTTGATACAAGGATGCTCCTGCTCTCCATTAGTTCAGAAAATGCTTCTGATGCGCTCACTGTTTTCCCTCTTCTTACCTTTCTGTTTCCTCTTCAACATTTCTTTTCTTTCTCTTCCTCTCCCTTCCTCTGGGTTAGTCACTGCCTGACACACTCGGCCATCCATGGCTCCCTGACACAAAAGTGAAGCAGCGCACTGCTGACGGAAGATGTGCTCCTTGGGCCCAGCCAGCAGCCCCCTGGGAGAAAGACCAGCCGTCTGTTTCTGTAACGATGACAAAGACCTAAGGAGGCAGTTCTGTTCTTGTCGCCTGGCATCACCATGAGTTGAAGACAGACTTCGTGACACACAACAATAATGGGCACAGTGCTCCCCCTTCTGAAGAGTGGGATTTCTAGTGGGAAGTAGGAGGGGAATAATCGTCACTTGTAAAGTTGTGTGTGTACGTGAAGTGATAGCCAGTTTCTCTTGGATTTTTTAAGCAGAGGGTGATTCCTTTGGGGCACATTGATAATCTGCAGACTGCTGCTTCTGATTATCTAGAATGTTTTGGCTACAGCAGGAGGGAAGAGATATAACTGTCATGTGATTAGTTTAGATAAAACCAAAATATTTAAAACATTTTAACTGTAAATTATGTAGGGATTTAGTCATCAGATCATCATTTCTGTATTCTACAACTTTGACAAGTTATCAACCCCCCCCCCCTCCAAGAGCTTGTCCTGCTTCCCTTTCTATCCATCTGGCTTTTACTGGGCATTAACTCCCCCTATTCCAAAATGACACCTGTCTGCCCCCTCCCTCCATCTTCTTCTCACCTCTGGTAACCACCAAAGTCTCTTTCCTTTGGTATGATAGACGTTATCAGATTTTTTTATAGCAATGGTCTCACACCATATTTGTCCTCTGTGCTTTACTAACTACACTCAGCATAATGTTCTCCAAACCCACCCATGCTATGAGGGGTCATCATGGTGTGTAGGTACCAAAGTTTATTTATCCGTTCTTCTACTGATGTCTGCTTTGGTTGTTTCCATCTTCTTACTGCAACAAACACGGGTCTGCACGTATCTGTTAGTGCTTTGTTCTCTAGGGTACATACCAAGTATGGGGATTCCTGGGTTCTTTCTCACCCCAGGTGTTTGAGGAAGCATCATACCAACTTCGGCAGGGGTTGTCTAGTTTCCCATTCCCTCTAGCAATGCATGGCCCAGAAGCCCTGGTGGCACAGTGGATAAGGCATTGGGCTGCTCACCCCAAGGTCAGCAATTTGAAACTACCACCCGTTCCTCAAGAGAAAGATGAGGCCTCTACTCCCGTGAAGAGTTCCCGTCTAGGAGACTCTCAGGGGCAAGTCTACACTGTCTTACTGGAATCGTCTTGACATGTGGTTGTTTTGAGTGAGCAATGTCTGAGAGGTCCAGGCTGACCACACCCTCTCCAGCGTTGGTTGTTATATAGATGGATTTGGAACGGTGTCACCCATCCCAGGGAGAGGCGGCATCTCATTGTTATTTTGATGTTCATCTCTTGCACAGGTACAAGAGCTTCAATGGGATGCACTTTATAGAGAGCTCTTGGTGGTGCAAACAATTCATGTAGTTGGCCGGGAGTTGCTTGCTATGAAGGGTTGGGTCTCCCCAGGCGCACCTGGTGATCACTTCAGAGAAAGCCTATGGAGCACAGTTGTACGCTGACACACTGGGGTCATCGGGCATCAAAATAGACTGCGGGGAAACGGATTTTTGGTATTACACTAAGAAAAAAAAAACAAACCCAAATTCACTGCCGTTGAGTTGATTCCAACTCAGAGTAACCCTACAGGAAGGAGTAGACCTGTCCCTGTGGGCTCCTGAGACTGTAACTCTGCTTTTCTCTTCCCTCCGGGAGTCATTGTTTTTGCAATGTGACACTGCCGCTCTTTCCATCAAAAGTGGAGTATGTTTTCACAAGTCGTAATCAATCTGACAGGCGCTTCACAGTGCCATATCTGCGTTAGAGGCTTTTGGATTCCAGGTGTGCGTTAATGTTGGGCAACCTTACACTGGGCAATAGGACAAGCACGAAGTTAGGAATCAGAACATCCAGGCAACTTAATTCCAAGAGCTGAAAACCTAAACTCCGCTATTTACATTTACCTCTTTACCAGAATCTACTCTGAGAAATGATGGTGCTGGAGAAGAATATTGGCAGTACCATGGACCACCAAAAGGACAAACAAATCTGTCTTGGAAGAGCGCAGTCAGAGTCCTCCTTAGAGGCAAGGATGGCTGGACTTCATCTCATGTACTTTGGGCATGTTGTCAGGAGAGACCAGTCCCCGGGGAAGGACATCATGCTTCGTAAAGTGGAGAGGCAGTACAAAAGGGGGATGCCTTCAATAAGATGGATTGGCACGGCGGCTGCAGCAATGGTCTCAAGATTAGGAACAATTGTGGGCATGGCACAGGGCCAGGCAGCGTTTCTTTCTGTTGTACAAAGGTTGCTATGGGTGAGAATGGACTGGATGATACCAACAACCACAACTCTGAGTAAAATCAAAGGAAATTGGAACCTGTGTGATTTAAAATTGATGATTATGGTTGAGCTCTGAGATTTATTTTACCAAGCAAATACTTAATTTATAGACAACACACATTAAATATGTAAACAGGCCTAGAGGGTAGAGGGAGGTAGTTAAGTTATTCAAGAAAATAAAATGTTTTCAGGCATTTAAAACATTCCTCTCAGCACTTTAGAGGCACACTTTATATGTGGATAATTGACAGGCTAATTGCTATTTAAAAGCGTCTCCCTCAATTGTCTAAAGATCTCTCTCTACCAGGTGATATTTTCACAGAGCAGTGTATGTTGTTTGTATGTCAAAGAATTAAATCTGCACTCAAGAATGTTTGTCATTCTGAGATTTCACATATTCAAAGTGTTTCTCATCCTTAATTAACAGGACTTTGTGATTAATTTTCATCTCCTTGCTTCAAAGAGCTCCCCAAACAGAACTTTGGTGGGAGGTATGTTTCCCCTCACACACTCTGGGACTACTGTCTATGGCTCTGGCAAAACGGGCATTTGCTAGCCCCTCTCTGCGAAAAACTCTTCACCCTTTATCAACTTTGAAAGAAAGAAAATCCGAAATACATAAAAATCCAGAAAACTGTTTTTAGTAGATTGTCTCATTATTTATTTATTCAGTTTTTCATTCCCTATTCAACTCACTGCCACCGAGTCCATGCTGACTCAGTGACCACTGTGGGCTTCCAAGCCTGAAAGTGCCTCCAGGAGTCGAACGTGTGTAACCTCTACACCACTCGGGCTGCCTCCATTCTCTGCACGTGATAAATGCTACATGCACGTCTTAGCTGCATGCTTGGCCATTTCTCCTTCCAGAGCGCACAGCACAAAGCTTTCTTATCTCATGGACTTGCTTTGGCCTATGGACTGAGAGGTCATGCACATTCCATAACATTTTCCATTAAAAGTACACTGTCAGGTAATTTTTAGTATATCATAGTTATGTAACCATCCCCACTCTGGAATTTCAGAACATTTTCATCCTTCTACCCCAAACCTCCTTCTCAGCAGAACCCTCCCTTCCCACACCTTCCACCCTGGTCACATGCCCTTGCCCCCTGGCACTGACAAACAACAAGCTGCTTCCTGTCTTTGTAAGCTTGCTGGTTCTAGACATTTCTTGGGAGCTCTGCTGGCATATTGGTTGCGAGTTGGGCTGCGATCCTCAAGATGAGAAGTTCGAAACCACCCCTGCTCCACGGGAGCAATCTGGGACTTTCTAAACTGGTTAACAGTGACAGTCTTGGAAACTCACAGGGGCCATTTCACCTTGTCCTACAGAGCTGCTGTGAGTCAGCACTGACTCGAGAGCAGTGAGACATTTCATAGAAATGGAGTCATACAATATATGACCTTTCTGATGTCTTTCACTTAGCACAATGTCTTCCGAGTTTGTATAGATTGGTTCTTCTTATGACTGAACAATATTGGTGTGGACATACCCAATGTCCTTTATTCATGCAACCATTTGTGGACATTTGTATTGCTCACACTATTCAATTATTAGGCATAATGCGATTGTGAACATGCATGTACAAGAGTTCCATGTAGGCATGTGCTGTTAATTCTGTCCAGTATATACTTACAAGTAGACTTGTAGGTCAGATGGTATCTCAATGTTTGACATTTGAGGTGTTGCCAAATTATTTTCCAAAGCAACTGCACTGATTTACATTCCCACCAGTGACCTGTAAGGGTTCCTGTGTCTCACATCGTAGCCAACACTTGATAGTGTTTATCTTTTTGCATGATAGACATTCTCATCTAGTTGTGATTCTCGTGATTCTATGGGGATGGTAAAGATTTTTGAAAGTTCATGGGCTGCCAGGAGAACAAATATGACTGTCTTGGACAAAGATCAGTTAGAATGCTCCTTAGAAGCAAACATAGTAAGACTTTGTCTCACGTACTTTTCATGTGTTCTCAAAAGAGACCGGTATTTGGAAAAGGGTATTATGCTTGGCCAGTGAAAAAGAGGATGCCCCCCCCAGGAAATGGATTGACACAGTGGCTGGAACTATGGGCTCAAACTTAACAGCAATTGTGAGGAAAGTGCAGACTGGGCAGGGTTTTGCTCTCTTGTACACAGGGTGACTAGGGTGGCAGAACTGACCTAAAAGTACCCGACAAAGCCAACAGTGGTTGTGAAGAACTATCGCGTTGTGGTTTTGATACGTATTTTCCCAGCAATGGCACACAGCACCAGCAACAACAACGACTAATGATGTTGAGCATCTTTTCACTAAGCTTGTAATGTGAGCAGCCACTCCTGTGTGGCTTTACTTGGCTCCTGTGTTTCTGAGAAGAACACAGCTGGGTAGCTTCCAGGCCAGGGAGAATGCGGAGCCACGGACTATAGACCTGAGCCCAACCCACAGCCTGCAGCCAGACTACCTAGCCCTCAGCTCCTAGAGTAACAAAACAACTATCTCTTGTTGCATGATTCTGAGATTTGTGAGTTACTACACAGCATTAGTATAGCAACAGCTGGCACACATATTTTGAAAGTATAAAACACCACCTTGGTAATTTCCACTTAAGTGAAGAAAAGGAATAATGTTAATAACAGATGTCTTTTGCATACTCACCAAACACGTTTCTTTCTGATGATCTCTAAATAATTTATAGATATCTCTAAACAATATACAGTAATTTAATTTTTGCCTCCATGCAAATTGAATTAGATTATATGCATTCTTTTTTAAAAAACAAACAAATATTTACTAAATACACACAATAGCAGATTGAGTGCCAAAAGAATGAGTGCAAATAAATATAAATCAATACAGTCTTTCTACACAAGAGGGCAGAGAATAAAATGTGCTGAAAATCGGGAACGCATAGTCTTTAATATAGGCAGGCTTCAATTCCAATAAAAAGAAAAGAGGCACTAATATTTTAGTGAATAATGATTAAAAATGTCTCCGGTAAAAAAATCACATATTAGATCAAGACATCTCAATGAACTCCATGTTTCCCCCTAGACGACAACCACAAGCAAACAAAAGCCTTCTCTAGGCATGTCATAATCAAATTACTAAAAGTACAAGCTCAAAAGAAAAATTTTGACAGCTGGCAGTGAGAAACTATGATTAATGGTTAACTCCGAAATCAGCGGAGACAGTCGTGTTTGAATGGTTCCTGAGCGGTGCCAGAAGTAAAAAGCCCAAAAAACTGCCAACTGTCCATAGGTTGTCAACATCATTTTGTCTACCTCACTCCTACACATGAAGTTTTTACTTTATAGACTTTTAACTAAAAGTAAGCCTCTTAGTTAAGCATAACTAAAATATTTCTTTTCTTGAGAAAATGCATGTCATCAATTGCCAAAATCTAGAGACACTTTTCTTTGTGTTCAAAGAACATTTCTCAAAAGAAAAATAGATTTTATGTGTATATCCCTCATACTGAAAAGTAAATATTCAGATGAATTTTATTACATTTTAGCATATCATTATACTGTCAAAAATAAATCAACTTTGAGAAAAATTGAGCCTGGTAACAATACGAATTTTTACCTGCAAGAAATGGAGGATGAACATAATTTGTGAGCTTGAATTGTAGTTTCTTAAGTGGTTTAATAGACTTTTAACTCAGAAAGAATTGTACACAATTGCTGCCTTCTCCTACTGTGTAGGAAAATTGCTTGTATAAAGATTATTTTACTATTCACAGAAAACAAATGATCACTGAGCTATTTCTTGGTTGTAAGATAAATAGAATGTATTATAGGGTGAGTTAAATAGTATTTCAATTTCCATCACTACTAACCTGAACTAAAATAATAGTTCAGGTTAATAATTCAAGGAAATTTTATTTTATTTTAAAAATTCCTTACATCATTTATTCATTGCTGTGGATCTATGATTTTATTTCAAATACTTTTATTGGGGGCTCTTACACTCTTTTATCACAATCCACACATTCCTCCAGTGTGTCAAGCATGTTTGCACATATGCTGCCATCTTTCAAAGTATTTTGTTCCCACCTGAGCCCCTGATATCAGCCCCCCATTTCTTCAGCCCCCGCCTTCCCTCCTGAGCCCTTGATAAGTTATAGATTATTATTTCCATATCTTACATTGTCCTCCATCACCCCTCACCCACTTTTCCATTATTTATCTCCCTGGGAGGGAGTTATAGATCGATTCCCCCTTTCTCCACACACCCTCCCCTAACCCTTCTGGTATCTCTACTCTCCTTGTTGGCCCTGAGGAGTTTATCCTGAATTCCCTGTGTTGCAGGCTCTTGTCTGTAGCAGTGTGTATGCTCTGGTCTAATCTGATTTGTAAGGTAGAATTGAGGTCATGATAGTGGGGTGAAGGAAGCACCAAAGAGCTAGAGGAAAGTTGTGTGTTTCATCGGTGTTATACTGCACCCTGACTGGCTCATCTCTTCCCTGTGTCCAGTTGTCTACAGATGGGCATTGGGTCTCCACTCCATGCCCCTCCACCCCGTTCACATTGGGTATGATTTTGTTTTGGGTCTTAGATGCCTGATACCTGATCCCATCGACATCTCATGATCACACAGGCTGGTGTGCTTTCTCCATGTGGGCTTTGTTGCTTCTGAGCTAGATGGCCAATTGTTTATATTCAATCCTTTAAGACCCAGATGTGGAGAGGACATCTGGCTCACCAACCCCCAAGATGATGTTCTTGCTCAGAGCAGACAACGCACAGGGAGGACTGTAGGGAGGGCCCCACGACAGGACATGGCTTACTGCACTGAATCATGGCACTGCAGGGACAGCACTGGAGCCACAGTGTGAGAATAGTGCACGGTCTGGCCCCATCATGCTGGGAGAGGCACTGAGGGCATGCAGCAGAGCAACAGGGGGAGCAGAGTGATGCAACTCCCATGAAATACCAAAAATAGACTTGGGAGACAGAGTGTGGCACCCCATCAAACTGGACTGGAAAGACTTGTAAAGGCCAACAAACAGCACATGAACTATTTATAGGCTTTTCCATTTTTATCAGTGACTTTCTTTTTGTAATTGTTATTCTGTGTTTGTTTTTTTTTATGTTTTTGTTATTATATTGTTCGTTTTGACTTCCTTTGTTGTTTTATTTGGTTTTGCCTGGTTTTGGAACTTATTAATGTATCTGCATGTCTATCTAGAGAAGATAGATGGGGTAAATAATTTAGAGATGAAAAGAAAAGGAAAAATTGTTCCAGGGAGATAGGGGAGTAAGGGAGGTGGGAGAAAGAAAGGCAAGGGGGACCAATCCAAGGACAAGGGAACAATAAGTGAACTAAAATCAATGGAAGGAAGGTCGTAGGATACCTAGTGGGGCTCAATCAAGGGCAATGAAGCAGCAAGGAATTACTAAACCCAAATGAAGACCGGACATGATGGTGGGACAAGAGGGAAGTTAAAAGGAAATAGAGGAAAGGACCAGGAAGCAAAGGACATTTATAGAGGCCTAAATACAGGAAATGTGTATCTATCTATCTATCTATCTATCTATCTATCTATCTATCTATCTATCTATCTATCTATCTATCTATCTATCTATCTATCTATCATCTATAATGTGGGGGGACTAGAGCTATGTACTCTTATCTATATGTTAAGAATTAAGGTTGTAGGTGGACATTGGGCCTCAACTTGAGTACTCCCTCAACACAAGAACACTTTGTTCTAACAATCTGGCATTCTGTGATGCTCACCTTCCCAACACAACTGCTGAAGATAAAAGGGGTGCATAAGCAAATATGGTGTAGAAAACTGATGGTGCCTGGCTATCAAAAGATATAGTGCCTGGGGTCTTAAAGATTTGAAGATAAATAAGTGGCCATCCAGCTGAGACGCAACAAAACCCACATGGAAGAAGCACACCAGCCTGTGTGATCATGAGATGTCGATGGGATCAGATATCAGGCATGTAAGACCCAGAATGAAACCATAACCAAAGTGAATGGGGAGGACGGGGACATAGAGTGGAGACCCAATGCCCATCTGTAGAAAATTGGACATCCCCTCACAGAGGAGACACAGGGAAGAAATGAGCCAGTCAGGGTGCAGTAGAGCACCAGTGAAACACACAACTTCCCTCTAGTTCTTTGGTGCATCCTTCACCCCACTAGCATAGCCTCAATTTTACCTTACAAATCAGGTTAGACCAGAACATGCACATTGCTACAGACAAGAGCCTGTAACACAGGGAATCCAGGATAGATAAACTCCTCAGGGCCAACAAGGAGAGTAGAGATACCAGGAATATTTGGGGAGGGTGGGTGGAGAAAGGGGGAATCGATCACAAGGATCATTATAACCCCCTCCCAGGGGGATGAATAATGGAAAAGTGGGCAAGGGGTGATGGAGGACAAGACATGGAAATAATAATCTCTAACTTATCAAAGGTTCATAAGGAAGGGGAGAAAGGGATGGAGGGGGAAGAAATGGGGAGCTGATATCAGGGACTCAGTTGGGAAGGAAATGCTTGGAAAATGATGATGGTGGCATATGTGCAAATGTGCTTGACACACTGGAGGAATGTATGAATTGTGATAAGACATGTAAGAGCCACCAATAAAAGTATTTTAAAAAAAAGAGACAGCAGATGCTATATCTTTTGATTTCCGGCCACCATCAGCTTTCGTCAGCATATTTGTTTATGCACGCTATAGATCTATTTTTATTTTAAAAATCATTTTATTGGGGGCTCATACAATTCTTATCACAATCTGTACATACATCCATTGTGTCAAGCATATTTGTACATTTGTTGCCATCATCATTCTCAAAACATTTGCCTTCTACTTGAGCCCATGGTATCAGCTCCTCATTTCCCCCCTCCCTTCCCACTCCCCCCACCTTAATGAACCCTTCATAATTCATAAATTATTATTATTTTGTCATATCTTACACTGTCCAACGTCTCCCTTCATCTACTTTTCTGTTCTCCATCCCCCAGGGAAGGGGTGATATGTAGATCCTTGTAATCCATTACCCCTTTCTACCCCACCTTCCCTCCACCCTTCTGACATCCCCACTCTCACCACTGGTCCTGAAGGGTTCATCTGTCCTGGGTTCCCTATGTTTCCAGTTCCTATCTATACCAATGTACAATCTCTGGTCTAGCCGGATTTGTAAGGTAGAATTGGGATCATGATAGTGGTGGGGAGGAAGCATTCAAGAACTAGAGGAAAGTTGTATGTTTCATTGTTGCTACCCTGAGCTCTGACTGACTTCTCCTCTGGGCAACACTTCAGTAAGGAATGTCCAGTTGCCTACAGATGAACTTTGGTTCTCCACTCTGCACTCCCTCTCATTTACAATGATATGATTTTTTTGTTCTTTGATGCCTGATACCTGATACCTTTGACACCTCATGGTCATACAGGCTGGTGTGCTTCTTCCATGTTGGCTTTGTTGCTTCTGAGCTAGATGGTTTCTTGTTTACCTGCAAGCCTTTAAGAGCCCAGGTGCTATATATTTTGATAGCCGGGCACCATCAGCTTTCTTCACCACATTTGGTTATGCACACATTTTTCTTTAGTGATTGTGTCAGGAAGGTGTGCATCATGGAATGCCAATTTAACTGAACAAAGTGTTCTTGCATTGAGGGAATACTTGAGTGGGGGCCCAATGTTTTTCTGCAACCTTAATACTAAACCTATAAATATATGCACGTAGATCTATTTCTGCATCCTCATATATAAATATATTTGCATATATGCATGCCTTTCTAGTTCCCTTGACTTTCTTCTTGTCCCACTATCATGCTCAGTCTTCATTTGGGTTTCAGTAATTCCTCTGGGTTACATTACCCTTCATCACACCCTACCAGGCTTCCCACACCCATCTCACTACTGTTTTGGATCACTTGTTTTCCCTTGTTCCTGGGTTTGTTAACACCACTACCTTTCCCCTCAACTTCCCCTCTCCCATGTCCCCCCAGAACTGCCAGTCCAGTTGTTTTCTCCTCCAGATTGTTCATCCAGGCTATCTTATTTAGACAGACCTGCGGAGATAATAACATGTACAAAAATAAGACAGAGAAAAACCAAGCAACAATGTAAAACAAAACAACAACCAACCAATGACAACAAAACAAAAGAAAACACTAGAAAGAAAAGCTTATAGTTAGTTCAAGTACTGCTTAGTGGCCTTTAGGAGTGTTTTCCAGACCAGTCTTTTGGGGCACCATGCGCTGACCCCAAAGTCCATCTTCAGCATTCCCTGGAGACCTTGCCTCTCTGTTCCCTTGCTGCTTGTTACACCACCTTAGTGTTTTGCCTCAGTGTGACAGGATCAGATCGGGCGCAATTCCCACACTTTGTCTCTGGTGTTGTCCCCTGTAGGGCTATGGGTCAGTGAGGGATGTCATGTTTCCTAGTGGGGCTGGCCATGTGGTCCCCTCTGTGGATTGGCTACTCTAATTGGGAACATCGTCCTCAAGGCCTGGTAGGCCAGGGTGTGCTCCACTCTCTCCTTCTCCCCCTTCATCTGCTCCAATGTGCTCTGATCAGACATGTCTCTCTCCCATCTGTTTTAGAGATTGCCAGATTGATTTCCATAGTGGCTGTACATACTTATAGGCCCACCAGCAGTGGATGAGAGTTCCTGCTGCCCCACAGCCCCTCCAACACTTGTTGCTTTCCGATTTTTTGACTTTAGCTATCTTTGAGGGTGTTAGGTGGTACCTCATTGTTTTAATTTGCACTTCTCTTATGGCTAAAGATCAGGAACATTTTCTCATATGTTTGTTGGCCATTCGGATTTCTGCCCCTGTGAAACTTCTGTTCAGGTCTTTTTCCCACCTCTTCAGTGGGCAATTAGTTCATTTCTTTTTGGAAGCTATCAGAGTATTGTAGATTTTAGTAATAAGGTCTTTGTCTGATGTGCCATTGCTAAAGAGGTTTTCCCAGCAGGTGGACTCTCTTGGTGAATTCTTTCAATGTACACAGGTGTTGTTTCTTCATTATAACCCATTTTTCAATTTGTGCCTCCTCTGTGTTTGTGTCCTTCCCTACTGACAATTTTGTCAAGTTGGTTCCAATTCCCTTATTGATGACCCTAATACTTTGGGGTTTAACTTCAAGGTCTGTGATTCACCTTGAGTTTACTCTTGTGCTTCATTTTTCTGCAGGTAAATATCCATTTTTTCTAGCACCACTTGTTAAAGAGGGCATCAGCTTCCCATTGGATATTTTTTGGCCCTTATCAAAGATCAGTTGTGTGTATGCTGATGATTTTATTTCTGGGTTTCCATTGGTCTGAGTATCTGTGATTGTACCAATACAATGCGGTTTTGACAACTGTTACAGTATAGTATGTGCTCAAGCCAGGTAAAGGAAGCCCTCCCACTGTGTCCTTCTTGAGGAGGTCTATGGTAATTCTGGGCTTCTTCCCTCTCCATATGAAGTTGGTAATCAGTTTTTCCATTTCTTTGAAGAAAGATGACGTTAATTGTATCGGGATTTCATTAAATTTATATAGTGCCTTTGGCAGAACTGACATCTTGACTACATTGAGTGTTCCAATCCACCAGCATGGAATATTCTTCCATTTGTTGAGGTCGCTCTTGGTTTCTTGTAATAGTGTTCTGTAGTTTTCCCCATATAGATAGTTTGTTCTTTTATTCAGGTATATCCCTAGATATTTCTGTTTCCGTTTGGCTATTGTGAAGGGTACCATCATTTGATCTCCTCTTCTGTGGTCTTATCCAATGTGTATAACAGCCCGATGGACTTCTGTTTGTTGATCTTGTAGCCTGCCACTCTGCCAAACTCCTCTATTGCTTCCAGTACTCCTCTTGTGGCGCTTTTGGTTGGGATTTTCCATATATAAAATCATATCATCTGCAAATAATGATAGTTTCACTTCTTCCTTCCCCAGTTGAATACCTTTGATGTCTTTTCTTTGCCTTATGCTGTTAGCTAAAACCTCCAGCATGATATTAAATAAGAGTAGGGATTAGGGACATCCTTGTCTGGTCCCCTTTTTCATTGGGATTGTGTTAGTCTTTTCTCCATTAACTACCACGTTAGCTGTTGGTTTTTCATATATAGCTTATATTGTCTTGAGGAATTTTCCTTCCAGTCCTATCTTCTCAAGTGTCTTAAACAGGAATTGGGGTTGGATGTTGTTGGATGCTTTTTCAACATCTATCAATATTATCATGTGGTTCTTATAGTTTTTCATGTCAATGTGATGCATAATACTAATTGTCTATATTATGTTGAACCATCCCTGTATCCTTGGTATGAATCCCACTTGGTCATGGTGATTTATTTGTTTTATATACTTTTGTATTCTATTGGATAGTGTTTTGTTAAGGATTTTTGCATTGATGTTCATTAGGAATATTGGTCTGTAGTTCTCGATTCTTGTGAGATCCTTGTCCGGTTTTGGTATCAGAGTTATACTAGTTTCATAGAAGGAGTTCGGGCGTTTGCCATTTTTTCCCTATGTTCTGGAAGAGTTTGTGTGGGATTGGTGTCAGTTCTTCCCTAAATGTTTGGTAGAAGTCTCCAGTGAAGCCATCTGGACCAGGGGATTTTTTTGTGTGGCAATCCCTTGATAACTTTGTCCATTTCTTCTACTGCTATGGGTCTGTTGAGATTCTTGACGTCCATTAAGGAGAATCTAGAGAGGGATTGTTTTTCCAAGAATTTGTCCATGTTTTCCAAGTTGTTGAATTCACTGGAGTACAGTCCTTCATAGTACTGTGCAATTATCCTTTTGATTCCAGTAGGGTCTCTTGTAATGTCCCCTCTTTCAGCTCTTATTCTTGCTATTGAAATGTGTTCCCTCCTTTCCTTGGTTAGGTTTGCCAGTGGTCTGTCGATTCTGCTTATCCTTTCAAAGAACCAACTTTTAGCAGCATCAATTTTTCCATAGTTTTCTTATTTTCCCTCTTCTGAATCTCAGCCCTGATTTTGATTATTTCTTTTCTTTTGCTATTAGTAGATTTTCCTGCTGACTCTGCTCTAGTCGTTGTGAATTTTGTGCCAGCATATCAATCATGTCTCTCTTCCTTTCTCAGCAGTGCATGGATTGCTATGAACCTTCCTCTGATAACTGCCTTTGCTGTGTCCTATGAGTTTTGGTATGTCATGTGCTCATTCTCGTTGGTTTCTAGAAATTTCCTAATTTCATCTCTGATCTGTGCCAGTACACACTCCTTTTGCAGTAGCGTTATTCATCCTCCAGTTGTTTGCTATTGTTTCTTTGTCTTCCTTTTGTTGATTTCCAGCCTTGAGGCACAGTGGTCAGAGAGAGAGAGATCTGTATGATATCAAAAGTAACAATGTAGCTGAGTCCCTATCCCTGCCTGTGGAGCTGCAACGTTTTAGTCCCTGTTCTGAGGCAGTGGCAGCAAGCTGTGGCTGTGTTGAGAAAAAACCTCTGTGCAGCCCTCCAAGACGTGGGGGGATAGAGAGAAGAGAAGGAAACAAAAGTAACAATGTAGCTGAACGCCAATCCCTGTCCATGGGTTTGCAAGGGTTTAGTCCCTGCCCCAAGGGGCTGCTGCAAACTGTGGCTGTGTTGAGATTAAGCCCACCCCCCTCACCCCCGTGCGGGCTCCAAATGGTCCCAGCTATGGCAGAGACAGTGGCAGGGCTAAGGTCAAGCCCTAGCCAACCTCCACTGAGGTAAGCCAAAAGCCCCCAGCCCTTCAAAACCGTGTGGGTCTGTGACAACTTATCTTTATGATGCTCCTCAGACATTCTAGCAGTGTTGAATTTCCCTCTAAGCAACTCTCCTGGGCTGAATTCTGCAGAGCCCCTCTGGTATGTGTTACTCTGTTGACATCTTCCTGGAAGTCTCTTTCTTTTAAAAGTAGTTTTCTTAATATAGTATTCTCATTTTATAACATTTCCATAGTTAAATTGCTTTTAAAAAGAGTTGGCTATACATGATGACAGTTAGTCCTAATGCCCTCTCTCCCTCCCACATTCATTGATTGCTCCCCAATTTCCCTCTCCCTTCCCCTTCTTCCCAGTGAACCATTGCTTCAGTTATTTTCTCTATGTATCTACTCCTGTGCTTCATAAACCTGACCTGGAAGACCTGACATAAACAATAAAAGCAAAAACAAAATTAAATAGAAAGAAGAAAACAACAATGATACTTATAATATGAAGATAAAAATAAAATAAAGAATAAGAAATAAAATATAACTAACAACATTTAAAAAGCCAGAAAAGAAATTTCTGTCTTGAAACAATCGAGATATATGTAAGCATGAAGCAAATTCAAGTTGGGTCAACAGAGAAGTCAACTGACCAGGAATCATACTTGAGATACGCTAGCGTGAGGGGCCAGTTCCTGGAGAAGACATGCCTGTTTAAAAAAAAGGATCGGTAAAAGAGAGGAAGAAGTTCAACAAGATGGATTGTGGAAGGTCGTAATTGGTGTTCTCTGTTTTCCTACTTCATATTTTTTCTACTGATATCTCTCTTTTTCTTTGCAATGACTACACAGAAGCTCACAGACAAAATCCACAATTAAAAGGTTTATTAAGGATGTTAACAAGTTGTAATACCTGTGAGCATTTGTTAGGGTAGTTGTTTACCATTACATGTTACAAAGTTTCAAGTCTGCTAATAAATGCCCCAAGAGGCACACCACTCTGCTGGAAGCATTCAACTCAAGCCTCATGGGTCAGCAGTCCCTGAAAAAGGTAACCAGAGGCATCCTGTTCCAGTAAGCCTCAGCCCAAAGGCATAAGCTCCCATTCCATGGGTCAGCAAGTCCAACTTCCCCAATTAAGTGCCCAAAGTCACCCTAGTCTGCAAGCCAGCCTCCTGCACGAAAGCATTCATCTTAAATTGTTCCGTGGGTTGGGAAATCCATCACTCTGTTCCAGGCTCTGGTTTCTGGTTCTGCCGCTGCTCCTCTGATGGTTTATCTGACATCTGGATCCAGGAGGCCCACTGAGCAGGTAACTTGGATCCAGAGGACAAGTTCCACTCCTGACTCTTGCTGGTAATGAGATTGCTCCTCCTCCTGCTTCTCAGGATTTATTCTATACACAGCAGATGGCATTCCAGAGAATCCTGTTTACTATTACTCACAGGTGAATCCTATCAGTATCTTGCCCCACCTTCTTACTAGACCCATGCAGGGAAAGGTTGTATGATGGGATTTACAGACTTGGCTGGCAGTGCCACATTAAACAATTTATTGTCCCTGCCATTACTCATGCGACTTCCTCCTCGTTTCTTGTTTCCGTTTATCCTTCTTCCCTAATTCTCCAAACTTTGTCCTTGGGTAAATCTGCCTCTTTGATCTCAGATGGTTGTGTATTACCAGGGTTGCATACTTTACTAGTGCTACGATTCTTCTTCTTTTAAAAAAAAAACCATTTTATTAGGGGCTCATACAACTCTTATCACAATCCATACATATACATACATCAATTGTATAAAGAACATCTGTACATTCTTTGCCCTAATCACTCTCAAAGCATTTGCTCTCCACTTAAGCCCTCTGCATCAGGTCCTCTTTTTTCTCCCTCCCTCCCCGCTCCCTCCTCCCTCATGAGCCCTTGATAATCCACAGATTGTTATTCTTCTTATAGATCTATTTGTTATTTGGTAGGAAATTGAGCCACAGGTGCAAGCTCCTTTCCAGACCCGAAGGGTAGCTATGGTTCGTAGTCTTGAGGTATCACCAGTCTCTAGCCAACCAATGTACATATGTTCTTGACACATGGATGGATGTATGGATTTTGATAAGAGCTGTAAGAGCCCCCCAATAAAATAAAATAGTTGAACATCATTATCACTTAAGATTAACTGATGAATGTATGGAAAGAAATGATTTATAATGTTACCACTTTCAAAACTCACTACAAAATCTTGGGATGAACAAAATTTTACTTAATATAACAGACAATATTATGTGCAATATAAGGGATTAATTTGATAGCCATATTTCATTAGATGAAATTGTTCCAGGTTAGACATTTTCAGACTATACATGTGAGATCAGAGAGTAAAAAACAGATTCAAACTCAACCGACCGAACCAGCTCAATCATGGTTGATGAAGCAAAACAAGAACAGAACTAAATTTTTCAAATTTTTCGTGAACTGAAATGGAAAATAAATATAATTCAAAGGATTCAAAGCTACGAAGGAGGCAGCACAAGAACAACTATCCCCATTTTGCAGTGATAAATGTAGGACCCAATGACCCAGACCTTCACCCGAGAGGGCAAGCAGTTCTGACTGCTTTCCCAGTTCTTGCTCCTGCTCTTACAGCCTTGGCTTCTCCCGAGAGTGCTTCCTAGAAGCCGAAGCTGTCTGGGACCCTGTTTAATCACCTTCATTTCCAGGGATAATATTCGTGTGAGTGCCAATTATTACCATGTACAGTGGAATGGAGCATTTTTAAAAGGGAGATGCCATCTTACTCTAGTGATCATCTTTCTGTCTGTGGCCAGATTAAAATCTCCAGGAAAAACAAGAGTATTTCAGAAGACGAAGCACAAATCGCTCTCCCTGCTTCTCTGCATTGGAGTCCATTTTCTTGCCTGTCCCCAGTAAGGTTTCAAATGAGCACACGTTACGCAGTCATTTTCCGAGGCATCCAGGATGTGATTGTTGAGGAAATAGCTGCGTGGAACCTGCCGTGGATAATTTATTGTCATGTACTGTACTACACTGACTGGCTGCAAATAGTGGCATTTTGGAGTTTCAGTAGAGCTCTGGGCTCTCCACCCCCAACCCACTAGGAGACCTCTACTTCTGGGGAATATCGTGGGATTTTCCATGAGGTTTTGTTCGTTTCAAGAAACGGAGTAAGGAGAATGTGAAAACTGCAGTTTAACATGATTATAAGTTTTACTAAAAAAATACATTTGAAACAGAAGCAAAAGACCCTATGGACAAATGAAAATGAGCTTCTAGATGGTAACAAATATTTGCTTTAAGTCGAGCATTAGTCATTCTTCCCCTGGGGTGGTGGTGGTTATAGGTTGATCATTTTGGTCAGTTCCCCATTTCTTCCTCTACCTTCCCCATACCTGACTCTCTTTATTGGTCCTGAGGGGTTTTTCTGCCCTGGATTCCATGTGTTGCGAGCTCTTATCTGTACCAGTGTACATGCTCCAGGCTAGCCAGATTTGTAAGGTAGAATTGAGGTGTGAGAGTGGGAGGGGAGGAAACATTAAAGAACTAGGGGAAATTTGTATGTTTTGTTGGTGCTATACTGCACCCTGACTGGCTTGTTTCCTCATGACCCTTCTGAGAGGGGATGTCCAATTGTTTACAGATGAGCTTTGGGTCTCCACTCCACCCTCCTCCTCATTCGAATCCATATGATTGTTTGTTCCAGGTCTTTGATGCCTGATACCTGATCCCACTGACACCTCATGACCACACAGGCTGGTGTGCTCCTTCCATGTGGGCTTGATTGCTTCTTAGCTAGATGACCGCTTGTTTATCTTCAAGACCCCAGAGTATATTTTTTGACAGCTGGGCACCATCAGCTTTCTTCACCACATTTTTTATGCACCCACTTTGTCTTCAGCCGGCATGTCAGGAAGATTAGCATCACAGAAGATCCAGGCTAAGATTTACAGGAGGAGTGGATCACCAGGCCTTTTTCCCACTGAGCCCCTGGGCAGGCTTGAACTCCCCACCCTTTGGTTAGGTAAGCCAAGTGCTTAACCATTACACCACCAAGGAGGCCTGCAAGGGACTGCAGATATTATATCCTCATACCAGCTCCTGGAGCTGAGAAGCCATGGATGCTCCATTTGACCTCAGAGAGCCCTTTTCCCAACCCTGTGTCAGTTTTGTGAGTACAGCTGTCCTCCACTAAATGACGCTGTGCCTCACTTACTAACCATTTCCAACTACTTACACAACAAAAACTCATGTTTGTTTGAAACTTTATGAAATACTTTTCTGCATATTATGTGATTTGAACTCCTTCCTGGGCAACTACGGTAAGTCTCAACAGCTACAAAGAAGTAGAGCTTTCAGTGGGAATGGAATTGGAAACTGAAACTGGGTGTGGGTGAAATGGGGGGTGGAAGGTGTGTATGTGCAAAAAAAGTTGGTTTAGGAGTGAAGCCAAAACCCCCTAATTGAGAGGAAAAAGAAGGTTTTTCTAAACGAACCCAAATCAAAAGCCACTATATTTTAACCCCACTATTTTCAATTCTATGATAATTTTTGAATTATATGTGAGATTATGGGATCATTTAGGTCTGATTTACATCAGATGTCTATGTATCCCTCATGTTTCTTGGGCACATGTTGGGTAGGAATTGTTCGTGGCTTTGGCAAGCAGCACCGGTATGAAGACTGCTGCTCTCGCTGAGAGTTCCCAGGCCAGGCAGGGGCGCCTAATTCTGCTCTGCGCTTGTCTCCCTCACAGCACCATGGCCTGCGCCTACTGAAGATGTGCGTACGGTCCCATGGCTGAGGACACTGTTTATCAGAAACCCGAGAGAACTAGCTAAGCAGCGTCAAGTCCTGACCTATGTCATGGACAAAGGTTGCCAGGTGAGGGCTAACGTCCTAATCGTACGTTAGTCACATTTTTATGTGCAACACTAAATCTCAAGAAACAAAAAATCCCATATGAGTTTGAAGGATCTTGATTTAAATGTACAGATTGTTTGTCCTTAGATGTTTAAATTTGACATTGATCGTCCAAACTGAAATGTTAGCCAACATTAGAGAAACTATTGGGAAGAGAATTAATGTTTCAATAATGATGGACCATGATTTCACTGAAAACAGCTTCATTGCATCACCATGAAGGGAGGTTTTTTGTCAAAAGATTCTGGGTAAATGTATGAGAATGTTGTAAAGTGAGGCTTCATATGAAAGAGATCAGCAAACCCAGTGACTGTTAAGCAAAGGTATTCTGTCTTTCTTTTTCTAATACACAGCTAGTGTTTTAATATGTACAGCAGACACATGCAAATTCTACAAATCTATGCACTCTGTTTTTCTTTAAGTTATCAAAGACTAACACTTGTCTTTACTGAGTGTAATTCTAAAACAAACAAACAAACAGCACAGACTCATTGCTATGAAGTTACCAACTCATAGTTAAGATAACATGTTTGGCAAACATGTAAATCCAAGGGTTGTTTCAATTGGGAATTGTACCTGACCTGATCCTACCACACTGAGGCAAAGCACTGGAGGAGTGCAGCAGAACAGCAGGGAATGGAGCAGCAAGGTGCCCAGGGAATGCTGAAGGTGGACTTTGGGGCCAGGGCGTGGTGCCCCAACAGACTGGACTGGAAAACACTCCTAAAGGCCAACAAACAATCCTTGAACTAACTACAGGCTTTTCTTTCTTGTTGTGTTTTGTTCTTTTCTTTGTCAGTGGTTTGTTGTTGCTGTTTTGTTGTATATTGTTGCTTGGTTTTGCTCTGTCTTGTTTTTGTGCATATTATTATCTCTGCAAGTCTGTCTAAATAAGATAGGCTGGTTGAACAAGCTGGAGGAAAAACAATGGCACTGACAGTTCTGGGGGGGGGGGAATGGGATTGGGGTGTGGTAAGGAAGTAGTGTTAACAAACCCAAGGACAAGGGAACAACAAGTGATTGAATTTGGTGGTGAGGTGGGTGTGGGAGGCCTGATAGAGCATTACCAAGGGTAATGTAATGAAGAGGTATTGCTGAAACCCAAGTGGGGATGGAGCGTGATAGTGGGACAGGAGGAAAGTCAAGGGAAATAGAGGAAAGAGCTAGGAGGCAAAGGGCATTTATAGAGGTCTAGACAAAGACATGTACATATGCAAATATATATGAGGATGAGGATAGATCTATGTGCCTATATTTATAGGTTTAGTAATAAGGTGTGGTAGGACATTGGGCCTCTATTCAAGTACTCCCTCAATGCAAGAATACTTTTTTCTATTAAATTCTCATTCTATGATGCTCACCTTCCCGACACAACCACTGAAGACAAAGAGGGTGAATAAGCAAATGTGGTGAAGAAAGCTGATGGTGGCCAGCTATCAAAAGATATAGCATCTGGGGTCTTAAAGGCTTGAAGATAAACAAGCGGTCATCTAGCTCAAAAGCAACAAAGCCTACATGGAAGAAAACACCAGCCTGTGGGATCATGTGTTCCGAAGGGATCAGTTATCAGGCATCAAAGAACAAAAAATCATATCATTGGGTGCGCACCTCCATGATACGTTCGCTGAGGACAAACGGGTGCATAAGCAAATGTGGCGAAGAAAGCTGATGGTGCCCGGCTATCAAAAGAGATAGTGTCTGGGGTCTTAAAGGCTTGAAGGTAAACAAGCGGCCATCTAGCTCAGAAGCAACAAAGCCCACATGGAAGGACACACCAGCCTGTGCGGTCACGAGGTGTTGAAGGGATCAGGTATAAGGCATCATGAGAACAACAACAAAAAAAATCTTACCATAGTGAATGAAGGGGGAAGTGCAGAGTGGAGACCCAAAGCCTATTTTTTGGCCACTGGAGATCCCCTTGCAGAGGGGTCTAGGGGAGGAGATGAGCCAGTCAGGGTGCGATGTAGCACCGAGGAAGAATACAACTTTCCTCCAGTTCCTAAATGCTTCCTCTCCCCACATCCCCCCCCCCCCCCATCATGATGTGAATTCTACCTTGCAAGTCTGGATAGAGCAGAGGATGCACACTGGTGCAGATAGGAGTTGGAGGCACAGGGAATCCAGGACCAGGGGTGTGAGTGGCGATACTGGGAGGGTAGTGGGGGAGTGGGTTGGAAAGAGGGAACTGATTACAAGGATCTACATGTGACCTCCTCCCTGGGGGACGGACAACAGAAAAGGGGGTGAAGGGAGATGTCGGACAGGGCAAGATATGACAACATAATAATTTATAAATTATCCAGAGCTCATGAGGGAGGGGTATTGGGGAGGGAGGGGAAAAATGAGGACCTGATGCCAAGGGCTTAAGTGGAGAGTGAATGTTTTGAGAATGATGAGGGCAATGAATGTACAGATGTGCTTTACACAATGGATGTACCTATGGATTGTGATAAGAGTTGTATGAGCCCCTAATAAAACATTTGAAAATAAAAAAGAATTCTTCAATCAACTCAGAGAACATCAGGAAATGATCCCTCCCTTGTCCTCAACTCCAACATAGTCATCATCTAGAAAAGCAAATGTTCTCGTAACAAGTGCTGCCAGCAGATCTAGGGGACAAGTGTAGGCATGAACATTCAGTTCCCACAAGGTGGTACAAAGACCTCTGTCCCCCTGGGAATGGAAGGATGAAACAAAAGACAGGAAGGTCAGTGTGTACCACGTTGTGCGCAAGCTCAGTGTTGATTCAGCGCAGACAGACTCTGCCGCCATGGACAACAGTTCTGCTATAAAGATGCTCGTTGGGCTGATTTACCCAGAAATGACAGTGAAGTCCAAGAGCACATGTCAGGGCAGGCTGGCAAGTCTGAAGACTCTGACTCAGCGCAGTCAGAGTCGGGGACATTTGGCCACCTCCGAGTACGGTGAGACTGATAAGGGACAAGGTCTATGAGGGGGAAAATGTGCTGTACATGCGCATTGGTTCATTATTGAAGAGGCAATAAGAGGTGCTGAACTGGAAGAATGTCATGAACTCATGCAAATAGTCTTGCCTGGCATTGTCTACAAAGTTTTCAGAAGATAATTCAAGAAAACCTGTACTGCATTTACCCAGAGGGATGGAACCATATATACACCATGTTAAACACCTTATTCAGAGGCACAAAAAAAAATCTCCGTGGCATTTATCATTTTCTCATGATAACTAGGCATATGTGAAACGAATTTTGGAAAGTGTAAAACCTTCAAAGAAAGATAAGGTAACATTGTAAAGTGAGCATCAACTTTGAATGATGTTTTTGGTGTGTGGTGGAAACAAAATCTCACGAATACATTAGAAGCACAGTGATTGAAAAAATTAATGCCAGGGACATAGTTATCATTGCTTAGGATAGTGTATTAGGAGCAGTGCCTCTAAATCTTCATTATCAGATTCTAATTTGTTCTGAACTCCCGATGAAAGACATTGCCTTTAAAAAGCATTGGGGAAATCATAGAACATCTGTAAAGGAGCAATATCGAAAGTATAACAAGGAAAAGCAATTCAGAAAATACACTCATTTCAAATGAGGCGGATGACAGGGAATTATTTTTCAAAAATTAGGAAAAAAGATAAATTGAGATAAAATGATGGCTGAATGTTTACTATTGACTTTACTTTAACAAACCCTGATGACATACAAAGCGTTGAGAGATGAAATAAATATTCTTCAATTGAGGGAAGAAAACCATTCACAATTTCCCCAGTTATATGAAATTGTTGTGGTAGTTTGGAGTATAACAGGTCAATGTTGAGTTTCTCATCTTTGAAATTCATCTTGCAAGAAAGCAGGGATACCTTCAATAAAATAGATTAAAGGTCATCATTATAGTTAAATGTCAATATAGTTTATGGCAATATTGTTTTCTTAATAAACTCTGTAAGTAGTAAGTATAATTAAATCAATATTTATAATAAAATACTTATTTTGTGTAATGTTATTGCACTTCTTCAGCTTAGGGATTAGGGTGAATATTAACACATTTAATATTTTATTGTGCTATGCCTTTATATATTTATGCAGTAGTTATAAGACACGTTTTCATTCTAGTACTTCATGGATAATTTTTTTGTCAGTTGCATGACAATTAAGTATTAGTAATGAAGTATTAACACGATTGTTGAGAATTTCCTACTTAAAATTATTTGGAATCACTACTTTAATATTTATACAGTACATTATGAGTGTTTTTAAAGTTTAAAACAATGAAAACAAATACTTTAAAAACAATACTTTAAAAAAGTGCTTCAGTGAATACTAGTATGTATAGTTTAATAGGATTTTCCAAATGGTGGTAATACATTACAAACAATTATTGCAATGTAGATTTTGATGGAAATTACATGAAAATAAGGAGTATGAATTATTCTGGTGGTGTAGTGGTTACTCATTGGGCTGCATTACTCATAGTCAGCAGTTTGAAACCACTAGCAGCTCCTCAGGAGAAAAACTGATCTTTCTACTCCCATAAACAGTTATAGTCCAAGAAATCCACAGAGGGATCGCTGTGAGTCACAGTGGACTCAATGGCAGTGAGATCATATTTCTGGTAAACTATCTGCTCACTCAGAGATGGTACCAGTGAATTTCAAACTGTAGTATGTTCAGTATAGACAGTCAAAAGGCAGGTAGGAGGTCTCTGATGGATAAAAGAGTGTCAAAGCTCTGGGACTTTAAAACATTCTGTTCCTGACCTTCAATGGAATTCCTTGGGATATTGCAATAATAGAACAAGAATGGACTATTCTTTTTGTAAAAAAAAATAAAGAATAGGGATAGGGAGGGGGAGTAGGGAGCCAACAAACCCAGGGATAAGGGAACAACAAGAGATCTAAAATTGATGGTGAGGAGGGAGTATTATACTTGGTGGGTTTAATCAAGTGCAAGTAGCTGAGAGGAATTACTGAGAGCTGAATGGAGGATGGACATGATAGTGAGATAGGAGGAAGGTGAAAGGAAATAGAGGAAAGAAAGAGGAGGCAAAAGGTATTTACATAGTTATAGCTAAAAGCATATAGATTTGTAAATATACTAATTTGTATTGAAAGAGATAGAGACCAATGTACCTATATTTATATGTTAAAGTAGTAAGATAGCAGATGGACTTTGGAGCTCTACTCAAGACCTCCCTTAACACAAGACCTCCCTTAACCTGGCACTCTTTGACACTCACCTTCCTGACACGATTACTGAAGACAAAATGGGTGCTTAGATAAATGTAGTGAACAGAGCTGATGGTGCCTGACTATCAAAATATATAGCCTCTCCGGTCTTAATGGCTTGAAGTTAAAAAGCAGCCATTCAGCAGGGAAGCAAATAAGCCCACATGGAAGAAGTACACTGGCCTGTGTGATCATGAGGTGTCGACGGGATCAGGCCATGTATCAAAAGATCCAAACCAAACAACTATACTGATGCAAATGAGGGGGTTTGGACTGGGGCCCCAAGCCCATCTGTAGATAATTGGATATCCCCCCCCCCACACACACATAAGGATTATAAGAAGGAATGATTCAACCAAGGTGCAGTATAGCATCAACAAAATACACATCATTCCTCTGGTTCCTGACTGCTTCTTCCCCCCACTACCATGACCCATTCTACCTTACAAATCTGGCTAGACCGGAGAACACTCCTTCGTACAGATAAGAGCTCTCAACACATGGAATTCAGGACAGACAAACCCTCAGGAACAGTAGTGGGAGTAGTGCGATTATGAGGGGAAGGGGATGGCCACGGAAGGGAAAGGGGAGATCATCACAAGGTTGGATAGATAGTCCCTCCCTCCCCCACCTGAACGGGATGAATAACATAAATGTGGGTGAAGGGAGACACTGGACCGTGTAAGATATGAAATAATAATAACAATATATCATTGATCATGGACTCATGAGCGTTGGAAATTGGGGGAGGGAGAAGAAACAAGAGGAGTTTATACCAAGGGGTCAAGTAAAAAATGTTTTGGAAATTATGAAGGCAAATTATGCTTGACATAATTGATGTATGAAATGTTATAAGAGCCTCCAATAAAATGATTTAAAAAAAAAGAATGTTAGAGCAAGAAAGAATACCAGAAATACATTTAATAATGTTTGGCTGACTATGCAAAAGGATTCACCTGTGGAGTCTAGCAAACTATGCATAGCATTGAGAATAACTGGAATTCCAGAACACTACATTGTGCTCCTGAGGAGCCTAGACATAGATCAAGAGACAGGTATGTGAACAACACAAGGGAACTGCATGGTTTAAAATCAGGAAAGGTGTGCATCAGGGTTGTTTCTGAACACCATGATTCAGGAAGGATTATTAACAACCTGCACTATGTAGATCAGACAGTCTTTCTTGCTGAAAGTGAGGAGGAATTGAAGCACTTGCTAATGAGGATCAAGGATTGCAACCTTGAGTATGGATTACAATTCAATGTAGAGAAAACCAAACTCCTCACAACTGGACCAACTGATAGCATCATGATAAGTAGAGAAAAGACCGATGTTGTCAGAGATTTCATCTTGCTTGGATCCACAAGCAGTGCTCATTGAAGCAGCAGTCAACAGATCAAAAGACGCATTGCATTCGGTAAATCTGCTGCACAAGACTTGTATGAAGTATTGAAGTCAAGACTCTGGCTTTGAAGATTAAGGCATTCCTGATCCAAGCCCTGGTATTCTCAGTTACCTCCTATGCATGTGCGAGTTGGACATTGAATAAGGAAGTCTTAAGACGAATCGATGCATCTGAATTATAGTGCTGACTAAGAATATGGAAAGCACCACGCAGTGCCAAAAGAACAAACATTTGTGTTGCAAGATACATAGCAAGAACGCCCCTTCTGGGCGAAGATTGTGAGACTTCATCACACATACGTTTAATAAGTTATCAGGAGGCCAATTCCTGGAGAAGGACACCGTGCCTGGGAAAGCAGAGGGACAGGGACAAAAGGAAGGCCCTCAGGAGATGTATTGTCATCGTGGCTGCAGCAATGGGTTCAAGGGTAAGAACAATTGTGAGGATGGATGGCACAGAACCAGGCTGCGTTTTGTTCGGCTGCGCGTTGGGTTGCTATGAGTCTGCACTGACTTGATGGTACCTAACAATAATAGCAGCAAAAGCAAGCATTCAAGTCAGAATTGACTCGATGGCAGTGAGAATGGCATGCCTAAGAGCTGAAAGGAAAAATCCAAATATGAAATGAATTTGGAACAAATACTATTAGAAATGAAAATTAGTGAGTTAGAAAATAAACTTCACAAAATTAAACATTAGTTTTTTATGCATTAGGCTGGCAAAGATGAATTGCTGTGTTGGAAATTATTACAATTTTAAGGATAAATTAGTCAATGCTTTTAAAATATAAAGTAAATATGTCAAATGAAATTTTAAATGTTCTGATCCAGAAATACTTTCTATAAATTAATTCTGAACAAATAGGCATCAATACTGCATAGGACTTACAAGTCAGAAGAAAACAGTGGTGTCAGCTGTGACTGATTATAACCAGAAACTATATAACCAAAATAGGACTGTTCGATTGACATTCAACTAGTCAAAAAATATATGAAGATGTATCCTGCCTAATAGTAAGCTGTAAATTAAAACCACACTAATGTACCATATTCCACCCACATGGTGTGGCAAGCTCACCCACACATGACATGGTCAGGCTTCTAAACAGTTGGAAGTATTTAATAAAGTTGATGATGCACATACCCTTCAACCCAGCTTTCTATTCTTGGGTAAATGCCCAGAGAGAACCAACATGTGTGGATCCTAGATGGAGTGGGAGAAAAATGTAGACAACTCAGTCATAAGTTACTGGTCAGAAAGAAACTGATTGAAACCCTCTCCATCCCCGGACCCTGGCCCCACAAAACTAAGATCCTTCATCACTCTTCAGATCGGAACATGATTTCACTTCCTTGGCTCACTTTTCAGCCAGACAATAGGTAAACAGAAACATCAGTCAGGAATGGACACCTTAGCATAACTAACCTTTGAATTAAAAGAGCAGTGGGATTAGGAAACAAAGTGGAAGGAAGACAGGAACTGAAGGGAGGAAGAACGACCAAGGATGTTGCATGGAGGAGCCACGATGAACGCAATGGGCAAATGTGGTTGAATTGTGGAATGCAAAACTGATGGTCTCGTCTGTAAACCTGCACCCAGTTTAGACAAAAAGGTATTTATAAAGAATTTTTAAGATACTTATATATTTACATTGTTTTTTCTTTTCATTTAAATGTTTTAAGACAGTGACTAAAATTGAACATGAGGAAGCAGGAGAGGGAGAGCAGAGTGGAGTAGTCATCTAGACACCCCCGTCTTAGAACGGCCCAGGAAGAGAAGGGCCAGTTAGGGCGCAGCATAGCATCCATGAAACACACAGCCTTCCTCTGGTTCTTTAAGGCTTCCTCCCCACCCCTCCCACTACTATGACCCCAATTCTTACCAATCTGGCTAGACCAGAACATGTATACTGGTACAGATAAGAGCTCAAAACACAGGGAATTCAGAGTAGATAAACCCTTCAGGACCAATAAGGGAAGCAGCGATACTAGGAAGGTAAGAGGGTGGGGAGTAAGGGGGAACTGATCACAATGATCCATATGTGGCCCCCATCCCAGGGGGATGAACAACAGAAAAGTGGGTGAACGGAGACAGTGGTCAGTATAAAACATTAAAAAAAAATCAAGGGTGCTTGAGGGAAGGGAGGGAAGGGACGGGGGAGAACGAGGAGCTGATACCAAGGGCTCAAAAAGAAAGAAAATATTTAGAAAATGATGGTGGCAACATATGTACAAATGTTCTTGACACGTGTATATATGTATGGATCGTTATAAAGGATGTAAGAGCCCCCAATAGAATGATTAAAAAACAACAAAAACAGCCCGAAAAACTCCACTGGCTGGTTCTACTGTCACGTAGCATTGCTATGAATTGAAACGGACTTGCCAGCTACGAGCAACTACCTCAGAGCAGCTAGAAGCTGGTGTAAAAAGAAACCTTCCAGGCCCCTCCCAGTCATTGGGATCGGCCCTGCGTCGTCTCTTGTTAGGGGCTGTCAAGCCAATGTAGACTCAGAGCCGCTCCATGTGAGAGGAGACAACCGCCCCACAGGGAGTTCGAAGCAGTCACCCCTCTTGGAGCAGATTGCCACGTCATTGACCTCCGGAGCTCCTGGGTGGCTTTGAGTCGCCAAACTTTTTGTTAGGAGCCCAACACTCAACCACTTATGTTCCTGTGAGTACTCCGGGATAGATGCGCCTCCATCACCGGTCCTGCCTGAGGAGAGTTTTATGCTACATAAATGTAAGCCATGACAGGCAAACCGGCCACACCTGCGAGCGAGCTGTAGAAATTCCTGATGTATTTAAAATTCAAAAAATTTAGGAATAAGTCATTAAATATCAAAAATGATCCCACCAGTTAAATATTTAACGTGTTAAGAACTCTTGTGGCTAAGCATCCATACCAAAGGAAGTATGTGTGCTATTATACATCAATGCTGGACTCTGAGCTCACATGACCACAGTGAAAACCGAAGCTTGATTTTCAATATGCATACAGCATTGTGGATCAACATAAACAAAATCCCCCCCCCCCCCGCCCCAAACATACTCATTGCCATTGAGTTAATGCTGGCTCCTAGGGACCCTACAAGACAGGGTAGAGCTGCACCTGTGGGTCTCCAAGACTGTAGCTGTCTATGGGAGGAGAGAGCCCCTTCGGTCCCCTCGAAGTGGCTGGCGGTTTTGAACTGCTGACTTTCAGATCACAGCTGAACTCCTAACTGCTATGCCATCATGGACAGACACAAGTAATGTAGTCTTGATTTCTGGATATTTTAAGCAAGAGTATTAGTTTCCACATTTTTGGCAGAGATTTCTAGATGTTATCCATATCCAGTAGCCTAGACTGAATTAGGCGAATACAATCTTTTATGGTTACCAGCTTCATTCGCCAGAATTGCTCGGAATGCTGGTTCCTAGCAGAGTGCTTGCTAGGGAAGGGCATCCTTGCTGTGCATGCACTTCATGTTTATTGTCTGGCTGGATCTTTAACCCTATGGGGCACTTGGCTTCATTGTCCTCGTTTTATCAATGAAGAAACCGAAAGGTGATCGAGCCAGTAAAGAGGAAATAGGGAGCTGACAGTCAGCCCTGGAGGCTTCTCACACAGCGTATCTCTGACATGGCTGTGTGAGAAGCCAATATTCCGCATAACAAAAACACCCAAAGAAAGATCAAAGGAAAGAGGTTTGACATTTACTCCTGTTCCTCATCCTCTCCTAGGTCAGTGCTGGCATAGCTTCTGATGCTTTGCCATCAAGGACACATTCTACAAAGTGGAGCCTCTCTTTTTGTAAAAGGCCACGTGCCACCTGAAATAATGGGCAGGGCTGACCCTGACGGGTGATCCATGGGTCCTCTGTTGCCTTGGCTGTGCTTCTGTGGTGAAAGAAATGCCGCTGCCGATGCCAACCAACAGGAGATAAGGGCCTGGTGTCTGGACAGTCGCTTGGCATTCTGAGGTGGAGGAAGGGGCAAGTGAGGGCCACATGAGCCCCAGCGGGGAGGAAATAGGCTATTCATATTTTCATGGAAGCAGATTGGGCCCGAGAGCTGACCATCTTTGGCAGCAGGAAATTGGACATTATTTCTGGAGAGAATTTCCTGCTCCCAAAGGAAGAATTTATCTACTTTACACATTTTCCTACTTGTGCTAAAGACTTCCTAAGAAAGACAGACTCTGGCGGTCAGCACCATACAGTTCTCTTTGACTAAGGCACGTGATAGCTACTTGCCCGGAAGTCCGGGTGAGGAACTCCCAGGACAGGAGGGAGGGGTTGATGCTTTGTTAAACATTCTCACACATCTCTTCATTTTTCACCTCACCCCAATGATTCGTCTTTAAGTTCATTGTCCACAAAGCTTTACTAGAGTCTAACTTACTGGGCGGAGTCCTGGCCTCCCAACTGTATATCCATTGCCAGATACATTAATCTTGTGATTACTGGCTGGTCAATTGGCTCGAACTCATGGTTGTCCGCTGTACAAAAGACCGCGACATTGTCATGTCGTCCTGGTGGTGAGTGTGCGTTTTGAATGCCTACCAGCCTAGAGTCCTCATCGTCCAGCTGCCTATCGGTCGGTCCATGGTGCTCCTCGGCTGTCTGGGAAGGGGCCTGTCAGCCCTGTCTTCCCAGCCTCTTCGTGTGGATGTTTCTCTGAAACTCTTCCGCATGGGTGACCGGGGCAGCATTTGAAATACGGCTATACCAGCAGCCTGGCTGCTAGGAGCATAGCAACAGGCAAGCCACCGCCGTGTCACGAGCCACACCAACCTAGCTCCCACAAGTCTGTCTGGAAAGTGTCGGCGCAAGCCGTGTTCCCAGGCAGGGTGTGCAGTGAAAGGCGAAGCGCTTATTAAGGCGAATCACATTTCATGTATTTAGAGCAGCTTTTTGAAATAATATTTAATATTAATAAGCGGATTTTATTTTACCCCCCAAGGCGCTTTTTACAAAGCTCATGGAATCTCGTGTGCCCGCTGCAAACTTATCTTCTTCCTCGCATTCTCCTTCTTTCCCTTTGTTTAAACAGCGGCTTCTCCTCAACCCTTCACCCCACCCGGCAGATGGCTCCGTTTGTGCAGAAGCTTCTAGCCTCTGGGTTGCTATGCAACAAAACGCATCCGATCCCGTCCTTTCTCTGGTGTATCCCGTTTCCGCCCAGCAACTCCCAATAACTAGCCGAGTGCTTCAGCAGGCTACTTCCTCCTTTCTGCAGAGTTGAATACCTATCAAGTATCTTCCTGGGCTTCCTAGCTCTTCCTGTGACAGCCTTGAAAAAAACGTGTTTGCCCCAAATTGATTTTCCTCATCACTTCCTATTTACATCAGCTCACTCAGAGCGAGGGCGGGCAGAACAGACAGCAATGAGTCATGCAGCTGCTGGCACCAGGGGGAAAACGTGGCAGCCGCTGCGCGATGTTTGGAACCAAGATTATTACCCTTTTTATTGTTGTCAGGTGTCGGGTTCCTGTGTGCCCTTGTGATGGTGGCTTTGTTTCCCCAACAGATAGGAGAATTCAGAACAAGATGACCGGCAACCAAGCAAAGGGGACATGCAACTCTTTTCTCAATTCTCAGTTGATGAGAAAGGGCAATAAACTGGACAATTGTCACAGAATATGTGAAAACGTCCTTCTGCGTTTAAAAGATCACCCCCCTCCTTTTTTTCCAAAACCCGAAGAGAGGGAAAGTTTTAAGACTGTAGGTCATTCAGGGTTTCTCTCTCTCTTGTTTCCTTCCACCTGGAGATTGAATCCTTTATGGATTCTTTCCAAACTCATTTCATGCCTTCTTAATTCATGCTATATTTTTGGAGCATTTACAAATCTCAAATAATTACACTCACGTGGGCCCAGCTAAGTAATCGGGAGATGTGAGGTGGCGGAGGGTGGAAACATTTGGGTCCCAGTGGTTGGGGAAAGAGAGTTATCTTATCACTCGTCACTCCTGTGATTTAAAATCTCGGCTTCTAAGGACTGGTGTCGGTGGGGAAGCAGGCCCGCAGGCCTTTGGGCTGGAGAGGAGACCTGTGATTCGTACTGATGCTGCAGTCCCTAATGACGAGAGGAAATGGGGCTAACACTCACACTTCCAGTCTTTATGAGGCGATAGGAAACCCAAACCCAAGCAAACCCGGTGCTGTGCAGTGCATCTGGACCCTTGGCGGCCTCCCTCAGTTCCGAGCAGAGCAGCCGCCGCGGTCTCCTTGGCTGTCACCTTTCAGCAGCAGATAGCCAGGCCCTTCGACCCTGGACTTGACCCACCACCCCTTTGGTTAATATCTGCGAGCAAACGAGTTGTACAGGCACCCCCAAGCCCACTGTGGCCGAGGCCGTTTTCCTCTCTCAGCAACCCTCTAGCAAAGGCTCAGGCTAGCCCACAGGGTTTCCAAACCGTCCTCTACGGGAGCAGGTCGCCACACCTTCCTCCCATGCAGCTGATGGGGGGTTTGAACCACTGACATTTCACTTAGCAGCTGGACATTCAGCTACAGCGCTCTCAGGGCTCCGTTTCCTCACCAGGGATCTGTAGTTATTTTGCATCGCAAAAGCGTGTGAATATATGTGCGCCCCCTGCTAGCATTCACTGTCCAGTGATTGCCCGCTTCCTTGCCTTGGCTGGGGGTGAAGATACTTTGCTTCCATCCGCCGTGTTTCTGTGTCTGATTTTGCATAACATGTGCCGGCCTCTCACAGCGAAGGTTCCAGTAGCACCCAGTGAAGGTTATTAGAAGAGATGGTGTTTGTGGTCAGTCCTCCACCACACTGTCCCCTTGAACACTGTGAGTTATTGTTTAGACCTTGTTACTTGTTGCAAGACCCCAAGAGCAGCTAAAGTCATGCTACAGACGTGGGTTTCCCACCATGGCTCATTTGAGGTTTCTGTGGTCTCTGTTACCGACAGGACTGTATCGCTATTCCTGTAACCCCAGCTGCAGCCTTTACACACTTCTACTCCAAGACGAGTGTGAGCCAAACAAGATGAAGCTTTGAGCTAGGGGCAGCGATGTCAGACTGCGTCTTCTGGAGCTAGGCTTCAGGGTCGAGGTCTTTAGAAGATACACTTAGAAAGATTGAGAAGTATAAATTACCGTAATGTGAACCACACATTCTCTGCACTTTCAAATAGACACGAGGGCAGTGTAAAAAAAAAAAAAGCCATTATCTTTCCATGCCGTTGTTTTGCACAAACTTTTCGGAGCCCACTCCTCTGTGCTATTTCATGTGACATTAGAATTTTTTTTCGGGGGGGGATTGGAATTCCAATTTCCAAAAGGGAAGGAGTGTTGAATAGGATAGTTCATGTCAATCTGGCTTTGTGGAAAATTCTGAAGTTGTTTTCTGTACTAGCGCTGACATACATTGGCTCTCTCACCAAGAACAAGTACATGGAAGATCGGTCATGTGGATCCATTAAGTTCCTGTGTGTGTTTGGTGGGAAGAAGTAGTTATAAAAAATTTTTAAATATTAAATACAAAACAATTTTAGCTCATCCCTCAACCTGGTGTACACACCCAAAACACAACTGTACCTTTCAGCTTGATTTTATGTGATTCTTAGGGGAAATGAAGTGAAATGACTCTTTCTGCCTAGATCCTTAAAATCCCCAAAGACTGAAAATAGCTTTGAAGGGTTTCAATGTTACAAAAGTCTCCAGATTTCCAGGTCTCTTTTGAGTCTGTGCTTGAGATTGTGTCTTGTGCTCTGATTTGTATTGCACTCAGAAAGGAACAATAACTGATTCGAGTAAAAAAAGATTCCGTTTTCTAATTTCCTTCTGTGCCGGGGCCTCAGGAACATTCAGTTCAGCTGCTGTCATCCGAGTGTTTCATCCTATCATTTGAATCAGTGACTCTTCAAAATCCCTTTCCATCTCGAACATGATGCATCTTCTCGGTTAGATAGCGAGGCCGCAGAGCGCAAACCCCAGGCCCCCCATGCCGTCAGAGCCAGCGATCAGGGCACATGTGGGGCGCAGCCAGGAGCAGCAGGCGTTGGTTTGGGGGTGAAGCAACATAAACTATGATGGCCTTTCAGGACAGCAGTGCTGACTTGTGATGGCTTCTCTCAGCAGTTGATGGAAACTGTTCACTGTAGAAATCTTTACAAAGCAATAGAGGGAGAAAGCCATCCTGTAGATTTTTTCTCATTCTCTTTCCTTTGGATTGCGATTTTTTATTTGGGGAGGGGGGTGCACATGGTTTTGTGCCCTCTCCCCCCTTCACTACAATGTAGCTATTAAATATTCTAAGTCCTGGTTCTTGTTGATGCTGCAAGTTTTCTTTGTGTTATTGTTGCTACCTGCCCTTGGGTTAGTCCTTGACTCCTGCTGCCCCTCGGCACGATAGAACGAAATGCTGTCCAGTCATGCACCATCCCCACAACCAGTTGTGCAGTGAACTTTTGGATCCGTAGGGTGTTCATTGACTGCGTTTTTAGAAACAGACCATTAAAGATGCTCTGGAAGTTCCACGGAAACCTGGTTAGCCTTACAAACCAAACTCCCTGTCAATTCTGACATATAGCAACTCAAAAGGACAGAGCAGAGCTGCCTGCCCCTGTGGGTTCCTGAGATGGCAACGCTTTATGGGAGTAGAGAGCCTTTTTTTTCTCCCTCAGAGCGGCCGGTAGTTTCAAACTACTGACCTTGCAGTTATTGCCCAACATATAACCTACTGTGCCGCCAGTGCTGCTGGTTAGCAACCTAGCTACACGCCAACTTCACCTAATAGAAGGAGGGCGGTGTCTATACTTGACGCAGCTCCAGGAGGACTGAACCTGGGTCTCCTGCACCAAACACGAGACTTGCCAGTGAACTACCACAGCCCCGCTATCCCGTTATGCATTGGGCCATCAGCCCAAGGAGTGAATCCTTTTGATTTTTAAAAAGGTCATTCCAAATTTTATGATAAAAGCATGCAAAATGGGGTGCCCACAGTATCTATTTTTTTCTCATACTTGTTTTGTTTCTGACATGTAGGACATACAATCCCCTCATGGAGGTAGCCTGGTCAGGATCATCATTTCCAGAGCAATCTGACATTTGAAAATCAAGTCTTTCTTATCAATCCAGTCAAGGCCTTTTCTTTCCGAACTTGACTGAAAACGTGGCGTAATGAGTCCCTCCTAGAACTTCATTAGGTGCTTTCTCAGTTTGTGTGTGGCAAGCTCTGGAGAAGGGATCCTACTCGGCCATCCTTTGTGGCTGATCTTCTCAGATCGTAATTATTTCTCAATCATTTCATCATTTTGAAGCTTATTTCCTCAGTAATGTTGTCTCTTCTTTTAGTAGCAGCCAGGGAAGGAAACTTTTCTCGTTCCAGCTCCAAGCTTGGCAGGAGTCTTGGTATGTTGCTAACAACAATAATAACAATTTTGAAAAAGCTAACCGAATGGGAGTATCACATAAGCCTGAGCCCACATAATGTGGCCAAGCTTCAAAAAGGAACGAATGTTTCTTGCAGTACACCTTCCCGGGCAAAAGTCGTAGACAGAAGAGGGCTGCAAAAGAGACATCGAACAAAGTTGCATGATCAACGAGAGGTGGGTGGTCTGCAGCAGAAGGGTTAGGGTTAGAACATTCTGAGTACATGACGTCAGATTTGAGATAACACCCCTCAGGGTCATAATGTTGTCAGGATTTTCAATTGACACATCATTCTTGTCTGTTGAGCCACATTGAGCCAAACAGATAACCTTGGTGATTAGAATCACATTGTCATGAGTGGAAGATGAATAATAACTCGCTCAAGTAACCGAGATAGGCATGAGCCTTGGGTTTACATGCCTTAGCCCCTACTATTCATTTTTAAAGTCTCTTTCTCTTAGAAAATCTCTACTCATTTTAAAAATAATCTATTTTATTTATAGGTTTTTACAACAAACACTGTCTTATTTATTTTGCCCTCCCTTCACCTAAGTTAGTATGTGTTTACCATTGTGTTAGTCTCGGAGGACTAGAGAAACAAATCCATGGACACACATATGTGTATAAGAAAACTATTTATATACAAGAGCAATTGAACACTGAGAAAACATCCCAGCCCAGTCCAGATCAAGTCCATAAGTCTGATATTAGCCCATATGTCCTATACCAATCTATAAAGTCCACTTCAGACTCATGAAAGACACGCAATGATGCCAAATGTAGAAGATCACAGGACAGTGGGTAGAAAGTCTTTGGATCCAGTGGCATTGGAAACAACTCAGCACTAGTAAAGGTCTCTGCATCAGGGTGGGTCCCTGTGTCTTGTCAGCTGCTATGTCTCCCAGGGTGTGAGCCAAGAGAGAGAAGTGTGTCCTGTCTCCAAGGAGGGAGTGCCAGATTTCCCAGAATTCTCAGGAGAAGGCCATGCCCACACAGAGGCCTCATTGACTATGATCTGATTGACAAGCTAGACTCCACCCCTTCACTCTTAATCCTCAAATTGACAAATGATTATATATCTACCATAACCTAGTGCGGAAATTCACCCTCACTCCCTCCTCCCACCCCTGGCAATCATCAGCCAATTTTTCTTTTAGTGGGAAAATCTTTTCTGGACTTTTTATAATAGTGGGTTCAAATAATATTTGACTTTTTGTGATTGACTGATTTCACTCCACATGATCGTCTCCAAGTTTATCCATGCTGTGGAGTGTTTTGCAAAATCGCCATTGGTCCATTGTGTCTACATATGCTCGTATGCTCGTCTACTCTTCCAGAAACAGCCCCGTGGGGTGGTTCCGCCTGGGTGCTTTTGTGCACAGTGCTGCTATGGACCTTAGTATACATCTATCTATTTGGGCTGCACTTCTTATTTCTTTAATCTACATACCATGCCTTAGGAATCTCTGGATCACATATTATTTGTTTCTAACTTTGTAAGGAAACACATACCATTATCCACAGTCAATGCACCATTTTGCAGTCCTACTAATGATGTATGAGGGGCCCAAACTTTCCACACCCTGGCCCCTGGTAGTAAGTTTTGAAAAAGTTATGTTTCAAGGTTTAGGTGAGTCAAGAAAATAAAGTCCAGTGATAGGTTTTACAATGCTGTCTTTCTTAGACTATATTGGCTAAAACACAGAAACCCGAAGATACACTTGTCCTTAGTCTGTGGCATCTAAAAAGTTGTATTAGTTTTCCTAGTGGATCATTCTTTGCTTTAGATCACCCCTTGAAGCCATGGGGGCTCATTTCTTGTTCCGGAACACAGTGGGCATATTCCTACCACACAGCCCTTTAATTTTTTACAATTTTATTGGCACATAATCCACACATCATACAATTCAATAGTTTAATCATATCAAGAAGAATTGGTACAATCATTACCACAATCAATGTTAGAACTCTTTTTTTTCATAGCTGAATCATTTTAAAAGTAACTTGTGTAGTCACAGTTAGTTCTAGTGTACCCTTACCCTTCTGAATACATTGTTTGTTCCCCCAATTCCTTCACCCTCCCTATCTCCCACACCCACCCCTACAAGCCCTTGCATCAGTTATTATTGCTATTCGTCTACTCCTTCTGTGCTTCACAAACAGGAAAACCCCACAGAAAGAATAAAAACCAAACAAAGTGGTAAGGATAAAATAATAATAATATAAAGGTAAACATACACATAATGAGTAAGAAAGAAAAGACCACCATCAGGATTTAAACAGCCAGGGAAGAAATTTGTGTCATGGAACAAGCAAGAAATACTTGCACCTAGAACAATTTTAGGTTGGGCCAAGAGGGAGGTCAACTGAGCAAGCATCAGCCCTTTGCCCTTTTGAGTGCATTTGTCTGGAATGATTTTCTTCTACTTATTTGAATGACTCAAGTCATTGACTCATCAGGTCTCAGCTCCTGAAAGACCACTGTGACTAGCAGAAAACCTCTCACCTCTATCCCTGATTGATAGTTATTTATTACACTTGTTAATTGACATTGTGAGACAAGTGCTTTTGCTATTGGTTGAACCCTCTTCTTCTGTCAATTGTTCTATCGCTAGCACTCAGCGTAGTGTGTACCGCAGGGTAATACTTGTTGGATGATCTGAGTTTGTTTGAGCCGTCCAGATCTGAGAACTGGGATGATTGGTTAGTCTTGGTGAAATATGCAAAAGAAACACATTTATTTTTAGGAGTGAAAATGAATCTTATGGTTGAACAATGGCACCTGGTCTGATATGGGTAAGCCCATCAATGTATTGGGCTGTTTGATGTTGCTGGTTTATTATGCACCTGAGTGATCTAGTCGTGATTTATCTCACTATGTGTAATGCAGTTATTACTCTGAACTTAGGAATTCATCACAGAATCTGATAGCAGTATCAAGGACAGAAAAACACATCTCTAGGTCTTTAACAAGGGGTCCTAACAGCATAATGGTTAAGTGCTTGTTTCTAAGGTCCTGAGTTCAAACCCTCCAGAGACTTTGCAGGAGAGGCCCAGTGACCTGCTATTATAATCTAGGAACAACCAAGGGAGAGTTCTACTCCATTTAAAAGGGTTTCTCTGAGTCAGAATTATAGTTTGCCTTGATAATTGTTACACTGGAATAAAATTAAGGATTTTGAGTTGTAGGAAAAAACTAATAAAAATGCAGTGCAAGTATTTCTTATTACAAACCAATTACTCCTCAAAAATGCCCAATGGGTTTTGACAAAATTGAAAAGCAATTTATTGTAGGAAAGATAGTGTTTTCAATGGTTGATAGAACAACTGGATATCCAAAGGCCAAACCCACCCCCCACAAAAACAAATCTCCCTAACCACAGATAATAACACAAAATGGAAAACTGAGAACAGAAAATGAAAATCTATGAAAATTTGGGGAGAGTTAGAGAAAAAAGTTTTGGATTTAGAGCTAGCTAAAGAGTTTTCAGAACTGATGCCCAAAGCACAATCCATACGATAAAAAGTTGAGAAAGTGGGCACATGAAAATGAAAATCTCTTTAATATAAGGAACCTGAGGAAAAGGATGAAAGGACATTACAGACTCGGAAGACACATTTGCAAATCACAATCTGACAAATGCTTTGTATCCAACTCTGAAAAGAACATTAAAGCTCAATAGAAAAATAAGTAGGTATCGTAATATAATTAGGTAATAGATAAAATGTATGAGTAAACATTTTGAGGAAGAGAAAGTACAGATGGCAAATAAACATGAGAAAAGATGTTCAACACCAATAGCCACCTATGAGGGAAATATAGGTTAAAACTCTAATAAGATATCCTCACATTCCTGTCAAATGGCTAAAATGTGTGGCAATATCAAATGTTAGTGAGAATGAGAAATAACTAGGTACCACGTACATTTTCTAATGGAAATGTCAACTGGTGCACCCACTCTGGAAAAGAATTTGACGGTTGTTTTTCCTTCCTTCCTTCCTTCCTTCCTCCCTTCCTTCCTTCCTTCCTTGCTTCTTCTTCATGTACCATGCTGCTGGATGCCATCAAGTGAGTTCCCATGAACAGTGGCTCTGTGCATGACAGAAAGGGACACTGCCTGGACCCGACCATCCTCATGATCGTAAGCTTTGAGCCCACTGTGGCAGTCACTGTGCCAGTCCATTTTGCTTAGGATATTCTTTCTTTCTTTCTTTCTTTATTATTATTTTTTACTGCCCTTCTATTGTAGCAAGCATGCTGTCCTTTTTCAGGAACTGGTCTCTACTGATACAAGACAAAGTCTTGCCATCTTTGTAGCATTCTTAGCTGTACTTTTTTTCCAAGACAGATTTGCTTGTTCTTCTGGCTGACTACAGTACTTTCAATATTCTTAACCGACATCAACATTCAAATGCATTGATCATCCTTCAGTCTTTCTTATTTAATGCCCAACTTTCACAAGCAGATTAGGGCTCTGAAAATACCATGTTTTTGGTCAGATACACCTGAGTCCTCAAAGTAACAGCCTTGCTTTTCAGCACTTTAAAGAGGTCTTATGCAGCACATTTACCCAATGTTGTTTGACCAAGACCATTGCTTCCATGAGCATTGCTTGTAGACCCAAGCAAGACAAGATCCTCGACAACTTCATTCTTTTCTCCATTTATCATGATGCTACCTATTAATCCAGTTGTGAGGAGTTTTATTTTCTTAACATTGAGTTGTGATCCATACTGAAGGCTCCAATCCTTGATCTTCATCTTCATGTGCTTCAACTCCTCCTCCCTTTCAGCAAGCAAGGTTGCTATTGGGAGGAATTGAGTAAAGGGTACATGGGACTTCCCTGAACGTTTTCCCCCCAGATTCTGTGAATCTAAAAAATTTCAAAAATGAAAGAAACCCTCTTATTCATGCACAGTGCATTTCATAGATACACTCCACATCTTTAGACCCTTCAGAGGCTTTCCAAATGCCCTTGCATCTACCTGGTTGAGAAAATCATACACAATGCAGCGCGTCTGAATAAGGTAGGAGTCACAGGACTGACCTTGGATTGTACCATGGCTTTGGAATCTTAACTGATTCCTCTGTAAAATGGAAATTATGATGATCACTAGGTAGGGTCATTATGATACTGAAATGGGACACTAGATGTCAAGTGCTCTGTACTATTCCAATGCTTATAATAGGCTTATGAAAGCAGTAGCCTACTTCAGAACGAGATAGAATATACTACGTTTAGTGGGAGAAGAACTACATTTGTATTTGGTTTTGACTCCATAAAGAACAAACAAGGATGATGTTTTTGTTGTTGTTGAGTATTATGTCACATAAATGGCTAGCTTTTGTAATTATCCTCTGGATTAGAGGGTTACACAAGAAACGAGCCAAAATGATTCATTAAAGAGGATTGCGGGGCTGTAGCGAAGACAGAGGCAAGTGTGAAAGATGGACATGGCATTCCATTTCTTACATTGCTTTTTATCCATGCAAAGATACCACTTGTTCATAAGAAAAATATCGTACCCTTGTGAAAACATTTACTTTTAAACAATAGCTTAAAACATAGTAGGGTTTATTAAAAATTTTAATAAAATGTTTCCATAAAATTCTGATGGTTACTTATACTTTATGATATGTAATTTAAATAAATTAGAATGACAGTTCATTCCCGATATACTATTATAGAACTAAATCCCACGAATAGCATATTCCTCATGTCCAGGGCTTTCAATTATCGCCACAAAATTTGGAACCTAAACATCTGGCTCGCCTCCTATGAGGTTGCTAAGTATCGGACTGCATAGATGGCATGCAATTGCAATCAACACCTACATTTAGGTCGTAAAGACATACATTAGAAATAAACATGCTGTAGGAATTGCTTTTACTCCATATCTGAAGTTGTACACATTAGAACTTTGTTTCTTAGGTCCTGGGTTAGGACTCTCAAGAGGCAGACTCTTCATAAATGATAAGAACCATTTTCTTTCTCCAAACAGGATGGACACCCATTTCTCAGTAAGACGAATCTTCATTAAGTAATTATCTACTCTATCTGGCCAGAGGCGTGTAGAATTGTCCAAGGTCATAGAGATGGCAGACTAAAGACAGCTGGATTAGTTTATTAGGATGTTACAGAGCTCTAGGATGTTATGCATATTTTACCAAATGGCACTGCTTACATATTAGCTAGATTGTCACATCCACACACATGGCCTTTAGTCCAGGCCTTACATATGACATTGTCTCATAACTCTCCTTATTTGCTTTCAAACTCAAACTCACTCCCAGAGAGTTGAGAGTGGATGCTGTCTCATAGCCAACCTACAGGGCAGACTAGAACTGCACCTGTGGATATCTGAGACAGTACTTCTTTCTGGGAGTAGACACACTCTTCTACCAATCTTGAGGCAATCAGGATCTGGTTGCTATGACCAGTTATTATCTTGTAAAATGATTGTGCTCATCTGCATGGAAAAAGCAGTGGTGTGCATTTGCTGGCTTTGGGGAATCGTAGGGGAAATAAGTAAGTAAACCGAGAAGTAAGATGGCACTATGACTAAGGGGTAGACTGAACCCATCAACATCTCCGCAGGAACAAAGACCTGCTGACCTGCTCCTGTAGAGCATAGCCTAAGAAATCCTACGGGGAAGGTCTACTCAGTCCTGTGGGTCTCTCTGAGTGGAAATCATTTCAGTGACACACAAAACCTGCAACAACAAGGGAAATAACAGAGTTATCATCCCATCCCTGTAAAGGAAGGAAAGCGTCTGCATTGTCAGGATTCTCCCCTTATCTCTGCCATAATTCTTCTTACCCGGCACACGCAGCCTGTAAGCGATGGACTCCAAAGAGACAGCCCTTCTGCAAATGAAAGTCAGCAACTTAGCCTGGGCTAAAGGCCATGTGTGTGGATGTGACAATGGAGCTCATATCACTTTGGTTTCGAGCCAATTTAAGCCTCCATTTTAGGCAAACTTGCCAGTTATAAGGTGAAAACCGGGATAAAATATGCTCTGACTCCACAATCCTTTCAACTGGGTCAGGAAACCAAAATCAGGACACATTCCTTCTGTAAAAGTCTGTTAAAAAAAAAAAAAAAAAGGAAGGAAGTTCCCTGTGGGATTTAATCCTCCCGGCCACGACTCTGTCTTCTGAGGGGTATTCCAAAGGCCTTTACAAAATATCCTGTCGGACACTCATCCCACGTGTGCAGAGTTTTTATCATGGTGCAGTGTCATGCGGTAAAATGGACTTTTCATGCAAACAAAGCAATTAGGATTCACTGTTTCAGGTGAGTAAGCAGAGTCAATCCGGGATAGCAGGTGTGCTTAGGGTTAGCAGGTTACCAGAGTGAGCGGCTGTGGAAAGGGACCATTTAATTCCAAAGTTCTCACAAGATCGACTCGAGGAAAACAAATTGGGAAGGGGTGGGGCTAAAGTTTTGTTTTGCAAGAAAATGTCTTTGAGGAACCAAGAATTTAAAGTTAGGTCCTGCTGGTTTTCCTGTGGATATTTCGTGACCTATGTGGTTCGTGTGTTATTTACATCAAAGGAACCATCAGCAGAGCTAATGGCCTTGTGAAGCTGTGAGCCAGGAAAGCTCCAGATGCCTCTAATGTCGGAACTCCGACCCCAAGGATCAGCCCATTTGCTGCCTTTTGCTTAGTACGTGGTGCTAAGAGGGTGAAGGTCCCAGGTCTACTCCCGCCTTGTAGCTCGACTTTATTCTGGAGTTTGGCCATTCCTGTTCCCCATACATCATCCAATCATTTTGAAAATTTTTTCAAGTCATCACAAGGAATTTCCCCCCAGATAATCGCTAGATGGGACAGCTAGCTACATATTCCAGAATTGTAGCATCATGTATTTTTCTATATATGTAATTGCATATATATAATGGTTTATGGGGATAATCACAGTATCTAACAAGTTCCAATATTAAAATTCTATCCAAATATGGAATATTTTGTGTGTAATTCCTTGATTTTATGATCGACAAATACTAATAATTAATTTTAGCTCCAGATACAAGCAGTACAGTCTGCTAGTCATCAATGAGTGTCAGCCATATCTATTGCTATGTGTGACAATGCAAAAAGGGTCAATTTACAGGGAGAGCATGTCCTGATGGCCCTCAGACCCAGTTCCTCCTCCTGCAGGTGGTTATCCCATGAGCCATTCACTCTCGCATTGAGCTACCATTATTTGTAAAACTCCCTCATTGTAGTGGGGAGGAAAAAAGTTGAGCCTGATACAAATATTACTTATCATAGTCCACAATGCGACCAGAACACATCCTGGTCTTCTCTCCATGTGGATTTCCCCTCACGTTCTGACAGAGCAAAGCTTTGCATAAGGATATGTTTTCATTGCAATAATTCTAATATATATATATTTAAACCCACCATTCTCCAACATGACACAATAATTCGAATATATATATATATATTTAAACCCACCATTCTGCAACATGTTTAGGGTTTTTCTAAACATTCTCCTTTCTATGTCACGAACATCTGCTTCCCTGGGGACGGGTCATAGTTGTCGAAAGGCAAAGGGGCAGCTAGAGGAGCCCTAGACTCATTCCATGCTGTCTTCTCTTCCCAATGGCGCTGTGGGAAGTGTGCTCCACTTTGCTGTCCTCTCAGTCACAGGAGAGACTATTTACATTTTAAGATGAATAAACCAGTGTTTATAGCGTGTATTCTAACAGCATTCACCGCGTTGCTGTTTACAGGTGCCGTTGAGTCAGTTCTAACTCATGGTGACTCTGTGCCCCAGAGAAGGAAGCACTGCTCACCCCTGCACCTTCCTTGAGGATCTGCTAATGAGCCAGGGATATTCAGGAGGTTTTCACTGGCAAGTTCCTTGGCTGTGTTGGTGTAGTCCTTCTTTGCAGTCTGCTCTTAGTCTAGAAGCTTGACTGAAACCTGTTCACCTTGGGTGACCCTGCTGACATTGGAAATGCCAGTGACAGAACTTTCAGCATCACAGTAACGCACAGACCACCACAGGACGACAAGCTGATAAACAGGGGTCTTTTATCAATGATGTTGAAAATTCAAATACACATATAAAATTATTGGGGAGAATTTTTTTAAAAGGCAGAGTGCCTCCTTGAGGCAAGAACTTCCCCGACAGCAGCCAGCACTTGATTCTTGCTTATATCCCTCAGAACACCCAAGACAAGGCCTCCCATAACCGATGCTCACGGACTTGTGCTGAATGAATAAGTCCCTGGAGGCTAGAGAATCTGCAGATGGGGGGTCCCAACCTGTGAGGAATCCCAAGGGAATGAGTTTTCTGATGTTATTTATCTGCATCCATCCCTTCTTTCATTCATTCAAAAACTATTTATACAAGCATGCATTACAGGCCAGACATTTCACTGGAAGACCACCTGAACAAGAATCAGATGCTCTCTTGTGCTTGAGAAGCTCATACCTGGTGAAGATACAGGTGAGTGTTCAAATAATCCCACAGTGGCAGTAAATATTGCCAGGGAAAGGGCTGCCCCTCTGTAGTGTATGGGACTTGTAGATGAGGAAGTGGGATGGAAAGACGTGTAGATGTTAATAAGGTGAGGAAGTAAGTGAATAAGTATTGGGCTAGGCTAGAACATTAATCCATAAACTCATTTTTGCCCTTGAATGCTCTAACGAGTACAACTAGAACCAAAATGTGCAGATGAATAAGATGCGATCTGTGCTTAGAAAGACTGATGAGTGGATGGAAGTGGTAGACACTGAAGTAATCTCTCAGTAGTTTAACAATAGACTCTGGAGTAGTCTCTCAGTAGCTTAAGTAAGACATTCCAAGGACTTAGATGAGGAGACACAGTACGAAAAAAAAATAAGTGCACAGAAAGAAGGAATCATGAATATGCAGTATTTAGAGAACTTAGAGAGAGAGAGATGGTAAAGAGTCCTGGTTGCCCCTTCATTCACTATGGTATATATACACAAACACACACATACACACATATATATATTCTTTTTTTTTGCATGATGCCTTATACCTGGTCCCGTTGGCACCTCGTGATCGCACAGACTGGTATGTTTCTTCCATGTGGGCTTTATTGCTTCTGAGCTAGATGGCCGCTTGTTCACCTTCAAGCCTTTAAGACCCCAGACAATATCTCTTTCGATAGTCGGGCACCATCAGCTTTCTTCGCCACATTTGCTTATGCACCCATTTGTCTTCAGCGATCATATCATGGAGGTGTGCAGCTTTATACAATTGATGTATGTATATGCATGGATTGTGATAAGAGTTGTATGAGCCCCTAATAAAATGTTTTTTTAAAAAAGAGTCCTGGTTGCGCAGTGACTGTGCGTTGGACTCTTAGCATGAGGGTTAGAAATTCAAAACCACCAGCAACTGTGCAAGAGAAGACCGGCTTTCTACTCCTGTAAACAGTTACCGTCTTGGAAACCCACAGGAGTAGTTCTGCCACCTCCCACAGGCCATTAAGCTGGGGTGACTTGATGGCAGTGAAAAGGTGATAACATTCATCAATGTAGGCAAATCCAAAAGAAGCATGGGATCCTCCTCGAGCAATACTATGACAGGTGAGGGTGGAGCTAGTGGGACAACCAAATGGTGCTATTAAAAGGAACTTAGAAATTTGAGTAGAAAAAGAGACAGATAATAGCCGAGGTCATTCATGTGGAGGTGGGTGTGAAAGAGAAGCGGGACACCTGGGCAGAGCTGTCGAGTAAGTTTTGGACTGAGAACCTCAGATTCGTGGTTCAAACTCACCAGCTGTGCCTCAAACGAAAATTGAAGCTAGCTGTGCAGTCTCAGCAAGTCTGTGTGTCACTACCAGTCATCATGAACTTAATGTCAGTGGATTTGGTGTGTTTGTTTTTGGTGAAAGAGACAGGTAGGTGACACACGTAAGCATAGACACAGAACGGTTTTGCTTCAAGGAGGTGCTGCTTTTCCAATTGCACAGGTCCTTCTGCTGAGAAGGATCCCACACTTGGTGTAATGCTCTTCTATCATCATCTACACATTTTCCCTCATCTTTGAACAAATGTTCATTTTCATTATGCTTTGGGACCTAAAAATGCTATAGCGGATCCTAGATCTGAAGAGAGAAGCTGATTTCCATGAAGAAGAATGTGACACCAGAATTGGAGGAAGTCTATTAACAGTCTGCGATGTGCAGGTGACTCAGTCTTGCTCGCTGCAAGTGAGAAGGATGTAAAGCACTTGCTGGTGCCAGTGAGGACTGCAGCGTGCAGTAAGGACAATTCAATGTAAATACAACCCACATCTTCACTACTGGACCAATAGGTACCATCATGACAAACAGAGAAAAATTAAAGTTGTCAAGGATTTCATCTTGCTTGCATCCACAATCAGTGTTCATGGAAGCAGTAGTCAAGAGATCAAATGATGCATGGCATTAGATAAATCTGATGCACAAGATGTCTTAAAAGTGTTGAAAAGCAAGGAGGTTATTTTGAAGAATAGAATGCACCTGTCCCAAGCCATAGTATCTTCCATGGTCTCATATGCCTGTAAACATTGCACATTGAATAAGGAAGATCAAAAAAAGAATCGATGCATTTGAACTATGGTGTTGGTGAACAGTATTAAAAGTATCAAGATTGCCCAAAAAACATCTTGGAAGATGTCCGGTCAGCATGCTCTTTAGAAGCAAGCATGATGAGACTTCATCTCAGGTACTTTGGACAAATTATCAGGAGAGACCAATCCCTGGAGAAGGATGTCATACTTGATAAAGTAGAGGGGCAGCAAAAAAGAGGGAGGCCCTCATGGAACCGGATTAACACCATGGCTGTAACAATGGGCTCAAACCTAAGAACAAGGGTGTGGATGGCCCAAGCGGGTGGTGTGCGGTCTGTGCTTCTCACAGCGTCTCTATGACTTGGAACCCACTTGACAACACCCAACAACAACAGATGAGAACACCAACACCAAATATATAGAACCTTCCTACGTCAATTGTAAAAGGAAATATGGAGTACCAGTACAGCACTGTTCTCGAGTTATATTACTGAACATTTCATTGTAATCGGATCACTTATTTTTGAAAAGATGGTACTCGGGATTATGGTGCATCTCTTGAAAACATAGACTTTTGCCCTTCAGCGACCTAAGAGACTAAAATGATGCCAACATATTTTTTCTTCTCAACTCCTTGTTCTTCCAACTTAGATCTTCATTAATTCGTTAGTGGGCTCACCATTTCTACATTTCATTTTTTAATATGTGGTACATTTACACATTTCATGTGGCACCCTGAACAAGTACAGGTTAGTTTTGATGTTATATAGATTTTTAATGGAAGGAAGTTTTCATCCCTGGCTACAAATCTGCACACTAGTAAGACTGATGGCTAATTACAGCAGTTAGCTGTCTACATTAGAATGTCAACAACAAAATTAGTGTCCCATCTGGAACATTTCAATGTAATTGACATCTGTTCTGAAAACTGTATGATAAACTTCCTGTACACTCCTATTTATGTTTGTGTTGAAAATAATCAGGGAGACTCAGAGGATAAGCCAAGTGTTCAATGGGAAATAACGGTCCATATGGTCTCTTTGGGTAACTACTTCATTTGTGGTACAGCAACTGATTAATGCTAGTTATATCGCAATTTCCATGTGGAGAAAACAGTTTGAGATGCACTTTCGTACCACCTCAAGTGCAATGTTGATTGACACTCATTTTGAATGTTTATTATATAAATAACAAGAGCATAACATATATTTTGTGAAATAGTATCCACAATGGGGCTAGGTAGCAAGTCAAGGGCCAATTAAGAATTATTTCCTCTGAATATTTATTGCATAATTATTTTGCTTCTTATTCCATGGTATATAAGCAATTGAATGGAAGATTACTCCTGGAAGGTTCCCCTTTCCCCAAACATTCAGAGATCAAGAAACATGAAGGCAAGATATTCTGTTGGAGAATTTTAGTTTTGTTAAAAACAAAAGCTGCAATGTAATTCCTGCTATTAATTTGAGATAAATAAATTTGATTACGTAAGATAATGTCTACTATTCAGTAATTTATTTCCACATATTTTTCAAAGAGCCAAAGCCATAACATGTAAATATTTTATGATTTGTCATTTCATCTTTTTGGGTTTGTAGGAAAAGGTGCTTTCATTAATATTTTTGATATTCTGAAATATTACTATAGTGTAGAACTTTTTCTACACTTTAATTTTATTACATAATTGTTTCAAAGCTCTTCTCTGAGGCAGTTGACTCATTTTTTATGGGTATTAGTTAGCTAATATCTATGGCAGATATAAAGGAGTCACTGGTCTTTCAGATTCTATCATGGTACCCCCAGTTTCATTTTTATCACCATGGCTATATTTTCCAACTACTGATTTTTCATCTATAAGCCCTGGTGGTGTAGTGAGTTAAGTGTTGGACTGTTATTTGCAAGATTAGTAGTTCGAATCTACCAGTCACTCCAACAAAGAAAGATGAGGCTTTCTACTCCTGTAAGAGTTACAGTATCAGAAACCCCCGGGGGACATCAATCCTGACCTATAGGGTCTATGTGAGTTGCAAACAACCAGATGACAGTGGTAATTTTTTGTGTGTGCTTGTTTTGAGCTTTCCTCTTTGTTGCCAATTTTTTCAAGACCAATGGCTGCTTCATCGCAAAGCCCCGTTTTCAACAGCGTATGTAGACCTCACAAAGTGTAATACACTTTTTGGATAAAGAGAATAAACAGAACTAATTAATTTCATTTTACTTGGATTCAGCAACAGTGCTCATGGAAGCAGCAATCAAGAAGTGAAAGGATGTATTGCAATGAGCAAATTTGCTGGGAAAGCCTCCTCCAGAGAGCACACTTTTGAGAACTAAGATGCTCCTGTCCCAAGCGAGGGTATTTTCAATTGCTTCATATGCATATGAAAGCTAGATGATAAATAGGGAGACTAAAGAAGAATCAATTCATTTGAATTAAGGTTATAGAGAAGAATACGGAATGCACCATGGACCGCCAGAACAAACAAATCTGTTTTCAACAAAGTACAGTCAGAATGCTCCTTGGAAGCCAAGATGGCGAGACTTCATCTCATATATGTTGAACATGTTCTAGGGAGAATCCAGTCCCTGGGAAAGACATCATACTTGGAAAAGGAGAGAATAAGAGAAAAAGAGAAAGATTTTCATTAGGTGGATCATCACAGTGTCTGCTACAGCAGCTATAACAGTGCGCTCTAACACGCCAGCAATTGTGAAGATGGTGTAAGGCTGATCAAGGTTTTGTTCTGTTTTGTACAGGATCACTATGCAGGTCGCCATCTTTTTTGAATAGTTGACTTCACAGTAAACAACAACATGACTACTATTGTAGTGTCTACTTCACAGATGTTAAGTGTGATAGGACTTGGAAGTGATCAGCTTTTATATTTAAAAATTCATTCTTCCTCCTTCTCTCTTTTCTTCTATTTTCTCTTTTCATCCTTTACTTACTTGTAAACCCTAAATCTGTTTTCCTTTAATATCATATCTTCCTCTATTTAAAATTGTGACAGTGGATTTGTCTCAGGGAAACAGAGTAGTGGCCCTTAGACAAGGAGATGAAATGACAAAGGGATGGGCTGGGAGGAGAGGGAGAAAGACTTAAAAGGTGACTTTTCTTTTATCATCTTCATTGACGTTTTAAATTTTTTTGTGTGAATATTTTTGGTCAAAATATTTGGAATATTTTTGGTGTGAATATTATATGGTAAAAATATACTAGGTAAAATAGGGCAATCAGTCTAGAAATTTGATACAATGCACACATAAAATGCTGTTTTCATATTGATGTATTATCCAGTTATATATTTTAAGATATATTTTGTAATTAGAATGAGCCAGATATTGATTTGTCTATGTACCCAAAATGGATATTTTAATTAAAATTTAAGTTTTACTTGGATATAATTATACATTTGTATGCAGTTGTAAGATATTATACAGAAAAAAAATCAAGGACCTTTTACCCAGTTTTCCCACTTGGTAACATTTTGCAAAACTAGAATACATTATCAGGGTCAGATTATGGGTATCTGTTCAGTCAAGAGTCAAAACATCTCCATCAGCACAGGGACTCCACAGGTTGCCCTTCTGTAGCCGTACTTTCTCTTGCCCAATCCCCCCCCCTTAAATCCTAGAAACTATGTTCTTTTTTTCTACAATTTTATAATGTCAGGAATTTTATATAAAGAGTACCTCACTGCATGTTACTGTTTGGAATTGGTTTCGTTCACTTATCTGCATTCTCTGGAGAGTCATCCAAGGTGTTATAGTGTATCACTATATGTTCCTTTTAATTCATGAGTTGTAGTTCATCAGAAGGGATCAACCACTAGAAGAGGACATGCTCATGGAAGTAGGGGTCTAGCACGAGTGAGGAGACACAGGATAAGATAGATGGCAAAACAGGTACAATGACGGCCTTCAACATGCTGGCAATTGTGAAGATGATGTAGGATCTGTCAACACTTTCTCTTGTTTTGCATAAAAGTTCACCTCGAATTGGAGTCAACTGGATGTCAACAAACAAAAAGAATAGTATTTCATGCTATGAATGCATCAATCTTCCATTCCCAATTTTGGTGATTATGAATAAAACTGCTAAAATCACTATTGCTTTGTGTAAATATAAATTTTCATTTCTCTGGGATGAATACCCAAGAGTTCAACTGTTGGACCATATGATAGTTGCATGTTAGTGTTTAAAGAAAATACTAAAATATTTATGAGAGTCACTCTACCATTTCTTTAAAATCATTTTATTGGGGGCTCGTACAGCTCTTATCACAATCCATACATACATCCATTGTGTAAAGCACATTGTACATTTGTTGCCATCATTGTTCTCAAAACACTTGCTTTCCACTTGAGATCTTGGTATTAGATCCTCATTTTCCCCCATCCTTTCCAGCCACCCCCCTCAAGAACCCTTGATAATTTATAATTATTATTATTATTATTTTTCTAAAGTTTCTCTTCACTATTCAGACTAGTACTGGGCTAGGCAGTGATTGGTGTTACGTTGTCATTGTTATTACTTTAGTAACATCAATTAGACAAATGAGTGGGGTACCTTTGGGCACTTACTTCAGGGAGTTGGGCTTGCTGACCGATGAGCTTAAGCAAAATCCCTTCGGTGTTGAGGTTTATAGCAGAGTGACATGCCCTTTGGGCATTTGTTAGCAGAACTGAAACTTACACCTCTCGGTAAACAACTGCCCTGGGCATCTCTCACTGGCATTACACCTTGTTAACGTCCTTAATAAACCCTTTAATGATGAGCGTTGTCTGTTCCTAGTAACCACTGCAAGGGATATTAGAACCTAGTGGTAAACTATAGAACATTACTTAAGTCAGTTCAACATTTTTTTTTTTTAGGATCTTAGCAAATGTGAATCTACATATATTTATGTATTCTTTTTTTTTAAACGTTTTATTAGGGGCTCATACAACTCTTATCACAGTCCATACATATACATACATCAATTGTATAAAGCACATCTGTACATTCTTTGCCCTAATCATTTTCTTTTCTTTCTTTCTTTTTTTTCCCTTTTCTTTTTTTACATTTTATTAGGGACTCATACAACTCTTATCACGATCCATACATATACATACATCAATTGTATAAAGCACATCCATACATTCCCTGCCCCAATCATTCTCAAGGCATTTGCTCTCCACTTAAGCCCCTTGCATCAGGTCCTCTTTTTTTTTCCCCCTCCCTCCCCATTCCCCCCTCCCTCATATGCCCTTGGTAATTTATACATCGTTATTTTGTCATATCTTGCCCTATCTGGAGAAGTTCAACATTTTACCAAGAAGATAGATATATAAAATTACATGAAAAGATGATCAACATCATTAACCATTTGGAAAACACAAATCAAAATTACAACGAACTTTCTCATCACTCCTACAGGGATTTTTTTTTAAAGGGAAACTAACAAAGGTTGGCCAGAATGTGAGGAAATCTGAACCCTTGGGCATGTCTTGTGTGAATGCGCATCCTCTTCGGAAAACACAGTGACTGTAACAGGGGGCTCAGGAAGAACAGAGTGTGAGGATGGTACCGCACTGGGAAAAGTTTCATTCTGTTGTACCAAGGGTTGCCATCCACTGGTACCTAAGAACAGCAACATTACAAGAGCATATCTGAACTGTCTTTTAACTGAATTTCTTTGACACCGCTCTGACAGGGAATGGGGACCACCACTGCAGTGCTGCTGGGCGTAGAAGTGCAGATTTCCTACTTTGTCTCTGTTGATGCTGAGAACTCTCTCTTACTGCCACTCACTCATAGTGAGAAACCACTGTGGGTTTCTGAGACTGTACGTGTTTATGGGAGTAGAAAGCCTAGTCTTTCTCCCGAGGAGCTGCTGATGGTTTTGAACTGCCGACCATGTGATTTGCAGCCCAACGTGTAACCACTACCCTACAAGGGCTCCTTGGCCTTTCTCTATTGGTGGACTAGAGTGGGTATTCTAGCTTCCCAAAAGGCTTTCACTGATTTCTCCTAGGTAGGAGAGGACAAAGTGCTCGTTACTGGTTCCCACTGGGCTCTCCTGGCACCATCTGGGGTGGCTTTGAGATGGCTGGGTGATGATGGAAGTCCTGACTCTCCCCGGAGTCTCCTGATGAGTAGGGTGCCTCGTGACCGGTAGAGTGGGAGTGCAGACTCCTGGGTGCTCTTCATGAACATCACCCTGGTGGTGCAATGGGTGGGCCGTTGTGACTTCTAGAGGGTGGAAACCATGGCTCCCCACTGGATGAAGCTGCTTAGGGTGGAGATAGAACGGTGGTCTTTGTGTTTGTATCTACCTAGAGCTGGGCTTCTCAAAGGTCTCCCCTTTGTGACCCCCTTTCACATGAGACACTTGAACACCAACAAGCCCTGCCAGAAACACCTCAGACCCATGACACGTTTGATTTTGAATTCCATTTTTATTGTTTACCTTCAAAAACCTTTTACTGTTGCCAAAAATTTTACGGCTCACACCACAACCTATGGGGTCAAGACTCCATTTTAAGAGTCTCAGAAGCTTTGGTCTGGAGCAGCGAGCTGCTGTCTAGCAGTGTACTGGTTCCCACTGGTTCTAGACATTTGGCTAGAAAGGGCAGGCATTTCTTGAGTTTATATTTTTTGTTTATTTAGTTTGGCCGTTCTTCAGCTTTAATTCTAGAGCACATGAAGCAAAAGAGCAAACCACGGAACTGCTCTTGGTGTTGTTCCTTAAGATCCCTAACTGGTCTTCGTTGCTTTTCTCTCCTTCCTTCCAAGGCTTCTTGTATTCATTTTGTCTACAATAGCTAGGGCCCCAGTTGTACTTAGTGGACTAGTGGAAGTTATGGCTTGTCTCCTCTGTCTTCCTGTGAATGAAAGTCTCTTAAAATTCAAATTTTAGTTGAAATAATAAATCTCTTTTGCTGAGGGAGTCCTCCGGAAGTCTATCAATAGTTTGAGCTGTTTCAGTTCATCTTTGGCCCCTCTCTCACTCTTTCCTCCAGAGAATAAGCGTAACCCAAACGAACCAAACCCACTGCTGTTGAATTGATTTCTATGCACAGAGACACTGCAGGACAGAATAGAAATGCTCCGCAGTGTTTCCAAGGCCGTGCATTTTATGAAAGCAGACTGCCTCATCTTTCTCTTTCTGGGTGGCTACTGGGTTCAAACAGCTGACCTTTCCATTAGCGGCTCAATGCTTAGCCCAGCGTACCACCAGTGATTTTTCAAGAACAAGTATCTAAACCCAAATCCAACTCACTACCATCCAGTGGATTCTGACTCACAGCAACCCATAGGGCAGTATAGAATTGCTCCTGTGGTTTCTTAGCCTGTAACGCTTGGTGTAGTGGGTTACACATTGGCTGCGAATCGCAAGGTCAGCAGTTCGAACCCACCAGCTATTCCGCAAGAGAAAGATGAGACTTTCTATCTTCCAGTAAAGCACAAGTATAGTTGGGGTTAATGGAAAGGAAAAGTTGCAGTACATTTTATGGTATTTTCATAGTTGTAATTTAAGCAGACTCTGAGCTCTTCAATATAGTACTTCACTTAGTAATTATTAGTTAATTCTGTTAGGGAAGATGGCATTATAAGTGATAACATGGATTTTTGCCTGCTAGGTAATGCAGAAGACTATTTTACATCTAAACAGTATTGAAGTTACTCACAAGGGACAGATAATTTAATATTGACACAACCTTAAATAAATTGAAAAGGCATAAGTCAGAGTAATGAGATTCATAAAGCTGTTAATATTAATGGGGAGTCCTTTTGGGAAGCATGGTATAAAATCAAAGAAACCAGAAACTTTAGCGCAGATGACGAGACTATTAGTGATTTTAGAAAGTGGCTACTTTGTTCAGTCTTTTCTAGTCAGAGCCTGCTGTCTTGTGTCCTTGGATAATGGGCACAGGCCTTTCACCCCATCAGCACAAGGGGGAATACAGAACCCCGAATATGAAAGGCTAAACTCTACTTACAACACACACATTTCAGCTTCTGCATGTAAGGGATCAAAAAGTATTAAACTTTATTTCTGTAATTAAAAAGTGAGTTCTGAAATTTAAAAGAATGTAGGAAGAATCCAGAGAAATACTCATTTTTTTCCTGAAATAAAGGTGCTACAAATTTACTAATAAGAAATGTACTTTTGTTATATACACATATATGTATCTGTGTGCACATATGGAAAGACACACAAATGCACATGCATACTGCCATAATAGAGGATTTGTAGCATTTCCCTTTAACACAGCATTTAAGGACAGGTTGATGGAGCATACTCTAAATAAGTTGTCTTGAATCTTGAATGTTCAAAAGAATAAGCATTGAAACTGATAGAGACAAATTATCAAGCAAACTACCCTCTGCTTTTGAGTAAGTTCCAACTCAGAGTTTCTGAGACTGTAAATTTTCACAGGAGCAGACAGCCTCATCTTTTTCCAGCAAAGCAGCTTGTGGGTTTGAACAGCAAATCTTGCAGTTAGCAGTCCAGTTCATACCAGATAGCACCACCAGGCTTCTTTATAGGCAAACTAGTCACAAGGGAAAAAACCAGATTTAATAGTAAGCATAAGCAAAATATTCTAAGGTAGACTGTAGAATAGCTTCCCAAGGAGATCTAAAACTGCACTGTCATGGTTTGGATGTAGGAGTGGGCTTTCTTGCTTGAGTGAAAATGGAATACAAACTCCAGTCACCAGATTTCTTGCCTTCTTGTTCTATATCATGTTGGGGAAGAGATATTGAACGATTTGAAGAAATGGGAAGAGGCCAGTTGGCTTCTTCTGAAAAAGACTGTCTGGAAGAAAAGAGTTAAATTTAGGCCACCAGGCACATTGTATATGCCATTGTATCAGTGCACTATTCATCTACATCTAATTTTCTATATTAATTTTAGAGGTTTTTCTTATTCAATACATGCAAACTGTTACAAAAACAGAGACAGACGAAGGAAGATGAATTGTGCTTGCTTGTTTTTGTCCCGTGTATTTCTTTGACCCATACCGAAGGTCGATGGATTGAAACCATCTTCTGCTAATAGAAGGAGCCCTGGTGGCGACGGTGAAGCCGTCAGCTGCTAACTGATAGGTTGGAGGCTTGGACCCACCTAGCAGTTTCACAGAAGAAAGAGCTAGTCATTTGTTCTTATCAATATCATAGTCTAGAAAATCCCCAGGGGCACTTCTACTCTGTCATCACGCGAGGCAGATATGAGTCTCAGATGAGTCAGAATCAGGTCAGTGGAACCCACCGGCAACAACATAACCTTGTGAAGCACTGTGACCCGGGGAGCGCACCGCGTGTGACCGCTCTTTACCGTCTCTGCTGTGGTGTCCCTTGGCTCCCGTGGCTCGCAGTCACTTGTTCCCAACATTCCTTTCAGGTTAGCATTCTCTCTCCACAGTAATTCTACAGCATTTCTCCAAGGCTTGCACATCACCGCGCCCTGTTTTGTCTTGCCTTGCTGCTTACCTTTCGATGCCGTAAGTGAAGTCCACTCATTCGTTCAAAGTTGTTTCATGTGTTGCTATATGTTAGGGCATGTGCGCTGAGGAACTGCCTTGAAGGCGCTGCCACTGTGGCAGCCAAGCCAAGCACGCCCACAGGTTTCTGCCACCCCCGTCTGAAGACCATGAGGAAGGAAGAGACGCAGAACCAAAGAACCAACCCAAGAGACCGGGAAAGGGAGAGCAGTTGCTCTCAGTCAAGGGCAAGAGAGGCTACTTAGGAACAAAGGTCTGTTTGAGTTAGGTTATATACATAATATATTCCTTATTATATAGCTATTCCTCATTTAAAAAAATTAATTTTAGGTTATAAAATACATTCTTGCAACAATTGGGGATGATTTAATGTGAACATGATATTAAATGATATTGAATTATTGTTAACTTTCTTGGGTAAACAATACAGTTCTATGATAAGGATTGTTGCATCTAGAGAGAAAATATATGAATCCTATATTATTTTAACTAATTAGAATGTTTAAAATTGTCATAATAATCAGTATTATAAAAAAAGACATAAAATAAGCTCTCTCAAACTCACTGCCATTAAGTCAATTCTCTGACTCCTGGTGATCCTACAGGAGCTGCCCCTGTGTATTGCCTGCTGGGAAATCTTGTAAATCATTTTCTTTTGAGTTAGGTTTGAAGGGTGTGTTGAATATGGGTGTGTGGATCTGGGTGGGAAATTGTGTGTCAGGTGACAGAATCAGCAAGCCTGAAGCACAGGGTGAAAAGGCGAGCTGTTGAACAAGCAGACCCAAACTCGTGCCGGTCACACCTCGCCACGCACACATTTCGATTGCACTGTAGACAGGGCTTACCAACGCGCTGACCGAGGGAGAGCGAGAGGAAAGATGGCAGCAGGGTCTCTGAGGCGAGTAGTTGGAAAGCAGCATACGGGGCAAGGCCAGTGGGAGCAGGATTAGGGGCGGTGCTTCAGAGTTGGATTCTGGATGTGTCCAGCTGGAGATGCCTTGCAGACATTCAGGGAGAGGGGTGGAAAGGGAGTTGCATATCTGAGTGTGAAAGTGGGCAGACAGGTCTGGGCTGCAGTTAGCAGCACACTTTTGAGTTTTTGCCTTTGTCGCGGTATTTTAGAATCACGGGATTGGATGGGTATGAACGGAGAGAGTGAGTACAGACAAAGGGAAGAATATCAAGTCAATAACCAGCTTTCAGTTGTCAGATGCAGAGAATGTTGGTGCCTCAACAAACAGAAAATCTAAGGGGGAAGGCGCCGAGTGTGATTGGGTACATGTGAACTGGTCACACAGTTGGAGATGTCTACGTATAGTGATCACCTCTATGTAGATGTCACCCATTTTCCAAGCTTTTTTCTTAGTCTAAACGTGGCAAACTCATTCATGCTCCAACTCTCAGTGGCCAGGAGTATGCTGAACACAATCGGCAAAGACGGAATCTCACAGCACACCATTTGCCGTGAACAACATTTTGGCTGTGACTTGGATGTAGGGTCCTCAGCGCCAGTTTTATAAGTTGTCTCCTCAAAATCACGTGGGCAGAGCTTATCATTAGTTGCACATGACTGTTGTCAGGTGCCCGCAAGTCAGGCCGACTCCTAATGAAACGCTGTCTGGTTCCCAGTCACTCTCACGTGCTGCGGCCGCTGCATCATCCATCTCACTGAAGATTCCTCTTTTTCCTCACCCTCCTCTTTCCCAAGCACGATGCCCCTTTCCACAAACGCGTCTTTCCTGACAGCAAGCCCGATGTTCGCGAGACCAGGTCTTGCCCGCTCACTTCTAAGGGGCTTGAGGGCTGCGCTCTTTCCCGGCCTTGTTTATCTTGGCTTCCTGGGTACTTTAGGATCTTTTACTTTGGTCTTCAGTCAGTGGATCAGGAAGTGGGGCCTTTGTTGTTAATGATCTCACAGAGGGCTCAAAAGCTATTGAAGTGGTGAGTTGAAATATTCTCCATATAATTCAGGTAAATAGGAATTTTCGGTTTAAACTCTCTGAAAGGGGTCGCAGTTTAGCATGTCTAATCTAATCAATTCTGTAACAACATAGTCACATCACCTTTTCAGCATCTTAAAATCCGTCCCATACTTGATTTTTCAAATTTCCAAACAATCTTTGTAGCTGAGAGGTCATGGGTCATTATTGGCTTATGGATTTCTTGACAAGAATAAATCAGAAGCACCACTCCTTAGCTGGGCTAAAAACCAGGCCCTTTACTTTTTGTTTATTGTTTACCCAAATATATTTGTTAATGACTTTGTAGAGTTCTCTATATCCTCTTACTTACTTTTCCTGACATATTTATGCTGAAAGCTGTATGAGTGCATGGGTGCCCGCACAATATATATTTAATTATTCTGCAGCTCTGCAAAAAGTCCTGTGATGCTCAGGTTAGATGTTGAGCCATTAACCTTTTAAGGTTGGTGGTTCAAACCCGCCAGCTGCTCAGTGTGAGAAACATAAAAACTTTCTGCTCCTAAAACGTCTTGGGGACCCTGCACAGTGTCACTATGAATGAAATAGACTCAATTACAGTGGGCTTGGTGTTATGGGTTCTGTAGCTGTGTAATTCGTACGCTCCCGCACAACCCCTTCACGTTTAATATGCTGACTGTTGTTTGACATGTTGATAATTATATGTCTCTCTGAAACTCTCCTGCTTCCCCACTTAACACTCAGTAAGTAAGCAACACTGAGTACTCAGTGGAGAAAACGCAGCACTTAACTTGAATGTGCGGATAAATGAGTTTCTGAAGTGTGGAGCGTGAAAAGAGGGTAAGCTCTTCAATGAGATGATTTCCTTGGGCAGCATGTTTGTCTTTCAGAAAGCGAGGTCAATGACACACTGCCCCTAGAGATGTGCAGAGACAAAGAACATTACTTTGCCTCATGTAGCAATAATCAGTTTCAGACATTGAACCATAAGTGGATTTACTTGAGTTTTTAATGTTTGAAACAAAATATAACCATTTATACGTTTCTTACCCAAAATGTTATTTATTTGTTAACTCATGTTATAAAACATACATTTTCCTAATTTTTTTGCTAAAATGTATTTCTTTGAAAAAATCTACTGTTGTCTCAATCAAGAGTCAAACTGACAGTATTACTTCTTCTTCATGAACAAAAACAAATCCCTGTATTACTAATGGAAAGAACAGAGATAACCAAGTGCCATGATCAGGGGGCTTATCTGCACAATAACTGAGCGAAACAAAGCTATCCCCTAAGCTACTCTTACAGATTGATTGGGATTTCAATACTGATAATTCTAAGACAAGATAACACTTGAATACTAAGGGATACACATACACCACACACACACACACACACACACACCACAGCAGAGCTTTTGCAGTAAGCATTTCACCCCCTATGCAACCATGGAGCAACTAGTTAGGAGTCAGTGCACCCAGTGCCACAACTGGGAAGATTCTCTCCATTAACAGGGATTTTTTTCGTAAAAGCAGTTTCGCTCAAACCTCATTTTTTGTGATGGTGTGTGGCTGTGAAATTTTGTTTTTTCTTGGGAAAAATGCTGCGGAAACTGTTGTGATGTTGAACACAGCTTACAAGGACAGCACTGTGGGAAAACCTTAAGTGTACCAGTGTTTTTCTCATTTCAAAAAAGGTGAAATGTTGATTGATGACAAATCTCATTCTGGATGTCCATCAACTTCCAGAATGAGGTTTGTCATCAATCAACATTGAACAGATGAAAATATCGACAAAGTTCATGCACTTGTGTTCGAAGACCATTGAAGACAAGGGGTAGTTATCTGGACTATCTTGGAGCTTGGTTCAATAACAGTGTATGACCAAAAAGCCCTCATTTGTAGAAGATGGGGGCCTGGTTTAGGCACCATACCAATACACCTGCTCATGCAGCCATCTCAGTGCACCAGTTTTGGGCAAAACAACATGGCCTTTTTTCCCCATGTACCTTACTCACTTTACCTCACTCTGTGCAATTTCTTTTTGATTCCCTGACTGAAGAAGCGCATGAAAAGACAGCTACTTGACGATGTAGAAGAGATGAAGAAAAAAGAACAAGGGAGGTACTGTCAGCCATTCAAATGGATGAGTTTGAAAAATGTTTCCAAGAATGGAATTGCAGATTTGACAAATGTATTCAGTGTAATGGAATGTACTCTGAGGGTGATAAGGTTATTTAAAATTTTTATAAATACATAGCTTTGGAAAAAATGCTGGGTCCCCCTAGTATACATTTTAAGTTGAAGAAGTGGTTTTTAATAACAGTCAGTTATACCAAACTATTTATCAAAGGAGGACGGTTATAATCCTGGGTCCCTTGGTAACACTCACTGACTTTCTTCTTTGTTCTAATTCTTGCTGGTTTTGTGTCAGTGGTTCAAACCATCCAGCTGCTCCATGGGAGCGAGAGGAGGCTGCCTGCTCTCATAAGTACACGCAGACTCAGACACCCACAGATGCAGTGCTGTTGGGTACTAGAGTCACTTTGAGTTGAGTTCGACTTGATGGTAGTGGGGTTGATTTTTATGTGAATTGCCTCTGTGCCTATCTTCACATCACTACTATTATGTTTCTAACCTACCCATTATCCAAATATTCTTCATGCAGTTTTATTGCACAATATTATCTGGTTAAAATGAGTCCTATCTTCCCTTTCAATCCCTAAAGACTTCCTGAAAGAGAGAAAAGAAAGGAGAAGGTTGCTATTCCAGCCCAAGCCACCTATGTGGTGCCTTAGATCAGGGTGTGGTAGTAGAGATAGGAAAAGTGGATAGATTTGTAATATATTTGGATACAGCATCTCCATGGTTTGTTGGCGAATTTGATGTAAAGAATGTGGCAACCAGGGAAATCAAGAATCACTTCTAGATTTTAGACTTGTGAGACTGGGTGGCAGTTAGCACCATTGTTAGTTACGCAAGGTTGATGAGAACACACTTGTATGGTGTCTTAGTCAGAATTCTTTGGAGAAAGAACCAGTGAAGTATCACACACACACACACACACACACACACACACACACACACACACACACACCTTCCTTGTATGTACTTGTTGGTAGGTGTCCTTGAGTCAGTTCTAACTTGAAGCCACCCTCCAGGCAGGAGAAGGAATCACAGCATCCTCGGTCGTAGCTCTGTTGTAGTGTACTGTTGCCTCCCTGCGTGAATCCCTCCAACTGAGGGCTTTCCTCTTTTTGCTGACCATCCACTTACCAACTAGAATTTCCTTATCCAAGGACCGGTCCCTCCTGATAACATGTTTAAAGTAAGTCAATTGAAGTCTTGTCATCCTTCTGAGCATTCTGGCTATACTTCTTCCAAAAAAGATTGGTTGCATTTTCTGGCGGTCAGTGTAATACTCAACATTCCTCACCAAGTTCATAATGCAAAGGCGTATATCCTTTGCCCGTCCCTATTCATTATTCAGCATTCACATGCATATGAGGCAACTTCAAATAACATGGCTTAATCTTCAAAGTGACTCTTTTGCTTTTTGACTCTTTACACAAGACTTTGGCAGCAGATTTGCCCAATGTAATATGAGCTTTAATTTCTTAACTGCTTCCATAGGTATTGAGTGTGAATCTAAGTAAAATGAAATCCTTGACAACATCAATTCTATATCTGTTTATCATATTATTGCAAATTGAACCAATTGTGAGGATCCTTGTTGTTTTAATGTTGAGATATAATACTTCAGTGTCTATAGTCTTTGATCTTCATTAACAAGTGCCTCAAGAATACATATTTATATTTATAATTGCGCACAAGGTTGTTGGGAAAGAGCAAGACATTTTAGTGGAATGACTATTGATTTTCTAAAATCTGGAGACAATAGACTCTTAAGACTTTCATTTTATGGGATGAAGCCCACTCATATTATTGAGGGTAATCTGATTTACTTAAAAAATTAAAAAAATAATTTTATTGGAGGCTCCTATAACTCTTATCACAATACATACATCTATCCATTGTGCCATGCACATTTGTATACTTGCTGCTATCATCATTTTCAAAACATAGTCTTTCTACTTGAGCTCTTGAGATCAGCTCCTCATTTCCACCCTTCTTACCTCAAGAATCCTTTATAATTTATAAATTATCATTTTTTTTCATGTCTTACACTGACTGATGTCTCCCTTCAGTACTTCACCCATTTTCTGTTGTCCGTCCCCCTGGGAAGGGGTTATATGTAGATCATTGTGATCGGTTCTCCCTTTCTACCCCAACCTTCCCCTTCCTCTCCTGGTATTGCTACTCTCATTATTGATCCTGAGGGGTTTATCTGTCCTGGATTTCCTGTGTTTCCAGCTCTTATCTGTACCAGTGTACATCCTTTGGTCTAGCCAGATTTTTAAGGTAGAATTGGGATCATGATAATGGGGGGCAGGGACCATTTAAGAACTAGAGGAAAGTTGTATGTTTCAATGGTATTATACTGCACCCTGATTGGCTCATCTCCTCCCCATGACCCTTCTATAAGGGGGTGTCCAGTTGCCTACAGATGAGCTTTGGGTCTCTACTCTGTACTCCCCCTCATTCACAATGATATGATTTTTTTGTCCTTTGATGCCTGATACCTCATTCCTTTGACACCTTGTGATCACACTGGCTGGTGTGCTTCTTCCCTGTGGACTTTGTTACTTCTTAGCTAGATAGCCGCTTATTTATCTTCAAGCCTTTAAGACCCCAGATGCACTATCAGCTTTCTTCACCACATTTCCTTATGCACCCACTTTGTCTTCAACAATTGTGTCGGGAAGCTGAGCATCACGGAATACCAGGTTATTAGCATAAAGTGTCCTTGCATTGAGAGAGTACTTGAGTAGAAGTGCAATGTCTGTCTGCTACCTTAATACTTAACATATAAATATATGTACATAGCTCTATTTACATATGTACATTCCTGTATTTAGACCTCTGTAAATGTCCTTTGCCTCTTAGTTTTTTCCTCTGTCTCCTTTACATTCCTTTGTCCTTATCATGTTCAGCCTTCATTCAGGATTCAGTAATTTCTCTCAGTTACATGGTCCTTGATTAAGCCCTTCTAGGCATCCTACACCCTCCTCACCATTGATTTTGTCCCTGGTTTTGTTAAAACCTACTTCCTTTTCTCCCGCCTCCACCTCTCCTGTGTCCCCCTAACCGCCTCCCCTGCCCCCTGAACTCTTGGTCCTTGTTTTCTCCTCAGGGTTGTCTATCCTGCCTATTTTATCTACATAGACATGTAGAGACACTGACAAGCACAAAAACAAGACAGAGAAAAACAAAACAACAAAAGAAAACGGAAAAAATATCCCCAAAATAACAACAAAAAAATAATGACAAAAAAACAACAACAAAACAACCAAAGAGAGAAAGGCCTATAAATAGTTCCAGGTCTGTTTGTTGACCTTTAGGAGTGTTTTCTGGTTGAGTCTGATGGATGCCACGCCCTGGTCCCAAAGCCTATTTTTGGCATGCCCCAGGGACTTCATTGCTTTGCAAGCCTTGCTGCTGTGTTACAAGCCCTTAGCGGTTCACCCCATGTGGTAGGGTCATGTTGGGCACAATTCCCACGCTGTGCCTCCCGTGTTGTCCCTCGAAGTGCTATAGGTCAATGAGGGATGTCATGTCTCATGGTGGGGTTAGCCCTATGGTCCTCTCTGTGGATTGGCTGCTCTGAGCAAGAATATCGTCCTCAGGACTGGGTGGGCCAGGATGCGTTCCATGCTCTCTCCCTCCTTCTTTGTTTGCTCCTGTGTGCTCTGATCAGATGTGTCCCTCTCCCTGAGCTGTAGCCTGATTTGCTTATAGTCAACTAATTTACATGTTAATGTTAATCACATGTAACTACCTGGATGGCAACATCAAGACCAGTGTTCAGCCCAAACTTGGGAACTATAGCTTAACCTGCACATAGTTAGTTTCAAAAGCTTTCTGCATGGAAGAAAGGTGGGGATTTCTACAGTTGTAAAGAGTTACAGTTTCCGAAATCCCAGGGCACTTCTACCCCATCTTATTGGGCTGCTACGAATTGGATGGAATGGACTCGATGGAAGTATGTTTATTAAAAATTTATTCGCAGTTTAAATCATGATCTTTCCTTTTGTACTATTCTGGGTAAATAAATCATCCACGAGCTCTCCTTGATGCAGCCGTTCAGGGATAGAGACTGACAAACTCTACTACCCTCAGCATGTACTTGTAGCTGTCAACCTGGGTTCCCTCTATTCCACCACAAGGAAAAGTCAAAAGCACAGAGCAGAGTGCCTAGTAGGTTCTTAATAAACCCTGCCTGGAAATGGCACAGATTTCATTTCTAATTTCACTTCATGATAAACTACAGCTGCATGTTCACACTCATGGGAATATGGCCTACTTTTATGCCCATGAACTCATTTGGAAAGGAAAATAAATATTGATTGACTGAGAACTAGACATCTTTGCCACATGTATAATTAGAGACTTAAAGTAGGATGCTGGAATATAAGTATGTATCCTAGGGATCTAAATTTAGGATACTTGTAGCATGGGATGGTATTTAACACTAGAAACAGAGAGATTCTAGATGGACAAGGTCAAGGATTAAATGATAATGGCTACTTAAGGACCAAGGATTATGAATGCCAAATCCACGAGGCTAAAATTGGATGTATAATTACACATACCACCTTCACAAATGGAGAAAAGATTTAAGTTGTCAATGATTTCATATTACTTGAATTCAAATCAATGCAGATGGAAGCAGCAGCCAATAAATCAAATGATGTATATCATTTGGCAACTCTGCTGAATAAGTCCTTTTAAAAGTGTTTAGGAGCAAAGACACCACTTTGAGCACTAAGATGAATTTGAGCCAATCCATGGTATTTTCAAATGCATTTTGAAGTTGGACAATGAATAGGGAAAGCTAGAAAAGAAGTGATGCCTTTGAATTGTGGTGCTGGTTAAGAATATTGACTGTATCACAGACTTCTAAGAGATCAGCCAAAGCTGATTTGGAAGAGATGATTGAAAAGTCGCCTTGCAAGACAGGATGATGAGTCATCATCTCGTGTACTTAGAACATGATCCCAGGAGAAACACGCTCCTGGGAAAAGAACCTGCTTGGTCACGTGGAAGGGCAGGAGAAAGGAAGGTGCCTCTCAACGAGATGGATTGGCACAGCGGGTCAAGCATCCTAACAATGACGAGGATGGCCCGGGACCAGGCGGTGTTTCATTCTGCTGTGCATAGCCTTGTTATGAGTCAGAAATGGGTCAATGGTACCCAACAGTAATCTTCTGATAGCAGAGAGTACTAACAATTTCCCCTCGAAGCCTTAATGACCCCCAGGATGGTGGGTACCTTTGGTAGGAAGAAGTTATGAAGTCTAAGAACTTAAAGGCTCAGAACTTCCAAGTTAGGGTGTAGGCTCAGGCCTAAGGACCGACCAGTTGCTGTCCAGGGGATTCTGACCCTTGGCAATTCATTTGAGTCAGAGCAGAACTGTGCTCTATAGAGTTTCCCCTGGCTGTTTTCGAGAAGTAGATGACTCAGCTAAGCTTTTCTTTTGAGGCACCTCTTGGTAGTTTTGAACTTCCAACTAGTGTGTTACTTCTACACCATCCAGGGACTGGAAAGACGAAATTGGGGCTCTGAGAGAAGAAAAAAAATAGGACTGAAGTTTGAATCTGGCTCTCTAGTTTTTAGGAAGTAGAATGGCGCAGGAAGAGTGTTGGTCGGCTTCTTCCTACATTATCCATGTTCGCCGCAGGCTCTTGGACAGGTTACTTAAACCTCCTCATTGCTCATTTGTAAAACAGACACAATCATATAGTTTTTTATCATTCCATGGAGGAAAATTAAATGACATAAGTCAGACCAAACATTCACATATGCTTGTCATATGTGCAGGCTTAATAGACGCTCAGTATTTTATATTTTAAGATCATTGACTGAGAAACGGCTATGTATTTGTATACGGCTTTGCACATCACCATTCTTTAGTATCTGCTCATGTTGAATAAGGTAATGGGGGAGGGGATTACGTACCTAAGGCACAGCAAATCTAATGCCATCAGGAGACTGCAGTGATTAACCCCTATGCAAACAAACACCATGTGAAGACATTCAAGTCTCAGGGTCAAAAAAACAAGAAATCTGTCAATATAACTGACACACAACCTAAATTTTAAGGCGTTTGGCAAAATTTCTTAGATTTAGGATACTCAGACTCAGTAAGAGGCTTTATATAATATAAATTTCTTTTTTTTAAAAAAGGGGAATTCTTAGAGCCATGAAAATTGTAGGCATTCCACATTGCCCTTCATCTAAAAACTTCTGTAGTGAATTTTTATTCAAGCTATAACTGAATCAATATTATGTTCGGTTCTCAGATCAATAGCCTGGATTTTTTGCGGGGTGGGGGCAATATCTAATTAGTCTCACTGGGGGGTTACTTCGCAGCACTAGGGAAAGGCCCTGCTGCTCAGGAGGTATTGACTGGGAAGAAGTCTGTTTAAAAGGCCTTCTCACAGGTCAGCAAGGAGCCCAGGTGGCAGAGTGGTTTAAGAGCTTAACTGCGAACTGAAAGGTGGGTAGTTTGAGCCCACAAGCTTCTCCAGAAAAAGATGGGCTGTCTGCTTCCACAAAAGAGTTACAGACTTGGAAACCCTGTGGGGGCAGGTCTGTGCTGTCCTGTATGAAGTGACTTCAAACAGCACGTGGAAATATGCCACTTTCTTTACATTTTCCCGCAACGTCTTTTTAAAAACATTTTATTAGGGACTCATACAACTCTTATTGCAATCCATATATATACATGCATCAATTTGTAAAGCACATCTGTACATTCTTTGCCCTCATCACTTTCAAAGCATTTGCTCTCCACTTAAGCCCTTTGTATCAAGTCCTCTTTTTTCCCCTCCCTCCCCGCTCCCTCCTTCCTCATAAGCCCTTGATAATTTATAAATTATTATTTTGTCATATCTTGCCCTATCCACGTGATCACACAGGCTGACGTGCTTCTTCCATGTCCCACAATGTTTTTGTGGGAAACCTTTGCAGGTCTGTCACAAAGTTGCCATGAGTCAGAATTCATGCAACAGCACTGGTGGGTTTTTTGGTTTTTGAGATCCATTTAAGTGCTCTGGGTCATCCCTGGGGACCTGAGCGCATTTCAAGACTCCTGTACTTTAGCTCAGCTCAGCTCATGCCACTTTTTGGACTGGTGATTGATACCCATTGATTGATACCGTTTCACTTTAGTTCCGACAAAAGTGGAATATCATGGCTCAAATAGAATTTTAAAAGATCCAAACACAACAATCTCAACACAGAGCCTGTATCATTAGTTGTATATCCAAATAGTCAAAACAAAACAAAACCCAAACTCACTCCAAATATCACTGGAGTGAAAATGGAAGCAGTGCCCATTTTTAAGGGCTTGAAATAGAGCTGTGCTGTCGCGTCCCCAGCTCACTGAGGATCTTTGCACTCGTGTTGTAAGCACTGTAGGCCCTATCTTTGCCCCTCTCACCCCCACCTCCAAGCCCCTTCATCATTTTCACTTATTGGGTGTATACCTAACTTTCATGACCCAACTCAAACGTCACTTTCTCTTTGAGTCTTTTCTTTCCCCTAATTCACAAATAAAAGTTAAAACAAAGCACAAGCATAGAGGTGGCGTTTAAAGCATAGGATTGGGTTACGATTATCCAGAGAAAGTGTGCAGAGCAGAGACTAAAAGAGGGCAGGAAGTAGTACCTTTTGTAGTTTTTCATCAACTAACGTCAGCAAATTGCAGCCCTAGCGGTTGGGAGAGGTTGGGGAGAGTGGTGCTGTTTCTGAACGACTAGCAGCTAAGAAAATTTTCGACCTCTTTCAAGGTTTGAGGGGCCAGTGGCGCTTCAGAGGCAGACTGCTCACATTTCGTGTAGGAGACCTGGGGTTGATTCGCAGCCAGCGTGTCTCCAGGACACGCACCACTCCTCTCTCAGCGGGGGTCTGGCAGACGTGTCACACGCATTTTGGACATGCTGTCAGGAGGGGACGAGTGGCTGGAGAGGGACACCAAGCTTAGGAAAGTGGAGGGGCAGAGAAAGAGAAAGATCCGCAATGAGACGGACTGGCGCAGTGGCTGCAGCAATGGGCTCAGACGTAAGAACACGGAGGAAGATGAGCAGTGGTTCATTCTGCTGCACATAGGGGAGCTTTGGGTTAGAAGTGACAGAACTGCACCCAACAACCACAACCACCACAACCACAACATCATCTCCTCCGATGACATTCTACAGTCTGGGAAGCCCGAGGAGAAGTGCTACTCGGGCCTGTAGGGTCACTGTGACTCAGAATTGACTCATGGCAGTTTGATTTATTTATTAAAAACAAAACAAACCAAAAAAAACTTTGTAGAAAGAGCACAGCTTTTCTAAGAAGGTAGATTTGAGTTCTTCATCTGCTTCTTAGTGTCTGCATAACCTCAGGAAGATATATAACTCCTTAGTAATTTATCTATGAAAAGAGGATAATGTCTATTTATAGGATTATTGCTAGTCTTAAATGATATAGAATATGTATGGCATTTGGTATATCTAATAGACACATGATAAATGGTAAATTAATGTACTACTGAAAGAAGGTATAAATATACTACTCAGATAAGGTACAAGTCTGAATAGATGTTTGTCCATTATCCATACTATGCTTTATTTATTTAAACATTTTATTAGAGGATCATACAACTCTTATCACAATCCATACATATACATACATCAATTGTATAAAGCATATCTGTACATTCTTTACCCTAATAATTTTCTCTTTTTTTTCTCCTCTTTTCTTTTTTTTACATTTTATTAGGGACTTATGCTTTATTTTTTAAAGTGACTGCAGATTTAGTAAAAGCGTTCCTGCTATATTATGCGGTAAAATTTGAGGACCATGGATCTTGAGTTAAAATATTATGTATTCATCTTTTAAGAGGCCCGGACACTGAAAATCATATTGCGTACTATTTTAAATGTGTCTGCCACTTTACAGTCTCCATATCATCTTAGGGAAACTTTCAAAATGCAGCCTTCTGTCTGAGATCAAATTGATGTTCTGTGCCCTTATTGTCATTTATCGCCTTATCTTGAATAAATGGTGCCTTTAAAAGATTCTAGATGCGGAGGGACAATCTATTAAAAGACCTCACCACCTTTCACATCCAAAAGGTCACTTGCATTTTATAAATACAAACAAACTGATAGATCATCCAGTCAGAAAGATATTTCACCTATCAAATCAGGGTCTCTGTCCATGGAAATGTGGCGCCTCTTAAATTCTTAGGACTCTTTACAGCAAGGTGGTCAGAGGAAAAGGTAGAAGAATCAAAACAAAATGAAACAAATCTTCAGCGGAGGGTGTCGTCCAGCTTGTAATACTTCTCAGAGAGCAAACATCTCTCCCCACTAGAACATTCCTAAACACAGTCTACCAATTTTGGGAGTTGCCTCAGGTAGGTGCTGATTGGTGGGTTTGTGCAAAAGGGGTGTATCTTTAACCAATGAGTGTTGCATTCATGAAACTTGTGGGAGACCTCCTTCATTGTGATGATTTGGACCCCAGGGACAGAGCTCTGTAGCAGCTCCTGTGTTCTTCACAATTTTGTATCAGAGACTGTAAGCCATTAATGGTGTTCTTCTAGAAAAGGGTGTATTTTCTGCAGTCTAGTACCTTTATTCAATAACACACCTTAGGAAGGGATTGTCAAGAGTCAGGGTTGGTTTGATGACAACTAACAGCAACACAAACCAAGAAAAGGATATATGAGAATATTCTCTACTGCGAATTCCAGACCATCACTCGAAACTGCTGCAGCTGTGCCAAGGAGCTCCCAGGCTGGTGAGGGCTGATTCGACTCCCCAGGGGCATCAAGAACACCTGTTGGCTAGGGCCACACTGCCCCAGCCCCACAGACTTTGCAGCATTACTTATCGTGAAAGAGCCATGGAGTCAAACCTGTTCTAGAGAGTCTTTCCTTTACCAGTGCCAGATTTGCGTATTCTCTTTAAGTCTCCGTGCTTTGTGTGTAAACTGTAGCTGACTGTTGATGCCTATAACGTCGAGTTCTTAGGAGGTTGAAAGAAGGATGAATATAAAGATCCCTGCCTCATTACTGGCTGTGGAATTCACCCAAACTGGCAGCCATCCTTGTTACCTTGTTAAGATGCTAACACCGACAGATGGGGACTGGAGCAACAGGGGGGTGGCTCTTGGTCTTACAGACCCAGTGAGAGAAAAGTCTAACGTCTCAGTTTCCTAGAGCTGCCATTACCAACTACCAAAAAGTGGGCGCCTTACGAAAGACGAGGCTTCCTACTCCCAGGTGAGTGGAAACTCACAGAGGCACTTCTATCCAGTCCTGTGGGCTCACTGGGAGTTACAATCGACTGGATGGCACTGAGTTGTCTTTTTGTTTTTTGAGTCTGTTTCTCCACAGATCTGGGCAAAAAGGTCAAATTTCCTTTTGCTGGCAGAAGTACGCCCTCTTTGTCAACTCAAGGGAATCTCTCTCTCTCTCTCTCTCTCTCTCTCCTGTGACAGATTTTATGGTGAAGTCGAGTCAGGGATGACACTAATTGATTTTTTCCTTCATTATAGTTTTAATTTTTCCCCTGGGTAATACACCACTTAATAGTTCAACATTTTCACTTGTTCCCAGTGTTTTAGTTTTTGTAGCATGAGATGTATTTTCGGCATTCCTTAGTGTAACAGATGGATCCTCACCTGCTGTGGATCCTCTGTGTGATGATTTCCATCTCTTTTGTCTTCTAAGATGCTACACTGAAGAAGAAATTAGGACTAGGCCCCAGTCTACTGTGGCATGACAATTGAGACTATCTTTAAAGACAAAACCTGGTTTTCCCAAACAAGACCATATTCACAGGTATGGGGGTTATGGAATACATAGCTTTTATTTTGGGGGTGAGGCATATTTGATCCATTACAGCTATGATAAGGATGTCTCAGATGGGGAATTGCTTGTTGTAAGAACAACCGTGTGTTAGAAGAGAAAACCTGAGGAACCAGTCCAGGCGTATAATGTGTGAACCTGGATTAAAATAAAATGCTCAAAGTGAACCAACAGAGAGGCTGAGGGGGCTGGACCTAAGCTGAGCTATCATGACCACAGAAGAATGTAATACAGAGGACAGCTCTGAGGTATAGGCTGTGGTGAGTGATAGGTCTGTTCAGATCACATGGGTGCAAACTAAGAGGGAAAGAGAGAGAGTCAGAGAGAGAGAGAGAGGACCTTATCATGGCCCACCAAGCCCCAGGGACGATATCCCCACTTGGAGCAGCCAATGCACAGAGAGGACTATAGGGCTGACCTCATCACGAGACATGGCGTTCCCTCACGGACCCATGGAGCATTGGAGGAAACTGTGAGGAAAGTGTGCCTGGTCTGTCCCATGCACAGCAGGCTGAAAAGCAAAGGGAGTGCAGCAGGGTGTCAAGGGGAACAAAGTAACAAGTCCCTGAGGAATCCTAAAAATAGACTTCTGACTCGTGGAACAGGGCTTGGCATCTCATCAGACCCAATTAGAAAACACTAATAAGGGTCAGGATACAGATCATCAGACAGACCTGGAACTATCATTTTGTTTTGTTTTCTCTCTCCTTATGTCTATCTATATAAGATAGGCAGGACAAACAATCCTGAGGGGAAAACAATGGGACAGGGAGTCATGGGGGACATGGGAGAAGAAGGGATGGAGATGGGGAGTGGGGAGCCAACAAACTCAGGGATGAGGGAGCAACAAGAGATCTAAAAATGATGGTGAGGAGGCCTGGTGGGGTTTGATCAAGTGCAATGTATCCAGGAAGAATTACTTAGAGCAAAATGGAAGGTGAGCATTATTGGGGGACAGAAGAAAGGTAAAAGGAAATAGAGGAATGAAGTAGGAGGCAAAAGCTGTTAAAGAGGCATAGCTATAGGCATGCATGTATATAAATATGTCCATTTATAATTAAAGGGATAGAAACCAATGTACATATATTTATATGCTTAAGTATTAAGATAGCAGATGGACTTTGGATCTCTACTGAAGGCCTCCCTCAACACAAGAACACTTTGTTCTAAAACCTGGCACTCCTTGATACTCATATTCTTGACACAGCCACTGAAGACAAAATGGGTGCATAAGCAAATGTGGTGAAGAGAGCAGATGGTGCCCGGCTATCTAAAGATATAGCATCTGGGGTCTTAAAGGCTTGACATTAAACAGCATCCATGCAGCAGGGGAAAAAAAGAAGTCCACATGGAAGAAGCACACCAGCCTGTGTGATCATGCTGTGTCAACAGGTTCAGGTATCAGGTATCAGGTATCAAAGACCCCAAACAAACAATTACATCGATGTGAATGAGAGGGATTGGAGTGGAAACTGAAAACTCATCTGTAGACAATTGAACATCCCCTCACAGAAGGGTTACAAGGAAGGGGGGATTCAACCAGGGTGCAGTATAGCCCAAACAAAACACATATCATTCCTCTAGTTCCTGAATGCTTCCTTCCCCCAACTCCCATGACCCAGGTCTACCTTACAAATCCAGCTAGACCAGAGTACACATATTGGTACAGATAAGAGCTCTCAACACATGGAATTCAGGACAGATAAACCCTCAGGAACAGTTGTGAGAGTAGCAATATCATGAGGGTAGGAGGACGGTTGGGTAGGGCAGGGAGGAAGGGGGAGAAAGGGGAAATCCATCACACGGTTGGATATACAGCTCAACCCCTAGGGGGATGAATAACAGAATGTGGGTGAAGGGAGACAATGAACAGTTTAAGACATGAAATAACAGCAATAATATATAATTGAACAAGGGTTCATGGAGGGGTTGGGTAGAGGAGGGAGAGGAAAAAAGAGGAGCTGATACCAATGGCTCAAATAGAAAGAAACTGTTTTGGAAATGTTGATGACAACATATATCCAAGTGTGATTAATACAATTGAATGGTTTCATGATTCAATGAATGGAATAGCATAAGATTTGTAAGAGGCCCCAAATAAAATGATTTAAAAAAAAGAAAGAGAAGAAAATGTTGAAAAATTCGATATTCAATTTGACAGATATGGAATTAGAATTTTAAAAATTCTCAAGAGTTCAAGATTCCATTAGACAGATGTGGGATTGAGAAGATGAGAAGCTATGTCAGTGGGCTAGGCTTAGAACTGGTGAAATTATTCAGTCTGTGGCCATGTGGGTGCAGAGTTTTCAATCAGGCACACAAAGAGGCAGCAGTGACAGGTGAGAGGCAGAACCGGAGAGGTAGGATTTGTGAGGCCATACCAGTACACAAAGGTCTGAGTTGGGGGAGAATCACACAACCCGGAGTCCTGGGTTGCCTCTATTTGGGTATTCATAATGGCGATGGGCAACTGTGGCTAGCCTCTGCTCCACAGACCAGAAAGACCAGATCACAAAAGCAAAGCCTTAGCCTAAAGCAGTGCTATTTTCTTAGAGTGGCCATAGAACAGTGCCCCAATTGAGTGGTTTAAACAATGGAGGTGCAGGAGCTCACAAGTCTGGAAGTGAGAAGTCTAACATCAAAGTATCAGCAGGATCCCCCTCTCTGAAGGCTCTAGACTCTAGCGCAGTGGTTCTCAACCATCCTACTGCCGTGACCCTTTCACACAGTTCCTCGTGTTGTGGTGACCCCAACCATAAAATTATTTTCATTGCTACTTTATAACTGTAATTATGCTACTGTTATGAATCGGGCAACCCTGCAAAAGGGTCTTTCGACCCCCAAAGGATTCACAACCCACAGGCTGAGAACCACTGGAAGATCTTTTCTTGCTTCTGTTGGTTCTGATGGTTCCTGGCATCCTGGGTGCTTCTTCTCTTGTAGATGTGCCATTCCAGTCTCTACTTGTAGCTCCACATAGCTGTCTTTCCTCTGTGTCTATGTCTCTTCTCCACAATTATAAGGACTCCACTTCCACTGAACTGAAACGCTGTACTTCATTATAGTAAAGGGGCTCTAGGACCCCTTTATTGGAGCCATGGTGGCACAGTGGTTCCTTGTTGGGATGCCAATCGGGAGGTCAGCAGTTCGAAACCACCAGGTATTCCAAAGGAGGAAAATGAGGCTTTCTACCTATGTAAAGAGTTGCAGCCAGCCGCCATCTAGCTGAGAAGCAACCAAGCCCACATGGAAGAAGCATACCAGCTTCTGTGACACTGAGGTGTTGATGGGGTCAGGTATCAGGCATCAAAGAGACAGAACAAAAATCATATCAGTGTGAATGAGAGGGAGGGTGGAGTGGAGACACAAAGTCCATCAGTAGACAATTGGACATCCCTCTCAGAAGGGTCACAGGAAAGACCGACACAGCCAGGGTGCAGCACAGCACCGACAGAACACACAACATTCCTCTAGTTCCTTAATGTCCCCCCCCCCCGCCACTTTCATGGCCCCAATTCTACCTTACAAAGGTGGCTGGACCAGAACATGTACATGGGTACAGATAAGAGTTGTAAACACAGGAAATCCAGGACAGATAAACTCCTCAGGATCAATAATGAAAGTAGCAATAACAGGAGGGGAAAGGGAAGGTAGGGGTAAAAAAGGGGAAACAACCACAATGATTTATTTATAACCCCTTCTCAGGGGGATGGAAAACAGAAAAGTGAGTGAAGCGAGACATTGGTCACTGTAAGACATGAAAAAATAATAATTTATAAATTATCAATGATTCTTGGAGGGATGGTGGAGGATGGAGGGGAAAATGAGGAGCTGATATCAAGAGCTCAAGTAGAAAGAAAATGCTTTGAAAATGATGGCGGCAACAAATGTACAAATGTGCTTGACACAGTGGATGGATGCATGGATTGTGATAAGCACTGTACGAGTCCCCCCAAAATGATTGAAAAATAAAAAGAGTTGCACTCTCCGAAACTCACAGCAGGTCTATCCTGCCCTATATGTAGGTCCTCTTTGAGTCGCATCAAATTGAAGACGGAGTTTGGGTGGCATTGTGGTTGGGTTGCTAACCAAAGGTTGGCGATTTAAACCCACCAGCCACTCTGAAGGAGAAAGACGAGACTCTCTGTCTTCTTAAAGATTTACAGTCTCAGAAACCCCAAGGAATTGTTCAATTTTGTCCTATGGGTTGGCTATGATTTGAATTCACTTGCGGGCAGTGGGTTTTTTGTGAGCATTCCCATCTGAGCTCAGACGAGCTTCACTGGTAGCATCTTCAAAGATTTGTACATATGCCAGTGACCCCACACCAAAGAAATCAAAGCCATTGCCATCAAGTGGATTCTGACTCAGGTGCATTCATTCCTTCTGAGGCCAAGCAGAGCTGTTTCACAGGGTTCTCTTGGCTGTGGTTTGTACCGAAGTCGGTCGCCAGGATGCTTTCCATGGTACTGCTGGGTGCGTTTGGACACAGTCACCGTTCAGTGGTGCTGTAATTTTTCATAAGCCATTTTTTCTTTCACTATATTCTGCACCTGGCACACAGTCGATCCTGAAAAGTATTTGTTGTGTGAATAAGAGGATGAATGAGTGAAAGCATGTGTGATTATGGTTGAACTCTATCAATGAAAACTTAAGTAAAAATTCAAAAGAAAAATAACCTTTGTTTAGAACTTGGAAAGGTTGTATTTCAAAAATGGTTACTGTCCATTAAAAGCAAGTGGTCCCAGAAGAGTTTTAGCTCCATAAAAGTTTCCCATTATTCTTTCATCAGTGTCCACTAGCTAAAACTCCTGTTATTTTGTCTATTTCCATGAACAATAGATATGGATTCTCTTCTGGGTCTCCCTGAAGTGGGTAGCAGTGTGTAAACATCCTATGCTTTCGATATATTGATTGAAAAACTGGATACTTCATAAGACTCTTATCCTTTTACTACCGGTATTATCTGAACAGTGATATTTATATGCAGGACGTGCTTGCCAAAGTTTGAATAGCCTTCATTGTTCTTGGGTGGGGATGGGAGAAGATATCTTTGCCTTCTAAGAAATGATTGTAAAGGAAGTGTATTTCGGTGTCATGGATACTTGGAAGTTATTTTTATTATTTGTCAATATCTTGACTCTTGGAAAATATCCTTTAAATTGCAGGTTAAAATGTTGTGTCCATAAAGTACCCTCTAAGGCAGTACCTGTAAGACCAAAAGAGCCTCCATTAATGCCCAGCTAATGCTTTGTGGTTGAAGATTCTAGCTGAATCATGGCAAGACGGGGAAAAACGAGAGCAGATTTTTGCTTTGATTCTGGACTTTTCTTATCTATCCAAATATTCACTGGAAGGAAACTCGCATCCAAGCAAACCTGCCAATCCCGTTCCTTCACCCACAGCGGCACAGTTGCACTGGGCTGCTGACCACGCGTCAGTGGTTTGAACTTCTCTGCCTTCCCTTTGGGAGAAAGATGAGTCTGTCAGCTTCTGTAAAGCCTCACAGAAGTAAAGAGTCCCACAGAGGCAGTGCCAAGGTGTCCTACAGGATCGCTGAGTTGGAATCACCTCCACCAGAGTGCGCTGAGTTGCCCAGGGCACCAGAAGCTAACTCTTTTCTTTCCTGTATGAAGCCAAGCTCACTAAGCTTGAATTCCATAAGGAAAAACAGAAATATTCCAAACATGAAGATATTCAGAAAATGTTAGCTCCAAAATCCCCCTTCAGGGACTGTGAAACCGAAGGGTTTAGTGGCACTTTTGCTTTTCATTAATCGACAAGATTTCTCTTGTGGATAAAAATTCCAAGACCATCACCAAACATATAGGAGGGAATTATTTCTTTTAAATTTAAGAGAAAAAATTTAAGGAAAACAATCCAGATTTGAATTAAGAAGTGTACTTTTATGCTAAAAGCCATTCATTCACTTTTAAAAATGAAATTCCTTGAAATATACTTCATAATATATACTCACCAAGAAAGTAAATTATGAGAAATTCAAAACCTCTCTCAAGCAATAAAAGTACAAATGCCAGTACTTTTAAACATATTTGAATTTTTTTTGCAGGTTTGCTAACAAATAGAATAATCACCTGTAAGAAACTGAAGAAAATTAAAATGCGAACTTAAATAAGAAGTAATACCTGCCATGCCTGGTCTAAAGAAAAACCAACAAGCAAAAGAACTGCTTTATCTCATAGAGTGTTGTGGTTTTATTCGATGGGTTCAAGACAATGATAGTGTAAAGTTATTCACTTTTTACTAGTCCTGTTTGGGTACATCAAAGAATCTCAGCCAGTTCTTTAGGGTGCAGGTATAATCGGGCATCAGAAGACTCCAAATAAACAAATATAGCAATGCAAATGATTGGGGTCTGAGTGGAGACCCAAAGACCATCTGAAGACAATTGGACATCCCATCACAGAAGGGTCACAAGAAAAGAACGGGGCAGCCAGGGTGCAGCACAGCACCGGCGGAGCACACAACATTCCTCTAGTAACTTAATGTTTCCTCCCCCCCACTATCATGATCCAAGTTCTACCTTACAAATCTGGCTAGACCAGAGCATGTACACTGGTACAGATAATAGTTCTTGACACACAGAATCCAGGACAGATAAACTCCTCAGGACCAATAATGAGAATAGTGATACCAGGAGCCTAAGAGGAAGGTGGGAGAAAGGGGGGACTGATTGCAACAACAGAAACATGGGCAAGGGGAGACAGTAGACAGCGTAAGATACAAAAATAATAATTTATAATTCATCAAGGTCCATGAGGATGGGAGGATGTGGGACGGAGGGCAAAATGAGGAGCTGATACCAAGGACTCGAGCAGAAACAAAATATTTTGAAAATGATAATGGCAACATATGCACAAATATGTTTGCTATAATTGATATATGGATTGTTATAAGAGCTGTAAGAGCCCTCAATAAAATGATTTATTATTAATAATAATAAAAATGGGGAGGCACAGGTAGGGGGAGGACAAATCTCTGGAGCAGGGTGGATCACAGCTCCTGACGGCCATCAGCGACAGACGAGTCTCAGCGCAGAACCGTACTCCTCTGGAAACTTCAGGGATGTCTTTGATGAAATCCCAAGTGGAGGGTATCTCTTAAACCATGGAATGTTGACTGGCCAATAAGGAAACAGTGTAATCCAATATATCTTTGAGAAAAACCTTACAGTCACTGTAGATGTGATTAAAGGAACAATCGTCTTATTCCGGGAGATAAACGAGGCAAAACCGTATTTGCCTGAATGGCCATTTCTTATGGCTCATCTCTTTGGTCCCTCCACATGATGCCTGGGAACACCTTACCGCTGCAACTCGGTGCTTACAACGCAAGAAGATGGATAGTTTAAAGTCTTGCTTTGTGCCTCAGACATGCTGTGTGGTGGGACAGAAAGTGCCACATTCAGCTCCCCAGTTGATTGTTTTGTCTGTGCTCAAAAACCTCAAAGTGCTGTCTGTCACCCACCTTCCTCCACTTCAGAGCCTGCAAGCAGTCACAGGCTGGGGCAGCTCTGGGCAAAGCGGAGTCTGAAGTCAGTCCTAGTGTTACAAAGACCCGGAATGAATCACTTACTCTGGAGTTCCTGCCCCCGAGAGAAAGATGAGCTCTGGAGTTTAAATGATCTCCATTTACTAAGATAGGTCTGTGTTTCTTCACCACTTCCATCTCCTTCCTTTGACCCTCAAAATAGTTCCCATTAAAATGACATTATTTCTGGGATATTCTACTCTATATACATATTTGTAGGCTCAAAAGAGACAAAGGAAATAGAAGAGTTGGGGTGGGGAGATCAAAAACAAACACTAAGCCATTGGTCTATGGATAGTTCTGCTAATGTAAGTGTTAGTGCTTAACGTTTTTGCAGTTTGAAGAAGGCTACGGATAAGAGTGAAAACCCAAAATTCATTTGCAGAGTCTCCCCCGACCCCCACCCCCGCTACATGTGGATTAACCCTGCATCAGAGAAGTGGACAGTTCTGTCCTCCAGAAGAGTACACTGGAAAGTGAATTACCTCAACCCACCTTAGTCAGGGAGGCCCACTCTCCCTTAGTGGCTTGCCTGGGCATGTCCTTATGGGGTGTGGAGCCTTCTATACTTAGATCACAGAATCAGAAGTCATGCCTGATTGCCTGGCCTTGAGAGTTCTAGAGCAATCTTGTAAGCATTTCCGTCAGCAATAATATCTATACTTCAACTCTGGTCCCATTCGGGCTTCCCTAGTCCCACCTGGAGCAGTGCTGTATTGATCTGCTGCCAGTCCTGTTTGTGACAGTTTCCTTTGCCCTCTCCTGTGCCTTTTAAATCCGTGAATCCCAGCAAACCCTTGGACGCCATTATGACCTTGGGCTAATGATCTCCCTCATCTGGATGATGCAGTTTTGTCTTTTTAAAGGCTTTATAAAAGTTCTCCTTAACTTATATTTAGATTTGGAGACTCTATTATATCCTAAGACACACATGGGGTTGCCATGAGTTGGAATTTGCTCAATGACAAGTGTGTGTGTATGTGTTATATGTAATCCCAAATTTTATTTGATTTGCCACTATTTTTCCAATTGGTACTTTTCACAATGGCATGGGAAAGATAAAGATCTTCAGTATCAACTTTGAGTTATTGTTTGTTTTAACTCATCGAGAGTAATTATTGAGAAGAGCCTCTATTAAGTAGAATTTTATGTCTAGGGGGAAGTGCAGGTTTGTTAAACCCGGTATACAGAATTCTGAATATTACTTTATCACTAGAACCAGGTATACATTCTTAGGGAAGTTTGTTTAATCTGGCATTCAGCAGTTTTCAATTTTTGAAATTAGGTGATATACTATATTTCTCAGGTACTATCAACCTCTTTAATTTAGTCAAAGAATATCTGACTAATTAAATTTTCTTCTATTTGTTGATTCCATAAAAGAGCAAAGACAATAATCAAGTCTGACAGTGAAACAAGACATCTGAAGGACAAAGCAATCCACTATCCAGGAAACACACTTGCAGTCTATTTACACAATTACTTCACTTGTTTTAGGATCCCTGGTGGGGCGTTGTGTTGCGATCCACACAGTCCTCAGTTCGAAGCCACCAGCCACTCCTTCAGAGAAAGACCAGGCTTTCAACTCCTACAAACAGGTACAGTTTCAGAAACCCACAGAGGAGTTGGCATCGACTCTGTACAGTGAGTTTGTTTGTTTCACTTGTTTTGTATAACTTGAACCATAAACAAGTTAGCTTTCTAATTCATTGAGATTAAGTGGGAATTAAAGCCTTCATTATTCAGTTATGTTGATTAATTATGGAGTTGGTAGAATGTTCTGACGAGACCCTGTGGAACACGATTGCAAGGAATCTAGATTTCTTTTCTTCTTCTGGTTACAAATACACGTCTGGGAATAGTTTAGACCTTCCAGGCTGGAAGTTATGAAACACAACCTCTCCTGAGAGCCAAGAGCAGTTTCCTCTTTTTGTGTCTGGACAGCATCTCTCTATTGCTCACCCTCAGCCACTCACAACGCCGAGCGGAGTCACATTGACAGGTATTTTTTTCTACTGCTATAGTGTCGGTAAATCAAACACCATCAGGATATAACAGCAGCTATCATGACACTACATCACCCTTCGCAATTCCACCAGTGTCAAAGAACAATAAGCATTACTTTAAAGGAAAATGTTTTTTGAAAAAAAATTGAGGCAATATTTCAAAATCTTGAATTTTGCAGTGCAAAAGGTGGCTGGAAACAGCATCCCTTGTTAGTTGCTGGGTCGTGATTGAGCACAGGGACGGGAAAGAGTGAATGTGTATGGGGGTGGGGTGGCCTGGCAGCAGCTCAGGTGTAAAAAATAAAAGTGCTATAAGAAAGATAAAGCAAAAGAATTTTTATTTTCGTTATTGATTACCAAATAGTAAGGGAAATAAAGGAGCTCCGGTGATGTAACGGGAATGTGCTGGGAAGCCAACAGCATGGTCGGCAGTTCCTTTCTACTCCCTTAAACAGTCATCGTCTGGGAAACCCACAGGGGCTTTCTATGGATCAGCATTGACTCAATGGCAGTGAGAGAAAGGAAATAAAATCTGAATCTAACTAATTCTTTTTTTTTAATTGCATGCTACTGAAATTTTATTTATTTATTTTTAGGTTGTTTTATTAGGGGCTCATATAACTCTTATCACAATCTAGACATACATCAGTGTGTAAAGCACATTTGTACATTCATTGCCCTCATCATTCTCAAAACATTTGCTCTCCACTTAAGCCCTTGGCATCAGGTCCTCATTTTCCCCCTCCCTCCCCACTACCCCTCCCTCATGAGCCCTGGATAATTTATAAATTATTATTTTGTCATATCTTGCCCTGTGCGATGTCTCCCTTCACCCCCTTTTCTGTTGTCCGTCCCCCAGGGAGGAGGTCACATGTAGATCCTTGTAATCGGTTCCCTCTTTCCAACCCACTCTCCCTCTACCCTCCCAGTATCGCCACTCACACCCCTGGTCCTGAAGGGATCATCCGCCCTGGATTCCCTGTGCCTCCAGCTCCTATCTGCACCAGTGTGCATCCTCTGGTCTAGCCAGACTTGCAAGGGAGAATTGGGACCATGATAGTGTGTGGGGGTGGGAGGATGGGGGGGTGGAGGAAGCATTTAGGAACTAGAAAGGAAAGTTGTATTTTTCTTCATTGCTACATCGCACCCTGACTGGCTCATCTCCTCCCCGAGACCACTCTGCCAGGGGATCTCCAGTGGCCTACAAATGGGCTTTGGGTCTCCACTCTGCACTCCCCCCCTCATTCACTATGGTAAAATTTTTTGTTCTGATGATGCCTGATACCTGATCCCTTTGACACCTCATGATCACACAGGCTGGTGGGCTTCTTCCATGTGGGCTTTGTTGCTTCTGAACTAGATGGCCACTTGTTTACCTTCAAGCCTTTAAGACCCCAGGTGCTATCTCTTTTGATAGCCGGGCACCATCCGTTTTCTTCACTACATTTGCTTATGCCCTCATTTGTCTTCAGGGATTTAACTAATTCTAATGTTTTTGTTGTTATTGCTGCTTTTGCCAATTCCAACACATAGAGACCTCATGTGACAGAGACCAACTGCCCCAGAAGGTGTTTTTTTTTTAAGCTATAAGAAGCATTGGTAGCAGAGTTTATACTTGGCTACTTATTGGCTGGTCACATTCTTTAAGAATGGCTTTTGGTTAACCACAAGTTTGGCAGTTCAAACCCAGTAGCCACTGCTTGGGAGAAAAAATGAGACTTTCTGCCTTGGAAACCCTATGGAGGAGTTCTACTTTGTCCCATAAGGTCAACGAGACTAACCCAATGACAGCCATTTTTTTTTAAAGGCTGATGACTAGCAGTCATGGACTTACCCATTGCTCAGTGTCCTAATACAGGGGGTGGGGAAACTTTCTGCACCAATGGTGATTTGGATATTTACAATATCATAAATGGGCCATATCAGCCAAACGTTTCATTAACTCACCCCTAATGTGATGGCTGGAAGTGCTTCTCTTGGGTGTGGCACGTGATGTTACCTGGAATTGCTGATTTCACAAGCTTTATACAGCCTGCAGGCTAGACTTTCCCCATCTCTGTACTCAAATGAAGCAAAAAGTGACAGGATAAGAGACTCAGGAGCAAATGGTTAGCATCTGGGAGTGACAGGGAAGGAAAAAGAAACACCGAAGACAAATGTGTGCATAAGTAAGTGTGAAGAAGGCTGATGGTGCCCGGCTATTGAGAGATATAGTGTCTGGGGTCTTAAAGGCTTGAAAGTAAACAAGCGGCCATCTAGCCCAGAAGCAACAAAGCCCACATGGAAGCAGCACATCAACATGTGTGATCATGAAGGGCCGAGGGGACCAGGTTTCAAGCACCAAAGGCAGGGGGGTGGGGAGGGGAATCATATCATCGTGAATGAGGGGAGCACGTGATGGGGACCCAATGCCCATCTGTAGACAACTAGACATCCCTTGCAGAGGGGTAGTGGGGAGGAGATGATTCACTCAGGGTTCAGTGTAGCAATAAGGAACTCATAACCTTCCTCTAGTTCTTAAATGCTTCCTCCCCCCAACTATCATAGTCCCAATTCTGTCTTGAACCTGGTTAGACCAGAAGATGCACAGCGGTACAGATGGGAACTGGAAACACAGGGAATTCAGGACAGATGAACCCTTCAGGACCAGCGGTGAGAGTGGCCATACCGGAAGGGAAGGGGGGATAGAAAGGGCGAAACGATCACAAGGATCTACATATAACCTCCTCTCTGGGGGAAGGGCAACAGAAGAGTACGTGAAGGGAGACACCGGGCAGTGTAAGATAAAATAAAAATAATAATTTATAAATTATCAAGGGTTCATGAGGGAGGGGGCAGTAGGGAGGGAAGGGGAGGGGTAAAAGGAAAATGAGGAGCTGATTCCAGGAACCCAAGTGGAAAACCAATGTTGAGAATGATGGGCGCAACGAATGTATAAGTGTGCTTTACATAATTGATGTATGTATCGGTTGTGATAAGAGTTGTATGAGCCCCAATAAAATGATTAAAAGAAAAAAAAAGAACTCCAGAAAGCATTAGTGAGAATCATTGATTATCAGCAGAGTTTAAAACGAAAAGAGAAAACTAAATGCATCGCCACCCAGTCAATTTTGATTTACCATGACCCCTGTAGAGGGTTTTCCAGACTGTACCTCTCTATGGGAGCAGACAGTCTCCTCTTTTGGCCTGTAGAGCAGCTGGTGGGCATCACCTTCCTACCCTAGGGCCATGAGCTTAACTGAAGGGAATTTATTTTCATTTTATTGAATTGAGTAAAGGTTTACAAAGTAGAGCCATTTTCTATTCAACAATCCATACAAATTTGATCTCATTGACTACAATCCCCACAATGAAACATCCTTTTTATTACAAATACATCATTTTATTGGGGGCTCTTACAGCTCTTATAAAAATTCATACATCAGTTGATACAATTATGCAAAAGGGACTCTGAAAGAGCGTGTGACAAACAGCAAGGCCTGGAGAGGGAGATGGAGGGAGACAGAGAATTCATCGAGGGAGATGAGCATCTGAGAGCGCAGTTGTACTCCTCTGGAGGGCGGCTCTGAGCTGCACTGGGGGCTGGCGTCCTGAGGAGCTCCCCCTGCCACAGGGAAGATGGGGCACTGCAGTCAGAGTTGGCAGTGGGTTGTGCGAGGTGCTCGTGACATGAGGCTGACATTCGTCTCAGTAGAGTCCATGGTGACTCCCATGCTTGTGAGAGAGAATTGCTCTATTCAGTCTCTGACCTTTCGAAAGCTCGTCCTCGGTCCTGCCTTCCAATGTGCTTGAACTGACACCCTTTCGGCTGGTTGTAGAACTCTTACCAGTTTGTGTCACCAAGGGGTAGTGGGATAGGGTACGTCCTTCCTCTCCTCCTTATCACCTTTGGAGGAGCCCTGGTGACATAATGGGTGACCAATTAGGCATCTAACCAAAAGTTCAGTAGTTCAAACCCACCAGACACTCTGCAGGAGAAAACTAAATCCATTTCCATTGAGTCAATTCTGACACATAGTGACCCTATAATGGGTTTACAAGACTATAAGTCTTTATGGGGGCAGGCAGCCTCAAGTCTCTCCTAAGGAGAAGTTCTTGGCTTTGAACCATTGAGTTTACAGTTAGCAGTTCCACACTTAGGTGATAGTACTACCAAGACTCCTGTTCAGTGGTGAAAAAATGAGGCTTTCTGCTCCTGTGAAGATTTACAGCCTTAGAGACTCAGTTGCCCTCTGTCCTATAGGTAGGCGGTATGAGATTTGGTAGGAATGCATTTGGGTTATTCCCTCTGAGGCGCTGTGAGGGTGCTTGCTTACAGCTCAATTATTGCTTCAGAATCCAGGTTGCAGGAATAGAGGCTGTGCTTGAGAGCCCTGACTCTGGATCTGCCTGGCTGATATTTACTAGTGATGTGACCTTTAAAGATGCTCCTAGCATCTCCGTGCCTTGGTTTTACCCTCTCTAATATAGGGATAATACCCTAGGTGTGTTCATGTTGAAGGTACTTGACTGTGGATGGAGAATTCGAAGTGTGAGCCCATTCAGTGGCAGGTAAGAAGAAAGGCACATACATATCAGCCATTGAAAACCTTATGGACCACAGCCACACGAGCCACACCTGACTTGCCTGGCAACTGGCTTGTTGGTTGGTGCGTGGGCATAGGGTTATGATGGTGAGTGAGATGATGCTTACAAAGCACAGCGCTGAGAACACAGCCTGGTTAGCAAGTACTGTGTAACTCACTGCAGGTTCTTATTGTTTGGTCTCCATTCAGTCAGCATTTGGGAATGACTTCCCATCCTACCTTGCTTTAATTACCAGCAGCTGGCTAGATGGAGGGGTGTGGACAGCAACATTCACAAGGTGTCTGGGTCACCACTCCTAATGTTTTCATCTTCATACAAAAACATTTTTCCTGGGGACATTCCTATCACGGGGGCTCTGAAATCTCTAGGGTGTAGCCAGGAAACCCCCTTCTGTGGACTACAGAAGGATCGAGGATCATTTAAATATCTCCAATTGTGAAGAAGCTGGGAGCCCTATATTAAATACAGGAGAAGAACCTATTAGAATTTGAGAGAAAGCTGATTACAGATGACTGCAGAGAAGGGTCTGTTCAGAAGATTAAGAATGCCAGGCCCAAACCTCCTTTTCCACAGGGATATTCTAATATGGACACCATCCCAATCAGTGGTACCCAAAGGCGATCTTTACCTCTCTGTCTCTCTCCTGCTAAAGAGTGGTCTCGGGCTGTGGCCAAAGGTAACAATAAATATTAAAGCCTTTATTATCAATGTTTGATAGCTGCATGAAACATTTATATTTATGTATTATTTCATTTGCTGGAGAGATGTAGGTGGTTTTAAAGATGCTATTGCCAGCTTATTATGATTTTTTAAAAAGATTAATTATCTTTCTACCAATCTCCCTTTGTTGGAGCTGAGCAGAGTGAGCCAAACAAAGGAAAACTGGGCTAGACGTAGGGTTGCAAGGGCGCTTGCTCACAGCTAAATAACGGGTTCTGAATCAAGGTCACAGGCAGAGAGGCTGCTGTTGTTTGCTTCTTTCTTAATTTTCTATTTAACTTCCTTCACCATCTTTCTGTGATTTCGAAACAAACGTGTGCAGACAATTTGGCACATACAAAAGTAATTTTCAAACGACAGAAAGCACTAATGTGAGAGCTAAGACACGAAGAATTCCTTTGGCGTGGCCGTCGTGAGACCTTGCTTCATATGTGGTTTTCTTTGTGTAGTATAAAAATAAAGAAATAACTGGAGTCCTCCATCTGCCACATTCGTTTATATTGTCATCATTATACTAGTTGTTTAGCATATTTTCTTATAACAAATGCTGGATATTGAAATATTGTATGTATAAATGTTGGGTGCAAAATCTAGAAGTAGGTAAACGATGGGTGTAGATGGGGGTGGGGGGTGGTGTATGTACCATCCTAAAACCCTAACTTGTCCTGAAGGGGTGAGCAAACTTTAGAAAAAACATTGATCTCGAAGGACAATTCCCCTTGAATTTGAATTACTACTTTATCACTTATGACTTGCGTAATCCTGAGCACCATCTGAGCCCACACACTGACATCAAGCCCATTCCAGTTCCTAGCTACCCTGTGGAGGGTTTCCGAGGCTGTGAATCTTCAGGGGGGTGGGGTGGGCAGAGAAGCTCAATATTCTTCCGTGGAGGAGCAGGTGGGTTTGAACAAACAACCTTGGGTTTTGCAATCCAATGCTTACTTAACATCACCACCAGGGTTCCTCCTTAGTCTCTTCAGGGTTCCTGGAAAAGAGGGGCTACTCAACATGTTACATGCAGACCAGCCAGCTTAGAGAGCTAACCTTTATAGCAGCAGTTTACACAACACCGAAGTGAAGGAAGACGATTTGATGGAACAAATTGTAATTGAGCATGAATCCTAGCTGTGCCAATAGATTCCGAAGTCTAATAAAAACAGCGATTTCTGAGAGGATATGCAGGGCCAGTTCTATTCAAAACAGAGAGGTTGGCTTAGACAGTCATGTTGACCTTTTTTTGGTGGGGGTGGAGGGAGGTGAGTGGGATTCCCAATAGGTCAGATAGGTGCCTTGGGGGGGGGGGGAGTTGCACTGACAGATTTCTTTCTGTCATCATAGGCATCAGCACATGATTTTGAGAGTAACAAGGGCCATCCTACGAGAATTTCATTGGAAGAACTTAGAATCCTGATCAGATTTTTGTTCCTCAAGCCTCTAGTAATAGGATTTGAATCCCTTTAGGATTCCCAAACTGCTGTTGTGATGTGTTGTCAATTGAAGGGCACAGGTTTTTTCAAGAGAGGTTTGTATAGATAGAAACACCACCTTCAGAAGTCTATCGTCTGTAGTTCTCTAGACAAGAGATATGTTGAAAAACAACAGCTTGACATTTTATATAATAAAGGTTTCTATGACTTTGTAGCAATACTTTATGAGTTATGTCTGTACTATCCTTGCTTGCTAGCCTTAAAGGAGATAATGATACTTGGCATTCCTTTTATATTTTAATAAATGTAGTTATTCTTCCTAGTCACTTAAAAGTTGCTTTTAAAATATTCTATTAAAGTACATCTAGATCCTTGAACATGTTAAGCTCTTTCCAAAAAAGCAAAGAATGTAATCTATCTTTTAAAAAATTCCACTTTATTTTGAACATGTTACATTGAAGGTAGACATAATAAAACACATAGTGCATATATGTATGCGTGTGTGACTTCTAACCAATTTTTGAGTATATGTTTAGGTATTTTTAATCTTATCCATTACTCTCTAATTTAGATGACACGGGAGGTATTTTAGATACTGGTTCTAATCTGCTTACCAGTTTCTCCCACTGGCTGTAGGGTCTATTGTGTCTGGAGCCCTGACACAACGTGAAGTACACCCTTAATAAATAATTAAGAGCATGTTTTTAAAAGAGCCAAAAACACCACCCTTGATAATGACGCCTCTAAGTACAAAGGACCGCCCAGTCGTACAATTGAAATACATGGTAATTAAACACGGAAAGTCAAAAGTAACTGGATATTGGTTTAGATTTTTTTTTCCTGTTCACGGGAAGGTGAGGACGCTGTCAAATTCATATAGGAAAGTTCAATAGAGCCTTCTGCAGGCATCCGTGAAGAGAAACGCACTTGTACAAAGGCCTTGTAGAACTGAGATTGGATGGTGGCTTGCAAAGCATCAAGCACACCTCTTAACCTTTGACATTTCTCAGCCTTTCTATCTAGACCAACTTTGCTCTTGTCGTTGTATGGGAAGCTCAGTGAAAGGACCCGCCTGAGCATCCTTAGTGTTTGGGACCAGGACTCCAACAGGATGGGTTGGTGAAGTTAGGCCAGTAGTATTTCTTTTAAAGGAGAGACTTGGTTGCTGTGCTCTCTGAAAAAGAAAGAATTAAATAATTTCTTCTGACTATAAAAGCAAAATTGATTTTTGTCTCAAATTTGAAAAAAAATCAAGAACGGTAGGAAAGAAAATGAATAGTAGCTTCACTGTCCAGCAGTGATGATGGTGAACGTCTTTCTATTTACCTTTTTCTGACTGTTAATTATTATTTATGTTATTTGCAGAGAACAGAAAGGTGAAATGAAAAAAACATTAGTTACTATGTATAGATCTTGAATAGTTCTTAGATGCAATAAAACAATCCAAATATTATGGAAATCCTTTTTTAAATGAATAGAAAAATGTTTCACACACTATGAAATTAATTTTTAAAGGTAAACGGATAGAGTAAATTAATAACATGGGAGATTTTAAATGGTATGAGTGTTTTAAAAATAAAAGATTTAAGTCTGTAAGGAGGATTGGTGCCTTTTCTAGTAATTTTTTCTTTTATTTTTTGCCTCAAAGCACACTACCACAAAAAATTATGGAAAGGGTAGAGTTAAAATATAAATTTAAAATATAAAACTGTCTAAAGAAACATTGAAAAAAAGGTAGTTTTGAACATAGATGTGAAACTCTGAAATCATTTGCTAGTAATAAAAACCCATCGCTTCTGTATTAATCATAGAGAATTTATACTAACTGGGAAATCTAAAATGTTTGTCATTAATAGGTATGCAAAGAAAATCATAATTATAGCTCAATAAAACTATTGGGAAAAAAGAAGTACACATAACTAGATGGAGAATATGCTGAAATATGAAAACTTCAAACTTTGATATTTTTTAAAAATTAAGGTTTCTATGATTTTGTAGGGATAAAACAAACAAACAATCCCCCTAAATTATAGAACTTTTCCAAGTAAATTCAATAACATTGCATATTGATTAGTCATAAAAATTTAAAAAATAACTTTATTGGGTGCTCATACAACACATCCATACATACCTCAATTGTGTCAAGTGCATTTGTACATTCATAGCCCTCATCATTCTCAAAACATTTGCTTTCTACTTGAGCCCTTGGCATCAGCTCCTCATTTTTCCCCTCTGTCCCCATGCCCCTCTTCCTCATGAACTCTTGATAATTTATAAATTATTATTTTGTCATATATTACACTGTCCAATGTCTCCCTTCACCCACTTTTCTGTTGTCTGTACCTCAGGGAGGAGGTCACGTGCAGATCAGTTCCCCCTTCCCAACCGACACTCCCTCCATCCTCCCAGTATCGCCACTCTCACCACTAGTCCTGAGGGGTTCATCTGTCCTGGATTCCTATGATTCCAGTTCCTATCTGTATCAGTGCACATCCTCTGGTCTAGCCAGATTTGTAAAGTAGAATTGGGATCATGATAGTGGGGTGGGAGGAAGCATTTAGGAACTAGAGGAAAGTTGTATGTTTCATCGTTGCTACACTGCAACCTGACTGGCTCACCTCCTCCCCGCGACCATTCCGTAAGGGAAGGGCTTTGGGTCCCCACTCTGCACTCCCCCTCATTCACACTGATATGATTTTTTTGGTCTTTGATGCCTGATACCTCATCCCTTCAACACCTCATGATCACACAGGCTGGTGTGCTTCTTCCATGTGGGCTTCATTGCTTCTGAGCTAAATGGCCGCGGATTAGTCATAAAAATTAATGATAAACTTCTATCAGAATTTTTCCTTAGCCTTATAAAAATATAACAGTAGTCAACAGTTACTATACTATCTAATTATAGTAGAGCTCTTTCTACTAAAATTAAGAACAAGACAATGATGATGGTTATTATCTCAAAATATCCAGTTATTATAATAAGTCATAAGGAGTTATCGACAACAAGAAAAACTGCACCCATTTGTAGAATTATTTCTATGGTCTCTCTAAAAGTACTAGGATTATCAACTCAGAATGCCTTTAGGAGATTTGGTAAGGTGGCAAACTAAAAATTTTAAAATCCAAGAAGCAATTTTACAAAACCCAACACCAGCAAAAAGAAAACTCTCTTTATATTAATCAAGGTGAATTTATTTACTATAAATTTATATGCTTTGTCATCAATAAGTCACAAAACAAGGAGAGAAAATTCATAGATGATGCGAAAGTTGTGTCAGTGACATTTTCTTTTGGTTACTCACACAAATCAATGTTAAACACTGCCCAATCCTGTGCCTTCCTCACAATCATTTTCTGTTTGAGCCAATTCTTGAAGCCACCGTGTCCATCTGTTTCACTGACTGTTTCCTTTTGTCTTCTGCCTTCTACCTCAGGAAGCTTGATGGCCTTTTCTAGGGACTGGTCTCTCCTGACAGCATGTCCAAAGTACACGAGGCAAAATGTCACTCACTGTCTTCACTTCTAAGGAGAATTTTTGTCATATAGCCATTAATACTTGTGTGTTCTAGTTGTATTTAAGTGTATGGAAAATACTTATATATATTTTAAAATTAATCATTTTATTGGGGGCTCTTACAGCTTGTAACAATCCATCCATCAATTGAAAAATACTTATCTTAAAAAGCTAAAGCAGAGGAAGAAAATTGAACCAAACGTAAACACAAAGTGATCCTGATTGGGGGCGGGGGGGTCTAGGTACAATGCTTGTACAATTCAAAAAAAGAAAAATAAATGAATATCAACAATATATGCCTCAAAGTACTATTATTTTCTTTATGCTTATCTTCATTTTTAAAATCTCTACAATTCTATAATAGTTATGACATCTTAATAAAATGCATATATTTTTATATTTGAAAAATGCATGAAAATGAATTGTATCAAGACAATAGCATTGTGGAATTTATTTTGTGTTAAATATTTTAATATGCTATTGTTAAGTTGTAAAATGGTTATTTATGGACAATGGAAGACAAAGCTACTTTAATATTTGCAAACCGTCTGATCAGCTTTTTGTTGTTATTCCTGGAGAACTAGCAATTAACTGAGCTAAAAATCAGACATGAACCGGGTAAATGAGTTTCCATTTTCTATGCAGTTTTGCTTTGCTTGTCTGAGTCAAAGAACATTAGCTTTCAAAAATGTTTACTTATATCTTCCCCCAAAGAACTTTGAAAACTTAGGCGCTCTGATAAGTGGTTTTAAGATGATATCTACAATTTTTTGCACTAATGGGAAACAACCAAAGCCCTTATTGCCAGAGTTCCTTCTGACTCATAGCGACCCTAGAAGAGAGGGTGTCACTCGCTACCCCTGTGGGTTTCCAAGACTGTGACTCTGTAAGGGAGTAGAAACCCTCATTTTCCTTGGAGTGTGGCTCGTGGTTTTGAATTGGTGGCTTTGAATTGCGGCCCAATGTGTAACCACTGAGACACCTGGGATCCGACTTTCATGCAAAAAGTAGGAGTAATTTCTGATAAATTAGAAATGTTAAAATATCAAAGTAAAAGGGTTAGATAGTTAAAAATTTTTTAAAAGTGTTATTGATGTAAAATTGACATCGCATGAAATTCAGTGATTTACATATTTAAACCATTTGAAAGAGTTGTACAATTATCACCACAATCAATTTTAGAACATTTTCTACATTCTTATTATTAGCTTCCCATTTTCTCCCCTGCCATAACACTAAGGAACTATTAATCTAGTTACTGTCCCTATAGACTTACCAGTCCTGGGTTTCCTTTAAAGAATATAATACAAATAACAACAAAACGGGGGAAAGATCTCAATTCATATGAAATCAGAAAATAATAAAAACCAGAACAAATCATCAGTTAGTCCAACGTGTCAATTCAGTCAGCACACAGATCGGAGAAGTATGGAGAAAGGATAAAGCCCTGTTGTACACCTTTTCTGACTTTAAATCATGCTGTATCTCCTTACTCGGATCAAGTGTCTGCCTTTTGGTCCATGTATAGGTTGCACATGAGCACAGTGAAGGCATTATGGAATTCCTATGAATGTTATCCATCAAACTCAAAAACCAAGCTCACCCCCATGAAGTCCGCCTGAACTCACAGTGACCCAGCAGGACACAGTAGAACTACCCGTGTGGGTTTCTCAGAGACTTTTGTTCCAGGGGCAAACAATTCCATTCAAAGTGCAACATGAATTGATGAATTCTGCTCTAGCTGGTTATGAAAAGTTCACTGTCGTGGTTTTATTTATTTATGTACTTTAAATTTTATTTACTGGTATTTTGTTATTGTTGTCTGATGCGGTTTTAGATTCCACATCTCAATTATAGACATGACCGTTTGTTGAGTTTTGCTGCGGTGTCAAAGAAGAATATTCACAATGATATGGAATGACAATCCAAGCACATGTTTTCTCAGCGACCTGGCTTTGAGAGGATGTTTTTTTAATTTTAATCCTTCAACCAAATGACGTATCTCAATAGGAAAAATGCAGACACGACATACGATTGCAGTTGTCTTCTATTAAAGGACATTGAAGATATTTGTAATAATGTAAACCATTGCTCAAAACTCCCTGCCCATTGAGTCTTTTCTCGCCCATGTGTCAGAATCGATTTGATGGCAATGGCTTTATTTATTTTACTTGGTTTGTATGTGTGGGCCTGGAAAATGATTCCCTCCACATTAAAATAAGTTGTTATCGTGTTCTTTTAAGATGTCACTTTGAGGACAAAGGTGTGTCTAACCCACAGGATCAACTTTTCCATCATGCCATCTGCATGTGAAAGTTGGACAAAGAGTAAGGAAGATCGCAGAAGAGTTGATGCATTTGAATTAAGATGTTGGTGAAGAATACTCAAAATACTGCCAGGAGAGCAGCCAGAATGCTCCAAAGGAGCAAGGCTGGTGAGACTTTGTTTCACAAACTTAGAACATGTTGTCAGCAGGAACCAATCCCTCACCATCAGCCTTGGTAAAGTCAGTGAGAAAAACAAATAAGAAGACGGTCAACAGAATGGATTGACACGTGGCTGGGAACAGTGGACTCAGGCAGAGCAACAATTAGGGGGTACAGCACCGGGCAGCATTTCATTCTGTTGCACATAAGGTCTTCAGGAACAGAGACCAACTCTTTGACATCTAACAACACGCACAACAACATGGACTCAAAATACCAGAGCCATTTGTTAGTCATCGGTTTTAAAATGCATAGGCAGTCCTGGTCATTAAGATCCCAAGTACAGGCAACTCTGACTTGTCCTGTGAGCAGGAAGTCAAGCCCATTCAAAATGGTTCTGTCATGACTGACAAAGTAAACCCAGAACAATTCTGAATGTGTATGTTTATGGGGTTTCTTCGGGGTGAGTGGACTGGGAAACATTTTGGGATGACGCCTTGGGATGGGAGACTCAGAAGAAGCCTAGGGGGTTCCTTCAGGAGCCTGCTGCATGAGCTTGGATCCTTAGGACTGTGGGGAACCTTACACATTCCAAGCATTGAGGCCAGCACCATCTTTGAGTGGAACAGTGCTATCTTGGCTCAGAATATGTTTTTAATTCATGTAAATTTGCCCCAATTGTGGACTGATCCATAATCGTCTTCACTTACTACCGTGTAGCTTTTAAAGAGTTGACAACATGGGGAGGGTTTTCTTGTACTGAAGTAATGCTAAATAAGAATGTGTTTACCTGTCCTAGCTGATTTACAGATTCCTAAAGACACAGGAACAAAGCTTGTTATAACCTGGGAACTTCCTGTACATGGGGAACATTTTTTTTATACTTAAAATGTTATATAATTTCTTCGCTCATTTTCATGTGTTATCTTTTATGCTTGACAGTTCTCTATTAGTTGCTCTGTAATAGAAGCCTGTGGGCTTGTAGCCCTGTTTGAAGACACATGTCTTACATGTTCCTAGTGGGAAGGTGAATTCCACAACACGCGGCTTTCCGAGTGCTTTCTTGGAAACTCCCAAGGAAGGACCTCAACAGGCTGCGTGAGCTGCGCTTTGACTTGGGTGGGTTTCTTACTTTAGAACGAAGGCCGACTAAGGAGTATTTTTACTTTCTGTAAATTCCCTTGACCTCGGTTTCTAAAACTGTCGGTGAAAATATTGAAGGTAAATGCTTTAGCTCTTCCGTAACTTTGAGTGAGAGAAATAGATATTGACTAAACATATTTATCAGAAAATTGAGCTCAGCAGGAAAAAGACACGAGGTTGATAGAGACCCTCCGTGTTGCGACTCTCCTTTCTCGCAATGCCATCCTGTTCAGAATTTCAATGTCTAAAATTCTTTCTATCATGACGCGCTGCCTTATGATAACTGTCTTATTGTGGATGTATTTACTGTGCTGCTTTTCCCCACCAGTGAAGGGATGGGGGCAACGGAAAGAAGAGGGGAAAGCTTCGAGAAAGTATTGCTGGAGATCTTAACACAAACACAAAGGCCAAACGGAAGGCATTCTGAATTCTGACCTGACCTCAAGTTAAGTTTAAAACAAAACAAAGAACCAAATAAAACCCGTGCATCCTCTTGCCACACTGACCTTCCAGGACAGAGTAGAACTGCCCCATAAGGTTTCTAAACCTGCAATCTTCATGGAACGAGACTGCCACATTCTTATACTGCTGAGCAGCTGATGGGTTTGAACCATCAGCCCCTAGGTCAGCAGTCCAGTGCTTAACCACCGTCCCACCAGGGCTCTATTAACTTTGGAACTACTTATGATGCATTTAGTGTTAGCGTGAAGTTTCTATCAGAGAGGGCCTTGCAGGGGGAAAGGAACAGCCATGGGTTAAACAACTCAAATTTGCAAACGAATTTGACTTATGCTGTCATTTCGAGATATTTGAAAGGCTAATAGTTTAAGTTAAGGCAGTCTTCACTCCTTTACCCTTTCAATGAACCCTTTCAACGGGGAAATACGTAGACTTCAATAAAGTCAACTTGATCATTTTAACTTGATGGATCTCATTTGAACTGACTGGTCACCTATTTAAAGGGAGAAAAGTCAGTGCAGGATGACGATGCTTAGTAATGCATGCTCTCCGTGGGACCCTGGTCACTTTATTTGTGACGTAAGAACCCTGTGCTGTACTCATAGCCACGTCCAGGTCAGTCCCTGGAAAGGCGGGCGTAAGTCTTCCCCTGCAAAGCTTATGGCGCGATTTAGTTTCATTTATAGACCAGCAAGTGATGAGAAGAAAAAACTTTTGTTTCTTCTTTCAAGTGAACTGTGCCACAAAAATGAATTTTGATAGAGGAGTGAAACCACAGGGTTTTAGGGCTGTAAGGGAAAGTCATTATCTGAGTATTTTCAGTAGTTTTGCAATATTAATTGTGAAATTATATCACCGACCCCACCCAATTTGGTGGGTTCCAACCCCTAGCCACCCTGTATGACAGAGTAGACCTTGTCCTTCAAGTTTCCAAGGCTGGCCCGTCCCACAGAAAGCCGCGTGTTTTTCTGAGGAGCACACCAGCACCGAGGCTCCTTTACATTACAGATAAGTCAACCTGAAAACGGAGCATGTGTTATAACTAAGGCAACATGTGTAGTGTGCATACACATACGTATCATTTATAAATGGTCACGTATACTATAGGCGTCAGGGTCCTGGGCTTGAATTCTGGGGATACCACTTGCATTGGGCTTTGGGCAAGTGACTTAACTTCCTATGACTCAGCTCCTTATCTGTAGAATGGGGCAATGGGATGCTCCAGAGATTAAACGGTATACTGTCTAAGGGGCACTCAGGACATGTTAACTAAATTAGGATTTTTACTTGCAACATAGAAATGCGAACCAATTTGCTTGATTTCTGCAACTCTCATGTGAGAACGTATTCCAACATTTTATCTTTTCAGTTGTTCCAAGGGTAAGACAAATGCAGGCGCATTATATTATGTCTAAATAAATGGGTCAGCATAAACTAAGGCTTGGTTAAGCTCAACGAACTGATATGTATTAACCTGATTATGATGATCCCATTGCTGTGCTGTAACGAGGGCGAGATCCAATGAGACAAAATTCCGTCTTAAAGGTAGCCGGTTTTCAACTCATATTATATACAATGATAAAACCTCACAGTCACATTAGGACCTAAAGGATGTGTGTGTGTGTGTGTGTGTGTGTGTGATGTATTCAGTCAATTCAAACCCACCTATCTTTGTTTTTTCTTTTAAAGAAATAAACGGGAGAATGGTACGGTTGTTCTTCATAGAACACTACATTGTAAAGATGGTTTGTAAATGTCCACAGGCGCCCTTAGAAGAGAATGAATCCATTTGAATAAAACCAGTAATCTGAAAGTAATTAAAGTCGTTTTGTAAGGTGCAATAAACATTCATTGTTGGGTCTACAGAGCATTAGTTTATGCTATTGTGAAGAAGATGTCTGTTTAGTCCCTGAGCTGTTTTGAAATTTTCAGAGGCCACAAGTCTGAAAAAAACAAGGACAAGATAATGACTGGAGACACAATTAATCCCGGTGCCTCCGCACAGTACAAACTGTTACAACAATCAGAGACAAAGCTGCCCAGGGGTTATAGAAAGAAAAATTAATGCATAATCTTTCAGGGGGAAACAGGCTCCCATGTCGAGTGTTAAATGGATGGAATGGAAAATAGCTGAGAAATTAAAAGAGCGTAAGACAAGACACTGTGTTTAAAAGACAGAGGAAGCGAATTGTAAAATGTTTGTCAAAATATGAAAGAAAATCTGGGTTTGTGCGTATGGCAGAAAAGAAAGAAACATGTTTGTTCGCTAGGGCTGACCTCAGTCTTTGCATAGACAAGATTGCAAAACCTCACCCTGTCTCGACTCAGAATTTTCACTCACTCCCTCAGGGCTGTGCACCCCAAGGAATCCTGAAGAAACCACTGGTGCTTGCTCTGGAAGCCAGCTTTTATCTGGCTGCACATCCTCATCACTCTCGCTGCTTTGCACACTTTCTTCACAACGGTCTGCATTTATGAGGATAAACAAGACTCCTTTTGGAAGTGACTCCCAAGCTAAATGGAAAACCCACTGCCCTCCAGTTGATTCCAACACGTAGTACTGACCGTGTCCAGGCCTCCAAATACTGTGTCTGACTTTGAAAGTTAAGCCTCAGTTTTGCATCTGAAATAGTCTTAGCTCATTTGCCTGTCTGCAACTGAGCACTGGGCGGCGGAGGTTTCAGTTGTCTGTTTCCTACTCTCCTTTTTATAAAATAGATTCAGTCAGCACTTTAGGAATCCCTCCACTTAAGAATAAAACTGTGGTCATTTCACATAGTTTATTTTAATCATAAACACTAGTTTATTCGTAGTAATAAACATTAATAATAAACATTAGTTTTTTAGAGCAGTTTTAGGTTCACAGAACACCGAGCGGATTGCACAGAATGTTCACATATAGCCTTGCCTCATGTTGTAGGAAGTAGCTATCTTAATCGAGTATTTTCCCTCATGATGGTAGAAGGAGGAGCCCTAGAGGAACCGTGGGCTCTTTATTGGGTCGCCGACCACAAGGTCAGCACTTTATAACCACTAGTAGCTCCTCAGGAGAAAGAAAAGACACTCAGTCTTGGAAACCCATTGGGAAAAGTCCCACCCTGGGCTATAGGGGCTCTCTGAGTCCGGATAAACTTAATGATAGTGAATTTAGAGTTTTGGATGATGCGCTGAATTTTGTAGATGTGTTTTCTAGTTCTGGCCCTGTACAACCCACCAAATGAAGACTGTCTTGTGAGGCATGGTCAAACTAGTATGCAAAGAGTGGCTTGAAAATTAACCAATAAGACTGATTGCCTTTGGGCCACTCAGGGGGTTCATTGCCATCCTGCCAGGACTCTCTAAGAGCAAACCCACCCCAGCTGTAGGGCTCTCACAACCACTGGGAAGAGACTGGAGCAGAGCACACCCTTCGGAGAACCTCCTAGACTCGGGGGAGAGAGTCATGGCATGGAAGACAGAGAAACGGTGTGTGGGTTGGTGCTTGGAGAGAGACACCGGCGATGGGCTAGCTGGCGCACAGAGAGCTAGATTACTTGCTGTACCACTTGCCTATGTAGGGAAGCAGAATGAATGTGTCTGGTGCAATACCCATCCCTTCTTGTCAGTGTAGAGCAGGGGTTCTCAACCTTCCTAATGCCCCACCCTTTAATGTGGTGACCCCCCAACTATAAAAAGTATTTTCGTTGCTACTTCATAACTGTAATTTTGCTACTGTCATGAATTGGGTGACCCCTGTGAAAGGGTCGTTTGAAGCCCCCAAAGGGGTCGCAACCCACAGATTGAGAAGCGCTGGTGTAGGGGAAATCATGTCAGCTCTTGGGCAGCAAAGTCTGAGTAATGTAGTGGCAAGACAGAGAGCAACATGAAACCTGAGTATCATGGTGGAGTGAGTGGCAGAGGCCAAGGAGGGTACTAAGACAAAGGCTCAGGACATCCCTTGCAGGGGTCTCCCAGCTGTCATTGAGGCCCAGAAGGAGCTCAAAGGCCCCAGATCTATGTAGGGCCCTGTAAAGTGTGGTAGGAGCCCGAGGCGTTGATGATGTGAAGACAACTGACCTGATCCACAGCTCACTGGCTCAAGAATGTTGTTAGGTGCTGTCAAGTCGGTTCCAATTCAAGTGACGCTGTGCACCACAGGAAGAGATGCTGTGTGGTCCTGCACCGTCATCCCAATGATTATGCTTGAGCCCCTTCTTGAAGCTACTGTGTGAAGCCATCTTGTCTATGGGTTTCCTCTATTTCACTACCCTCCACTTTACCAAGCATGACATCCTTTCCCTGGTCCCTCTTGATAATGTGTGAGAAAAAGTCTTGCCTTCCTTGCTTCTAAGAATTATGCTGGCTATATCTCTTCCAGGAAAGATTTGCTTGTTCTTATGGCAGCCCATCATATTTATAATCTTCTTTGCCAGCACCATAATTCAAATGCATCAATGATAGCCCAGTTCCATTTGCAGGGTGTTCGTGTGGCTTAAGCCATGTGCGGGCTCACTGACTGGACCAGGAAGGTGAATGGCCTTGCTACCACAGTGCACTGTATAGCGATTACTGCAGCTATCGTCAGGCTAACGTGAGACCGTTTGTCACTTGATGTCCCTTTCGACCCAGGTGTGCCCAGTTTGAATATTTTCTGCTTTCTTTTTGATTCAGGCTTTTCTGTTTTATTTTGTCATTGCTGTTGGGATATTTTTGTTTTGATTTTGTGTATTTTCCCATATATGAAATCCAGGATAGATAACTCCATAGAGATAATAACTAGATTAATAGTTTACTAGAGACATGGCATGGGAGATCAGGGAAGGTGAGAAATGGGGTGTTAATAGCAATGAGTTTGAGAAAGAAGGAACTGTTTTAACATTGATTGTGGTGACAATTGCACAACTTTAAAAAATATGATTGAACTGTAAAATTGTATGCTACGTGAATTATATGTCAGTTAAATTGTTACAACATTCATCGATACATCTTCCCCTTCCTTATTCAATGCCCAACTTTCACATACATATGAGACCATTGAAAGTACCAGGGCTTGAGTCAGTCACACCTGAGTACTCAAAGTAACAGCATTGTATTGCAACACTTTGAAGAGGTTGTGTGCAGCAGACTTACCCAATGCAATACACCCTTTGATCTTTTGGCTGCTGCTTCTATGAGCATCGATCATAGATCTAAGCAAGATGAAATCTCTGACACTTGGCTCAGTTGTGAAGACTTTGGCTTTCTTGACATTGAGTCTTAATCCATACTGAAGACTGCAATCTACATTAGAAAGTGTTTCAAGTCCCCCTCACTTTCAGCAAGCAAGGTTGTGTCATCTACATACTACAGGTTGTTAATATGCCTTCCTGATAGCCCATTCTTTATGTAAGTCGGCTTCTCTGATGACTTGCTCAGCATACAGATCGAATAAGTGTGGAGGGAGGATACAATGCTGATGCACACCTGTCCCTTTTTAAACTGTGCAGTAGTCCCTTGTTCTGTTCACACAGCTGCCTCTTGATCCATCTACAGGTTCTCTATGGGGAAAATGAAGTGTTCTGGAATTTCAGTTTTTCTTAACACTATTCATAGTTTGTTATGATCCACAGAATTGAATGACTTGGCATAGTCTATAATGCACAAGTAAATTTCTGATATTTTCTTTAAACCAATATATACCTGACATCAGCAATGATATCCCTTGTTCTACATCCTCTTCTAAATCTAGCCTGAATCTCTGACAGCTCCCTGTCAATGTACTGCTACAACTGTTGTTGGATGATCTTCAGCCAAATTTTACTTGCATGTGACATCAATGCTATTCCTCTATCATTTGAGCTGTCTGTTGAGTCCCCTGTCTTTGGAATGGGTATAAATATGGATCTCTTGCAGTTTCCCTGTCTAATACACTATCTTCCAAATTTTCAAATGAGTTCTTCCAGCACTTTATCTTCCTGTTGAAACATTTCAATTGATATTCTATCAATTCCTGGAGTCTTGTTTTGGGCTAACGCTTTTAATGCAGCTTGAACTTCTTCCTTCAGCACCTTTGGTTCTTGCTCACATGCCACCTCTTGAAATGATTGACTAGCGAGTGGCCCTTTTTGGTGCAGTGACTCTGTGTGTACTTCCCTCTTCTTTGGATGTTTCCTGCATCAGCCAGTATCTTCCTTGTAGTGTCTGTCAATATTGTAACTCAAGGCTTGACGTTGTTCTTGAGTTCTCTCAGCTTAAGATATGCTGAGCATATTCTTCCTTTCTGTTTGTAACGCTGGGTCTTTGCATATTTCCATCATGGCCTTTGATTTTCTCTTCTTGAGCTACCCTTTGGCATTTTCTGTTTAACTCTTTGGTTTCATCACTTCTTCTATTTGCCTTAGGTACTCTAGTATTAAAAGCATATTTTGAGTCTCTTCTGACATCCACTTTAATTTTTTCATTCTTTCTGGTCTTCTTAATGACCATTTGTTTGCTTAAAGTATAATGTTCTTGATATCCTATAGCTCATCAGGTTTTCTGTCATTAGTGTTTAATGCATCACATTTTGCTCTTAAGGTGTTTTAAACATTCTTGTAGGATGTATTCAAGGTAATATTTTGGCTCCCCAGATTTGATTTAATTTTCTACAGCCTCAGCCTGAACTTTCACATATGTATAAAAATAATCTTGAGTAATTTGGTGAATGATATACAGTTTTCCTTTGAGAATCTGCTATTATTTTTTAATGTTTGATTTCTATAAATAATAACAATGCTCTTCACACTGTGTGCCCTATGAATTTGGCTCAATCATAGACGAGCACCATAGCACCTATGGAATAGTTAATGCCATTTGGTGTACATGTCTCATTTCTGGCAATCATATGGGTCATTGGATATTTGAGGCACAGCCTGTAGATTGAATGCAGACAGGGACAGTCATAGTCACCAATCTTGTGCATACATTTTGACATGGAGACAGCAATCACATGGATTGATATATATTTTTGCTTGACCTATCTGCATAGAGGCATCTGTTACTCTAGAGTGGGCAGTGGAGAGAATTTTAGTGCCTCTGAAGACGCAGGCATTGTTCATGAAGCGGATGGCACATCTAAGTGGCCTATCGTTTGAACATCATATTTGCATTATGCATTCATATACTTCACATATTCAACAGACTCATTTTCTAAAATGAGTCTACTTTTTCTCATTCAAAAGACATTCTTCATCAAAGTAGCAGTGGATGTGAATAAAGATTCTAATATTTTTCGAGTAAGGCTGCCATATTTAGCAAAAACAAGCAGGAATATCAAAATAGGATACCCAATTAAAATGTTTTTAATTTTTTATTAGGTAAATGATCAATTTTCCATTCAACAATTTGCATAGGCCTTGTTGATTGTAGTCTCCACAGTGTAACATCTATTATCGCATTTCCTCTGCATTTAGTTTTCATTCCTGCTTTCCTAAGCCTTCTGAACATTGTCCTTGGACAGATGCTGTCCCCATCTCACGGGCTTGATTAGTCCACGGAATGCCTGGATCCATAGTGTTACTGGTCCACTTACAGACCTGTCTACTGTTTGCCTGGAAATAGAGCCACTGGGCGAGTCCAGGTACAAACCTGAAGGACAGCTTAGGGGCATGATCTTTGGGGTTCCATTAGTCCCTATCCAACCACTAAACCTGGTCTTTTAACAACTGATTTTGAGCTTTCCTCTACATTTTTCTCCCACTTGATCCGGGCTCTACGGTGATCTATTGTTTTCACTTCCAGAGCAGTGGGTACTGGTAGCAGGGCACTATCTAGTTCTAGCCTCAGGGTCCAGGAGATGATGTTTGTCTGGTTCACTAGGCTTTTGGACTAATTGTTTCCCTGTCCTTCAGTTTTCATCACTCTGACTGAAGAGAGACCAAGAGTTGCTCCTTAGGTGGCCACTCATGAATTTTCAAGAAGTGTCTACCCTCTAGTCATTACTCACCAACTAGGATGTAGAACATTTGTGGATTAGGCTATGGCTTTGACCTAGGTGACCACCGAGAATATGGCCATGATCCTCCAGACCCAGTAACTCATCCCCTCAAGATGTTTAGCTATGTCTAAGATGCTTTTATAACTATGCCCCCTGAATGCAACACTATATCCACGAATGTCTTCAGAGCACAGGTAATGGTCCCCGGGCAAGTGTTCTCTGCCAATACTATATATATGCACTGGCAAACTCCCAGTATCCTTCTAATGCTCATTCATCCTGCATGTCTATCTACACATCCACTATGACATCATTGCAGGATTGTGTATATGACAGCATTGGCTTCTGTTGCCTTTAATTCTTGTCCTCCTCCAAGTGTCTTCCCGTGTCTCCATTATTTTTTGGGGGGGAGGGGCTGACCTCTTAATTTTTTTTTGCCGACCTCTTACTGTATGTTGCCTACCCCTTCCTCAAGTTAGCACAGATGTACCCTCTAGTCAAAAACATGCCCTTTCCCCTCCCACACCTGGTAATTAAAAGGATGTTTTTTTTTAAAGTATGAAGTATCTTTAAGTACCTACAACAACGATCTCATATAATATTTGCCCTTTTGTAGTTGACTACTTCACTGACCTAATGTCCTCCAGATTCATCTATGTGATGAGCCGCGTTGCAGTCATTGCTGTTCTTTAGCATTGTGTAGTATCCCATTGTGTGTATGTACTACAGTTTATTTTTCCGTTCTTGCACCGATGATCATTGATGTTGTTTCCACATTTTTCCTATTGTCGGTCAGTAAAACTCCCGATGAACAGGCTGCTGTTTGATGTCACGGAGGCCATTCCAACTCATAACAGCCTGTGCACACAGAATGAAGCACCCACCAGTCTGGTGTCAGCCTCGCTCTTGTTCCTCAGCTGCAGCCACCGTGCCAATCACCTTGTTGACAGTCTTCTTCTTTTCCACTGCCCTCTGCTTTACCAAGAATGTTGTCCTTCTCCAGGGATGGGTCTCTCTGGATCCCATGTCCAAAGTATGTGAGAAAAAGTCTCGGCATCCTTGCCTCTAAGGAAGTATTCTGGCCATATTTCGTGCAAGACTGATATGTGTGTTCTTTTGGCAGTCCATGGTATTTTCAATATTCTGTGAAAGCACCATAATTCAAATGCATCGCATCTTCTTTGCTTTATTTTTATAGTTTAGTCACAGAAAGTACCACACATATTTTACTACAGATCCTTCCTTTATCTTAACCTTTCTTCCTTTTTAGATTGAGGTGGCTTTCTATATATTTTTTTCTTTAAAACTGTTTTATTAGGACCTAATCCAGACACCATATATTCCATAGTTCAATCATATCGAGCAGTGTTGTGTGATCCCCACTGGAATCCATTTCAAAATTTTTCCCCTTGGTGTACTCCTTGATGATGGCTCCTCACTGTCCTCCCCTCCCCTTGCCACCATCTCTCCACAGGGACTTTTATCCTGCTTATTGTTTCTACAGATTCATCTGGTCTCAGTTTCGTATACCAAAAAACATGGAACAATACATGACAGAGAGTCAAGAAGGATATTAACAACGACAAAATACAGCAGAAGTAAACCCCAAACAGAAAATATTACAAGCAAGATTGAGCAATAGTGTGTCAAAAATGGAGATCAGACAATAAGATTTTAACCCTTCTGCTCAGATTTATCATTTTAACCTCTTATAGTCATCTCTGTGGTACTATGCTGATTCTTCTTTGGTCTTTCTTATTCAGTGTCCAATTTTCACATGCATAGGAGGCCACTGAAAATTCCATGGCTTGGGTCAGATGTTCCTTAATCTTCAAAGTAATTTCTCTGCTTTTCAACTGTCAAAAGAGGTCTTCTCTAGCAGATATGCTTAATGCAAGGTGTTGTTTGTTCTCTTGACTGCTGCTTCCATGAGCAATGATTGTGGATGCAAGCAACATGAAATCCTTGGAAACTTTGATCTTTTAACAGTTTATCAGGATGTCTATTGGGTGAGAAGGTAACACATTTTTATTCTTCCAATCTATAGCTTATGGCTTCATAAAATATTGTATTTTAAGCTTGCTCAAAATTAGATACATGGAGAGTTCATATCCATCTTCCTTCAGTAACCATGGGCCAGGGGATTAAAATATGCCCTTTATGCCCTGGTGGAATAGGAAAATACCACGAGTGTGTGGTTCTAAAGAACGGGAATTACTTTTCTTGATGTCTGGGAGGCTCGGTGTCCATATTCAGAGCTTTTTCTCATTCTATGAGTTCTAAGGTAAGCTACTCGCTTCTTTCTGCTTCTGCCATCCTGGGCATTCTTGGAAGTCCTTGGCAGGATAGAGGTATCTTCACATTTTATTTATGTTACACCATTTGTGTTGGTGGCTCTTCTGTTCTTTACATAAGATATCACTTCAATAGGACTTCATTAGCATAACAAAATGAGCTTCTAGTTACAAATTGGGTCATATCTTCAGTTTCCAGGGAGAGAACCTCAACAGAACATTTTGGGTGACACAATTCAATGTATCTACTTACTAACACGAGTGTGGTAGTTATATAATTTCATGTCAACCTGATATATAAACGTGTAAGGGCGGAGTCTAGCCTGTCAATCAGGTCACAGCCTGATGGTGCCTCCTTGTGAGCCTGGTCTTTTCTCTCTTCACCTTCACCTGAGTGCTCGTGAGCTACTCTGAGACCTGCCAGGACCATGGAGATGGGTCCACGGGACTCTTGGTTCCATGCCATTGGTTCCACAGGACTTTGCACCCACTGGCCCGTGATCTTCCTGCATTCTGCACCATTGTATGTGGCCTGTGAGTCTGAAGAGGGACTGATGGACTAGTATCTGACTTATGCACTTGAGTTGGATTGGGCTAGGATGTTTTCCTAATTTACAATTACTTCTTTATATAAAATTATTTCTTCCACATATATGAATGACACTGGATTCGTTTCTGTAGTCAACGTGGCCTAACAAAACTTGATTATAAAGATACTCAAATACAGTAAAGATGAAAGACTCCTATAGTGTATACCCATATGACTGCCACCTAGATTCCACATGTAATCTTTTAAAAATGTATTTTGTTTTATATCTATATATCCCCTTACCCATTCATCAGTTCAATTCCTTTTATCTTTTACATCTTCAAAACTAAATAAAACATCAGCAAACGTTACCCCTATGCACTCCAGTGTGTAACCATTAGCTACAATTCAATACTTGTGATCTTCAGGGTAAAATTCCCGAGAGTGAAAGGTACAGTTTGTAAGTGTACTCGCTGAGGAGAGTTGGCATCCACAGGGTGTGTCTGTATAAGACATGGAGTAATGTCAATACCCTGCAATGTCCCCTTGGGCATCATCCTAGAGAGACCCCTCTCCTGATCCTCTGTTCACTTTTGCTATATTCTCAGACAAAACTCAAACTCACTGCCGCGGAGTCACTGCTGACTCATAACAGCATGCTGCAAGAGGGTAGAGTTGCCCCTGTGGGTTTCTGATATTGCAAATCTTCTCTGGGTGTCGAAAGAGTCCTATTTCTCCTGTGCTGTAGTCCAGAACTATAGAAATGTGATTGAACATAGGTACTCTGTGTGTAAGGCTTCCTCACTTCCAATGTACATGTTGGAATTGATCTTTTGGGGTATGTATCAGTATTTTGTTTCTTTGTGTTACTGCATAGGAATACTTGAAATGTTGCCAGGTTGGAGCTATTAAAAATAAAGCTGCCATGAATAATTTTGTACAAGTCTCATTGTAGATCTGTCCTGCTCCACCCCCTATAACAACCATGTAGACACCTAGGATTAGAATGGCGAGATCATAATGTAGATGCATGTTTAGCCTTATAAGAAGTCACTAGCACTTTTTAATTTTAGTAGCGGTAGTTCGTGGGGCTTCACAAGTACTTAGAACGTGTACTGACTCAAAGTGGGAGGGATCAGAGACGTCTGAAGGATGTGAAGTTTTAGCCAAGAGCCATTCAATATATAGGTTGTAGAGAGAAGGATGCTGTAGGCGCGCTTCTACTACGAATTCCTGTGGGGAACAGATTGCAGGTGACTTTAAGAGAAGCTGTACAGTAATAGGCGAGGCACAACCAATTACGGTTTAGGCTAATAACCCAAAGGCAGAAAGTTCAAAAGCACCCAGAGGCCCCTGGGGTGACAGACGTGGCAATTCGATTCATACGTGCCCCACTCTCACAGACCCGACGGAGCAGTTCTGCTCAGCACAAATGACGTCGCCGTGAGTTGGCACCGGCATTCACTCAATGGCAACCAACAACAATAATGAGGTTGGTAGAAGGATTTTTAGGTGAACTAGGCTTATACTTTATATTCCCAAAACTTTACGCCTTTTTGGTATATGCATATGGGAAATATACCACAGACTCCAACTCTGTACGTCCTTTCGATAAACTGGAATGAACTCCAGATCAATGCCATAACCATGTGTTCACCCTTCAAAATAAGGTTCACAATGAGTGTAACATGAGGTACTGATGAGGCTGGGGGAAACAGAAAAAGGAAAACTAAAAAGTGACTGAATATTAAGCGAGAGTGGAAGGGGAAATTCAGACTCTCCCCGAGAACTGCATAACTGCTGACCCCAGCATCCCTAAATTAACCTCTCAGGAAATGCAAGATTTATAAGTTGTGGGTTTTTTTTTCCTCCCTCTTGAAAAAAGGTCTTAATAATTCAAAGAACTTTTTAATGATTTTAAAAGTGCATGTTAAGTACTTGATGGATTGGATCAATTCAGTCTTTGTAGTGCTGTGTGTCGACATCCTCCTCTCCACATATGGAAATTCAACAGATGTGCAGAAATGCTAGATAGGACGGGATGTTTCTTTATGAGATTTCCTTGTGCATTTCATTGGAGAACAGAAAATGTGTATGTGCACTTCACAGTGAGTCATTAGCTATAAAAGCAAGCTTATTCACAAACCTGCTTTGATCTGGCTTTCCTGTGATTTATCTTTGCTGTCTTAGCATGCACTGAATTCCTGATTGTTATTAACTCCCCAAATATTTACATCACTCCAGATAATCAATGCTTATCACAGTCAATACAGATGCTGGAAGACCCTAGAAGGAAGATGGTGTCAGCATAATAACATTTTAATTATTACAGCATATTTTCAGTGTTATCTTTTGTTTTCAGCATCAGCGAACACAGCTACTGTGTATATCTAACTCTAAGAAAGCATTAAAATAACTTGACATATAAATTATAGCTTTGCCCACTAAAGGCTTGGAGCAATAGTGAGCAGCTGCTCAAAGGTATTAATGCTGGGTTAATGAATTTAAATCATACTCCAAGACTGTGTTCTCACTTCTTGCTCCCCTGAGCTTGCACTCAGTGGGCTAACTCAACTGTAATGTCAAGCAAATTTGCTCCTGAAGCTTTTCAGGATACAAAATATCCGATTTGAACTAGCACATTGATTTTGTTAATGAATTCACAGGATGAGCTATTGCAGGAGAGAATTAGCCCTTTTATCTGTTTAGCAAAATTCTGCTTGATGGATAAATTTTATTTTAAAGCATCATGCACTTCACCTTTTGCCTATGCTGTGTATAAAAAAATGCTAAAGTCCTGTGACATCCAGGTTATATACATTTCTGACTCGGCTGCAGTGTGTTTTGCTACCATTAGTACTGAATGTCACAAATGTTTGAGTTCTCAACAGAAGACCAGCTTTGAATGCCCCCCCCCCCGAGGTATCTTGGAAGAAAGGCCTGGCATTCTGTTTGGGGGAACTTACGAAAGGAGAAAACCCCGACAGAGTAGTTCTACTTTGCATACATCGATTGAGTTGGCATGATTTGGGATTGACAGTACAGCAACTGACAACCCCCAAAACATAGCTGCTGAGCTGCCAATGGTGTTTTGGAAGAATGAATGAGCAGGATCCTGTTATCAGTGTAACATTATCGTACTTTTCCATAGGACTATCTCACCAACTCTCCTAGTTCTGCCAAGAATGGCTGCATCCATTGGCTGTTGCATGAAATATAGGATTGCACCAAGCTGTTGCACCGGAGGCAACAGTAAGAAGGATGCGGCTTGAGGAGGGTTCAGTGAAAAGCACAACCTTGGCCACCTTCACCAAAGCAGCTGCGCCTGAAAGTTAGATGCAGAGGGAGGGTAGAACTTGCTGCTGGTTGGAAGCTCCTTTTTAGTGTTTTACAGTGAATATTTGCTTTGATCAAAGAAAATTCCCCTGTCTTTTCCCAAGTGTAGGATTTACCAGTTGCAAACTTCAAACTACAACTTCTATAAATAAGTTGTATCACGGGGGACTCTCTATTTTTTAGGGAAAAAAAGAGTTTTCTGTTAAAATCAAATCTCTAGTGTGATCATAGAAGGGCGTCTGTGACAGTAGCTAGTAATTTTCCTTCCTTTACGAATTTAATGACGTATGGAAAGAAAGCATGAGCATGCTGAAGAGCACAAGCAAATGTGGTGAAGAAAGCTGATGGTGTCCAGCTATTAAAAAATATAGCGTGTGGGGTCTTAAAGGCTTGAAGTTAAACAAGCAGCCATCTCGCAGGGCAGCCACAGAGCCCACATGGAAGAAGCACACCAGCCTGTGTGATCATGTGGTTCTGAATAGGTATCAGAGGCTCAAAAACAAGCAGTCAAATTGATGTGAAGGAGCATAAACCAAGTGGAGACCCCAAATCCACCTAAAAGATAATTGGACTGTCCTTCACAGAAGAGCCACATGGAAGGGGTGATATATCCAGGGTGCAGTATAGCAGTGATAAAACACATAACTATCCTCTAGTTTGTTAATATTTCCTCCCCTTACTATTATGATCTTAGTTTTACCTCATTAATCTTGTTAGATTATGTTCCTTTGTATAATTAAAATTGCTTAATGCATGACATCCAAGATAGATACACCCTTCGGAAACAGTAATGGAGCACTGATTCCCTGGGGGTATAGGAAGAGAGGTGGGGAAAGGGTGGTGGTGATAAGGAGGAGCTGATAGCAGGGATGATTGTGTAACCTCACTTGAGGGGAACAAATAACAGAATTGTAGGTGAATAGATACATTGGATGGTGTAAGATACAACAGATAACAATATTTAATATAATAATAATAAGAGTGGGGGAGGGAGGGGAGAAAGGGGAGCTGATACCAAAGAGTTCAAGAAGAAAGAAAATGTTTTGAAACTGATGGTGGCAGCAATGGTACAAGTATGCTTCATCTCATTGAATTATGGATTGTTATAATATCTGTAAGAGCTCCCAAGAAAATAACTTTTTTAAAAAAAAACACCTATCTCGTTTAAATATAATAGCAGTCTAGATGTATTTAAAAATCTAGAAACTCACAATTTCTTTAATAATACAGGATGCTAAATAAATAAATAAAATAGAGCTTTTATTTCGAGGAAGGGATGGGAGGAGCCTGTCTTCGGTGCCTGGTTTGTTTCTGTAGAGGCCTGATGGAGGACTTTATTCCCAGAAAGGAGAGAGTTCTGTCATCAAAACAGGTGACAAGGTGTGGGTGGCTTCTAGAGTTCCACTCTTCTCCTGCTCAGGGACCTAACTTGACTAAACTCCCAACCAACCAAGCTTTTCTATGCATTTCTTTTATTTCTGTGCAGGATCCTGAATCTGCTAGTCCTCCTTACAAGGGCAGCAAAATTGGGAGCCTCTGGAGACTAGTGTCAAGAGATATGAAACCAGGGACGAATCACCCCCTGAGCCTGTGCTTTAAAGCCAGAGCTGACTTCTGCCTCACACGGAAGTGGCAAAGTAATGGGGAGCTCGTGAAGTGCCGGGGGTGGGGGGTGTCATGAAGACATCTTTTTTTTTAATTAAACATTTTATTAGGGGCTCATACAACTCTTATCACAATCCACACATATACATACATCAATTGTATAAAGCACATCCGTACATTCTTTGCCCTAATCACTATCAAAGCATTTACTCTCTACTTAAACCCTCCGCATCAGGTCCTCTTTTTTTTCCCCTCCCTTCCCGCTCCCCCCTCCCTCGTGAGCCCTTGATAATTCACAGATTGTTATTTTGTCATATCTTGTCCTATCCGGAATCTCCCTTCCCCCCCTTCTCTGCTGTCCCTCTCCCAGGGAAGAGGTCACATGTGGATCCTTGTAATGAGTTCCCCCTTTCCAACCCACTCACCCTCCACTCTCCCAGCATCGCCCCTCACACCCTTGGTCCTGAATGTATCATCCACCCTGGATTCCCTGTGCCTCCAGCTCCCATATGCACCAGTGTACAACCTCTGCCCTATCCAGCCCTGCAAGGTAGAATTCGGATCATGGTAGTTGGGGGGAGGAAGCATCCAGGATCTGGGGGAAAGCTGTGTTCTTGATGAAGACATCTTATCGTCTTAACGGGTGCTCAGTAATTTTATTTGATTCTGGCTCTGGACTGAAAGGCCCATAAAGTGAAAACGATTTGGGCAAAAGTGGATCCAGTAGTTCCTTAACTCAATAGAGGGCAACACAAAGCAAAGTGCCCCAGAGAAATCGTAACACGTTGCGCGCTCTCTGCAGTAGGCCATCCCGATCCTCCAAATACTCTCATCTCGGAATTCCTTCGATTCTTCTCCCCAGACCGAGTGCGCCACGTGCTGACGTCATTCCTCAGCAGCTGACTCGGCGCATTCATTTCTTCACCGCTGTTTTTAGCTTCCACTGATGACAAATAAACAGATAATCACAATAAACTACAGGAAGTAAAACGAAAGTGGTGTGCATGAGGTATTACTCAGACTTAGAGATCAGACACCTCACCTAGGCTAGAGCAAGAGGACTCGGTCACGAAGGAATTCCTGCGGGGATGTTGTGTCTGCTGGAGGAGAAGATGGCATTCAGGGCGGCTCAGAGATAGTGCTGCCAATGGAGTCCTCGGACGCGCTGCCATCCAGGCCATTCCAGCGCAACGTGGCCCTAAAGGATACAGTCAAACTGCCCCTGAGGGTTTCTAAGACGAACGAACGCCTTACAGGAGCAGAAAGCCTCCCCTTTCTCCCAGGGAGCGTCTGGTAGTTTTGAACTACTGACCTTTTAGTTAGCAGGCCAACAGAACCCACTACATCACCAGAACATATTAAAAAGGCAAAGCTTTTTAAAAAACTCATTAATTGCCACTGCATATTGGAAAATCAGTGACCAAAGGTATCTAGGTTATGTGCACCAATTAAAAAACGAATCAAATCATTGTAAATGCTCTGTCTTCCTCCAATAATATTTTCACTCAAATGATAGGATTAATTAAAATCTTATGATTTTGAATGGTGCTAACTTGGCTGAAATGCTGCCTTGAAAGTGGGGTGACTGCACGTGGTATAGATGAAGTAGTTAGGTACCATCCAGTGGGTTTCCACTCACATGACCCCAAGAAGGACAGAACAAAGCGCCTCCTGGTTCTACACCATGTTCACCATTGTTCTTAGTTGTAGGCGCCATGTGGTGGTGGGCCCTTCTCTTTTTCACGGCCTCACAACTTTGCCAGCCAGGATATCCTGCAGGGCCTGGTCTCTCCTGGAGACACGGCTCTCCTGAAGATGTGCTCGAGGGATATTTTGGATGAAGTTTTTCCAAAACAGATTTGTTTGTTGTTTTGGCTGTCCATGGCACTGTCAGTATTCCTTGCCAGCACCATAATTCAAGCATGTCGATTTTTCTTAGGTCTTCCTGATTCAATGTCCAATGAATGTTAATGATAACGTGAATTTTTTAAAAAAATACATAATAGAAATGATTATCCCTTATATTAAAGGTAGATCTGCTGGGCAGGGATTTCAAAGATACAACTATGTTTTTCTAAATATTAAATCTGCATGACTTTTACTTAAATTTAAAACTAAATCTGCATTTCTTTGAATTTAAACATCCCTCCAAATCCAATTTACCTTCCAATGGTAAATATTCTATTTTTATAGTCAACTGTCTAAGCTAAATTGTTAATGCATAACATATTTTCTCTATAGTAGCTTAAAAACTAATTAGCTTTAGTTTAAAAAATACAGTTTTAAAAATTTGACTGTGTTATGGGAGCTTACAGGGCAGCCGAGTCTGTAACAGGGCAGCGCCAGGGGGCGCCATTTGCCATTCACGTCAATACACAGGGAATGACTAGGAACTCCTTGAGTGGCGCACTGGGGCAGCCTTTGGGGCAGGGATGCAGGGCAGGGATGCAGGGCAGGGATGCAGGGCTAGGGAAAGATGTTTGCTCAAAGAAAGAGAAAAGAAAAAGAAATGCCTCGCCAAATCAACCATTTATTGAATTAATTGAATTGAATAGCGGAGCGACTTTCCAAGCTCTTTTTTTGCGGAAACTAATTTCTGAGGGATGTTTAACAGTGATATTGGACCAACGTCTCTCTAATGTTTGAGAAAACCTGGGATGGACAGCATTCTTCTTTGTAGGTTTTCCCGCATGTTCAAGACGCTAATGTGCACTGACAGGAGCTCTGGTGGTGCAGTGCGTTAAGCACTGCTCTGTTAACCGCAGGGCACTCGTATAAATACACCCGCCCGCCGCTTATGGGAGAAAGAGGAGGCGTATTCCTTTCTGTAAAGATACCAACGAGCAGATCCATTTTGTCCGGACGGATTCTCCTGAGTGGCAATGAACTTGATGGCAGTGCATGGGAACGTGCGTGCATCCGCAGGGACCTCACCACGCTCTGCTTCCAAGGCTCAGTGCACCCTGGCAATGGTTTTTCACTGCCTTTACAGTCCCGGGGTTCCAAGGTCTTCTTGGTCTGATTGTTTTGCCGTCATAGAAGATCAGAATGAGAATTCATCTTCCTAGCTCATGATGCGTTCTCCAAAAGAATAGACAAAGAATGTGGGAGGGAAGACACTCCTGAGTAAGAGACATGGGAAGGTACTCAAATTCTCTAAACTATATAATGAAGATTAGCGATCCACTGTTCTATTCCCAGATTTAAACTATTTGCTTTCGGTAATGATTCCAGAGGCGCCCTCAGGCATGGTGGTTATTCATTGAACTGCTAACCTCAGAGTCAGTGGTTTGAACCCCCCCAGCTGTTCCTTGGGAGAAAGAAGTCTCAAAACCAACGGAGGCAGCTCTGCCTTGTGGGGGAGGGTCACCATAACTCAAAATGAGTGGCAGTGAGGAGTTGAGCAGTACACTATACTTTAAGGATGGGGGGGGGGTTACCTAGGCACACCTACTTTTATCTTGCTGCAGTTTATTCGACTTTGCAGCTGCTGCATTTTCTGCCAGTGGCAGGTCAGTGACAATCCTGTCATTTTCCAACAGCATGTCTTAATATCACATTTTGGTAATCCTCACAATATTTCATATTTCTTCATAATGCTATTGCACACTTTAAATAGACTAACAAAAAAATCCCCCAAAACAAGACACAAACCCATTCCACAGAGTTGGTCCCTACTCCTAGTAAAATCTATATAATGCAGTGGTTCTCAACCTTTCTGAGGCCGTGACCCTTTCATACAGTTCCTCATGTTGTGGTGACCCCACCCCAAACATAAAATGATTTTCGATGCTACTTCATCACTATAATTTAGTTACTGTTATGAATTGGGCGACCCCTGTGAAAGGGTCGTTCGACCCCAAAAGAAGTCACGACCCACAGGTTGAGTTCCGCTGGTATAAGGTTTCTGAACCTGCAGATCATTGTGGGAGCAGATAGCCCCATCTTTTCCTCACAGATAGATGAGAGTTCAGTAGAAACATAGCTTTTATATGCACGGGTAAACCTAAAAATTCATGTGCCCCTCTTCATTGCTGTATTTGCTTTAATGAGATCATCTGGAACCAAATCCAAATTACTTCCAGGCTCTGCCTGTACTCTTATTATTTCAAGAACAAAATCAAATGTTTAATAGATGACAAATCCGGTGCATGGTTATCCAAAATAGAAGCTTTACATTAAGATAAACACACAGATATACATACAAATACAGTTATACTTACGTTCACACACAGACATTATGAATGATAAATAATTGGACCAATAGGACACTTCTATCTGTATTACTCTGACAGGTATTTTCCCTCTACCTCTTCTCCCTCCTTTGCCTCTCTTCCCCGCCCCTTGCTTACCATTTGGTGACACAATCCTCAACTACTCAAGGAACGCAGTTGTGGTCAGTTGTGGGCAAGTGGACTTCAGTCATGGCGGCCCATGTGTGCGGGGTAGCAGGGGTTCATAGGGACATTTTGATAGCAAATCACCCTGTCAACTAGTAATTGAGGGAATTGGAAAAGCACCCAGAAGAAATGGAATTTCAAGGCTCAAGCTTTGTTCACTGGCATGAAATGTCCCAACAGCTCATCATTTTTATCTTGCAGATGCTGCTGAATCAGAGGGTGCTGGTCATGTATGTGGGTGCACTCCCAGAGTTCTAAGCTAACCACAACAGTTCTGACTTAAGACTTTCTACTTTTGCATCAGGCCAGAACTTTTTTTTTGAGTGCCTTAGAGTGAACTTTTGTTTTGAATAATCAAAGGACACCCCATCCATCCCCCAGTTCCATGATTTGCTTTCTAGTGTAAAGAAAGAATTACTTTATGATGGTATACTTTTATGATTTTTGTTTGCTCCATCTTTATGGTGAGTTGAGGATAAGGCCATTTCTTATCACTTAAAATGCCACATGTATTTGATAACTTTCTCGATTGTTTTCCTTTGACATTGTGAAATAAAAGCCACAATTTTGGGAGTTACACACCAAACTATTACAAAACTGAAGTGTTAGAAATCAATTAGAATGTTAAATACAAAGGACCTCCTTGGCTCATTAAGTAAAAATATCTCATTTAATGAGCAGGAAAGCACTGGAGCACACTGAACCCTGACACAAAGCAAATTATTTAAGTGATAAATTATATTTTATGGGGAGTGTAAAAGTTAATAATACTCAGGGGCACAGCCATAAACGCAGAGGTGTAACTCACTTCATCGACTGCTTTACTTACAAACATGCCATATGTACTTAGTTACTGGAGAAGATCATAAAAAAGACGGAGCAGAAGCCACACAAAGGTCCAGAAAGCAAGCCCCCCGTGATGATTGTCAGTGCACCCTTTGTGCCTTCTTCTTCTTCCAAGAGCTCCTCCATTCTGTGAGTCCTCTGTCCTTTGCCGGGTTCTGCCGCCTTCAGTTTTGTTTTCACTTTGGGGAAAGTATCTGACCTTGGAGCCATCAAAGTTGCAGCCTGCTCTTATCTCCCAGCAGGCCTCATAAAACCAGCCAAGCACTCATCCTCTCAGGCGCCCCACAGGTGACCTTAGACCTCCCTTCAAGAAGACCAACATGGCCTAGGGAGAAAGGGGTGAGTTAGCTTTTGGGTGGGCATCCCTTCTTCTCTCTCATAAGCAAACATTTTTTGGGCAGCGTTGAATAGACCCACAACCAACTGAGATCAATTGCTTCCGTCCACACTCAGCTCAGATGCACAGAAGGGAGCCCTCCCCACTCCAGCAAAGAGTTTCAGAAAGTGCTTTGGTAATTGAGGGTGACAGTTGAGAGTGAAAAGAAACTTCCATTTCTTTTCAAATTGAAAACCACACACTATGTTTTGAATGGCCTCATAGGCATTTTAAAGTTGGACATGCATAAGGAGGACTGATGAGGGGTTGGTGTATTTGGACGACGATGTGATAAAGAACACCGCACATGTCGTGCGCTGTCAGAAGAAACACATCCGTCTTGAAAGAAGTACGGCCAGAAGGCTGTGCAGACACCGGGAGGAAAAGCCTTCATCTCCCGGACTTGGGACATGTTCTCAGGAGAGCCCGGCCCCTGGAGAAAGACATCATGTTTCGTGGAGGAGATTGGGAAGGAGGGAGCCCTCAATGAGGCAGATGGACACAGTCGCGGCCACGGTGGGCTAAACCCTCCCCACGCTGTGAGGCGGTGCGGGGCTGGGCGGGGCTTCCTCTGCTGTTCCCAGGGACGTTATGAGTCGAACGGACTCCACAGCCCCCAACAGCAACAGCATAACCATACCCATAGCTGTAAGTCTTGGATCTGCTTAAAACCTGGCTACCTTTTCTGACGTGCCAGATTTGGGGGTATGGGAGAATTCTGGTGTATTAATGTTTTCATTCCATCAAGGTAGAGTCTAGATGTAAACTTAGCTTATAGATGCGGCAGGAATAATTTATATTCTGGATTTGCATAAAAGCATAGCTTCAACATTTTTATCGAACGCTGACTTGAGTCTGCAGACCCACTTTGGTGGTGGATGTATAGTGGGAAGAAACAAATTCCCTTAAGGCCAAAGCAAATACGACTTATCACAGCGCTTCACACCACTGAGCCTTTGCAATATCTGTTTTCTCAGCCTGATGGCTTTTCCCACTTTTTATTTACTCAACTCCTACTGACCTTTCAAGTCTAGTTCAGACAGGGACTCTTCTGATCATTCAACTCCTTTCCTTCGGAGTTAATTATTTTTAATTTATATTTAAAATATTTATTTATTTTGCTGCTGAAATTGCTGAACACATACACCCAATTCAACTCTTCCTGTGTATAAAAATTCAGTGACATTGATTTCATTCTTTGAGGTATGCCTCCTTTCTCACTTTTCTTGGCTGAGTTCTTTGGGTAATTATTTTATGCTTTGTTTTTCATATGTCTATTATTTTATTTTTCTCTGGGTTGTAATTTACCTTTTCTCTTCCCAGTGTAAGATTCGCGAGTATAGAAAAGAGCCCCTCCTCAGTAGAGAGATGAGGCATTGCACTCCAATAATGTTGCAGTATCGGAAACCCGCAGGGGGAGTTCTCCTCTGCCCTATGGGGCCACTATGAGTTGGAACTGACTTGATGGCATGAGTTTGGGTTGAAGGCTGAGCTGATGACCTAACATCATAGTATTTTCAGTGCTGTAGCTTTTTGAAATTATTTTGTTAATAATTTTTGAATTCTCCAGAGATCCAAGTTATTATTTATGTGTTTTAAAAATCAAGAAAGACCATCCTAAAATAAAACTGCATGCCAATTTCTGAAACAAAACAAAACAGAAAACTCAAAACAAAACCTTCCTGTGATGAGATGTTTTGACACTACGAATTAAGTTATCTAAGATGATGATGTTTGTTTATGAGTATCATCGTTTGTATAGTTATTGGCAAGAACCAGATTTATTCTTCTTAAAAAATAAATTTCAAAAGTATCATTTAAAAATATATATTTATTTTTAAAAATCATTTTATTGGGGGCTCTTACAGCTCTTATCATAATCCATCCATCCATTGGGTCAAGCACATTTGTACATTTGTTGCAATCATTCATTCCAAGACAGTTTCTTTCTACTTGAGCCCTTGGTATCTGCTCATATTTTTTCCTCTCTCCCCGCTCTTCCCTCCCTCATGAATCCTTGATAGATTGTATTTTACACCATCTGTTGTCTCCCTTCACCCATGTTACTGTTGTTCATCACCCTGGGTGAGGGAAGGTATATGGTGATCATTGTGATTAGTTCACCTTTCTCTCCCCCATCTTCCTTCTACCCTCATGCTATTGCTACTCCTATTACTGTTCCTGGGGGGTTATCTGTCCAGGATTCTATGTATTAAGAGCTCTTATGTGTACCAGTGTACATTCTCTGGTCTAGCTGGATTTGTAAGGTAGAACTGGGGTCATGATAGTTGGGGGAGGGGAGAAGCATTAAAGAACTAGAGGAATGTTTCATTGGTGCTATACTGTACCCTGGATGGCTCATAGAAGTATCATTCTTGGCCCAGATTTTGCTTATTATTAAAAGAAAATACACATATAGTTAGTTTTGATAGAATAATCTGATCCTTGAAAGTAATGATATAGATTATTGAACCATTTGGGTGAGCATCTCAATTCTGCTAATTAGTGGGGTAACTGAATAATTTAACTCCTTCCAATATTTTATTGACCCAACTTTAAAATGAGCATAAAAGAATGTTAGAAAAACTCAATTCAAACCATTTACATTATGTTAAGGTTTCTAAGACTGTAAATCTTTATGGATGCAAACAGCTTCGTCTTTCATCCTCAGAGTGGCTGCTGGATTTGAACAACAGACCTTGCAGTTAGCAGTTCAATGCTTAAACTTAAGTGCCACTAGGGCTACTTGTTATGAAGTATAGATGACCTAAGATCTGTGGTGTGCTTAGTATAGAACTTTGTATCTGCTAGAATTTTTACTCTCCCCATTTAAGGATTAAATATTTTCTATTTTAAAAAGTTTTGGTGTGTTTGCCACAATTTTCCTTTATAGAACTACTTCTCTTTCGCTCTTAATTTGTGAGCTTTTATTGGAGCTAATCATATTCTTCAGCCACAGAGGTGAACATTTCACAAGTCTTGCTTGTGTTAGTCCGGGTAGACTAGAGAAACAAATCCATAGAAATTGATATGTGTATAAGAGAGAGTTTTATCTAAAGGGTAATTGTACATTCAGAAAGAATCCCAACCCAGTCCAGTCCAAGCCCACAAGTCCGTTATTAGCCCATATTTCTGATACCAACCTATAACATCCTCTTCAGACTCATAAAACACATGCAATTACACTGAATGTAGTGCCGAGCGCTCCAGGCTCTGGACACCTTTACACAGTTTCTTCCTCCCTCCCTTCCTTCCCTTCTTTTATGAAGGGGAAAAATCCAAAATACTAAAAATGTAAGGAATTATATAAGAAACATCCATTGGCTTCGTCAGCATTCTATAGAGAAGCAGAACCCATGAGGTAGATAAGTAGATGATAGATAGATAGATAGATAGATAGATAGATAAAGATATTTTTGAGTAATCGACTTACAAGACTGCAGGGGCTAATAAGTCAAAATTGCTACTAGACAACCAGCTGGAGGGTCCTTCAAACTTGTGCCCCAAATCTGGAAGTTAGGTAATGTGAAGCGTGAATAGTAAGCTCGCACTTCTAACCTAGTTATGGTCCAGAAGCAGGACACACCCTTTTCTCCTTGCTCTTAAAACCTTCCACTGATTGACTGCTGCCCACCTGCACTATGAAAGGTAAGTTGCTTCACGTAAGGCCAACTGCCTTAACCACATGCAACTACTTCATAAGGGAAATTAGGCTAGTGTTTAGCCTAACAACTGGACACTATTGCCTAGCCAGGTTGACACATGAAATGAATCACTACACCCACATTTTCACCTCTTGCATTAACAAAAATTAATATTTTATCATATAGACATTTTTTAGCTTTTTAAATCTCCCCACTTTGACCCCTCTCCAACTTTTGTCCATGCTCCATGGCCCAGGATGTATATCCTTCCTGTCTACTCTCTATATCTTTACAAGCTTCTGAGAACCCTTGAACCATTGTTTCATGGTGTGCGTAGTAAATTACATAAATACATTGCCACATGTTGCCTTTTCAATTAATAGGCTTCTGTGGTCTATTCAGTTTGACCCTTTCAACTGAAATGTTATATTTCATTGAATTAATTCACTATATTTCATTTCTTTTTGATGGGAACTAAATAACACTTAAAAATTTTTAGCTGCAAGAGTATTTCATAAAACCTGCTTTTGGCAAAGTAAATCCATCACAATGTATTTGAAATTAATAATAATTTTACTCTAATTTTCAAATAGAATCCTAGGAAGCAATTATAAAACTAAATTTTACTGCACTGTCATTAGAACCTTTGCAAACAAATTTTACTAGATGTGTGTTTCATTATTTTGCTTCTTGTATATGATTCCTGTCTGAATTTATATATATATATATATTTGTCTCTCACTAGTTCCAAACGAATTACATAACCATTTAACTTAGATTCATTGATTTCCGTGTTCTTTGGACACCCCAAGCATGCAATCATTCCAGAACCTTTGCACCAGCCATTCTTTCAGTCCCAAACACGCCTCCAGATTTCCACAGGAAAGCTTCCTCTTCACCTCCTTAAGGTGTGTGCTGGTCTCAGTGACCTAGTACTGCTGTAGCAAAGATAGTACAGTGGCTTTAAAGATCAGGAATTCATTTTCTCAGAGTTCCAAAAGCTAGAAACCCCATTTCAGAGTTCTGGTCCTGGGGGATGTCCTCCCTGTGGATAGACCCCGGAGCTCCTTGGCGTTTCCTTCCTCATCGATGCATCTGCCCAGTATACTTGTCTTCTCGTGGCAGCTGCCGCCTCTGTGTTCCTTAGTCTGTCCATTTTATAACTCAGAAATGACTAGGTTTACTACCTACCATACTCTGCTATAGTTTACTTGTTGTAGCAACAGAAAAACTCTATTTGTAAGTAGGGTCATCTTTACAAGTGCAGGAATTAGAATTTACACACAGTTCTGGGATGGAGGAACTCAATTCAACCCACAACACTACTCAAATAAGTATTTCCTGACCACTTTATTTAGCATAACTGTCTCCTTCCACCCACTGGCCCCTGATCCCTGTATTTACTGTCTTTTCTCGCCAATATTTAATCACTTTCTTCCATAAGACATATTATATATTGTAATTTGTTTATAGTTTATTTTCTGAAGCAGGATCTGTGAAAGTGGGGCTTGTATCTGTTTTTTTTTTTGTTGTTGTTGCTATATCCCTTATGCCTGGAACAATGGATGAACATGATAATGTTCTATGGTGTGGTGAATAAATAAAAAGAAATAATGCAAAAAATAAAAGAAAATAATATAGAGGAAAGAAAAGCATCCTAATTCTACTACTCAGAAGGAACATAACATTGTTTTTTCATTACTTTATGTGTACAATTTCACTTCTCAAAGCTATGGAACCAATACCATTGAACAGGGGAGAACGTTCCTATGGAACAGGGGAGAATGTCCCTAAGGAATAGGGGAGAATGTCCCTAAGGAATAGGGGTGAATGTCCCCATTGAACAGGGGAGAATGTCCCCTGTGTGTTTCCAAGACTGTAAATGTTTGCAAGCTTGCAAGCCCCATCTTTCTCCCTTGGGTCGCCTAATGGTTTGGAACTGCTGACTTTTCGGATCACAGTTCAGCACATGACTACTACATCACCAGGGTTGACATTATATAATGTCTAAGTATTTTTAATGGAATCCTATCTTTTTAGCTGAGTATTATATGCAATTCCAAATTAGTGAACTTTGTTGAAATGTTTCCTTACGTGGATAAACTGCAGACTACACTTTTGGGTGGGATTTGGTTTCTTTTTTTTAAATTATGGATTTTATTAATAGAATTGTGTGGGATACAGAAGGATTTCTCCCAAGCTGTCTCCCCCAAATATATGCCAAACAGCTGCTTGCAAATGACCACACACTTGGAGGTCATCGGGAGTAGATCAGGGGTTATTCTCCCTGAGAGTTATCAACTATCTAGAGCAAGGAGTCACTACTCTTTCTCCCACAACAAATAGGGCCCACTCCCTTCTGATAAGATAGTAGTTGCCTGTTTCCTTGTAGGAGACCCCAAAGAGGTCAACCCCCCCCCCCCAAGGATGACTAAGGCTAGGCTGTCATCTTGAATCTAGGATCCACCCATCTTGTCACATGTATACCCCAATCCTTCCTCTTCCTATTGCATGTATGTCCCTAGATCACCCCCTCTCATTACTGTATTACCTATAGCACAGCCCCTTCCTGTGATATATGTCCTCACCTGTGATTAGGGGGCTTGCATGTCCCCAGAGATATAAAAAGCCTGGGCTAGCATTAAAGATCACTCTCTCCCTCCACGTGGATCACCAAGCGGGGCTGAGGTGAGCATGCTACCATGAATTGTGTCTGACTCCATTCATTTCAATACTTCTCTTCTATCTCTCATGCTCTCATAACTTTGCTATGATCTTTACTTACTATCACTGTACAATTGCACCTACAGGACCTGTAATGATGTGTTAGGGGCTGGCTTCCCCTGGCAGAATTGTAATGGGTATCTGTGCATAAAATTTGTGCTTTATAGTTTAAAAGAAATATATATATATATTTGTTTCAAAACCCTTTTATTGAGAGCTAATATAGATCTCATATTATTCCATAGTTCAATCACATCACAGTATTGTACAATTGCTACCACAATCAGCTTCTATGCAGTCTTTTCCTTCTTGAACTCCTTGACATAAGCTCCGTTTACCCACCCCATGCCCCCGACCACTGCTATACCCCCCGAAACACTTATTCTACTTGTTGTCCCCATAGATTCATTGATCTTGGGCTTCATGTACTGAAAGACATGTAACAAAAATTCAAGAGGGTGACCCCAAATGACATAACACACCAAAGGTAACCTCCAATATGAACATACAAAACTAAAAAGCAAATACAGAAAATGTTGAAAAACAGATCAGCTCTAACGTCCCCCAGAGTGCTGATCAAGTGACCGGGTTTGAACCCTTCAAGTCAGGTTTATCATTTTGAACTTCTACAGTCATCTCTCCGTGCGCTCAATTTTGTAACTTCTTCCCTCCCATCCCTACATTCTGGATAAAGGGAAATCACCAGAGGCTTATTTGCTGTGTAGATTCCACAAATGTATCTTGCTCTCCCACTGTCATTCATAGCCTTCTGCAAAACAGATTCTAACAATGTAGGCTCTTAAACACAATTTAAGAGTGTGTTTTAGGGAAGATAGGTAGGCGACTATGAGTCAGGATCAGTAACCAGTCAGGATACAGTCATTGTTCTACTGTAACACCTCTCCTCAACCACTAATCAAGTCTCTACTGGTGGTCCTCAGCCTCTCAGACATGTGGTCCTGTGGCCTCTGCCTCCATGGACCGGACGTCTACCTACTGCTCTGCCTCACAGTCCCGTGGTCTCAGCACTGCTCCTCTGTTGTCTCCTACGGTTTCCTTGCTTGGTCTCAGGTTGGCTCCTTTGTTCTGACCCATAGTCTCCATGCCACACTCTCTGATATCTCTGATCTCAGCCTCCACCACTTCATACACAGATCTTAAACATGATTTTTTACTAACGGTCCTAGACTTTCGCTCCATGTCCCAGATGACTCTTATTCACAGAGGAATGATTTTGATGGAAGTGTGGTTTTTGTCTTTTAGCAAACTATACCCCTAAGGAAATACAGAGTGTCACTTGGTTCGCACCCTTTACTAAAGTCAGGACTTAAACCCACCTTAATTCTGTCTATTATTATCGCAGAGAACTCCTGCCAAAATGGGATCATAGCCACAGTCAGAGAACCCAGAATCATAATTCATCACATAAGGAATTATGGCTAGAAGGGCCATATTAATTGATTACATCTCACAGATTAAAAAACAAAAAACTCCTCCCAAACTCATTACCATCCAGTTGACTCTGACTCATGGACCCATCACTATGGGCTGCTGAGCCTTGTAACTCTTTGCAAGAGTAGAAAGTTTTGTCTTTCTCCTGAGGAGCCACGGTGATGGTGAACTACTGACCTGGCCCTTAGCAGCCCACCAGGGTTTCTTTGTCTGTCCTATGTTTCCTTATGTCAGTCAAGGCAGAGGAATATTCTTGCGAGGATCTTTGAGAGACAATTGCTAAGTTTCAAGTTTGGCACTGGAAGAAGAGAATGCTTTGGCTCCAACCTGGAGAAGGTCACAGCAGAGGAAGGGGTTAAGAAGAAGAGAAGGTAAGTATAGTCCAGTTAGCAAAGTGACTGTCCTTAGAGGTGCATTGTAGATTGTCTGGGTTTGTGGTGGAACTGAGCTATAGTTAGTCTTCAGGGACCTGTAGCACTAGCAGAAGCCGATGTGAGGCCACTTTGGTAGGGAAAGCAATTTATCTCATAGAAAATAATATCTTAAATAGAAAAGAAATAAACGGAGCCATTCAATGCATAGGGTATAGAATGAGCAGGATTTGGGATGGTCCAAAAGGATAGGTATGGCAGGAAGAGGTCAAGAGTTGTTTCTAGATTTCTGACACAACCCATTGGGTGAATTGTAATGCCATTTGCTAGATAAGAGTACAACAACAACAACAAGAGCTGCTTCAGACATAGCGTAAATAAAGGCCCGAGAGTAGATTATAAAGCCTCAAAATAGAATGTCGGATGAAGTTAAACGAATCCTTAGAGCTGAGACTGGAGGAACGCTAGCATTTGCATTAATGAGAGAGGGGAAGTCAAAGGACCGTGGGGAGGGGAAAGGCCAAAGGACTAGGAAGAGGGCTATGCAGATATGATGTCGAGAGACCCAAAGGATGACGAACTGTGCTTGAAGGAGCAGGGACCAGTTAGCATCAACTGAAAAGGTAAGCAGTTGGGAATTCATTGGCTTTAGCAACATAAATGTCATTGGTCAACTAGAGGATGCTGTGGGTCCTGCCTAAATTTCCTAACTAGTGTCAATACTGTGAGTGTTGATAGCTAAGGGCCCACAGCTGTCTCCTTTTCTGAAGAATATTTACCCTCATCCAAAATGAGGAAGTTGTCCACCCCTTCGGTGATGTGCTGGTAAGTGTTTAACAGCTGGATTTTCTGGAAAATATAGCATGCATGCATACATTTTAAAATATGTATATATTTCACTATTTGCAACTAGCTTGCAATAATATTGGAAATTTGACAGGTGGCAAAAAGTACAAACCAACTCTTCTGTACCATATGCCCCATCACACCTTCCTCTGTAGCGTGTAATCAATGGCTGAGATGGAGAGATCGAGTTCCATCCCTCTTGACTCTGTCATCCAGCTTTTTGTTCCAGAACTCTCTGTGGATTTGGAAGAAGTTAATCTTCACCACATTATTACTGAGATTATTTTTTCTTCCTGCCTTTGGGGGTCTTCATTTGCAGTTGGGCCATGACAGAGGGTGAAGAGAAAGAGCTGTAAAAATCTTATCATGATTGGAACTTGGAATGTCCATAGTATGAATTTAGGAAACTTGGAAGTGGTTGAAATGAAATGGAACACAAGAAGATTGATATCCTAGGTATCAGTGAGCTGACTTAGACTGGAATTGGTCATTTTGAATTAGACATTCATATGGTTTACTATTCCAGGAATGATACAATCAAGAGGAATGGCATGCCATTCATTGTCAGAAAAGATATTGCTTAAATCCATCATGAAGTTCAATGCTATCTATTATATCTATCCACCTTAGAGTCAAGATTGCCAAGACTTCATCAGGAGAGACCAGTCCCTGTAGAAGGACATCATGTTTGTAAAGTGGAAGGGTGATGAAAAAGGGGAAGGTCCTTGACAAGATGGATTGGCTCAGGCATAGGAACAATAGTGTGGTAGTTACATAATCTGTTTTGTAACTTGTAATATGAGAGTATTAAGAGTGAAGGAGTGGAGTTTAGCAGCCTGTCAATTAGGTCGCAGCTTGATGACCTCATTTGGAGGCACTAAGTAGATACGTAGCTCACTGGAGGCGCGATACACACTCAATCCCGGTGAGACATTACTGATGACGGTTAGCCTGATGGAGCTACATGGGTATAGCCAGAGTCCTGGAGCTGGAGCAGCCAGGTGGAGACTCCTCCCAGTACTGAGATGCTTCTAGTACCACTGGATCCACAAGACTTTCCACACACTGGCCTGTGATCTTCCTGCATTTGGCATCATTGCATATGTTTCATGGGTCCAAAGAGGAATTTATAAATGGTTATCAGACATGTGGGCTTATATTGAATTTATGGACTTGATCTGGACTGGGTTGGAATGTTTTCTCAACCTTCAATTGCTCTTGTATATAAACCCCTTTCTTATACATATATACATCTTCATGAATTTGTTTCTCTAGTCTACCCAGACTAACACAAACAGTGAGGGTGGCACAAGACTGCAGTGTTTCTTTTTGTTATGCATAGGTTCTCTATGGGTTGAAGCCAACTCAGTGGCACCTAACAACAACAACAACAACAACAACAACAACAACAAGATGCTTCTTTCCCTCCTCTTCTCCAGCATTCGTGCACAAATTATTGGTACAAGGATACTCTTCTCAGGCGTTGCCTCTGAGGAATCCAAGCCAAGCTGGCATTTTATTAAACATACTTTTGGTGGAGTGCTGACTACAAGCTACTTGAGAAGCGTCAGCAGTGGGTTGTAAGACGAAGAAATGGATACAGCCAGAGTACATGGGTAATTTGAGAGCACACAGCTGAAAAAGTGTCTGGAATTTTTAAGTAAAGAGATCCATGGAAGGATATTACAACTATAGTTGAGCAACACTATGTGAACTTTAAATTTTCTTCAGGTACAGAAAACAAGAAGGGTTTTTATACGGGTGAACTTTAGGGACACAGTCACCGTGAGTCGTGCTTAGGAGCGCTACGTTAAATATCAGCAAATCTATAGACGTCCTGTCCTGTCCTGGAGCTAGCTTGTGCAAGCGTCTACTTATCTTTCAGGGACAGGGACAGTTTGTGCAAAAACATTCTCTCTGGGAGCAGCTGCAGTTGTGTCTCCCTCATCCTTGCTCTCCCTGAGTCAGTGCCGATTAACTCTATACTGTGAGCTCAGCTTTAGTGCCTCTTATTTTTCAGGTGCGTTAGTACCCTGAAACGTAACGTTTCATCTGCCCCAAAGCCACTGTTCTAGATTCCATTCTGACTCAGAGAAACCAGATTTAGGGCTTTTGAGACTGTAAATCTTTATGGGACCGGATTGCTCATATTTCTCTCACCGAGAGGCTCATGGGTTTGAACATTGAGGTCTTCAGCCTGACCCACAGCACCACCAAGACTCTGTGCCAAGCACCTAGATTTTATTTTTCATTTTCAGAATTGCCTTTTTAAAATCAAGAACTTCTATGGAAATTTTACCACTATTATAAACATGTCTTCATCTACATGGACTTACCTCCCCCCCCCCCTCACCATCTCCTGTAGATAACCACCTCTTGAAAGATAGGATTACATGACCTCAGACCCAATCCATGAAAGCAAACCAGGCATTATCTGTTTTGTCTCCACCATACTACATTTTGGGCCTCTATTTCTGCGACCACTTTTTGAAAGGCCATGTAAGAGCAAAGCTGAATTAGTAGAAAAACTTGGCAGGAAGGACCACCAACAAGGTGAAGAACTGACCTATTTTCTACAGAGTGGTGAATTTCTGTCAGGTACATGAATTTCACATAGCAAGTGGTTTGCATGGTGAGTACAAGCATTTGACAGACATTTCATTAACTTGATGGCAATTTTACTAGGTTTTATTTATATTTTATTGAGTATGTCCCACCAGAATCTTGAGATCCTCTCAAGAACAGAATTGAGTCACTGAACACTGAGGATGGAAGACCCGATGAGCTGTGGGAGGACATGATAAACATCCTACATGAAGAAAGCAAACAGTCATTATAAAGCCAGGGCGAAAAATCAAAGTAAATATCAGAAGAGATTCTGAAACTCTCTCTTAATCACAGAGTATCAAAAACACATGAAAGAAATGTATGGATGTGCTTTATACAATTGATGTATGTATATGTATGGATTGTGATAAGAGTTGTATGAATCCCTAATAAAATGTAAAAAAAGAAAAGAGGAGGAAAAAAAAGAAAATGACTAGGGCAAAGAGTGTACAGATGTGCTTTATACAACTGATGTATGTATATGTATGGACTGTGATAAGAGTTGTATGAGCCCCTAATAAAATGTTAAAAAAAAAAGAAATAGTGGTGAAAAAGCAAACAAAAACTTTCACAGGACAGCCCAAGAAGACAAAATAAACTTTTATAATGAAATGTGTAGAGACCTAGAGTTCGAGCATTGAAAAAAAGAAGTACATGTGGCCAGGCAGCCCACGACGGTCGCCTCTGGAGATGGACACAGAGGGAGAGGGAGAGGGAGGGAGGGAGGGAGTAACCAGCTTCTCATTTGTAAGAAGGCCACACCCTCAAGGAGGCTTCAGCAGGCCTGATTGACAGTTTGGATTCCACCATGACACTCTTATAAATTGACAAAATGATAAAACTGCCACACCAAGGATTTTATCTTGCTTGGGTCCACACTCAATGCTCAGGGAAGCAGCGAGCAAGAGATCAAATGATGCATTGCACTGGGTAAATCTGCTGCACACGACTTCTTTAAAGGGTTATAAAGCTGTTACTTGTGCTCCTGACCAAGCCGTGGTATTTTCCATGGCCTCATACATGTGTGCAAGTTGGACCTTGAAGAAGGAAAACTGAAGAATCAATGCATTTGAATTGTGGTGCTGGTGAAGACAGTGAAACTGCCCTGGGCTGCCAAAGGACGAACAACCCCATCTTGGTAAACATACAGCTAGAATGACCCTTAGAGGAAAGGGCAGAGGGCTTCATCTCAAATGTTTGCGCACGTTATCAGAGAGACCAGTCCTCGGAAAAGGGGGTCATGCTTGGTAAAGTAGAGGCAGTGAAAGAAGAGGAGGGGCCTCTCCAAGATGAACTGACACAGTGGCTGCACAGGTGGGCTCAGGCTGGCACGGGACTGCAGTGTTTCCTCGTGTTGTCGAGAGTCCCGGTGAGTCTGAATCCACTGGAGGACACCTAACAACAAAGGCAACGTGACAGTTTTTATAACGATGACGAGAATTAATTTAGTCTACAATGGTTTGGCCAAGAACCAGTATTTACAGAAGTCTTGGGTGTGTGGCGGTGGATTAAAATAAGGGCTGCTGAAGGGTCTGCAGTCAGGATGGAGATGACCGAGCTAGCGTTCAGGTAAATTGGTGGCCTTAGCTATGGACTGGGTAAATGTAACAAAGGTATTTGATCCCTAAGCAGTAGAAGAAATTATTAAGGACTCTAAAATGTAAGTCATCTTATTTATTAACAAAGCAGCACAGTTAAGACTATAGGAATAATTACAATTGTAAAGCAAAGTCTAAAAATTTCATCAGACTTCACGGAGTTTTGTTCCATGATTTTTGGATCAACTGTCTACTTGAGATATCATCTGCTTTGGGGCATTTGGGTGTTTACAGATGTTTCCTGCTGTCTGCACGAGGTCCCCAGGGTGTGATGTTTCTCTACAAGGGGCGGCTAACAGAATAGTTTGACATCCAGAGTCTGTATTGCGGGGACATGTTTGTCTCAAGCTGTGTAATGATCAACAAGAAAGTTTAAAATACGTTTTACCATAATCGAATGGAACAGTGCATAAAATGTTTAAAGTACACTCATTTATTCCCATGACTTTGTCTCTAGTGAATACATTGCTCACAGTCATTTTGACTTCATGTCATAAATAATCTGAAGTTGCTGAGGCAAGATTAATCTTATTAGCTTTTTGTTTTCAGACATTTCTTTGATCTTTTACCCTTTATTTGTGAATTGGGTAAAGGTTTACAGAGCAGATGATCAGTGTTCATTGATAATTCATACATATTTTGGAGATTGATGCACAAAAGGTGCATGAGCCCATTGGACTCATTGTTTCCATGTGTCTTAGCTGTCCGGCACGCCTCTCCCCTCGCTGCAGAGCGGGATGAGTTAGTACCTCCCCCGTCAGTGTTCACCACAGTAGGAAGTAGCATCTGGTCTTTATGGACTGTTTTGTCATGGCGCTTTTCTTAATTTTTCACTTATTTTAACTCTTTATATTCACTTATTTGAATTCTTAGTTAATTCTTATTGCAGTTGTGCTTTCTCTTTACTGACACACACCGTCCTTTCTTCGTCTGCCCAGGCTCTTTTGTTCTGCATGCACATGGACTTTCTTTCTGGTTATGTGGTCCTTCAGCTACTTTACAGAGCTTTTTCTGTAATTTCAGACTTTACCTTTGTCTTTTTGCACCTCTTTCATGCTCTTAACATTTTACTGTTTTTTTTCTTAACCTGTATTTTGTTCTGTATTATAAACGAAGGCAAATCTATTTGATTTCCCTCAAGCCTTTCAGAATATTCTACTTTCAATTTAGCTTTTATTATCTGTCTTATTCTGGCATATTCAGACACTATACTTTAAGACAAAATGTCTTTCTTCTCTCTTGAAAGGAATGACAAAAATATGTCATACTAGTCATTTTGCCTTTTTTCTTCCTTTCTGGGACATACTCAAACTCTGTCAGCAAAGCCGAGCGTATCTAAACATGACAACTTTAAAATGCTTGTGATTAATTTATAATAATAATTAAGTTGTGATCAACTTAGCAGTTGAAATAATAAGATCATAACAATTTATTATATGCTTGTTATGTAATACTATGTAAACATTACTGACTTTAAAATGATAACCCAAAGAAAATTTTTATTTGACAATGTTTCATCATCTTTATTTTTATTTTAGCATATTTTTCTTTATGAAGCCGTAACATCTTTTGCACACGCCTATGGGGTGACATTGCCTGGAGCTCATCCTAAATCATCGAGAAACAATATTAGCTATTAGGGCTCAGACCTTAAAGGTAAAATATTAAGATTTCCAGATTCAAGTTGAGTTTATTAGCGAAGTATATTAAGTTGACATAAACTCAGAGACATAACTTTTGCTTCCCAGGCAGACTGTGTATCAGCGGTTCACAGCCTGTGGGTCGCGATCCCTTTGCGGGTTGAACAACCCTTCACGGGGGTCGCTGTCTCATAACAGAAGCAAAATAATTTTTTTATTATTTATTTTATTTTATTTTGGAACAGCAGCCGAGTTCTGATACCTGAACTGTGAAACTCGGCAAAACCATTGCCTTCTTTTTCTTTCTTTCTTTCTTTTATTTTTCATTTTTTATTAATAAATCTTTTTATTGGGGCTCATACAACTCTTATTACAATCCATACATACATCAATTGAACAAAACACCCTTATACATTTGTTGCACTCGTCATTCTCAAAATTCACCTTCCACTTGGGTTCCTGGAATCAGCTCAGTTTCTCTTTTTTCCCCCTTCCCCTCCCTCCCCGCTCCACCCATCTACCTGGTCCCTTAATAGTTTATAAATAATTATTATATCTTATCTTACACTCCCCGGCATCTACCCTCACCCACCTTCCCATTGCCCATCTCCCAGAGAGGAGGTTACACATAGATCTCCAAGATCGGTTCTCCCTTTCTACACCCCCTTCCCTCCCGGTGTCGCCACTCCTACCGAGGGTGTTGAGGGGTTAGTCCGTCCTAGATTCCCTGTGTTTCCAGATCCCTACTGCACCGCTGTGCATCCTCTCTGCAAGGTAGAATTGGGGTCATGATAATTGGGAGGGGAGGAAGCATTCATGAACTAGAGGAAGGTTTTGAGTTTCATTGTTGCTACACTGAACCCTGAGTGACTCATCTCTTCCCCACTACCCCTCTACAAGGGATGTCCAGCTGTCTACAGATGGGCATTGGGTCCCCATCACGCACTGTCCCTCAGTCACGATGATGTGATTCCCACCCCCTCACCCCCTGCCTTTGTTGTTTGAGACCTGGTCACCTCTGCCCTTCACGATCACCTATGTTGGTGTGCTGCTTCCGTGTGGGCTTTGTTGCTTCTGGGCTAGATGACCGCTAGTTTGCTTTTAAGCCTTTAAGTCCCCAGATGCTATATCTCTCAGTAGCTGGGCACCATCAGCCTTCTTCACCACACTTGCTTATGCACACTTTCGTCTTCAGCGATTATGTGAGGAAGGTGATCACACAATGATTGTTTTTGTTCCTTGGTGTCTGCTACCTGGTCCATTCGACACCTTGTATTCGCTTAGGCCGTGTGCTTCTTCTCTGTGGGCTTTGTTGCTTCTGAGCTAGATGGCCGCTTGTTTGCCTTCAAGCCTTTAAGACCCCAGCCACTATATCTTTTTGATAGCCGGGCACCATCAGCTTTCTTCACCACATTTGCTTACACACACGTCTGTCTTCATTGATCATGTCGGGAAGGTGGGTATCATGCAATGACTGTTTAGCAGGGCGAGGTGCTATTGTATTGGGGGAGTATGCATGAGGAGGCCCAATGCCCATCTGCTACCCTACTACTGAACCTATAAATATATGCACGTAGGTCTATTGCCCCCATAATCATAAATATATCTACATATGTACATGTCTATATTTAGGCTTCTCTGTATGCACTTTGCCTCCTACTCCTTTCCTCTATTTCCTTTCACTTTCCTCCCAACCCATTACCATGTTCAGCCTTCATTCTGGTTTCAGTAATTCCTCTCAGTTACCTTGTCCTTGGCACTCCCTACCAGTCCTCCCCTCCCCTCCCTCCTCTGGTTTTGAACCACTCGCTGTTCCCTTGTCCCTGTGTTGGGGGACACCTTCTCCCTTCCCCTACCTCCCAAGCTCTCATGTCCCTCCAGGACCATTGGTCCCATTATTTTCTTCTCTCATTATTTGTCTAACCTATGTTGTCTAGGTGGACCTGCTGATATAGTAATATGTGCATACAAATGCAGATGACTTTGACAGTGCCTAAGTGACATATATGAACATGGCTTCAACAGCAGCAACACCGACACGCTGATACTCAGAAAAGCCACTAACATACAAAGTTTACAAGGTAAAAAAAAAAAGACAAAACAAAAAGATAGCAAAAGTTAAAAGAAAAATTGCTAGTAGTTCAAGGTCAGTTCGTTGGCCTTTAGGAGTGTTTTCTAGATGTAGCTTGTGAGGTGCCACATCCTGGCCCCAAAGTCCATCCTTTATACTCCCTCGGGAACCCTTTGCTCTGCTTCCCCCACTGCTCCATTGCATGCCCCCAGTGTTTGCCTCAGTGTGGTGGGGTCAGCTCAGTCGCACATCCCCCACTGTGTCTCAGGTGCTGTCCCGTGTAGGGTCATGTGTTGGTGCAGGATGTCGCATCTCGCAGTGTGGCCAGCTGTATGGTCCTCTCTGTATGATGGGTCCTTCGAGCTGGGCTATCGTCCTTGGGCTTGGTCGGCCCAGGTGTACTCCACTAGGTCCTTTTTCCTTCCTTTGTTTCAGCAGAAGCAAAATAATTTGACGGTTGGTGGTCACCACACATGAGGAACTGTATTAAAGCGTTGCGGCATTAGGAAGGTTGAGAACCACTCCTAAATATGGTAGACCATAAATTAAAGACACAAGATGACAAAGACTTAGATATTTTATTAATTTTTAACATATTTTATAGATTTTTGATTCAAGAATTGTTCTGTTGATCTCTTGCTTTCCAAGATTGCAAACAGAATAAAATGAATTCTTTAGATAATTGAAATTTTATTATTTTTACAGTAAGAAATTAAATTCTTTGTTCTTTGATAATAAAGCTTTAAAATTTTCCATTAGTTAAATCATTAAATTTCTAGTTGCAACAAATCAGAATTTTTACTATATGCAATAGTTTTTCTTTAAATGAGTTTTAAATGTTCTTGTCTTTATTATATATTTCTTTTCGTGCTATCTTTTAAGTGGCAAACTGCATGTATTCATTATTAAACCAAAGTGTCAGGACAACTTTTCTTTCGGCACAATGAAAAAAAAAGTTAATTCCTAATTAATTTACATATGTTTTAAATTGGCCTAAGTATTTGGGAAGATGAGAGATAACCAAATTATGTTTCTCTGAAATTTTTTCTTCTTCTTTTTGAAACTGTGTTATTATTCAATTACTATCAGCACCTTCTCCAGAGAGCATGTACGGTCTCTTCAAAACCACGTGTCACAGGTCTGTCTTGAAAAACATTTTACTTTAAAAAATAAATAAATAAAATACAAATGTGACTTTGTTTTTCTTGCTTTGAACTGTGAATTCTCCATGCTGGAACTCTGTGCTAAATTTTTTCAGTCTTGCTAACTTTTCATTTCTTGTCATTAATAAAAATTACATCTTTCCTTTAAATATAACTTATTTCATATAATATCTAGCTTCAATTACTTACAGATACTTTGCTCTCAAGATTAATATAAATATAAAACCTTTGCCTGAGTAAATTGATTTTCATTAATTTCTGAGAAAGTTAAGACTATTTAATTTGCAAAAGTGCCTATTTATCATTAAACCAACCAGGATACATTCTTTGAAGAAATATTATAATCTAATTTAGTAATACTATCTGGATGTACAAAAACATATTATCATAACCCTCTTTTCTGTATGCTTTATAGAATCCTTTGAGAATTAATTGAGAATGTGTGGCCTGTTAAGACCTCGCTAATTTATCCCTTTTAGTGCACTTACAAAAAGTTTAGACCAAAGAAGCCGGCTTTCTTGGAAAAGCAAAGCAAAGTACTGATATTTTTGGAGAGTTTTAAGCCAGCATCACTCATAGACTTTTTGATAAGGCAGAGATTTAAACAGACTACTCTAGCCTGGAGACAAGTTCCTAGAACAAAATAAAATAGAAAAATAACTTTCCAGAGTCTCAGATGGAGAGATATTAGCTCCTCTGACACAATTGGAGCATGAAATGTAGGGTTCCCCGAGAAAAGAAATCACAGATGAATATTTGTTCTAAAATGAGCAGATGGACAGTCATATTAGTACATTCAGTGTATGTTTTGAATATGAACTTCAAACCAGCATCTCAGCATGGCAGGTGGGGAGGGCAAACTAGACCCATTTATAAAGGATGTTAAGTTAATTGGTTGAAACTTAAATCTCATGTTTAGATTGTTTCTTTGCGCCCCCCCCCCAATTCTTGGGTTTCTTGAAATAATTGCAAATACTAAGTTTAGTGTCTCTAAGGGCTTTAATTTATTTTGTTGGTTAGGAGACACTGTATTTGTATGAATATCAGTTTATTGTTCTTGAACACCATTAACTGTGGACTACTTGATATAAATCTAGCAATCCAGGCTATAAAACTTTTACAAATATTTAAAATTCTTCAGTAAATTCATAAGGGTTCTCACACATCTTTCTGGTATTCTCCACATTCAGCCACGATCCATTTAATGTCAACAATGATCTCCTGTGTTTGGCCTCCTCTTCTGAATTCAACTTAGATCTCTGCTTGCTTCCCGTTGATTTATTATTGAAAAACAATTTTTAATTATCTTCAGCAAAATTGTATGCGATTTAATGATATAAAGCAGTTCCGCATACCATTGGGTTACCTTTCTTTGAAATGGATGCAACTATGGTTCTTTTCCAGGCAGTTGGGCAGGTTTTCTAAAATTCTTACATAGATGAGCAAACATCTCCAGCAGTGCATCAGTTTGTAGAAACATGTTAGTTAATAGTCTATCAATTTCTGAAGCCTCCGCCCCCCACGGCCTACCCAATACCTCAGTGTAGCTTGGATGAAATGGTTGAACGCTGACTTTCTCTTTTTGGCATGGTGACTGTGTGCACCCCTCTCATCTTCATTTGATGCTTCCTGCCTGGTTCCTGCCAGTAGAATCCTTCACCATTGTAACCTGAGCCTAATGTTTTTCTTCAGTCTTTACAGCTTGAGAAATGCTGAATGTTACCTTTACCTTTGGTTTTCTAACCTCAGGTCTTTGCACATTTAATTTTAGTGTTCGAGCAGCCATTTGAAATCTCCATTTACTTCACTATTTCTTTCATTTGATTCAGCATCTCTCTATTCAAGAGGAAGTCTCTGATTCTCTTCTGACTTCCATTTTCCCCAGTGGTTTAAATATATCTGTGTGATCAGCACCACAATCAATTTCAGAATATTTTATTAATTTTTGTCCTCATTATTATTTGCTTCCCATAGGTCTCCAACTTTCCCTGCCATAACCCTAAGTAAATATTAATTTCATTACTGTCTCTATGGATTACCTCTTCTGAACTTCATGTAAAGATAATTATGCACAGAAACCAAACAAAAACAGCAAAATTACAAAACCCCAAAAAACAACAGACTAGACCCCAGAAACAGAATAAAACACAGAAAAACCTCAAAAAGAAAGTAAAAGATAATAGAAACTAGAAAAAATTAAAAATGAGTCAAAAAGGAGAACAATGACAATACGGTAAATTTTAACCTAATTATATCTGCAGTGTTCTACTCTCCAGTGGCCTCTGAGGGCAAGGCTGGTCACATCCCTAGTCCATGACCTGAGAGAGTTTAATAGACGCTCAATCTGCATGGTCACACCACAAATATATTCTGGGCTTTCACAAGCACCCATAGCCTTCTGCAAATCAGGTGCTCAGAATTTAAGCTCTACTAACACTTCCTCCTCTGATTTTGAATTCTATTATTTACAATCCTTAGATTATGCGGCTGGCACTCCTCCTCTGTGTGACTTTTGCTGGCACCTTATGCACATGGCTGTTTGTTTTAAAACAAGCCTTTAAGACCCCCAGATCCCATTCTTTCCAACAATATTGACTTCTTCACCACACTTTTTAAAAAAGCACCCTTATTTTCAGTGACCATTTCCTGAGGGCAAGTTCTGATCCAGGGCCACATCTTGAAAACCAATTGTTCTTATATTAGGGCTTGCAATCAAGTGTGAGCTCAAAATCTATTTGCACATCCAAAGTTTATATATATACTTGCTATATTTTATAGACAGCATTATCAGCTTTTTAAATAATAATAATCTCCAAGAGACATTGGTAATTCTAATAGTAGCATGAATCTAGTCAATGATATAAAATTTAAAGTACTATTCAGAAAAATAAAATATACTTATATAGGAAGATATATAGACTAAAATACACAGGATATTCACTTATCTGTATTAAAAACAAGTAACCAAACACTGTTCAAGAAAACAATGAGGATTAGACACTTGGCAAAATGTTCAATAACACCAAGTTCACTGAGGCAAAACCATGTCTGTAGGCCTGAGATATTGGACATCCACTTTTGTCTATTTCCTGTGTTTTTAATGGTCTTTTACTCTCTTCATGGTTGATGTCCTTGATGTCATCTTAGAACGTACCTCGTCTTCAGTTATTAGTCTTCTATACTTCAGTTATTAGTGTTCTATACTTCCAATATATTTTCGAGGTGTTCTGTAAATCTAGGTGAGATCTACTCAAGGTTGTATTTGGCTCTTATGTCACACACACACACACAAACACAGAGAGAAAGAACAAATGAGTGAGCAGCTAACTCATGATGAACTGCAAGGCTGTTTGATATTTCTGGAACAGGAAATGGAATCAGAGTGATGGGAAGTTAGGCTGAAATCAGTCCTTCCTAAACTGCTATATCTCAACTTCACAAAAATGATTTCATTTTATTTTCACTGTGTGTTTGAAAACAACTATTGGCTTCTTCTCAGTAAGTTGGAAGGCCATTGGCAGGGATCTAGTGTTTTTATTTTCCACTGCCTGTCCAGTGTTTGACATTGAGATAATATGCTGAAGTCCTAATCTGTGGTAGCTAAGAACGTCTCCTTATTTAGTATTGAGGTCTTTGTAGATCAAGTTAAGACCTTAAAACATAAAGTGATCTGACTCGGGGGACAGGGCTTGGCACCTCATCAGACTTGATTAGAAAACACCCATAGGGGTCAGCAGACAGACCAGGAACTATCTATTGGGGGTTGGGTTTTTGTTTGTCTCTTTTTCTTTCTCTTTCGTCCTATGTCTATCTATATAAGATAGGCAGAACGAACAATCCGAGAAGACAACGCACAGGTGGTTCTGGGGGGAATGGGGGAGGTGGGGCAGGGAGAGGGAATGGGGACCCAACAACATCAGGGATAAGGGAACAACATGAGATCTAAAATTGATGGTGAAGAGTGTGGATAATGCCCAGTGAAGTTTGGTCAAGTGTAATGTATTGAGATTTGTTCTGTTGTATGTAATATATTTCTTTTCTCTATCTGATTTTATGATATTCTCTGATCCCTTTAAAAGAACCAATTTGATAATGAAGTGTTTGGTAAGGTGCCCCTTTTCCATCAAATTCTTGGATTTATCAAAAAATGTTGTCACTAAATCACCAAATTTCTTTTAAAATTTTATTTTGAAAAACTTTTTATTGTGATTTGAGTGAAAATTTACAGATCAAACTAGTATTTCATTCAACAGTTCATATATATTTTGGTTTGTAATGTTGAATGCACTCCCCACAACACACAGGACATCTTTCCTCTTCTCAGTGTCTTTTGTTTCCATTTTTCCTTGGTTTCTAGCCCTTGCTGCCTTTATTCTGGATCAATGGTGCTTGATGATCTCATATGATGGGTTGGTTTAGAGAGTGTGTACCTCCCTGGTGTTTTTGTTCCCCGTATAGGCCTGTCTATTGTTTGGTTGAACGATGAGCCACGAGATGGCTTAAAGGGTTACAGGATATACTTTCTGCCCTCCGCCTTCCTTTTTCTGAAACTCCAGCTATATATATGTTTGACTAATTAATATTGATTCACTGAAGGGGTTTTCCAGGTTTTTCCTTCCATTTTCCTTCTTGTTTTAGTTTGAATAGTGTTAACTGCTATGGATTCAAGTGCCCTAATTTTTTTTCTTCTTCAATATCTAATATTCTGTTTGGTTTATCTATGGATAAACCATTCAAATCTGTTCAAATTTTAATGTACCTCTTAGCTATGCTCATATATATTTTTAAAATACTTGAGCATATGTATAAACACTTCTGATATTTTCACCTGCTAATCCCATCATCTGTTACTCAAAAGTCTATTTTTATAGATTGATTTTTTTCCCCCCTGATTATATACGGAAACTTCCAACACATTGTGGAAAAATCCCATTGTATTTTACTTCCATTTTTCCATGAGTTTTCAAAACCTCCTCGCACCTTTCATTTTCTTGCATTATTTCAAATCTCGCAGGTTTTTGCTTGAATGCAGGACAATGTAGAGCTAGTTTCCTGACTACTTCAGATTTGGGTTCCCTTTCAAGAACGTTGAAACTTCTGGTAAGCAGCTGCAGATCAGGTTGATTCTTCTGACGTTTGTTCAGGCATTGCCAGAAGAACAAACAAATCCTTCGTGGAGGAATTACAACCACCCTGCTTCTTAGAAGTGAGAATGTGAGGCATCATCTCAGGTACTTCGGACACGTTATCAGGAGAGACCAGTTCCTGGGAAAGGACACCATGCTTGGTAAAATAGAGGGCCAGAAAAACAGGAAGACCCTTGATGAGATGGATGGACACGTGGCTGAGACAGTTGGACACTCCCTCATAGCAGGGTCACAGGAAAGAATGAGACAGCCAGGGTGCAGCCGAGCACCGATGGAACCCATGAGACACACAACGTCCCTCTAGTTCTTTAGTGCTTCCTTCCCCTGTACCAGGACCCCAGTTCTGCCTTAAAATCTGGCTAGACCAGAGCATATACACTGATACAGATAAGAGTTCTCAACACATGGAATCCAGAACAGATAAATCCCTCAGGGACAGTAAGGGGAGTAATGATACCATGAGGGTAGAAGGAAGGTGGGGTGAGAAAGGGGAGACATGGGGAACTGACTGTAATGATCACCATATAACCCCTCCCCTCCAGGGATGAACAACAGAAATGTGGGTGAAGGGAGACAATGGACAGTGTAAGATATGAAACTAATAATAATTTATCAAGGGTCCATAAGGGTGGGAGGATTGGGGAGGGAGGATAAAAAGAGGAACTGATACCAAGGGTTTAAGCAGAAAGAAAATGCTTTGAAAATGAGGATGGCAACATATGTACAAATGCATTTGATACGATTGATGTATGGATTGTTATAGGAGCTGTAATAGCCCCCAATAAATTGATTCATTAATTTTAAAAAGATAATTTTGCATATAGATTATTGTTTTATCTATTTTTGTGTCCACTTGCTAGGGACTGCATTATGTATGTGCAAACAGTTAAAATCGGGTTCTCATTCCAATTTCTCATCTTTTGTTTTGGCTTCCTTTCTAGCTCTCCTTTTTAACTGTCATGAAAGAGCCACTCTAGCTGACCAGCTTCCGCGTATCCGTCTTAATTATAGAAATTGCTACAGTCGGGTGCCACCTGTTGGATGACTGGAACAATCAGGAGCTCATTTTCTCACATTTTAAGAGGCTAGACATCCAAATGCAGAGCACCTTGTCCAGGGGAAAGCCCGCCCCCCCTCGCCCCCTGTTGATTCTGGAGAGTGATCTTTGTGGAATTGTAGTCAATTAATATCACTATCCTAGCCATAACCCCTATGTGATTATAACGTGTGTATTATAATTCTGGACTCTACGCCTGTGGCTATCGCCTAATTTTGGAAGGCGTTCTCTGCAATACTGATAGACAGCATTAGGGCAGGATTAAGGTCTGACCTTAAAGGAGGAGGTGAATCAGGACTCATCCTTTGTGTCCTTGGGGGCATCTTTACACTCGACCTTAGGTGGGGGTGTGATTTGTGACACCACCTTTGCTTTCCTTGGAGGAATGGTGGCTAGAAGCCAAACCATGCCACCATGGAAAGCATTCCTCGGTATTTAAGAGTCACCTGGGACACAGAGAGCAATCCCAGGACCCGATGGAAGAGCATGTTCACATGATCTCTGAATTGTCGGAAGCTGCTGAGACCAGATGCTGTAGAGACTGTGGGACAAGGAGAAGGACCGAGACTATGGGGTACCTTCTGCTAGTCTGGCCAGCGACTATAGAACTGTGAGAATGGGACAGGCAGGCGGGGCGTGCTTGCTCGTGGCGGCAAAAGCCAAGGGAACATGTGGCAGAGACTGAGGACCAGAGAGAGACTTGGTTGCTCATGGAGGAGAAAGGTTGCTATGGACCGATGACTGCCTGTTTGCTGATCCTGATTTACGGTAGCCCATCAAATCCCTTATCAGTTTCCTTAATCACGAGCATTGCCTATGTGGCCATTGCAATAACCTAGTGAACCCAGCACGAAGTACTGGGGAAGAATGATTACGGGCAGAATAGGCTAAGACGTACGGAGCATGGAGCCATACGTGGTCCTTGTCTCATGGCACTAGGAGAGACAGAGAGGGCCCCCCACATGCCAGTTCTTGCATTTGTCTCTGCAGTGTCCCGCTTCGTAGGCCCTTGGCGATCTCCGTGTGCCTTGACATCTTTTTACTCCATTCTGTTGCTTCTGCTTGTATTGACTCAAAATACAACCTCTGCTGGTTATTCCTCATTAACATCACAAAGCAACACATTCTTGAACGGTATTGTGGCCATAGGCATAGAGGTTAGGATTTAGGAAACCTATTTTGGAAGGACACAAATTCATAAGAGCTTTTTCCCACATGTCTTGCAACATTTGTTATGAAAACTTCATTGTTATTGACTAAACTGATATTTAGCATTCTGCGTAATTCTGAACTACATTTCTGCGTACTAGCTTTAACTGCTCTTAAATTTACACTTTAGGCACATTCTGTTCTTGACCAACTGTTCTCTGAGAAGTTTTGTTTCCATACATGATCAGTGGAGTCTAGACTTTATTAATAATTGTATCCAGTTTAGAGGCATTTAAGATGTATTGGGGATAAAAAGAAAGTCATTTAGCTAGAAAGACAGATTTAAATGATATCTATCTATCTAATCACTTAGTAGCTGTGTGACTAAACACCCAATTTCTATTCTGTTACATGGGATGTATTCGACTTACCTTATAGGATTACTGAAGTACATGGTATTGCTGTGTATCATAGAGCTGGTTTTGAATCATACAGACCCCATGGAACAGAGAACTCCCCACAGGTTTTCTAGAGTGTATTCTCCATGGGAGCTGATTGACAGAAATTTGTCCATCTACAGATCTGCGGGGTTGTTCAACCCACCACGGTTTTTGCAAGCAGCTAAGCTTTTAGCAGTTGTGCACCATACTAGGCATTTATTGAATGCTTGTTCTCTTCTGCTCCCCTTTAAATTGTTCACTCTGAATATGCTTTATTGGCTTTATGGAGTAGTAAATATTTTAATGAGCCTGATCTCCAGTTACATGATCTTATAGTTAATTCTTACTCTCTGCACGTTTTACAATTTGTCTGTGATTCCTTTGAGCCTGCTAGTACAGTGAATGTGACAATTTCCCCACTAGCAAAGTCTATTTATTTCCTCGACAAATGAAGACCTAAGGCTTAGTATCCTATCTGGAAGCTGAACATCTGAAAACCTAGACAGACCCTTCACTCACTCCAAACTCCCTGCTCCTTTTTACGTACTTGTTTTCCTCACTGCAGAAATGCTACCATTTGTATAAACATAGTTCTCCTACGAGATGCTAAGTCTGGTAACAAACACAAAATAAGCCAAACAATTTAGTTGTTTTATGTGCTGAAGAAACTCAGGTAGTGGGGACCTGGGAGAGAAGCTTTATAATATTTCTCAACAAAGAGTCACAATAGTTCTGCCAAGAGAATGGATGAGGTGAAGTGCCCAAATATGCTGACCTGTGCTTGGACATCAAAGACTACTCAATAGAACTTCCTGTGAGGGAAAGGGCCCAGACTTCCACCCAGGGCTCCGAGATGTGAATGCAATGTGCCGGTTTAGAGTAGGGAACTAGAGGAGAGGTCTGGGGGGCCGGCCCAATCCCAACTACTATGTGGACACCTGCCCTGCCTCCCAGAAGAATTTATTTCAAAGGATGGCTTTGTACTGCAGCTCCAGGAGAGGGACATGTCTGATCGGAGCACACGGGAGCAGATGAAGGGGGAGGAGGAGAAGTGGAGCACATCCTGGCCCACCAGGCCCTGAGGACAATATTCCCGCTCAGAGCAGCCAGTCCACAGAGAGGACCTCATGGCCAGCCCCACTATGAGACAAAAGGGCTCTAACTGACCCATAGCGCTACAGGGGACAACACGGAGACACAGTGTGGGAGTTGCCCCAATCTGATCCTGTCACACCAAGGCAAAACATTAAGGGGGTGCAAGAGAACAGCAAGGAAATGGAGTGGCGAGGTCCCCAGTGAATGCTGAAGGTGGACTTTGGGACCAGGGCATGGTGCCCTAACAGACTGTACTGGAAAATACTCCTAAAGGCCAACAAACAGTCCTTGAATTAACTATAAGCTTTTCTCTTTTGTTGTATTTTGTTTTGTTTTTCGTTACTGGTTTGTTGTTTTTTTGTTGTGTATTGTTGCTTGGTTTTGCTCTGTCTTGTTTTTGTGCATGTTATTATCTCCGCAGGTCTGTCTAAATAAGATAGGCTGGATGAACAATCTGTAGGAGAAAACAATGGGACCTACAGTTCTGGGGGAACATGGGAGGGGGGGAAGTGGTGTTAACAAACCCAAGGACAAGGGAACAACAAGTGATCCAAATCGGTGGTGAGGAGGGTGTGGGAGGCCTGGTAGGGCATGATCAAGGATAATGTAACCAAGAAGAATTACTGAAACCCAAATGAAGACTGAACATGATAGTGGGACAAGAGGAAAGTCAAAGGAAATACAGGAAAGAGCTGGGAGGTAAAGGGCATTTATAGAGGTCTAGATAAAGACATGTACACACACACACACACATATATATATGTAGATGGGGAAATAGATTTATGTGCATATATTTATAGGTTTATTATTAAGGTAGCAGAAGGATATTGGGCCTTCACTCAAGTACTCCCTCAATGCAAGAATACTTTCTCCTATTAAATTGGCATTCTGTGATGCTCACCTTCCCGACACAACTGCTGAAGACAAAACGGGTGAATAAGAAAATATGGTGAAGAAAGCTGATGGTGCCTGGCTATCAAAAGATACAGTGTCTGAGGTCTTAAAGGCTTGAAGGTAAACACATGTCCATCTAGCTCAGAAGCAACAAAGCCCACATGGAAGAAGCACACCAGCTTGTGTGATCATGAGGTGTCAAGGGGATCAGGTATCAGGTATCATCAGAACAAAAAATATTATCATAGTGAATGCGGTGGGGGCAGGGGGGAGTGCGGAGTGGAGACCCAGAGGCAATTTGTAGGCCACTGGACACCCCCTTACAGAAGGGTCTCAGGGAGGAGACCAGGCAGTCAGGGTGCAATGTAGCAACAATGAAATATACAACTTTCCTCTAGTGCCTAAATGCTTCCTCCCCCCACTATCATGATCCCAATTCTACCATGCAAGTCTGGCTAGATCAGACAATGTACACTGGTACAGATAGGAATTGGAAACACAGGGAATCCAGGGCGGATGATCCCTTCAAGACCAGTGGTGTGAGTGGTGATACTGGGAGGGTAGAGGCAGGGTAGGTTGGAAAGGAGGAACTGATTACAAGGATCTACATGTGACCTCCTCCCTGGGGGTTGGACAACAGAAAAGTGGGTGAAGGGAGACGTTGGACAGTGTAAGACATGACAAAATAATAATAATTTATAAATGATCAAGGTTCATGAGGGAGGGGGAGCGGGAAGGGAGAAGTAAAATGAGGAGCTGATGCCAGGGGCTTATGTGGAGACCAGATGTTTTTAGAATGATGAGGGCATTGGATGTACAGATGCGCTTTATACAATTGATGTATGTGTGGATTGTGATAAGAGTTGAATGAGCCCCGAATAAAATGATTTTAAATAAAAAGAACTTCCTATGAGGACTAGTATGTTCTCTCTCTGCACTGTCCTCTATGGGAGGCTTTAGCCAGTCACGTGTTGTTACTGAGCACTTAAAATGTGGCGAAGGTCCTAAGGTGACCAAGGAAATGAATTTCTGAATTGATTTAATTCCAATGAAAAATTCCACACTGTGTTGGACGATGTGTCCCTAAAGCATTTCTATGTTTATTATAGCAGCGGTTCTCAGCCTGTGGGCTGCGACCCCTTTGGGACTGAATGACCCTTTCATATGGCTCTTCTGACTCATAACAGTTGTAAAATTGCAGTTTATGATGTAGCAACAAAACTAATGTTATGGTTGTGGGGGTCACCACCACATGCGGAACTGCATTAAAGGGTCACGGCATTAGGAAGGCTGAGAACCACTGTATCATAGGAAGACCACGTAAGAGATCCAAATAACTGCCACCTGAAGATCCTAAGAATATTGGTTTCTCAACATGAAAATGCTATATCTGGAAAAGGGATGTGAATAGGATGGCTATGAAACAATTAAAATATTTATTTTTTTAATGGATAGTACATGGGATTTAGTCATGTCAGTACAGGAAAAGAGCAAACAACAAAAACCACCCAGAGTCATTGCCATTTGATTTATTACGACTCATGGTAGCCCTAAGTACTACAGAGTGTTTATTGCTCCACAGGGTTTTCTTGACCTTGATCTGAACAGAAGCTAACCCCTAGGTCTTTTTCCTCGGCACTACTGGGTTTAAACACTCACTCCTTAGGGTAATAGTTGAGCACAAACCCTTGATTTGACAAAGGGAAAGCATAGGCCCATGTTGGTTGGTCCTATGGGGTTAGGGGCATTTCAGTTGTTAAGTAATAAAATTTTAATATTTTACTTTTTACTTGGCCGCAGATTTGTACATCTCTATGCTGATCTATATTTCCCACCTAACATAAATCCTTCTGTGCTACTAAAACCAACCAGCAAACAAAAACCCAAACACACTGCCATAGAACTGATTCTAACTCAGACGAAAAAGTAGACCCCATGGATTTCTGAGACTGTAAATCTTTATGGGAGGGCAAGTCACAAGTTTCTGCTGCAGAGAGCCGGGCGCTTCAACTGCTGCGCATTCTGGTTGGCAGCCCAGCAAGTAAACCACTACAGCATAGGACTTCCTGAAGTTGCAAAATCCCGTCGGGAAGAGGGCGAGGATTTGTGGCATGCTAGAGATGTGTGCTTAATGTTATCCCGTGGAAAGAAAGTCCTCTGTAATTCCATCCCAGTTATTTGATCATCAATTTTCAAATAAAATCATGGGACAGCATATTTAAACAGGACTTAAAATAGTTTCAATCATTTTCACATGTATTATCTCACTGGTTCCTGTCATGGGTCCTTTGAGTCAAATGGGAGGGACATTGTTATTTCTGTTTTATAGATGCAAATAGTGTGGCTTCAGAGAGTTGACTTGCCCTGGGTTCATTGACTTGCCCTGGGTGGCTGAAGATTTGAACCCAAACAATTTTACTCGTTGTGTATTCCCCCTACCCCCCAATATATCAGTTATGGTAGTTGACTCAGCCATTTTATTCTATTTTATTTTAGTAGAGAGCTGGCTTTTCAGTATCTTTCGCCTGTCATGGTTTGAAACACGTGTGGCCTTATTCCTATTTCTGTACATTGACTGGAAGAAAGCTTCGATTTCTGTCGGCTGCTTCAAATTAATGGCACACTCATATTTTATTTAATAAATATTAATGGATGGATCTGGCAGAGGGCAGGCCACTATTTTAAACCTTTCCTGTAAAGAGGATCATTATCACACTCCTAAATTTGATTTCTAGAGTGCTTATTTATTGATATTTATTAGACATGCGGGTTGGGTCTAATTGTGCGGTCTCATATAGCCTACATAACACCTTTCAGGCTGTGCGACTTCAGCTAAGTAAGTTCCCGAGTGGCCTCGTTTAGTAAGTTTGTCCTTAGCAGAGGTTTGTTCCATCTTTGCAGCATAACTCAATGGCTGTTGCTTTTGCTGTCCTCACACCATACAACAGAAATCCTAAATCAATAGCACTTTTTATTCCTACACAATTGATGCATAGCAGCCTTCTCCGCATCGAGGTTTAATGTGTTGTAAATTAATTATCTGGAATGAATGCAGGGTCAATGGACCTTGGTATGACCAGGATGTAATGTTCAAGTGTTCCATCTCCTCCTCCACCCCTCAGCGTTCTTACTCCATCTTTTGTGCATGTCAGTTAGGCCATCTTCTGCAATAAGCTCCCTTAAGGGTACTTAATGCCTCTCTAGGGATTGATCGATAGGCAAAAATTTGCTTTACCATAAATTTGCTAAAGCATTTTCTGCCTTCCACGCAAAAACAAGCAACAAAAGCAGGCATTTTTTTGTATTACAGGCAGTGTCATGTGCCCCCTTTAATTGGAATTTGGAATAGCCAAACTGAGCATAACACGTTTTTCTCTTAATTCAGAGCAGAATCTTAACATATTGTGTGAATACATGGGGGTTTTATTGTCTGCCACGACCTCTTGGAAATGAGGACAATAGTTAATTTCCAGAGTTCCATTCAAGAAACGATAAGTTTATCTGCCCCACAATCTAATTGTAGGGCTGATGGCAATCCTATTTCAAATGATATAAAATCAAGTACAGCAAAGTGGATTTTCCATCAGAAGCAGAGCAATTAAAAAGCAGGAATTCAGTAAGTTTTAAAGTACTCAATTTTCTATTTTCTTTAAAATAAGAACAGGAGAGGCAAACCCCATTATAGTTTCGAGGGTAGCCCTGCTATCAGTAGCTATGGAAACAAGGTAACCAGGTAGTGAGTAAGAGAAGAAGAGAGAGGGAGGGAGACAGGAGCAGAGTAGGAACAGAGGCAAGAATACCACAAGCCCAGTTGTGACATTTCAATCCTAATATTGTCATTTAGGGAGCAGCATATTGGGAGGTGGACTGGCCAACACTGTTGCTTGTTGGCCAGTGGAGACATTCCAGTGTTCCTGGGTGTTTTCCCTGGGACTTAGGCACCCGGAGAAGTGCTCCAACGAGATGAGCATGGTCGTTTTATTGCAGAAAGCACCGCTGCAATCAGCCCCATGATTCTTTTTCTTTCTATTTTTTTTTGGGGGGGGGGCAGAAGATTTGTTTGTTTGTCAAGTCCAGGGGAAGTGGAAGCACATCGACTTGACTGCCCTTGACAAGGAGGTCAACAAACACCTCTTGTAAATCCGACCACCTCCCCGTCACAGTGGTGTGTCAGAGGTGGGCAACTCAGTGGGACACCGAGTCAGACAAGGCTGAGAACATTTCCCGATGCTGACTGGCTGCGCGTCTGGTGGTCTGTGATCTGAGAATTAAGTTCCCCAGGAATATTGTAAGCTTCGTCTTTGTCCTCACGTCTGTCCTGATCATCGGAGTGCCTTACATTGCTGCTTGACCTTGAGAAACAAAAACCCCAACAACCACACTGAATGCCTTTCTGGTCAAGCGAGTGTGTTCTTGCTCATCGGTCTTAGAAGGAGCTCCAGTAACACAAATGGTCACGTGAATCTACCCAGTGGCTCTGCAGGGGCAAGACCCGGTGATTGGTTTCCGTACAGACTGCAGCCTAGAACACTGCAGGCAGCATTCTGTGAGTGCGCCCAATGCCCACAATGTCGTCAGATGAGTACACAGGTATAAAGTATAACCCACACGCTTCTACTTCTGAAGGAGAAATTATGGAATGCCCAAACAGATACTTAGCATGATGATAATTGCTAAAATCTAAACCTTCATCAAAGGGAGCCTTGCAGTTTCACCGGAGTCTCACCTGGGCTGCTGTACAGAGCCACAGGTGGCTCAGTATGTGTCATGTGAAGTGAGGAGACAAACTTCTTTGACAATAAAATTCTGCATATCATTCTATTGATTCTCATTATTTCTAGCAGTCATGTTCTGTAAAATGAGCATAAACACTCAATAGCGAGCCATGGCTCATCGTGGGAAATTCAGAGCCAACTGCCCTCAAGCCTCTATTCACTATGTTTTGTCAAACTCCCCCTATATATCCTTGTTTTACATGCATTTAAAGTGACCATATTTAAATATATGTGACTATCGATTCACTAGGAACCCTGGTGTGGTAGTGTTTAGGAGCTGGGCTGCGATCCCTATGGTTGGCATTTCAAAAGCACCAGCAGCTCCACAGGAGAAAGACTAGGCTTTACTCCCGTAAGCAGTTACAGTCTCTGAAACCCACAGGGGGAGGCTGTGAGTCAACATTGTTTCATTGGCAGCAAGTGGCCCTTATGTTCAGAATGTGGACCCTTGAATCACCATGTGATTTCAACACTGGCTGACATTTATATTAGAACAGACAAGCTCTACTTCTCAGTTTCCTAATCTATAGTATGGGAATAATAATATCAAATTTCTTCTGGCTTACTGTGAAGATTATATGAGATAACTCATATTGTTTTAGGAGTATAACTGACATGGAGACCACAGATGCTACTATTGTTTTATTTTATGTTTCCTACGAGTGCTGAGGAAATGGTATCCAAAGGAACGTGGAAGAAACAGAAAAACAACCTAAGCAGATTTCCTCTACCCGACATGACCTGTCTCCTAACTTTCAGGACTGTAGGATTAGAGAATTTCCTTCTTCTATGCAATCTCTGCACTTCAAAAACCCATCCAATAGTATTGCAGCTACAACCCAACCCAAACCAAACCAAACTCACTGCCATTGAGGCAATTCTTTCTTTTTTTATTTTTAAAAATTATTTTATTGGGGGCTTGTACAACTCATCACAATCCATACATCTATCCAATGTGTCAAGCACATTTGTACATTTGTTGCTATCATCATTTCCAAAACATTTTCTTTCTACTTGAAACCTTGGTATCAGCTCCTCATTTTCCACCCCTCCTTCACGAACCCTTGAAAATGTATAAATTATCATTATTTTTCATGTCTTACCGGTAGTTCACTTTTCTGTTGTCCATCCCCCAGGTAGGGGGGGATATGGAGATCATTGAGATAGGTTCCCTCTTTCTCCCCTCCCCCCAACCTTTCCCTTACCCTTCTGATATGGCTACTCTCATTATGGGTCCTGTGGGGTTTATTTGTCCTGCATTCCCTGTGTTTCCAGCTCTTATCTATACCAGTGTACATCCTCTGGTTTAGTCGGATTTGTAAGGTAGAATTGGGATCATGATAGTGAGGGGAAGGAAGCATTCAAGAGCTGGAGGAAAGTTGTATGTTTCATTGGTGCTATACTGTACCCTGACTGACTTGTCTCCTCCCCACAACCCTTCTGTAAGGGGATATCCAGTTCCCTAAAGATGGGCTTTGGGTCTCCACTCCGCAGTCCTCATCATTCACAATGATATGATTTTTTTGTTCTTTGATGCCTGATACCTGATCCTATCGACGACTCGTGATCACACAAGCTGGTGTGCTTCTTCCATGTGGGCTTTGTTGCTTCTCAGCTAGATGGCCGATTGTTTCAAGCCTTGAAGACCCCAGCTATTTTTTGATAGCCGGGTACCATAAACTTTCTTCATATTTGCTTATGCGCCTGCTTTATCTTCAGCGATCATGTCAGGGAGGCGAGCATCATGGAATGCCAGGTTAATAGAACAAAGTGTTTTTGCATTGAGGGAGTACTTGAATAGAGGCCCAATGTACATCTGCTACCTTAATACTAAACCTTTAAGTATATGTACACAGATCTATTTCTCCATCGTTATATATAAATATTTTATATATGTACATACCTGTATTTAAACTTCTATAAATTCCCTTTGCCTCCTACTTCTTTCCTCTATTTCTCTTTACTTTCCTCTTGTCCCACTATCATGCTCAGCCTTCATTTGGGTTTCAGTAATTCCTCTCAGTTACCTTGCCCTTGATCAAGCCCTACCAAGCTTCCTACACTCTCCTTGCCATCGATTTTAGATCACTTGTTGTTCCCTTGTCCCTGGGTTTGTTAACACCCACTTCCTTTCCCCCACCTTCCCCTCTCCCATGTCCCCCTGGAAGCATCAGTCCCTTGTTTTCTCCTCCAGATTGTTTATCCTGCCTATCTTATCTAGATAGACCTGCAGAGATATTGATATGCACAAAAACAAGACAGAGTAAAACAAAGCAACAAAAGAAAAGAAAACATCAACAAAAAACCCCAAAACCCAATGGGGAGAAAAAAAAAGAAAAGGCTATAAATAGTGCAGGGTCTGTTTGTTGATCTTTCGGTCTGATGGGTTGCCATACCCTGACCCTAAAGTCTATTTTTGGTATTCCCTGAGGACTTTAATTGCTTTGTTCCCCTGGCTGTTCTGTTGCACACCCTTAGTGTTTTGCCTCGGTGTGGTGGAGTCAGATTAGGAACAATTCCCACACTGTATCTTCAGTGTTGTCCCCCATAGTGCTATGGGTCAGTGAGGGATATGGTGCTCTCTGTGCACACGTAGTAGGGAGGTCCTATTGTGCTCTCTGTACTTTGGCTGCTCTGAGAAGGAATATCATTGTCAGGGCTTGGTGGGCTAGGATGTGCTCCACTCTCTCTTCCTCCTCATTTATTTGCTCCTGTGTGCTCTGATCATACATGTCCCCCTTCCAGAGCTGTCGTTTAGGTGCTGTCCTCTGAAGTGAATTCTTGGGGTGTCCACATAGTTGGGATAGTGGTTAGCCCCTAAGACTCTCTATTGGTTCCCTGCTTCGTGCTGGTATGTTGCATTCATGTCTTGGAGCACCAGGTTGAAGTCTGGCACTTCTTTCCCTGTGGAGTAACCCCCTGTGAATTCTCAAGACTAGAACTATTTATAGGAGTAGAAAACCCTGTCTTTCTATCATGGTGTTGCTGGTGGTTTCAAACTGCTGACCTTGTGGGTTGCAGTTCAGTGCCTAACCACTATGCCACCAGGTTCCCCATTGTAGCTAGAAGAAAATTTAAAATCCAATCAGTTGCCATCTGATTGATTGTACTCATCGCAACCCTGTTGGTCTGAGTCGAATAGTCCCATCGTATTTCCAAGGCTGTGATCTCCCCACTACCACTTCTCTGTCAGTTTGCGTGACTGTGATGCTGGAAGCTAATTCATCAGGATCAAATGCCAGCAGGGTTACCCAAAGGGAATAGGTCTCACTAGAGCGTCAAGATTAAGGACAGACAGCTAAGAAGGACTCAGCTCCCCATTTCAGAGGTACAAACTGCTGAAAACCTTACGCATATGTTTGAAATATTGTCAGATACTGAAGGCCTGATAAATGGAATGAGAACCTTGTTGGATGGAGATCGTGACAGAAGATGGGCCCCTCCGGTCAGAAGCCACTCAAAATACGATTTGAAGAGGAGCGGGATGGTGACATGAATTGGGAAAAGCCTGTGGGAGTGGAGTTGAGGGGCTCTGCTTTGCTGATGGAGAACAACTCAAGGTGAGAGAAAAAAAAGAAAACAGCTGCAAAAACTGGCTAATGATCAGAATTTTGAATGTGAAATGTATGAATTTAGGAAAATTGGAAGCCTTCAAAAGCTAAATGGAATGCATAAAGATAACATAAGTGAGCTGGAATGGACTGGTGTGGGCCATTTTGAATCAGAAAATCATCTGATTTACGGTGCTAGGCATAACAGAATCAAGAGGAATGGTGTGGCATTCATTGCCATAAAGGGCATTGAGAAATCCTTCATGAAGTATAATGTTATCTGGATTAGATCTACCTACCTTCAAGGAAATCCAATCAACACAACTATCATCCGAATTCATGTACCAACCACAAAAACTAGTGATGAAGAAATCAGAGATGTCTACCAACTTCAGTTGACGGTTGATCAAACATGACATCAAGATGCATTGTTAGCTGTGACTGTTATGCAAAAGTTGGAAACAGGAAGGAACTGTAATTGGAAGATGTGTACTTGGTGATAGACATGAAGCTGGAGGTCTCATGAGAGAATCTTGCAAAATGAATGGCTTGTTCATAGCAAATGCCTTTTTACAACAACATAAAAAGTAACTATACACATAAACTCCAGATGGAATACACAGGGAATAAAACGACTACATCTGAGGGAAGAGGTGATGGAAAAGGTCACTATTAGCAGCTAAAACTGGCCAGGGTCTGACTGTAGGACAGACCATGAACTGCTCATACATACATTTGGGATAAACCTGGAGAAAATTAAAAGAGTTCCATGACATCCCCAGTACAACTTCGAATCTATCTCAATTGACTTCTTGAGAACATCTTGAGAACAGATTCCATGCTGTGAACATGAATGACAGAGCACCTGATGAGCTGTGGAAAAACATCAAGGATACTGTTCATGAAAAAAGCAAAGTGCCATTAAAAAGATGGTAAAAAAAAAAGAGAAAGCTTCAAAGTGGATACTAGACTTCAAAGTGGATACTTAAACTTGTTCTTATTCATGGAGTAACTAAAACAAATGGAAGAAAGGATGAAGTCAAAGACTTGAATAGAACATTTCAAAGAGCATCTCAAGAAGACAGTCAAATATTATGATGAAATGTGCAAAGACCTAGAGTTAGAAAACCCAGAGGGAAGAGCATGTTCACCATACCTTAAACTGCAAGAATGTAAGGAAAGTCGCATTTTGAAAGATTCTATGGACAAAATATTGAGTGATCCAGAAAGCATCAAAAGAAGATAGAAAGAATGCAGTCACTGCACCAAAAACGACTAGTTGACATTCACTATTTCAGAAGGTTGCATAAGAGCAAGAACCAATGGTGCTGAAGGGAGAGATTCAAGCTGCATTGAAAGCATTTGCCAAAAACAAGCCTCCAGGAATTGATGGAGTACCAATTGAAATGTTTCAACAAACTGATGAAGTATACCAGGAAATTTGGAAGTCAATGACTTGGACAACTGACTGAAAGAGAACCATATTTGTACCCATTCCAATGAAAGGTGATCCAACAGAATGCTCAACAATTAAAGAACGGTATCACTGATCTCACACGTAAGTGCCTCAATTTATAGCAGGGTTCCATTTTTATTATTCTGTCATCAGTTGATTCTGACATTGCTCTCTCTCTCTCTTTATTGCCCTTTATTTATTTATAATCATTTTATTAGGAGCTCATATAACTTATCTCATTCCATACATACATCTATTATGTCCAGCACATTTGTACATATGTTGCCATCATCATTCTCAAAACACCTGCTTTTTACTTGAGCCCTTGGTATGGACAATATCTTTTAAAATCTGATCTTTGTTTCTTTTGTAAGAGTTGGAAACATTATGCGTAAGCTTTTGTTTTGGTCCCTAGGTGCTATCTAGTCAGTTCTGACCCATTGAGACCCTAAGGCCAACAATCTTGTACAATCCTCACAATTGTTCTATTGTTTAAACCCGTTGTTGCAGCCCCCGTGTCAATCTGTCTTGTCCAGGTTCTTCCTCTTTTTTGCCATCCCTTTCCATTAACAAGCAGGATGCCCTTTACCAGGGACTGGTCTCCTCTCCTGATGGCATGCCCAAAGTATATGATACAACGTCTTGCCACCTCTGATGCAAAGGACCAGTCTACTTGCATTTCCAAGACATATGTGTTTGTTCTATTGGCAGTCCACAGTCCTTCCAATATTTATCACCAGCACCACCATTCAAATACATCGGTTTTTCTTCTTTCCTCCTTATTCAATGCCCAGCTTTCATATGCATATGAGGTGATTGAAAATGCCATGGCTTAGGTCAGGCCCACCCCAGTATTCAAAGTAATATCTTTGTTTTTCAACACCTTAAAGAGGTCTTATACTGTAAGATCTGCATTTGATCTCTTGACTTGTAGATACATGTTACTATACATATACTCATTGTTATCACATTGAATTCTTATGCATAGCAACCTTACAGGATGGAGTAGAATTGTCCCAAAGGGTTTCCAAGGTGGTAATCTCTAGGGAAGCCCTCTACTAAATCTGTCTCCAGCAGAGCAGCTGGTGGGTTTGAACAGTCAACCTTTCAGTCAGAGGTGAGTGCACTGCCAGAGCTCCTAGTACGCATGTTGACACATGAAAAATATATACAAATCATACAATTTTACTCTGACAATGTAGCAAAGTTGGATGACTTTGGCATTTTGTCCATTGTGTTAATAATTCCACTGTGGAAATTTCTGGATTATTTGAATTATCCATGGAGGGGTGTCTTTAGTCAAAAAATTAGTGAGAATTGTCTGTGTGGTTATTTCTTTTTCTTCTTATATTTCACCGTAATGTCTCACTGCTTCCTAAATCAGCCTACTGACTTTAGCAAAGTAAGCAGATCAGCGTTTGGGTCTGTTTCCAACTAACTCAAGTCCCTGATTTAATTTAGAAAACTAACCCTATGTGGCAGTATTTGGAACAATAAATCACAAAAAGGAATATCTGCAATGGACATCTTAGAATGATAACATCAGTCATATTATATATAGGACATATTACTAATTATAAGATGTACAAATGAACAGTCCCCCTCAGCCTCCAAACAGAGAATTGTGAGTATTGTTCACCACGACTCACATGCACTGTCAACCAGGACTGCTGCTAAATACTTGTTCTATTCCCTGTTAATGTTTATTTTCAGAATATTTAACATGTATACATCATAAGCCTAAAGGGAAGAAAAATAGCTGTGACAGACATCACAGCACATCTTACTGTCTATCAACAGCAAGACAAAGAACAATGGCCTTTGAACTTGGCTAAAGCCCTCACAAAGATGAAATCCTGCAGAAGTCAAGAGGAAACTGTGTTGCTACTTTCCCTTAAATCTCTTGTTCATTTAGGCAAAACGGTCTCTGCTACTGTTTAATAGTATTGGGGGGTTGACAGTATAAAGACCCATCTCTACTGTCCCTTTTTGCCATTGACACCCAGAGTCCGTGATCAGATCTCATCAACAGGCTGACATTGGAAGAACTGAGACATCCTTCCTTGTTTAGATTAAAACCTGTTGCTCCCGACCATGCAGTGGACTCTGCATGGAATGTCGCATTGGACAGGAATGATGTAACAGTCATCATCAAAGGGTACAGGCAAGATCAACCGAAGCACCATACCATTTGTTGAAGGATAGTGCCTGCATGCCTACAAAGAAGACCAATTAAGAGGATTACTACTCCAATTTGCACATCAACCACTTCATCATTCGTCACTGGCGAAGAAACTGAAAAATTCTCCCAGCATCTTCAATCTGAACTCTATCAGACATTCCATAAAGATAAATTGATAGTTCGTGGTGATTGGAATGGGAATAATACAAACACAGATAATCAAACATATGTCCATGTCATAGAAATGAAACTGTAGATCACATGATAAAGTGTAGCAAGACCAATAACTCCTCCACAAATACCTTTTTCCAACAATGTAAACACAACTACACTTGTTTATTCACCAGACAGACTACACATAAATTAAACCAACAGCATCTGTGTGGCAATAGACCATAGAGAAACTCAGTATCATCCATCAGAGTGAGTCTAGGGGCCAATGCAGAACCACCGCACGAGTAAACTTTTGCTGAAGATCCTTTAAAAATAGTTGCAATATTATATTAACAGGGCACTATCAGAAGTCAAGATGGTTTCAAAAGAGTTAACGGAAGGATGTTAATGCTGATATTAGATATGGGAGGCTTCTCGAGTGGGCAATCGAGGGGGTCTTGGCTTTGCACGTGAAAGTGTTCACGCCGAAGCCCACTTGTAATCCAAGTGAGTTTTCATGAAGGACAGAAGCTTCAGGTTTTATAGTCTCAAAAGAGTGCACAACATTTCAGGGAAGCATGTCAAAGTGCGCATTAGCCAGGCATAAATTCAAAACTGGACACGAGCAACCTCAGCCTCAGAGTGCCCAACCCAGCATGAGTGAGCACAGGGGCAGGGTAAAAAGGGACCAGCCTTTGTGCCAATAGGGTATTTCAAACCTCTGGCTGGGGAGGCATGGTTGAAGATATTGGTTGAGCCCATTGGCTCAATTAAGCCAATAGGTAGGCTCATGAGCCTGGGCCTAGTTTGGGCCACCCAGGTGTACCACCCACCTGATTTGCGGCCTGAATTTGAGCGTGCCCAGTTCAGGGGTCTTCATGGGTGCCTAATGTTCACCTGATTCCCTTCTAACCTCCTCTATGGGGCCTGTACAGGTAGGGGAGGGACAACCCCCTGTCTCTAGCTACCTAACAGATGGATTGTAGCTGAAAGCAAAAATACCAAAATGATATTTATTTGTGTTTTATTGACTATGAAATGGCATCAGACTGTGTGGATCATGCAAACAGTGGATAGCATTAGGACAAAAGGGGATGCCAGCGGATTTAATCAGGCTTATTCAGTACCAGAACATAGACAAAGAACCAGTCATTTGAATAGACCAAAGGGGTACTGCATGATCTAAAACCAGGAAAGGTGTGTGTAAAGCTGTATCCTTCCATCATACTTCAAAGCAGTCAATTATTTGCTCAGCAAATCATTCTGAAAAGGTGGACTATATAAAAGAGAATGGTGTGTCTGGATTGGAGAAAGGCTCATTAATGAGCATCACATGCAGATGTGATACAACATTGCTTGCTGAAAGCAAAGAGGAGCTGACACACATACTGATGAAGATAAAAGACTACAGCCATTACTACATGTAATGATTACATGTAATGAAATATAACCTAAGGTAGTAAAAACAAAATTTCCCATAACTAGACCAATAGACAACATCACGAGAAGTGGAGAGATTTAATTTATCAAAGATTTCATTTTTCTTGGGTCCAAAATCAATGCTCATAGTTTCAATGTTAAAGATCAAAGGTGTCACTTTGAGCATTAAAATGGACCTGACCCAAGTCAAGATATTTGAAAGGACTCATATGCATGCAAAGCTGAGTCATGATACAGGGACACTTGGAAGAACTGGTACAGTTGACCTGCGGTGCTGCTGAAGGATCTTGAAGACTCATTACTATTCAACTTTAGAAGCCTATCGCTGTACAATATGCTAATTTCAACAAATGGCATTCACAGCGAACCAATCAGTTGAACCAAGAAAAATAATCTTCATTATTATTTAAATTTAGAAGCATATTGCTGTACAAATAAAAATAAAAGCCAGGTTCTCTTGATCAATTCCAACTCATTGAGATTTCTTCAGAGGTAGTTCTGGATAGATTAGCATCTCTAGCTTTTTACTTAGCAGCTGAATATGCTAGCTGTTTGTAACATCAATAGGACAAATTTCAAAAGCAGCATACTAGACAAGGAGAGCCTCTGGTATCTTAAGCCAGCATGCCTATGTTTGAATCGCAACTCTGGAATTTAGTAATTGTATGAGGCACCTGTGATATCTGGGGCTTATTTCCTAAGGTGTAAAAGGGGTAATACAGGTATGCCGTGCATTGAGTTTTTAGGAGAGGTATCTAAGAGCTAATGGCACATAAGAAGTACTTGATACAGCGTCTCACACAACGTAACTCAATACAAGGATTAGCTACTATTCTGACTGTTTATCCATCAAGGCAGGTGATTCACTTTCTGTCTCCTGGGATTCACTTCCTGTCTCCTGGGCCTTCTCTCTCTGGCTGGAGAGGGCACAAGGGCCCGCCTTGCTGATCCAGGGCTGCAGGAGTCCCCACAATAAGGCCATAGAAAACATTGATGGAAATGTTTTGATTGGTTTTGACCTGGTAATGCTGAAAGGTTAGTAAAAATATCTCTTCAACTTATATTTTCTTTTCCTAATATTCCTTGTCAATATGTAGATGAGAATTTCCGGCGTTCGCAGCACTACCACTTTACCAATTAAACTGTTCATGTTGATCAACAGCACGTATTACTTTCACTGAAATAAAAATGCATTTTTTAAAAGCAAAATACAGACTTGGATATGGACATTTACCTTTTAATTATCTTTCTCAGTCTTAGAGCACACACATTAAATTCCAAGGTCATAGAAATTTGAGGCTGAATGCTCTTTATCTTCTTTATTGTTTTGTTAGTCTTGCATATTTATATAATTACAAAAGGTGTCCTGGTTCTGTCTCCCTAATACCTATCACATAAGCCCACCCATAAACCCACGCCCATAAATCCTGCCCTTGCCAAGTCCTGCCACCCTATGCTACTTTTCATTAAGGTACATTTTTAGAGCTTTCTTTACATTTAACTAGGTTTATTCTCAATGTAGATGCCTTGTTGTCACAGTTTGTGATCAATTAACCTAAGGGTTAGTGGCTCCAGTGACCCAGCAGTGTTGCAGAATAAAGAGGGACAATTGACTACCAGAAAGACTACAGGCCGGGACACCCCGTGGAGTTGTTCTGCTTTGACATGGGAGGTCGCTGTGAATCAGAAGATGCTCTACGGGAATGGGTGCCATTACTTTTAATTATCTCTCAATGCACCTCATTCCTCTTTGGCCTTATCTGCAGAGGGATTGTACAATAGCTCACTACTTTATTCTCTAAGTTATAATGGGGAAACAAAAAGTCATTTTTGTGTGAAGGAAGGAGATTGCACCTCAGTAACAATGAGAAGACATTGTAAGGAAAGAGAAAAAATGAAACTTGCTGAAAATCACATTCTTCAAGAAATAAACCCCAACCAAACTCACTGTCATGAAGTCAATTCTGACTCATAGCAACCCTATAGGACAGGATAGAACTGGATGCATGGGTTTCCAAGATGGCACTCTTCACAGTAGGAAAAAGGCCCATCTTTCTCCCATGGAGTAGTTCAAAGTTTCAAACTGATGACCTTGTGGTCAGCAGCCCAGCGTTTTTCCCACTATACCACCTGGGCTCTTCTTAAAGCGGTAACAAACAATGAAAGGTTGGCTGCTCAAACCAAACGAGCTGCATAACAGGAGGAAGAGCTGGTGATCTGCATTCATACAGATTGTGGGCGCCCTCGGCAGTTCTGATTCCTGGTAATGCTGGACAACCAAGGAAACACCTGCCCCTGCAGGCAGAGTTGCTCTCAGTCCTTCTCAACAGAAACTTTTGGAGTGGCAGAAAGACTGTAGCAACCTGAGTTACAGACCCCCGCTCTGAGAAAAGCGAACAATTACAGAAGATACTGCAGAAGAGAATGACAGCAGAAACCCAGAAAGAGGAAGTTAAAAAAAAAAAAACCTTGGTTTCTGTTGGGCCTGGCAGGACCCAGCTGAGGTACCTGCAGCTCACAGTGGTGAGCACACAGCCCTCTCCCCATCCCTTGCCACACTAATCAACTCAACTCCCCCAGCATAATTGGGGAGAGGCCGAGTGGGAACTTGACTGGGAGGATAGCTAGGCTTCTGAGCCGCGGGACTGGGAGGACCCCCAACTTTTTCAATGCGTGCTGGCCGAATTGGGGAGACTTGGGTATGCACTGAATTGTCTCCCGGTGTCTGTCTGGACCGCGTGGGGACTGGAGTATGAGAGTTTTCCTAGAGTAATGAGAGGACTGGCCATCTCTGAGTGGGTGCAGAATCAAGAGAGTACACATTAGGGGAGACAGTTGGCTGCGTGAGTGTTTCCCCTAGGACTTAGGACTCAAAGTACTCATACCTACTTGCCTATAGGCTTATACCCAAACAGTAATTGGCTCAACCGCTACACTCCCCACAGCAGGAGATGGTTTTGATGAATGATCTAGTTGCTTCTCTCCTTTCAATTTGTTTGATCAATAATTTCCAGGTACCCCCTGGAAACTTGGGGACAAGTCTCAAGACCCAGACTTCTATGGAGCCCCAAGTCCATATTTAATTGTTTGCTAACTTTGGCTCTAGTTGAGCCTAGGCTGGTGCAGCATTGCCTGGCCACCCGGGTTTGCTCATGTTCTGCAGTAGGTAGGTGGGGATAACTCTGCATTTCAGATCCAACCAAAGAAGCAAATGAACTGATAATAACACTGTTTTGGAGAGATAGCAGTCAATCTCTGCACCCTTAGAGAAATCAGAGAAAACAGCACAAGTAGCTACACCACACACAGATGTGCACCTGAAGGAACTCCTGGAGGAGGGGAGGTCCACTGATCATCCCAGATGGAGATCATAGCAATGGTCTCCATGCTATAATTCAAGAATTCAGATGTGTATCGAAAGAACATGCTGCCAAAATGAATGAAATAATATAAATTATACAACTTCAACCGAAATACAAGGGCCAAATATCGAAATATTAGAACTTGAACATACTGTGAAAGAACAAAACTGCAGGATTCAATATTGGAATCAAGGATCAGTGATCTTGAAGCTGAATCTCTCTGGAAAAAAATACAAGAAAATTTGGTTATAAAAATGACAAAGAGAAAAAAATCCTAAAGATAATCTTAGAATACTAATGGACACCAGAATACACCTAATAAATGTCCCCAAACAGAAAAAGAAACAACAACTACTGTGAAAATAGCTGATGAAATATTAAGACAAAATTTCCTTAATATTGTGGCAGAACATAAAATAACTATGTGGGAAGTCCACAGAACCCCATGTGGATTGACCCTATAAAAGGAAATCACCTCCACATATAACAACCAAGCTTTCCAATATTAATGAAAAGGAAATAATCATGAAAATTGAATGAGAAAAAAGAGCAATTACATATAAAGGCCAAGCAATCAGGAGAAGTACAGATTTTTCCACTGAAACCATTTAGGCAAGAAGACAGTCGACTGATATATGCAAAATACTGAAAGAAAAAAGTTGCCAACAAAAAATCTATATCCAACAAAATTGTCCCTCAAATATGAGGGAGAAATAAAAATATTTACAGGCAAGGAATAAATATTAAAAGGAAATATATGGGCAAAATATCTATAACAACAGACAACAACCTGAAATTATTATAAATGAAATTATCATTGAGAGAACATGCTACTGAAGCCATGCTCAAAGTGAAATGGAACTAAATAAATTAAAATAGGGAATCATGGACCACATTGTGCTATGAAGGTAAAAATAAAGAAATATATAAATAAAGGGCAGAAGGAACAGAGCAGATACTAAATACTTACATGGAGAAAATATAAAATCCTTCACAAAATACAAGAATCTATTTTGAAATTAGAAAGAAAACCACACACATACAGCAAAACACCTACAAAATGAATGAACGCTTCAACAAAACAAAAAAGATGAAGACCATACAAACAAGACAAGATAAAAACAAAAGAGTGAGATAGTAACAAGATAACCAAAAATCAAAAGGAACAGAATATGAAAAATCATCATAAGAATTAAAATCAGTAACACCATAGAAAAATATATAACAAAAGAACATCAACAAAACCATATTTATCAATAACAATAATCAATGTAAATGGACTAAATTCACCAGTTAAAATACAAAGATTAACAGAATGAATAGCAAAACAAACTTCAATATAGAGCTTATAAGAAATGCAATTTAAATAAAAAAATAAATAACTAAACAGATTGAAAATCATAGGATGGAAAAAATACTAAACTAATGGCAGTCAAAAAGAAATTGAGGGAGGAATATTAATCTCAGACAAAATAGACATCAAAGTTAATGGCATAATGAGAGACAAAGAAGGTAACTATAAAATTATGAAAGCTTTAACTGAACAAGAAACCATAGTCATAATTAATATGTAGGTACCAAATGAAAGACATTCAAAATACATTAATCAAATCTCTATAGAAATGATGAGACAAATAGATAATAATGCATTGATACTAGGAAACTTCAATACATCATTGTCAACTAAAGATTGATCAACTAGAAAGAAAATCAACAAAGATGCAAAAATATAAAATAGCACAATCAATTAAATAGCACAATTTCATTATTTTCTCTAATGCCCACGGAAGCTATTCTGGAATAGACTATATTTCAGGTCATATAGCAAGTATCAATAAGTTCAGAAACAATATAATACAAATCATCTTTTCAGATCATAATGTTGTAAAATTAGAAACAATCCATAGCATTATCAAGTCCCCAAAACCAAATAAAAAAATTAATAGCACTTTTCTCAAGAACCACTGGGTAATTGAAGAACTAAAGAATGCAACCGAAAGATCACTTGAATAATTGACAATTAAAATATAACATTTCAAAACCTTTGGGACATGGCAAAAGCAGGACTCAGAGGACAAATTTTTGTTTTTAGATAATTTTATTGGAGGCTCTTATAACTCTTATTTCATATGGATAGGGAAGAAACCCAGAATTAGCAGAGAACTATTCAAAAAGAAGGACACAGTTGGAGGACTCGCCCTACCAGATTGTAATGCTTATTACACAGCTACAGTGGTCAAAACAGCATGGTCCTGGCACAGCGACAGACATTCAGACCAGTAGAAAATAATAGAAAGCCCAAGAGTAAAATCATCAGCATATAGACAACTGATCTTTGACAAGGGTTCCAAAAACATCAAGTGGAAAGCGAATGCCCATTTTAACAAGTGGTGCTGGAAACAATGGATATCCACATGTAGAAAGATGAAACAAGACGTTTACCTCACCCCATGCACAAGAATACACTCAAGGTGGATCACAGATCTAGAAGTTAAACCCCAAACCATCAGGACCATTAAGGAGGGAATTGGGACTAACCTCAGTGCACTGGCCCAGGGAACTCATAGGCTCACTGCAATAGGGAAGGGTACACACACAGGTGAGCAGGAAATCGACAAATGGGATCTAATAAGAATAAAGCACCTGTGCACCTCGAAAGACTTCACCAAGAGGGTGACAGGACAACCCACAGACTGGGGGAGGATTTTTAGTAATGACGCATAGGACAAAGGGCTCATTACTAAAATCTACAACGCCATCATGACCTGTAAAAAGAGGAAAACAGTTACCCCCCTAAGGAAGTGGGCAAAAGAACTTTCACTAGAGAGGAGACCCATATGGCCAATAAGCATATGAGAAAGTGTTCCAAGTCCCTAGCCATAAAAGAAATGCAAATCAAAACAACCATGAGATACCACCTAACACTCCCGAGGCTAGCCCAGATCAGCAAATCAGAGAGCAACAAGTGTTGGAGGGGCTGTGGTGAAATAGGAACCCTCCTCCACTGCTGGTAGTCGTGTAGATTTGTACAGCCACTGTGGAAAGCAATCTGGCGATACTTAAAGAAAATGGAAATTGATCTACCTTATGAGTCAGCCATCCCTCTACTGGGCATATACCCGGTGGAAGCAGCAAATAAAACACAACCAGTCATATGCACTCCAATGTTTATTACGGCACAATTCACAATCACAAAGACTTGGAAACAGCCTAAGTTTCCATCGATAGACGAGTGGATTAGTAAACTTTGGCACATACACACAGTGGAGTACTATGCAGCACTGAAAAGCACGCATGAGCACATGAAACATGTTATTTCATGGGAAGAGCTGGAAGGAATTATGTTAAGCGAGGTAAGCCAGACTCAAAGGGACAGGTACAACATGAGTCCCCTGAGGTAAGTACAATCAGCATGACAGAAATAGAAGAATAAACATCCATCCCACAATAAACAGGGGGAAGCATAGATAGTTGGAGGGAGAGTAGGCCACATTTAGGGAGGTACATGAGAGTCCAGCATAAAGAAGGGGAAGTGGGGCAGGGAGAGGGAGAACTGGGAAGGGGAGAAACCGAGTGGATGGTATGGAGGGGAACATGGTACTAACCCACCTGGGGGAGAGTATCAGTTTTGTCCCCACAGAACTGGAACATGCATGACACACCAAACAAGGAGGGCAACATAAAGTATGGAGGACTACACAAAGAGACTGGACCATATGCTGGCCCAACCCACATTCAAAGGGAGTACCGTGGAAATGAAAACAGATCGTCTGGTGTGGGAAAGGAACTGACCCACCACACCACACCCAGAAGGAAGCTGAAACAAAGGAAGGAGGAAGGATGGAATGGAGCACACCTGGGCCCACCAAGCTCAGAAGATGACAGCTCGGCTTGAAGGGCCCATCGTACAGAGAGGACCATACAGCTGGCCACACTGCGCAATGCGACATCCTGCACCGACCCATGGCCCTACACGGGACAGCACTTGAGACACAGTTGGGGATGTGCGACTGAGCTGACCCCACCATACTGAGGCAAACACTGGGGGCTTGCAATGGAGCAGCGGGGGAAGCAGAGCAAAGAGATCCCGAGGGAGTATAAAGGATGGACTTTGGGGCCAGGAAGTGGCACCCCACAAGACTCATCTGGAAAACAATCCTAAAGGCCAACAAAAATACCTCAAACTACTAACATTTTTTTGTTGTTGCTATCTTTAAGTTTTGTCTTTTCTTTTTTCTTTTTTTTACCTTGTAAACTTTAAATGTTACTGGCTTTTTTGCCTATCAGCGTGTCGGTATGGCTGCTGTCGAAGCCATGTTCTTCTGTGCCACTTGGTTGCTGTCAAAGTCATCTGCATTTCTATGCCCATATTACTATATCAGCAGGTACACCTAGATAAGATAGGCTGGACAAACAATGTGAGAAGAAAATAACGGGACCAATGGTCCCAGAGGGACATGAGTGTGTGGGAGGTAGGGGAAAGGAGGAGGTGTTGGCCAACCCAGGGACAAGGGAACAGAGAGTGGTTCAAAACCAGTGGAGGCAGGGGAAGGGAGGACTGGTAGGGAGTGACCAAGGGCAAGGTAACTGAGAAGAATTACTGAAACAAGAATGAAGGCTGAACATGGTAGTGGGACAGGAGGAAAGCGTAAGGAAATAGAGGAAAGGAGTAGCAGGCAAAGGGCATACAGAGAAGCCTAAATACAGACATATACATATGTAAATATATTTATGATTATGGGGAAATAGACCTATGTGCATATATTTATAGGTTCACTGTAGGGTAGCAGGTGGACATTGGGCCTCCTCACTCACACTTCCTCAATACAATAGCACCTTGCCCAGCTAAACGGTCATTGCATGATACCCACTTTCCCAACATGATCAATGAAGACAGACGTGTGTGTAAGCAAACATGGTGAAGAAAGCGTCTGGGGTATTAAAGGCTTGAAGGCAAATAAGCGGCCATCTAGCCCAGAAGCAACAAAGCCCACATGGAAGCAGCACACCAACATGTGTGATCCTGAAGGGCAGAGGGGACCAGATTTCAAACAACAAAGGCAGGGGGAAAATAAAATCACATCACCGTGAATGAGGGGGAGTGCGTGATGGGGACCCAATGCCCATCTGTGGACAGCTGGACATCCCTTGCAGAGGGGTAGTGAGGAGGAGATGAGTCACGCAGGGTTCAGTGTAGCAATAATGAAACTCAAAACCTGCCTCTAGTTCTTGAACGCTTCCTCCCCTCCCAATTATCATGATCCCAATTCTACCTTGCAGACCTGGTTAGAAAAAGGAAAATGAGTTGATTTCAAGAACCCAAGTGGAAGGCAAATTTTGAGAATGATGAGGACAATGAATGTATAAGGGTGCTTTACTCAATTGATGTATGTATGGATTGTGATAAGAGTTGTATAAGCCCCAATGAAAAGATTTATTAAATTAAAAAGAAGATGACATTACAACAGAACCAAATAAGATTAAAAATGTAATCATACAATATTATGAAAAATTGTATTCCAACATATTTGAAAATGTAGAATAAATGGATAAATTTCTAGAAATGCGTTATTTACCTGAATTATGCATTATTTACAGAATGATGTAAAAAATGTCAAGAAACCTATGAGAAGAAATAGATCTAGTAACAAAAAACTCCCAACATCAAAAAGTCTGGGTCCAGTTGATTTCACTGAAGAATTCTATCAAACATTTAGAGAAGACTTACTACAAATTGTGTATAAACTATTTACAATATACAAATGGGCAACATACTACAAATGTACTCTTTTTATGAAGAAACAATAACTGATACCTAAACCAGGGAGACATTACCAGAATTGAAAATTCTAATGTAAATAGATTCCAAGATCTTTACTAAAATTCTAGTCAACAAAATTCAACTAAGCATAAAAAAATTACAAGTAAGTGGAATTCATACAGAATATACTAGGATGGTTTAATATTAGAAATACAAGCAATGTAATTCATCACATAAACAAAATAAAGAACCATTTGTTTTTATAAATCAATGCAGAAAAGACATTTGATAAAATTCAATATCCATCCCTGATAAAAACAATCAACAAAATAGGTGTAAAAAGGGAAATTTCTCAACATACTAATATCCTTACATGTGAAACCAATAACCTGGATCTCAGTTAATGGAGAGAAATTGAAATAATTTCCACTTCAAAAGGACAGGTTGCCCTTGATCACCATTTTTATTTAAAGAATTTCTGGAAGCTATAAGATATCAAAAGGAAATTTAAGGTATACACATAGGGACAGAAGAAGTAAAATCTCTTTATTTGCAGATAGCACTCCAAAGATTCAATTAAACAATTGCTTAAACTAATTGAAAAATTTTACAGTGTAGCAGGCTATACAGAAATCTGTTCTTGTATAATAAGAATGATAACACTGAAAGATATTAAAATAACAATAACACTTACAATAACTATACAAAAGGTAAAATGTTTAAGTATAAATCTTACCAAAGAGATTTATGCCAAGCAAACTACAAAACACTTCAAGAAATCGAAAGGAACTTACACAAATGGAACAAGTTACCATGTTACTGGATAGACAAACTAAATATTGTAAAAATGTCAATATTACCAGTTACTTTAAAAATTCAATGCAATTTCAATCCAAATCCCACCACATTTTCTTTCAAAGAATTGTAAAAACTAACTACCTAACTACCAACTTTGTATAGAAAGGAAAGGAAGCTAGGATAAATAAAATACTATAAAAACAAAAATAAAGCAGGAGGCTGTTCACTCTTAGACCTTAAAACCTAATACATAGCCATGGTAATCGAAACAGCCTACTGCTGGTATAACAATAGACACGAAGACCAATGGATTAGAATTGAAAATCCAGACATACAACCAAGTACCTATAGACACCTGATTTTTGATAAGGAACTAAAACACATTAATTGGGCAAGAGATAGGCTCTTTGACAAATGGATCTGGAAAAACTGGAGCTTCATCGGCAAAAGAATGAAACAGACCCATATCTCATACCATACACAAAACCCAATTCAAGGTGGATCTAAGACCTAAATAGAAATTACACAATTATTAAGACCAACAATGAAAATAAATTGGGACAATTTTAAGGACCTCAATACAAGGCATACATGCACTAGTGAACACAGTGAAAACTGTCTCCACTATCGCGGACAAAAGAAAGAACTGGTATCTACTAAAATATGACATTTATGCACAACACAAGACTTCATCAACAAGTCAACAGAGAACCCACATATTAGCAAAACTATTCAGTAATAATGCATCAGATGAAGGGCTAAGCTGCCAAATCTATAGGAAACTACAGAATCTTAACAAGAAAAATGGAAGCAATCCAATGAAAAATGGGCACCATACAGGAATAGACAGATGCACGGTGGTCAACAACCCTATGGAGAAATGTTTGCTCTCATAAGCAATAAGAGAAACGCAAATTAAAACAGCAATGAGGTATCTCCTCACACTTTTAGCAAAATTTAATAAAACAGAAAATAGCAGATACTGGAGGGGTGCGGAGAAATGGGAACGTTTTTACATTGCTGGTTGGGCTGCAGAATTGTACAGCCATTATGAAAATCTGTGTGGCACTCCCTAAAGCAATGCAAATACAGGTACCCTATGATTCTGCCATCTCTCTACTGGGTAAATACCCTAAAGAAATTAAGAATATAACATATAGAGACCTATGCACACCTAGGTTTATTGCAGCAATTTCCACAATAGCAAAAACATGGAAACAAAGAAAACCCCCAACTATAGAGGACTGGATAAACAAGTTCTGGTACTATGTAATTTTATGCATCAAACCGAGAGAACATTATGCTTAACAAACTTAATCAATCTTACAAAGATAAATATTTATTATCACCATGGTTATAAGGAAAAACAAAGGAGAATAAATGTGGTTTATATAGACAAGACTTTGATTTCTACTAGGAGGCCAGGGATAGGAGTGGAAACAGGGAGAGGGGAGGGATGAGGTGGGTCAAAAAAAATGGAGGATTTAACAGGATATTGTTGTTGATTTCATTTCTTGGGTCATTATATATATATATATATATATTTATATATATATCCTCCAGATTCTTTATCCCTCAAGCCTACATAGCAAGTTGAATGGCTTAAGAAAAGAGAGAAGGGAAAGTACAATTGACATGGACTTGGAGTGTTTTGTTTCTCAAAGAAACAGACTGAAAGAAGTGATGCTATCAGGCTGAGTAAACCTGACTCCCAGGGTCCCCGAGCACATGGGAATACTGCTATGGGAGCACATGGTCAAGTCTGTTCTCTGGAGGAGCAACTGGTGAGTTCCAAGTATTGATCTTTTGGTTAACAGCCTAGCACTTATCTATTGCATCATTAGAGGGATCTAGAAAACTCTATGGGGAAGGTTTATTGGGATCACTATGCAGCTGAGTCAACTTGAAGACGTCCAATAAATAACAAGACAAGAACACATTATGAGAACTTTAAAGAAAAAGAAAGAATGAAGGCAGTAGGGTCTCCCTCTTTCTTCTCCATCCCTCTAACCATTTTAGTGATGACCCAATCTGGATGAGCTAATGCATCCCTAAGTGCTAATTATCTGGAGCATTCCCTCCCTCCCCAAAAGACATTGATTCTGCCTCTAGGGCATTGGTGCTAAATGGAAGTGGTGGTGCTTTGTCTAGTCTCACCATTCATAAAAAGTCCAGAAGTTAAATTGAGTTAGGATGATATTCATAAGTCATATAACTGATTTTCTCATTTCCCCCCATAGACAGGTGTAGTAATTTAAATAATATTTTTAGAATCCCTTTAGAAATGTACTTGCTGTTCTGATGTTCTCTCCCCTCTCCCTTCCTTTCAGAGATATAAATTTGTAATGTATTTAAAGCGTTTTCAGGCTGTGGCAAAAATCTTAATCATAATCTACCAGAAAAACTGGTAGGATTTTCAGCCCAAATTAGCATGAAATAATAAGCCCACACTGTATAATCATGCCACGCTTCTCAATTGGATCAACCCATTCACTGGGTCACTTAGAAAAATGATTAAAACACTGCTAGTCAGATAAACAAATGGTAGTTCATCCATCTGAAGAAAGGTGCACGGGGGCCATGGGGCCCTAGGTGACCCTCAGATGACAGTGCAGGACAGAGAGAAGGTGCCACGTCACGCTGCCTCCAACTGCTTTAAAACACAGCTATGAGAACCTCCCAAAGAGGGAATCTGAAAGGACACAGGACTTTTATGGGGAAGAGGAGGTGGGGGTGGAGGGCACAAAATAAATTGACCATCACAGAACCAAATAAAGAAAGGATGTTCTCAAGGCCAGATGAACTTCAGTGTGGTTGTCTGGTGATCTGGTCTGTGTACCACACTTGCCTCCCAGCAGTTAGCTGCAGATCAGTCACCATCATATCTGAACAAGTCCAATGTGACCAGCGCAAACACATGTGAAAGCCAGGCCCATGGGAAGGAAACATGCCAGAGCAGCATGGTGTTGTTTTTAATCGAGCACGTGGTTTTGTCTTGTAAGAGTATCGGAAAGAAAGAGCAGGTGTCTCCTTGCTGGTTCACCACATCTGATAAATGACGCAAGACCCTAACTGGATAGCTCTTGGCCATGAGAGGTCACTGATATTACAAATGAAATTATAGCCCACCAGATTATGTATATAAGCATTCTGTTTTTGGCTATTGCCTACAGCTCTTTTCATAGTAAACTGCCTGCCGAGTGTGGATTTTATGAGCAATCCCTAGAACTGAGCCAGGTCCTGTTAGGCAAAGGTTAACAGCCCAATAAATAGTACTTGTGTATCACTGTAAGATTAACAGGAGAAAATGACAAAGTTGATCTATGGTCTATTGGGAAGAAAAAGACTTGCCCTCCTCTCTCTCTCTCTCTCTCTCTCTCTCTCTCTCTCTCTCTCTCTCTCTCTCTCTCTCTTAGGAGTAAGAATATGAATTTGTCAATAATAAATTAATAACCATCATGTAAGAGAGTTGTCAATATGAGAGATTCTGTCTCCCATATTCAGTACTAAAGCTTCCTATTATTTTGGTCAGAAATGTCTAAATTGAAATTCCAAAGGGCATTATGAACTTGTATTAAAAAGGTAATAGATTTTTTAATAAGTTCTGGGTCAAGATGTATTATAAAACTATTTTCCATAGGGCATAGAATATACTGTCTATCCTTTTCATAATGCCAGAGCTAGGCTTACTTCCAGCAGCCAGCTGAGGCTGCTTGTCTGTTATAGTCGCTCCCACCATCCCTAAGAATGAACAGATAACTAGACAGCCTATGAAGCATTTTAAATAGAACTGTCTCCTGAAGAAACTATTACTAGCAGAGACAGGTTCGATCCAGACTAGGAGAACCTGCTTTGGGAAAGAGCAAGCTGATCAATACTGTTTGGGAGCAAGTAGAGGTAAAGATTTTGATGAATTAAGGAGTGCATAAAACAAATGATCTGGGCACTGCATGCAGTCATGGTCTCCTTGATTGCTCAGATGCAGAAATGATGTGAAGAAGGAGCCCAAGTGCTTTGAAATCCAAAGGGCTTTCCAAAATTCAATTTTATATCAAAAGAGATAGCGTCTGGGGTTTTAAAGACTTGAAGGTAAACAAGAGGCCATCTGGCTCAGAAGCAACAAAGCCCACATGGAAGAAGCACACCAGCCTGTGCGAACACAAGGTGTGGAAGGGATCAGGTATCAGGCATCATCAGAAAAGAAAATCTCACCATAGTGATTGAGGGGAATAGTGTGGAGTGGGGACCCAAGGCCCATCTGCAGGCAACTGGACATCCCTTTACAGAAGGGTCTCAGGGAGGAGACGAGCCAGTCAGGGTGCGATGTAGCAACGATGAAATATACAACTTTCTTCTAGTTCCTAAATGCTTTCTTTCCTCCCTCCCCCACCCCCCACTATCATGATCCCAATTCTACCTTGTAAGTCAGGCTAGACCAGAGGATGCACACTGATACAGATCGGAACTGGAAACACAGGGAATCCAGGGCTGATGGTCCCTTCAGGACCAGTGGTGTGAGTGGTGATACTGGGAGGGTAGAAGGAGGGTGGGTTAGAAAGGGGGAACTGATTACATGGATCTATATGTGACCTCCTCCCTGGGGGACTGACCACAGAAAAGTGGGTTCAGGGAGACGTCAGACAGGGCAAGATATGACGAAATAATTTATAAATTATCAAGGGTTCGTGAGGAAGGGGGAAAGGGGAGGGAGGGGAAAAATGAGGAGCTGATGCCAGGGGCTTAAGTGGAGAGCAAATGTTTTGAGAATGATGAGGGCAATGAATGTACAAATGTGCTTTACGCAATTGATGTATGTATGGATTGTGATAAGAGTTGTATGAGCCCCTAATAAAATGATTTTAAAAAAGAAATAAAGGGCTTCCCCTCAAAAAAAAAACAATTTTAATCACAGGAACCATATAGTAGGAACAAAAGCACAATGTGTGCAAATTCTGAATGAAGATGGCCAGTGAGTATGGCCAGCATCTGAAAAGGGGTCTTGCAGTTAAGATCCAAGCTGGCAGACATGAGTTACCATATATACTCGAGTATATCTTGGCCCAAATATCAGCCGAGGCACCTAATTTTAGTATAACAACTGCATTAAAAATGTGCTGGAAAACTCGGTTTATACATAAGTATATATGGTACCTTCGTTCCCAATTTATGGCTGGGATCCATAGCCAAGGCTATGCCCTTAGACAGCTCTCTCGGTCCCTCCAAACTGTCTGTCTGACCCTGCTGCACACCATCAAGCAGACTTCCTCTCCAAGCATGCCACCTTCTTTCCTACATCCTTCTGGGTCCTGGGGACATGAACGTTTCTGTATGTCGCCATTGAGAAAAGGAATACAGATGGTGACTACAAGGTAGGCGTATTTACCAAAGGTAAATAGTTTCTATACTTCCAATGAAAAAGTAACTTATTGGGAGTTAATACATGGGCAGATAAAACAGCTGCTTGTCTACATGTTTAGGTCCTCCTGCTCAGGGATGAGTTAGGAGAGGATGGTGGCATTGCTACCTTCATAATTGCACTCATTTTAGGTAGTTTAAGTGAATGCAGAAATTTATAGTGGGAATTTGATGTTGGCAGTATTAAATTTATTGTTGTTCATTGTCTTCTGTTATTCTATATCTTTGTTTGCTAAAGCAAAGATCTTGGTAAGATAGAAACATGCCTGCTTCTTTCATCATGGAGCATGGAGAGAGAGAGAGAGAGAGAGAGAGAGAGAGAGAGAGAGAGAGAGAGAGAGAGAGAGAGAGAGAGAGAGAAATGGAGTGGATCTGGAAAACGAATTTATCCCTTTTCTGGAAATGAGGACTACTCATCAACTATTTAATGAGCTCAAGGTCCTCTCTCTTTCTGCCTCCTGTTCTTACAGTCAGAAGAATGGCAAGTTGCTGCATGTATCCGCTTCAATTTTGGGTGGATAGATTTAGGGATGACAGACAAACATACATGTTTTGAAGGCAAAATTTATATTCTGCATTCACAATACACGAGGAGGCTTCAAAAGTTTATGAACAAAGTCCCTTATCTTTTCTTTTAACTTTCCCATGCACTTTTTGAAGCCCTCTTGTATAATTATAGAAAGTGAAACATGAAATGAACTGTTTATGCAAGCAAAAGAGTTGGTTTAGTATCACAGTAGAATTGAACGTCTGTGGTGGAAGGTTTAAATTTTGCTCAGGGGGGTTTACAATTTCTCTAAGGTGTTTTCACAAGGAGCACCTCATTGGCATTTTTATGCATTTCATGAACTTGTTTGCCAGCTGCCTGTGTGTAAGAGCCTCAAACGTCTCCTGATGCCCTTTGTGTTCCTGTGGGCATCTTCATGTACTATTTGCCCTCATTAAGTTTGGAGAGAATTTAAAAGAGCGTTCATGGAACACTTCCAATTAGTAATATATATACATATACATTCTAAAAACAGTCTCAGCTAATCAAAAGATTAATGGATATCTAGGAGTGTCAAGGAATCTTTTAACTCAGTTGAAATCCTGTTCTCCCTGCTTTGTGAACTCAGTGTCCCTATTTCTAAATTATTTTCTTCATCTCTGAAGATTAAGCCTAAGGCCAGCCCACTGGCTTCATTTTCTTTTAAAGGTCATCAGTTTTCAGAGAATAGTAGTAGTCTGGCAAAATTCATATAAACATATTTTCCCTTAAGTAGGTCTTCTGTAGTAATTTTGTGGAAGGTTGGGGCTGTGTTATGGTTTGGATGCTGTATCTTGGAGGTTGCTGGGAAAGGAGGATAGAAAAGCACATGTAATAAAGGGACTTCTATTAGTCATTTTAATTTTTCTGAGAGGCTTTCTGGAATTCAGTACATAGAACAAGGTCATGTCCCATTTTTCAGGAAGATGGTGTAAGAAAGGACCATGTTTCATTGTTACATCTAAGGATGTCGTGAATGGACCAACTTAACAGTAATTGGCACTAACCAGAATTGATGCTTCCTCCATAGCCTTATCTACCCTGAGATGAGAAGAATTAAATGAGGCCCGGCTGCTACTATTTACTGTTCCAGTCAGGGCCACAATAGCTGAAACCCTGATAGAACGCAGAAAACCTTTGAAACAGAACCTCAAATTCCTAAAAAAGCAAAACCAAACAGACCTATTGAACTACTTGAGACTTGAAGACTCCCTGAAATACTGCCCTGAGATAGTCTTCAAACCCTTCATTGAAACTGACCCCTGAAGTTATAGTTAAATAACATTGGCTCACAAAATAATGACTATCACCCATAAGGACTATCTATGCTCCTTAACAAAAACCACTGTAATAAAATATTATCTAACAGTTCCTTTAAAATAAAGGTGTGAATATAGGGGAACAGAGCAACTTGGCAAGTGGAAATATAACAACCAGCATGGAAATACTGCTTTGTGAAGAACATAATCAATGCCACCAATATGGTTGATGCTAAACTGCGGTGTAAACCTTCCTTGAAAACAAAATAAAACATCCTTTCAAACAAGAACAGGGTTTCTTGTCCCACGCTTTCAGGGAGGGAATCACTGAGGATCTAAATGGACTCCTGAAACTTCGTGAAACTCTTCTGGATGGCAACGTCCTGCTGTCCGATCCACTCGCTTTGAACTTGCTGATTGTTCGTTTTATTGGCCTTGGCTGCCTTTCAAAACCTCCTTGTTAATTTATGGTAGAGAGTCTTCTCAATCAGTCTCCTGAGGCATGACGATTTTCCTTCAATCTTATCTTTGATCAGCCCCTGCTACTACTTTATAAAATCCCTGTTGAGAGGGAGAGATATTGGGCCCATGTAGGCTAACTCGATATTACAGAATCACTTGTACGGAATCAAACCCTTTGTGGCTGGATGCTACATACACAAACAATGGGGGTAATTGTCAGGGAAATTGGCAATAATAATCACTGGAATGTCAGTTACAAATTTGCTGGAATACACTATCTAGGGCATTGATATAGCGACACCATGTTTTTCTGCCTAGCAGCGCTTCAACAGTCTCGGCACAACTGTCTTCCGCTTCCTCAGACGCCATGTATTTTCCAACTTAAGTCCTCAGGTTACAAGAGTGTCTGGGCTAGAGTCCAGTTCACCCAGTGGAGCTTCCGCATCAGATCTCACTGGTGCAGGTTACCAGTCAACAGAGTAAAAATATGCCATGGTATTCTAACCATGACTGTCTAAGTACTCTGAGCCAGAGGCCTAATCTCGCAATTAAAAATGGTTATTAGTAAGAATTTAGAGATGACATGAAGTCATATTAGCACCAAACTGGGGGTTTCACCTTAATTTATATTAAGGAGTAGAACAGACTTAAAAAATGACTTCCTTCCCACTTATGACCAGGAATTCGTTCAGTTTTGAGCCCGTATCTCATTGGTGCCCTGTGTCCTGCCCTGATCCACTTCCAACACAGGTCTCTACAGCATATGAATTTCAAGTTTGAACTTGAAAATTAGAGGGGGAAAAAATCCACTCAAGCTGTTGAGTGAGGAGGGCGCTTGCCTTGCACTCAGGACAATGCTCACTGGAAATAAGTCTATAAAAGAGGAGGCTCTCTCATTCTTATGTGTCTATTATTCCAGTTGTTCTTGAGCAATTGCAGACTCTGTGGAGAAGGACAGACAAGAAAATTTGGAGCACTGTAAATGAAACAGTCTATTCAAGACAAAGAGGCACGTTACGTACATGCACATGGCAAACCTGGGTTCCTTCAGAGAATCTTGTGAGGCTAACCCTACAGGAAGTTCTTTGTGTTGATTTTTAGGTTATTAATGTTCCCTTTGCAAAACGCACCAAAACCAGCTTGTTAAAATACACGCCGTGTTCTAGAAGGAAGTCGATAAGGATGAAAAAGGCTAGGACAACCAGAAATTCAACATTTTAGATGTCATGCCATTTGATTTATTTCTGTTAAGCCTCGGACAATAATAAATAAGATCCTGGCTGATTGAATGTGTAACCTTATAAATCCAAGTGCCCTTTACTCTGAAGATCTGTAGATTTTCTCCTCTTTTCATCTTTTTCAGAAATTGAGAATCTTACCATCCACCCCTTCTCCCCCCTGAGTTGCAGTTCTTTAAATAAAGCCCACAGGGCTATCCAGGTTCCAGCGTTCACACCATACATGTGAAATTTATAACAGCTTTATGTCGTGGGTGAGTCTATGAATAATGTAATCTGGGGGACTCTAAATTTATCAATGAATAGGCAGCTTTGAGGCGTGAGAGCAGGCACCATATGCCATTCAAAGGTAATTTCCCTTAGATTTACATTTCATTTATTCATCCTGAGCCTCTAATTCTGAGTGCTGTGTCAGGCCTTGAAGGGAAGCATCACCAGGAATAGCAGTCCAGAGAAAGCACGATAAAGCTGACAAATAGTAGCTCCTCAGTAAATCACACATTCTGAGGAGAGAAAGTGATTGTCGAGCCGACACTTTGGAGCCAGAAATGCTAGAGAAGACAAAGGAAACGATGATAAGAGACTTGCTACGACCCTGTGAGCAAGAAAAACAATATCAGAGGGATGCATGGCATGGAACAAGGAGCAACTGGTTTTGCGAAGCAAAATCCTTACGAAATAAATTTGCTCAACTGTTTTGAAAAGAAAATAGTGCATAAAACTATTCTGTATAATGATAAGAAAAGAGACAAAAACAGTCCAAGGTTTTAAAAATAGATGTCAAGGACAGGCATTGTCAAACAGGGTGAAGTGGAATGACAGCAGGAACTGGCTGGAGGAGGAGATCTGAGGTAAAAAGATGACAGGTGTGTGCACATTGCAAAGCAGGATGGGCGGTACTTTTGCCTTCCATTTTGCTTAGGAAACACTCCAACTGCCTCAGATTCTGTGGTCATAAAGCCTAAATGCTATAGAGGATATTTCTTTAAGAAAAAAAGCTAACAAAGTTTTGAATGGAGCCCATGAAAGGAAGGGATTCTGTTACTTCAGCTTCCTTCCATTCTGGAGACGTGTGTTCCTTGTGACTAGGAAGGTAAGGTGGACCTGAGGCTGCTGCAGGAGGCAGATGGCCCGGGATTTATCCTTGACCATTTTATCATCATCATTAAAGAAGGCTGTTATTCCAGAGTGAAATTAGGAGGTAAAGGAATTATTCCTGACTGAAGTCATGGTGGTTGCATTTATTACTAGGTTTCAGACTTCTAAGAGATCGTTGAAGTCACTGTTTTTGTCTCCTTTTGAGTGGCTTTCTCTCTGTATACTGCAATAGACATTGAGTGACCGCTCGCTCTGCTCTCGTCAAACGTGTCTCTTGGGGACGGGATGTAATGTGGGTGTGTCAGGCATAGAGAGCATAGAGGATTGCATGTGGGATGGCACCTCATATTCATTCATTTAACAAAGATCATCCAGTGCTGCACTGTTCTAAGGGCTGGGCACTCAGCCACAAACAAGACAGTCTCAAATACCCGTGCACATGAGGTTTGATGTCACAGGGATAAAACACACAGTAAATGAATAAATAGTAACTGAAGGAGCTTCAAAAACTCATGGAAAAAGCAGAATTAGGAAATAATAGATTTCTTCCATGAACTTTTGGAAGTATGTACATACCCACAGTTCTAGGAGTTCATAAGCTAACTTCTAACTGCTAAGGTACCGTGGAAGAAAGTCTGGGAAATCTACTTCTGAATAACCATCCATTAAAGACCCCCGGAAGCCTCTGAGACACAGGAGATTGCCTTAAGAGAGAGGTGACTTGATGGCAACTGTTCACACACACACCTAAGTCAAGAAGCATTTCTACTACATCATAGAAACTTGTATTAAGCAAAAATACCTAATGTGAGCCCTGTTGTTTGAAACATGCTCCATCCAGGTCTGTACATGTTTGTAGACAGCGCTTCTCTAAGCCGTCCCCAAATAACTCTGCATTCTTTGACATGACATCCAGCCGGGAGCTTGAGCATCCCCATGGCTCAAATTGTGTTTCTCTTAAGTGTTTGTTTTTTGAGCTTTGAGAACAAAACCAAGCCCAAAGGAGGCAAGATAAGGGCCGGAGGGTTGATAGGATAGGGTTTCCCAATGAAACTCTCCTGGGACAACATTTCCTAACTTCAGTGAACCAACAAGTACGAACTAATAGCAACATGTTTTACTCAATCTTGTGTGTGTGTGTGTGTGTGTGTGTGTGTGTGTGTGTGTAAGCAAGAAAGGATGGTGGAACTTTCGACATGTTGTTAGGAGAGACCAGATCTTGGAAAAGGACTTCATGGTTGGGAAAGTAGGAGGCCGGCGAAAAAGAGGAAAATTCTCAACAGGCTGGTTCGAAAGAGTGTCCACAACACTGGGTTCTCAGAGCAAATGCGAGCAGAGCGCAGGCGCAGGCTGGGCTTGTTCTGTTGTACGTAGGTTGCTGTGAAGCGGAGCCAATGCAATGGCACCTAACAACAACAATATAGGTTTTAACCGTTACAGTCAGGTTTATCATTTTGATCTCCTAGAGTCATCTCTCCAACACTCTCTGTTTGGAACCACATTATTCCCATGCCTCCATGATGGATAGAAGGAAGTCACCAGAGGCTTATTTCCTGTGTAGATCTCACGAATGTATCTTGGGCGTCAATGGGCATCCATGTCCTTCTGCAAACCAGAATCCCACAATATGGGCTCTGATCTTATTCCCTCTTTTGGTTTCAGATGATATGTTTCCAATCCTTGGGTCACTGATGTTGGTGTGTTTCTTCCATGTGGACTTAGCTGACATCTCACTTAGATGGCTGCTTGTTTGGACACAATCCTTTAAGACCCAGATGCTTCTCCTCCATTTGCCTTAGTTGGCAATTATGAGTAAGTTTCAGCCTCTTCTGACGTCCGCTTTTATCGTTCTCCCTGTCTTTTTAATGACCCTTTGCTTTCTTCATGAGTAATGTTCTTGATGATGTCATCCTCCTGGGTATCAGGTCTTCTGTCATTAGTGTTCAATGCATCAAGTCTGTTCTTAAGATGTTCTTGAAATTTGGTTGGACTATATTCAAGGTCATATTTTGACTTTAATGGACTGGCTTCATTTTCTTCAACTTTACCCTGAACTTACATATGAGGACTTCATGAAATGTGCAAAGACCCAGAGTTAGAAAACTAAGACAGAGCACACTCAGCATGTCTTAGACTAAGAGAATACAAGAAGAATTCAATCCTTGAGTTCCATTATTGAAAGATTCTATAGGCAAAATGTTGAACAATGCAGGAAGTATCCAAAGAGTTGGAAGGAATACACAGAGTCAAAAACCAAAAATAACTGGTAGACATTCAACCGTGTCAAGAGGTAGCATATGAGAAAGAATCAATGTCACTGAAGGAAGAAGTCCAAGCAGCACTGAAAACATTAGCAAAAAACAAGGGTCCAGGAATTGAAGCAATGCCAATTAAGATGTTTCAGCTAGCTGATGAAGCACAGGAAGCAGTTACTAATCTATGTCAGGAAATTTGAAAGACAGCTCCTTGATCAGCTGGCTGGAGGAGATCAATATTTGTACCCATTGGAAGAAAGATGACACAATAGAATGAGCAAACTATAGAATAATATCATTGATATCACATGCAAGTAAAATTTTGCTGAAGATCATCCAACACTGGTTGCAGCAGTATGTTGATAGGGAGCTGCCAGAGGTTTAGACTGGATTCCAAAGAGATGTGGAACACAGGATATTGTTGCTGCCAAGTGTATCTTAGCTGAAGGCAGAGAATACCAGAAAGATGATTATTTGTGTTTCATTGACTATGTTAAGTCACTGAATTGTATGATCCTAACAAACTAGGGGTAGCCTTGAGAAGAATGGGAATTGAAGAACACTCAGAACTTTTACACGGATTAAGAGCCAATTGTTCAAGCAGAACAAGGGAATATGGTACGGTTTAAAATCAGGAAAGGTATGCATCAGGATTGTATCATCTGAACTTGCTTATTCAATCTGTATGCTGAGTAAGTAACAAGAGCAGTTGGATTATACGAAGATGAATGTGGCGTCAGAATTGGAGGAAGGTTTATTAGCAGCCTGTGATATGCAGATGACACAACCTTGCTTGCTGAAAGCGAGGAGGACTTGAAGCACTGTCTGATGAAGATCAAGGATTGCAGCCTTCAGTGTGTATTACAACTTATTATAAAGAAAACAAAAATCTTTACAACTGGACCAATTGGTAAAACCATGATGAACAGAGGAAAGTAGAAGGTGTCGAGGATTCAATCTTGCTAGGATGCACAGTGCTCACGGAGGTAGTGACGAGAGAGGAAAGGACAAGTTGCACTCAGTATGCCGGCTGCACAAGATCTGTTCACAGTACTGAAAAGCAAGGATGTCACTTTGAGGACTAAGGTATGCCTGACCCAAGCCATGGCAAATTCAATTGTCTTATATGCATGTGAAAGTTGGATATTAAATAAAGAAGACTGCCGAAGAATTGATTCGTTTGAATTGCGGTGTTGGTGAAAAAGATTTAAAGTAGCAAGAGATCCAACAACTTTATCTTAGAAAGAATACCCAGAATGCTTCTTAGAGGCAATGAGGGGAAGGTGTCTTCTGATGTACTTTGGACCTGTTGTCAGGAGAGACCAGTCCCTGGAGAAGGACATCATGTTTGGTAAAGTGGAGGGGCAGTGACCAAGAGGAAGGCCCTTGAAGAGTTGGATTGACACGGTGGCTGCAACAATGGGCTGGACCATCAGAGCATTTGTGAGGATGGTGCAGGACAAGGCAGTGTTTCATTCTGTTTTACATGGGGTGCAATAAGTCAGAATTGACTTGATAGCACGCAGCAGCAGCATTGACAACACCGGCAAAGGTTGCGAGTCTACAATGAATGTATATTACATTTAGCTTTGAGGATATAATTGCATTATTTCAGTACATCCTTGGCTTCTTCTACAGATCTTATAAACCATTCTAGAATAATATGCTCTGGTAGCGGTGTAGTCATGATTTATTAACACTTACAGACTGAACATTCTTTATCTCATTTTATTCTCACTACCTCCCTTTGGGAGATGATTTTTCTTTTCAATCTAGAAGAAGCAGAAGTGATGGGACTTTCAGCAATTTACACAGAAACCAATTTTATCTAATAAAAATGCCTACACTTTTTTCTTAACATTGCCTTGACATATTAGTACAAATCCTAAATAACTTTTGTATGTGTCCTACACACATTTGAGGAGCTCTTTAATTAGCAAAACCTAACATGTACCATATTCTCAAATAGGATTTCTGATGGCAAGATAGGACCACTTTACCTGCACTGCTATACGGTTGATTTCCACTCACAGTGAACCTAGAGAATGGAGTAGCCCTGCCTCACGGGGTTTCCAAGATTGTAGTCTTTTGGGAAGCCTACTGTTACATTTTTCTCCTGTGGAACAAATTAGCAGTTCACTGTTTAAACCCATGTGAAACCAGGTATCCTTAAAGTAATTTCCCAGCACTCAACATCTGTTTCTTCGGCTTTGCGATGGAACTGTTCTATCTGACAACAGTCAGACTAACGGCTAGTGCCATGTTCTCAAACTGCGAATCAAATGAATCCACCAAAGACTAATGCCAAAAACCTTCTCTGCCGTGAGTCCAGAGAAAAGTGAAACAATAACTACCCATGACAAGTATGCAAAATTAATTGTGTATCTAATTAATTTTTAATATCATGTCTGTTTAATTAGCAACCAAGGAGCTGTAGCTGCCTAATACAGCTCCAGCCTGTGTATTATGTAGGTGTGAATGTTTAGGCTGCAGTAGGGTTTGTACCTTCATATGCAGTTCAAGATTTATGAGCCCTCCATGATACTTAAAAAGTCCTTTTTAAGCCAAATTGTAATTATTAAGTATTTAGAGCTTGAGTTGTATGATATATTTCCTCTTCATAAAGGGAGATGTTATCTAAGAGGATTTTGACTGCTGCAGCATTTAGCAGGATCAGGGTCTTTATGGAATTTTGTTTTGCCATGAAGTACATATAAAACATGATGTCTTTAAAAGAGAAAAAAAATCCATCACGAATCATTGAATTGCTTTGGTCTTCATATCCGGAGAACAATCTTGGTTCTGTCCCAGAAAGTCCTGAGTTCATTTTTATTTATTTGTCTAATGTTTCGAGATGATAGAGTTGGTAACTCCTCTGTCTCTATTATTTCCTGTTTCCTATGTTGTGGAACCTCTGTATCATTCTGCAAAGTCAGGTGAGAGAGAAAAAGGAAGCATTGTTAAACCGATTTTTTAAAAAGGATAGAGAAAATAACTCTCCCGTTCTGTATGATTTACAGAGGAATTTAGACTCCAAGATTATAATTTTTCCATCATTTTTGTAATTATGCTCTTAGAATATGTTTTAGTTTCATAATTAACAGGAAATACATGTTATACATTAAATGTGACACAAGAGATATGAATTATGCAGTCAGCTCAGTACATGCTGATGAGCACAAAGCCCAAGGCATGTTTGGTGGAGTTTCTATGAAGATCCGTAATGAGTTTCAAGTACATCACTTCCTGATGGAGGCTAAGAAAACATCCATCAATGCAAATTTTTGCATTTTTTCATTTTTTATGAATACTCTGCAACTTCTAAAAAGAATGAACTTTCAAACTGCAACTTGAGTAAACTCTCAGTAATTTTATATTAAACTCCTCAGATTCAATGGAATCCTCAAGTGTATGTACATCTATAAACACACACATATTTAAGCACATTAAGAAGTGCTGCAGATACAAGGGACTAGTGGAACAGAGTTTGGTACCAGACAATTTAATAAATGCCCGATAACAGACCTAAATCTATAACATTAGTTTTATGTTAGAAAATAAAACTGTACCCTTAGATAGAAAGCATATGCATATTTGCATACAAACAGATTATTTTTCATTCAAAATTAAGACTTGCAGCTACATATGCAAATGAGCATGCATATTTTATTCCTTCAATTCTTTTAGAAGAGTTCAGATTACCCTGAACATCTTGCCTTAAAGTTTTTGTTGCATAGAATTTTTATACCCTATTAGGGTCCCATTTAAATATACACTAATGAGAAGTGAAGGAAAATGTTTAGGGAGTCAAATTGTTTGGAATTTAAATAAACATGAAAAAGTCCAGCACTGTGAGGTCCTTGGAGAAACAATTTAGAATATCGTATAGTTACTGTATCAGAAAGTCCAGGACGACACCATGTTTTAATTGGTTCCCTTAACATGTGTGTCTTCCCCCACAGTCCAGTTTCCACAATAAAGGGTTATCATCCTGAAAAGCTAATCTGATCCCATGGCTTCCCTGTTTAAAGACCTCTGTTGGCTCCCTGGTGCCTAGAGAATACAAGCTGACCCCCCAGCCTGGCCCCGGGCTGCTCCTCCAGCCTCATTTCCTGACAAACTCCTCCACACACCTTAACCTCTGGTCCCTGAACTCCAGAAGCAAGAAGTGGGGGCTGCCGGGGGAGGACGGGCCCGGGGCTCAGCGAGAAGCTTCCTGGACACTACCTGATCAGGGCGTCTCCCCTGAGGACTCGACTGTCTTATACCCCAGGTGGCTAGTGGAGTTATGGCCCACCTTTTTCACATTTACTCTTTCATTTAGTCCAGTCCATATCCACTACCAGAGGTATTATAAAGCACACAAACATTCTCACAAAAGAGTCAACTGTGAAGAGGAAAAACGTGTTTTGATTCCTTTGCCTCACTATATGGAATTTGCCTTAAGGATATGGAAAGTGACCTTTGTACCAGTGTCAGTGCCGTGGGCTCGCAGGGGGAGCCCTGGCAGTGTAGTGGTAACACCTTGGTCTGCTGAACTGCAAGGTCGGCGTTTCAAAACCACTACCTGCTTTGCGGGAGAAAGGGGGAGGGGGGCACTTTCTCCTCCGGAAAAGAATCAACAGTATCCTATAACCACAAGGGCAGTTCTACTCGCTCTGATAGAGTTACCATGAGTCGAACTAGAGGGGACACTTTGCCACAAAGACAATAACTGAATAGGCTAAAAGACTTACTGAGTCAGGGTTGTCCAAACACTTCCAAGCATATATTCCTAGCTGGAGTGTTGAATTTAGTATGCACACATGCAACAGATGCTTCCTAGCAAAATAATTTAATTGGCTGATAGAGCTGATAGGTAATTGACAGGCAAAAGGAAGTAGAATTATTTTAATGACATGATAACATAATCTTAATTTGAATACTGTATATTTCCCTACCAGTTTGTCTCATCGCCTTCTATAAAAAAAATTTTATTCTTGATTTGAGTGGGAAAAAAGATTAGGTACTTGTTTAATCTTAAGAGGTACAAATTATTGAGTGCCCACGAGAATAGGTGAATTATCAATTCTTTCTTCTTGTACGCCACGCAAGAAGTTGATTTTATTAGCCTAATTTTTGCACTTTACAGAATGAAGTAACATTCCCCAACATGGGATTCAAGTCCATATTTATCTCTGTCACAGGAAATAATCTTCCTATTATGCCACACAGTGTTTTTATACAGACCAAAATGACTTCAAAAAATTCCTCTCAAGCTCAGGAAGTCATTGATCTGAGGTCCCTTCCCAAGAATGCATGCCCCCTCCACTCAGTTCCCTGAAGTTCAGCATTGGGGACCACTATTCCAGTTGTGAAGTGGGCCAGGGGGAAATAGATGATTTCCTCTGTAATCTGAGCCCATTCCTTTTAGATCTTGACAGAATCGTTTACAGATACAAAAAAAGAGAATAACATTCTTAATAGTTTAAGGTATTTTATGATTCTTATAGAGGAAGAAATTTTTACCAAAAAAATATATTCAGCATTGAGTGATGCATGAATACACGGTAACACAAATTTTCACCTCACATTCACTGTTTTTGTAAGGCATGTCAGCTCACAATTAAGCCAGAAGTATTGAAGAATATAAAATGACTTGTACATCAAGCACTTAGGTGAAACCTGTACTATGCTAACAAGCTGAAGAGCATGTCAACATCTCCAGAGCTAAGTATGTCTCCTCTTTGATCCTACAGAAAGGTTTCCAACTCGGTAGGTGGTCCTAATTAACAGGGAACTGTGATCTTTTACTACCAGATCTCACAAGTAAGGCAATAGACCACATTCTATTACTGCTTACTGATATTGTTCTTATTTAAATTCCAATATCTCCCCAGATACACAACTGATTATGAATGTATGTCTTGTTTTAATAGTGCCTTTCAAGAGAAAGTTTGATGCCTCTTATCTAAATATCCTCAGGGTTCCTCTTGTCAATTATGTTTTCTCATCATGGACTAAGAACACCCAACACTCATATTTGAATAATCCGCATCTTGTTGGAATTTACTGATGTGTTTGTGTGTGCGACTTCATCTGAATATTTTAAGGCCTTCTATTTTGATAACTGTAAAGATGCTGGTTGCTTTAAATATATCAATCTCTTGAATAATCAAATAGGCCCATGAGGTAATTTATCTTCATGTTCATTTTAGAGATTAAGAGATCAAAGCTTCATTATTAGAAAGATAGCAAATTGAATATTTGTACCTAATTTTGTTTCTTTGAAATCTTCACTAAAAATATAGTAAAGAGATTAAAATATCTATGAACTGGGAAGAAATGGAGAAGGTGGGACATATAAATCCTAGAAAATAACCAGATGAGTGATTACTGACTTGAGAGACCCAAGAAAGTCAAATCCTAGCCGAAGCACGGAGAGCTGTGGTCGACCGGCCAGATGTCTGTGACAGCCCTCCAAAGACTCAGAAGGACCCTGCACCACGCATTTCCGTATGTGGGAGTAAAATGACTTCAGGTGCTAAAATAGAGAGAATTGATTGAAAACTGTGTATGAGACAGTACAACTTCTGTTGCTCCTGTTTTCCCCTTGCTGCTGAACATTTGTCCTTTAGCAATTCCCTCTGATGTCTTGAGACCCTTGTTCCACGGCCCCACTTACACAGAAGGCATTGATCAAAACCAAAAAAAAAAAAAAGTAAGATAGGCAGGATAAGCAACCCCATGGAAATGGAGGCAAGACCAATGGTTCCAGGGGCCATAGGAGTGGTGAGTCAATGATGACAGGGACAGGGGAAGAGCAAGGGTTATAAATGGGTGGTGAGGAGGGTGTAGCGTTCCTGGGCGTGTGTGATCAATGGGAAAGTGTCCGAGAGCAATTACTGAGAGGTGAACCATGGGTAAGTATAAGAGTGGGGCAGGAAGAAAGGAAAAAGACAAAGAGGAAAGAAGAAAACAAAAATGTATATACATAGGTATAAATACAGATATAGGAATATGTACATATATAACTATTCAAAATAGGTGTATTTGTCTATATGTGTACATACATGCAAATGTAAATACAAGGAAGTGGATGGACTCTAGGCCTCTACTAAACCTGACCTAAGTAAAAGAACCACTTGGCGGACAGCAGAACTGCTCGGTGGTGTTCCCAAGGATGTTCATCCTGACAGGAGCAGATCCTGCCGCCTTTCTGCTGGGGAATGCCGATGGGGTGGAATCACTGATTTTATTGTGAACAATCCAGTGCTTAACCCACTGGGGCACCAGGGCTCAGATTGTGGCACCAGATCTTTCTTATAGCAGTTACAAGGTAAGCATACCTTAAACTAAAAATCAAAATCTGGTTTTCAAAATGACCACACTAGTTTATATTCCCAAATGGCAAGTATCGAAATAATCATTGCTTATCATCTTTTTAAAAAATCTCTTTTTTGGCCATTCTGATGGTCTTGAAGTGGTATCTTAGCATATCTTATTTTAAGCATAAATTCCATGATCACTAATGTGAAGCACCTTTTAATATTAATCGACCAGTTGGATTTCTTCTTTTGAGAAGCACAGGGTCACCTCCCCCTCCCTTTTTAGGGTAAGTTTTGTTATTTTTGTATTAGTAAAATTTATTTTAATATTCTAAATATGAGACTTATTTTAGTCATTTGTACTAAAACAACCTTTTCTAGTTTCATGGTGTGATTTTATGTTTTTATATGAATTTAAAATACATATTCTGTTGTTGTTTGTTGTTGTAGAGTTGATTTCAACTATTGGAGACATTATGTGCACAGAGATGAACTACTCTATAGGATTTTTTACAGAGAAATTTAGTCTTCTATTCAATAACTTATACGCATTTAGTTACATGTCATTTATTACAATCCCCACAATGTAACAGCACATTTCCTACTTCCTTCTGGCGTTTCCCATTCCTATTTCTTCTTTATTCCTGAATCTCTCTGAATTCTGAGTTTTGACTTTTGGGAAAAAAAACCAAAGGATCTCTTTATTGTTCTAGGAAGTGCGTTTCCTCTGACTTTATTGTTCACATGATAAGCCTGTCGATTGCTTACCTGAAAGTTGATCTATGGACGTGAGTACAGTTGTAAGCTTGGAGGGTATCTGAGGAGCATATTCTGGGGGATTCCACTAACCTCGATCAGACCTGGAAGCCTGGTCTCTCTTGTTCTGGTTGTGAGTTTTGCTTCACATTTTCCTCTCATTCTGTCTTGGACCTTCCAGAGCAGCTGGTAGTGATACTGGGCCCAATCTTCTTCTTCTTCTGGTTTGAGGGTCGTGGAGATGACGTTCACGTGGCCCAGTGCTTCATTGGACTAATTGTTTCTGTGTGCCTTCATGTCTACACTCTGCTTTTCCCTCCCCTCGGGGAGAGACCAGTAGTTGCACTTCAGATCGCTGCTCACGAACTTTTAAGACCCCAATTGCTATTGGCCGAAGTAGAATGTAGAATCTTGTCTTTGTGGATTATGCTGTCCTAATTGACCTAGATGTCCTCAGCAACCCGGAGATTCCAGTCCTAAATCTCTGGTCTATTAATTTTCATGTGCAACATGGCAACATTTTTTCTGGGGAAACACCTTTCTCCGTCATTACTTTTTATGTTCACTTTTTTAAAAATTGGCTTTATCTTTCTACAGATCCTGCATTTGCACCTTTCTCATCACCACCATTGTCATCATCATCTTGGTTGTCGTCGGCTTTGTCTTACTTAGTGCTTACCTAATGCGGCCATGGCAGAAAATGCCACCAGCGGTACTTAAAATAGAGAAGTTTATTTTCTCACAGATCAGGATGTTCCATTTGAATTCAGGGCCTGGCTTTAGGGTCTTCCTTGTTAGCAGGCCCAGCAGGTCCTTGGCAACTTTTGCAGTTCTTTCGAGCTCCTTGGCGTTTGAATGCTCTGGTTCTGCTGTAACAGGAATGCCACAAGTGGATGGTTTAATGGACAGAAATTTATTTTCTCCTGGTTTAGGAGGTTAAAAGCCTGAATACACATGGTGACTCTTGAAGATTTTCTCTTTCTGGTGACTCTGGAGGAATTCCTTGTCTCCTTTTGCTTGTTTATAAAATCTTTTATATCTCAAAAGAAGTTAACTTGGGGCATACCTTACAGTAATCATGTTTCATGAACATAAAAAGACAAATGGGATTAAGACTGCAGAAATTCAACAGTGTCATTGAATTGATTTTGACTCATAGTCACCATATAGGACAGAGTAAATTGCATCTTTGTGTTTCTGAGACATGACTTTACAGAAATAGACAGCCTCAGCTTTCTCCCAAGGAATGACTGGTTATAGTTCCCTTTTATGTTGTTGAAAAGGCTTTTGCTATGAATAAGTCATTGGTTTTCAAACTTTTATCATTTAATTTATAATTGTATCATGTGAGGTCCAGTTTATTTCTATCACTAAGTGCATATTTTTCAACTACTATTCTTTCCTCTTTGTTTCCAACTTTTATATTACAATCACCAATAACTATTGGTGCATCTTGATAGAGTGTTTGATCAATTTTGAAGTTGTTAGTAGAATTCTTCAATATCGTCATCACTAGCTCTTGTGGTCGATGAATAAAGTTGAATAATGGTTGTTTTGATTAGATTTCCCTGAAGGTGAATAAATATAATATGATCAGAGTTAGGATTGTACTTCATGAAGAATTTAGCAAGAAATGCATGAGAACCTAGATTTAGAAAACTAAAAGGAAGAATGCACTCAGTATATCTACAACTGAAAGAACTTAAGAAGAGCTTCAAGTCTTAAATTGCAATTTTGAAATATTCTATCTGCATGATTTTGAATGATGCAGGAAGCATCAAGAGAAGATGGAAAGCATACACAGAGTCACTGTACCAGAAAGAACTAATCGACAGTCCACAATTTCAGGAGGGAGCATAATCAATGCTGCTGAAGGAAGAAGTTCAGGCTGTGCTGAATGCATTATCCAAAGAACAAGGCTCCAGGAATTGATGGAATACCAATGGAAATGTTTCAGAAAGCCGAAGAAGCACTGGAAGCCCTCACTCATTTATGCCAAGAAATTTAGAAGAAACTGCATAGCCAACTGACTAGAAGAGATCCATATTTATGCCCCTTCCTAGGAAAGGTGAGCCAACAGGAGGCTTAAACTAGAGAACAATATCATTGTAAGCTCACATAAGTTACATTTTGTTTAAGGTCATCCAACAACTTTTGCTGCAGTATACTGACATAGCAGTATACTGCTAGAAGTGCAGGCTGGATTCAGAAGAGCTTATGGAACAAGAGATATCATTGCTGACTTCAGATGGATCTTGGCTGAAAGCAGAGATTACCAGCAGGCTGTTTATGTGTGGTTCGTTGACGATGCAAAGGCATTCAACTCTGTGAACCCTAATAAACTGTGGATAACCTTGAGAAGAATAGAAATTCCAGAACACTTCATTGTACTCATTCAGAACATGGATCAAGAGGCAGGTGGGCAAACAGAACAAGGGAGTACTGCCTGGTTCGAAATCAACCTGTATGCTGACTAAATCATCAGAAAAGCTGGGTTATATGAAGAAATGTGTAGCATCAGGTTTGGAGGAAGCTTATTAACAATCCGTGGTTTGCAGATGACAGAATCGTGCTTGCTGAAAGTGATGAGTACTGAAGTACTTGCTGATGAGGATCAGGGATTGTAGCCTACGGTATGGATTACAACTCGATGCAGAAAAGACAAATATCCTCACAAGTGGACCAATAGGTAACAGCATGATAAATGAAGAAAAGTTTGAAGAGTCAAGGATTTTGTCTTACTTAGATCCACAATCAATTGCTCATGGAAGCAGCAGTCAAGAGATCAAAAAGCGGAAGGCAATGTGCTAAGACTGGTTGTGATGATGGTTGTACAACTCTTCTTGAGGTGACTGGACTATTGAATTGTATAATATGTGAATTAGATGCCAATAAAACTTTTTAAAAAGGAAAAAAAGAGATCAAAAAGCACATTGCGTTTGGCAAATCTGCTGCACAAGACCTCTTTATAACATTGAAGAGCAAAGATGTTACTTTGCGGACTAGCGTGTGCTTGCCCTAAGCCAGGGTCTTCTCCATCACATCATATGGCTGTGAAAGTTGGACCTTGAACAAGGAAGAACTTAGCAGAATAGATACGTTGGAACTGTGGTGCTGGAGGAGAATATTGAAAGTGCCAGGGACTGCTAAGAGGACAAACCGATCTCTGTGGGAAGAAGTAAGGCCAGAGTGCTCTTTAGAGGCAAAGATGACAGGACTTCATCTGACATACTTTGGACATATTGTCTGGAGAAACCTGTCCCTGGAGAAGGACATCATATTTGGTGGAGGGGTGGCAAAAAATATGAACTCTCTGGACAAAATGGCAATCCGTGGCCTGGTCAATGGGCTCAGGTACAGTCTCATTGTGAGAACGGCGCAGGACCTGGTAGGGTTTCCTTCTATCATGCAGAGTTGCTATGGGCAGGAGCTGACTGGTGGCACTCAACAACAACAACAACAACAACAATAATGTTCTGGTATGACCTCATTAATGTAACAAAAGATATCCCAATATTTGGATCTAATGAACATAACAAAACCATTTTCAGATAGCGTCTTATTTTAGAAGTTACAATTCAATCCATCATCATCATCCTTATCATTCGTCTTTAAATGTGACGAATTCTTCATGCACCAGCGTCCTCCAGACTCCTGGGGAACCATTCAGGGCAGTAATTTAGGTCAGCAGCATCCTCCCCAGAGGCTTAGGAAATGTTCTTCTGGCACATGTTTATGGGGAAGAGTGTGTTCATGAAACTTATTTTCCCACAATTGATGAGATTGTGCAGTTCCCTGGCTGTTCTCTCTCTCTCTCTCTCAGAATCACGCTCCTCATCCTCTGCTATGTGGTCTTCAGCAAAGATCAAACATCGATGTGTTATCTATTGAGTCCTCCAATCTTTGCTGCTCCACTTTACTAAATCTGACCTAAATAAGCTCTATCTCCCAAACCAAAACACCAAACTCTTGGGCAGATAGATCATAGTTACCCTCCAGGAAAAAATATTGAGTGATTCAGCAAACCTCAAAGAAGATGGAAAAAAATAAACAAGAGTCGCTGTACCAAAAGGAACTAGTCCATATTACTCGAGGAAGGTCCTGTAAGAGATGGATTCACACCCTGGCTGCAACCATGCGCTCAGGCATCGGAACAACAAGGAGGATGGCCCCGGACTGGGCAGGGTTCCATTCTGTGCGTCCAGGATTGCGATAGGTTAGAGCCGACTTGAGGACACCTAACAACAACAACAAAGGACAGAGTAGACCTGCCTCATTGGGTTTCCACATCTGCAGATCGTGATGGAAGCTGGCTGCTCCAGTTCCACCTCGGGAGTTTGAATCCCTGACCTTTAGGTTAGCAGTGAAGTGTTTTAACTAGTGTGTTGCCAGGTATCCTTGTCCCATCAACACAACCAATCTCACTGCTAATTCCAACTCCTACCGACCATATAGGACAGAGTAGAACTGCTCCGTTGGGGTTCTGAGACTTTGCATCGTTACAGAAGTAGACAGCCTCATCTTTATCCCTCTTAGTCGTTGGAGGTTTTGAACCCCTGATCTTGTGGTTAGCAGTACAATATATATCTCACTATATTATCCCCCTAATTATCATTCAGGGAAAGAGCTTGTTGGAGTCATTCTTCGGAATTCATCAGCTATTTGGGGCACTATGCTCTGGAAACTATGTAAAATCCATAACCACAGAGGTCTTCCTTACTATCTTCTATAGAGAGAGCTTCTCATTGTCCTTACTTATAATGGTTCTGATTGCCCTTGCTTATAATTGTTTGGGGTGATAGCATCTAATAGTTTCACTTGTGTTAGAATTTACGTTTCTGTTTTCCATTTGTGACTGTTGCTTTTAGGTGCTTTTTAATGGAAACGAAGAGAAAAATATAAACAATAGAATTCTCCCATCATGGGGTCAATTCTGACTCACAGTGACCATAGGGTTTCTGATTCTGTAAATCTTGACTAGAGCAGAATGCCTCATCTTTCTCCTCCAGAGCAATTGGTAGGGTTGAACCAGAAACTTGTGGTTAGCAGTCTAACCTCATAGGAACACTGGGCTTCTATTGAGGAAAAACAATTTCATGCATGGTTTTTCCTTCCTGCATCTTCATGGAAATACTGATCACTGATTGGAGGTCAAGTCGTTCTTTCTTCCTTCTGCCTATTATGGCTTGGCGAAGCCCTGGGGGCTGTATGGGTTGGGATGCTAAATCACAAGGTCAACCATTCAAAGTCACCAGCTGGTCTGCAGGAGGGAGAATGATACTGTCTGGGCCTGGAAAGAAGGACAGTCTCAGAAACCCTAAGGAGGGAACACTTCTATTCTGCCCTACACTGTCACTATAAATTGGATTTTACGGTAGTGGATTTTATGATGTTTTGAATTGTATTCTTCCAAAGATATGGGTTGAAAATCCTCTTTTCCCATAATTTTAATTTCATTTATGAGTGGGTTGTCTTTGTTGTGTGAATGGGGCATGATTCTCAAACTCAACTCACATCGAGTAGATGCTAACTCATAGTGACCCTATAGAATAGTGTAGAACTCCTGTGAGTTTCCGAGACTATTTTTTAATGATAGACTGTATGAGGAATAAACTTTAATAACCAATAACAATATTTATTTTACTTTAGCTTCATTGGAGAAAATGTGGAATTGGCAGTGTTACACTGGGCTAAGAGGCTTAGGGGTTGGTAGGGCTCAATTCCATCTAAGTCGGGACAGTTCTACCCTTTCCTCACCATCCATGTTACCCAGCACAGCGCCCTTCTCCGGGGATTGTCCCTTGATAATATGTCCTAATTATGAGAGACAGTCTCTGATTTTCTTCTAAATAAAATTCTATCTGTACTTCTAGAATAGATTTGTTTATGCTTCTCTCCATCCATGGTAATAGCAACACTCTTCATAAACACAATAATTTAAAGGATCAATTATTCTTCATTCTTTCTCACACACTTTTCCAGCTTTCCCATGTATGTATGCAATTAATCGATACCAGCATGACATGGGGCCAGCACACTTTAATCCTTGAAGTCTTTGCTCTTTAAGATTAAGTGTTTTACAGCAATTGCTTTTTCTTCCTTTTTCTTTCTTTCTTAGTTAAGCTAAACCCTTTATTTTTACATTTTTCTCTCTTTTTAAAAAATATCCTTTTATTGGGGCTCACACAACTCTTATCACAATCCACACATACATCAATTGTGTAAAGCACACTTATACATTCGTTGCCCTCATCATTCTCAAAACTTGCTTTGCACTTGGGTTCCTGGAATCAGCTCCTCATTTTCTTTTTTCCCCTTCCCCTCCCTCTCCATGTCCCCCTCCCTCATGAACCCTTGATAATTTATAAATTAATACTTTATCTTATACTGCCTGGCATCTCCCTTCACCCCCTCTTCTGTTGCCCATCTCCAGGGATGAAGTTATATGTAGATCCTTGTGTATCTCCCCTTTCTACCCCCATCCCTCCCAGTATTACCACTCTCGCCACTGGTCCTGAGGGGTTCATCTCTTCTGGATTCCTTGTGTTTCCAGTTCCTATCTGTACCGCTGTGCATCCTCTGGTGTAACCAGGTTTGCAATGTAGAATTGGGATCATGATAGTTGGGAGGAGTAACTGTTTAAGAACTAGAGGAAGGTTGTGAGTTTCCTTATTGCTACACTGAACCCTGAGTGATTCATCTCCTCCCCACTACCCCTCTGCAAGGGATGTCTAGTTGTCTACAGATGGGCATTGGGTCCCCATCATGCGCTCCCCTTATTCACGATGATATGATTCCGCCCACCCCACATGCCCTTTGTGCTTGAAACTTGGTCCCTCAGTACTTCATGATCACACATGTTGGTGTGCTGCTTCCATATGGGCTTTGTTGCTTCTGTGCTAGATGGCTACTTGTTTACTTTCAAGCCTTTAAGGTCCCAGACGCTATATCTCTCGATAGCCAGGCACCATCAGCCTTCTTCACCACACTTACTTATGCACACATTCATCTTCAGCGTTTATGTGGGGAAGGTGATCACACAATGATGGTTTTTGTTCTTTGGTGTCTGCTACCTGATCCCTTCAACACCTCATGATCACAAAGGCTTGTGTGTTTCTTCTCTGTGAGCTTTGTTGCTTCCAAGCTAGATGGCCTCTTGTTTGCCTTCAAGCCTTTAAGACCCCAGACTCTATATCTTTTGATAGCCGGGCACCATCAGCTTTCATCACCATGTTTGCTTACGCACAGGTTTGTCTTCAGTGATCATGTTGGGAAGGTGGGTATCATGGAATGACTGTTTAGCTGAGAAAGGTGCTCTTGTATTAAGGGAATGAGTGCGAGGAGGCCCAGTGACCACCTGCTGCCCTACTACTAAACCTATAAATATATGCACATAGGTCTATTTCCCCCATAATCATAAATATATTTATATATGTACATGTCTGTACTTAGGCTTCTATCTATGCCCGTTGCCTCCTACTCCTTTCTTCTATTTCCTTATACTTTCCTCCTGTCCCACTACCATGTTCAGCCTTCATTCTTGTTTCAATAATTTCTCTCAGTTACCTTGGCCTTGGTCAATCCCTACCAGTCCTTCCATCTCCCCCCGCCCCCAGCACCACCACTGGTTTTGAACCACTCATTGTTCCCTTGTCCCTGGGTTGGCCAACACCTCCTCTCTCCCCCTACCTCCCACACTCTCATGTCCCTCCAGGACCATTGGTCCCATTATTTTCTTCTCACATTGTTTGTGCAGCCTGTCTTATCTAGGTGGACATGCAGAGATAATAATATGTGCATAAAATTATGGATGGCTTTGACAGCACCAAATAAAGTGGCACAGAAAAGAGGAAAAAAGAAAATGATTAGGGAAAAGAATGTACAGATGTGCTTTATACAATTGATGTATGTATATGTATGGATTGTGATAAGAGTTGTATGAGCCCCTAATAAAATGTTAAAAAAAAAGAACATGGTGACAACGGCAGCAACACTAACAAGTTAACAAACAAAAAAGCCACTGACATACAAAATTTAAAAGAAGAGAAAAAAAGAAAACCAAAAAACAAAGAATAAAAACAATTTTTTTAAAAGCCTGTTAGTAGTTCAAAGTCTGTTTGTTGACCTTTAGGAGTATTTTCTGGACTAGTCTGATGGGGTGCCACATCCTGCCCCCAAAATCCATCCTTTATACTCCCTTGGGACCTCCTTGCTCTGCTTCCCCCGCCGCTCCATTCCATGCCCCCAGTGTTTTGCCTCAGTGTGGTGGGGTCAGCTCAGTCACACATCCCACACTGTGTCTCTGGTGCTGTCCCGTGTAGAGCCATGGGTCAGTGCAGAGTGTCATATCTCGCAGTCAGGCCAGTTATATGGTCCTCTCTGTACAATGGGCCCACGAGCCGGGCTACAGTCCTCTGAATTTGGTGGGCCCAGGTGTGCTGATGGTTTTATTCTTGGCCTTTCTATTCTTTTCCACTGGTCTGGGTGCCTATTGTTGTGCCAGTACCACGCTGTTTTGACCACTGTAGCTGTGTAATAGGCAATAAAACAGTTGTAGGGCGAGTCCTCCAACTGTGTCCTTCTTCTTGAGGAGTTCTCTGCTAATTCTGGGTTTCTTCCCTCTCCATATGAAATTGGTGATTAGTTTTTTCCAATTCTTTGAAGAAGGTTGATGGTATTTGAATTGGTATAGCATTGAACTTGTGAAGTGCTATAGGTAAGATTGTCATCTTTACTATGTTAAGCCTTCCAATCCAAGAGCAGGGAATTTTCTTCCATTTGTAGAGGTTGCTTTTGGTTTCCTGTAGAAGGGTCTTATAGTTTTCCTTGTATAGGTTTTTAATTTTTTTGTTAAATATATTCCTAGGTTTTTCAGTTTGTTCTTAGCTACTTCTTAATCCCATCTTCCATGGTCCTGTCTGATGTGTATAGAAAACCTACCAACTTCTGTTTATTGATCTTGTGTCCTGCCACTCTTCCATGTTCACCTATCGCTGTAAGTACTCCAGCTGTGGAGCTTTTGGGGTTTTCAATGTACAGGACCATGTCATCTGCAAATAGTGACAGTTTCACCTCCTCCTCTCCCATTTGGATCCCTTTGATGTCCTTCCACTGTCTTATGTTGTTAGCCAGAACCTTCAGAATGATATTGAATAGAAGTGGGGACAGGGGGAATCCTTGTCTTGTCCTTTTTTTCAGTGGGATTGTTTTTGTCTTTTCTCCATTGACTATGATGTTGGCCATTGGCCTTTCATAGATAGTTGTATAAGCTTGAGGAACTTACCTTCCAATCCTATCTTCATGAGCGTCTTAATTAGGAATGGCTGTTGAATGTTGTCAAATGCTTTTTCTGCATCTATGGATATTATTATATGGTTTTTATCCTTTTCTTCTTGATGTGGTGTATAATATTGACGGATTTTTGGATGTTAAACTATCCCTGCATTTCTGGGATGAATCATACCTGGTCGTGGTGGATGATATGTTTTATATACTTTTGTATTCTACTGGCCAATATTTTGTTAAGGATTTTTGCATCTATGTTCATTAGAGATATTGGTCTGTGATTCTCTATACCTGTGGCGTCTTTGCCCTGTTTGGCTATCAAAATAATGCTGGTTTCATAAAATGAGTTTGGGAGCTTGTCATCCTCTTCTATGTTATGGAACACTTTGTGGAGGATCGGTGTCAACTCTTTTCTGAATGCTTGGTAGAATTCTGCTATGAAGCCATCTGGCCCTGGGGCATTTTGGTTGGTAGGTTCTTGATGACCCTTTCTATTTCTTCTTTCACTATGGGTTTGTTAAGGTTCTTGATCTCGGTCTGAGATAATCTAGGGAGAGCTTGTTTTTCCAAATATTTATTTATGTCTTCCATGTTTCTGAATTCAATAGAATACAGACTGTCATAGAACTTTGTGATTATTCTTTTAATCTCATTGGGGTCTGTTGTTATTGCCCCTGTTTTATCCCTCATCCTGGCTATTAATGTTTGCTCCTTTCTATCCGTAGTAACCTTTGCCAGCGGTCTGTCAATTTTGTTAATTTTTTCATAGAACCAGATTTTAGCTGCATTTATCTTTTGCATTGTTCTATTGTCTTCTCATTGGTTTAACTCTTCCCTGATTTTTATTATTTCTTTTCTCTTGCTATTAGAGGGGTTATTCTGCTGACTCTGTTCTAGTTGTTGGAGGTTTTGTGTTAATGTATCTGTCATACACCTCTCTTCTTTTTTCATATATGCATTTAATGATATCATGCTACCTCTGATAACTGCCTTCACAGTGTCCCATAAGTTTTGATACATTGTATGTTCGCTCTCGTTAGTTTCTAGAAACTTTCTAATATCCTCTGTAATCTGGGCCTGTACCCATTCATGTCACAGGAGAACGTTGGTCATTCTCCAATTGGTTGCCCTTGCTTTTCTGGATGTCCTCTTATTAATCTCAGCTTTATGGCATGGTGATCTGAGAAAGATGCATGGATAATATCCATGTTTTTGAATTTACTCAGGCTGGACTTGTGTCCCAGCATGTGGTCTATTCTTGAAAAAGATCCATGGTGACTTGAGAAGAATGTGACTTCTTTTGCATTTGGATGGAAAGCTCTATAAATGTCTACCAGGCCCTGTTGCCTAATTACATTATTTAGCTTCTGGCCTCTTTGCTGAGCTTCTTTCTCAGTGATCTGTCTTTCTGATAGCGGAGTGTTAAAGTAACCTACTATGATTGTTGAGTCCATAATTTCTTTTTTCATCTTTTTAATCGCTTATTTGACGAAATTTGCCGCACCATTATTAGGAGCGTAAATATTCAATATGCTAAGTGCTTCTCGGTTTACCGAACCTTTGAGCATTATGTAGTGTCCCTCTTTGTCTCTTTTTATGTTTTGGATCTTGAGATCCATTTTTGTCGGAGATTAAGATAGCCACCCCTGCCTTTTTTGAGTTACCATTTGATTGGTAAACTTTCTGCCAGCCCTTTATTCTCAGCATATTATTGTCTGTGTGGTTGAGATGTGTCTCTTGCAGGCAACAGATTGATGGATTATGTTTTCTGAGCCAGGCCTCAAGCCTATTTCTTTTAATGTATGAATTGAGTCCATTGGAATTCAGAGTTATTATCACTATCTGTGGATTCATAGTTGTCATACCCTGTTTTGTATTTTGGGTCTTTACCTATCTCACTTCTTATCAGTGTTTGAGTGGAGTTTCTATCTTGCCTTCTTTTTCATCTGAGACCTTGTTGTCCTGGTAATTGTTGCTGACATGTTGGCTTCTAGATGGAGATGAGCTTTATAGTGGTCTCCTATTTGTTCTGGGTGGAGGTTGATCCTCTGGCCATAATGAGTCAGTCAGTATCTTCTGCAAGGTCGGGTGTCTTGTAGCATATTCTTTGAGTCTTTCCTTATCCTGGAAGACCCTTATCTCACCATCTATCTTGATGGTTAACTTGGCAGGGTACAGGATTCTGGGGGAGGTGTTTTTATCCTTTCAGCTTTTGGAAGATGTTGTTCCATTCTCTCCTCCTATTCATGGTATCTGCAGATAGGTCTGAGCATACTCTTACCTGCGCTCCTTTGTATGTGACTGTCTTCCTTTCTCTAGTTGCTCATAAGATTTTCTCTTTTTCCTCTAAGTTGGATATTTTTACTATTATATGTCTTGGCATGTTCTTCTTGGGGTCTAGTCTAGCTGGTGTCCTTTCAGCTTCCTGTATGAGTGCCTGGTTCTCTCTTGTTAGGGTGGGAAAGTTTTTTTCCCCCAGAAATTCCTTTGCTATCTTGGCTGTCGACTTGTGTGTTGTGTTGTGCTGGAGTAGACTGATTATTCTAATGTTATTCCTTTTCATAGCATCTTTCATTGGTCTCAGGTTATCTTCTGCTTCTTTAATTTTCCTATCTGACTGTCTTTCTCATTTACTTAAGTCTGTTTGAATGTTCTCGATATCACTGATACGGTTCTCTGCCTCCTCAAGCCTAATCGTATATTTTGTGACCTTATGTGTGGCTTCTGCTACCTCCTTTGTTAGCTCCTGAAGTTCCCTTTGGTGGATAGGCTTCATCCCCTCTATTGTGAACTTCATCCCCTCTATTTTGAACTTCATCTCTTCTATTATTGCATCCTTATTCTGGGTTGCTCCCCTCAGCTTCTGTATTATTGCGAGCAGACTTCTAAGATTTCCTTCTGTGGCAGATATGTATATGTTTCCTCTATGAGAGACATTAGATTTGCTACTATGTTTTGTATTTCTGTTTTTTTGTTGTTGTCGGGAGTGATGTGATCTGTTGATTTTTTCCTCGATTCTTTCATAGGCCCTGTGTTTCTGGGAGACCAGGGGGCCCTTATCTGTGTTACTGTTAAGAATTCTTTCAGGTGGCTGCCTATGACCTACTGTAAGGATGGGACAGGCTGCTGTGGAGGCAGAGTTCCCTGAAGGCGTAGTGACCAACAGTGGTGAGATGTTTCAGCAACTGGAGTAGGGGCTGGAGCCTCAGTGATTGCCCCAGGCTACTTTGACACGATCTGTCAGGGAACCTTTAGCAGCCCAGACTCCTTGCACTTGGCTGCCTGGATACCAAACCCACCTTGTTCAAAAGAGCTCTCAGAGTATGCGGGTCCCCTGATCCGCCATCTTCCCACAAATCCCTGAGAGTAAATTTTTATGGGAGCTTTTTAAAGACTCCAGAAGATGGCTGATTAGTGTTAGTAAAATTAAGTCTTGAGTTGATCCCATTTTAAGATATGAAAGAACTTAAATGCAAGCTAGTAAATCGAGAAAAGGAGCCTTAGTGTTTAAGGAGTTGGGCTGCTAGCCACAAGGTCAGCAGTTCAGAAAAACCAGCTGCTCTGATACAGAAAGGCTCCTGTACAGAGTTACAGTCTTGGAAACCCATTGAGACAGTTCTATCCTGCCCTGTAGGGTCACTATGAATTTCAGTTGACTCAATGGCCGTCAATTTTTCCCCCTTCTTCGAGAACAAGCTGTGATAGGGGAAGAAAGAGGCCAAACATATAAAGATTGCCCAGGAGCAGAAATTTGGAAAAGAAGGCCTTTCTCCAAAGTCAACATGAACAGAAAGCCTTTCCCTAGAAGTGTTCGCCCAAATTCACAATTGTAACCCACCAAACAGTGAGAGAATCGATTTCTACTGCTAAAGTAACCCCCTTTTTGCATTTCTGTCACAGTACCCTATGAAAACTAAGATATTGTCCCATTCCAGATGTGTCCCATACAATATATTTGATGATGGAACTATTCTGTATATATATATATATATATATATATTTGGAATGTGCCTAGTGTGGTCAAGAAATAGAATGTTTAATTTCAATTAACTTAGAATTAAGCTTTAGCAACCAAACTCTAGTTCTTTACATTTCCTGAAAGGCATTGGTGTCTCCAGTTTTATTTGTTTCTCTTTCCAGCTTTACACATATTTTCCTAAGGCAAAGAGCACAGAGCTCCCTCCCTCAGGCACGCATTCATTGCCATTGAATTTATTCAGACTCATTGTGGCTCTGTAGGACAGGGTCGAACCGTCCAGGTGGTGCTTTAACACTATGGCTCTGTACAGGCATAGACGGCCTCATCTTTCTCCTATGATGGTTTTGGAGCTGCTTGACCTTACAAGTTAACAGGCCGACATGTAACCATTATGACACCAGGACTCCTTCACAGAGCTCCCTACTGACTGAATTAAAAAAAAAAACACACACCACAACACAAATAGTCATTTAATCAATTTCACCCCATGTGTTGTAAAGTAGAATTGGGTTACAAAGGGATTTCTTGGCTGTGATCTTTCATAAGCATGTTATCAGGCCTTTCTGTTGCAGCATCTCTGAGTGGGTCCAGATTGCCAACCTTTTGATTATTAGTCCAGTGTTTAGTTAGTCATTCGTACCACCCGTGAACTTCAATTGCTTGAATAAAACCAGACCCCTGGCTTTTGAGTTGACTTGATAACTCATAGGTACTCTGCAGGATGGAGTAGAATTTCTCTATAGCATTTCCAAGGCTGGGATGGAAGCAGCCTGCCACATCTTTTTCCCAGACAGTGGTTGGTGGCTTTAAATGTTAACATTTCTTGGATTAGTCGTATGCTGACCACTGAGCCACCAGAGTTCCTGATAGGCTGAAGATAAAAGGGAAAGTATTTGAGGGGAAAGAATATGAGCCAGTAGCTTATAAATGTCATCTTTACTTTCGTAATATTCGTTTTCCTTCCTTAGATGGAGTTGGAGGCCAGAGATTAGTTGGATGTGTCCAGCTGCTTATTTAGATACTGATGTTCATCATCTTTTCTTGTAAATTGCCACATTTGGTATCTAAGGCAAACCTTAGTGCACCATTCTTTGGACTGTATAATCCATTATAAGGACGAAAAGTCATGGCTGGGTCATTGAGTCTAAAGGGGCAAAACAAGCAGAGAGAGGTTATCAAGTGGAAGATACCCTTACTCTCAGCTTGTGAATAGTCCCCAAACCCCTGTTCTTTGTCCACTCCCTGCATTCCCATTGCCATTTGTGAAATTTTATCTGGCCTTTCCTGACTTCCTAGAATATTCCATGCGCCTGACCATTCAGGACGGTTGCATAGTATTCCTAGTCTGGCAAATCCCCATCATCCCTTAGTCATCTTTCACTTTGAACTCCTACTTCTTCTTCAGGTTGTGACTATCTTTTCCTCAGGAAATCCTTCCTTTTCTCCCAAGTCTAGATCAGGTTCCATGTTGATGAGCAAAGTAGTTTCACAACCTGCCGCAGGAGAGTTAGAATATTTTAAAATTGTATATTTAGAATCACAACCGGAAACTCATTCTAACCACCTCCAGAGAAGTCATGATTCTTCTGGGATGTGGCGCTTCAACTCTTCATTTCTAAGATACATGAATGTGTCATGTGAACCATTTTCAGTGCCTCAAAGAGTTGGTCCTGATTTCACAGTGGTCATTCAGAAGCATACAAAGAAAACAAAAACAAACCAGCAACAACAAAAAAATAGAATCTCGCTGACATAGACTCAATTATGATGCTTGGTGATGCCACAGGACAGAGTCAGACTGTTCCGGGATTCCAGACTGTAACTGTTTATGGGAGTAGAATGCCACATCTACTTTCCAAGGAGGGGCTGGTAGTTTTGAACTGCAGATCTTGCAGTTAGCAGCCCATCACATAACCCTCAGTGCTGCCACCAGCTTCTCTATGATGGAAACATTCTTTTATTATTCTTTGTGGTAAGCTATGACCTTGCAGTAGCAATCCTATGCAAATCCTCCTATTATGTCTCAGTAGAACATTGTAATTTGAATTCTGACTCATAGATTTAGTCATAATTAAGACTAAAAGTTATTTTGCTCCATAAAACTCACAGGATGGAGCACCTTTTGAGAGATAAGTATTTTCTTGAAAGACAGAATGGGAAAATAAAAAATCATGGCACAATTTTACTAATGAGCAAAGATATTTCTCTTACCTAATGAATAAGGCTATTTCCCAATTTGGTGTTCTACCAAGAAAGTTGACTATTCTCGATCAAGTTAGTATTTCACTCTCAATGGACTTGGGATTAGATAGTGGCTGAACAGAAAGAAGAACAATTAAGAAAGGATTAAAATGAGAGGGTATGATTGTCCCAGGAGAGAGTGAAGAAAGCACCCAAGATGCATTTCTCCATGTAAGAGAACTTGCTCAAACCATTTTCGTCTCTTAAGAACTACTTTGCCGGTGCTGAGTGAGGCAAATGCTTCACTAATATGTAAGTCCTTGTGTTCCGTATTCTGGGAGAGTCGTGGAATCATGCATTAACAAAGGTGATCTACTGACCAAATAACATGGCTTTTAAGTTTACCGATATTTATGGAGTTGTTCACTGGCAACTTCTAGTGCAAAAGGCCCACAGTTACTCCCTAATTGGAACGAAGTCCAGATGGATCCGAGGAAAGCTCGTCAGCAGGTCTGTGGGGCCTTTGGCCACTTCCAAAGGATGTGAATCTCAGCAACATGTATTTCCTTTCATGTTGTTAGTTGCCATGGAGTCCTTCCAATGCTGGGTGACCTGATGTGCCAGAGGGGCTGCTCCATAGTTTATGACCTTTTGGAAATGGATTACCAAACCAGGCCTTTCTTCTCTGGGGCCTCCCGTAGTTCAGCTCTTCATGATTTGCACTATTGAAAACCAAGGATGTCATTTCCCTTGATATACCCTTTAATTTTAAGTTTAAAAATGCAGGCATATTTCTCAGACTTTGGTTGAACACTAATTAATATGAACTTATTAGCAGCAGATTCACAAAAAGATCTCAGGAGTCAAGAAAGTCAACCTAACGGACTTCTCAGTCCGTCCACGTGAGTGGCAGCACAGGGGAAAGCTGAGCCAGGGAGGCTACTGACCATGGGTAGGACTTGGTTGGAGATCTCTCAGAGATGAATAATGGACATTATTCAAGCCATTGTCCCAAAGTGACCTTAACAAACTAAATTCCAATCAAATCATTGTGCAAGCCTCACAGCCTTCTGATAATTTAGGCCTGATGCATAAATAAATATGTAAATAGACTGATAACGAAATAAGCATATAAAGGGCTCTTATTTGTATCTAAGCTTTAAGTGAACTAACTAGCTCCTTATAAATCCTTAAAAATTGTCACCTTGACTACCCTCTGTGAGTTGGAATTGGAAAGGCATTTTGTGAATGGATCACAATCAGGATCAATGCAAATGGGCGCCCAGCATTATACAGACAGGCATTGCTTGGGTCTCTTCCTCTTCCTTTGTCTGAGGGCCACAGCGCTCGCTGCTTATGTTCTTCAGTCAAGGACACCCAATCCTGTAGCTGAGTGTGGCGCTGGTGGCTCAACGGTGGCCTCCCTCTCCTTTTTATCAAATGTTTTTGACAGTGAGGAGACAGGAGAGAAGAAAGTATGAAAGTACAGGCTGAACTTCACAGACTCTCGGGAGAGGTCTTTAAGAGCCTCTTGGTCTTACGCAGAAATATAAAATTTATATGTTTAAGTAACATATATAATATCTATTAATATATCCCAAACCAAATCCACTACTCTTGGGTCAACTCTAACTCTAAAGACCCTATGGGACAGAGTAGAACTACCCTTTTGGGTTTCTGACATTGTCAATCTTCAGACACCGAAAAGTTAATCTTTCTTTCCTAGAATGGCTGGTGGGTTAGAACTGCTGACCTTTCCATTAACAATGAAACACACAATCCAACACACCACAAGGGGCCATTATCTATTTATCTCTATTTAAGATATGTTATATGTTGGTCTGCAATCTGCATGGTTGGCAGTTCAAAACCACCAGCAGCTCCTCAGGAGAAAGTCTGGGTTTTCTACTCTGGTAAACAGTTAACAGTCTCGATTGATTCAAGGGCAGTGAGTTTGGTTTGGTTTTATAAAGATATATTTTCTTGTAATTGTAATACAACTTTAACATGGGTCAATAATATAGCACCACCAACCCTATAGGGAGCCGCGGTGGCCCAGTGATTAACTGCTGAGCTGCTAACCGCAAGGTTGGAAATTCAAACCCACTCAGCCTCCTTGGGAGAAAGACTGGCTATTTGTAAAGATTGTTGTTAGGGGCTGTCAAATCCCCTCCACTTCATAGCAACAGCAGAACGAACCACTGCTTGTGTCATCCTCACCGTTGCTGTGTTTAAGTCCATTGTTGTGGCTACTGGGTCAACCCGTATTGTTTAGGGTCTACCTCTCTCATGCTAGACTACGACTTTACCAACATGATACCCCTCCTCGGGAATTACACTCTCCCGATGACATAGCCAACACACTTGAGATGGAGCCTTTGCATCGTCATCTCTAAGGAGCATTCTGGCTGTACTTCTTCCCAGGGAGAGTTATTTTTCTGGCAGTCCATGGTACTTTCAAAAATCTTCTTCAACACTATAACCTAAATGCATCCATTCTTCTCTGGTCTTTTTGATCCATTGCCCATCTTTCCCATGCATGGGGGTGGCTGAAATTACCATGGCGTGGGTAGGTGGTCTCTTAGACCTCAATGTGACATCTTTGCTCATTCACACTTTAAAGAGTTGTTGGGGAGTCCTGGTACTGTAGTAATTACATGTTGGCTTAATAACACCAAAGTCAGCATTTTGAAACCATTAGATGCTCTGAAAGATGAGGCTTTCTACTCCCATAAAGAGTTACAGTCTTGGAAATCCACTGGGGCAGTTCTACCCTGTCCTAATGGGTTTTTAGGAATCAGGATTGGCTCGATGGCAGAGAAATTTGGTTTTTGTTTTTGTGCATCAGATGCACCCAATGCAATATGCTATTTGGTTTCTCCACCACCACTTCCAGAGCTTTGATGGTGGCTCCAAGTAAAATAAAATTCTTGACACCTTGAGCCTTTTCTTTTTTTATCAGGATAAAAGTGTATTGGTGTTTTGTGTTGGTCCAATTGTGAGGATCTCGGTTTTCTTTGTAAAGAGTTGTAATCCATATGGAAGGCTGTGGCCTTTGGTGTCCATTAGTAATGGCTTCAAATTTTCTTTGCTTTATCAAGTATGGTGTAGTATTCGCTCATTATCACAGGTTGTTAATGAGCCTTCCTATGACCCTGATGCTTTATTCTTCTGAATCCAACCTGAATTTCTATTAGCTTCCTCCCAGATAGCCGCAACCATTTCCAAATTATTTTCAGTGAAATTTTACTTGTGATATTAATGATACACACCTTTCAATAATTTTCACATTCTGTTGGTGACCTTTCTTTGGAATTGTCACAGATAGAGATCTCTTTCTGTGGGTTAGCTAGATAGCTATATTCCAAATTCCTTGGCATACACTAGTAAGTGCTTCCAATGCTGTTTCAGTTTTTAGAAACACTAAAAATATTCTGTCAATTTCTGGAGCCTTGTTTTTTTGAAAATGATTTAAGTGAAGTTTGAGTCTCTTCCTTCAGTACCATTGGTTCTTGATTATTTATAGCTCCTAAAATGATTTAATATTGACCAATTATTTTTGCTACTGTGACTGTATTCCTTCCATCTTCTTTTGCCGCTTCCTGTATTGTTCAATATTTTACCCATATAGTCCTTCAGTATCACAACTCAAGGCTTGCCTTTTTTTTCATCAGTTCTTTCAGGTTAATATATGCTGAGCATGTTCTTTAGGATTTTATAACTCTCGTTCTTGCACATTTCATTATACTGTTTTATTTAGTCGTCATGAGCTGCCTTTTGATATTTTCTGTTCAACTCTTTTGCTTCATCCTTTCTTCCATTCACTTGAACTTCTCTAATTTCAAGACCAAGTTTCAGTCTCTTTTGACATCCACTTTCACCTTCTCTTCCTTCCCTATCTTTTAAATGGCCATCATTTGCTTTCTTCATGCATAATGTTCTTGATGCCATTCCCAAACTCAGCTCTTCTATAATTATCTTTCAATGTGTCAAATCTGTTATGTAAAGATTACAGCCTTGTAAACCCTATGGAATTGTTCTATTCTGTCACACTGACAGAATCAACTCCAAACTACCTAACAAGAACAATCTGTGACATATTATTCATTTTGTTTTGATTGTGAGCTATGTTATATAGAGACCTTAAGCTATGATTTTTTATTAATTTAACTGAAGCATATATTACATCTAACACAGACTCAATAAAACATATAAACACAATATAATATCTTATAAAAATTGAGTCACTTTGTAACACTCCTGACATTTTGTAGTCTTTTGAACTGTACTTAGAATGTTCTACTTTCCTTTCTCAAAACATAAGCTAGATATATCCTACGGAGAATTTCAGTGCCTCAGTGGGTGTGGTTAACCCTTGCCTTCCCTGACATCGAGAGAAGATAAATATTTGGCTGAGAAGACACAGCTAGTAAACATCATACTCCTCAGCTCCTGCATTTAGAAAGGTTGTGTAGTTAGGTGCGGTTGAGTGGTTCCATCTCATAGTGACCCTTTGTACAACAGAACGAAACACTGCCTGATCCTGTGCCATCCTCATGAGTGTTCTTATGCTTAAGCCATCAAAGTGGCCCCTGTGTCTTTCTGTCTTGTGGAAGGTCTTCCTCTTTTTCATTGCTTTGCTACTTTGCCAGGCATGATGCCCTTCTTCATCGACTGGTCTCCTCTCCAGAGGGCATGCCCAAGGTACGTGAGGCACAGTGTCACCATCCTTGCCTCTACGGATATTCTGGATGGATGTACTTCTTCCAAGAAATATTTGTCTGCTGTTTTGAAAAAAAAGTTTAGAAATAAATGCTTTTAATTAGGATAGAGGGTTCTTCTTCCCCACCACCATTTGATAACCACAGCATTATGAGGGCTCTGGGAAGTGCAGGGGCAGGAAGAAAGAAAACAGGAGTTAGGATTTGTTCTGGGAAGGAAGTTTGAAGATTTACTTTCTGATTTGACCAGACATTTGGTCTCCTAAAAAGGAGCCCTGGTGACGTAGTGGTTACATGTGTACTGCTAACTACAGTCAGCAGTTTGAAGCCACCAGTCACTCCCTGAGAGGACAGTAAGGCTTCCTGCTCCTGTGAAGATCTACAGTCTGGGAAAGCCCCCAGGGCAGTGCTATCTAAGATCTCTATGAGTGAGAATCAACTCATGGGCAAAGAGATTGCTCTTTTGAGCTTTTGCTTCCTTAAGATAAGCAAAACCCATCAGCTTCCCTTTGGGAGGCAAGAAGGAAGTCTCAGAGGAAGATCAGCAAGACGGTTGCTTATTTGTTTCCCCCCATAAATTCTGGAATTCTTTAAAAAGAAAACAAAGCATTTTACTCCACAAAGTTAAAAGTCACACCACCTGGAGCAGTGAGCATCTTGTTATAAAGGGATCTGAGCAGAAAGGGAAATCTAGGTCGGTGGTTCCTTCTGGGACTCTTGGTAAGGCAAAAGCACCAATCAGCTCAAGTGAAGGAAGAAGGAACAGAAAAGGCCAGACTGGGTCATCAAAGACCAATCCCTTATTTTATGATTTGCCTGGAATTGCCCTAATTATCTTCATCTGGCCACAGGCGAATGTGCCAAGATTCCAGCTGGTCAAAAACATGTGGCAGTTCCATCGGTTTCCATAAGTTTTCCAGCCTTGGGAAGCCCATGGGGCGGTCAACTCGGTCTCTGGGACCATGCAGGACTGCGATGAGAAGGAAGGGGGAGTGCCTACACGGAGGCCGTGTAGCGCTTGGTAACACGTCTAGCGTTTCGCAACCTTTTAAAATGCCCTTCCTTTGCGTTTTCACTTTCCTTTCTCGAAACATTATCTTCTCCACCTCTACCCAGCACATTTCAAGCATGATAAGACAAATGACTATAAAGATAATTTACCTTTGTTAATGTTTCACTAAAGAACACTAGTGGCACAATGGTTAAAGCAAAAGGTGGGGAGTTTAATCTACCAGCCACCAAGCAGGCAAAGGATGAGGCACTTTGTTTCTGTAAAGGTGTGTCGTCCTGGGAACCCTGTGGAGCAGTTTGTCTCTGGCTTATAGGGTCCCGAGGAGTCAGAATAAGCTCTGTGGCCATAATGCTTCGTTTGGGTTAATGTTTCACTTACAAGATCCACTTGATGCCTTGCTTTTCTGAAACTGACCATTAAATCTTGAGGTCACCTAAGGAAGACAACAGACAACTCAAGTACCTATCCCTTGCTGATATGACTTTCCTTATTTGGTTTCTGATCCAAGAATGGCATTTGAGGAAATACACTCAGATTAAGTCACTGGTGACTGAATCCCCTCTGACCATGAACCAGCGATGGGAATAAACTCATTGCCATGCAGATCTCCCTTATGATCCATTTATTTTGTTGTAGTTTTTAATCTTTTCTGCGTTCTTTTCAATTGAGGTTTTTATCTACTTGGTAATTCTTGTTAGTTTTGTATTTTATTTTTAATGTTTCTCTGTAGATGAAACCCAGGATAGGTAAATATATGGATACAATAACCGAATTAATGGTCCATTGGGGGGTCCAGGAGAGGTTGGGGGGGTGGAGTGGGGAGCTGATAAGGATAAGTACAAGAATGAAGAAAATGTTCTAAAACTGATTGTGTTGACGATTATACAACCCTTTTAGATGTGATTGAACTATTGAAGTGTATGATATGTGAATTATATGCCAATAAAACCATTGACCCAAAACACCGCAACAGCGGCATTTGGAAATTCTGCAGGGGTTTCATTTGCAAACACTGAGATGTGCAAGCTTTAGGAAAGGATGGGCCTTTTTATTCCCCAGCATGCTACTCAGCCCATGCAGTCAGTCAAAGCAAGGTGCTTCAGTCTGGGAGCATGCTCATGATCAACACTCATGTATTCATTTTCCTGTTCAAGGATTGGGCGTTGGCTCCAATCGAATGTGCCAGCCTCGGCAAGTAGAAAATGGTAAATGAAGGAAAACTTACTTATGAATTCCTTCAGCGTTGGATGGTCCAGCTATGGTGAGCCGCCTCTGCAGAGAGCAGTCATATTAATATTAAGAAGCACCTGCACCTAGTGTGATTCCTTAAAACACGAGCTTTTTACCTGGGATTAAAAAACAATTAACTTGACATTATTTTAGACTTGTCAACACGCTGCAAGAATGGTGTGAGCAATGCCTGTGTGCCCTTCACTGAGGGCTTCCCATCTGTGGACTGTAGCCCCGAGTTGCTGTTGTAAAGCACTGTTGCTGACTTGGCTGTGTGCAACGGACAGAAACCCTGGTTGTTCCTGGGCTGGTCTAATGGTCCTTGCTGTGCTCGAGACCATGGTGGCACCCACTGCGCCAAGCCGTGGTCGAAGGATCCTCTTTTTTACTGCTGCTCCCTCGACTTTACCAAGCATGGTGGCTCTTTCTAGGGACGGCTCCCTGCTGACAACAAGAGCAAAGTACGTGAGTCCAAGCTTCTCAGGAAGATCCTGGCTATCCTTTTTTCAAGACGTACTTGTTCATTCTTCCGGCAGTCCTTGGTACATTTACTTTTATTTGCCAACAGCAGAATTCAAGGATGTCACTTCTTCAGTCTTCTGTATTGATCGTTCCATTTTCAAGAGTATATTGAGGTGATTGAAACTATCCGATGCGCCTTAGTCCACACAATGACATCTTTACTTTGTAACACTTTGAAGAAGGTATATTGCATCAGGTTTGCCCAGTCATAACGTGCCATTTGAGTTCCGGACTGCTGCTTTCCTGGGTGTTGATTGTAGATCCAAATAAAATGAAATGCTTGACTACTTTGATCGTTTTCTCTGCTTAACGTATTACTTCTCTGTCCAATTGGGAGAACTTGTGTTTTCTTTATGTTGCAGTATAATCCACGCCAAGGTCTGTAGACTTGTTTCCCCCCCAGGAAGTGCCCCGGCCCTCCTCCCTTCTAGGGAGTAAGGTAGCGTCATCTGCATATTTCAGGTTGTTAATACACCTTCCTCCAATCTTGATGTCATGATTATTTGCTGAGCATACTGAGGAAACAAACAGGCTGAAAGGATACAACCCTGATGTACACCTTTTCAGATTTTCAACCACACCATATCCCATTGCCATATCACAGCAACTGATTCTTAATTTATATACAGGTTTTGCATAACACAATGATGCGTTATGGAATTCCTGCTCTTTGTAACCCAGAACCAAACTCACTGCCATCGAGTTGATTCTAACCCATAGCGACTTGATAGGACAGGGTAGAACTGTCCTGGTGGCTTTCTGAGATTGTAACTTTTTACCGGACTAGGAAACCTTGTCTTTTTTCTGGGGAGCAGCTTGTGGTTTCCAACTGCTGCCCTTGGGGTTAGCAGCCCGATAGGTACCCCACACTGTCGAACGTCTTTGCATAGTTGATGAAACAGAGGCTAGCCTCTTTGGGGTATTCTCTGCTTTTGGCCAAGGTTTGTCTGTGACTTCAGTAATGATCAACCTCGTCACACATCCTTTTCTGAACTGGTTTGAATTTCTGGCAGCTTCAGGTTGATGTACTGCTGCGACCACTTTTGAATTATCTGAAACGTTTAACTTGCATATGATATTAATAAAATTAGCAATATTTTGCTGTTTGGTAATTCTTGCACTTTGTGGGATTACCTTTCTTTGGAGTGGGCACAGATATGGATCTCTTCCAATGTGTTGGCCTGCTGTCATCCACGTTTATTGGCTGGTGAGTCCTTCTAGTGTTGCTTCACATTTGTGGAAACATCTCAGTTGGTTTTCCCTCAATGTCTGGAGTTTTACTTTTCAGCAGGGCCTTCAGTACAGCTTGGATTCCTTTATTCAATAACATTGGGTCTGGGCCATGGGCCTCATTCTGTAATGGTTGCACCAATAACTGATTTTTTTTGGGGGGGGAGTACATTCTGCGTATTAGTTCTGCTTTCTTTTGTTGCTTCCTGTGCCAAGGCCTTTAGAATCCTTCAATATTTCAACTTGAAGCTTGACTTCCGTCTTCAGTTCTTTCAGCGTGAGAAATGCTGAGCATGTTATTTTCTTGCGGTATTTTAACTCCAAGACTGCACATTTGATTATAATACTTTAGTTTGCCTTCTTGGGCTTTTGTTCAGCTCTTTAGCTTCATGATTTTTCCTGTTATGGTTTATGCTATAGAGAATAGTTTAAATAGTTTATGCTCTAGAGAATGTTTTGGAGTCTCTGCTATCATCCATTTTGGTCTTTTCTTTCTTTCCTGTCATTTAATCACCATTTGTTTTCTTTATGTATGATGGTCTTGATATAACCCCATAACTCTGGTGTTTAATATGTTAAGTATATTTTTGAGAGGATCCCTAAATTCAGGGAGGATAGACTCTGGGTTGTATTTAGACTCTCATTAACTTGTCTTCATTTTCTTCAGCTTTAGCTTGAGCCACTGATGGTTTCTCTGTGGTCGTGGATGGAGCAAAGTTCGCAGGACCTTCACTTGCTGATAGGTCATGTCTCACAATGAGAAGAAGCAGTTGCAAATGTTTATTAATAATCAGAACATGGAATATATAATGCATCCAATAATTAATAAAAGGCAGAGAAATCCAATGGATTTAATTCTGCTGATTCAATTTCATGTCTTACTCAAACTTGCTAATTGTGCCACTGAATACATTTTTCAAACTCAGGATCTAGTCCAGTCTTACATTTTGCATTTAGTTGTTGTATAGTGAGATTTAAAGACTGCTGTACTATCTATAATTTTTCAGCTACTCTAGGCCTTGGGTATAATGAAGTCATAATTATAAGACAAGCTCAGTACAAGCGTCCAGGTTTGTTGACTGTGAATTCACATAACTGCTCTGACGTGATCATTATATGTTGAATGGAAAGTAAAAGGCTAGAATTGTTCTAGGCATGTTTATTTTCATCCATTTTACAAGGCAAAAACTTTAAAAAATCATTTTATTAGGGGCTCATGCAAGTCATCACAATCCATCCATACATCAATTGTGTAAAACACATCTATACATTCATTACCCTCATCATTCTCAAAACATTTGCTCTCCACTTAAGCCCCTGGCATCAGCTCCTCATTTTCCCCTCCCTCCTTGCTCTCCCCTCCCTCTCAAACCCTTGATAATTTATAAATTATTATTTTGTCATGTCTTACACTGTCCGATGTCTCCCTTCACCCACTTTTCTGTTGCCTGTCCCCCAGGGAGGAGGTTATATGTAGATCCTTGTAATCGGCTCCCCCTTTCCACCCTTCCTCCACCCTCCTGGTATCGCCACTCTCACCACTGGTCCTGAAGGTATCATCCGCCCTGGATTCCCTGTGTTTCCAGTTCCTATCTGTAAACATTGTACATCCTCTGGTCTGGTAAGATTTGTTAGGTAGAATTGGGATCATGATATTGGGGGAAAGGGGGGCGAGGAAGCATTTAGGAACTAGAGGAAAATTGTTTGTTTCATTGTTGCTACACAGCACCCTGACGGGCTCATCTCCTCCCCTGACCCTTCTGTAAAGGGATGTCCAATTGCCTATAGATGGTCTTTGGGTCTCCACCCTGGACTCCCCCTCATTCACCCTGATAGGATTTTTTGTTCTGATGATGCCTGATACTTGATCCTTTTGACATCTTTTGATCGCACAGGCTGGTGTGCTTCTTCCATGTGGGCTTTGTTGCTTCTGTGCTAGATGGCTGCTTGTCTACCTTCAAGCCTTTAGGACCCCAGACACTATCTCTTTTAATAGCCAGGCACCATCAGCTTTCTTCGCCACATTTGCTCATGCACCCGTTTGTCTTCAGTGATTCTATCATGGAGGTGTGCAGCCACTTTGTTTTCAACGATTGTGCCGGGAAGGTTAGCATCATGGAATGACAATTTAATAGAACAAAGTATTCTTGCATTGAGTGGAGTACTTGAGTGGAGGCCCAATGTCCATCTGCTACCTTAGTACTAAATGAATACATATATGCACATAGATCTATTTCTACATCCTCATATGTAAACATATTTACATATGTACATGCCTTTATTTAGACCTCTATAAATGCCCTTTGCCTCCTAGCTCTTTCCTCTTTTTCCTTTGACTTTCCTCTTGTTCCAAGGCAAAGTTACTGAGATCCCTGAAGCCATGTTTTTAGGCTAGTACTTCTCATGTTCACCTGCTCTAGAAGCCAAATTATAATATGCTTCTATTTTCAAACCATTTTGGCAGGAGTCCCAATATCATTAATTGATTCCTAAGTTTATACAAAATTATTTTTTGGAATAGCTTTCTTGGAAGAACTATACAAAACAAGTATTTGTTTTGCTCACAAAACAGTAGCAGAATCATAGAGACTGAAGCAAAGCTTTTGAAACAAGGAGGAAAATAGATGAGGCTGAAGTACCTTCTAGAGTGTGAATTCATGGAATGATGAGCACAGACATTATGTGGTAAGTAATTGGGAATGGTTTTGAGCTGAGCAACAATTTGAAAAGTGTGATGATTTTGGAGCTGAATCTGGTCATGGTGTTAGTATGGACTTGAGCAGATTGAGGCACAGAAACTGATTTAGAAATAAACATAATAATCTTCCAGGCAACACATAATACTATCTAACAGCACTAATTTGAATTTTCTTGCCTAGCTCTGGTGGTGTGTAATAGTTACATGTGGCAATGTGATTCAGATCATCCACAGCCCCAAACCACCAGCAGCACAGTAGAAAGACTGTGCTTTCTACTCTCAGAAATGATCACTGTTTCAGAAACTCACAGATGGTCACTATGAGTCAGTGTTGACTCCATGACTGTGAATTTGGAGGCTCAAGTTCCTGCAACAGGCCTTCAGTTGTTCCAGATGTGCGTAGGGTAAGCTATTTGTTGTGTGGAATACAGCTATCATTGTGAATCTTTATCTAAGGGGTTCATCTTGTCTTTGTCTCCATTCTAGACCCTAGAAGAACTTAACTCTATGCATTGTCTACTCTTGGATCTATTTGCAGTTCTAAGTACAAGATTCTCTCTTTACCTGACCAGCAAAACCGTAGTTTGTTCCCTTGAGAAGTTATTTATCTTTTGAATTTCAGTTTGGACATTTTTTTTTCTTGGATATATCCCCTGCATCCTCCAGGCTGGGTGAGGGTCTTCTGGGCTATTGGTTTGCTCATTGGAGTATAAGATACTTGTACAAGGGAAGTATGCTTCTCATATTGTATTCCCAGATGATAACAGTGTCAGGCTAAGTAGGGGTGCTCTGGATAAATATTGTTGATGAATGAATGATTGAATGATGAGTGTTGACCAGTAGGACAACAATATCATTATGTTAAATGATTTAGTGAATTAAAGGCATAGTCATTTTCTCTTATGTGCCTTTCCATTGTTTAGATTTCACCTTGTTCTTTGATATCACTCTTCTCTTGTGTATTAGGTTTTTTTCCAAATGCTATCTGGGATCAATGGGATTAAAAATGACATCCTCACAAATACCTGAGTTTTCAACCTGGAAACATTTTTTTGTCTTGCTTCTACTTTTTATCATATGAGCTGAGAGTGAGAATTTATTACTTTTCAAGAGTTAAATTTTGTTTGTTATGGCACAAACCATTTTATTTTTAAAAGTTTAATTCACTTAAAATTAATTTTGTTATCATGAAATCCTATTTTTTAATATAAAATTATTTATTGACCATTGTTCACCAGTGTTTACAATAAAGTAAACCATATACAATTGGATTAACATTCTGATTACCACAAAGTTAGTTCTTCCTTGCTTCAGATGAACTAGATTAGCCCCAATACTGAGAATATTGAACTACATGAAAATAATGTGGAGGAATAAATACAAACCAAACCATGCAGGTCAAAAGTTGAGATTACAAATTTGTTCACCCATTTATTCCAGTCGGTCTGAAACCGCAACATTTCTAATCATCTTATTGGGTTTTCACCAACAAGGTCTTAAGGCACTCCATGAACCACAACCTTTTAGCCAATATACCACAGGGCTTTCAACTCTGGGTAAAAAAAAATGGCTGCCAGAAAGGAACAAATGCCCTCTTTTCTATGCCTTGCTTGGTTTATTAAAGCATGCCAATATTAGTCTTGTTGTCATATTCAGGTGGGAAAGTTTTGAGTAATGGTAAGGGTTTTCTTTCACTCGGGGAATTTTGCAAATAAATAGTTTGATTTACATGATTCTAGGTATGAGATTTCAATACCATTTTATTGGGAGTTAATACAGATATCACATCATTCCACAGTTCATGATACAGACTGGATCACTGGCTTGATTTCAAAGCATATGTCATGCAAATCCCCTCCGCCCACTCTCCTTGAGGTTATCTATACTGGAGCTGCTCAGAAGGGTAGCAACCCTGAGCAACAAGACACCCAGGCCTCTTCAATGCCAGCTTTGCTTGGTTTGGGTTTTGATTAATGTAAAATGAAATAAAATGTACATATGTATTTATATGTGCACACATCAAAGGACAAAGAACGAAAGCTCCCAGAATGGTCCTTAGGCGTGTCTTTCCAATGTTAGTGTATGTGCTGCCCAAACGGGCACCTTTAGGCACATCCTGTGGGTTAAGCACAAGTTACTGACTCAGTGATGACTAAGGAATATTTCCCACTATTTAGTAAAGCATTCTCTAATGGAGAGGAAAAATATACCATGGTATCAGATGTTCTCTCCGATACACAAATCAGCTACAGAAAGCTTTTATTTGGTCAAAGTAAGCAGTGCTATTGATATAAGAAAAACAAAATAATCCCAGCAACTTCCGGAGTGCTACTCAAACTAAAGATATCAAATTTTATTTCTATTAGAATGTAGTTATTCACACTAATAATAATAAACAAGGTCCTATATATTTGTGTGTGTGTGTGTGTATGTATATATATCAGTGCAAACAATTATTGAACTTCATCTTCTGGACAAAAATACCATGTTAGTCTCTTTTCATTAAACACAGTTTGAGGGCATTTCATGTCAGCAACGTGCCCTTCCTCTGTGGCTCCAGGGACTGGTGCAGGATCGGGAGCTCGGGCCACGCCCCTGGGCTCGTCAGCAACACCTCTTCTCTTCTGTGATTTGCTGTCATCGGATTCACAGTCGGATAAAGGCTTCCTTTCTGTACCATCCTTGTCTTTCCCAGCGTTTTGAGAAGGAAGAGATGCTTCCATCTAAATTTTCTTCAGGTTCCCAAGTATTACCGACATCTGTAGACCTCTTCCACCTGGGGGCCTAGTGTCCCTTCATATTCACAACGTCTCAGTCTAGCACTTTTTCCACCACAAATTCTTCAGATTCAACTTTTTCACATTTTCCTTTCTGTTTCTTTTCCAGTTTTCACAATGCAGTTTTATTAGAGGCCTTTATTTAGTTAATTCGTTTATTGCAAACTTGAAGAGCTACTGTCCACCACCTCCCAGCTGCTTGGGTGGCAGCATGCGGAGTCTCTTGCTCTTTGCGTCTCTAACTCCAGCCCCATCCAAGGCCGGGGAGCTGCCAGAGATGGTAACTTTGTAAACATGACATCAGAACCAATTTGCTTTACCCTTTGCTTGAGAGTGAGGTTGCTATTAGGTGTCCGACTCATAGCTACCTGACGCACCCCAGCAGGAAGCGCTGCCCGGTCCTGCACCCTCCTCACAGCTGTCCTGTTGGCGCCCCTTGTTGCAGCCGCTGTGTCCAAGCCATCTTGTCCAGGGACTGGTCTCTCCTGATACCTTGTCTAAGCACCTGAAAAAAGTCTCACCGTCTTCACGTCTAAGGAGCATTCTGAAGGGGCTCTTTGGCAGTCCATTGTCCTTTTCATGTCCTTCTCCAGCACCATCGTTCACACACATCAACTCTTCTTCAGTCTTTCTTATTCAGTGTTCACCTTTACATGCACATGAGGTGGTCGAAAGTGCCATAACCAGAGCTACCGTTTTTGAACGCCTCCTGGAGATTGAGCTCCTCCTAGATGCAGATAGTTCATTTTATTCTACAAGCATTTATTGAACATTTATGCTAAGTGTTACCTTGTGTGTGTCAGAGTTTTAAGCTCAGGGAACAAAATGGCCCAACATTTATGTTACATGGTTCGCACATAGTAGTTGCTTCACATACATTAGAGCCATTTCACCTCTTACGAGCTCTTCAAGGCAGGGCTTAGCTCCCTTGTTTTGGAAAGAGGACCCAGAAGCACGGGAGGCTGAGTCCTTGCTCAGAGCCACACAGCTAATGATCTTGCACCGGGATTTGGATCTGTGTTTATCTTAGACCACTGCTAATAAAACCACGAGAGAATAGTTGGATTCCATCAGCCTCCGTAGTGTGGCATGATGAAAAGCTTTGGATTCGTGGGCAACAGACACAGAAGGGAAAAAAAATCGCAGGTCAATGACCTGCAGCGTATATGACTTTGGATGTATTTTCTGGACCTTGGTTTCTACAGCTAGGCAATAACCAAACTCCGACTTTCAGTGCTTTTATGAACATTAGGTAAACATCCTCACCACCGTCCCTGGCCCAACTTTCGCACCAACTCCATGTGCCCCACCTGAATTGCAAGAGAAAAGCACACCACAATGATTTTACTCTGTCTAAAATTAATTTTAAAAGAGTATAATAAAATGAACCATTGCCCATGTCTATGTAATGAGTCAAATTATCCAGATAATCTCTGCCAATATCCTGTCTTCTGAATAACACCTTGGTTCATAGTTTAATCAATGCAGGACTCAGTGGTAAATGTCAGAAATATTACCAGAGGCCATTCAAGCCTCCTCATCAGTAGAGCAGCCACCTTCTAAATGTTGTGGCCCTTCTCATGTGACTTTGAGATGGTTTTCTGCCCCAGAGTAGAACTACCCCATAAACGGAGAGCTTTACGGAAGTAGATTTCCAAGTATTTCTCTGTGAAGCCATTGAGGGAGGTTTGAACCACCAACCTTTCAGTTTAAAGCTTAGTCTAACCATTGTGGTCATGGTTAACAAGAATGGCGCAGGGACCATGTGGTTCTCCATCCTGCTCCACACTGAGCAGCCACCCTTCAAAGAGCTGTCAAATATCTGGCTCTCTGTTATTGGTTGTCTTCTCTGGCAGAGTGTGTGAGGCTGGGACACCCACTACTGATGTCATTTTCTGTATTTACTACTGCTGAAAGAGAACTACTGGTCTCATTGCTGTTGCTGCCCATGTCAGATGCACTGTCGAAGAATGTCAGTACCATGCATACAGACCCGACCGTGACACGCCAAACCAGGAGGAATCCGCAAAGAGACTAGACCATATGCCGGCCTAAGCAGAATTAGCCCGAACCCCACCATCGAACAGAGTACCACAGAAAATGAAAATAGATCATCTGGTGTGGGAAAGGAATTGACCTACCACGCCACACCCAGAAGGAAGCTGAAGCAAAGGAAGGAGGAAGAACGGAGCAGAGCACACCTGGGCTCACCAAGCTCAGAGGACGACAGCCCAGCTCAAAGGGCCCAATGTACAGAGAGGACCATAGCCAGTCCCACGGCGAGATGCGACATCCTGCACTGACCCATGGCCCTACATGGGACAGCACCGGAGACAGTGTGAGGGACGTGTGACTGAGCTGACCCCACCACACTGAGGCAAAACACTGGGGGGTGTGCAATGGAGCAGTGGGGGAAGCAGAGCAAGGAGGTCCTGAGGGAATATAAAGGATGGACTTTGGGGTCAGGATGTGGCACCCCATCAGGCTTGTCCGGAAAACACTCTTAAAGGTCAACAAACAGACCTTGAACTACTAACAGGCTTTTTTTGGCTGTCTTTTTGTTTTGTTCTTTTCTTTTAAATTTCGTATGTCAGTGGCTTATTTGTTTGTTAGCTTGTCGGTGCTGCTGCCGTCGATGCCATGTTCTTATGTGCCACTTTGTTTGGTGCTGTCAAAGTCATCCACAATTTTATGCACATATTACTATATCTGCAGGTCTACCTAGATAAGATAGGCTGGACAAACAATGTGAGAAGAAAATAACGGGACCAATGGTCCCAGAGGGACATGAGAGTGTGGGAGGGAAGGGAAGGGAGGAGGTGTTGGCCAACCCAGGGACAAGGGAACAATGAATGGTTCAAAACCAGTGGAGGGAGGGGAAGGGAGAAGGGAGGGCAAGGTAACTGAGAGGATTTACTGAAACCAGAATGAAGGCCGAACATGGTAATGGGACAAGAGGAAAGTATAAGGAAATAGAAGAAAGGAGTAGGAGGCAAAGGGCATACATAGAAGCCTAAATGCAGGCATATACATATGTAAATATATTTAAGATTATGGGGGAAATAGACCTATGTGCATATATTTATAGGTTTAGTAGTAGGGCAGCAGGTGGTCACTGGGCCTCCTCGCACTCATTCCCTTAATACAAGAGCACCTTTCTCAGCTAAACAGTCATTCCATGATACCCACCTTCCCAACATAATCACTGAAGACAAACCTGTGCGTAAGCAAACATGGTGATGAAAGCTGGTGGTGTCCGGCTATCAAAAGATATAGAGTCTGGGGTCTTAAAGGCTTGAAGGCAAAAAAGCAGCCATCTAGTTTGGAAGCAACAAAGCCCACAGAGAAGCACACAAGCCTGTGTGGTCACTAGGTGTTGAAGGGATTGGGTAGCAGACACCAAAGAACAAAAACCATCATTGTGTGATCACCTTCCCCATATACACGCTGAAGATGAATGTGTGCATAAGTAAGTGTGGTGAAGAAGGCTGATGGTGCCTGGCTATTGAGAGATATAGCATCTGGGGACTTAAAGGCTTGAAAGTAAACAAGCGGTTATCTAGCCCAGAAGCAACAAAGTCCACATGGAAGCAGCACACCAACATGTGTGATCATGAAGGGCTGAGGGAACCATGTTTCAAGCACCAAAGGCAGGTGGGGGTGGGGGTGGAGATTATATCATTGTGAATGAGGGGAGCACGTGATGGGGACCCAATGCTCATCTGTAGAGAACTGATGCTCATCTGCAGACAACTGGACATCCCTTGCAGAGGAGTAGTGGGGAGGAGATGAGTCACTCAGGGTTCAGTGTAGCAATAATGAAACTCACAGTCTTCTTCTAGTTCTTAAATGCTTCCTCCACGCCATCATGATCCCAATTCTACCTTGCAAACCTGGTTAGACCAGAGAATGCAAGGCAGTACAGATGGGATCTGGAAACACAGGAAATATAGGACAGATGAACCCCTCTGGACCAATGGTGGGAGTGGTGATACCGGGAGGGAACGGGGGTAGAAGGGGGAGCCGATCTCGGGGATCTACATATGGTGTCTTCTATGGGGGATGGACAATGGAAGGGCGGGTGAAGGGAGATACCAGGCAGTGTAGGATAAGATATAACAATAATTTATAAATTATTAAGGGTTCATGAGGGAGAGGGGAGCGGGGAGGGAGGGGGAGATTAAAAACGAAAATGAGGAGCTGATTCCAGGAACCCAAGTGGAAGGTGAATTTTGAGAATGATGAGAGCAGCGAATGTATAAGTGTCCTTTACACAAGTGATGTGTGTATGGATTGTGATAAGAGTTGTATGAGTCCCAATAAAATGATTTAAAAAAAAAGAATGCCCATTCCTGGTGTGACTATGAAAGATTGCTCCCAGTTCTAGTTTTCTATGTTCTGAAAATGAGGGGCTCAAAGGAGATGCTTCTCAGATTTCGTTGAGTTCTAGAATCCTCTTATCCTTTCAGCTTTCATCTCTTGCTTCTTCTGACGCTTGTCTATCCCCTGCCTGCTTCCCCTCCCACTGCTGACGTGCTCTCATTGGAATCAATGCTAGCTCGTCTTTCTTTCACTGGAGCAAACCGGTTGTTCAGTGTATCAGAGACAGTGCCTTCTGGTCATTGTCCTCTCTGCACACTAGCTTTGTTTTCCAATGTCCATCTGTTGTTGGGAATTTAGGATTGAATTAACTACAAATGCGATTTGTGTGTGTGTGGAAAGTAGGGAAATTTTATGAATCTTATCCTGCAGCTTGTGGCATGGGTGGTTCTATAAGATCAATTCTTAGAAAGATTCCATTTCATTTTAATGGCATTATTAGTCCAACATACTTTTCAAAGCCCTTTTCATGTATTTAACTCCAATGGAAACACTGGGAGCACTTGGAAAGCTGTTTATAAGCAAAATAAAAGGTGATACTGTATTATGTAGATAGACGTACATGTGTTGTTGTTAGGTGCTGTGGTATGGATGCCAACTCACAGTGACCCCATGTATCAGAACAGAACCGCCCTATAGGTTAGTCGGTTGTTGTTAGGTGCCGCCAACTTGGCTCCTACTGATAGCGACCCAATGTACAGCAGAACAAAGCACTGCCCACCCAGCCTGCACCATCCTCACAAGCCTTCGTACTTGGTTGTAGTCTTTATGGGAGCTGATGGCCAGGTCTTTTTTCCTGGCACCAACAAGGTAGGTTGGAATCACCAACTCGTTGGTTGACAGCTAAGAGGTTAACCAGTACGCCATCAGAGCTCCTCGCCCGCGATACATCTCTAACCATTTATATTAAATGCGATTACAAGGTAATGACTTTGCAGAGCTTTGATAAAGGAATTTCAGGACTGACAGTGTGATCCTCTTGCTCTTCAAACTGATTAACCCAACCCCCCCAACGGAGACACAACTGAATTTTCAACATGCCTACATGCAAAAAAACAAACAAACCCATGTCTATTTTTTAACTGGTGATATGATTCATGGTTGATTGTTATTTTTTCATCAGGTGTGAATGCAATGATAGTTTTCTGTCTTTTGGGCTAGCTTGTTAAGTGCATAAAAAGAGGAATTGGTTTGACGAATGAAAGCCAGAGTGCCGTCTCTGATAAGTACATAGGAGTTGACGAAAGGATCTCAACTGTCAAGGATCATTTAAAACCAATGAATTAAAAATCAGGAGGTCAGAGAGAGCCTGCCGTGATGATAAGGCTCTCAGTATTTGCCTTAACAGAGGAAGTATTAAACCAGAGTGATTTTCTCCTTCATTCCTTTCCTCCAACCAGGGAGGAATGCGAAACTCAATTTTACACTTAATTTGTCTGACAAGTTGTTGGAATCCGAGAATGCTCAAGGTATCCTTGATGTCTCACACCTTCATGCTGAGTGAAGCATGGCTCTAAAGTGTCAATGTTTAGGAGATATTTTATATCTCATTAGGTAAGAACAATATAAACCACACACATGCAAATGGACCGGGAATTTGGTTCCTGTCAAAAGCATAACCTTCAACTTGTTATAAATGAGGCAATTTTTTTTGAATCATTCTCATTCAGTTAAATATCTCATCAGAAATTAACTTTATTCTTTTATATCCTCAAGGACTTCAATGAACTTTCTCCCCATTGGCTGCCTATTTCTTGGGAGATAGGATCTCAAATCTTTCCCTTTATTGATTTCAGTATCAGTGAGTATTTATCAAGAAGGCTCCTACGAGAGATAGCAATGTAAATATGAAAACCTTAATTCCTTTTCTTTTTAATTGCATATTTATTGATTTTTTTCATATATTTTCTAAAGCCGAGAATTAGCAGTAGGAATGATCTCTGCACATTGGCCAAACCCCACTTGGGAAACCGAAGCACCGCGGAGAGCAAAGGCCTCATGGAGGGGAAAAAGACTCTTTCCCCACACACAATTCCCTTCATCCTTTAAGACTGTTGCGAACAATGAATATTTATGTAACTCCTACTATGGATTCTGCTTCTGGACAGACTGGCCGCCTTGGAAGTCCTATGGGTTCGCTCTCCTCTCTCCCACAGAGAGAGGCGGAATCTGTAAGGAGGCGGAATCTGCTTGGCTTTCTGTGAGGAAGGTAGTGTCTCTCCATGATGTTCCTGTGATGTGGGTATTGTTTCCTCAAGTTCATAGGTGTAGAAAATAGCTTGACTGAAATTGCACATCCATCGAGCCATGGAGTCAGATTCAACGCTGGCTGTGTGGCAGTGATGAAGTTCCGCAGGTGGGGTTGTTGTTCTTGTTGTTGTGCAGTGGAGGGCAAGGACCACTGTTGTCAGGAAATCCTTCCATAGAATTTGCGGTTTGTGTCTAGTAGTATATTTATATATGTATATGTATATATATGTGATATGTAAAAGATATTGCTTTCTAAAAACATTCCTCCTACAATAATTAAAAAACTCTAAACTTACTTCCATTGAGTTGATGCTTTTTTTTTTAATAGCTATTATTTATTGAGAGTCCCTGGGTAGTGCAAATGAGTAATAGGCTCAGTTGGTACCCCGAAAGACTCATGATTTGAATCCATATATATTTGCCTTTGAAGAAAAGTCTGGCCACCTAGTTTTGGAAAGTCGGCTATTAAAAACTAATGGAACATGTACTGAAGACAACTTAAACTTTTGACTACCCTTTTGAGGTTCACAATATCCTTAATAGGCTACAACTAAATAATTAAATTTGGATACCTCACTCAGTGGACTGGACTTTACCTTAAACACACTTGTAGCAGATGAAAAGTACTGAATAGTCCTTTGGATTTAAGGCTGAAATTCGCCAGTGGGAAGAGAAGCAGATGAGTGCTATCCCAAGGTTATGGATTTGGAAGTCAATCGAACTTTGATTCAAATCTATTGCTTTGAAGATGCCCAATAATTGGTAACTGGAGACTATTTAGATTTACTATCATGATACTTTATTTTATATTTGTATGACATGTCTTAGTCCTCAGGTATAGTCCTGCCTTTATGAAAGAGATTTACTGAAAGTTTTCTAAACTCCAACCTCACTGCTCTCCAACCCTCACTGTTTGTATAAAGAATGTTCAGTAACTTAAGTTTTTAACCTGTACAGGGCAGCAATTCATGCATTTGATCTAAAAAGCTCCCCATGCAGGTATGCTTTCCTTTTCTCTACAGTGTTTTAAATTCTATACCATTGGCTAAATTAATGATATGATCAATAGAATTACCGTGCTCCTAATGAGGATGGCATTATGTTCCCTGATACAATAGTGGTGTCTCTAAAGTGATGATGAGTGTATGTCTTCTTGATGTGATTGAACTATTGAATTGTACGTTGTGTGAATAATATGCCAATAAAACAACAACAAAAAAAACAACCTTATGGAGCACATGTCTACTTTGACACCTATGGGATGATTATGAGTCAGAGAAACTTGAGGGGAAAAGGTTTATTATGTATTGAGCCTATACAATGTGTGAAGCATTTTACATTCACCTCGTTTCATCTTTAGAACAACTTTGTAATGCATGTATTATTATCATCTGTGTTTTACATAGAGGGATATGAGAGTCGGGGAGTAGGTAATATGACAAAAGCGTGGTACCATGGGGAATTCTGGTGTCTCTAATACTCATCCAGTCCTGCTTCATCTGTAATAAACTCTCATGACTTTTAGCTGATTCTCAAACCATCTCAAATGAAACTATTTTAAAGCATTTCTTTTATGTAGTGTTGCCAGGAGATTACCTTGTGGCCGATGGGGTATAAACACTCAGGTGCCTTCCGAGAGGTGCTCTTACAAGGAGGGCACATCTCTCTCACACACCTGCTCCCACACTGTCTTCTTTCTGATGCCAGGCATAGAGATAGGATGGATGGCATTCCTATAGCCTTCTTAGACTGTGAGAAGAAAATCATTGCTGAGAATTAAAACGTCGTGATAGTGTAGATTCTTCAATATAAAACAAAAAATATTATCACCTACCTGTGGAGTTTTCTGGAATAAAATAGTCACATACATTTTTATAATGTCTTGCTGCTTAGATAGTGCTGAGTCCATTCCACGACATGGAGACTCCCTATGTGCAGAGCAGAACTTGTGACCTTATAGGAGCAGGACACCAGGCCTGTTTTCTGAGGAGTCTCTGGATAAGTTCAAACTACCGACCTTTCAGCTAGCAGTGGAGTGTTAAACTATCAATACCAATTGATGTAATCCATATACAATAATAAGTCAATGCTTCTCAAATTACCAAGAGTATCCTGCCTAAAATGTTCATTTTAACTCAGAAGGTCTGGTATGGGTACTGAGAATTTGCATTTTGAATTAATTTCTAGTTGATGCTTATTTTTTATGCTAAATCAAGGAATCAAAATTAGTACCCAGGGTCTTCCGATACATGCTCTTTTCTCTATGTCTACCTATCCTACTTTTACTTTCAGAGTTCTGCCTTTTACCCAGACTATCATCAAAGTAGTAGAAACATGGTAATGCTTTGATCATTTGTTAGCTTCCTGTCTTTAAGATTAACTGTAGACTACTTATGCAAAACATAACTGATGGTGTCAGATGATGTTGACATGAGCTTGTAAAATGATGGTTACAGTTAACTATTTTAGGATTGATTATGGAAAGGATTACATGTCAGATCAAGTTAACAGGACCATTTTGATCTTTTTGTAAAAGTTTGATAAAAAGATCACTGATGAGTCATCATTGTAGACTTGATCAGTGGCTTTGGCTTGCTTCTCTTGGGAAAATACAAAATTCCTATTTCTCAGTGTATATCCCAGACAAGACAGTACAGAATCTCTGCAGGGGTTTTCTAGGTACAAGTATTTTTCAAAGCTCTTTCAGGGATTTTAATGTGCTACCAAGTTTATAAACCACAGACCTAATTGGAAATTTTCATGTCAATCCCTACAACTATTTCAAAAGTGATTTGCTCAGTCACACAAACATTTCATGGCAGCATAAATCAATAGATACCAAGGGATTTTCTTGGCTTCTACCTTGTCTGGGTTACTTGGAATAGCTTAGGATCTGAACTACCTTTAACTATCAGAAGACTTTCATTAAGATATTTGCTATGTTCATGTGATTTTATGTAAAACCCTGATTCAATACAAAATAAAGACATTTCAGTTTAATTACTATTCAAGCCATGTATTCCTGAAACACTGATGATTGTTATTCACATTCAGGAGTCGAGGGACGATACAAACCACGAGCATGCACTCAAGCCTATCAGAGTGCTGTGCGTTGGAGTCGACGTCACGCCACACAACCACAACAGCAGTACTCTTTTATCATTAGCCCCCTCATAATACAATGGGCGCATGCTAGTCTTCTGTGTGACGCTTAAGGATCGAGGCAATGAGAATTCATCGTTAACCTAGCAGAAAGCAGAAAAACGAAAAGTGTGTGCAGAACTGGTGAATGGTTGATTGGTTGGTTCATTTAGTTTTCATTCAATGAAAAGGGGATATTGTGGGGTACTGGTTAAACTGATAGGCGCAGAAGCAAATTGTGTAAGTTCAAACTTGGTCTCTACCATGGAAGATTTTTGTGACTTTGAGACAATCATTTAATCTCCCTTCATGTCAGCCTCTTCATCTAGGTCAGCAGTTCTCAAACTGTGGGTCGTGACCCCTTTTGGGGTCAAGCGACCCTTTCTCAGGGGTTGCCCAATTTAGAACAGTAGCAAAATTGCAGTTATGAAGTAGCAACAAAAATAATTTTATGATTGGGGTCACCACATCATGAACTGTATTAGAGGATCGCGGTGTGAGGAAGGTTGAGAACCACTGCTCAATGTGGAGCTAAGCATAATTCAACTTCATAAGGTAGAGGTTTAAATGAAATGATCACAAAATCACTCAGCGCAGTGCCTAGCATATTGCAAGTATTTAGTAAGTAAGATTATTATAAAGAAATAATAAGATTAGAAAGCAAATCATCTGGGGCAGGGGGAAATCATACATGGGGTCATAGTGTTGCTGTTTAATGAATGTTGTATGCGTGGGGTGCGTCAGAAACTTTGTGGGGAAATTCCATTATCTTTACATTCTGTTCCTCCATGAACTTTTTGAAGCCCCTGGTACTGAAGGTGCACTCTACTGAAAAAAAAAAAAAACTAGAGTGAAAAAAATATATTCCTGATAAAGAAAGCATCTTGGCTTTGAGAATTATGTCAGGACAGGGTATCCTTGTATAAAACTGCTCTGGTGATGTGAAAAAGATTCATAAAGTCTGTCTCTTGCCAAAGCGTCTGTCCCATGGGAGATTTACACTTCCTAAGTCTTGTGGCCTGTGATACGTGCCATTTATTTGCGTGTCAGGAACTCTATAATCCTTCCTACGGAGGGCCCATCCACTTCCCGCTGACCTCCCCTTTCCACTCGGGACATCCCTCATTGCATACTAGATATGGACTCTGATGTATGGCCCCAAATCTAGGCGAATCCGGAATGACTGTGTGGAATAGACAGGAGCTGCGTCCTGCGGTGATTCATTCTAATTACTCCAAAATCTAACTAATGGAGACGTCAGTCCAGTCGGAAGAGGGAGAGTGATGGGGCTGCTCAGGCTGCCGGTCTCTTTCCAGAGGCTGACCCCAGGGAACTGTGGGAACTTGATAGCCATAATCAATAGCTTGTGAAACAATAAGGTCAGCATAGCAAAGATTCAGATTTTCTGCCTCCATATGTAATGGAAGCCGGACTGGTGTGCTGAGCCATTGAGGTGAGTCTGACCTGAGCTGACTGACTGATAACGGGCTCTGAGGGAAGGAGGGATGAAAGAATAGCACGGGAAGATGCGGCTGTAAATATAGTATCAGCACAATCCTTGTGTTCACTTTGCAAACATGCTGAACTGTTGCTTTGCTATGAGGTGAAAAGTAGAAAATCCTAGCTTTGGGAAATCAGTAGATGAATTAAGAAGACCCAGGAGTGGCATGCCTACGGACACATGTGCGTCCTCTCTCCACACCATCTCCATCGGCGTGTTTCCAGGGTCTTTGTTCACTTGGGTTAATTCCACTAGTTCACATTGCCTGAAAAGTAAGGTCACCTAGAACTGTTTTTTTTTTTTTAAGATGGAGGATTAGTATTGTTTGTTTTCAGAATTATAACTATGGGTATTTCAGAGGTCAGATTTTCCCATATTTAAAATGAACATTGCAGAAGTATTTTAGGTCTGCACTGTAAGTAGAGATTTCCACCGTGTCTTTTGAGACTCTGTTAGAATTTCATTGGAAAACAGAGAGGGAAGAAATTGCCTGGTGGTTTAAATAAATAATTTAAAAATAATAAAAATAATAATTTGTCTCCAAATTTAGAGTTTATTCAAATTGCAGGATGGATGCATGTGAGTTTTGATGTTCCACTTTATTTACCTTAAGAAAGAAACAAAAAATCCTGTGTGGAAAGTATCTTTGCAAATGTATTGGAAACATATCAATAGTTTAAATAGCCAAATAGCCTTCACCAATTTTTCTCTTGGAAATTGGAGGGTAAACAAGTTAGGCACATATAGAATATATTTCTCCTTCAAATCAATGTGGATTTAAAAATCAGAAGCAAAAGGTCTTAGCATGCATTACATATTTCTTGAATCCAGAGCATTTGAGAATGAGGTTAAGATTTTTGCTGAATCTAAGATGGCCAGAGGTAGACTTTCTGAGAATTAAACGTACTAAGGATATAATAATACCCCAGGCAGCAGAGGTTCTAACTTAAATTAAAAACAACAACAGCAACATGGAGAATAAAATAAAATTGAAACTTGCATTAGACACAAGGAGAGTAGTGTTTAATTTATATTAAAGTTCTGCTTGGTACATGATTGCAGTTTACTTTCAGAGCATGAGTAAATACCAATCCTACTCTATGCTACAAAGCCAAACACTTGTCCTTCCTACTGGACAATGTTGGGTTTAATTTTAAGTGCCTAATCAAGGAGATCTGACAGCATGTGCCATGACCTGTCAAGAAGGACCGTTAATGAATATTGCCTTCATTAACACTCCCAAGGAGACCTGGTAGTTGGAATCCCTCCCACCTCTAACTCCCCCAGTAGGTCTGTAGGGGACGACAGCCCTGGTGCTCCATTCCTGCAAGGATTTCAGTCAAGGAAACCTTACTGAGCTGTTTTCTGTCACATGGGGTCACTATTTGTAAAAAATTGACTCTGTGGCCCCCAACAATTATATAACATTCTTATTGTCTCACCAATCCTTATTATACATGCTGGACACAGTAATACTGTTAGCATTTTGGCTGTCCGAGATGGGTAATGGCAGACTTGCAGTTTTTAAAGTGTGAATTAACCGTGATACTTATTTCCTCTAAAAGAGTTCAACGTTATTAGATGTTTGCTCTCCATATCTTTTTGTCTCTTTCTGGCTGGGCATGTCAGAATCAGGTAAGGGGATCCGTGAAACAGAAAGTTCATTAATGCATTTTAAAACTAATCATGGAATCTGTACTCTAAAACTTCTGAGACTCTGCGCTTATAATATTTGGCATGTGTGCGGCTGAAATGATTGATGTTTTATCCTCCATCCCAGATTCAGAAATTATTAATTTTCCTTTTTGTCAAAAGGGGATAACACAGGACCCACTGGACATGAGATTTTTGTGTTACTCACTGACAGGGGACCAAGAAATGAAGGCATTCAAACGTTTGCCATGCAGTTGGAATGATACACATTGCCTGCACCACCTCTCCCTGATCATGCTTTATAATCTATTATCATCTAATATAAACTATTGAGAACCGTGTAAGTATGTTGTTACCCACATTGTAAGCGATGGGTCCTTCCTATTTGAGGGGTTGTAAACAATCCTACTTTTCCCAAACATTATTTGTGAACTTGAAATGGATACTCTTCAACAATCTCTGTACATAGAATCAACCATAACCTTTTGAAGGGACAGAGAAATTGATCCTCATCCATACCTGGGAGAGCAGTCAATTGAGTATCTGCTTGTAGAATTATTGTGCATATCACCCAAGAATAAGAGGGCAGAATAGTGCCATTCAGAATACCTTACGATCAACTCAGCGCTGTCACCTCCTGGGCAGGCAAAGCAGTTAGAACAGTAACTGATTTTAATGTGTAAGGGAATGAGCTACAGATTCTACCAGAATAAATACCACCTAGAGGGATTGCACACTACAAATTAGTTGGCATAGACTTTTATTAACTGACCATTATAGCAATTTGCAAAATTACTAGTAGATGATCTTGAGCAGAGGAAATTCAAGCCCGGGATTTCTCTTCTCTTCTGAGGCTTTACTTGAAAACGCCGGGACCCTACAATGTTTTCAGTGCTACTCCGACACCTCTGGAGCGCGAGATAGACCCAGACGGTGGTACATGAGACGTTTCATAGTTTTTTCCTGCTGGGACTTTCATCATAAAATGTTTCGAGACTTGCATGCATTTCTTAAGATTATAAAATTCCATCAATGATGTTTTTGTAAGTGAGTCGTGTAACTTTTCTAAGAAGCAAAAAGCCCCCGGGGAGAAATACGACCATAGAAAGAGCACTTAGATTCCAATTGTGGGGTGCCATCGAGCCGGTCCCACTTTGCGGAGACTCCGAAGATAGACTAGAACTACGTCTAAGGGTTTCCTAAGCTGTAATATTTATAGGAATAGAAGGCCAGGTCTTCTCCATCGGCGCCTCTGGCGGCTCAGAGCCAAACACTTAACCATGGTGCCACCAGAGGTCCCAACCCGAGCCCGCAGTCATCACGTGGGTCCGACGCAGACTGTACCCGCAGCACCAGTCATCACGTGGGTCCGACGCAGACTGTATCCGCAGCACGGAGAAGCACCGGGGGTTCCCGAGGTTGTCAATCTGGACAGGAGCAGAAAGCTCACCTTTCTCCCTTGGAGTGGCAGCTGGGTCTGAAGTGCTGCTCTTCAAGTTAGCAACACTAATATAATCCACGATGCCACAAAGGTCCCATATTTATATATTAGAAAAGTCTAATTTCCACAAACATCGGAATACTTCTGAAAATTTTGTTTACTCTTCGAAATTGGTATTTTTTGAGGAAGAATTGATATCAGTCTGCTGAATTTGGCCATTTATTTATTTATTTTTGGAATTTGGTTATTCAACCAACTCACTTAAAATGAAAAAAAATCCCTTTAAAAATAAATTTAAAAACTCTTGATCCTGAAATCAAAATTTCCCTGAGACAATTAGATATACACACATATATAACACATATATCTTTATATGTGTATATTATATATATGTGTGTGTATACATACATATGTCACTCTGCCAACTATGCTAGCCTTGAAATCTAACAAATATTAATGTTAAATTAAGCAAAGACTAAGTTTTGACTGAAAACAGAGAATACCTGCCAAAATATGACCTAGAGTATATCCCACCTGAATTTAGAGACCACACAAGAACAGATTTTCAGTGGACCCCAATGAGCAAAGACCAGAGAGTTGTGGGATGACATCAAGAACATCAAGCTGAAGAAAGCAAAGCACACTAAAAGCCAAAATCATTGTCACTGAATTGATTCCAATTCACAGCAGCCCTCTGGGACGCAGTATAATTGCTCCTTTAGGTTTCTGAGACTGGAAGCCTTTCCAGGATTCGAAAGCCTCATCTGTCTCCTGAGGAGTGGCTAGCGGTTTCAATCTTCTGACCTTGTGACTAGCAACCCAATGTGCCACTAGGGATCTTGAAGAAAGCAAAAGGTAGTTAAAGGAACAGACAAACAGGAAAGGAGGGGAAGTCATGGGCTAGAAGGTGAGCAAGTGTTACGTTGAGTGAAGCGAAAGACAATATACAATCAAAGGGAGGATAGGAAAATGAGGGAGTCAGGCAATATACAATTAAAGGGAGTGGTCTGCAAGAGTTTAAGCCCTAGAGGCCGATGTCGCTGTGTGCATGGTTCTGCAGTAGTGGCGATCTCTGAGAACAGGCGTGGATAGACATGTGGGCTGGAACGGTGTGTGCGAGGGTGGGATCACACTCCAGATTACATAGACAGGGAATATGTGTGTATGTGTGCATACCTTTGCTGAAAATACATCCATGAATTTGGTTTGGTGGAGTAAAAATAAAGACGCAAGAAAGAAAAGAGCGCCAAACGAAACTTCTCTTGAACACAGCGAAGCTGAAGCAAACGTAAGAATTGAGAACATCAAAGAGCTGAAGAGTGAATGTCAAAGGGCACCTTGAGACGATGAAGTAAAGTATTACATCACCTGTGCAAATACCTGAAATTAGAAAATCAAAAGGGAATCGCGATCTCAGTATTTCTCAAGAACTGATGAAAAATTGCAAGCCTTGAGTTGTACCACTGAAGAATTCTATGAGCACAATATTATGCAGAAGGCATAGAAAGAAGATGGAATGAATACATGGAGTCACCGGACCAAAAATAATTGGTTGGCATTCAACTATTTCAAGGAGTAGTACATAATCCAAGAACTGGTATTGAAGAAGTTCAAGTTGCCATTTTCCACCAAAGTTTGGGTGAAAAAGGCTCCAGGAAGTAATGGAGCACATATACAAATGTTTCAAACCAATGCAGCGCTGGGGCACACACTTCTCTATGCCAAGAAATTTGGAAGACAGCTACCTGACCAACCAACTGCAAGATTTGTGTCCATTTCAAAGAAAGGCAACCCAGTGGAATGAGGAAATTATCAATGATCAAATTTTACAACAATTTCATTTTAACATAAATAAGCTTTTGCTGAAGGTAATTTTAACATGTTTGCAGCGGTACACGGACAGAGTTGTCAGAAATTCAAGAAAAAGACGTGGTGTGAAGAATATCATTGCTGTTATCAGATAGATCTTAGATGAAAGCAGGAAATACCCAGGTATTTTTACTTGTGTTTTATTGATTATCAACTGTGTAAAATATTTTTTAAAAAACAAAACATAATATTCTATAACATTAGATAAATCAAAATACTGTACACTCTTACAGTATAGTATTAAAATATTAAATCTTCCAGCCTAGATCTTTATATAGAACCCCACACTCAGTCTTTGTGGTAGCGTGCATGCCAACTCATGGGCAATCAGTCCCTGGCAGCAGTCATGCGTGTCAGAACGTAACAACTCCAGAACGTGTTCAGTGACTACAATCTTATCCGAAAGGTGCAGTGGAGAAGCCACTCTGCTGCTGACAGAGAGGTTGACTGCTTGAACCCTCAGGAGCTTTGTGGGAGAAAGATGTGGCAGCCTGTCTATAGAGGTTTGCAACCTTGGAAATCCTATGGGACACTTCTACTCTAAGAGGGTTATGAATCAGTTACAGAAATAGATAGCCAGGCTTTTTGCCACTGAGTGGATTCGTACCACTAACCTTCTCTGTAATAGCTAGACATAATGGTTTGTGTCACATAGGAACCTGAACTTGATATACCTGTCTCTATGTGACAGATAAAGACCTTACAACATTATTTTGTCATTTCCCTTTCCTATGTTATGTGACTTTAAATAAAAAAATTCCTCCTTGTTTACATATAATTTCTTTCTTATTGCTTTCATTGGGTTTTATTTACATGGCTACAAGTTTCTTAGAATATTAGTTGATGATTTCCAATTTCTATTTTTTTCCTTCTTTTTATAATTTCTTTTATTTTTGTTGTTGGGAATGAACATAGCAAAACATACATGAATGCAACACTGTTTATAGGTACAATCCACTGACGTTGATTATATTCCCTGGGTTGTGCAAACATTCTCCGCATTTTTCTCTGAGTGGTTCTTCTCCCACCACAGACATAACATAACCCACGGTCCTCTCAGTTTCCTATTCGGTCTTTCTAGATACTGTTGTTGACTTGATCCCACCTAGATCTTATAAGAGCACAGTGCTCAAGGAAGACATCCTTTACTGGTAAGGCTAAACTATTGTTTTCGCTTGGGAAGAGTTCAGATGAAATTTTTGGTTTAAGGCTTAAAACTGATCTCAGGGCAATAATTCCAATTTTTCTCTTCTGAGCATTTAATACCATAACTTTGTTTCAAATCACTGTTTTTAGCTGCATTCTATACATTTCAATAAATTGTATTTTCATTTTTATAGAACACAAAATATTTTATTTCTCTTGAAATTTTCTTTTTGACTTACAGATTTTAAAAGTGTGTTGTTTATTTTCTAAGCATTTGGATGCTTTTTCTAGTTATCCGTCTATTACTGATTTCGAGTTCAATTTCATTACAGTCTGAAAACATACTCTTTAGAGTTTTCTAATCTTATATATTTGTTATTGTTTATTTTATGATCCAGAATATGGTCTCCCTTAGTACAATTTCCATGTAGACTTGGAAACAATGTGTCCTGGTTACTGCTGTTTATTGGAGTATTTCATAAACATCAAATAGACAAGCTGAATGCATCGTGCTATTCAGGTATTCTACACTGTTACTGATTTTTTTGTCTATCACATGACTTATTGGGCAAAGCATAGTAAAATCTCCAACTCTGTTTGTGGATTTCCCTGCTTCTCCTTTCAATCCCATCTGATTGTGATCTGTTGGTGGGTGCATTCTGGTTAATGCTTACATGCCTTTTCTTTTTCCTTTTAACTATAAAGTGGGATTTTTGTACATCATCTAGTTAAATCTCTTTTTTATACAACCTGGTAACAACTGACTTTTAATTGTGTATTTAGACCATTCATGCACCATTACTAATGTGGTTGTATTGAAATTAACTTTTTTGCTAGCTGTTTTCTATCTGTTCTATATTTCTATTTTCCTCTTTTTCTTCCTTGTCTTGAGCTAAGCAGACATTTTTTAATCATCCAACTTTCTTTCTATCACTCACTTTATTATCTGCATCTCTTTTGCATCCTTTTAGTAGTTATTCTAGGGTTAATAAATATGCATCTTTAATTAATCAGCATTAAGCTTCAAATAATTATCTATTGCATCATGTGCAGTATAAAGACTTTATATCAGTATTTTGCAATTCCTCTCTCCCATTCTATGTATCATTTGTAGGGCCTTGGTGCCGCCATGGTTTAGTGCTTGGCTGCTAACCTAAATGTCAGCTCTTCATCCCCACCAGAAGCTCTACGGGGGAAAGATGTGGCAGATTCATACTCTTAGGAACTTGATAGGGCAGTTATGAATGGTGCTACTTACTGGCCATTATGAGTGGGAATCAGCTTGATGGCAACAGGCATCTGTTATGCAGCCTTACAATGGAGTGTTACATGTAGCATGTAAAAATGTATTGTATTTACCTTTATTTCATTCTCAGCTCTCTTGGTTTCTTTGTGTACATTTAAATTTCTGTCTGGTATAATATTCCTTCTGCCTGAAGAATCTCTTATACCATATCTTGATATGTAGGCCTCTTGGCAATCAATTCCCATAAGTATTTTGCTTGTTCCAGGAAGCCTTTATTTATGTTTGTATTTATTTGAAATAGAATTTTGAAAGCTAAAGAACTGGAGCTTACAGGTTTTCTTTCATCGGCTTAAATGTTAGCCCTCTTCTCGAGTGTGCCTTGTGTCTGACAAGAAGTGTTCTGTCTCTCTGTGTCATTGCATGTGTGATGAGTGCCAATTCTCTAGTCGCCGTCAGAACTCCTCTTCTTTGTTTTCAGCAATTTGAATGTGACATAGAGCGTGGATAAATGCCATTTTGCAGTCCTTGTTGCTAACGGTCATGTTTGGTGCTCTACAAATTTCTTGGATCTCTGTTTTGATATCTGTCAGTAACTATGGAAAATGGCTGTTTTTGTTGTTGTATGCTGTTGAGTTGATTACAACTCACAGCAATCCCATAACCCCATAGGGTCCTAGATGGTAAGCATGATGGGAGCATCTGACTAGGTCTTACCTGCCATGGAGCAGTTGGTGGCTTTGAACCCCCAACTTTTGGCACAAAACCACTGAACCACCTGAGCTCCTTTATGGAAAATAACCAGCTATTAGTTTGTCAAATATTTGTTATATTCCATTTTCTATTTGTTCTCTTTGGGATGCTAATTAACATGTTAGTTTGTTTTATAAATAAACTTTACATAAGTCACATTCAGTACAAGTAGTCAATTTTCTATGTTTATGTTCATTAATTACTTTTTAATATTAAAAATATAGTCCTTTTAAATGTGAATAATTGAAATAACTAAAACAGAAATTTTCTGTAATGCTGCCCCTCAAAACCAGCTCCTTGCAGATTGTCTTTCCATACTTGCAGCTGTTTTCCTAGGTACATACACACTGTCACCTGTCCATGGATATAAACTCACACACATATATTTCAATACAATGGAACACACTGAACATCTCACCGTGTAAATGCATATAGATTATTTCAGTCTTTTTAATAACTACATTATAGACTACCATATGAATGAAATCTTATTGAGAATGAATCCACTATTCACAGATTCAATTACAAAGCTTCCGCATTGACACGTTCCAATTAGTGATACAGTTGAAATCGAATTAGAGAGATCAATATTTCAGGTGAACTTTACCTGAGTAGGAGCCCTGGTGGTGTAGTGGTTATGTGATGGGCTGTGGTCAGCAGTTCAAAGCCACCAGCAACTCTGTAGGAGAAAGACGGAGCTTTCTACTCATGTGAACAGTTACAGTCTCAGAAACCCTCAGGGCATCACTAGGAGTCAGTATTGACATGATGGCAGGGAGTCTGGTGTTTTGAAGGGTTAGAGATGGGCTTTCTGCTTGCCCACAGTCCCTGTCCCCATATTTTGAGTTGAAGTAACTGACAGATTGGTCATTCCCCCTTTTGCTCTCTTTCTTCAAGAAAGGGCTTCTGTGATCTTGGAAAGAAGACACTGTCTGCTTTAGTTTGAATGTCTCACTGACTGGAAGCCCTCGTGGAGGAGCGGGTTGCTTGTTGGGCTGACACCCACAGGTCTGCAGTTGGAAACCACCAGCCACTCCATGGGAGAGAGATGGAGTTGCCCACTCCCTAAGAGAGTTAGCATCTTCCTAACACACAGGGGCTCTCCTCTTCTGTCTTACGGGGTTGCTCTGAGTCAGAATGAACTCTATGGCAGTGAATGTTGGGTGAGGTAATTATCTGAAAGTTGTTAACTTGTGCCATTGGAATGAAAACTTGATCAAAGTAAATTGCTTGCAGTTTAGTGGATAGACATTCACTTACTCAAGCTCTGACATAGAGTTAATTCTGATTCCTAGAGACCCAGTTGGACAAGGTAGAACTCCCCCCTGCAGTTTCCAACACTGCAGCTGCTTATGGGAGTAGAATGCCTTGTTTTCAACCCTCAGAGCACCTGATGGGTTTGAATTGCCGACATTGCGCTTGTCATCCGGACTCATGATCACTCCACCACCAGTAGTGAATCATCATAAACACGCCATTCAATCCTTCAGGAGCTCTGTGTTGAGATAGAAAACAGCTGAGATAAAACTCATTATCCACCGCCCACTGCCATCCAGTTGATTTAGACACACACTGACTTTATAAGAGAGAATAGAACTTCTCCTTGTTTCTGAGATTGTCAATCTTTATCCACTTCATCTTTCTCCCCCAGAGTTGCTGGTGGCTTTGAACAGCTGACCTTGTACTCAGCCACCCACGCTTGACCAGAGGTATCACTGGCATGAGCTGCTTCTCCGCCATGCTGGCCTCATTGATGTCCGAGGAGACCTGGGCAGCACAGGGTTTTCAATGGCTGTTTGATTTTTTTTCCCCAGAGGTAATGCTTCAGGCCTCTTTTTCTGAGGTGGCTCTCGATGACTTCAAACCCCTGGTTTTTGGCCAGCAGCAGAGTTTCATGAATGGTGTTTGATTACAAACCAGTCACACTCCAAACAACAACAAACCCCAACTCTTGGTGGTGACTGATTCAAGCTCCTGGCCACCCCACGTGTCGCAGAGCAGAACTGGGTTTTACTGAGTCTTCAAGGTGATGCTTTTGAAAGCAGATTTTAAAGGCTTTTCTGAGAAAAGACTGTGGGTTGATTTGAACCTCCAAACTTTTGTTTTATTTGTTGTGTGCTTAGCCTTTCATAGCTCTTCCAGGGACACCTAGAGTTTGTTTCCAAAACAACAGACCTGAACCAAGTCCATGATTTAGAATCATAAAAACCTCAGGCTGTAAATCATTCTGAGAGTGGAGAGGCTCATCATTCTTCCTAGGAGAACTAGTGGGTTTGAGTCGCTGAAGTTGAGTGTAATAGTCCAATGCTTACTGAACATCACCATTACAGTGCCCTGGTGTTTTATTAAAATAGTGTTATTGGAACAGTAAAAGAAGGGAAGAAAAAGAAGGGAATGTTCAAATACATATTTTGGGGGAAAGAGGCAAATGTTTTAGAAAGTTCTAGAGGGGTGTTGACTGAGCTGAATCTTGGAAGATGGAGCTGTGTGTCAAACAAGGCAGGATATTGAGGAAACAAAGGTCAAGAAGCCCAACTACATGGACGTGAAAAATCTATTGAAGCTCTCAGGTGTAAAGAGACCTGCCCTGACTCATTATTACTAGACTTGGGAGAAGTGAGGTGGAACGGGCTGCAGTGTCAGTCTTGTCTTCGTTGTGATTGGTATCATATCATGGTAGGTGTGACCATGGCATAGCCCTGTCATGGTGAATTGCTGTTGGGCTGCTAACCCCTAGCTCAGCAGTTTGAAACCGCCAGATGCTCTGAAGGGAAAGATGATGCTTTAATGGACTCAATGGCAGGAAGTTTGGTTTTTGTTTGGATAAAGTGAGATCTTAAAAATGATATTTACAGATTTAAAAATGTATAGACTTTAAAAACAAAGTATGGAACCTCTGGGAGAAGAGTAAGCATGACCCACCTCTCCCAGGCACAGCACATAAAGATGTGGTCCAGAATACCTCATGCTGCATTACAATTCAGCTGCATCTCTTCATCTCTCGTTTGTGGTACTGCCTGCAGGCTGGCGGCTTCCAGGGGAAAGAGAACTAGTCCACCCTTCAGCACTTTCTCCTTGTGAACTGAGTGCGCTGAGCTACCAGCAGTGTCTCGAGGGCCTGCGTTGCTCTCTTTCTCTCCCCCGCCCCATCGAAATGATACTTCTTCCTTCCTTCAATGCATTTATCTTTCTTTTGTTTTTGGTTTCTATTATTTGCCACGGGGTTAATTTGTTCTTTCTTTTAACTTGCAAAGATTCAGATTCTTAGGCTTTATTCTTTCGCCCAAAATGCCGTGGTTGCTTTTGCAAATTACCCAGTCCATGACGTCACAAAAACATCTATGTGGAAATGGAATACATACAGTCTGATTGCTCATTAAAAACAGATGACACGTCCTTTTAGTGCTCTTTATTTAAAGAAAACGTAATCACAGCACTTCGATCTCGAGCAGCAGTAAGTATGAAACAGGGTCAGTAAGCATGGTAACTTCTCTTGACCTATAGGTCTAGGCCACCATGTCCATGCTTTAACAGAAGAGTAGTGTTTTCCCAGGCCATGCCATACCTGGGGTCAGACTTGAAGAGAGAAGCTGATTTTCTCATGATTACAACCTAGTGCAGGGCTGTGAGCATTTCATAAGAAACATGGAGGATTCTGTGACCCAGTACTGTACCCCAACATCCTTCTCAGACACCTTGCCTTCCACTTCTTTATGTTTTCAGTAGCTGCCAGGTCAACTCCAACCAGTTGTCCACTCTGATTTTACACAAAAGGCACCTAATAGGGGTTTGCGGACTACATGGCCCAAAGCAAAGGAGATGGTTGTTTTATTGGTGGGTTTATGCACAGTTATGTTAGCCATTAGTTTGAGAAGTTGGTTGTGTCATTTGGTTTGAGTTCAGGATAACTTCAAAGAACCAGACTATCCACTTAAGATATGTGATGCGTTCATTTCTTTCCAGTGAGGTCTTCATGACCATTCTAGTCAAAACTGCTCTGTGTGTCTTCAAAGAGATTCCGATGTACAGCAGCAGCTCTGTCCAACAGAACTGGTCCGTGGGGTTTCCTAGGAACAGGCTGCCAGCTCTTTTCCCCCATGGAGCGATTGGGGGGATTGAACCTGCAACCTTTTGGTTAGCAGCTGAGCGCTTAACAGTGGGACTACCAGGACTCTTTTACAGCTTTCTATTCCTCTTAATTTTCCTCCTATTTCTCTTCATTTTTTCCTCGGGAGCAGTTTTAACAACCAGTATTGCATTTATCAATTTCATGTTAACCCATGGGCAGGGGCTTTTGTACGCTCGCTCTTCTGTTCCTAGAGTCTATAACTGTATGTGATAGGGGTGTGCACTTACATACATGAGATGTGACTCTCTACTCCTGTGCAGAATCACAGTTCCAGAAACCCACCGGGGCAGCTTCACCCTGTGCTGTAGGGTCGCTGGGAGTGAGAATCGACTCGATGGCATGAGTAGCAGGCACCTCACAGTGTATGTTTAATGAATGAATGAATGAGCTTAAAAAGCCATTCGCTCTTTATTGTCTCTGCTTTCTTCTTTTCTTTCTAAATTGGGTTTCTCCAGGTCCCTGCTTCACACAGAATGGATGATTCCACAGCTTTCTAGTATCTTTTCTACCACCTCGTTCCAACCTCAGTCAGAGGCTGAGTTTCTGTCTTTTAGGATCTATTTCAAATACCCAGATGAGAAGATAAGATTGAGGTGCTTGGATGAAATATATGGTATGTCTTGGTCCTAGGCCTATAGTCAAGGTCAATGACACAAATAATCCACTCAGATTGCTGTCAGGACTCTCATCTAAAAGGGACAGATGATTTCAAGAAAAGGACAGCCATGGGTACCAGATACAGACCATAATCTAGAACGAATGATGAAACGCTCCAACTAGTTTAAATTTGCCTAATTATCTTAATTAGGAACGTTATCAGGAGATGAATTGTCACAGTAGCTGCAACAATGGGCTCACCTGTCACAATGGCAGCGAGGATGGGGCAGGACAGGGGCAGTGTTTTATTCTGGTGTGAATGTGTCCTTAAGAATTGAAACAGATAGCAAGACATTTAACAATGATCTTTATTGGGCTTACAACGTGTGTTTTATCCATCTCTGCAATCCTAGCACCTAGGAAAGCTCCCAGGGGCACCCACTAGGCTCTGCATTAGCTAATGGTTTAGCTATTTAGTAATACCCATGTTCTATTTATGATTCTGAGTGAACTCCTGGATTATTTGATAAGGATATAGTGGAAAAGAAAACTAAATCAGAGCATTTATAGGCAAATCATGTTTTAAAGGTGGAACGAGGGGAGTTGCTTGAGACTTGTCCTATGAAAAGAATTCTATGTTAAAAAGTATGCATCTATTTGGTGAGCTAATGTCTTTGACGCACCTCTAAGCAAAGGCTTGGCTATGGGATAATAGCTTACAAGCTGTCCCTTGTTGTTTGGTAACGTTAATGGACAGGAAGTGAGTAATGATTTATAAAGTGATGTCAAAGCTGTGGGTAGTTAACAATTCTCTCTCACCACAGTACTATGAGCAAAAAGAAGCAACAGGGCAGAGTTCACCCAGAAATAAAGGGGTCTTCCTCTTCACCTTGCCCTACTGCACATAGTGTTCAGTATTTTAGCCTAACTCTGTTCTCTGATACAGATGACTTCTGGGGAAACTTTCACAACTAGGTTGTCAGATGAGTTAAGTGTGCAAGTCACTCAGTTAAATTTGAGTTTCAGATAAACAATAGGTAATATTTTAGTATTAATACTTTCCAAACAGAAGAAGCACTGTTGGTGCAACAATTAAGCACTTGACTGCTGAGCAGAGGTTTGCAGGTTGAACCTAAGAAATAGTTTCTGAGGGAGACGGAGTCTGTCATCTTCATAAAGTGTGCAGCCTAGAAAACTATAGGACACGGTTCCTCTGTCATATGGGGCTGCTATGAATTGGAATCAATGGGATGACATGTAGCAACAACATGTTATAAATATTGTATGTGGAAAATTTGCCTTAAGAATGTTTATTTGAATTCAAACTTCACTGGTGTCTTGCATTTTTATTTGCTAAATCCGACAACTCTATTTTTAGCTCATACTGTTTCATAAGAGGTCACCAACTAATCTATATGCAAAAGTTCCTTTAATAACTTAGGGGTAAGGACAAACCTGGCAAGGATTGTGGGGCCTACCGGATAGGAAAATGATGAGGCTGTCTGGCCCACAAAGATTTATGATCTTGGAAACTGTACAGATAGGGCCACTAAGAGTCAGTATCAACTCAGAGCAGTGGGTGGTGAGTCAAGGAATAGGTACATAAAATCAAATCAAGCTCAGGTGGAAAAAACATGTCATTAAATATTATATTTCTGTTTGGGTAGACTAGAGAAACAAATTCATAGACACTCATGTGTATAAGAAAGAGCTTTATACATAAGTGAAACTGAATATTTGAGAAAACATCCCACCCCAGTCCAGATTAAGTTCATAAGTCTGCTATTAGTCCATATGTCCAATACCAATCTATAAATTCCTCTTCAGACTCACGAAACACATGCAATGATGCCAAATTCAGGATGATCACAAGCCAGTGGGTGGGAAGTCTTGTGGATCCAGTGGTGGCAGAGGCATCTCAGTGCTGGCAGGGGTCTCCAAGTGGCTCCTTCAGCTCCAGGGCTCTCGTAGCTCCATGTGTCTTGTCAGCTGCAATGTCTCCCAGAGAGTGAGCATGTGCCCCACCCCCAGGGAGCCATTATCTCCTTAGTGCCTCCAAGTGAGGTCATCAAGCTGCAACCTGATTGACAGGCTAAACTCCACCCCTTCATTCTTAATCCTCTCAAATTGACAACAGATCATATAACTACCACAGTATTTGATAGTTTAAAATAGTAACACTATCATGTAGTTGTGTTAGGAATGTGTGACCATTTTCTCTTTTTCATTTTTCTGTACGTTTAGGAATGGAAATCTGGTAAGTCACAGAATGAAATAGCTAGTAGAAACCTTGGGTTCTGGAATTCTTCTCTCTAGAAAAAAAGAAGAAGAAGAAGAAGAAGGGGAACAGTGATGGCATAATAAAAATAGTCTCTGGAGGCAGATAGAACTGAAAATTCCACCTTCCATCATTTAATAATTGAGGACAATGGACAAATGACTTAAGCCCTTAAAGCTTTAGTTTCCTAGTTCCGGTAAAGCAACCATGGTCATATCTACCTTAAAAGATTTGGGTGAGGATCACAAGAATCAGTGTAATACGCCAGAACTCTTTCCCAGAATCAATGTGTGCTGCTCCCCTCTTGTCCTCAGCAGCAGGTCATCAGTCTGGTCTGCAGGTTTCCTCACACCTCCTCTCACAGGTGCACGGGACCATTAGATGAGAATAACTTCAGTCATGGTAGGCCTCTAGTTATACCCAGATTAGAGAAACCCATGCCGGAACTAAGAGTGATCTAGCTCAATGAGATAAATTGTGAGTTGGGCTCTTTTGTTTGGTGGGAGGATGCACTTTTGCTCTGGAAATCTTCCCTGAGTAATTCAAGTCACCTTGAATTACTTTATTCAACTTTCAAGTTCATTGTTTAATGCTTTCAAGTGTGTTATTTTCCCTAGACCTCTCATTTTTGTATGCTCTAAAACAATGGCTCCCAAAATATTGTCTTTAGACAAACAGCTGCAGAAACACCTGGGGACCTTTTAACAAAGCAAATTCTCAGTGCCCAAGCCAGACCTTTTTGAGTCAGGAACTTTAAATGTGGCCCAGTCATTTGTGCTTTAACAACAACTTGGAACTGCTGCCTTGGAACTTTGCGTTCTTCAATCACTGTTGACATTGTACCAGCTATACCTACCTGCCTTTTTGCCCACCATATCTAATTATGATCTGAGGACTGTCAGCACTGGTGAAATAACTCTATGGGAAGGAGGGGTATTTACGTTCATTGTGTCGCTGCACAGACCAAGAGGCAGTTGCTGGAAGAGAACAAGGGGCTACGGTCTGGTTTAAAATCAGGCAAGATGTGCGTCAAGGTTCTATCTTTTCACCATTCTTATTCAATCTGTGTGCTGAACACGTCATCTGAGAAGCTGGACCGTATGCGGAATACCGCTTAGGGGCTGAAAGAGCGCTCATTAACAATCTTTGATATCAGATGATATAAGCTTATTGAAAACTGGGACTCACGGTACTTACTGAGAGAGATAGAAGATTGCAACCTTCAGTATGCGTTATAACTCAATAAAAAATCTCACACTGGACCAATAGACAACATCATGATAAGCAGTGAAAAGACTGATGTTGTCAAGGATTTTATTTTACTTGGATCCACAATCAGTGCTCATGGAAGCAGCAGTCTCAAAATCAAGTGACATATTGCACTGGGCCAATCTGCTGCATAACCCTCTTTCAGGTGTTAACGAACAAAGAGGTCACTTTGAAGACTGACAGGCACTTGGCTCAAGAAATGATATGCATATCTCTTCCTATGCTTGTGAAAGCTGGAAATTTAATAAGGAAGTCCAGAGAAGAATTGATGTGAATAAATTATGTTTTGGTGAAGACTATTGAAAGTACCATGAGTTACTTACTCGAAGACCAAACAAATCCACCTTGGAAGAAACACTGCCAGAATGTTCCTTAGAAGGGAGGATATTGAGACTTCAACTCGCATCCTGTAGACATGTTATCATGAGAGACCAGATCCTGGAGACAAAAATCATTCTTTTGGAGTGGAGAATTAGAAAAAAAGGAGGAAGACCCCTCACGAATTGGACTGACCCGGTGACTGCAGCAATTGGCTCAAGGACGACAAGTGTGTGGATGACACAGACGGGCCGTGTTTAGCTCTGCTCTATGATTTGCCATGAGTAGGAGCTGACATGATGCCTAACAGTGACATAGTATGTGTCAGGTACTATGTCAGACACCTTAGCACTCCCAACAACTCAGTAAGGTTGGTACTACCTCACCACAGGTTGGTAGTTTGGGTCCATCCAGAGGTGCCTTGAAAGAGACTTGGGAATCTATTTCCTTAAAACATCATGCATTCAAAACCCTAGAAAGCATTGTTCTACCCTGACATGCAGGGGACCGATGTGGATCAGGATCGAGGGGACATCCACTGGCTTACTTAGTTATAAATAGTGGAACTGAAGTTCTGAGAAGTCAGATAATTATCCTGTACTCACACAACAGAGTGGTGGAGCAGAGAGGTAAGCCGTGTTTGAGGACTTTCCACACCCTTTCAGCCTGATCAAGAGAAAGAAGATGAGCTTTTCCACTGAGGAAGGACAGGAAAAAGGCGGTCATTGGAGAAAGCTGAGCCCAGAAGTTTCTCCAGCTGGTCCCAGTGCAGAAGGATCGACTAGAGGGGGTGGGGGGTGGGGGGTAAGTTCCCTTAGGAGAGCAGCGGCTGCCAGTCGGTCCATAGCCTCACTTGGGGCTCCAGGGCCCGGGTGGGTAGGTGGGTGGGGGAGGAGGATACACACACATCTCTCACAGCCAAGTTTAAAACAATGCTAATGAAGCGAAGTCTTCCATTCGAGATGCTCCAGGAACCAGGCACGAATCATCCGTGTCAGCACAGAAGGAGAAGGAAAGTTAGCCTTTGCAAGCTGTAGCGGAAGCCACTTCAGCACCGCCTGGTGATGTCGCCTCACTGGAAGAGCCAAATAATACATGGAACACCTTAGGGAGGTTGATTTCCCTGGGGGTGGGGGATAAAACAAAGGAAGATCCTCTGATTACATTTAAATATTTCCTTGCCAATGCTTGGGGGAATTCTAGCATGCCTCGCGTGCAGAGGAGCGCTTTTGTGCCTGGGAAAAAGGTGATTAGGGGGAGGGTGAGGCGGAGGCGGCTGGGAGGGAGGAAGCGGGCGTTTCAATAGCGGCACAGGTGCAACAGTTTGGCGTGAGTGATGGCCTGACAGACGGACGACCCTGGCACAGAGCAGAGGAAACCGAAGGAGAAGATTAATTGAATTACAGCTACAGTATGTGTGCATTTTATTTCTGCTGTGGAGTCTAAATGGATTGCCGGGCTGGCTGACCAGCGGGGGTAAGGTCAGAATATTGAGGAAGTGGGAGGGGTTATCCTAGATGAACAATTTTCCTGATGGAGAACAGTCTTCAGTTTGTTGCTTTGGGAGCAAGTATTTGGAGTCTGAAAGCCTTAGTTAATATAATCTTTATTTTGGAGCAGTCTGGTTTCCATACCAGGATCGCTGGAGTACCTGCGGAACTTATATGAAGACAATTCAAGGTGAATTGGGTTCAGTAAAATATTTACTTAAAAAAAATCACTTTTCAAAGGGCCCTGAAAATATAATTTGTTTAGGAAATGATAATATACATATTTTCCTACAGCAATATCTATTACAAATATATTTTTGAATAGCTTTTATCATACAAATATATTTTTGAATAGTTTTTATCATATTTTTGAATAGCTTTTATTAACAAATATTTTTGAATAGCTTTTATCATAATATTGTCCATTGTCAATTTCATATTTCCTTAGGTATCATTCCTTGGAATGTGAACCACTTTCACTGAGAGATGTAATCTAGTTAAACCAAAATATTTACCTAATATTCCAAAATTTATAGGTTATTATAAGAATAGATTATTCATTTGCTTAATTTTTTTGGCAAGGGAGGGCTATTGATATATTTAACTCCGTTTGTGTAGCATACACAAGATTCATCTTATGTCTGGGTATGCTTCTGCTTTGAATTAAGTATCTTAATGTTTTTCTCAACCTTCCTTTGGCTAACATGGCAGGAAGCAACCTCATACACCTCGGGGTCTAACAACCATAGTCCCGATTCAGAATGAATATTAAGCAGCCTCACAAGATGTAGACAGAGGTCCTATGGAGTAAGCACAAAGAATAAGAGTAGGGTAATTTCAAAATACCATGGGCTTTTGACTAACACTGGCACATTCAAATCCAGTCTTTATATCTTCTTGAAGCAAAGTGAACTTAGAGGAGTTACTAGATTTCCACAGCTCAGTTTCTTCATCTGTCATTATGAGAATTAAGTGTGCTCGGTACGCTTAGTACCTATGGAGGTACCTGAACAAGGTGGCCTTTAACAGAGGCCAATCTACCCATCCTTTGTGTTGCTTTGGTAACTGTTTAAGAGAAAATATAGTATAATAGAAAGACTACTAGATTGGAAATACAACTATGTGATTTTTAAAAACAATATCTTATAGTGTTTTTCTTTGTGTGTGTGTGTGTGTGTGTGTGTGCGTGCAAGCATTTGATTTTATTTTTGAACAGCTTTTATTGGCATAGAATTCTCTTACAACACATTTCAGTGGTCTAAATATCTTTAAAGAGTTGTGTAATCATCACAATTGATTTGATTACATATTCTCCATTCTTTTTTTTTACATTTTATTAGGGGCTCATACAACTCTTATCACAATCCATAAATATACATATATCAATTGTATAAAGCACCTCCGTACATTCTTTGCCCTAATCATTTTTAAAGCATTTGCTCTCCACTTAAGCCCTTTGCATCAGATCCTCTTTTTTTTTCCCCCTCCCTCCTCGCTCCCCCTCCCTCATGAGCCCTGGATAATTTATAGATTGTTATTTTGTCATGTTTTTCAATAAAAGTTTACACAGCAAATTAAGTTTCCATTTGAAAATTTCTACACAAACTCTTCCGTGACCTTAGGTACATTTTGTACCATGAGTCAACATCTGTTTAAATTGGAATTTGGTTGTTCTGTTGCCAATACTCTCTGGTTTCTCTGCTCCCAGATCTTCTCGTCTTTTCTCTAGAATAATAGTTGACCTTTTGGTTTCATATAGCTAGTGTCCTAAAAAAATTGTTTTTAATAGAGCACCACACTTGCAGGTAATATCCTTTATTCTGTGTGCCAATCTGTTCTCTTGCTAAAAGGGGACCTCAGGATATTTTGGATTCAAGGATGAAAGAGTATCTCAGAGCAAAACCTTAGAGAATTCTCTAATCTCAGCTGGTCCAGTAAATCTGGATTTCTTCTGTAGATGAGTTATTGCCCACATTTTCTCTTGTTCTAGCCCAAATCACTTATAGTGGTCCCAATGAGAATGTCAGGGTGACAGCTGGGCACCATCTAGTTCTTCAGGTCCCAGGGTAAGTGAGACCTTGGCTTATACAGGTGTGTTAGTCTGGGTACATTAGAGAAACAAATCCACAGAAACTCATATGTATAAGAGAGAGTTTTATATCAAGGGTAAGTGCACATCAAGGAAGCATCCCAACCCAGTGCTGCCCAAGCCCACAAGTCCAACATTCACCCATATGTCCGACACCAATCCACGAAGAAGTCCTCCTCCATCTCATGAAACACATGCAATGATACTGACTGCAGGAGGAAAGCTGAATCAGTGAGCAGGTAAGCATCTCAGTGCTGGCAGGGATCTCCACACGGCTACTCCAGCACTCAGGGCTGCATCGGGGTAGGTCTATGGGGCTTCTCCTTGGGGATGTCTTGCAGGAAGTGAGACTTGCCAGCTAAAGCAGGGAACTGGCTGAGGCAGCTGCACCCTGGTCCGACCATCACAAAGCAAGAAACCGAGAACTAGAAAGGCAAGGCTCACTGAGCCATTTATCTCTCGCCCTTCAATTAACCCCACATGTGTTTATCGGCCAGGTTGGCACAATAAACATTAACTATCTCAACAGGTTACTAACCCTCCAAATTTGTTTGCTGAGTTTTCCAGTTTCACCCTTTTCTTTTGCTCCAACAAGAAGAGAGCAGTTGTGTCTTAGGTGACTACTTGTAAGCTTTCACAACCTCAGAAGCTACTCATCACAATAGCATACAGACTAGAAACTGCCTATGTAATCTTAAACAAGTCACTTTAACCTCGCTGAGACTTGGTACCTTGGTGTCTAATACATCCCCAATCTACCTCCAAGCGTCACATTCACCCAGCCATCCCTCTGTTTTTGATGGTCCCAGGCATCGTTGTTAATGTGTTGTGCTGCCCAGCTCCAATAACATCCAATGTGCTTATGCAATGACGACTTATAGAGTGGGTGTTTCCCTGTGACTTCAGAGGCCTGCAATTCAGGGATCACCAAAACTCAAACCAAATTTGCTGCCATCAAGCCGATCCTGACTCAGCTCGACCCCATGGACTGGGTAGAACTGCCCGGGTAGGTTTCTAACACTGTACATCTTTACAGGAGCACAGAGTCTCATTTTTCTCCCTCGTGGGTTTGAATTGCTTACCTTGCGGTTAGCAGCACAACTATTAACCCACGGCACCCCAGGCTGCGAATCTCCCTGCTGACTTAGCAGGGTTACTGCGAGGTGCTCAGTGGAGAAGTGAAACCCACCTATAAAGTGTAAAGAGCTAGATAAGTGTTAATTACATTTTTGTACCTTTGCTCGTATTGCCCTGAACACTTTGTCCTTCCTTTCAGCAAGGTTACGTTTGATTTCATTTAGGCTCACTGTCTGTGTGTGTGCTCGGTTCCATACACGCCCCCTGCTAGCAGTCTAGTAGCTCTTTGTCCATTATTAGCTGAGCAAATTGACAGCAGGATTGGCTTTGAGCTCTTCCAGGGTTTTCTATTTCACCTCTTTCCCAGGGAGTCTCGTATCACAAGGAAGAAGGGCACGGAGCAGCACGTCAGTTCTGTTTTCTTTTGCAATTGACAACCCTCGTTGATAAAGCCTGTAAGGACATAAAAAGGAACTCCATAATGCGGGCTAGAGCCTGTTTCCTGGGCAATCTATTCCTTAGGTTTCATCCAGCTCCTCAGAATTCTGAAGGAGGCGCTCAAAAAAGAGCTCCTGGAGGTGCCTGGCTAACACACTCAGCTCATATCTGGGGATTGAGTCCACCCAGAGGCACCTCGGAAGAAAGCCCGGGTGGTTTGCTTCCCCAAACCAGGCATGGAGAAACCTATGGAGAACCGTTCTCCTCTGACACACAGTGGTGGCAACTGACTGGGCAGCCGCCGGAGTTCCCCAGTTCAGGAACCTGGATCTGCCTGCAACCATAGCTCTGGGATTGACATCGTTATCCCACAATTCTGGCCACGTTACCTGGGAGACCATCCTGGGACACCGTATTATGTTTTATTTCGAGTGGGAACTATACTTTTTGTGGTTTTTCCATTATAAGAACCTAACCTTTCCATCGATTTTATTCCCATGCCATCCACTTGAACCCGGGGCGCTTTAATTCATCACTATCCCCTATTAGACTATGAATTCTTTGACAAGAGGATGCATCTGCTAGTTCTACAGCTGCATCTGCAATGCTCAGCACCGTGCTCGGCAGCATGGAGTGCGGGGACAGACACTTGTTGGAAATGAGTGCATACGGACTTACACTAGCAGCATGCATAGAAAATGGATCGGATTCAGATGGAAGGTGTGGATTGGCCCTATACATTTTAGACTTCCAAATTCTAGTACCTACTGTTCCTCTCGCACATGTCCTCTGCGCTCATTGGATTCTCGGTTATGGAATGGAGTGTTGAAGATGACATCATCTTAGCATGAAACGTATCATATGTCCTGAGTACATTGGAAACACACTGTAAAGACGAACATCTTTCGATTGTGAATTTATCTCTTGCTGTATTTTGACAGGGTAGGATGGCAGCAAGGAGGTCTGGTGGTGCGGTGCATAAGCACTTGACTGCTAACTCAAAGGTTGGCATTTCAAGTCCACTGAGTGGCTTCACAGGGGAATGAGTGGGTGATCTGCTCCAAGCTCCAGTCCAGGAAATGCTGTGGGGCTCCTGGTCTCACGGGAGTGTGAGCAGTTAAAACAGACCTGGCAGCACCCAGCACAGCAGCCACAACGCCAGGCTGGCATCGCAGTTCCAGCTGAGTGTATCTTCAAAGAGGCTCTAGCCTGGCTTGGGTGCGAGCAAGGGCTAGGAGGTGAAAGGTTTAGGGTAGGAGATGGGAAATTATTGCTGTTAGTTGCCATGACTTGATTTTGAGGCCTTGAAAGCCCAAGTGCGCAGAGAGGAGCTGCCTCATTGGTGTTCACATCATTGACCTTATGAAGAGGATTGCAGGGCTGTCTTCTGAGGCCTCCCTGGGTGAGCGGGAGCACAAACCTTTGTTTGAGAGTCAAGCGCGCCGCCGTTTGTGCCTCTCAGGGATGGCACAGGAGCAGAGGTTACATAATAAGAACTTTAAAAAATCCTTGGCTTGCATTGGGCAAGAGGATGGAAATGATAAGCTTTCAGACTGCTCCTGCCAAGCACCAGGGTTATTGGTGAGCACTTATGGATAATATGCATTTGCACTGGTCTCTTTTCAAGAACAGCTGACTTGTTGGGACCGGGGTTAAGGTTTTGCTCATTGGAGGAAATGACTGTTGCTGTGTCACATAATCACAACAAGGCGGCGCTGGAAGGAGCGCTTGAGACCATCGAATGTAACCTCTTACTTACACCACTGATGAAACTGGACTTTCTTAAAGACCCTTGTGGATTTATTTTTATTTTGTCCCTAGATTTAGTTGGAATTATTTGGAACGTTTGGCATTATGACGTGTTGCGCGCTATGGAAAGGCGTTCAAGCGCAATCTGTGGTGACAAGAAGACATTGATTTGGGGTGTCTGATAATTGGACAAATGTTCTTTGTGTCACTCCAAGAAGCCGTGCTACCTTTTAGGATACAGTGTTATGCATATCTTAAGAATCTCTATTATCAACCCCATTTCCTCTATTTTTACCAAGTATATAGCGTGAAAAAACAGTTTCTCCAAGAATAGTTTATTCTCCACCTAACCAGCCTTCTTTTGAAAAGATTATTCACTTGGAGCCATCCGTAATGTTACACGCTCATATTTGAGACATGGTCTGTTGTCTGCTTGCTTGTGTTCAGAAACTGAGTCTTCCAGTAGAAGGTTAAACAGAAGGTGCGCACTCCTTCCTGTGAATGAGTCCAATCTCGAGGGGCCCCAGCCAGTCTGTCCTACACTGACGAGGGCACCTGGGAAATGCCTGACAGTCATTGAGGGGAGAGCCCTAAAAAGAGCCCAGCAGCGCTTCCTTCTAAACATAAACCTCACTCCACACCGTGTTGCATTCCAGGTGACTTCTATTCATACTGAGTCAGGGCAGGTTTCATAGGATTAAGAATGTAAATGGATGCTAACTGCATGACTGACATCTAGTGGATGTCTGCCAGTGGTGCGGTTCACAACCTTGTTTCCTGTTATTTTTTCCTGTTGGCAAGCAGAATCCATGAAGGTTCTTTAGACCATTATCTTTCTGGGGAGTTGGGGAGGGGGGGTCACAGTTACAGAAACTATTGTTTTAAATAAAGAGTTACATCACTAGATACTTGTAAAATGATAGGAGTAGTGGTTCAATTTTATAGAGATTTTTGCCTGAGGTTGGAAAAGACCAAATGCCAAATTTGGGTTCATTAATTTACAAACAGAATTGATAAGCATTGATGTGATAATATAAACTTGTGAAATATGTAAGTATTCATGCAGAAATTGAACACATTATTTTCACCTGTGATTTCTCTTTTGAAATCAGCTTACCTGCTTGACCGATGCACTGAAAAGTTTCTGGTCCATTTATTCACTCATGATTACATATCACTCGTGATTACAGTAAAAGTATTGGAATTGTACTGTTGTTATATTCAGATGCTGAAAATCAAGCTGTAGACTAGTATATGTTTCTTCAGCTCTAAGACGTTTTTTATTACTATTAAGATATGTAAAATAGTTGACCATGTCCTCCCCAAACTTAGAGCACCCAATATACTTTATTTGGAGATATGTGCCTATATCATTACAATATTTCAGTCCAAATTAATATGGGAATATAATAAACAAATTTATCGCCATCCAGCCGATTCTAACTCCTAGTCACCTATAGGAAGAGTGGAATTGTCCCTTTGGGTTTATGAGATTTAAAGCTGTTATGGGAGCAGACAGTTTCGTAGTCTCCTGCAGAGCGACTGGTGGTTTCAAACAACTGACCTCATGATGAACAGTGCAAGGCATACCCACGACGTCACTGGGGTTCCTTGGAAATCTAATAAAGATGACAACGCCTTAATCTTAAAAAAATTGAGAAGTTTATCTTACTATGTTAATTTTAGAAAAAACATGCTGGACATTTCATGTGTGGACATATTTGACACAGAGAAACAAGAGCCTGGGCAATGCGATAAGGCAGCAACGCAACACATATTGCATTTCTGGTTCATATCCATTTTAATTGCCAGCAACGAAAGCTATTGTGACATACTGTCTCACAGATTTTTCAGTGCAAGTTTCTTTGAAGGAATTTTCCTCCGAAGAAATTATTGCTCGCTCGCTCTTAAGAATTATGAAATTTCAAGTAAAACTGGCAAACATTGTTTTAAAGGCCACCCTATGGGTGATCTCCTCAGAGCCGTGACCAGACCGTTGTGTGGAATGTTTGCTGGCATCGTGGTGGTGCTTCCTGTAGGAAGAAGTCAGCGTGCTTAGCGCTTAGCACAGGGGGCTGAGGTTTCTCTTCCTCACTGTCAACCGACGAGCTCCGCCCTATTGCTGATCTTTGAAACGACTGTTCACGCCAGGAATGGTCAGAGAAGAGCGGGTCGTGATGGTACTCTCACTAGCAGCCGTAAAGGAGGGGACAAGTCTAGGTGACACTATGACATAGTAACGACCCTATGAAAACCATATGCCCAAAGGAGGAAGAATTAGAAAAGCAATATCACACTGGGGGGAAAGAGAAGACTGCGGAGATGCTAGGTCTTTTACATGCATTCACGGGCTGATTCTGGGACTACTTCCTGGATGTGATAAATTTCATTATTATACTTTAAAGTTGGTGTTTTATTTAAATCAGGCAATCATTTTTCTTCATTACTATTTTTAAACATGGTATAATTTACACACAGTTGAAATGCCATGTTACAGTTAAGTGAGTTTGAACGCATGTGTGCACCTGTGCAATCCATAGCCCATATCAAGATTAAAAACATTTTCATCTTGTTAGAAATTTTTCTTAAACGTCTTCCCAGGTACATCATATTCACCAAACTCCCACAGCTGCGGTCCGCACCCTGTAGCAACTCTTCTGATTGATTTCACCGTATGTTAGTTTTGCCTGCTCCAGAATTAAGCTAAATATACAATACAGTATATGTTCCTGCATAAGGTCTACGCCCAACATAGTGTTCCTGATGTTCACTTCATTGCTGACTGATTTTATGTACATCGCCTTCTTCTTGGAGCTTTATTTTGGTCATGTTGCTTTTCTTACAGCTTTCTTTTTATGGATATTTAATTGCTAATTTCTATTTGGTGGTATGGGTTTTCAAGTGATGCTACCTCTTCTAAATACATTGCATGGATTCTGGGATATAGAACTTTCCTTTAAATTGTTCCTAAAATGTTGTATTTTGTCTTTTTTACATACACATTGAACTAGAGATATAGTGGATAAACTCCACCTTCATCACTACCTATGTGGAAAGGATCAGCAGGAATGTAATTCCTAAAGGTGGAAATGGGTCCGGGAATCCCCTTCCTCATCACCAGCTACTCACACACACCTGCTTTCCTCGGGCCCGTGGCTCTGAGCTGGCTCCGAGCTCACAAGGGAGACTAATATCTTCTTTCAGCGGCTGACTCGCTGTTCACTGGAACAAGTCACCGAATTCCTAGAGAGTAGAGTTGTGGAGGGAGCCTTGAGGGCAGAGTGGTTATGTATTGTCTGCTCACCACAAACTCAGCAGCTTTCAGACACCAGCCATTCCACTCAAAAAAGATGAGGCTTTCTAGTCCCATAAGAGTTACAGTCTTGGACGCCTACAGGAGCAATTCTACTTGGCCTTGTAGGGGAGTGACCAAGTAGCACTTAGTTTTTTGTGAGGGGAGTTGGGGAACAGCTACAACTTCGTGAGAACTCAAAAGATTACAAAGCCAAAGACACATCCGGTGGGATCTAGAAGTCACAGCACAGAGCTCTCAATTCTTACAGAGGGATGGACGATCCTTTCCCTTTACCCTCACCAACCAGGAAGCTGGCTGTGAACCGTAGGGCTCAGGGCTTTGCTTAGTCTCACACGAGTGTGATCGATCACAAGCCTTCCGGGTTTCGAGCTTGACCAGCATCAATCCCGAGGTGGCCCCTCTTTGGTCGTTTACCATCATGCGCTTCAGATGTCGGTAGCCGAGAAAGAAGTGAGAACAAAAGGCCAAATCGCTTTTGGCCTTTGCAACACAACATTTGTTTAATTGAAGTTGGTTTCTTAAAATTTTCTTTTAACTTTCAGGTAAAAAGTCTTTTTTAAAGATTTTGTTTTACTTTTAATTAATGTTTTTAGTGCACCATGATTAGTAGGTGTTTAGTATTACACTTATATCTTGCCTTGCCCCATCTGTGTTTTGCCCTTTATGTCACTAGAAGCTGGTTTAGGGCAATGGTTCTCAAACTTTCTAATGCTGTGACCCTTTAATACAGTTCCTTATGTTGTGATGACCCCCCAACCATAAAATTATTTTTGTTGCTACTTCATAACTGTAATTTTGTGACTGTTATGAATTGGGCAACCCCTGTGAAAGGGTCGCTTGACCTCCAAAGGGGTCGTGACCCCCTGGGTTGAGAACCGCTGAGTTAGGGTGACCCATGTAGACCTGTCCCAGAGTTGAAGTGTGCTCCACAGGGGTTTCAATGGCTGAGTTTTGGGAAACATTGCCGCTATACATAGTTTCTTTTCATCAGTTCCCCCTTTCTATCCCACATTCTCTCCACCCTCCAGGCACCACCACGCTCACCACTGGTCCTGAAGGAGTCATCTGTCCTGGGTTTCCTGGGTTTCCAGTTGCTATCTGTACCTATGTGCATCCTCTGGCCTAGCCAGATTTGTAAGGAAGAATTGGGATTATGATAGTGGTGGGGGGGGGAGTATTCAAGAACTAGAGGAAAGTTATATATTTCATCATTACTACCCTGCATCCTGACTGGCTCATCTCCTCCCCACAACCCTTCAGTAAGGGGGTATCCGGTTGGCTATCAATGGGCTTTGAGTCTTCACTCTGTATTTACCCACATTTATTATGATATGATGTTTTGTTCCTTGGGAGGTGGGCACCCATTGATATGATTTTTAGTTCTTTGATGTCTGATAACTGGTCCCTTCTACACCTCGTGGTCAGAGAGGCTGGTGTGCTTCTTCCATGTGGGCTTTGATACGTCTCAGCTAGATGGACGCTCATTTATCTTCAAGCCTTTAAGACCCCAGATGCTATATCTTTTGATAGCCAGGAACCATCAGCTTTCTTCACCACATTTGCTCATGCACACATTTTCCATCAGCAATCATGTCAGGAAGGTGTGCATCCAGGAATGCCAATTTAATAGAACAATATGTTCTTGCATTGAGTAAGTGCTCGACTGGAGGCCCAATGTCCATCTGCTGCCTTAATACAAAACCTATAAATATATGCACATAGATCTGTTGCCCCACACTCTTATATGAATATATTTACATATGTACATTCCAGTCTTTAGACCCTTTGTCACTTAGTTCTCTCCTCTATTTCCTTTTACTTTCCTTTTGCCCCACTATCATGCTCAGCCTTCACTTGGGTTTCAGTAATTTCTCTCAGTTACCTTGCCCTTGCTGAATCCCTACCAGGCCTCTCACACCCTCCTTGCTACTGATTTTGGATCACTTATTGCTCCCCTGTCCCTGGGTTGGTCAGCACCACCTCCTTACCCCTTCCTCCCCCTTTCCCATGTCTCTCCGGAACCATTGGTCCCATTGTTTTCTCCTCCAGACTATTCATCCAGTGTATCTTATCTAGATAAACCTGTAGAGATAATAATATGCACCAAAAATCAAATCATAGAAAGATAGGCGATGAGTGAGAACACAGCGATGACAACAAAAAAGGAAACAAATTACCCATAGAAGAATAAATTAATTAAAAGGAAAAATTTTTAAAAGAAAGAAAAACCTGTAAATAGATCAAGGTCTGATTTTTGATCTCTAGACATGTCCTTTAGTCAGGTCCAATGGGGTACCGTGCTTTGGCCCCAGAGTCTTTCCATTGTACACCCTCGGGCCTCCCATTCTGCCACACGCTTTTAGTGGTTTGCCTTGGTGTCACAGGGTCAGTTTGGGCCAGTCCTGACCCTGAGTCTCCAGTGTTGTCCTCCTTAGGGCCCTGGGCCATCAAGAGACAGGGTGTCTCCTAGTGGGATCAGCCATATTTTCCACTCTGTCCATTGGCTGTTCAGGCCTGATGGGCCAGGATGTCAAATGCATCTATTCTTGTTTGGTCTGCCTTATTCAATGTCCAACTTTCACATGCATATAATGCAAGAGAAAATACCATGGCTTGGGTCAGGCATTCCTTAGTCCTCAAAGTAACATCCTTCACCAGCCTGTGGGATCATGAGGTGTTTAAGGGATCAGGTATCAGACATCAAAGAACAAAATATCATATCGATGTGAATGAGGGGAAGTGTGGAGTGGGGACCCAAAGCTCATATGTAGGCAACTGGACATCCTCTTACAGAAGGGTTGCGGGGAGGAGATGAGCCAGTCAAGGTGCAGTGTACCAACGATGACACGTCAAACTTTCCTCTAGTTCTTAAATTCTTCCTCCCCACAACTCTCATGATCCCAGTTTGACCTTACAAATCCAGCCAGACCAGAGGATGTACACTGGTACAAATAGGAACTGGAAACACAGGGAGTACAGGACAGATGATCCCTTCAGGACCAGGAGTAAGAGTGGCGATACCGGAAGGGTGGAGGGAAAGTGGGGTACGAAGAGGGAACCAATGACAAGGATCTTCATATAACCTCCTCTCTGAGGGACGGACAACAGAAAAGTGGGTGAAGGGAGACATCAGCCAGTGTAAGATATGACAAAATAATAATAATTTATAAATTATCAAGGGTTCATGAGGGAGGGGGTAGTGGGACGGAGGGGGAAAATGAGGCGCTGATACCAAGGGCTCAATAGAAAGCAAATGTTTTGAGAATGATGATGGCAACAAATGTACAAATGTGCTTGACACGATGGATGTATGTATGGATTGTGATAAGCGTTTCACAAGCCCCCAATAAAAATTATTTTAAAAAAAGAGTAACATCCTTGCTCTTCAATGTTCTAAAGAGGTCTTGTGTGGTAGGTTTACCTAGTGCAAGGTGTCTTTTGATCTCTTGACTGCTGCTTCCATGAGCATTGATTGTGGATCCAAGTAAGAAAAAATCCTTGACAACTTCAAACTTTCTCTATTTATGATGATGATACTTATTGTTGCTAAGCCTTCCTCCAATCCTGATTCCACACTCTTCTTCATATCATCCAGCTCCTCTGATGATTTGCTCAGCAGACAGACTGAACGAGCATGGAGAGAGGACACCGCCCCGTAGTGCCTAGCCTGACCCTGCGCCATGCAGCATTCCCTTGTGCTGTTCGCACACTGCCTCTGGACCCAGGTACAAATTCTGAATTAGCAAAATGAAGTGTTCAGAAATTACCATTCTTCTCAAGGCCATCCACAGGCTATTAGGGTCCACACAGATGAAGGCCTCCGCACAGTCAAAGAAACACAAGCAAACACCTTTCTGGTATTCTCTGCTTTCAGCCATGATCCATCTGACGTCAGCAATAATACCTCTTGCCCCATGTTCTCTTCTGAATTCAGCTTGAACTTGCAACAGTTCCATGCACTGCTATAAACATTATTGAATGGTGTTCAGCAAAGTTTTCCTTGTGTGCAATTTCATTCATGCCATTATGTGCAATTTCATTCATGCCCTTGTGTGCAATTTCATTCATGCCATTCTAGAGTTTGAGCACTCTTTTGGGTCATCTTTCTTTGGAATGAACACAAATATGAATTTCCTCCAATCAGGTGACCAGGCAGATTTCTTCCAACTTTCCTGGCATAGGTAAATTAGTACTTACAAAGTTTCTTCAGGTTTCTGAAGCATTCCACTGGGTAGTGCATCAATTCCTGGAACCTTGTTTTTTGATAATGCATTCAGTGCAATCTGAACTTCTCCCTTCAGCACCATTGGTACTTGCTCATATGCTACCTCCTGAAATGGTGGAACATTGACTAGTTCTTTTTGGTACCATGACTGTATGCATTCCTTCCATCTTCTCTTGGTGCATCCTGCATCATTCCATATTTTGCCTATAGAATCTTTCAAAATCGCAACTCAAGGGCTTGAAATCTTTCTTGAGTTCTTTCAATTTCAAAATCTTTTGATTTTCTAATTCTAGGTCCTGGCAGATTTCATTATAATAGTTGGCTTTGTCTTCTTGAGCTGCCCTTAGAAATTTTCTATTCAGCCCCTTGACTTCATCCGGTACTTGTCTGTCAGTTTGTCATAAGCTGGTGGATGTGTGTTCTTGTACTGGAAGCTCTGTCTCTGGTATTTCAAATGCCAGCAGGTCACCCAAAGTGAACAGTGTTCTGTACTAAGAACAGACAATGAAGAAGGACTCAACTCCCCAGGGCTGAGGGCACTAGAAAGGTGACTGAAGAACAGCTGATTTTTCAAGGGGAGTCCACAGTGGTGAGTGGAATTGGGTAAAGCCGGTGGGAGTGGAGCCACCTGGATCTTCATTTGCTGATGGGCCACAACTCAAAGTAAACAGAAAGAAACAGCTGCACAAACCTTCTAATGATTGTAACTTGGAATATGGCAAGTATAAATTTAGGAAAATTGGAATGTTCGAAAATGAAATGGTACTATATAAAGATTGAGAGCCTAGGCATTAGTGAGCTGGAATGGACTGGTATTGGCCATTTTGAATCGGAAAATAATATGGTTTATTATGTTGGGAATAACATGATCAAAAGCAATGGTATGGCATTCATTGTCAGAATGGGTCTTGCTGAATCCATTAGGAAGTATGATCAGAGTATATCTATCTGACTTCAAGGAAATCCAATCAATACAACTAGTATTTAGATTTATGCACCAACCACAAAAGCTATTGATGAAGAAATCGAAGAATTCTAACAAGGAATTCAGTTGGAAATTGATCAACCATGCATTAAAGATGCATAGATAGTGGTGATTGGAATGCAAAAGTTGGAAACAAAGAGCAAAGAGGAGGAGTTGGAAAATATGAACTTGAAGTTGGAGATCACATGGTAGAACTTTGCAAAACAAATCACTTGTTCCTAGGCTATACCTTTTCCAACAACACTAAAGGTGACTGTACACGTGGACTTTCCCAGATAAAATACACAGAAACCAAATCAACTGCCCTTAGACAATTTCTATTCATCTCCTTGACTTCATCCACCATTTGTCTGTCAGTTTGTCATACTGTGGTGGTTTGTGTGTTCTTGTAATGCTGGAAGCTATGTTACTGGTGTTTAAAATGCCAGCAGGGTCACTTAAAGGGAACAATGTTTTGTACTAAGAGCAGACAATGAGAAAATGATTGAAGGAGACATGATGGAGAAGTTCAAGATCAGCAGGGCCAGACTAGGGGCCGACTGTGGAACAAACCATTAATTACTCATATGTAAGTTCTGGATAAAGTTGACGAAAATGAAAACAAATCCACAAGGGTCAATATACAGCCTTGAGTCTGCCCCACCTGAATTTTGAGAACATTTCCAGAACAGATTTGATGCATTAAACACAAATGACAGACCTAATGAGCTTTGGGAGGACATCAAGATCATCATTCATGAAGAAAGCAAAAGGTCATTAGATGGTTTCCCGTAATACTTACAACAAAATTCAAATTATGCTGAATAACATGAAGGATATAATGGAGCTTCTGGCCCCCGCTCTTCCTGCCCTCTTACTGTTCTCTCTCCTGCGTCTGTTCTTCTGCTCAGGTCTTTTTATCCCTTTTCAAGCATTTGTATTTGCTCTTGTCATGCGTTGCAAATCTCATTACCAAGATAGTCAAAGATCGCCTTCCTTACTTCATCCTAGTCTATGATGAAATGTTCTTTCCTTATGGGAGATATTCATGATTTTCTTTCTTTCTAAAACTACTTCCCTTTATCATGCAGCATTATCTATCCCAACCCCTGACTATGGTTACCTTTATAAGGTATTATATCATAATATTAGCATCTGTTGTTTAGTTTCTAAAACACATATCAAGTTCTATAAGGGTAGGGATGTCATTATTTTTATGCCTATCAAAAGAGACTTTTTAATAGTTAGCATTCAATAAATGTTTACTGACTGCATGGATAAATGAATGAATATTATAATAAAATAGCAGACAAATATGAAAAAGGTCAGTAGAAAGACAGGACGTGTTATATGCAGATAGACACTATGCTATTACACCCAACATTGTACTTCAGATCCTAATATGTCTTTTTTGATAAGACTATGTGGCCATTCCTCTTGAATTTGTCATTCTTGGCATAGTAGATAATATGAATTTCTGATTCAAAATGGCCATTCCCAGTCCATTTTATCTCTGTAATCCCTGGGATACGTGTCTTTATGTGATCAATTTCATTTTTGACAACTTCTAATTTTCCTAGATTCATACTTCACACATTCCATGTAACGGTTAATCATTGAACAATCAATAGCTGCTTCTTTTCATTTTGAATTGTTCTTCATCAGCAAATTAAGGTCCAAATGACTTTACTACCAAAGGAAGCATTAAAAGAAGGCAGATGGAAGACACAAAGTCACTGTAGCAATTAGAATTAGGTGAAGTTCAAAAATTTCTAGGAGTAGCATCAACTAGGAAGAAGCCCCTACAATTCTGTTGTGAGGCTGAATAGAGGGATCATGTGCTTTCTTAAGGAGGTGCATTCCTCAGGTCTGTCTAAATAAGATAGGCTGGATGAACAACAGGACCAACAGTTCTGGGAGGAAATGGGATAAGGGGAGGTGGGGGGTAAGTGGAGTGGTGTTAACAAACATAGGGACAAGGGAAGAACAAGTGATCCAAATTGGTGGTGAGGTGGGTGTGGGAGGCCTGGTAGGCCATGATCAAAGGTAATGTAACAAAGAGGTAGTGCTTAAACCCAGGTAGGGACGGAGCATGATAGTGGGACAGGAGGACAGTCAAAGGAAATAGAGGAAAGAGGTGGGAGGCAAAGGGCATTTATAGAGGTCTAGACAAAGACATGTACATATGCAAATACATATATGAGGATGGAGAAATAGAACTATGTGCCTATATTTATAGGCTTAGTATTAAGGTGGCGGAAGGACATTGGGCCTCCACTCAACTACTCTCTCAATCCAAGAATACTTTCTTCTATTAAATTGGCATTCTATGATGCTCACTTTCTGGACACAACCACTAAAGACAAAGCGGGTGAATAAGCAAATGTGGTGAGGAAAGTTGATGGTGCCTGGCTATCAAAAGAGATAGCGTCTGGGGTCTTAAAGGCTTGAGGATAAACAGCAGCCATCTAGTTCAGAAGCAACAAAGCACATGTGGAAGAACACACCAGCCTGTGTGATCACGAGGTTCTGAAGGGATCAGTTATCAGACATCGAAGAACAAAAAATCATATCATTGGGTGCACACCTCCATGATACGATAGCTGAGGGCAAACGGGTACATAAGCAAATGTGGTGAAGGAATCTGATGGTGCCCGGCTATCAAAAGGTATAGTGTCTGGGGTCTTAAAGGCTTGAAGGTAAACAAGCGGCTATCTAGCTCAGATGCAACAAAGCCCACATGAAAGAAGCACACCAGCCTGTGTGATCAAGAGGTGTCGAAGGGATCAGGTATAAGGCATCATCAGAACAAAAAAAATCTTACCATAGTGAATGATGGGGGAAGTGCAGAGTGGAAACCCAAAGCCCATTTGTCAGCCACTGGAGATCCCCTTGCAGAGGGGTCTAGGGGAGGAGAAGAATCAGTCAGGGTGCGATGTAGCAGCTCCCCCCAACCTCATTATCATGATCTGAATTCTACATTGCAAGTCTAGATAGAGCAGAGGATGTACACCGGTGCAGATAGGAGCTGGAGGCACAGGGAATCCAGGGCGGATGATACCTTCAGGACCAGTGGTGTGAGTGGCGATACTGGGAGGGTAGAGGGAGGGTGGTTTGGAAAGAGGGAACCGATTACAAGGATCTACATGTGACCTCCTCCCTGGGGGACAGACAACAGAAAAGGGGGTGAAGGGCGATGTCAGACAGGGCAAGATATGACAAAATAATAATTTATAAATTATCAAGGGCTCATGAGAGAGGGGGGAGTAGGGAGGGTGGGGGGAAATGAGGACCTGATGCCAAGGGCTTAAGTGGAGGCAAATGCTTTGAAAATGATGAGGGCAATGAATGTACAGATGTGCTTTACACAATTGATGTATGTGTGGATTGTGATAAGAGTTGTATGAGCCCCTAAGAAAATGTTTCAAAAAAATAAAATAAAACCAGGAAAAAAACCTAAATAAAATAACATAAATAAATAAAGAAGATACGTTTCTGTGAGAGGATGTGTTTGGACTTAGAGGTAGGATCCTTCGGTACTTTTTGAACATAGAACAAAAGAGCATAGCCTCCGCCCCACCCTTTTTTCGTAATAGAATGGTCCTTGACACGACTATATCCTACTGAAGTCCACATTAGTATGCACAGAGCTCCATGGTTTTTGTCACTTGGGCTGAAATTGTAACCGCTCTTCATAAATTTCTGGAGGGGAAAACAACCACTTGTCCAGTTATAGCCACATCACACATATCCCTTGGAACAAAATAGCTGGTAAGTAGAGAATTACATCCATGGACCCGTAGCAGGGTGCAATTATATTTTCACTTAATGTATAAAGCAATTTTCATTTTGTTAAACTATGTGTTTTTATTAGCATAGGGGTAAGATATAGACTTTGAAAATCACAACTTATATATAATTCAAGGAAAAAGTATATGGGATTCAGAAGTTTGAAATATCCTTAAGCTATCTAAAGTGAAAAAAAAGTTACATGCAAATTAAATGTGGTGTTGAAGATATTGTAATTACGGTGGTGATAGAGCCTGAACATATTTTACAAGAGCTTTTCAAAAATTTAGTTCTTAAAACCTTCCAGCATCTTATTGGACTTAAAAAGGCACAGTTCATTGACTCAAAGCTTAAGCAACAGAGAGGGCTTCTGTTTTCTATGTCTTCCTCTTTGACATCTCTTGCCTCTACCCTGACTTACAATTTTCTGTGAAGTGAAGTAAGAAGTTTAAGCTAAACTTCAACTACGTCAAGGCCATATACGCCAGAAGCCAGGAGTATTACATTTTAAAAAATCATTACAATATTTATAACTTTGAATTATTTTCTTATAAAGTATTCCTTTTTTCCAGAATTCAAATATAACACTAAATTATGGCTCACAGGCTCTGCCAATATTTTGGGTTAAGCAGCCAGTACCTAAAATGAGAGTGAAATGAGTACTTGGCATAAATACCACCCACACACCCCCAGACCCCTTCATTGTGTGGTATTATCGACATTTTTATGACTATTTTTTCAACGGAACTCAGAGTTCCCTCACTTATATCTCCCTTGTATCTCATCTCTCCTCTTCACTTGACTCAAATATTCTTCCTTGACTTATAGATACTAATCCCTTGGGGGAGTTTTTAATATTCTTGATGCTCAGACTATAGCCCAAACCAGATAAATCAAGATATCTGTATATGGGATTCAGTAAACCAAGCCCAAACCAGATCCCCTGCCGTTGCATAGATTCTGACTCATTGTGGCCCTACATAGAGTTTCAGAGCCTGTAAACTTTATAGTAGCCTCATCTTTCTCCTACACTGTGCCTTTTGGGATTGAACCGCTGACCTTTCAGTTGGTAGTGCACTACTCATCCAGTCCACCACTTATCCAGTCAAGTATTTTTGAGTCTTTCCAAAGAGGAGCTCTGGTGGTGTAATGGGTTATGCATTGTCCTGTTAACCACAAGATCAGTGGTTCAAAACTATCAGCATCTCTGCAGGAAAAGGAGGAGTCTTTCTACTTCCATAAAGATGTTCAGTCTCAGAAACCCATAGAAGCAGTTCTACCCTGCCCAATGGGGTCAACATGAGTTGACATTGACTTGGTGGCAGGGAGTTTGGTTTGGTTTTGCGTCTTTCCACAGTGCAGCCAACTGAAGCACCTGTGCTCTAAGCTAATGCTCGCACTCACTCTCCCCAGTCTTTTACAGGATCTGAGACCAGAAGAAAATGGGATAAAATTGGAACTAAAGATGGTGGTTGATATAAAGAAGAGAAAAGGAGAAGAAGAGAAAATTAGAAGAGCTCAAGACGTGGGGATCGAGACGAAGCGGTCTGTGAAGTACCTGTCAAAATGGCATTCTCAGCCTGGGTCTTGTCGTTGCTCAAGTTTTCTTTCCTTCATGGGCAGCTCTCCGGAGAAGTTGCTCGAACTTCAGGGTGACTGTTTAGTTGAGAGCTTGGAGCTAGGAACTTTGACCTTAGCTCGATGATTACTGTGGAGATGAAAGGGGGGTGAATATGTTAGATGATTTTCCTGTCTGTCTTTCCTAGCCCAGTGTTTTATGGGCACTTACCCACCAAATTACTCTTCCGATTCTGCACTGTACTCTGATGTTCTTCTCAAATGCTTTCTTAGACATTGTAGGGCGAGGGACGCAAGGACGGGAACCATGCCTTATGTGATTTCCAGCGATTAAGAGAATGGCCCAAATTTTCTCATGGCTCAAAAATTCCCATGGGATGAATAAATCAATTGATTCATTACTGAATAAATATTAATCTACATTTTACTTGTTTTAAAAAATATCTTACTAACTATCCTATTCAACATATAGTAAAACCTGTGAGAGATGGGACACTATGGGTCTGCCTCTCTTTTATTCTGGGTCTTGCAAATTTCTCACCTTTGATGGGGTGCAATTTTGCCACTCTTTATAATTGATCATTTTCATGGAAATATTTATTTTCCTTCTCTGACAAGCTCCTGTCTTACCCAGTTTCAGGAGTTCATGGGTTTTATTGTATTTCTTTTATTCTGCTTAGCTTTATAAGACCAGATAATTTCCCAAAATTTCTTGTCTTTTATTAAATATGACCCCATTTTGATTGCCTTTCATTCATATGGAATTCACACATATTTCAGTTAAAGCTTATTCTCAAGTCTACTTGGCTACAAACCACACGTTCCATTCTATACTCAGCAAACACGTATGAGCCTCTACGATGTGCCAAAGGAGCTCTGCTGGCTTAGCCATGAAATGCACAGTGCTTTGAACCCACCCACTGGCTCTGTGGGAGAAAGAGCTGTGGTTGCTCAGCCCAGAAAACTCGATGGGGCTGCTCTACTCTGTCACATGGGGTTGCTGTGCACTGAGATCAACCCAATGACGCCTAAAAAAAACCTAAAAGCCAGGCCAATCTTGGATGGTAGGAATAATCAGATAAATCTAACAAAGATTTATGATTTCCAGAGCTTTCCACCAAAGCTGAGGAGAGAACCACGTAAATAGTCTAAAGTACAGTATTAGAAGCAGTAGCACTGGCATTTTGACAGATTACTAAGGAAAAGAGATTACTGACTTTTTATATAAATATACTTTTTAACATAGTAAGATTATAAATATATACTTGAAACAAGTATGATTAGAAAAAAAATGAGAGTCATACAATTTTCTAATATTCCAAGACAATTTAGTTGCTGTTGAAACAGGTTATTTATTTAGGACCATTTCTTATATTTCCCTATTTTCAAAGGACCTTTGGGTTCTGCAAGAACTTTATGAGGCAATAAAAATCAACAAGAAGCCCATTGCTGTTGAATTAATTCCAACCTGCCCGACTGAGAAGAACTGCTGCCTGGTGTTTCTAGTCTTTTCAGAAGCAGTGTGCCGCATCATTCTCCCATGGCCTTACTGGGGGCTTTGAATGACGAGCCTTTCAGTTAGAAGCCTGGTGTTTTAACCACACACTACCAGGGCTCCTTATGAAGCAATGAAAGTAAGAGTTATTTTTCTTTGCATCATGAGGATAAAGAAACCAAGCTCAGTACAGTTGAATAATTTGAGCCCATTCCAGGCAGTAAATTGCTGATCTGAGATTCCGATGTAGGTTCTCTGACCCCGTAGGCTCTTTTCCTTCTTCATTGTATTTTTTACTATCAGGCAGATGTGCAGTTGTAGAAGAAGAGGTAAAAAGATACTGACTACTTGAAAATGTAGGAATTCCAAGTGTCTGAAAGTTTGGGAGTGTTTCCGCTTGGGTTGGAATTAAGAAGACTGAGTTAGGTACATTTGCATAGTTAATTTTCAGTTAATTTTCTTATCAGTAAAACCCAAAACCAAACTCACTGCTATCAAGTTGCTTCTGAGTCGCAGTGACCCTTTAGCACAGGGTAGAACTGCCTCTGTGGGTTGCCAAGACTGTAAGTCTTCATGAGAGTAGAAAGTCTTGTCTTTCCCCCGAGGGGTGGCTATTAACGTTGAAGTTAGCTGCCCAGTGGCTAACCACCAGGTCACAAGGGCTCCTTTTTCTACCAAGAAGAAGCTTATAATAATTAATCTAGCTCATGCATGCTTCAGTTTAAGAGACTTTAGCACAGCATTGGTGTCTGTGTCCCTCAGTATCATAGAAGCAGTGAAGTGACAAAGCCTCATGGCCCAGACAACTCTGAGTTTGGTAAAGTGTGTAGCTTTGAGAGTCAGACATGAAGCCAGACTTGGCTTAAAATTGTGCAGCATTATTGGTGATTTGATGAGTCACTTAAGACTGCTGGGTGTCCAGTTCTGAGATCTGCCATGTGTGGACGTTTCCCACAGGGGGTTATAAGGATTCTATAAGTTGATGTATGTAAAGTTCTTAGGAAGGTATCTAGCAAATAATTACTAAAATGCCTGTAATTATTATTATTACTTCTCTTATCCTATATATATATATGAAAGAAAGTGACAAATTATATATATCTTAACCACCTTGTTCCAATATAAATTGGAATGCTAGATGTCAATTATCATACCTTTGTGTAAACCTGCCAGGACATTCTGTGCTGGAAAGCTTTGAATATTTTCTTCCATTGCAGGCACACCAGTATATTCTTCTAGAGCTTCTGAATTTGTCTTTTGTAGACGAGTCTTAAATCAGAATACCTTTCTACTAAATTTGAAACACTAGAATTTATGTCAAAGCTATACTTATTGTATAATACTTTCAGTATAAAATGAATTAGTACTAAGTGAAATTATAAAGGATTGAATAGAAAACACTAGGCAGGAAGCATTTTCTCAAGGTACACAGTAGGGTATAACTTGAGGCTCTTGATGCTATGTGATGACAGTCATGAGTTTAATTTTACACATTTTCTGATAGGTCTATATTATAAGTTAAACTGATACCTTGAATCAGTGATTGGATTATTAGAAGTAAGGCACCTTTTCCTTAACAGCACAATCAATACTTTTTGCTAGGCCAACCTTACCACCTGCAAAACATGCCGGGCTTATGCGGTCCTAAAGGATACATTTAATTTAGTTGGGGGGCCAGACACTTCCATGTGAATGGTTAATTTGGTCTCGCCCACCGTAGCCTTGCGGTGAACATTTGCAGAGTATACAGGAGATCAGTTACGAATGTGATTATGCCAGCCATCGCTCAGTCCTGACAGCAGTTTCAAATTAGACACGGACAGGCCTCACCTGCTCCTGGGTTCACCCACAGGTCACCTTCTTGTCACCTCAGCTTTCCCCCCATTAAAATGACATCTGTGTTCATAAAGAAACGGAGAGGGGCGGCGAGTTGTTAGAATTGTTGAGGAATAGGAATAAGGTGGCATCTGGCCAGATAATGTCATGTTCAACGTTGGCCTTTCCAGGGGTGGGAGACCAGCAACACTGGACTGTCTTTCTCAGTGCAAGAACTGAGGCTCACAGAGGCCCTCCACTGCTCCCCACACAACCCCTGTCAGAGAACAAATGTGCCATTAGAAATGACGTGTGTTCATGCCAGTAAGCGGAAAGAGGCAAACAGAAACGGCAGTCCTTAAAATATTCTTCCTAGAAATATACAATATCATCCAGCGATTTTATTCATTGTTATGAAGAGTGGGGAAGAGAAGGGCTTCTTTTTCACTTTGGGAAATGAAAGAAATGCAATCAGATGATACGCATTTGAAAGATGTGAAACGTTTGGAATCATCGATAAGTAGCATTTTCCAGAATAACTTATCAGCTGCTAACTGTTTTGCTTGCCTGGGAACATTATAATGCTTTACTGCCTTCCCGAGAAATACAAAATACTTTGTTCAGATTATTTCAGTTAAGAACATCTGCTAAAGACAATTAATTTTAAAAAACACAAACAGATTCAGACCACTTGAAATAAAGAATGCTGCGTTAGCTCATTCTCTTATTCTTAGGATAATGTGATGCCCCGCACAGCGGGCGTTCCATAAGTGTGCTGACGATAATCAAGAAAGGTAATGCACCAGGAGATTCTTGATCATTGAAAAAGTCCCAAGTCCCAAAAGCTATTTTCATGAAACTTTGATTATAAACAAAACACCTAACAAACTCACTGCCATGGCGGCGATGCTGACTCCTGGTGACCCCATAGGGCAGGGTGGAACTGCCCCTGTGTGTTTCCACGACTGTCAGTCTTCACAGGACTAGAAAGGTCTGTTGGTCTTTGGAGGTTTCAAACTGTGAACTTGGCAGGTAGCAGGCCAACGTGTAACCAAACACTGATTATGGAGGTAGATGATTCTAATTTCATTTGACGACCATTGAGAATTATTTGTTTTGATCATTGTGGTTGTTGCTAGGTGCTGTTGGGTTGGTTCTGATGCATGACCAACTGAACAAAACTTCCTGGCTCTGCATCTTCCTCATAATTGTTTTCATGTATGAGCCCATGGCTGCAGACACTGTGTCAAGCCATCTCCTGGATGTTCTTTTTCACTGACCCTCAACTCCTTTTGCTGTTGGTAGGCTCCATTGAATCGGATCTGACCTATAGCAACCTTATGCACAAGAGAACAAACCCTCAACTCTACCAAGCATAATGTTCTTTCCAGTGATTAGTACATTGTCCAAAGAACAGGATACAACTCCTCCCATGCTTGAATCTAAGGAGCCTTCTGGTTGTTCTCCCTTCAAGACAGTTTTTATTGTTCTTCTGGCAGGCCAAGATGCATTCAATTGTTCATCAACACCACCATTCAAATGCACGGATTCTCCTTTGATCTTTATTCATGGTCTACCTTCCACATGTATATGCGGCAATTGAAAAAAACACCATGGCTTGGGCCAGGTGCACCTTCACATGCAAAGTGACATAATGACAGAAAGAAGACTTGTGTAGCAGATTTCCCCATGCGATACATCATCTAGTCTCCTGATGCTGCTTCCATGAGCAACGATTAAGGGCTTTTTGTGTGAAATAATCCTGAATAGCATATGTGCTTCCCGAACACTAGGAGTCCGAGGTGGTTCCCTCTGTAACTAGACCAGGTTGGAAAGGAGGCAAGGTAGACTGTGCCGAACCAAGTGATGTTGAGGTGAAGGTAGACAGGAAAAGCATTTCCCCCTAACTCCGATACTGTATTAGAGCTTAGATTCTGAGCACCCTGGTTTGCCAAAGGCCCTGGATGGCAATAACTGCCCAAAGGTTCACTTGCAGGGTCCCCAAAAACATTAAACCTCCACTGAGTTCTTTCTGATCATTAAGCCAGGATGGAGATACTCTTTCCCTGGGCAGAGTGCCTTGGAAAACTGATTACTTCTCCTCCTCTCCGGCCATCCCAAGAAGGGGCATTCTCTCTCAGGGGCTTGCCTGGACGTGTCTTTGTTGATTACCTTACTGGGGACAGACTGGGGTCACATAGTTATGAGACATGCCCTATCAGTCTTGACCTGACTTCATTATTCAGAAGGGCCTGCACCTACTTTGTAAGCCCTTTGAACAATGTACCTGTCCCACTCATGGTCTTGCTCCCGCTTCTCTAGGCCCACCTATAACCATCTTGGTTTGGTTTACTGCCAAGATGAATTTGTGAGTCTCCTTTGCTCCATGCCCTATTTATCTGGTGCCCTGGTTTAAATCTTTGAATGCCATTTTGACCTCGTCTTAATAGACCCCCTCATCCAGAAGATGTGTTGCATCTGTTTGTTATCTTTTTATCTTTGGCTCTATTAAGACTTAAGGTGGGATTTCTTTTGTTTTCTCTAGCCATACCTAAAATATCTCCTTAGTTTACATTAGCTCAGAATGCCTTGATTAAATTACAGATGACCATTTTATTTGCAAGTCTATCTTGAATTAATTTCTTCACTTATTTATGGGCCTTTTAACCAGGCAGGTAGCAGCCCATAGAAATTCCTCTAGAACTGTCTTGCCTGAATTTCAGTTATCACTCTGTAACCTTGGACCATGACTCAATCGCTTTGCCTTCTTAACTTGTAACATGCAGACAATCTCCTCATAGGATGAGAAAGCGAGTTGATGAATAAAGACTGCTGAAGCGTTGCTGCCTTTGAATTGTAATGTTGGGAAAGGTTGGATTGCCTGAAGAATTAATGTAGAAAGAAAAGACACGGGACGGATCTCCTCCAGCTGCTGTTGTTAGGTGCCATTGAGCTGGCCCTGACCCATAGCAACCCTGTGCACACCCGAAGGAAACACTGCCTGGTCTTCTTCTGTCCTCACAATTGTTCCTATGCCAGAATCTAAACTAAGGAGAAGGAAAATCAAACTCCACATCAGCATCACTCAGAGCAGATTTCTACAAGACTGAGGTCAGAGAGAACCCACCTCCGACCTTCCTATCAATTGACACCAACTCTCTTTCTCACAGCCTTCTCTCCTTTTCAGCTAGGTTTCATAATTAATTGTAGTGGCCACACAGAACACACAAATAATTTGATTATGGAGTTAATGAAAGGAGGCATCAGGTTACAAAACTCAGGAGAGAATTAGACAAGACAGCTTCTTCTCAGCCATGCTTACAGGACTCTCGCTGTCTTTAGCTCTTCAGCCACACAGCTGGTTGGCCTCTGCCCTGCCCTGCTCATGCAATATAACAAACTTCTTTTAGATGTCCAATAAATGCCCAAATGGGGCACTACACCACCATGAGCCTAAACCTTAAATTGTATGACGTGAACTTCTTGGGTCAGCAAACCTCGCTCTTCTAATGAAGTGCCTGCAGGCACCCCACACCCCAGGACAGCCTCCTACACGAAGGCACTCAACTTTAGTTGCTCTGGGAGTTGGGAAACCCACTGCTCCGGCTGCTGGTCTGCTGCTGCCCCACTGGTGCTCCTCTGGCGTCACATCTGGTGCAGCAAATGGCAATGGAGGTGGACATATCTGACTCCTCTAGCTTCCCTGTGGCCACCAGGAATCAGAGAAGCTTCCATAGTTCATCCTTCTTTACCTAATCAAACACCAACCGTTCCTCCCAAACCATTCTACATCTCTACGTGGTTTAATAATTGGAAAAAAGGTGACCCGATAGGACTCACCCTTCCGGAGCTCCTGCTGCCAGACCAGAAAATTGGGAGGTAAGGTGAAGGAAACAGGGAGGTGGGGTCCTGAAATTAGAACTAGGATACCAAGGTCTCTCCGAAACCCCTTTTTGTGTGGCATTTCCACTCACAAAACAAACCAAGAACTCTCTAAAGCACACTAGCTTTGGCGAGCCTGTGGCGCTGGCTGCGCCCTTGCTGGGAGAAGTGATTTCTGTAGGCGGATGCCCTGAAGGGGACAGAATCCCAGACAGGAGGAGAACCCCACGCTGGAGCTCTCAGCGTGGTTGGCTACCTTGAGCTCACAGCCTGGTGAGTGGTGGCTACTGGTAGCCATAATGTAGAATAGAACTAAAAATAGATTTTAACCTCAGGTAGATCGCAGTGTGGGAGAAAATAGGCGGAAAGCCGGGAGTCCAGCAGCAAATTTAGTTTCAATTGGCTGAGAAGGAAACAAGCCCCTGATAAGCTGGATCTCCCCCTCTGGGGGTCAACCTGAGAGTCCCAAATCAGAGCGCATCACAAGCATAATAAAAAGGGTGAAATAAATATTATTGGTTTAAAACTCAAACCCAAGTCTAGTTGCTCAGCTCCAAGGAGCACAAAGGCGGGAGGCCCTTAATATAAATCAGCTTAAGAAGAACCCTAGCTAAGGAATGCCAGAACTCCGCTACAGGGCCTGGTGCCTTTTCGCATAACAAAGATCCGCTGTACCAAGTATCAGCTTCAAACAGCATGGAACTACAGCCCAGAGACTGTGGAGACAATTTTATTTAATTTTATTCTAGCTGGCCAGGGGGGATAAAAAAATAAAGTCCTCTGATCTAGTAAGCACCAGCAGACTAGATAGGACAATAAGCCCAGCTTCCCTCTCAGTGATTCTACACATAGCTGGGGAGGTCCTGCCTGTCCTGGGACACTAGACGGGGCTGTGGGAACAACCCAGGCCCCAGCCCCTGCTGCAGTGCTACATACAGCACAAGGCAAGTACACCGGCGAACTCCAGCACTCAACTGACGCCTGGCCACAGGTGCGATCATGCCTTTGAAGAACTCCCACACAGCATCTGTGGAACCCTACATCAAACGGGTACACCGCCCCGCTACCTTGAGGAAGAGTAGTAACTCCTCAAGCTTCAGGGACAAGTGATCAAGTCTCAGTTATCTCCTTACCTACTACAGTACTTATGCTCTCTGTTTACTATCCCTTCTATCTTTCCCACTGCAGTCAGTCTCAATGAACTCAGGTTTGTGTTGTTTTTTTCTCTCTCTTCTTTTCCCTCTTTTTTTTTTCTTTTTCCCTCTTTCTCCTCTTCTCTCCCACTCTCTCCAAGCATATTGCCACTACTGGCTTCCAGGTCACTACCCTCCGCTTAGGGCAAATCAACCCAAACAGCAGGAGGAACTTCAGCCTGCCCTCCGTGGGAGTGCTGTACACCACACAGGGCAGCTGGGACACGCATCTACACTGCGCCGCGCTGCTGAGGAAACCTCCGTCAGACCTCTAAGGCGATCTCGTCAACTAGGGCAATTCTGCCCAGCACCACTGGGTCCAGGAATTAAAAGACACACCAACCTGCCATTGTGGGCAGGGTCTAAACCCTTCTGGCCCCACATTCAAGCAATCAGGGATTAGCTCTCTCTTTATTCTTTATTTCCGCCTTCTCTCCTCCCTCTTTACCACCACAGCCAATAGCAGGGAACACAGTTGGTGTTTCTCTTTATTCTCTTTTTCTTTCTTTCCTCTTTCTGCCTCTGTTCTCTTCGCTTCTCTCTCTGCTTGTGTGATTCTCTCTGCTCCCTCCCATTCCGTTCACATGCACTGCTGGTTCCCAGACCCCTACACCCAGCCTAGGGCACCCCTGTCCTCCCAGTGGGCAGGATGGCCCCTAAGACAGGGCTGCACACGGGACGAGTCAGTGCTACACACAGCACAGCACGGGGTCAGCTGTTTCTTGAACTATTTTTAAAATTCTCTCTCCTTCTCCTTCCTTTTCTCATATCTTTTTTCTTTGTGTTCTTCTTCCATGGTTTCTTCTCTTCTCCTCCTCTTCTAGCTCTTCTCTACTATCTACCACAGCCGCAGCAGATTTACTTCTCCTTTTTAGTTGTTGTCATTTCTTTCTTTCCTTTTTCTTTTTTTAACTGTTTTCACCTTTGTTTACTCCGTGCACTTTAGTTGTACGTGGGTGAGTGGGTGTCAGTTTGCTTGGCATTATTGCCCCAGTCTGTGTCTTCCTCTTTCTCTCTTTTCCTCTCCTTTCACTCTCTTTCCTGTCACAAGCCACTAGCGGCCTCCAGGCAACTCTGTCTAGGGTAACTCGGAAGGCCCACCTGGGGGAGCTCCCACGTGTATTTATTGGCTTGGCAAGCAGCCAAGTGGGGAGGGAGGGGGAAAATGAGCAGCCGATTTTTTTCCTTTATTTTTTCTTTCTTTTTTTTAATCATCTTATTAGGGGGGCATACAACTCTTATCACAATCCATGCATACATCATTTGTGTAAAGCACATCTGTACATTCATTGCCCTCATCATTCTAAAAAAATTTGCTCTCCACTTAAGCCCCTGGCATCAGCTCCTCATTTTCCCCCTCCCTTCCTGCTCCCCCCTCCCTCATGAGCTGTTGATAATTTATAAATTATTATTTTGTCAAAGCTTGCCCTTTCCAACATCTCCCTTAACCCAATTTCTTTTGTCCGTCCCCCAGGGAGGAGGTCACATGTAGAACCTTGTAATCGGTTCCCTCTTTCCAACCCACTCTCTCTCTACCCTCCCAATATCGCCACTCACACCACTGGTCCTGAAGGGATCATCTGCCATGGATTCCCTGTGTTTCCAGTTCCTATCTGTACCAGTGTACATCCTCTGGTCTAGCTAGACTTGCAAGATCGAATTCGGATCATGATAGTGGGGGGAGGTGGGAGCATTTAGGAACTAGAGGAAAGTTGTCTTTTTCATCGTTGCTACATCACACCTTGACTGGCTCGTCTCCTCCCCTAGACCCCTCTGCAAGGGAATCTCCATTGGCCAACAAATGGGTTTGGGGTCTTCACTCTGCACTCCCCTACTCATTCACTATGGTAAGATTTTTTGGTTCTGATGATGCCTTATACCTGATCACTTTGACACCTCATAATCGCACAGGCTGGTGTGCTTCTTCCATGTGGGTTTTGTTGCTTCTGAGCTAGATGGCTGCTTGTTTACCTTCAAACCTTTAAGACCCCAGATGCTATCTCTTTTGATAGCCGGGCACCATCAGCTTTCTTCGCCACATTTGTTATGCACCCATTTGTCTTCAGCGATCATATCATGGAGGTGTGCACCCAATGATATCATTTTTTGTTCTTTGATGCCTGATAACTGATCCCTTCAGCACCTTGTGATCACACAGGCTGGTGTGTTCTTCCATGTGGGCTTTGTTGCTTCTGAGCTAGATGGCCACTTGTTTACCCTCAAGTTTTTAAGACCCCAGATGCTATATCTTTTGATAGTCTGGCACCATCAGCTTTCTTCACCACATTTGCTTATTCACCCGCTTTGGCGTCAGCGGTTGTGTCGGGAAGGTGAGCATCATAGAAGAACAGCTGATAGTAAGTACTCAAGTAAAAGGCAAATGTTTTGAGAATGATTATGGCAACAAATGTACATATGTGCTTGACACAATGGATGTATGTATGGATTGTATGTAAGAATTGTATGAGCCCCCAATAAAATGATTTAAAAATAATAATAATTGGTTGCAATGCCCACCCAGAATTCACAGATAAATAAAATTCCCAAATAAGAAAAATTTTTAGGGAAGTTAATAGGTTACCACAAGTCAGGAGCAGCAAGCAATAAGTCACTGGCCGGTCTTTTGGGCCAGCAGTCAAGTACCTCACCGGTTCTCAGACCCTCAACCACGTGGTAACTAAATCTCCAGTTCCTACTTACCCGGTCACATGGTTCTTTGCCTTCCTGGGACAGGAAGCAGTCTGCATTTCCCTCTGTTCCAGTTTTACAGTCTCAGGTCGGGTAGGGAGAAGGCACCCTGTAATCTTGGCCCTGCTCCTCTGAGACTCTGTGCCCCCGTCTGTGATTCATCTGCCACTTCAGACCGAGATCAGACTCTTCCATGATCCTTCAGGCTTCTCTCTTCTCAGCTGGTTCAACAGTAGCAAGGACCAATCCCCTCTTGTAGGACTATAAGGCCCATATTACTAAATTTCACTCCACCGTGCATGTCACCTAGACAAAGGCATTTCAATGTGAAGGTCAAAAGGATGCACTCCGTCCTGGCTTTTCTCTGTGCTGATTGTGAGCCCCCACTTCCTCCTTCTGAGGTGGCTCGTTTTATGGCCAGCAAAATGTCAATCAAAAGTAAAGCTGTGATCCGTCACTCACAACTGAATTCTATCAAGATCTTTCTCCACCTTCTCTTCCTCGGCTCTCTCAGGAAAAGAGGATCTGGTGGCAGTTAGAGAGACTGTATCTAGAAGAGCTATATTAGATAGTTCACTGCAATGAACAAATCTGTTTCCCAGCAGAATTCTTCTTGGATGTGAGAATAGTGAGACTTCGTTTCTTGTACTTTCGATATTTTATTAAGAAGGACCAATCCCTAGAACAGCAGTTCTCAACCCCCTCTGGGGGTCAAAGGACCCTTTCACAGGGATCACCTAAGGCCATCGGAAAACACATATTTCTGATGGTTTTAGGAACCGAGACACCACTCCTCTATCCATCTGCAGTTGGATCTGCCCACATGCAGATACACCCACCTATGAGTACCCTGCATGAAGAATGTTTCCCATGTCACACCATGTTTCAATACTAAATTTCATTTATTTGTCATTAGAAATATTTCTCAATATATAATTACATATTGTTTTTGTGATTAATCACTATGCTTTATGTTCAATTTGTAACAATGAAAATACATCCTGCATATCAGATATTTACATGATGATTCATAACAGTAGCAAAATTACAGTTATGAAGTAGCAATGAAAATAATTTCATGGTTGGGGCTCACCACAACACAAGGAACAGTATTAACGGGTCATGGCATTAGGAAGGTTGAGAACCACTGACCTAGAATGACATCATGCTCAATATAGCAGAGGGTCATCCAAGAAGAAGACTAAACAAGATGGATGCCAGATGAATGACTCCAATGAATGGATCAACATGACAATAACTGTGAGGCTGGGGCAGGGGTGGGTAGTGTTGGGTTCTGTTGTGTATGTAGGGTTACTATGACTCAGACCCAATTTGATGATACCTAATAACCTCGAGATTCGGGTTGAATGAGTTAACACTCTGCAAAGCACTGAGAGACCAATCGTTGAAACGTTTATGTGGCTAAAGAGCTTGGCTGCTCATTGAAAAGTGGATGGTTCAAACCCATCAGTTGCTCCTCAGGACAGAGACGTGGCAGTCTGCTTCCATAAAGATTTACAGCCTTGGGAACTTAGTGGGACAGTTCTACTCTGTCCTATAGGGATTTTCTCAGCCAGAAACCACAGTTACACTATACATGTGCATATACTTGTTGTATAATATGATCATTATGATATTATTCTGCAGGGTATGGAATCTATACCTGTGTCAGAACCCTATCCTCAGCATGTGTAATAAAGCGATGTACCCGCCTTGCCCGAGACAGAGACTGGACTTTAGGAAGATCTCAGAGAGATTACCTGCAGGCAGCAAGATGCTATTGTGATGAGTTTTAAAAGAACCTGAGATCTTGGGAAGACGCAGGCGGGAAGTACTTCATTGTAGGAGAGGGAGAGGTATATGCATATATTGTGAAGTGATGAGGGCAACGAATGTATATGTGTGCTTTACACAATTGATGCATGTGTGGATTGTGTTAAGAGTTGTAGGAGCTCCAATAAAATGATTTTTTTAAAAGAAAGAAGACAAATGATGGTATTTATCTAAGATTAGGGATGGTCTTCACTGATTTTAAAAATAGAGAAAAAAACAGGTTATGTATACATGGAGGTTTCAATAATTTATCCAAGGTGAGTTACCTGGGACCCAAGAATATCCATGAACTCATTTCCAACCCATACTGACCTTAGTAAACTTACAGAACAGAGTAGAACTACTCCTTCAGGTTTTAGAAACTATATCTGTATAGGATCAGAGAGTCTCCGCAGCCAGTGTTTTACTTGCAATGCCATTCAAGTTAGGATCACACATCTTTACTTACTGTTTATTATCATGCCAGGGTGGTGCTATGGGTTAGGCATGAATCTACTACACCACCAGCCACACCTTGGGAGAAAGATGAGACTATTGGCTCCCATAAAGGTTTACAGTCTTTAAAATCCTATCTAGGATTGCTCTGTCAGCATTGACCTAATGGCTTGGGTTTATAATCATGCCAAGCTACTAAAAGTTGAAATAATAGTAGTACTGATTGGTACTGGTTTCTTAGTATGTACTAGAGTGTTAACATCCTTGCATGCATTCTTTCATTTAATCCCCATTATAATCCCACGAAGATAGAGAAAATTATTTTCTACATTTTAGAGCTGAGAAAACTATAGAGATTCAGACGTTAAATCACCTGCTTATGGTTACAAAGCTAGTAAGTAATAGAACCAAATTTGATGGAACCAAAGGTTTCTAATTGGAAGTTAGGCCACTGATTTCAAATGCCACATAGGGTAAAATTCTGGAAACATGTTAACAGAGATGATAGTACTGAGCAGAAAGACGCTGCGCTGATTTGTAGATTTAAACAACATGATATCATGTAACTGAGCCAAACCCGTTGTCTTTGGCTGATTGAGGTCTGTAATAACTCAGTAGGACAGAGTAGAACTTCCTGGCATGGTTTCCTAGGCTGTGATCCTTACAGAAGCTCATCACGAGGTCTTTTCTCTCATAGGGGTCAAACCACTGAACTTTCAGCATTCACGTACTTGACCACTCTGTCCAGCAAAGTTCCTAAACCAACACCAAAAAGCCCACCATTCACTGCCATCAAGTCAGCTCTGGTGCACAGTAATCCTACCTAGGGTTTGAGAGACTGACTATTTCTAGCGTGGACAGCCTCCTCTTTCCTCGGAGGAGCTCAGACAGGTTTGAATTGCTGACTTACAGTTCGCAGCCCAATGCCAAATATACAGCAGCTCCACCATGATTTTTTCAAACCAAAAGGGGAAGAAATTGATACAAAAAATGCTTGTTTGGTGGAGAGGAGGAATGGAGTAGCAGTTAGGAGGGACCAGAGGCAGACCTTTTGGGATGCTGTTGATTTATATTTTTTCCATGCATGGGAGTTTCATGAGTGTGTTCAATTGTATTATTTATTTAGTTGTATTCTTAGGATTGATGCATTTTCTAGATGGATATTTTAATTCCAAAGTTAAAAAAATATGACAATTCAGCCTAATAAAATGAGTTAAGAAACAGGATCACACGCACGCGTGCACACATGTACACACACACAGACAATTACCCAGTTTCTGGCCAGAAGTTCATACCCTTTGCCCCATTTCCATCTTATCTTCCATATTTTATGGAAGTGACCCATAGAAATCACAACATGGGATTCCTGGGATAAAAATGTAGAAATGAGAGGTAATATAAAAAGGTTAAGAAGATGAATCAGAAATGGGTAATAGCCATATCAGTATAATGCTACCTATCTGGGAATACTGTCTTACATTCGATCAGATGTATGCCTTATTAGTTGCTATCAGGTTACTAAAAGATGTTTTATTGATTACTAGATATTCAAATTTTAAGCAGTTGTGTGATAAATTACATAATACAGCTGCTTCACAGTAGTCCAGGCAAATAGAGGAAATGGACTCTCCTCTGTATGAACGGCCTCATTGGAGAGAGAGCGCAATATGGGACTGTGTGCTGGATGCGAAGAACAGAGAAGCAAAATACCACCTTACACTTAGTAGAATGAAACCAAATGAAATATTTTGATCTAGTTTTAAATGTCTATGTTTCTTGTCTCCCAGTCTTTCTGGAAGAATTAATTGAAACTGATTGAAGGAGCAGTGGGACATTTGGAATCTACTTTATCCCCGAGCTACCAATTTTTCATTATCTTGATTTCACATAATGGTGTATCATAAGGCCACTATGGAATTTTTAGGCAAACAATGTATGTGCTACCTGTTTCTTTTCTGTAAGCTCCCACAGTAACATTTAAAAAAATCAGCTTACTACACTTACAAAAAATTAAAACATAATAAGACAAAAAGCAAAACAAAACAAAAAAACACAGGGCAGGCAATTAGGAATTTAAAGATAATGGTACTTTTTTTTTTGCTAAAAAAGTGGGGATTTTTTGAGGGGGGCGGCGGTATATGCTTAAAATACGAAGGGACAAAATGGCAGTGACTTTTTAATCCCAAGAAATGGGTCTTGATGGCTTTGTTTATGGGCTCAAACAGACCTCACTGCTATCAGGTTAATGGTGACGTACAGCAGCCCCTGTGGGCGTATCTGAGACTATAACTATTTACAGGGGTAGAAAGCCCAGTCTCTCTCCCATGGAGCTGCTGGTGGTTTCACATATCTTTATTTCACATCTACATTGATGGAAATTTTTGAATGGTTTTCATCAATATTTACGATATTGTTAATTAAATTTCAATGAATCTGATTCTCTGATTTAGGCTTAGAGATTCCAACCCCCACAAAGATGGACCAAAATGAACAATCTTGAGCTATTACCTCTAATATTCTGGGATAATGGCACTGTTTTAGGAGACATGAAGTTTCTCGTTATATTCTGTTTTCTACATTTATTTCTACTTGAAATACTGTTTGAAATGTATACTCAAATATAAGTGCATTATCTTCAAATTCATATACATATGAGGGATCTCCCCCAAACTGGACACAAGCTCCACTGGGCAGAGCTTTTTCAGTACACATTTTTCCCAGGAGGTGAGCATCGAGCAACTCTCACTGAGTTAGTGCACCTAGTGGTGTAGTCTGGGGAGGTTACAGTGAATATTTGCGTAAAAGCAGTTTCATTTGAGCCTCGTTTTTTTGTGATGGCCAATTTAAGAGAACAGTGTGCAGCTGTTAGATCAACATGCCCCAGAAACTGTTGTGATGTTGAACACAGCTTATAAGGACAGAGTTATGGGGAAAACTCGTATATGGTTGGTTTTCTCATTTCAAAAAAGGCACAATGTTGACTGATGACAAACCTTGTTCTGGATGAAAATGTTGACAAAATTTGTGCATGTGTGCTTGACGACTGACGATGGACCATTGAGGCAATGGGGAAGTTATCTGGACAAGCTTGGACCTTGGTTCAGCTCATTTTAATGGGAGATTTGGGAATGAGAAGGGTGGCTGTAAAATTTGTGCCTCAGGTTCTGACTGACCCAGAAAAAGAGCATCAAATGGAAGCATGTCATGCTTTCAAAAGCAGCTCCGAAGTGACCTGGACTTTTCCCCCAAAGTCATCACTGGTGATGAAACATGGTGCTATTCTTATGAACCTGCAAGCAAACAACAATCAGACCAGTGGAAGATGCCACCATCACCTCACCCAAAAAACTCGTCAAGTGAAATCAAAGATCAAGATGATGCTCAGTTGCTTTTTTGATCTTAAGGGGATAGTACATTAGAGTTCCTTCCACCAGTTCCAACTGTTGACCAAGCATTCTAGTTAGAGGTTCTGACCAGATTTCATAACGGTATGCAACAAAGTGGGCCTGATTTGTGTCAAATAGGGAACTGGATTTGCCACCACGACAATGCATCTGGTGATGCAACCATCTCAGTGCGCCAATTGTTGGCAAAAAACAGCATGCTTATCTTGCACCACACACCTTATGCACCTGACGTCGTTCAGTGTGACCTCTTTTTGTTTTTATGAGTTCAGAGGGACAGCAATTTGATGACGTAGAAGAGGTGAAGAAAAAAATAAAGGCGGTACTGTCAACCATCCAAACAGATGCGTTTGAAAAATGTTATCAAGAATGGACTCGCAGATTTGACAAATGTACAAGTATAATGGAGAACACTTTGAAGGTGATAAGGGTATATTTTAAAAAAACAAATTTAAATATAAAGCTTTGGGAAAAAATTCTGTTTTGGGGGCGTATCCCCTCATACGTAGATGGGTATACGTCTTCCAAATTCTTCTTAAAAACGTTATGCGATGTATGGCTTTTTAAAATAGTTGTGCAAATAAAAATTATTTATTTGGTAGAAAGGAACAGAGACATTCACTATTTTTCTTTCTTTAACCATGAGTCCTAGTAAAGAAAATTAAAATTGGAGTAAAACGAGGTTGGAGTAGAATGAGATTTGTCCTGTCTAGAGTTCAAGAGATGGCATTGTTATTAAGTATTATATGTTCAAGCAATAGTGATTTGCCCATTGACTTCGGTAAGTATGGATTTGCTTTAATGTTGCCTTTCAGCTGCTCAGGTGGTATCTTGATTTTTGACTACACAGCATACTGTTTATAACCATTAGACACATCTAGTTAGATTCACCCAGCTGGAGCTCCTGCTGCCAGACCATAACATTGGGAGGTAAGGTGAAGGAGACTGGGAGGCGGAGTCCTGAAATTAGAATGGGGTACTAGTGTCTGTCTTAAAACCTACTTTTTTGATTTCCACTCACAAAATGAACCAAGAACCAAGGTTCGGCATGCTGGGCTCCTGGGATCCAGCTGAGCAGCTACCTGCGCCCTTGTTTGGCAGCGAGTAGCAATTTCCCCAGGCTGATGCCCTAAAGGGGACATAATCTCAGACAGGAGGAGAACCTCTGAAAGCTAATCACAGGACCCCACACCAGAGCTCCCTGTGCAGTTAACTACCTTGAGCTCATAGCCCGGGGATGGGTTGGCGGGCAGCCATAGATTTAGAGCATTCGAAAAGAAGTAAGGAAATTACCTGAGTCAGGTCACAGCGTGGCAGAAAATTAGCAGATAGTCATAGTCCAGGGGGCGAATTCAATTCCAGTTGACTGAAAAAAACCCAACAACCAACCTCTCTGATAAGCTGGATCTCCTCCTTAGGGGGTCAGCGTGACAGCACCCAAATCAGGGCACTCCATAAGGCCAATATAAAAAATAGAGAAAAACTATTTTCTTGGTAAAAACTGAAAATCTTAGGCTCATTGTTTAACTCCAAGTCAAATGGTAGAATGAGTCCTTTAGCATACGTTAGCTTAATAAGGGAGCCCCTGCTAAGGAAGGCCAGAAGTCAGCTACAGAGCCCAGAGGCTTTGAACATAGCAAAGACCCCTTGGAGCAAGCCTCAGTTTGAGAATAACTTAACTCAATGCCAGCTGGCTCCAGGGAGGAGGGGGGTATGACAAAAGAAAAACCTCTGAGCTATTAGGGTATCAGTGGTCCTGGTGTCCTAGATGGAGGGAGGGACCCTACACCAAGGGGCCACACCACCCTGCTACCTTGAAGCAAGGTTAGAACTCTTCCGGCCCCATGGTCAGGTGATCAAGCCTCCGTTATCTCCATACATGCCACTCTTTTTCTTCTCTTGTTATTCCCTGGCCCTTCTATCTTTCCCACCACAGTCGGTCTCAACGGGCCCAGTTTTGTGTGTTTTTTTCTCTTTTACTTTATTTTTTCTTCTTTCCCTCTCTTTTTACTCGTCTCTCCTTCCGTTTCCTTTCATACACCACTGCTGGCTTCCAAGTCACTACCCTCCACCTCGGGCAACTCAACCCAAACAGCAGGGAGAACTCCAGCCTGCTCTGTGGGAGCGCTGCACACCACATGAGGCAGCCGTGACAGCGCTCTGCACTGCTGAGGAAACCTCTGTCTGGCCTCTAAGGTGATCTTGCCAACTAGGGCGATTCCGCTCAGCACCTGTGGGACCATGCGTAAAAGCGCACACCAACCTGTCACCTTGGGGCTGGGTTTAAACCCCCTGGCCCCATGTTCAGGCAATCAGGGATCAGCTATCTCTTTTTTTTTTCTTCTCTCTCTCTTTTTTCTCTTTCCCATCACAGTCAATTTAAGCGAGCACGGTTGTGTGTTTTGCCCATTCTTTCTTTTACTTTTCTTTCTCTCTTCCCTCTCTTTTTTCTCACTTCTTTCTTTCTTCTTTTCTGTTCCTCTCCTCTCCCTCTATTTCCTTCCACAGGCCACTGCTGGTTTCCAGCCCCCTACCCTTTGCCTAGGGCAACTCCACCCACCCAGTGGGGAGAACTCCAGCCTGCCCCCTGTAACAGTGATGCATATGGCATGAGGCCGTGCTACCCACAGCACAAGGCTCAAGTATCTCTCTCTCTCTTTTTTTTAACATTTTATTAGGGGCTCATACAACTCTTATCATAATCCATGCATATATATACATCAATTGTATAAAGCATATCTGTACATTCTTTGCCCTAATCATTTTCTTTTTTTTTCTTCTTCTTTCTTTTACATTTTATTAGGGGCTCATACAACTCTTATCTCAATCCACACATGTACATAAATCAATTGTATAAAGCACATCCATACATTCTTTGCCCTAATCACTCTCAAATCATTTGCTCTCCACTTAAGCCCTCTGCATCAGGTCCTCTTTTTTTTTTTCCCCTCCCTCTCCGCTCCCCACTCCCTCATGTGCCCTTGATAATCCACAGATTGCTGTTTTGTCATATCTTGCCTTATCCGGAGTCTCCCTCCCCGCCCTTCTCTGCCATCCATCTCCCAGGGAGGAGGTCACATGTGGATCATTTTAATCAGTTCCCCCTTTCCAACCCACTCACCTTCCACTTCCCGGCCTCGCCCCTCACACCCCTGGTCCTGAAGGTCTCGTCCACCCTGGATCAAGTATCTCTTTATCTCTTTTTTACTTCTCTCTTTTTTTTCTTTTCTTCTTTTGCTTTTTCTTCCCCCCCCCCCCACCCGTATCTGTTCTCTCTTTCCCACCAGTCTCAGCAGACTCAGTTTTCCTTTGTTTTGTTGTAATATTTTTGACTCTTTTTACTTTTGTTTATTCTTTGCATTGTGTGTGTGTGTGTGTTAGTCTTTTATTTTTGCTCTTGTCTTTGTTTTCTACTTTCTCTCTTTTTATCCTCTTCTCCCTCTCTTTCCTTTCATAAGCCACCACCAGCCTCCAGGCCACTTCCCTGTGCCTAGGGAAACTCTGACAGTCCAGCTTGGGGCGTTCCCACCTGCACTTGTTGGTTTTACATGCAGCTGGGGAAATCACGCTTGTCCTGCACCATACCACAAGTGGCTGGGGGATCTGTCCTTCAAATGGCTGGGAGAACTCCAGCCTACACCCCAAGGCCCTACAAGTGACTGAGGGAACTCCTCTCCAACGTTGGTGGTGCTCCACGCTGCTGCGGGAACATCCGTCCAACCTCCACGGTGATCTCTCTGACTGGGTTAGTTCTGCCTGTCATCTCAGTGCTCTGCATCTAGGAGGGCACACCCATCTACCCTCCACAGCACTCCACGTGCAGAGGGAAACACCACACGCTACCCGACGTACTCCAAACACCGTGAGACAAACCACTCCGGCTTACCGAGCGATCAGCTAGTGAAACACTACCCTCGTGGGCCAGAACCACTCGACGACCATCATCCCATGAAAGGACTTTTCAGTTCCCATTCCAAATAACAGAATACTGGTTGGCTAGGGTAAGAGCAAAACCACAGAAGATACAGCAGTAGCCTGACCCCACAGTGCAGCTACCTGCAGGCAGTTCATAGAAACACTCATACAAGTCCCCCAAGAGAGTCCAGTGTTCTTTGACCATGGAACATGGCCCCAGGCTCCTCTAAAACAACATGTAAACAGCAACCAGCCCCAACAGCCTCAACAAAAAGCAGGAGAAACATAAGACAATGCTGGAAAAAGTCATGAACCTAACGAAGTGCATAGAAGAAGGAAATATTGACCTGACACAGAAAGAAATTTTCAGAATGCTGTTTGGAGTCATACAGGATATGAGGGAAGCAATCCAGAAAAAAGACTGAATATAGTAAAGATGTCAGTTCTGCCCAAGGCACTATATAAGTTTAATGCTATCCTGATACGAATACCACCATCCTTCTTCAAAGAATTGGAAAAAACAGATTACCAACTTCATATGGAGAGGGAAGAATCCCAGACTTAGCAGAGAAATCCTCAAGAAGGAGGACACAGGGGGAGAGCTTGCTTTATCTGACTTTAGCACGTACTATATGGCCACAGTGGTCGAAAGAGTGTGATACTGGTATAATGACAGAACAAATTGATTCACTAAAAACAAAAAATGTAAACACAGGCAAGTCACATAATATGTTCAATCTTTAAAAATAAAAAGAACATAACTGACCCTTGGAAGTGATATTATATTGACTTGCCCAGACACTAGTATCTAGTACTTTTCCAGAATATTGCTTGCTGTATTATAATTAATGACATAGTTGCTTTTATTGTTTGTTTGTTTTCTCTAATAAAAAAATCTTAATTTGAAAAAAAGAAAAGAATATAACATGTCCCTCCTAAGCTTACAATGAGGAACAAATAAATTTGCATGAGTTCTTACAGAACTATGATTCATTGTATCACATCAGTGTTCTTACCAGCAAAAGAAGGATCAATAGTTGGGAAATAGTGCCTTGGTTATAGAAACAGCTGAATATTACATGGTAGAATTTGGCAAGATCAATAATTTCTTCATTGCAAATGCCTTTTTTCAACAGCATCACTGGTGTTTATCCATGTGGATGGAATACATATCAACCAATTTAACTATATCTGTGGGAAGAGATGATGGAGGAACTCAATGTCATAAACCAAACCAAGGCCAGAGTTCAACTGGTAGACCATCAACTGTTACTATGTAATTCAGGTTGATGTAGAAGAATTTTTTTTAAGTCCACAAATGCTTAAACATGATCTTGAGTATATCCCACTTGAATGTAGAGACTATATCAGGAACAGATTTGTTGTACTGAACATTTTAACTGAAGACAGGATAAATTGTGACATGGCAGCAAGGGGAAATACACATGTTTTAAACGGTTGGTGAATCCCCTCAGGTCATAGACCAGGGATGCCAATAGCCTTCCATCATGCACATTGGCTGATGTAATTACCGTGTATACTCAAATATAAGTCTACCCGAGTATAAGCCGAGGTACCTAATTATTACCTGGGAAACCAGAAAAACTGATTGTGGAGTATAAGCCTAGGGTGGGAATGCAGGATGTGAATTAACACAGAGACCAGAGGGGAGAGACAGATTGCAGCCACAGACACATCCTTACCAGTTCAGCTGCCGGTGTAAGTGAATCATTATGGGTGCTTCTACTTATTGGAGCCACGTCATAGGACGGCTTTGATTGGTTAGATGTGAGTAAACAACATTCAAAGCCCTGCAGTGTCAGCGGGTCTTTGAATAAACAGCGGAGGAATGGCAATCACCCATGATATGTTACACCTTGCTGGGGTACCACTGACCCGAGTATAAGCCGAACTCCAGTTTTTCAGCACATTTTTTGTGCTGAAAAACTCAGTTTATACACGAATATCTACGGTAGGTTCAAATTTAGCACCTTATCATTTGATCTCCTTTTAACCCATTTTAAAGTAGTTTTTAATGTTTTCAGTTTTCTTTTCTATTAAAGTTTTCCTCTATTTTATTATTTTTGTCAACCTTCTTGTTTCTTTGCTTTTTGCTTTTGTATGTTTTTTGCTATGTGAAATCAAGGATGGATGCATCTGTAGAGACAGTAACTGGATTAATCGTTTCTTGGGGGGTATTGGCAAGGGCAGCTTTGTGAAAAATATGGAGCTACTAACAAGGAGTACAAGAAAGAACAAAATGTCCTAAAATTGTGATAATGTTTGCTATGATTGAATGATTGAATCTTGCTACATGACTATTGACATGTCGATAATGTGCCAATAAACTTTAAAAAAAATAAAACAAACAAACAGCAACAACAAAAGCCAAACAAACTATGGATGTGTCACATTGAGAAGAACTGGAATTCCAGAACATGTACATAGACCAAGATGCAATCTTGTGAACAAGATGAGGAAATCCTGCATTGCTTAAAGGCAGAAGCTGTACATCAAGATTTTAGCTTTTCATCATACACAGTCAGTGTACGCCGAGCAAATAATCTGAGACACTGGACTACGTGAAAAAGAACATGACCTCAGGACTGGAAAAAGACTCATTCACAAGCTGCAATGTTCAGATCACACAACCTTGCTTATCGAAAGTATAGAGAACTTGGAAATATTATTGATGGAGCTCAAAGACTGCAGCCTTCCAGATAGATTACAATTCAAAATGAAGAAAAATAGCCTCGCAGCTCGGCAAGACCTCTGTAAAGTGTTAGAGTAAAGATATTGCTTTGAAGACTAAGGTACAACCAACACAGGCCAGGATACTTTCAGTTGGCTCAATGAATACGGAAGATGGGAGAAAATTGATACATTTGAATTATGATGTTAGAAAATAATACTAAAACATCATGGAATACCAGGAGAACCAAAACATATTTCTTGGAGGAAATACCACCAGAAGACTCCACAGAAGCGACGGTGAGGAGACTTGGCTTCATGCGCTTTGGATGCATTATCAGGAGAGACCTGTCCCTGGAGAGGGCATCCTGCTTGGTAAAGTAGGTCAATTAAAAAGAGGGATACCCTCAATGCAATGGATTCACAGTGTCTGCAATGATGGGCACAAATATAACAGCCATAGGCAACATGGTGTGGGACCAGGCAGTGTCTTCCCCCCTGTTGTACATGGGGCTGCGAGGCCACAGAGCCTCTCTAAGGGCACCTACCGGCAGCATGCAGATACAAGCCATCCTCTTGATCCAAATGGCAACTCATTAGAATAGTCTTTCCTTTGTTTACTTAATGTTGTCTTTTAAAATTATTTTTCTTCTTTCTACATAGGTTTTCCCTTGGAATATATTTGAATTCTTCTAATGGCCCCCTGAGAGGTAAGCATTCAGATTTAAACTTTATATTGCATTTTTGAAATTACATGAAATTTTGAAATTTCACATTTTGAAAATGCATGATTATTGCTCACTTCTTTAAAAATATTTGGTTATTAGGTTTTTTTTCATCTATCATGTAACTTAGAAAAATACAATTTCAAATGGAACATGAGGTTATTGTTTTTGAAATCTCTTTTTGGTTTGCCTTTGTACTTTAGGTGATCATCAATATGTTCATTATTTTCTCTTTTGTTTGTCTGATGTATGGCCTACCCTATGGACTTTCCATGCAATTACCTTCTTTTATATTGCTAATAGAACATTAATTGTAAACACAACAAATGGAAATGTGCTATCTAAATCCAGAGACATTTTATACTGTTCAAGTAAACAATATGCTAAGTATCTGAGGACAGATACAATGTTATAAACGGAAGATGGAGCTTTATGTGCAACTCTGTGCCTTAAGAAAAGGCCCTTTTCAAGGTCTGTAAAACGCCGCATAGCAAGGGGACAAGTGAACAAAACTGGACTTACTAAGAACCACAGTTTTTAGAAAATGATTTGGGTATTGATCATTTTTAATCTTTGCTTTGTACAATTGGGAGATGTATTATGGCGAAAACCTGCAATGAAAAGAAGGTCTGTTCTTTAACCTGCCCCAATTCCCTTCAACATATTTTATCTCTCGGGGGATTCAGCCACAAAGTCCATTAGAGCTTTGGAGGCAGTCAGGTCAAATCAATTGTCCACACTGCAGACAGGGTACCCATCATTTACGGCAATTCACCTCCGTCATGGTGGAGGAGAGGAAAGGTTAAAAGCTGTGTTGCCATGAGCACATCTCATCTATCTTTCAGTATATTGGTAATACCCAAACAGTGCTTAAGGAGCAGGATGTACAACTTTAAATTAAGTTGGATTTAAGGGCCCTATGGGCAGTTCACAAAATTCTGTTAATGAGATTTTAGAGGGTATAAAAAACTGCTTATAAGTAGAAATGAGGAAATAGCATGCTCACAAACAAACCTGAATACTTTTCCATGCTTGATAGATGTATGCAAAGTATACAGCATGCTGAGTAATGAAGTCTGGGGAGACTGGCTTGAGTAACTAATTTCCCTGCTGGTCCTCCCTCCCCCACTCGAGATTCCGCTTCACATTCAGTTCTATGGCTGGAGGAAGAGATTTATTCCTCTATCATCTAGATCTGAAGTATAATAATGATAGGGCCTAAACAAGAGAGGAAGGGATCGAATGAAATGATCTTTTTTTTAAAAAAATGCTCTACTTTTGTATTTTCAGGAAGAAAAGTAGAAAGCTCTCTCTATTTTGAGGGAGCATCCTTAACATGTGTCCGATAACGGCTGATGGTGCCGTCAACATAGCACAAAGGAACCAATGTCACCCCTGCTCTGTCAGTGTCAGCCACTTGTCAGCCTGTCATTGGAAGCAAATGAACTCCAATGCACCCGTCTGCAGTTCCAAGCGAGGTGCGCAGTCATCGGGTGCTTTGCCGAACTGGGTGAATAAAAAGGTAGGTGGAAAAAAAATTAACGTTCATTTTTAGTGGTTTCTTTGCTTATTCTCTTTCTTGAATTACATATCTTGTTGCAGGTTGCCTTGTGGAAAGCAAAAGATATTTAGGGATCATCATATCATGGATGGAGAAAATAGTACAACGTGAATGAGATATATGTATTTTTGTTTGGGTGTCTCTATGCAACAAATCAAGTATATGTTGGAAATCTGCACAATCTTGCAGCCAGACCTTCCCAGCCCTCCAGATGTGCTTCACTCTACTGAATGCAAACAAACAAAAAAAGCAAAACTGTGTTATGCAGCCAGTTAGGTAATTTCCCCACACGCACAGTTGCTTTGAGATAGCTTAGGAAAATAAAAAGATTCCCATTTCATTGGAAATACAATAAAGCAAAACTGATCTTAAAACCATTTATTCAATACTTTTCAGCATCACCATAGTTTGCTGCAGGCCAGAACTTCTTTTGTCCCTCTCTCAAATACCTGTGTCTTCCATCTTCGGGAATTTCAGTGATTTCTAAGGGCACAGAGGAAGTGGGAGAGACATGACCTGCACTTCGGAACAGAGACACGGACCAAAGAAAACAGAATGATGTCACGTAAGTTGTACATAAGCCTACATCTTGAAATAACCAGTAACGAGAGCCCACTTCCTAGTCACATGCCAATTATGAGTCAGAGACAGGGTTTAGCTGGTTCCTGCATATTATAATGGTTATTGTTGAAGATGTATCCTTTGATCTCCCCACCTATAATTAAACTGATGGACATCAGTTTGAGAGAATTTCAAAGTTGCTGCTTGAAACAATTGTTCTGACTTGTAGTGCGGAGGGTGGAAAACTTACAAAGTCCTTTGGATTTTTAACACAGAAAGTAGCTAACACATCCTCACAAAAGAAAGCATCAATTCCTTGCTGGTTTCTGGTACAGAACTTAGCAATTTGCAATGGACAAAAGAGCTCTGGGAACCACTGAGTCCTCGGGGTGGGGGGAGGGGGGGGTTGACCTGAACACTTTGAACAGAGCAGGGTTCCTGAATAAAGCTTTTCTCAAGTAATTTGTTGTTTGAGGAGTATATCTAAAATGTGTGCTTTGGAAATCCCCAAATACTAGTTTCAATTGGACAACAAGTTTTTTCTCATTATGTCCCTTTATGGCACAAAAGGTAAGCAGGAGGGGTAATGTTTTCTGGGGAATTTCGACAAAGGATTAGACATCTTTCTCAAACGAGTTGTTCACAATAACCAGAAGATAAAAACAAATGCCCATCAGGAGGAAGGACGCAGCACCTTCAACACACACACAATAGAAACTGCTTCAATAAAAGACAGTGATGAAGCCACGAAGCATCCCCTGGCATAGATCACCCTGGAGAATATTTTGCTGAATGAAATTAGTCAATCATGAAAGGACAAATATTGTACGAGATCACTGTTATAAAGGAAAAAGAGAAAAACAAGACCAAGATTTTTATACCCCAAGACACAGGCTTCTTAGGTAACAACGTGGGTGAGGAGAAGTGGTGGAGAGATGAAGCCACAGGCTAGAGGGTTGACAGGCATTAACTTGGGTGAAGGGCAAGTGGGGAATCCACAAGAGGGAGAAGAGATATCAAAGAAAGGGGGAAGGGTAACTATTGGGGAGTTTGATAAGTGGCATAAGCTGTGGAATGCAAAATTAATCATCTGAAATGTGAAACCCTACCCAGTGAGAAAGCAGACGAGGGAATCTCAAAGGATTGCTCCACCGTATGTCAACAAAACTGTCAAAATGTGCAGCATTTTATTATTTCTTAATATACTCTCCGTCTATGTTTGTATCTTCTGAGGGTAGTATTTTCACCCATCTCCTGAATAAGCCTGCTCCTTCTGTTTACACATTAGTATTTTGGCATCCTTGAGTGACTCCAATCATGTTCTGTTTCAATGTTCTTTGTGTTAAGTTGGGTTCTGTACAGAAACAGAATCAGCGATGCTTTTATATGTCATATATAAAAGAGATTTATATCAAGAAATGGCTTACGCAGTTGTAGAAATAGTTCAATCCCACATGGTTCAAGTCAGGCTTCTCCTGGTGCGTGGAAGCCGATGAATAGAAAGCAGGATGACAAAGCAGAGACAGCAGCGGGCAAAGGCTGGTGACTGTAGAGATCTGAAGTTGGCCAAATGAACATCTCCTGAGAGCAGCAGATGGCGGAACAGGAGATTAAATGACCAGTTCCTGCTCTGACAGAAGAAGAAAGGGGAAAGAGGATTCGACTCTTGTAGGTCTCTCTCTTATTCAAAAATGCATATCAAAGAGGCGTCATCCGGCTGTGACGCAGTTGATAGGCTGCCCTCTGCCCCTACCCTTTGTCAGGAGTGTTTAGTTGACACAATCCCTAACAATCATCGGGTACAAGTATGAATCTCTTCCAGTCAGTTGGCCAAGTAGCTGTCTTCCAAATTTCATGGCATAGAAGAGTGACTGCTTCCAGTGTTTCATCAGCTTATTGAAATAATTCTACTGGTACTCCATCAATTCCTGGAGCTTTGTTTTTGGCTAGTGCTTTCCATGCAGCTTGAACTTCTTCCTTCAACACCATTGGTTCAAGCATGAGCCTCTTGAAATAGTTGAATGTCGACTAGTTTTTTTTTTTTTTTTGGTACAGTGACTGTGTAGTTTCCCCATCGTCCTTGTATGCTGCCTGCAACATTCAATGTTTTGGTTATAGAACTTTTCAATATTCCAACTGGAGGCTTGAATATTTTCTTGAGTTCTTTCAATGTAAGATACACTGAGAGAGCTCTCCATTTTGGTTTTGTAACTTGTTCTCTTAATAAACATCATGATGATCTGGCGTCTCTTGTGAAAATCTATCAAGAATACCTCTTTGGAATCCACAAAAATACTCACCATAACTGAGCTGAGTCTGAGCTGATTGCTCTGCTTAACGTTGACCTGGCTCAGGAGATCTGCTAGGACCCCACTGTCCTAACTAGCCCTTTTTGCAAGGCACTGTAATAAGACGAAGACAAGTGTAACAGGAAACTCCAAAAATATTGCTGCGAGTCTCATTATCTTTTGCTTTCATTTTTCTACAAACTCTTTGGAGACTTTCATTTGATTGAATTTGTCTGATCCACAGGGTTTCCAAGGTTTCAATCTATTGGAAGCACATGCAAGGGCTAGGCTTCTGTAGGGCCATTGGGTGGGTTTGAATCACCAACCATTAGGTCAGGAGTTGAGTGCAAACTGTTTGCACCACCCAGAGACCTAGCATTGTTGGTTAAATAAGTGAGTGAATCAATATGTGGATATATTTCTTTCTTTTTAAAAAATAAAAACAATATTGTGTACCTTGATTCCTGTCTCCCCTTTATTTTTCAACAATTTGCCTCCAAATTACTTTTTCCCCCCCTCCAAATATCAAGCCCACTTGCAAAGGAGACAATTTAGTATTAAAAATATCTCAAAGAATAGAGTATGTGTTTTGTGATAATTGTGTGACAACTTACTTAAAAAATTCTGTGCAGTTTGAAATATAAGATTAGCCACTGTATTTTAAGAATTTAATGTGTAATTTATAGGAATATCCTTTGGTCTCTACTCAAATATCTCTTTCTACACAATTAACTCTTTTTCTTATCTCTTCAATAATTTCTGTCCTATCTGGTTAGAGGATGATGGTTAGAGAATCCTTAAGACAGAGGATGTGATGGTTGTATGGATTGTGATAAGGGTTGTATGAACCCCAAATAACATGATTAAAAAAAAAAGGAGACAGAGAGTGCACTCATCACTCTCAATTTCTATTCAACAGACTAGTCTTTCCCTCTTCAGTTCTTGTCTCTTATCAGACCTCTGTTCTTAAAAACTGGTTTCACACAGCTTTCCCTCCCCCATGATGGCTCATCTTTGAGCCTTCACAGCCTCACCTTGACTTATGCTGTGTCCCTTCCTATGGCCATCCACGCTAGCCCTCCGTGGCTCATCCTGCAAATCTTCCTTTCCACCAATCCTCATGATTCATCTTGCACCCTTTTGTTCTCATCCACCACGGCTTAATCTGTGTACTCTTCCCTTTTCCACTCTATGAACCACCACATGCCCTGCTTTGATTCAGAATGAGTCAAGACAGGGGGCTCAGCAATGGCCTCTGTCCTCCATGTCTAACAAGCTTCACACACTCATTCCTCAATTCAGGTTCTTCCCTATGCCATTATTTCTATAAACCTTGGTCCCTGGTACAGTATTTAATGCCATAAACAAAAGTAATGAGAATGAGAGGGGGAAAACTTGCTTCACCAAGCTCCAAACAGAGGTCTCCTTGAGGAAGTGAGATGGAGGAATCAAAGGGAAGGTCTGATTTGGAGAAAACCTAAAATGAAATCATTATTGTTGCCAGTCGCTCTGGAGTTGCCCTGTCCTGTGGCAGGCTCACAATGGCTATGCTGGAACCCACGATTGCAAAATTCCTCTGCACATACACTTTTCTACTTTCTTAAGACTATTTCCCAACGTTGTTGCTGTCAGGTGCCATCTTTCTGTTCTGACCCCCTAGTAACCCTCTGTACAGGAGAACAAAACACTGCCTAGTCCTTCCCCTTCCTCATAATTGTGCTTGTGTTTGAGCTTGTTGGTATAGCGTCTGTGTCCATCATCTCGTTGAGAGTCATCAGAGCTCCTTGTTGGGACAGAGACATAGTCTAATTTTGTTATTGCTATTAAAACTGCAATGGAGAGATAAAATTTCAAATGAACAAATGATGCTTTTTTCATGAAGTGCTCCTATCTTGAATTTTCAAAATAATTATTCTTCCTTTCTTTGTGGTCTAGGCATGAATTTCATCCGCTTATCTAGCAGTCTTCAACAAATTATTTGAAAAGTACTTCAACTGTAGTGTACACGTCAAGGTAATTTTTCTGGCTGTTGAAGAACAAGATGGTGCTGTTGGTGCTCACCCAAGGTTGGTGGTTGGAATCTGCCAGCTGCTCTCCTGGAGAAAGCGGAGGCAATTTGCTCCTGTAAAGATTTGTACTCTCTGAAACCTGACATAGGTTTCATATGTTGAAGTTTAGCATTAGTACACTAAATACCCTAGTAATTCTTGAACAGTCAGCCCATTCATAGAAACTCACTGCTTCGTTAAGATCCTATCCAATCTTTTAAGTTGCTGTTTTTATAAATAGATGTTGGAAGAGTGATTACCAATGCCTCTGAGAGAGTTACTTTGCTCTTGCTAGAGGAGAGGCAAGGATGTTTATTCATTTTTATCTGATCCACAGGTAATTGTTATCATTGTTATTTAAAATTATTAATCATCTTAAAATTGTGATAGTTTCAAAAATGTTATTGCTTAGTCTACTAAAAATATCTTAACAGAAGTTTCATGTAAAATCATATTATTATTCATGTTTCCTAACTGTGTAATTTAAAATTCTGCACCACATTTTTCTTCAAACTATGCAAGTTTTAATAATCATAATAATAATAGTCATCTATAAGTTGTATTATTTTCACTAGAGTGCCATACAGAAACCAAGTGCTCACTGGGTACAGACATATATTTCTTAGAGACTTGTCAGTTTCCACAACAACTGCCTTTTAAAAAATATCATTGTTCAGTCTCTTATCTGAAGTGAAACAGAAGTTTGAGTTTAATTTTTTCACTTATGATCAACTGACACACAAATTATTTTGCCTCATTTATCTTTTTTCTAAAGCAGTGGTTCTGTCTTAGGGAAAATTTTAGCCAGGTTGTCTCAACATGCTACTAGTCTAAAGGGATTTCAACAGAATTCATTGAACTCATATTAAAATAATTCTTTCTCCCCTTTGCATACACACTTAATTAGCCTCTAGATTATCGCTGGCTTCACAGCATCACATTTAGGTTGCTTCCTTAAATTCAGAGATCAGCAATATTTCTGCTTTGTTATATCCAGAAGAGCATCTGTGCTTACGTGCTAACTTCTGGCTTCTCTATGCAAATTTTAACTCTGTTCACATTACCATGTATTAATGTGACAAATAAGAAAGTAAGTGTTTTCTGAAACATACTTTCTAGAAAATAGATGTGTCAAAATTTTGAGAAGAAACTACAAGATCCATTCATATTCTAGAGGCTGCAAATGAAATATTAGTGGTGGTGGCCGTCTTGGCTGTAGTAAATAGTAGGGTTAACTCATGTGACTTTCACATTATATTGATCCTCTCTCTCCCTGGAGGGGTGATATTGCTGATTTTTGGTGGCTGGTCTTCTTGGGGCAGGTTGAGGGAGGGCGAGGATGAGTGAAAACGGGACCCTCTGGCCCGGATAACTAACTCATTACTACATCCAGGGGACTGACAAGTGGTCTGATACACAAACCTTTGTTCCCAACCAAAGGGCTTCATTTATAATGGAGATTACAGTAAGAACAAAATGAAGTCTGAAGAAAAATGATGATCTCCAGAGTCTTTATACTGGTGAGGCCACAAGTTAATCACATGGCCAGCTCTTAGTGGTGAACCAAAGTGGTACATCATCTTCTAACAGAAGGCACTCATGCGCAATACAAACAGGTCCATCACTCGCACACCTCGGACGATCTCAGTCCACTGTGAAAGAGCGACGGACTCCAAGGAACATCCAGCTGCACAGACACACAAGAACGAAACTAGAGGAGAAGCCAATCTACAGAAAAGAACTTAACTCTTAGAGGGAGGAAACCAGCCTACTACATACTCATTTCCATCTCATTCATCATTTATGCAGGATGTGAGCTTGTCACTTGAAGCAACATTTTACAAACCAACAAATGCACAGTAGGATTCCTTCATATTCTGATCTTTTCCTGTAGGAATTGGTATACCCTGCAGACGTAGGAAGGGGAAGAGGTCTACAGTGCAGGCGGCTTTTCTCTAGTCACTCTTGTTGGCTACGCGGGTTAAGTACAACACTACAGGTTTCTGGACCAACAAAATAATCTTGTAGTCCATATGCAACAGTCTATTCATCACTCACAAATGTGCATTTCTATATCTCATGAATATTAATGGTTTTCATGAAAGCACTGAGGTAATAATAGACCCCATTAAGAACCATTTGTATTCATGAGTTCATTTTTTAAGCTTATTTTCCATCTTTTTTTCTTAAAATGTGAGTCAGTGATGTTAGTTCAAAAGAGTCTTCAAATCTAGCTGATTAAATAAATTAGAACCCAATTGAAGTTTACTTACAACAAATTTTCATGGAATAGTTGATAGTAAGTAAATTGACCCATTTTTTCTAAAATCACCTGAATTCACTCTATTAATTTGTACACAGTACATTAATAAGAAAACATCACATGATTCCATTTTTTCCCCTGCTTCTTGTTTGTCTTTGTAATCTGAACTTGACAGATTGTCAATTAACCTTTGTTCCATAACCTAAGATTCTCAGTCTGGTAAACCCAACCATAGCCCGACTACTCAACAGTGTCAGTTGTAGGTTGTGACAGCATTTTTTTTAAAACAGGAGATCTCTCACTAAGCATCATATAAATGTCTTTTGATAATGAATTTATCTTTACATCATTAACTATTGATGCCACAGAAACTCTAGTAATGAAAGAGAAAGGTGTGGCCAAGTGGATTGACAGTTTGTGTTTTCATGTTCTCATAGTATTTACAAGGCAGTGGGATGGAGAATGGAGGAGAGGTGATGGTTTTTGTAGTTCCAGTGAAGAGCCCTAATTGGGGAGAGGGTTTTGTGCTGGGTGCTAATCACGGGGTCAGCTAATCTAACACACCAGATGATCCACAAGGAACGAGGAGGCAGCCTACAACCAGGAAGATTTGCAACTTCAGAAACACACAGGGGAAGTGTGTTAGACAGGATTCTCTATAGAGATAAAACCAGATTGCTCATAATTATATATATTTCAAAAAATAGATAGATATGTAACACAAGAAATGAACTGTTAAATTATATACAGATAGATATATAATACCAGAAATGAACAGTTAAATTATAAAGCAGTACAAATGGCTCAGTGCAACTCACTCCCATGAGAGAATTGTGAGACACTGGCAGTCCTTCAAATATTGAAGGCCGCCAGTTAGTCCTCTGTAGAGAGATGTAGGCTATCCCAGCACAGGCAGCAAACAGCAAGGCGGGCCACCAAACTGTCAGCCAGGTCACCAACAGTCAGCCCCCAGCTCCAGAGATGTACATTCCAATTCTCTGGTGAGGCAAGTGTTAAAGGGACCTCAAATTACAGCGACACAGTTCACAAGTTAGGTGTCCCACAGGTAGAGTAGCTTGCAAATTGAGGCACAGAACAAGCAAGGCAGCCGCACACTGGTCCGATGATCAAAGAGCGAGAGACAAGAAAGGAAAGGCTCACTGAGCCATTTATCTCTCCGCCCTTTAATTAATCCCACATGTGTTTGTCGGCCAGGCTGGCACAATAAACTATCTCAGGCAGTTTAATACACTCTCCTGGGTACTTATGAGTCAGAGTTGACTCCTTGGAGTGACTGTTCTTGTTGGGGTGAGAATGCTAACTCTCTTCTAAGTTTTCGACCCAAGCGCTAGCTTGTGCTTTTAGAGACAACGTTATCATCTCTTCAGAACCACAATTAAAAAGCACTTCTGATGTTCCTTAAAGCAAATGGGGATTGGGTACACGAGGCAGCGTACTCTTCAGTGATTCCTCCTCATAAAGTGTATGCGATGGTCACTCCATTCAATAGAAAGGTGACCTGATCGACTGCTCAAAGATAATGTCATTGATAGCACATGCAAACAACCTTTTGCTGAAGCTCATCCAACAATGGTTGCAGCAATAATTGACAGGAAGCTGCCCGGCATTCAGGCAGGATTCAGATGAGGTCATGGTCAAAGGGGCATCAATGCTGTTTCCACCTGGTTCTTGGCCGAAAGCAGAAAATACCAGAAAGATCTGTACTTGAACTTTAGACTATAGAAATGCATTTGACGGCATGGATCTGTGGTAGTTACATAATCTGGTGTCAATTTGAGAGGATTATGAGTGAAGGGGTGGAGACTGGTCTGTCAATCAAGATATAACCAATGAGGCCTCTGTGTGGACATGGCCTTTTCCTGAGAATTCTGGGAACTCCTGTTTTTCCTCCTTGGAGGCAAGAGACACTTCTCTCTCTGTTCACTTTTTGGGAGACATCCCTGAGGAGAAGCCACATGAACCTACCCTGATGCAGCCCTGGAAACTGGAGGAGCCACATGAAGACCCCTGCCATTGCATATCCTTCCTTAATCTAAAAATGACTTAATAGATTGGTATCAGACATATGGACTTGATCCGGACTGAGCTGGAATATTTTCTCAATATTCAACTACACTTGTATATAAACCTCTTTCTTATACACATATGCGTGTCCATGAATTTGATTCTCTAGTTTACCCAGAGTAACAATGGATCATAAAAGAATATGAATCTCTGAGAAGAATGAGAATTCCAGAACACTTCAGCGTGCTCATGAGGAACATGTGCATGGATCAAGAGGAAGTTGTGCAAACAGAACAAGGGAAGACTGCATGGTTTAAAATTAGGAAAGATGTGTGTCAGGGATCTATCAGCTCACCATATTTATTTAATCTGTTTGCCGAGTAAATAATCAAAGGGGCTGCATTATATGAAGACTAATGCAGCATTAGGATTGGAGGAAGGCTTATTAATAACCTGCGGTGTGCAGATGGCACACTGTTGCTTGCTGAAAGTGAGGAGATTGTGAAGTGCTAGCTGATGAAGATCAAGGCTGCAGCCTTCAGCATGGATTACGATTCAATGTAAAGAAGACCGCAGTCTTCACACTTGGACCAGTAGATGACATCACTGAAAATGGAGAAAAGGTGGAAATTATTTGGATCTTCAATCACTGCTCAGGGAAGCAGCAGCAAAGAGATGAAATGACACATGGCTTTGAGTAAATCTGTGGCATAAGACCTCTTTAGAGGATTGAAAAGCAAGGAGGTTACTTTGAGGACTAAGGTGAGCCTAACCCAAGCCATGGTATTTTTGATTGCCTCAGATGCATGGGAAAGTAGGAAGATGGAAGGAGAATTCATGCGTTGAAGTATGGTGTTGCAGAAGAATATGGATTGCCAAAAAGACAAATCTGTACAAAGAAGTACAGCCAGAGTCCTCCTTAGAGGCAGGCATTTCAAGAGATCAGTCTCTGGAGGAGGTCATCGTGCTTGGTAAAGTCGAGGGGCAGTGGAGAAAAGGAAGGCCTTCAACAAGTTGGGTTGGCACAGTGGCAGCCACGATGGAGTCAAACACAGGAATGGTTATGAGGACTGCACAGCATCGGGTAATATTTTGTTCTGTTGCATGAAGGGTCACTATGGGTCAGGACAGACTGGACAGCACAAAACATTGTTCTTCTCAGCCTCATCATCAGCGTGTGTGAGTTCATTGTTACAATTATGCCAGACTTTCTTGTCAAGGGTTTTCTTTATCCTCGGTGTGTCTCAGATTCACCAAGCCTGATTTCCTTCTCTAGGGATTGATCTTTCTTGATGATGTGCCAAAATCACATGAGGAGGGTAGTGTCCTGCTTTAAACCATAAGGATTTTATTGGCTAATTTTTGGAAGTACATCTGCAAGTCTTTCTTTCTAGTGTTAGTCTTGAAGCTCTGCTAAAATCGTCCACTCTGTGGGAACTGTTAGCATGTGAAACACAGGTGGCAAAGCTTCCAGTATCACATTGACCTGCAAGTCACCACAATATGATAATATGACAAATGGAGGATGATAGATACTCACGATAGATACATATTCAGAAAAAACATATGCATAGCATGTTGTGTAAGTGGTTTGGGGGCCATGGATAGTGAGTGGTAGCATCTGGGAACATTTCTAGAGGCCTAATGCAGGATCTATATTTGGAAGATGAGGTGGGAGGTAGAGAGAATAGTACATTCTAGGAAGCGCATAGTTTAGTTCTAGTAATGGATATGTGTGAAGAAGTGTCACACTCACCCACACACACACTCACACCCACAAAACCACATCGTTAAAAAATGTGTCCTTTTTTCCTCCATATGTTTGGAATAAACTGGTATGTCATGAAAGGAAGACTCCAACTCCCCAAACCAGATCTGTTAATAAATTATGGATCTTATTTAGAGTTCATAGTGAATTATTGGTGAATTTTAAGTAAGTGCAAAATAGGTTCAGGTCATGGAATCATTGTCATGGTGACACTGTAAAGGATGGATCAGAAAAAAGATGAAATTCGTAGCACAAAAACCTATCAGGGAATTATGACTGTGAATAATTACTGACAGGGAAGAAATGCCCCTGCATGTTTCTGAGGCTGTAACTCTTTATGGAGTAGAAAGCTTCATCACTCTCCTGCAATGTAGCTGGTGGGATTGAACTACTGACCTTGCAGTTAGCAGCCCAACTTGTAACCACTAGGCTACCAGGACTCCCTCCGGCAACTAACAGCAATAACGAAAGACAGATAATACAGCTAAGTGATAGTTTTGTGTCTTTTAATTAGAAAACATTTGCTAATGAATGGCCAAATGATAAAGGAAAAGGATTATCATTTATCCTCTGTATAATCAAATTTATAAAACAGAAAAATATTTCATGATAAACTTTGCCTTTTATGTACACATATGAGAGGACTTCAAAAAATCTTGGAAAGTTGAAACATTGAATCTTAAAAATATATAAACTTAAAAAAATGTAAACTTCATCATGGTCAAGACCCTTTGTAAGTGATGAGACCCGCCATTTCGTCCATCCCTAAAGAAGCAATGGTTCTGTGGTACAGCCGTATCAATGGAGGCTAGTTTATATGGTTAACTGAAGGAAAAGGGGGACCCTTCAAACAATTCTTTTGACTAGCAAGCAAAAAGTGATGAGGAGCCAAATAAGGACTGTAATCTGTATTCCTAATGATTTCTCATCAAAGTTCATGCAACATTGACCTTGTGTGATGACAGGAGCATTGCTATGATGTTTCACAACTTTCTGGTGAAACTTTTCTGGACAACTTTTTTGGAACCCAAGTGGAAGATGAATTATGAGAATGACGAGTGCAACGAATGTATAAGGGTGCTTTGCTCAATTGATGTATGTACAGACTGTGATAAGAGCCTTATGAGCCCCAATAAAAAGATTTTAAAAAATTTTACCACAGTGAATGAAGGGGGAAGTGCAGAGTGGAGACTCAAAGCCCATTTGTCGGCCACTGGAGATCCCCTCACAGAGGGATCTAGAGAAGAAGATGAGTCAGTCAGGGTGCGATGTAGCACCGATGAAGAATACAGCTTTCCTCCAGTTCCTAAATGCTTCCTCTCCGCCCACTACCATGATCTGAATTCTACCTTGCAAGTCTGGATAGAGCAGAGGTTGTACACTGGTGCAGATAGGAGCTGGAGGCACAGGGAACCCAGGGTGGATGATACCTTCAGGACCAGGGGTGTGAGGGGTGATACTGGGAGGGTAGAGGGTGAGTGGGTTGGAAAGAGGGAACCAGTTACAAGGATCTACATGTGACCTTCTCCCTGGGGGACGGACAACAGAAAAGGGGGTGAAGGGAGATGCTGGATAGGGCAAGATATGACAAAATAATCTGTGGATTATCAAGGGCTCATGAGGGAGGGGGGAGTGGGGAGGGAGGGGAAAAAAAGAGGACCTGATGCAAACGGCTTAAGTGGAGAACAAATGCTTTGAAAATGATGAGGGCAATGAATGTACAAATGTGCTTTACACAATTGATGTATGTATGGATTGTGATAAGAGTTGTATGAGTCCCTAATAAAATGTTAAAAAATAAAGAAATGCTTTGAGATTTTGATCGCACTTGTTTAAAATTTCCATCTAAAGCTTTGCTCCAATCTGCAGCTGATGTGGATGTAACACTTTGGGCACCCATGGAACTGAAAGTTAGCCAAACTTTAATTTTTCAGTCAAAACTGTGTTAACTGAACCAATTGAGGTCCTATGGTGTAGGCTATTTTTTTCTCTCTTAATCAAAGGCAGGACATGGGTGAGATTAATTATCTGCAACACGAGGTGAATGGTGTGCCATTGGGGGCTGCATCTTCACTGTTTGTAAGCTAACTACAGGTCAGCAGTTTGTAACCACCAGTTGCTTTGTAGGAGAAAGACAAGGTTTTCTACTCCCCTAGACAAATTAACTCCCCTCTATTTGGATCCCCACAGGGGGAGTTCTCCCTTATGCTGTAGGGTCGCCACAAGTAGGTATCACCTCGCTCGCAGTGAGAGACTGTTTCTTTAATATTTCTCATGCAGAGAAAGACACACTACATCTAATCCACATATCAAACCCACTGCCTGAGTGTTGATTTCCACTCATAAGGACCTGAGCTAGGGTTTCTGAGGTTATAAATCATTAGGGAAGTAGATAGCCTCATCTATCTCCTGTGGAACAGCTGGTGGATTTGAACCTGTGATTAGAGCAGCTCAGTGCATACCCAACAGCGCCACTGAGATTCCCTAGGTTGGGATGGTGTATTTGTACTCTAACTTTTCCAACCTAAGTACACATTCTGCTTAAAGACTGATTTAGGAATGAAACTTGTTCATAATCCTGGGGGCTTCTTGTAGACATACTTAGGAAAAAGTAATGAAACACCTGGCCACACATCACTAAGCTTCATAAACCAGATACTTGGGGATTTTAGGAGCCCCCCATGTGTTCATTGGCACCCCTTTCCTTCCCCTCGTGGAAGTGACCACTCTGAATTTAGTATCTATTGTTGATTGTCTTTAAAGTTTACCACATACTTGTTATTATTTTAACCTAGTTTTGCATTTTAAATAAATGGAGTCATCCAGCCTCTATTCTGTTGCATTTTGATTTTTGACTCAACATTGGATTTTGTTAAATACCTCTATGTTGATGCATTTAGCTATAGTTAATTTACTTTCATTACTGTATACTAAGTCAAAGTACTAGCATACTCATTCCCACATCAATTCATTTATTTATTTGTTCTATAGTTGATTGATTTATATGTTGTTTGCACATTTTTCTATTATGAAGAGCATTGTCTCTTGCATGTGTGCACTGGGAGCATAAGATAATAACGTCAAGATTATAATGCAGGAATGCAACTGACAAATGGTAGGGACTACAAATGTTGACTGTTGCCAGCTGAGGCCAGCCGAACCGCTTTCCGAGAGGTTGTACCAGTTTACATTCCACAGAAGGCAGAGGTTTGAACTGTGGCAAAGGTAATGGCTGTGAACTTAATTAGCATTTCCCTATTACCAATGGTATAGTTATTGTTAGGTGTTATTGAGTAGATCCTGCATCCGAGCAAACCAGATGAATACTGCTTGGTCCTCAGCCATCCTCACGATTGTTCTCATGTTTGAACCCATTGTTGCAGCTACAGGGTCAATCCATCTTGGTGAAGGTCTACTTCTTCTTCTCAGCCCCTCTACTTTACCAGTGCTTCTCCTGGGGCTGGTCTCTCCTGAAAACACGTCCATAGTATGTGAGATCATGTCTCTTCCTACTCACTCGACGGTGTATTATGCTTGCACTTTCCAAAGACAGCTTTGCTGCTTCTTCTGGCGGTCTACACGGTTCACAGTTCATGGTAAATTTGATAGACAAGTGGTGGTCTTGCTTCTGCATTTTCCTTTTTAAAATGCTTCCTTCCCTTGATGAATATAATCTTAAACATTTTCAACATGTTTTATAATTTGACTCAGCCCATTTAGGCTTTTATTCATCTGGAATGTTATGGGGTTCTTTTGTATACAAATGTAAGGTAGGGGTACAATTTCATTCGTTGGGTATCAATAACCAGTCTGCATCATTCACTCTATGATACATCATAGCAAGTGCTTCTGTCCAAAATAAAACAATAAATGTTTATTACCAAAGAATAATCAAATCAATTAGTAGAAACATACCAGGACCCAAATTCTGTTCAAAACTTTAAACAATATTACTAATAGATTAGCCAAAAAAGTGAATAAAAAATAGTTAAAATAAGTACCAATTTTTGACAATACATAAGCTAACCTACTGGTAACTGGTTATTCAAATATATTTAATATATTTGTGTGATACTTCTAACATAAAATATGATTAATGTTTCCAACCAGGAAAAAAAATAAAACAGCTAAAATCCTTCTATTGTTTTTCTAGTTGGTTTTCTATACACTGCTGTTATATTTTTGCATAGAAAGGAATTCTCCTTGATTGTATCCCTTTTGACTGCTTGAACTGTGAGTATGCCATATCAGCATAAAGCTCATACCTTAATGGAATGACTTCTGTAATTAAGGTGAATGTCTTTACTTAAACATTTAAACATATGTGACTCTTTAAATGTTTACATCCACAGTTTACTTATTTTCCTACTTTCTAGTTTGTTATTATGGACATAACCTGTTATTTTTTTTAGTCCTGATGGCTAAATTTTGAGAAAGTATTGCTCCTAGAGACCAAGGGAAATATTTAACTATTATTCTCTAATATGCAAGATACATGAAAGCTGAGGCATGATTACAAATGCTTATTCTTTTATTTTTTGCATATCTATATAGATTCACTACATTTTCTAGCATTACTTATATTGGGACTTATGACTTAGGGGTGTTTTGAGTTGTTTTTAAGCATATACAATTTTATGGTTGAGAAAAAGATTTAGAACATCTTAAAAACTCTTTAGAGGCTTAAGTGGAGAGCAAATGCTTTGAGAATGATTGGGGCAGGGAATGTATGGATGTGCTTTATACAATTGATGTATGTATATGTATGGATTGTGATAAGAGTTCTATGAGTCCCTAATAAAATGTAAAAAAAGAAAAGAGGAGAAAAAAATGATTAGGGAAAAGAATGTACAGATGTGCTTTATACAATTGATGTATGTATATGTATGGACTATGATAAGAGTTGTATGAGCCCCTAATAAATTGTTTAAAAAAAAACTCTTTAGAAATGAAATACGGTCTTAAGTAAAAACAAAACAATGCAAAATAAAAATCAAGCATTTCTGTAACATAAATGTGGTTTGACAATCCTGTCATAAAATTGCATGCCTAACAGACATTTTAGTTTGTGTATTCAGTACATTACAAGCATATGCCACATATATCCAAACTTTCATATTTCAATTAACATATTTTATTCTTTCTGGGAACAAGAGGCAGGATATTTTCTTATTAATACATGACTTTACTACTTTTTCTTTGTTATCAAAATGGAAACGTAGGTCAGGTAAATGTGTTTGTATTATATTCTATAATCAACAGTAGGGCTGTATTTTATGTACTATAAAGATCCTTCATCTCACTCCTTGGACATGTGATCAGAGGGTCATCATGCTTGGCAATGTGGAGGGCTGGCGAGAAAGAGGAGGACTCTCAAGGAAATGGATCGACAAAGTGGCTGCAACAACAGGCTCAAAGCTAAGAACAATTGTCGGGACGGCAGAGGACCCCGCAGTGCGTCCTTCTATTGGACACATTGTTGCTGTGAATGCTAATTAATACTCAAGGGCACCTAGCAATGACAACAGAACCAAAACCATTGTCACTGTTTTTAAGGGATGCGTGGTATTCAATCGGTTACATGGCCAAGGTTGATTTATCTATTGTTCTACACATAAGAGTTTTGGTTGTTATCCTATTTTCGCTGTTTTGAATAAGGCTGTGATAAATATGGGACTGCATACACCGGTTTTGCTTTGCTCTTTATTTCTTGAGGTACATACCAAGTAGATAGACTGCAGGGTCACATGGGATTTCTACTCACATTTATTTTTAAAATTTATTTTTTAATCATTTCATTGAGGGCTCATACAACTCTTATCACAATCCATACATACATCAATTGTATAAAGCACACTTGTACATTTGGTACCCCCATCATTCTCAAAACATTTGTTCTCCACTTATGCCCCTGGCATATGGTCCTCATTTCCCCACTTCTCTCCTCGCTCCCCCTTCCTTCATGAACCCTTGATAATTTATGAATTATTATTCTGTCATATCTTATACTCACATTTATTTGACTAAGTGCCAAACTGTTTTCCACAATGGCCATACAATTCAGCAATCTCACCAGCAATGTATCAGTATTTCAGTCTCTCCCCAGCCTCCCCAGCCTTTGTTGTTTGCTGTTGTCTTTCTTTCTGTTTTTTCCTCTTTTTTTAATTTCAACAACAAAAACAAAGGGGACAGCATAAGGCTTGTGAGTCCTTTTGGCTCTGCAACTAATAAAGCTGCTGTGAAGGAGCCAGGGAAAGATCTGGCTATAAAACTGTCACTACCCACATCCTATCTGGGTCTCGGTTTCCTCATCCGTAAAATCCAGAGGAGGCGAGTCCCACTCCAGCCCAAACTCATTGCCACTGAGTTGGTTGAGACTTGTAGTGACCTTGCATATGTTTCTAAGACTGGAAATATTCATGGGAGCAGATCGGCTCAGTGTTCTCCCTTGGAGTAGTTGGTGAATTTCAGCCATGACCTTTGTGGTTAGTCCAGTATTTACCGGACAGCCCCCAGAGCTCCTAGGTGTGTGGGTTAGAGACTTTCTTTTTCAGAGTTCAGACCAAGAGTATCAGTATCAACACCTGGGAAACTTGTTAGAAACGCAGTCTTTACTCCCACCTTGAACCTACTGCATCAGCATCCCAACAAAATCACCAGGTGACTCAAATACTCATTAGAGCTTGACATGCACGGGACTGGAGGTTCTTGATTTGTTGTTGTTGTTGGAAATCTGTATGCTAGCTATGTGACATTTTACAAAGAAATACATACTTTACTGTGATGGAAAGCACCATGTTGTCGGTCGGTGCCATCGAGCCCGTTCCAGTGCCGGCGACCTTAACAACAGGACCACACGCTGCCCAAACGTGAGCCGGCCTCAAAATTGTTCTTATGCCTAAACTTGTTGTTGCAGCCACAGGGCCACTTCCCTCTCTTTGAGGGCCTTCTGTGCCTTCACTGACCCTCTGCTTCACTAAACCTATGACCTCCTCTGGGGACTGGTCTCTCCTGACAATATTTCCGTGGTATGTCAGATGGAGTCCATCCTTGCCTCTCAGGAGCACGCTGGACTTTCCTTTTCCAAAACAGACCAGTCTGTCCTTTGGCAGTCCACAGTGCTTTCAGTGGTCTTCCCCAGCACCACTAGTCAAACGTGTCTTCTTTATTCAGTGTCCTACTTTCACATGCATATGAGGCAATAGAGAATACCATGGCTTGGATCACATACACAGTGTTTAAAGTAAAGCTTGCTTTTCAAGACTTGAAATAGATTTACCTAAGGCAACATGCCTTTTGATCTCTTGGCTGTTTTTCTCTGGGCATTGGTTGTGGGTCACAGCAAGAGAAAATCCTTGACAATTTAAATAATTGTGGGTTCTGTAAACACAATTGTATGGTTGAGAAATATAAAGATTATTATAAAATCATAGAGCTTGACAGAGAGAGTTAAATAAAGAAGTCAGACACATTTCATAGTAGCATGCTCACCTCCTGGATGGCCATGATAAGGTACAAGGTGAGGTGGAGACCTCTGTTTATTGCTAACCAAGGCTTATATCTACTTAGAGGGGTGTGATTACAGGTAACCGCATGTCACAGGAAGGGGCAATACAATAGGCGTACGCATCATAGGTAGGGGATGCACAGTAGGAATAAGTGTAACAGGAAGGGAATGAGCTATGGGTGTGCACATAATAGGAAGGGATGGGACTAGGGGTATACATGTGACAAGGATGGACCCTAGATTCATGAGGGTGGCCTAACCTTGGTGACCGTTGAGTGGGCTTGACCTCCCTGGGTTCTCCTTCAGGGATACAATCTACTATCCTTATCAGAAGGGAATGGGTCCTACGTGTTGTGGGATAAACAGTGGTGACTGCTTGCTCTGGATGGCTGATAACCCTTCAGGAGAATAACCCCTGACCTACTTCTGTTGACCTCCAAGTGTATAGTCATTTGCCACGGGTAGCAAGCAGTTAAGTTTGGCATATATCTGGGGAGACAACTTGGGAGATATCTTTCTGTTTTCCACAGTGAGAGCATACAACCCTGTTACACACCTTTCCTGGTTTTAAACCATTCAGCACTTGCTTGTTCCTTTTGCACAATTGCCTCTCAATCCATGTCCAGGTTCTGCATAAGAACAATGAAGTGTTTTGGAATTCCCATTCTTCTCAAGATTATTCGTAGTTTGTTATGATTCACACAGTTGAATGCCTTGTTATAGTCAATGAAACACAAATAAACATCTTTTTGGTATTCTATGCTTTGAGCCAACACCCATCTGAAATCAGCAATGATATTCCTAGTTCCACGTCCTCTTCTGAATCCAGCCTGAACCTTGGGAAGTTCCTTGTCCATGTTCTGTGGCAACCGTTGTAGGGTGATGTTCACCAAAATATTACAGAAAGCTCTGAAAAGATAAGCACCATTTAGCGTCTTGCATTCTCAGGCCATTTGCATTAAACAGGACTTGCTGACTGACAAGACTGGCTGTTGGCAGACCAAAGGAAAAAGGAATTAGGCCTTTTTGAGTTTTGAAGTAGTGGTTTGTGGCTGAAGCTGGGAAACATTGGAGATGTGAAGAAACTCTCCTCTCTAGGACTGAATAGTAAAGGAAGCCTGTAGGCAGCCTGTGGCTCTCTAGGCCACCACTCGGATCCACCACTCGGTTGAGTAGAAGTGGGAGAAATGCAGCAAGAGAGAGTGGTTGAGCTTGGCCATTGACACTTGTGGACCTGGGTCACGGGAACAGAGGAGAAGACAACAGTGGGTTGGCTGTTCTGAAATTCATGACAGAGCCCAAGGGGGGTAGGGTTGTTGAGAATTTGTGATTGGTCCCATGATCAAGGCTAAGTAAAGCGGCCCACATAGAGTTGACTAGAACCTGACCAAGTGAAGATAAGATTTCTGAGCCTGTGAATTGGTGCATATTGATGTTTACTTTATGGATGGCTTGTCCTTATTTGACTTTGCCTATGGGTGCAGGTTCCCACTGGAATGAAGATTTTCCACATCAAATAACATGTTTGTCTCCTCAGAGCACTGGGTTGATATAAGTGGGCAGTATAGAAAGTAGATACCTTCAATTGATAGGATGAAGGCATGAAGTGGCTGACTTACAAACTTTCATGGATGAAGAAATATGATTATAGGATTGTAGTGTAGGGGTTCACTTAACTGCAATTGTTAGGCATAGACTGTTTCTGTGCATGAATAGATAATGCTTAAATGAGGTTGGCACATTTCGAATTGTATGCATTTTAGTTTTACCCTGTTAGACACAAATATGGTTTTATTATTGTTGTGTTTAAAAATTATTATGTATAGCTAAAGAGTTGGGTAAGAGTGTCAAACTGATAAGGGTTGGTCTGTGATAATTACATAATCTCATGTCAACTTGATAAATAGAGTGAAGGGGTGGAGTCTAGCCTCCAGGCCACAGCCTGATGGTGCCTCCTTGTGGGTGTGGCCTTCTCATAAGGAGGGTCCTGGGAACCTCCTCTCCCTCTCTGCTCTCTGGGTTTGTTTCTCTAGTTAATCCCGTCTAGCACATTGTCCATAGAATCTTTCAGTACTTCAAGTCGAGGCTTCTATTTTTTTCTTTAGTTCTTTTGTTCAGTCCAGCAATTCAATGTTCATCTCTTCCACCTTCATAATCTACAGTCGCTATAGGTTGGAACAAACTGCATGGCACCTAACAACATATTTTAATACATAACATCACAAACATTTACGTCAACAATACAAAGGAGTTGGAGAGTGATGTCATTTCATCAGTTGCAATGCTAGCTCCATTTGTGAATGATTCTGGATCATCTCTATCATCCCTGGTAATGAATGTAGCATTTTTAGTCAGAAAATGATTGTTGTCTGTATGGTTCTTTTTTCTTTTTCCTCAGGTATTTTTGCTCCACGTCCCATTGCTTCCTGAATATGCCTTTCAGTGTTAACAAGCCAATCAAGTGGATCCATGCCCCTGAAACCCCTGATGTAGATTAGAAAAAACTTGAGAAAATCTTTTCACATTAAAAAACCCCCCCAAAAACCTCTATCTTTCTTTTATTTCTTTCTTTGGCATTTTCCTCTTCAAAATCGATGATGTTTCCATTTGTCAATCCCCCTTCTTCACGATGTCTGAGCTGTTCCACCTTGGTGATATCAAATTCTAAATCAGGGTTCTTGCCATGTGAGTGGTTTTTCCATGGGCCAAAGTATAGCATGTCGGATATATTACTAATGACAAACACCAGTCAGAAGCTCACTGCCATCAAGTCGATTCTGACTCATTATGACCCTATCGAGTAGAGCATAACTCTCTCTCTTCAGACTTCCAAGGCTTTTAAGTCTTTGTGACAGCAGAAAACCTCACCTTCATCCCTCAGAGGGAGTGGTGGGTTCAGACCGATGACCTTGCTGTTAGCACTTCAATGTGTCGCCCACTATGCTGCCAGAGCTCCTTTATGAATCATAACATATTAACAAAGAATGCACATACTGTGGTTTGCTGTAACTTGAGGATGTCTTAAGTTGGGAAAAGGTAAATCCAAACTCTGGTCTCAAGGTTATATTTTTGGAATTAGTTGTCCAGTCTGATTACATTTAAAGACATCAATTATTCTATTTTTAGTAGTAATCATAAAAAAGTAAAACAAAGTCACTGCCATTGAGCTGCTGCCAACTCATAGCAAGCCTGTAGGACATGGCATGCATGTAGAACTGCCCCTTGGGTTTATGAGACTAGGACTCTTTATGGGAGTAGAAAGCCTTGTCTTTTAGTAGTCAAGAAGGCATTAATCCATGTGATGTGGCAATGAAGACATGCAAAATATCACCATTGACTCAAATATTTATGAGGGAAAAGGTTCTGGGCAATTATGTATTTTATAAATTTGAATATTTCTGTCAATGTAAAATGATGTTGGTTCATTGCTTCAATTTTTGTTGGCCAATGTAGAAAAATAAAAGGAGGAGGCCAGGTCTTCAGAGTACCTGCTTGAGTGTTACATGAAGAACTTATCAATTGCTTTTTGTGACCTAAAAGAAAGCCTGATTTATTGCAGTAAGAGAGCTGAGATTGAAGTAAACCACCAAGAATCAAAAGGTGTCTGGGGTTAAAGTGATGACATTGACTGATATGATAGGGAATCCTAAAACTTGAAATGGGTACATATGGCTAGATAAAGCTGATGCAGGGGACGTGGAGCCCCTTAATTCTGTTGATTCACCCCAGCCAGTAGAATGATCTTTTTCACTTTCACCTGAAACAATGAACCCAGCTTGGTTAACTGAGTTGTCTTTGCCTGTGGGATCAACCATGGCACCACATCTGATGAGATTAGGTCAATGTGGTCTGAGGAATCTTTGCTTGAGGCCCCCTCTGGGGAAGCACCTTGGTGGTTATTACTGAGGTGTATCCTGGAAAACTGATGAATGGCCTGGGGAGCCACCCCCAAGACCCCCACCCCAACATTTTTGCTTTTAGAACTAAAACTAAACTTAATTTCCAGCAAGCTCTAGAAGGAGATGTTCATAATGTGACCTGTGAAGAGGTGAGTTAGAATTTTTGAATGCTTATTGACAGGTGTCTGGGCAATGTGGTTAGTAATACCAACTATTAAGGGTCAGGGAAAATGGTGCAAGAAACATAAAGTTAGCTCAGTCTACACTTACTGATAGAGGCCACTAAACAGAGACTCTTCATTCAATATTTCAATTAGAAAGGCTACAAAAGGATTTGACAGGATTGGCTGAATAAAACATGGATCAGAAGGTAACATACACTAAAGGAACATACATATAAAGATATGCAAAGGTGGAGAAAAACTAGAATGCTGTTTATCATGCCAGCAACATTTTATTCCTGGCGGGATTGCAGAGATTAATGGCATGACACAGATTTGAAGGATACAGAGGAGACAATTCCCACTGAATCCTCCATCAATTTACCTATTTCCTCCAGAGGCTGAAAAATAAACCTGATAAAAATCCAATGCCTCCCATCTCAGTACATTTTTGAGGGGTCCAGTGGGGAGGAGCATGTGAGGCTAGCTGCACCTTCAATAGCTGCTCACAAGCTTTTAAGACCCAGTTGCTGTGAGCTACATTATGCCATTTGAGCTTGGTGTCTCCCAGGACTGTGGTCTGTATCCCTCCAGACCCAGGGAAACATTTTTCAAGGTGTTTTGTTATGGCTAAGGAGTTTTCATAACTCTGCCCCATGTACTCTAACATATTCCTAGGAGTTTTTGCAGCAAAGGTGAATAAGACTATATAGATCGCCTCTGTCAAGACTGTATACATTTGTGGGTATAGTCCCACCCCACCACCACCACACACACACACCTGTTGAGCTTGCATATGGATCTATGTTGCACTCCTCAGAGTGCTGTTACTGTCACCCCTGTAAACCTCACACTGCCTGCCCTGCCTCCATTATTATTTCTCCAACTTCAGTTTTCCCCCTTCACCCAAGTTATTGCTTGTCTACCAGTACTTCCTCTCCTTTTCCTTCCCAAATCTGGGAACAATCACATAATGTTTATTTTAGTATGAAACCTTTTCTTGACTTTTTACAACGGGGGTCTCAAACAATATTTTTCCTTCGATGATTGACTAATTTCACTCAGCCTAATGTCATCCAGACTCATCCATTCTATGAGGTATTTAGCAAATGCATTGTTATTCTTTAATTTTGTTTAGTGTTTTGTTGAGTGTGTGTACCCAAAGAACACTCCTTAGCAGCGAGGACTGTGAGACTTCATCTCATGGACTTTGGCTATGTTATCAAGAGAGACCCATTCCTGGACAAGGATATTGTGTTTGGTCGTAGAAAAGCAGTGACAAAGAGGAAGACCCTTGACTAGATGGGTTGACAGAATGGCTCCCGGGATGCGCTCAAACGTAACAATTGTGCGGCTGATGCAGGACGGGGCAATGCTTCATTCTTTTGTACATAAAGTCATAGGAGGAGCTTATCAGAGATCAGAACTGACTTGACAGCATCTAATAACACCACCACCACCACCAAAATTTATTTATAATTCTTCTACTAATGGATATTTAGGCTATTTCCACATTTTTGCTGTTGTGAATGGCGCTGTGATGAACCTGGTGTGCATATATTTATTCATGCCATTATTTCTCTAGGATATGTACCAAGTAGAGGGATTGCTGGGTCATATGGTATTTGTATTTACAACTTTTTGATGAAGTGCCATGCAGCTGTACGTCGTGGTTGTGCCCTTTGACTGTGTATGAAGGTTCTCGTCTTTCACTACCCCACCAACACATGTTGGTTAATTTTATATGTCAACTTGGCTCGGCTATGATTCTTAGCGGTTTGCCAGATACTGGACTGGTTGCTGTTCTATAGGATAATGTAAAGTAAGGTAAGGTAATATAATCACCTTCGACAATGCAATCTGACCCAATCAATAAACCAGTTGAAAGGTGGCTGTCTTTAGTGATACAGCCTTATTTAGCATACAAATGAATGTTTTGGAAGAGTTTTCTCTCTCTAAAACTGTTTTCTCATCTTTTGATCTCTGCTTGTTAAGGTCTAAGACTTCAGGTCTCTGGCCAGCTACTTGCTTTGCAGATTTTGGTCTCCATCTTGCCTACTGACTACATGACCTATGGATTTGCGGACTTGCCAACAGCCACAATTGCGTAAGCCATTTCCTTGAAGTATATTGTAAATCTCTCTCTCTCTCTCTCTCTCTCTCTCTCTCTCTCTCTCTCTCTCTCTCTCTCTCCCCCTCTCCCTCTCTTCCCCTCTCCCTCTCTCTGTTTCTCTCTCCCCCTCCTTTGGTCCCTTGTTCTCCCTCCCTTGATCCCACCCCCCTCTCTGCCTCTCTCTCTCTCTCTCTTTCTCGTGTGTGCTTTCAAGCCATCAAGTGGTCCTGACTCACATAATGACAACATGTACAACAGGTAGAACACTGCCTGGTCCTACATCATCTCCATATTTGTCCTGTTTGGGCTCATTGGTGCAGTCATGGTATCAATCCATCTCATCAAGTGTCTTCCACTTCTTCACAGCTACTCCACTTACCACAAATTATCTGTCAGTTTGTAGTACAGTGAGGATTTTGTGTGGCTAGAATCTGTGTCACTGGTATTTCAGTACCAGCAGGGTCCACCAAGTGAGCACATTTCAATGGCACTTCCAGACTGAAAACATTCTCAGAAGAAGAAACAGGCTTTCCACTTCTGAGTGATTAACCATGGAAAATCTTATGAAGAGCAGTAGGGCCTTATCAGATATCTATCTATCTATCTATCTATCTATCTATCTATCTATCTATCTATCTATCTATCTATCTATCATCTACCATCTATCTAACACACCCACATGAACCTCAAAAAGCCCATGAAAAAATGGAATTAAAGGTACTGGATGTTTTCCACAGATCTTTTGGAGTCCTAAATCTATTAATCATGGGTTTTACTTCTCTACAGAGCCCAGTACGACATTTCCCATTTAAATTAGAGCCATTTCGTTCCACAAACAAATCGTGTGCTTTTTACTTGAAGAGAGACACTGCTGTACAGAGACTCCATACTGAGAGCAGAGCACAGAGATGTAGATGGAGCCTGGGTCCCTGATGCAAGCGTGCCCACAATGCCATAATATTAGCACAGAACAATGGCAAGACGAACACATATTTCTGTCTTATGTATTTGTACATCTTGCCCTTATAATGTGAAGCCCAAATCCAATTCTAAATTATAGTAGGCACATAGGAAGTGCAAATGGTGTTTTCTGAGTTAGTAGAACACTTAGAATTTTAAAAGATATTGACAATAAAAAGTGAACGGGCATTTTATGCATTGAAATCAACCTTCTTTTGTTATTTCTGATAGCTGATCTTATGAGCCAGTTATTGATAATGTTAGGGTTAGTACTCATCTTGGTAAACCAAATAAGTGAATTCAGTTTTCAACAAAAGCAAAAAAATATTTCTTCTGAATTTTTTTTCCTGACTTCCCAAAGGGACAAAAGCATACATGCATGGAAAACATCTCTAAAGCAGTTAATTTAATTAAAATGTTCAAAGAGTTTCTAAAAGAGTGGATTACAATCCTTATCTGTCCTGTTAAGTTTTTGTATGACTGTCAGCTTCCACTACTGAATTATAGAATGATGGAGGAGTCAGTACTTTGTATGGTAATGCTTATACTTCAGGTTCACAAAGTTAACGTTACAAAGAGCAATGGAATGGTGGGATCAGAAGGTGTTGCATATTTGTGCACAAAGTATACTTCCGTACTAATGGGCCCATGTTATAGAAAATGATTTGTACTGGATGCTGATCTCTTCTTACAGCAGGAAAATCTAAGTCTCATTTTACATGGACTCTGTTTTTAATTATAATTTGACAAAAGAAATAACCATGTTACCTATTTGATTTGCCAGAACTTTATCTAGCACCACCTGTTGAGCCCAAGGCACTCAAATGCTGACATATTGCAGAGCACAACATTATGTCGCTGGCATACTACCTAGCGTTGGTGCCAACAAAAGCATAATATAGCCTTTGTACTCAAAATAAAACAAAAAAAATACACAAAGCTACTCACTGTAACGGTTTAAGAAAGCCACATTTAATTATATACAAACAGATACTTCTACCAAAGAAATATGATGGGAAAAAAATGCCTTGGAGTTAAAAGGTCAAAGCTTTCACGGTCCACACGCAACTATCATGAGCTTAAGCGAAGCAGAATTTCATGGTGTAGTTGATTTGTATTAAAGATGACATATTTATGTTAAATAAGGTGTCTGACTTGTTTTCATGAACCAATGGGTTCAATAGAGTAATATTTTCAATGTGAGGAAATGGCACAATAAAGAGGTATAGTTAGTTATTAACTTATGCACTCAACTCATTGTGTTGATGCCTTTTAAGAGTATATTATTGCCTTTAAAAGGTCACCTGTCTTTGCCTTTGACATGGGTTGACCTACAGAAGGTCAGAGCTAACATGTGCAGTCGAGACACACAGGGTTGTGCAGGTCCGTCCTCTCTTTGGAGACAAATGAACATGAAGACCCGCTTTGAAGACTGATGTTAACAGAAGCGCAACATGGTATGTTTGAAGGTTAACGGGAATACCTGTTCATTGTTGGGTTTCTCCTTCACTTTATAAGCATCTCATTCATCCTTTCAATAAAACTGAAAAGTAGGCATTTTGCAGCCGAGGATTATGAGATGAAGATAAGTTAATTATCCCGCTAAAGTTATTTATCCATCATCCGTCTGTTGTTTTGCCATACTGTGGTGGCTCATGCATTTCTATGAATCTTAAAACGGTGCCATTAGCATTTCAAATACTAGCAGGACCACCATGGTGAGCAGGTCTCAGTGCCATACCCAGAGTAAGATAGACTAGGAAGAATGTCCTGGTAATATATTTCTGAAAATTAGCCAATGAAAATAGAGTATAGTCTGACATAGTGCTCTAAGAG